>NC_135754.1:21187500-22490000 GCF_041903045.1 Epinephelus lanceolatus | reverse complement strand
ACTTATGTAATGGACAGGAATTACAACACAACTACAGTCTGACTGTACTGTGCACTGCCAATTTACGTCCACTTTAAGTGTTTGTTTTTGCCACTGACAGGCTCAGATTGTGATTATAAGTGTCTGACAACATAATAAAAAGGACCCTACAGAGAAAAGTAATGTTCTTTATACTGCAGCCTGTTCTATTTTGTTCTGAAAATGTCGGTGTGCAGCCTCGTTCTGTGGACGATAAACAAGATGCAGACTTCCATCTGTGTCACCGGTGATGAGGAAATACAGTGAGTGACAACAACCGCGCCCACATGAAAGAGTACAGATTGCTGTGGAAACTTTTGTTCCAAAGGTACTATACTGCAAGTGTTTGGTGGAAACAGGGCTTTTGACACAAAAACCTGGGGAAATAGGGTCCAGGTTGAAAAATACAGACGTTTCCCTTTAAACCTGAATGAGTGATGAATTCAAATCAGTCCCTACAGTATCTGCGTTTACGACAAGCATTTAGAAATAAGTTAATTCATTAAAGCTCACCACTAGCGATCCACAGTCACACTCCTCTCCCAGCTCCACATATCCGTTCCCACACTCTGGTGGGTCCAACAACTACAGGGACACAAAGAAAACATGAGGAGTCAAACAATATATCACCAGAATGGACAATGAAAGTAAATTCAAACCAATAAAAAAATCTACATTCACACACAGACGATACCTCTGTGTTACTGTGGACATTATGACAATTTGCTCTTTGAAATACTTGGCAGGTGTGTGTCCAAAACTGAAACTGTTCTACTTGTGTGAAACAGGTCATTAAAAGTAAGTAGATTTGCTTTTTGCAGGTCAAGGGTTAAGAGAGACCATCTCTCACCTTGTTGGGCTTGTTGAAGAGGCAGCTGCCTCCTCCCTGCTGGAGGAAGCGCAGGTACTCGTCTATACTGCAGCGAGAGAACTTCCTGGGCAGGTAGTAACTAAATGATACAAAAAAAATACAGCAATCAACAATTGCACTATTTCTTAAAGGGACGGCTCACCCTGAAATCTAAAATACATAGATTTCCTCTAACCTGTAGTGCTGTTTATCATCTAGATTGTTTGGGTGTGAGCTGCAGAGTGTTGGAGACATCGGCTGTAGAGATGTCTGCCTTCTCTCCAATATAATGGAACTAGATAGTGTGGTTAGAAAAAAATCTCCTACATGAAACTGCTCACAACAAAGTCTGTGGAGTAACTGGATCATGATTTCTGGAAAGAGACATTGCTGTGTAGCGCTTTGAGCACCACAAGCCGAGTGCCATCTAGTTCCATTATATTGGAGAGAAGGCAGACATCTCTACAGCCGATGTCTCCAACACTCTGCAACTCACACCAGAACAATCTAGACTGATAAACAGCACCACAGGTAAGAGGAAAAATGTGCATTTATGATTTTGGGGTGAACTATCCCTTTAAAACCTTCAAAAGTCAGATTTACATACAGTACAGACCAAAAGTTTGGACACACCTTCTCATTCAATGCGTTTTCTTTATTTTCATGACTATTTACATTGTAGATTCTCACTGAAGGCATCAAAACTATGAATGAACACATGTGGAGTTATGTACTTAACAAAAAAAGGTGAAATAACTGAAAACATGTTTTATATTCTAGTTTCTTCAAAATAGCCACCCTTTGCTCTGATTACTGCTTTGCACACTCTTGGC
The DNA here is from genome assembly GCF_041903045.1 of Epinephelus lanceolatus. Taxonomy (NCBI): domain Eukaryota; kingdom Metazoa; phylum Chordata; class Actinopteri; order Perciformes; family Serranidae; genus Epinephelus; species Epinephelus lanceolatus. The sequence goes on along the minus strand of NC_135754.1, from coordinate 22,488,299 downwards.
ATTCTCTCCATGAGCTTCAAGAGGTAGTCACCTGAAATGGTTTTCCAACAGTCTTGAAGGAGTTCCCAGAGGTGTTTAGCGCTTGTTGGCCCCTTTGCCTTCACTCTGCGGTCCAGCTCACCCCAAACCATCTGGATTGGGTTCAGGTCCGGTGACTGTGGAGGCCAGGTCATCTGCCGCAGCACTCCATCACTCTCCTTCTTGGTCAAATAGCCCTTACACAGCCTGGAGGTGTGTTTGGGGTCATTGTCCTGTTGAAAAATAAATGATCGTCCAACTAAACGCAAACTGGATGGGATGGCATGTCGCTGCAGGATGCTGTGGTAGCCATGCTGGTTCAGTGTGCCTTCAATTTTGAATAAATCCCCAACAGTGTCACCAGCAAAACACCCCCACACCATCACACCTCCTCCTCCATGCTTCACAGTGGGAACCAGGCATGTGGAATCCATCCGTTCACCTTTTCTGCGTCTCACAAAGACACGGCGGTTGGAACCAAAGATCTCAAATTTGGACTCATCAGACCAAAGCACAGATTTCCACTGGTCTAATGTCCATTCCTTGTGTTTCTTGGCCCAAACAAATCTCTTCTGCTTGTTGCCTCTCCTTAGCAGTGGTTTCCTAGCAGCTATTTGACCATGAAGGCCTGATTCGCGCAGTCTCCTCTTAACAGTTGTTCTAGAGATGGGTCTGCTGCTAGAACTCTGTGTGGCATTCATCTGGTCTCTGATCTGAGCTGCTGTTAACTTGCCATTTCTGAGGCTGGTGACTCGGATGAACTTATCCTCAGAAGCAGAGGTGACTCTTGGTCTTCCTTTCCTGGGTCGGTCCTCATGTGTGCCAGTTTGGTTGTAGCGCTTGATGGTTTTTGCGACTCCACTTGGGGACACATTTAAAGTTTTTGCAATTTTCCGGACTGACTGACCTTCATTTCTTAAAGTAATGATGGCCACTGGTTTTTCTTTAGTTAGCTGATTGGTTCTTGCCATAATATGAATTTTAACAGTTGTCCAATAGGGCTGTCGGCTGTGTATTAACCTGACTTCTGCACAACACAACTGATGGTCCCAACCCCATTGATAAAGCAAGAAATTCCACTAATTAACCCTGATAAGGCACACCTGTGAAGTGGAAACCATTTCAGGTGACTACCTCTTGAAGCTCATGGAGAGAATGCCAAGAGTGTGCAAAGCAGTAATCAGAGCAAAGGGTGGCTATTTTGAAGAAACTAGAATATAAAACATGTTTTCAGTTATTTCACCTTTTTTTGTTAAGTACATAACTCCACATGTGTTCATTCATAGTTTTGATGCCTTCAGTGAGAATCTACAATGTAAATAGTCATGAAAATAAAGAAAACGCATTGAATGAGAAGGTGTGTCCAAACTTTTGGCCTGTACTGTATGATAGCCTGTCGACTAAAATGTTAACATTTTGCCCTCATAAGAATGAAGTTGGGCTCTTTCACAAGCTACATTTTTAAAGTACGTTACACATGTTTTATTTGAGAATTGTTCTTAATGAACTACATGTCACTGATTAATTTTTAGTAAATTTAAAACAAGCATACCCTGTGTCCTCCATGATGCAGCCCAGCCATGGGTCTGGACACCGGCAGTCTTCTGGGCATAAACAAAATATTACTGTGGTCACGACAGGTCACTACTGCACACAGCAAAACATTTTGGAGCCAGTTGGTGACCACTTGAGGGAGCTGTTAGTACAGCAGAGGAGGAGGCTTTTCTCTTTGAGTTTGGTAAGGCCATTTGTAAAAGACAGATTTTAGATACTTGCAATTTGCAGATACATTGCTGAAATAACCAAATATTACAGTCACCTGCAGCCAGTCGCTCTTTGTTCCTCAGCATGCCGATGTTCTGGCCCAGGCTCTGACTCAGAGTGATGGCCATGGGGCCCACGCTGCCAAACTGAAGACACAGATAAATCAAGTTTACAGCAACAACCAGAAGGAAGAGTGAGTGAAGAGTACGATTCATTACTTCTATAAATACACCGTTTTTATGAAGCTCACTGGACAGACACCAGGATTTACATCCAGTCTCTGTGATGTGGACAGTGTGAGGACACAAGTCTCACCTCGTTGATGCCTCCACCCCGAGTGATGGAGCAGATTCCCCCGATGTAGGCCGCCTCACTGCGGCTGCTCATGAACGTCCTCCCACTGTAGTGAAGACAGGGAGACTGCTGTATTAATAGGCACAGGAGGAGGAAGAGAAGGAGATGAAGGTGGTGGATAAGGAAGAGGAAGAGGAAGAGGAGGAGGAGGAGGAGGAGGAGGAGGAGGAGGAGGAGGAGAAGAAGAAGTAGAAGGAAGATGTGCACAAGAAGACAACGGTGGTGTATGAGGAGGAGGAGATGAAGAAAGGAGGAGGAGCAGGAGACAGAAAAAAGAGAGGAATATATAAAGGAACAAGATGGGCAAAAAGACAAAGAAGAAGATAGGGAGGAAGAAAGGGGAGGTGGTGGAGGATAAGAAGGAAGAGGAGAGGAAGAACACAAAAGAAGACGGCAAATAAGGAGACAGAAGAGAAGAAGAAAATGAAGTAGAAGAAGAAAAAGAAGCAGAGGAAGAAGGAGGAAGAGGTTCAGGATGAGAGAGAAGGAGGAGAGGGAGAAGAAGACAAAGGTGGTGGTGGAGGAGGAGGAGGAGGAGGAGGAGGAGGAGGAGACAGAAGGAAATGGAAAAGAACAAGATGGGGAAGAAGACAAAGAACATGAGGAGAATGAAGATGGAGGTGGTGGTGGAGGAGGAAGAGGAAAAGATGAAGACAGAGAAGAAGAAAAAGAAGGCAGTGAAGAAGAAGACAAAGAAGAGGAAGGAGGAGCAAGAGGTACAGGAGGAAGAAGAGAATGAGGAGAAACATAAGATAAATATTATGGAGGAAGAGGTAAAGCCAAAGAAGAGAAGAAGAAGATGATGGAGAGGAAGACAAAGGTGGTGGTGGTGGGGGCGGAAGAGGAGAAGAAAAAGGAAAAGAACAAGACATGGAAGAAGATGAAGACGATGGGACAGAGGAAGATGGAAAGGTAGAGGAGGCAGAGAAGAAGAAAGAAGAAGATGACAGATAAGACAGAGAAGAGAAGAAGAAGAAGAAGGTGGTGGTGGAGGAGGAGGAGACGGAAAAGGAAAAGAACAAGACATGAAAGAAGACGAAGAAGAAGATGGGAAAGAAGAAGACAGAGGTGGTGGAGAAGGAAGAGGAGAAGAAAAAGACAACAGACAAGAAAACAGAAGAGAAGAGAAGAGAAGAGAAGAGAAGAAGAAAAAGAAGGTAGTGAAGGAGAAGAGGGAAAAGGTGGTGGTGGTGGAGGAGACAGAAAAGAACACGACGTGAAAGAAGAGGAAGAAAAAGATGAGGAGGAGGAAGAAGATGGAGGTGGTGGTGAGGGAGAAGGAAGAGGAGAAAAACAGAGAGAAAGAAGATGAAGAAGAAGAAGAAGGAGGACAACAAAAACAACAGCACCAACTAAAATCAGGACGTTGAACCCACGAGAAGAGGTGAACAGCGTCGCAGCGCTGCTTGATGCTCTCCTTCCTGTACTTCATGAAGTCACGCAGGGTGAGCAAAGCGTCGTCACCCACAGAGACCTTGTTTTCAGAGGACCAGGTTTCCATGGCCACCAGGACGATGCGGGTGTTGAGCTGCTCCTTGTAGATCTGGAAACAACGGCAGATCAATGAAAATGAAAATCAGAGAAGTCTGAATGTCTTCTTGGACAAAACAGCCATAAAATTGAAAACAAATTTAGGGACAACATTGCAAAGAGACTTATCCAACAGTACATATAAAAATAATAACAAACTACAAAAAAAAAAGTTAAATGTTAGTGGGAAAAATTCAGATCTTAATGGGTTGAATGAGTCATGTTGAGTATTCCTCTAAAGTCTAAGGGGGCGCTGTAGCAAAGGGCTAACCTTTGATAATGTGAAATAATGACAAAGAAAACTGCATCCTTTTAGAGGAACGTGAGGTTTTAAAGGAGAGGAGGAGAGAGCTGAATCTTTGGATCATAGATTTGTTCTGAGTGACTCCAGCGGCAGGTCTGACATTCACTCCCTGATACAATGTTTAAAAGTGTACGAATACTGCAGATAATGGAGACAGTCGTATCTGTCTACTTTAGACATGGAGTGGGTGAAGGCAGGCAGCAGTCGGTTGCCATGGAAACCAACATCGCTGTGTTTGTCCCCAGTCAGTGAAGGGTTTCCCGCACTGATGCTACAGCAGAGACGGCTCCACTTATCACCGTACTGTATTCCAGCACAGACTGTTCATCTGAGACACTGGGAATGTGGTCTGTCCCCAGTTGTCTCATCAGCTATGGGAAATAAATTCAAGAGATAGTTCAGATTTTTTTTTGAAGTGGGTTGTATGAGGTACTTGTCTATATTCAGTGTACTACATTAAGTAGATGGCGGTCTGCACGCTCCCAGTTTGGAGAGGCAGGCAGGAATACTTCTGTGTTCTGCAAGGTAAAATTACCAGCCCTTTTTACACAGAAAGGGCGCTATATGGCCGCTATAAAAAATCCCTTCTTAATGTCTCCTTTGCATTTTCACACAGAACCAAACAACAGCAGCATCATTCCGCTCCAGTGTGTGATTATACACTGCATCACAGCTTTGCAGAATGAAAAGAGGTGTGATATGTAACACAACAGTGTCGCCATCCAGTGTGCCATACTACATACATGGTAAGGAGCTCCTGAATGTCATTGTTTTCCCAATTTGCGGGCATTTATGGCCACTGTTCTTCTTCGAGTTAGCTGCTAACTGCAAACAGCTACTTTTAAAATCTCCCACGGTGGGTCATGCACTTAACATGTCATCAAAACATCACACCCGTGTTGCCCATGATCCCGTCTTGCAGGCTGTCTGTTTGTCTTGTTAGCGCTTTTCTAGTCTTCTGACCACTCGAAGCGCTTTTATACTACGAGTCACATCCGCTCATCCACACACAGTCACACACTGGTGGCCAAGGCTACCATACAAGGTGCCACCTGCTACTCAGTAACCATTCACACACACACACACACACACACACACACACACACACACACACACACACTGATGGAACAGCCATTGTAAGCAATTTGGGGTTCAGTATCTTGCCCAAAGATACTTTGACATGCGGGCTGGAGGAGTCAGGGATCAAACCGCCAATTAGTGGACCACCTGCTCTTCCTCCTGAGCTACAGCTGCCCCAAAAGCGAGACCACTCTGTCCCCCCTTTCCACGATCGTACCCTATATACAGAACAGCAAGGCAGCGTAACAACGTGATATTCCTGTCTTGAACAAGGCAGTGTAAAAGGGGCTACTGGTGGAGTCTGGTGGCTTTGAAGCAAGCATAGAAAATGGCTTCAGCTCCTCTGTCAGAAAGGGCTGTCTAATGGCAATGTAAAGCCTTAACAATATTCCAAATATTGCGTACACTTAAACTGACATTTATATATTTTAGGTGGCTAAAATACATCTTGCTGCCGACCCCATCCACAGCAATACATTGCTCAGCTTCTGCACTGGTACTGCCTGCCTCTCTAAAATGGGAGCGTGCCGACCGCCATCTACTGTAGGTAATACACTACTATAAATAAGTACCTCGTACATTCCCACTTTAGTAAAAAATTCAGAAGTATCCCTTTAAGATAGAGTTGTTGGACATGTGCAATAATTTTAAATACAAGATCAGTACTTAATTGGTATCTACCTCTGTCCTTAGTTAAGAGGTTTTCAAAATCATCTCTCATATGTAATTCTTTCTACTGTTTTGCATGAATTCTTACTTTCCACAAAAACAATAAACCTAATATAGATATGTAATGACAGCAGCACCTAAGTTCAACAAGGCAATGGGTGTAGACATAATATACTGCATAACCTAGCAGTTATGGCACAATATCTACATTCTAGACCGTCCACCTTTGCAGCCAAGTTTCCCTTCAAATTCCTTTAATTTTTATCAATTCATATGAGCAAATTTCTTAACAATCAACACAAACTGTAAGGTCTACTAGATCAGGTGCTCCTAAGGTAGGAGCCATAGCAACAAAGAGTGCTACAAGAATGGACCAATGATGCTGCAAATTTTTTCTTTTTGTACACAACATATTTTGTTCATTTTGATGAGTCAACAAGAAATAACCATTAAAATCATTCATAACAAAAGACCCTGTTAAATGAAGAGGAATAAAGTGATGGTAGCAAATGTTTGGCATGTTTACGATGGTTAAAAATAAAATCAGACACATTAAGTTTGTTGGCTTTCTGTGAATAAGGGATGGCAGCTGTCCCACTCAGGAAAGTTTCATCCGCAGGAAAAAAGCTCTGAAATATGGCAACTGTCCTGAGTAAGCTCAAGAGACTCCCAACAATAGACTGTCTATGAAACTGTGCCATGGCTAGAAGAAAAGGAAAAAGACGACAGGAAGAGGAAGCTCATATTTAAAAACAGCAACAATATGTTTTTCACTCACCGCGTCGGCCATGTTCACCACCGCTTTGGCAAAGTTCTTGGTCTGAGTGGACGAGCGACGGAGCTGCACAAACTGACGAGAGGAGATAAACACATTTTGCATTTAGGGTTGCTACACACTTTCAGCAAATGTAATGCTTTTAAAGACCTTGACACAGCAAATTTAATTCTCTTCAAAGCAAAAAAATTGCACATTAGGGCTGAGCTTAAGTTTAAAATCAACTTCGGATATTAGAGTCCAAATTTTAAAGTTCAGAATTTGCACTGAAAATGAATATAGGCAGGGGATTACAATACAGGCTAATGAATGATGTCGTTGTCCACAGGTTTTCAATTTAATACTTTTCAAGGATCCTCTGTTTCTGCCTTTATCTTTCTCCTGTGCTCATTATAAAGTCTTATCAGCTGATTAAAATCCCCATTTTAATGAGAGTCACGCTTACGTCTTATTATGCAGCAATTACGGAGATAAAGTAGAAGAGGCTTCACACCCACCAGCTCATGGTCGTTGACCACCATCAGCTCGATGTACTTGGTCTCAGTCTGGACGGTGCGCTGGCCTCGCCGCACCTGGAGGGGGCGAGAGATCAACACAGCCAGACGTTTGAGTCCGCTGTCATAATCACCTTCACACAGGACAAACACACACACATAAAGACAACAGGCACGCACACACAAACTCAGCAGGTGAAGCCATTACTCATACAGAGTGCACACACGCACACAAACACACACACACACACACACACACACGTAGATATGCTGATGCTGGTGAAACTCTACTCTTTGTCCTTGAGATGGAAACTTAGAGAACAACAATCATTCTTTCATTGAGCAGAAAATCGTTCTGCATCTGAAAAGATATCGCAGCTTCTGTATCTGATTACAACTGGAGTCTAACAAGAACAAAACAACTTTTAAAGGGCATAAAAACTTTAAATCTTTTTCTTGCTAACATTAAAGATTCATAACTAAATAAGCAATTTCCAGAGTTTACAAAAAATATATAGGTTAGGTATTATTTGATAACATTTTGACACTGTGCAACAATAGTTTCATCAGATTTAAAGATGGGGTAGGCAGCTTCAGTCTGGGCAATTTTTTTTGTAATTCAAGTGGACTGAGGGAAAACAAAGACTTCTGCACTTCCTCTTGGCTCTGATTTCAGGCTTTAAAAACAACCTAGGCAGTGTCGTGAGACTTTGGCTAATTGACCCTTTTTTTAAATCCCGCCCCCATACGCAGACTGGCCAATCATAACGTAGCATCAAGCCGGCTCAGACCAGGGTCCGACAACAACACAGCTGTGCTCCATTGACTCTAATGCAGTCGTTTCAGATTTCCTTCATTTTCAGGCTGGTTTTGTGGATTTGGAGCTAAATGTTGTGCCTGGGGCACGTTGTGTGTTAATGATACTCGTTACCTGGAGAGGTTGGAAAAAGATATCCGTTTCTTCCCTGTTCCAAAACCAAAATCAAACCCTGAAAAGTGTAGGGTTAGCTAGCTAGCTACTGAAGATACAGCCCACTGAATGTATACACATGCTGCTTTTGCTTTTTAATGATTATAACAGTGAGAAAAAGACCGACCCTGCTGCACAGGAACCAGTGAAGGGAAGCAGGGAAACTTAGCTCATATTCAACCAGCTGTGTGGCATCACAGTGTGTCCAACACCGTTCATCTGCACACACTGCGATGCCACACAGCTGGTTCAATATCTGCAAAGTTTCCCTTTATATTCATTGTCTTCTGTGGCGATCAGCAGTGATGTGGTGGTTCACTTTTACACTGTGATCTGTAGCCTATAGTTCGGCTTTAGCTTCTAACTATCTTTGTCTGTTTAAACTGTTGTTGCTGCTGAGTCAGTTTGACATCCTGGATATATCCTTCAAACACAGACTGTAGACCCCTCTGTCTGCTTCTCTCTGGAATCACTGTTTCATTTGTCCAAAAATATGATCATATTTCTTCAGGGAGTGCAGTTAGTTACAGTGTGGGCTCCATGTTTACGCCAACAGCTTGTTGGACAAAGAGATGGGGCTTAGGAAAAAGGTCAATTACAGACCATTTGACAGAAAAGGCGTTCCTATTGGCTGTTCTACGAACGCAACTTTAGTGAAACCCTGATTCAACAGCAGAGAATCCTGCAGAGAAAGTTGTTACTCCAGCACTGACAGCAACTTCCTTCAACCTGTCTCCCTGACACTTGTGACATGTTCCTGACAGACTCTGAAAACTGACTTGTCTTTTTGAGCGTCTCAGGCCTGATGTGAAGACGGGCTTCTCCTCTTCAGACCAGTCGTCTCCATCCCTCAGCTCACCGTCTCCTTCAACGTGGCCGTGTGTCTGCTCCTCAGGCTCTGTGCCGTTCACGGAGCATCCTGGGAAACACACACACATGCACAGAGTTAGTGAGAGCGAGATAGAAAAGTGGCTAGTCATCAGTCCGTGGATGAATGTATTTTAGTCCGCTGATCTGCAGGAGAAATCAATATCACAAAGCCAGTAGAGGAGAGAGGAGGAAAGGGGAGAGTGTAACTGGCCAAATGGGGAAGGGAGGGGAGAGGGGTGAGGAGGGAGGAAGGGTGGAAGGGAGGAAGAGCAGGGGTTGGGTAACAGGAAGGGGGTGAATCCAGAGAGGCAGAAGAGTGTCAGGGACAAAGAGGAGAGGCGGAGAGTAGGCAGCCAAATGAGACGTTTAACAAGGGCGAGGAGGGCAGCCGGACAACCTGAGGAGGGCACTGTGCACTGCAGTGTATGTTTGTGTGTAAAAAAGAAACCAAAATCAGTCTTGCATTACAGAACATTTGCTTTAAGCTATTCAGAGTCAAGGACAAGGCTGAACACGTCATCTCCAAACAAGTGACATCAAGCAGCATTTGGGCTTATTAGCAACAAGCTGCATCCTACCAGGTTTCATCAAAGTCTAATCTTCTTACAACTAAACACGACACAAATATGTATCACACCACAAAGATTCATCAAAATCAAGTCGGTTTAAGACGTCACAAAAGTAAACAATTTGTATTATAGCTGGATTCGTACAGCAGGTGTGTCACTGAGGATTTAGAAATTAAATGGCAAACAAGAGACAGGGATTTTGTACCTATCAAACTATCATCATCTCATGTAACTACGAGGAGTCTCAGTGTGGAGTGTCACTGTGAGCCTGATGGTGGTCCTACCTGGACAGGGAGGTGGGAAGAGGTCAATGTCCGGCATACGATACACAATGTGGTCGCCCTGCTCCTGAAGGACGATCCGGAAAACAAAACAAAGTGACAGAGAGCAAGACAGAGAGAGAGGAATTAGTTCGTCCTTTCTATCTGCTGCTGAAACAATCTGAAAGTTTTACATTAGAACTTCTTTCCCAGGGTCTTATTTATAAAGCAGTGTGTAGGATCAACATAAAAAAAATGTACGTAGGTCCAAAAATGGCATGTGCCAAAAAATTTCTACAATCCACCTTCCCAACCGCGTCGCCAATTTCCCATCTCCAGAATGTTTGTAAGCATAGGTTAAAGTTTTTCCCATCAAGTCTGTCTTTATAGATCACAACTTTTCCATGAGAAGCGGCATCACCTCTTTCAGGCCTGATGAGACCCCTGAGCCGCTTGTTTTAAAATGATGACTCAGTTCAATTTTAATTCCCTGATTCTTCTTCATATCTTTCTGATTTCTGAGGATTTTAACTATTAAAGGTGTGTAGGATTCAGGGTCTTCGATTGGCAGAAATGGTGTAAAGTATTTACTATAACTATGTTTTCATCAGTTTCTAATCACCTGAACAAGAATTGTGGTGTGTTCATTACTTTAGTCCAGACACGTCCAAAGTCCATCCCGGGGCTAATTGTGGCCTGTGGACAGATTTTAAATGGCCCATTGCTTGTCCTTTAAAATACATTAAATGTGGCCTACCACATAATAGTGATTAGTCAAGCATGATCGCTTGGCAGGACTTTCACTAGCCTGGTGTAGCTACACATTTTGACAGATAAAGGCCTGTCTCAATTAGAGGCCTGGTCTGGTTGTCAAGCTGTTTCCTTTTTTCATAGACGTTCTTCGGATGTATCAAACCAGGATTGTTTGCTACCTCAAATGATGTGTCCATTTCTCCATTACTCTGTAAATTATTCAAATTCTTTTAATCTGTAAGGGTCCTCAGATCAAAGGATTATATTGTAAAAATGAATCCAAGTTGTGAGTATTGTTTTAACAGGATAAAGTGGTGCGTCAGTATGCTGGGTGCTGTAATCCTCGAGAGCCCTAACTCTCTCTGATGTGCTGTTTATCGGAGCTAGATCAAATGAATGATTCATAATTGATATATTATCCGAAGTCTAATTCTTATACAATTAATATTCATACTGTTTCAAATAAACAATTTGATTGTATTGCCGATGTTTGCTGCAAAATGGTTTTGTGTGAAAGAAAATAAAGGCCTGTCCCAAATAAAGGCCCGCTGAGTTCAGTGATTTAAGCAAATAACAAATGCCGATAGAGCAGAAGAGCCAGATTATATTGTTCACTTTTACAGAGAAGTGAAAACAGGAATAATTAAGTGTCAGGGAGGATGGAAAAATATCTAAAGCCTGTTTGCATATTTTTTCTGTGGTCATATTTTATGAAAGAAAACTTCATTTTGGTTAGGTGTGGTTGTTGGCCGTTGCAGGAATAAGAAATGAGTGGTGAAAAAGTTTTGCTTAAGTATAAAAATTCAAGTCTCGGGACAAAAAAAAAAACGCTGCAGGCAGCAGCAGATGGGGGATCAGGGCAGACACAAATCCGACACTGGCCTTTGACGCTGAACCAGGCTTTGATCAGCAGAAGCGAAACTGCAGAGCTCTTTCCTGTAAAAGAGCTTGAGTATGTAGACCTGCACAAATTGAGGTTTTACCACCACACAAGCCTTGAAATGACTCCTTCTCATCCTGAGTGTCAGCTCACAGCTGCTCTGTGTGAGAGAACGCTGCTGCTGTGTCCTCTGGAGCAGCAGGGATGGATCAACGGGAAGGAAAGTGCTCTGATGCATAATTAATCAATCACTGAGCTGTCATAATGGCAATAACACTACTGGACACTGTGGTACACTTGAGCTGGGGATAAATACTTTATGAAAATGATCCATCTGAGATAGAGAGCTGAGGAGAGGGAGAGAGAGAGTGAGAGAGTTTGAAGATGAGCTGGGAGGCTATTGATCCATCTCTCCAGTCTATGTAATTGAGCTGTACTTCGATTACTGGGGGCCTTAATGGAAAAAAGCTCAGCCTCTTCCACTCTAAACACTTTCTCCCCGCTCCCTCCCATCACTCTGTTATACATCTATTTCTTCTTAATACTAGATCTATGCTAAAATCAAATCTGAGCATTTCTGAAACATCTAAAAAGCCTCTTGTTTTTGTCGATGATTTGCAGTTTCTCCTCTGTGAGATGATGTCTCCCTCAGATATGAGACAGGAGATGTGTTTCAGTGCTGGTGGATTGTGTATCAACTCAATACTTTCCATACAGCAGCTCAGAGATAGAGTAACACCGTCTGGACTGACGGTAAGTCACGGAGAGTGAAAGTGAGACTGTTTGAGACTTTTAACCATATTTCGTTAAGTCTGAAAGATTTTTGGGAGATTCCTCTTTCCACACAACCTTGTTGGTTGCCAAGACATCTGATATGTGTGTGTTTACTACTAATTGGACTGGTTGATCGTGCCCACTGGGTTTATCCTCCTAAAGTCGTGACTCACCTCTCCAGTGTCGACTGGCTCAATCCCGTACGAGAAGTTCCCGTCAGAAAACATCCCCCTGAAAAACACAGCAGCAGGTTACAGCACATCTGGGCATGTTTGTGTCAGTCTGTGGTGTCTAAATTTTAAAAACCTTGCTGCAGGACATATGTTTTAAAGGAACAGATTGATATTTTGGAAAGTATTTGATTCACTTTCTTGTTGTGAGTCAGATGACAAGATTGATACCACTGTCATGTTGGTACGGTGAATATGAAGCTGCAGCAGCTGGTTAGCTTAGCTTAGCACAAAGACTGGAGACAGAGGGAAACAGCTAGCTGGCACTAATTAACACATCTTATTTGTTTAATTCCTTCAAAGTGTAAAAACAAGCTATATGGGTTTTTGAATGGATTAATATACCAGACATTAGGGCTGTCAGGTTAATTCCCAGGGCTGGTACCTGCGGTTATTCCACAGGCTAGTTAATAACATGTCGGGCAGGAAATCCAAAGTGTGGGATCATTTTGAGAAGGTGAAGGACGAACCCAAGGTGATATGTAAACTCATCTTCATTGGTCGACTACAAACATGACGTATCATCTGCAACATGTCAGTAGCTACATGCCCATTAGCCACTTAGCACAATCATTACTGCTTTGCCGACAGCGTCATTAACAGGCGGCTCGCTCAGTGTGTGACGTGCACTTGTAGATAAAATATAGACCTATATTAATGAAGGTTCATTAGTACGGTTTTGTATTTCTCTGTAATGTAGCACAGTGTTAACAATGTTACTGATACTATTCTTTCTCACACCTTCAACTCAAACCATTGTGTTGCCCCTGCCCATAGTTAATTAAATTAATATTGTAAACATTTGTCAATTTTCTCCTTGATGGCTTTTTAGAAAATTGACACAGAGCTCCTGAATGTGCTTTGTGCAAATTTACTTTGAACATTTGAATCTCATAAATTCATCAAACTTTGGGTCCTGACTCAGTCTAGATTTCAGCACTGGACTCACCGCAGGCCGTGGCAGGTGGACAGAGCGGCCCAGGAGCCCGGCAGACCCCGCACATGCCCATGGTAGTAGCAGTGCTCTCCTCCCTGGAAACAAACCACAGATTACAGTGAGACACTGAACCCTCGATTATCCAGTGACACGTTCATGTCAAATTTCAGAAAATGAAACCAACGCTGACTGTGAAGCTCTGACTTTTGCAGATCTCCTGGCCCCTGCATACAATGAGGGCAGGTATTTACTGTCAGCCTGGGGCCTACAGCCGACCTGGTGGGTTGACTGAAGGATATCAGTGACTACTGTACGACTCAGTGTCCGGGAAAACCTACACCTACAGAGGCTGCAGCTGAGTTGAGTTTCAACATAGGGAAAGCTGCGTGTGTACAATGTGTGTGTGTTTGAGTGATGGAGGAAGCAATTAAAGTGCGGAAGGACAGGGGTCAAATGGGAGTGGGTCTGGTTTCAATGTAAAGTGCGAGTAAACATGTAGGTTTCTTCTTCAAACAACAGTTTTAATAAGAACGGCAGTTCTGTGCAGTCATTGACCTCGACTTATGAGTATGAGACCTCGCAGTTTGGACCTTATGAGTGAATTTGGCAACAAACCAGTTTTCTGCAACACAAAAAAAAAATTATCACAGTCGGAAAATAACCCATCTTATGATTACAGAGTGTGTACTGACCTGACACTGTAGCTCACAGAATGACTGTGCCTCTCACTTATACAGAAACCGGACCATAATGTGTTTTTACGGATGCTAATGTGTTTGCAAATCAGAAAACAAAAATCTCAAAACCTTAATTAATTACAGTAACATGTGTAGATTAACTGTACATTGGTTTGTTGTAAATATTCTGTCACTAACAGCTGGTCTCAGTTGAACATAATGTTGCCAGTAGCAACCACTACTGAAAAAGTTCCATATTAGTTACAGTTCTGTTGCTCGTAGCAACCACTACTGACAAAGTTCCATATTAGTTACAGTTCTGTTGCTCGTAGCAACCACTATTGACAAAGTTCCATATTAGTTACAGTTCTGTTGCTCGTAGCAACCACTACTGACAAAGTTCCATATTAGTTACAGTTCTGTTGCTAGAAGCAACAACTACTGACAAAATTCTAGTTCCATATTAGTTACAGTTCTGTTGCTTGTAGCAACCACTACTGACAAAGTTCCATATTAGTTACAGTTCTGTTGCTAGTAGCAACCACTACTGACAAAGTTCCATATTAGTTAAAGTTCTGTTGCTAGAAGCGACAACTACTGACAAAGCTCCATATTAGTTACAGTTCTGTTGCTCGTAGCAACCACTACTGACAAAGTTCCATATTAGTTACAGTTCTGTTGCTCGTAGCAACCACTACTGACAAAGTTCCATATTAGTTACAGTTCTGTTGCTAGAAGCAACAACTACTGACAAAATTCTAGTTCCATATTAGTTACAGTTCTGTTGCTTGTAGCAACCACTACTGACAAAGTTCCATATTAGTTACAGTTCTGTTGCTAGAAGCGACAACTACTGACAAAGCTCCATATTAGTTACAGTTCTGTTGCTAGTAGCAACCACTACTGACAAAGCTCCATATTAGTTACAGTTCTGTTGCTCGTAGCAACCACTACTGACAAAGTTCCATATTAGTTACAGTTCTGTTGCTAGTAGCAACCACTACTGACAAAGCTCCATATTAGTTAAAGTTCTGTTGCTAGAAGCGACGACTACTGACAAAGCTCCATATTAGTTACAGTTCTGTTGCTCGTAGCAACCACTACTGACAAAGTTCCATATTAGTTACAGTTCTGTTGCTCGTAGCAACCACTACTGACAAAGTTTCATATTAGTCACAGTTCTGTTGCTAGAAGCGACGACTACTGACAAAGTTCCATATTAGTTAGTTCTGTTGCTAGTAGCGACCACTACTGACAAAGTTCCATATTAGTTACAGTTCTGTTGCTCGTAGCAACCACTACTGACAAAGTTCCATATTAGTTACAGTTCTGTTGCTCGTAGCAACCACTACTGACAAAGCTCCATATTAGTTACAGTTCTGTTGCTAGAAGTGACAACTACTGACAAAGTTCCATATTAGTTACAGTTCTGTTGCTTGTAGCAACCACTACTGACAAAGTTCCATATTAGTCACAGTTCTGTTGCTAGTAGCAACCCCTACTGACAAAGTTCCATATTAGTTACAGTTCTGTTGCTCGTAGCAACCACTACTGACAAAGTTTCATATTAGTTACAGTTCTGCTGCTAGAAGCGACAACTACTGACAAAGTTCCATATTAGTTACAGTTCTGTTGCTCGTAGCAACCACTACTGACAAAGTTCCATATTACAGTTCTGCTGCTCGTAGCAACCACTACTGACAAAGTTCCATATTAGTTACAGTTCTGTTGCTCGTAGCAACCACTACTGAAAAAGTTCTATACTAGTTACAGTTCTGTTGCTCGTAGCAACCACTACTGACAAAGTTCCATATTAGTTACAGTTCTGTTGCTCGTAGCAACCACTATTGACAAAGTTCCATATTAGTTACAGTTCTGTTGCTCGTAGCAACCACTACTGACAAAGTTCCATATTAGTTACAGTTCTGTTGCTAGAAGCAACAACTACTGACAAAATTCTAGTTCCATATTAGTTACAGTTCTGTTGCTTGTAGCAACCACTACTGACAAAGTTCCATATTAGTTACAGTTCTGTTGCTAGAAGCGACAACTACTGACAAAGCTCCATATTAGTTACAGTTCTGTTGCTCGTAGCAACCACTACTGACAAAGTTCCATATTAGTTACAGTTCTGTTGCTCGTAGCAACCACTACTGACAAAGTTTCATATTAGTCACAGTTCTGTTGCTAGAAGCGACGACTACTGACAAAGTTCCATATTAGTTACAGTTCTGTTGCTCGTAGCAACCACTACTGACAAAGTTCCATATTAGTTACAGTTCTGTTGCTAGAAGTGACAACTACTGACAAAGTTCCATATTAGTTACAGTTCTGTTGCTCGTAGCAACCACTACTGACAAAGTTCCATATTAGTTACAGTTCTGTTGCTAGTAGCAACCACTACTGACAAAGTTCCATATTAGTTACAGTTCTGTTGCTAGTAGCAACCACTACTGACAAAGTTCCATATTAGTTACAGTTCTGTTGCTAGAAGTGACAACTACTGACAAAGTTCCATATTAGTTACAGTTCTGTTGCTCGTAGCAACCACTACTGACAAAGTTCCATATTAGTTACAGTTCTGTTGCTAGTAGCAACCACTACTGACAAAGTTCCATATTAGTTACAGTTCTGTTGCTCGTAGCAACCACTACTGACAAAGCTCCATATTAGTTACAGTTCTGTTGCTCGTAGCAACCACTACTGACAAAGTTCCATATTAGTTACAGTTCTGTTGCTCGTAGCAACCACTACTGACAAAGTTCCATATTAGTCACAGTTCTGTTGCTCGTAGCAACCACTACTGACAAAGTTCCATATTAGTTACAGTTCTGTTGCTAGAAGCGACAACTACTGACAAAGTTCCATATTAGTTACAGTTCTGTTGCTAGAAGCAACAACTACTGACAAAATTCTAGTTCCATATTAGTTACAGTTCTGTTGCTTGTAGCAACCACTACTGACAAAGTTCCATATTAGTTACAGTTCTGTTGCTAGAAGCGACAACTACTGACAAAGCTCCATATTAGTTACAGTTCTGTTGCTCGTAGCAACCACTACTGACAAAGCTCCATATTAGTTACAGTTCTGTTGCTCGTAGCAACCACTACTGACAAAGTTCCATATTAGTTACAGTTCTGTTGCTAGTAGCAACCACTACTGACAAAGTTCCATATTAGTTAAAGTTCTGTTGCTAGAAGCGACAACTACTGACAAAGCTCCATATTAGTTACAGTTCTGTTGCTCGTAGCAACCACTACTGACAAAGTTCCATATTAGTTACAGTTCTGTTGCTCGTAGCAACCACTACTGACAAAGTTTCATATTAGTCACAGTTCTGTTGCTAGAAGCGACGACTACTGACAAAGTTCCATATTAGTTAGTTCTGTTGCTAGTAGCGACCACTACTGACAAAGTTCCATATTAGTTACAGTTCTGTTGCTCGTAGCAACCACTACTGACAAAGTTCCATATTAGTTACAGTTCTGTTGCTCGTAGCAACCACTACTGACAAAGTTCCATATTAGTTACAGTTCTGTTGCTAGAAGTGACAACTACTGACAAAGTTCCATATTAGTTACAGTTCTGTTGCTCGTAGCAACCACTACTGACAAAGTTTCATATTAGTCACAGTTCTGTTGCTAGAAGCGACGACTACTGACAAAGTTCCATATTAGTTAGTTCTGTTGCTAGTAGCGACCACTACTGACAAAGTTCCATATTAGTTACAGTTCTGTTGCTCGTAGCAACCACTACTGACAAAGTTCCATATTAGTTACAGTTCTGTTGCTCGTAGCAACCACTACTGACAAAGTTCCATATTAGTTACAGTTCTGTTGCTAGAAGTGACAACTACTGACAAAGTTCCATATTAGTTACAGTTCTGTTGCTTGTAGCAACAACTACTGACAAAGTTCCATATTAGTCACAGTTCTGTTGCTAGTAGCAACCCCTACTGACAAAGTTCCATATTAGTTACAGTTCTGTTGCTCGTAGCAACCACTACTGACAAAGTTTCATATTAGTTACAGTTCTGCTGCTAGAAGCGACAACTACTGACAAAGTTCCATATTAGTTACAGTTCTGTTGCTCGTAGCAACCACTACTGACAAAGTTCCATATTACAGTTCTGTTGCTCGTAGCAACCACTACTGACAAAGTTCCATATTAGTTACAGTTCTGTTGCTCGTAGCAACCACTACTGAAAAAGTTCTATACTAGTTACAGTTCTGTTGCTCGTAGCAACCACTACTGACAAAGTTCCATATTAGTTACAGTTCTGTTGCTCGTAGCAACCACTATTGACAAAGTTCCATATTAGTTACAGTTCTGTTGCTCGTAGCAACCACTACTGACAAAGTTCCATATTAGTTACAGTTCTGTTGCTAGAAGCAACAACTACTGACAAAATTCTAGTTCCATATTAGTTACAGTTCTGTTGCTTGTAGCAACCACTACTGACAAAGTTCCATATTAGTTACAGTTCTGTTGCTAGAAGCGACAACTACTGACAAAGCTCCATATTAGTTACAGTTCTGTTGCTCGTAGCAACCACTACTGACAAAGTTCCATATTAGTTACAGTTCTGTTGCTCGTAGCAACCACTACTGACAAAGTTCCATATTAGTTACAGTTCTGTTGCTAGTAGCAACCACTACTGACAAAGTTCCATATTAGTTACAGTTCTGTTGCTAGAAGCGACAACTACTGACAAAGCTCCATATTAGTTACAGTTCTGTTGCTCGTAGCAACCACTACTGACAAAGTTCCATATTAGTTACAGTTCTGTTGCTAGAAGTGACAACTACTGACAAAGTTCCATATTAGTTACAGTTCTGTTGCTAGAAGCGACGACTACTGACAAAGTTCCATATTAGTTAGTTCTGTTGCTAGTAGCGACCACTACTGACAAAGTTCCATATTAGTTACAGTTCTGTTGCTCGTAGCAACCACTACTGACAAAGTTCCATATTAGTTACAGTTCTGTTGCTAGAAGTGACAACTACTGAAAAAGTTCCATATTAGTTACAGTTCTGTTGCTCGTAGCAACCACTACTGACAAAGTTCCATATTAGTTACAGTTCTGTTGCTCGTAGCAACCACTACTGACAAAGTTCCATATTAGTTACAGTTCTGTTGCTAGAAGTGACAACTACTGACAAAGTTCCATATTAGTTACAGTTCTGTTGCTCGTAGCAACCACTACTGACAAAGTTCCATATTAGTTACAGTTCTGTTGCTAGTAGCAACCACTACTGACAAAGTTCCATATTAGTTACAGTTCTGTTGCTAGAAGTGACAACTACTGACAAAGCTCCATATTAGTTACAGTTCTGTTGCTAGTAGCAACCACTACTGACAAAGCTCCATATTAGTTACAGTTCTGTTGCTCATAGCAACCACTACTGACAAAGTTCCATATTAGTTACAGTTCTGTTGCTAGTAGCAACCACTACTGACAAAGTTCCATATTAGTCACAGTTCTGTCGTTCAAAGGATGCTGTAGTAGAAAATAAAGTTTTGTCTCAGTTAATTATAATCTTGATATCCAGGCTATAATAGCTGCTTGATACTCCATAGAGGAGTGTATGTGTGTGTTAGCTATGTTAGCTACATTGCTAATATTTCACTTTCCCTGCCTCTGGTGCATAGGACTCCTTAACCTTGGGAGCTATGGCAACAGAACTGGCCAAGTAAGGTCAAGTATTCTGACCTCGAGGCCTATTTTAGGCCTTCTGCTCACCCGACTGTTACCTTAAGCCTAACTATCATCCATTTCTTTTACTGACCAAGGCTAAAGGCTGAAACACACAACAAATTTCCTCACACCAAACAGCAAATTTGCTAATTAGCAAATTACATTATCCAACTGCTTCTTAAGGCTGACTGGTTAATTTTGTCTTTGACATGTAAATCTGTGGAATGGCCCTTTAATACAGGATAACATGACAAACTTTATCGGCGTGTGTGCCACAGGACACCTGTAAAGTTTTAACAGTACACCCGGCCTTCAGATACCTTCACCTGATTATTCATAATCTCCTGAGAGGCTCTGACTGGATGATCATGTTTTGAATATAGTGTTTCCGCGCTGCCTCTCACAGTACAGGAACGATCAGATAACGACAATAGGAGAGAGGAGACTTGAGGCTGTCACTCAAGAAACACGTGCATGTTTAAACGTGTGAGCTAACAGAAGTTGCTGAGAAGAGAGGAAACTTGGCAGACAGGTGTACAGTCAGAGTTTCTTATAATCTAAGTGGATGGAGATTACAGTCACATGTCTTTGTTTGTAGCTATGAAGAGTGTGTGTGTGTGTGTGTGTGTGTGTGTGTAAGACAGGGTCAGTTTCAGGTGTTTGTAATGAACCCCAATAAGTCATGTCTGCCACCTGAGCCTGCTGTTGTCTGGCACAGCTGATGGACCAAAAAGAAAAGAGGCAACGTGGAGCCGCTGTTCTTTATGCTTGGTCAACCTTTACTCCGAGCTGCAACTCAAACCTGAGAAATCTCTCGGACGTCCTGTTAAATCAAGTACGAACTTGCAAAAGATATACCACCCAATACAAATAAGACTTCACCTCTATCTATGCATTAAGTGGCTTCATCATTGGATGTAAAATAAGCGACTATACTGGGTTCACAGGGAGGATAATTCAAACATTTCAGCTGGGATCTCCTTCAAGATAAAATCAGATGCTTTTTATCCCTCAGCAGGTGGGAGTCCAGCGTGGGGGAGCTTTAGATGAAGCTGTGCGTGTCTGTCTGTCAAACATGATGCCTCAGATCTCAGAGGACACAGTGCTGGCTTGCTTTTGATGAAATTCAGGGGAGGGGGTGTTAATGCATTCAGTCTGTTTTGGTGTTTTACACTGATCTGATTACACTAAGGAAGTTGTTAAAAATTAAAAACCTTAAAAGGCTGTAATTGCTTTTCCACCAGCTCCACGTGAAGAAACTGAGGGATGAGGAATGTAAGAGTCTGGCTTGTTCTTAGAGGATGAAATCAAAACAGATACAAGCTTCCAAATGTTATTGCATCAACATCGTAGTTGGTCATAGGTAGTTGGGTCGGAAATTTATCACATCCTCTGCTTTAAAACCTTCGAGAGGTAGAGATCACAAGCAATGTCTCTGGAATATAATACTTTAAGTATATTTTCCGTCGTGTATAATCACCTGATAATAAGAATTGTGGCGTTTTCGTTGCCTTACGAGATGGACCAAACCAAACACTGGCTCTAAATGGGGCCATTCGCCATTTCACGTCAGCCACCGTAGTAAGCAGTGCATCTGTGACTAGACGAAAAGTGTGGTAAAAACTGAACGTGAAACTGTTTTTTTCAGTGTTTTTACTGGTTTTAATCACTGGGTCCATTTGTTTTGGAGAGGAAGAGACCTCTGCCGATAATTTAGCTCCTCCCAAGTACCCATCGGACTTGGCCCATTTATTGCAGTCAGCTGACTCAGCTGTGTCCTGGCTCCGTGGTGCCAAATGTGAGCCAGCTTTGGCCCATTAACTTTTGCCAAATCTGGCCCACATTTAGCTGTTACAGATGTGGGCTAGCTAGCACCAAAATGTGCTCTGTCTGGCCTGTCGATGGTTGCCAAATCTGGGCCTGATTGGGCATTGTAGACATCTTGGCTGAGACATGGCTGCCAGAATCAGGCCAGTTTACTTGGCCCAATTCTCAACTGAGTTCGGTAACTGGACATGGCCTGACTTATTTCTTCCTGCACACCGAGTTTGGGCTGATGCTGAGTTGGGTCATTTTGGCTACCTGGGGTGGTATAAACCTCCTGAACAAAGAACACTGAAGGAATTCTAACCGGGAGAAGTTTCAGCTGGTTGCAATCAACAATCCTCACCGCTAGATCCCAATAAGTTTCCCTAAATCTTAGACACTGTTCCTTTAGGTAAAAGTACTATTACCATACTGTAAAAAAATACTTGGTTACAAGTAAAAGTTCTTCAGTGAAAGTATGTAGGTACGATCAGGAAAATGTACTTGAAGTATTAAAGTAAAAATTCTCAGTGCAGAAAAATAAAAAAATGAACTTAACTAAAACTTATTAAAATAGATTTAAATAATACAAATACATGTGTGAAGCTGGAAGTATACATTTCTTGGGTTAACTGTATATAAAACTATTAGTTGCCAATTAATGTTCTGTCAGTAACTAACTGATTACTTGATTAATCATTTCAGCTGCACTTGTATATACTGTTGGTTAGTTTTCTATAAACAAAACATATTTTAGAAGCTATTTGTATGTTTTGTGTCCAAAAATGCTAATATGTGAAATAATTTAAGATGTCAGATGAATGTAGAAATACTATACATTTCCCTCTGAGATGTAGTGGAGTATGTGTATTAAGTGACATGAGAGGAAAAGACTCAAGTAAAATCAAAGTACCTCAAATTTGTTCTTTAGCATAGTACAGACACGTGGTGATCGAGCTTTTGCAGCCATAGCACATAAATTTTGGAATGCTCTGCCTGCTCCCTATGCTAACTCTGTGGTTTCTTTTAAACGCCAGCTAAAGACACACCTGTGTTTTGGGTAACTTGCACCAGAGCTGTACTTTATCAAATTTTGTGTATTGTTGTTGTGTAGTGTGAATTCTTTTTTCTTCTGTGCAAATAGTTTTGCTAGCTGAGCCCTTTTTGCTACATGGCTCACTCAGTCACTTTGTCTTTATGATTTCTTTCTTGTTGTATATTCCCCTTGTGAAGCACTTTGTAACCTATGTCTGTGAAAAGCCCTATATAAATATATTTTACTTACTTACTTAAATGTACTTAGTCACATTCCACCAGATACCGTGATATTTTTTTTATATAGCATGTTTAAAAAGAACTGGAGCTGACAAAAGTGCTGCCCAAATTAAAGTGAATCACCACTGATGATTCTAAGTACAAAAACACAAAACAATTGCAATTTTCATAGAGCTTATTTAGATTCAGTGCTAGTTCACCTGCTGAGGAGAACAGGATTTTAATCATTCATACCGAATAGTGAGACAGCCCACAGCACTTAGTCCAGGGTCAGATAATAAATAAATAAAAGGTAGAATTACGAGGCTAAATGGAGGAAATCAAATTGCCTGACACAGCAGACACACACTGATAGTGAGTGCGCTTTTCAGACCAGATGTGTGCACTTCAAATAATGCCCACTCACACACGCAAAGCAACCGTGTTGTATGAGAAATCATCGATTTAACATAAAATATCATCAGTGCTGGGGGGACAGTAAGTAGTAAGTAGTAAGCAGGACAGTGAATGACTACATGAATGAAATTTAAAAAAGAAAAAACTGCATGCAGGCACAAATAGAGGCAACTTAACAATTACATCCTGGAGAGACGAGGATTAAATGTGACACTGGAAACTAACTGCATTAGAAAAGCTGGAGTTTGCTTGATGTCTGGACCCTGACTCAGCATTGTTGAGCTGAGAGAGGAGCGGAGGAAAGGTAATGAAACACGAGGAGCTAATGTAAAGTGAAAGGAAGACCAGATGGAACAAAATCATTGGTTAGAAATATAAGACGTCAACTGTGTTCATTTTCAGAGAACATAAAGCCATAAACAGGGATGCAAAACTATTAAGTGAACACATGAAGAGATTTAAATTAATGAGAACGGTGAAAACAAATCATCCCTCTGATTGTGTTTGATTAAACCGAAGTTATCATCCTTGCCCAGGGACTGAGATTAATAACTAACACGCAACACTGCAAGCTGTTAGAGGGCGGTAAACATTTATCAGCGCATTAGTTTATGAATATTTTGATGAGAATCTCTGTATTTTGTCAATCACAGTATTGACCTATTATATGTTTTCAATCCAATCATGAAATGAAGGCATTTGTTGGTGTTTTTGCTCCAACAGCACTCAAAACAGATTTTGGAATTTCAGAAAATAAAAAAATAATCATTTAAAGCGGCAAAAGATTCAGCATGAATCTGACAAATATAGAAAAATGGCTGCCATCAATTCCAGCCCGTCCTCGTCCCTAATTCAATTCTTCTTTTAGTCGTGTGTCATTGAGATTCAATCTGAACGAGATGGTCACCAGCTCAATGCAATAGCATAGATCCACAGGGACCAATAAAAAAGTGACACACAAAGGCAGGAGGAATTTATTGGCATGTCAATAAAACTAAATAAATCAAAATGGAGATGGCGGTGGAGAGGGAGGGGGTAGCATTCACTGGGCTCTCAGTCCAGCATGCAGAAAATGAAATGTCCATATCAGCAATTTGTGCATTTCTATTGAGTAATTTCTCCATCGCTACATGTGAGTGTTTGCATGTGTACAGTATTTACATATGAAAAGCAACATCCAAACCAATCAGACACAACCATTTATCCCAACAATGGGATACTAATAAATAGACCTTTAGAAAAAATAATTACTTAAGAAACCCTGACAAAACATTTCCCCTCTACTGATATTACTAACTATAGACCCATATAAATCCTTTCATATTTATCTAAATTTCTATCCCTATATCCCTATATTTATAAAAATGTTTATGGTTTCCGTAGAGACTGTTGTAATTTCGTGGCTTTGCGTCACCTGATAGAAAAAATGTCTACAGCATTTGACATTAAAGGTCCAGCGTTTAAGATTTCTGGGAATATTTTGGCAGAAACTGAATATAATATAACAAGTATTTTTCCTTTAATGTTTATCACTTGAAACTAAGACTCTTTGCATTTTAGTAATCTGAGAACAAGCAGTTTATATTTGATTCCCTGTCATTTTATTTATATAGCCCAGTTTACCTTAGAATGAGTCATTTATATTCAATTGAATTTTCTGTATATAGCAGCCCAGCATCACAAATCACAATTTGCCTCAGGGGCAAGGGCGTAAATATAGACAGTGCAGGTAGTGCAGTTGCATTGGGGCCCATGGGGTGGAGGGGCCCAATTGCCACCTAGAAAATATGCCCGTGTTCGAAGACGAAATTACATTAAATCAATAATGGTGCAGTGTTCTATATATGCACCCAAAAAGGCAAACCCATCTCATCACAGTTTTCTGTTTTTGTATAAAAGTATCAATCTATAATACAATTATAAGCTTATTCTACAAACTATAAAAAAAACTATAATTTAAAAATAAAACTATTAGTTGAACTAATAATTTCCTACTTTCTCTTATAGTTTTTGTCACATACAGTTATGCAATTGAGAATGCTGGGTACTATGTATGTTGATGTCCAATATTAAGTCTATTAAATCATGTAACGAGAAGATATGACTTAGAGCAGCTAGTTTAGGTGTAAAATTTCTCAAGACTGTCAAGCTGGGCACATCTGCAAGTAGATATAGCAGTAGTAAGCAGTAAGACACACTGTTGGTAAAATATGTATACACCTAAAACTCTCTGCGTGTCAATGTGTGTGCTCTTAATAACAAGTAACTAGGGCACACTAGGGCCCACTGAAACTATCTTGCGCTACCCCTCAGGGGGATTTACAACATAAAACACCCTGTGTCTTTGGACCCTCACAGCAAACAAGGAAAAGAATATTGAGTAAATAAATTGTATTTATGGTTGAAAATGTATCTTCCCAACACAGAACTATCTGTTAGATTAATGGGCTGCCATCCTCACCCAGTACCTCATGGTGTTCCCCAAGGATCAATTCTTGAGCTACTGTTATTTCTAACTTACAGAGATGATTAGTCAAACACATCCATTCGTATCTTTAAAGCAGCAGCACTCATTCGTTATTGCTGGTGGTAACACTGTCCCGGAGGCAGGATGACGTTGCTGCAAATACATGGTGGCCACCTTTCAGTCTCTACCCAGGTAGCCCTGGAGAATAGGTGGCTTCATTTTGAGCCAAAAACCCTTTTAGCACTGTTTACAAAGTTAGCACCACGAGCCATGCTGACACTGCAGATGGAGCTCTGTTAGCACCATCTGCAAACAGTTAACAATGCTAAAGGGGTTTTGTGGCTCAAAATTAAGCCACTTACCCACCAGGACGACCTGGGGGGGAGACTGGAGGGTGGGCACAATCTTTCCACAGCGACGCTGTTGGGTCGGGATGGCATTACTAGTGGTAATCGCCCAATGAGTGGTGCCCCTAACTAGCTCCCGTCAGACCCAGTTGGTGCACAGTGCAGATCGGCCAAAGCTAGCTAAGACAGGATTTATCCTTTTGCTCTGTGTCGATATGAGAAGAAGAGGAGGTCGCTAGGCTAATTTATACAATGTAAAATACCATAGGCTTATGCTAATAACATTAGCATGTTGTATTTGTGGGGAAAATGTGTCCAGCAAGAGACATGTGTTTGTCTGTGAATGCTGTGAGTTATAATGAAGCTAATTTGTGTACTTATGTTTGAAATTGTCTCTATTAAGCCATGTTTAATGTGTGTTTTGGGTGTGTTTTGAATCAACCATACTCCACAGCACCTCACAGAAACCTCCACCGCCAACTAGTGTTTCTGGAGGTGTGACTGTAGAGTGACAAAGACACACCACCGCACGTTATAAATGCCACGTGCCTAGACTACGTTGTAGGCTGTGCATAGAGCTGATACGCAAGTATAAATCTGCCTTAACCAGTAGAGACCAGAGGATGGGCTGAAGGCATTATGTTAACAAATATTAATGCGGCAAGCCGGCTTTCTGCCTCCTACCAAATTTGGTTTATGTGTAGTACAGTAAACTGAAGAATAGCAAAATTAACTTAGACTGAAATGCATTACTGGTCAACATTATTCTCAGCAGTTAACCGTTAACATCCCAAATTGAGAAATTTGAAGGAAATTTGAAGACATACATACAAAGTGGGCCATTTTACAATTGAAAAATAAACTTGTCCGTGCTCACTGGTGGACATACTATCTATTAGAGATACTGTACCAAACTACTGTACAACATTTGGCAGTTATCCATCAGGCTCTAAAAACTTCAGTGATCTTTCTTGTGAATGATAAATTCCCCCGGGGCTGAGCCTCCAAACATCTTATATTTTATGGGGCTCTTCTCTTTATATCAACATAATGTATGTTTTATTATTTAGCACTTACTTAATCTAAATATATCTTCGATACTGTGATTATTGTTTTATATTATATAGATGGAGAGATGATGAAATCCGTCTCTTTGCTCCCTCTGCACACACCATATCCCTTCATTTGTTGGATTTTAACCCGATAGTCGACCAATAGTTGTTTTAATTTTACACATCTGGCTCCAGAGGTCAGGACACAGGGTGGCTGTAAGATTTGCTGGTGTTGGATATGGACATGATTTGAATTCCCCTCACAACATGACAAAACAGAGCCACGCTGCTGCCGCTGCTGACTGCTGGTACCCATGGCAACCATGCACTGATTGGTCAGGTGGTCGTTGGCAGAGACAAAGAGAGTGAAAGAGAGACAGGGAGAGACAGCGAGAATAGGGACAGAAAGAAGGAGGGACAGAGACTAAAATAAAAGCGCAGGATGCAGACAGAGAGAGACCATCTCTCCCACCAGATGGTGTTGAGAGTCAAACTGTCTGCATCAACTGTCTGTCTGTGAGTCTGCGTAAACAAACAAGACTCAGATTGGGTTGGCTCAAAATTTATAATGCATGATAGAGAGGACGACAATTTTCAGTTCATGTGCAGCTACTGTTTTTGGACACCAAAGATTCGGCATGTCATGTGGACTGATGGAAGAAACCAGAGTAAAATGCAGCAAGCACATGAGCCAACAGTCAGCTGGAGCGAAACATCTTCACAGCCTTTAACACTAGCATTTATACATTTAAAAACATTTGTCATTTCTAGGAATGTCCCCCTGAAGGCCAAGATAAACACGTGTTTCTGCAATTGGTTATTGATTCTCTTCACTTTCACTCAGGGGGATACACCCGTTGGAAACACTACACACTGGACACAAAAGATACGGTGTTACACGCATTGGCACAAAATCAATTTCTATCAAATCGGCTGTGATGAAAAACTGTCTCTGTGACTTCTTTTGAATTCTGATAGAAATGAGAATGCAAACATTTGTCAAGAGTTTGTTAAAGGCTTACTTTGACATTTTGGGAAACAAAAGTTTGATGAGAAAACTGAAACCACTCATGTTTGTACAGTAGATATGACGCTACAGCCAGCACACAGGCGCAGTTTGCATAGGTTCAGGGGGCTCACTGGATCCTGGGGGCCGTAGCCAAAAGTGCACGTAGGGATTTCAATGTTATCTTTATTTTCTATAATACAGAACTAATAAGGGATGCAACAATTTATCGGCTGCACGTCTTGGCCAGTCACATTTACTTTGTTGACTGCCATCAGCCTATCAGCAAATAAGTTGACTTTCACCGATGGCAGTGGCTGATGCCTCTCCACTGTGACACATCAATTTTGCGCAGACTAAAAAGCAGGGCTCCAGACTAACAGCATCCTGTCATGACTGAGACAATAAAAATTGCATTTAGAGTTAACAAAGATCTTCCCCTCGGCGCCATCGGGACAAAAGGACGCGGTTGAAAGACTAATGTTTCCCTGATAAAGCTACATTGTGGGGCTAGTTAATGTTAGCGTAACAGATTGCTGACTGAGGGTGTGTTGAGTTAAATCATGATGCGTTCAGGCTCTCTTCAGTAAAAATTTGCATTGGCCGGAGGTAAATGTACAAGTTCTCATGATGTGTTCAAATGCAATCTTGTAAAATGTAGCGTTCGGTAAGAGACTTGAATTAATACGTTGTTTGTAGGAGAAATTTGTTAATCTTTCACAGCAATAAAAAATATATATAAGAGAGACAACTGACAATAAACAAACAAAGAAACTAAACAAAACCCAAACCATCGGTATCAGCCAAGAATTTCATAATCGGTGCATCCCTGCGACTACTCGTAAAGGATACAGGGATGTTGACAGTTACTGCAATTTATTAACATTAAAAAACATGCAATTAACAGGTAACAATTTAATTGCTTGGACGATTCTAACTTAAACATCGTCCAAACAGTCAGAAACACAACTCTGATTAGTCGACATACTCAACCCAAAGCACCATGGATGGTTAGGGGACGGCTAACAACAATAATAACTGTTAACACGTGAAAATGGATAAATGATCACAAAAGACAGTGTCAGGATTATTATTATGGATAGATTTCAAAACGTCTCCAAAAGGACACATCAGTTCATGGCTGGATATCAAAATTTCTGAAAAGGATACGATCATAGCAGAGCCTTCGTTGGGAAGACACAACTGCTAATGTAATCCGCTAAGCAAAAAAATAGCAGGTACAGAGATATTTAAGGTTGGTAATGTTATGTTGTATTTGACATCATTAACCCCTACATAACTTTAATAGTGTCTAGTCTGTCAGATTTATGGTTTTTCTTGGTGGTTAGACAAATGAAAGCAGCTCAGTACGCAGTTTGTTTTTAAACAACGTAACATTAAAGTTAGACAACACATTTATTTTGCGGACAACTGTGTGAGGCATTCCACTTGCCAAAATACAGAGTTTATTTGCCCTCTACAAGCATTAATGTCGAGCTCTGAAGCTAATAGTTGGGATCTGTATCTGGTTCAGTGTCGGGTTTTGCGATGTCTATAGTAATTCTCTTAATATTTAATCACCTCACTGGACATATTAGTCAGGATATGAAAATGCACCTGCTGGTATCCTGGTTATCAATTTTCCTATAAGCCAAGCCTCTGTTGTACACGTTATAGTTCTTCTAGATTTTTTTTTTTGTGAACCCCAAAACTCAAAATGCACCTATGAGCCAGCAGTTGGTAAGCTTAACTTAGCATAAACACTGGAAACAGTTAGCCTGGCTCTGTCCAAAGGTACGAAATGATTA
This sequence comes from Epinephelus lanceolatus, assembly GCF_041903045.1. Classification (NCBI taxonomy): domain Eukaryota; kingdom Metazoa; phylum Chordata; class Actinopteri; order Perciformes; family Serranidae; genus Epinephelus; species Epinephelus lanceolatus. The sequence goes on along the minus strand of NC_135754.1, from coordinate 22,458,536 downwards.
AATGTGGTGTAAAAGGTGGTTTTAAGTAGAATTTATTACCTTTGGACAAAGCCAGTCTCACTCATTTCTCCTGTATCCAGTCCTTATGCTAAGCTAAATTAAGCTGTTGCTATCTTCAACATCATATATACTGTACAGACATAAGAGTGGTATTGATCTTTTACTCTAACTCTTGGCAAGAAACGCATCCCACGTATTTCCCAAAATGTCAAACAGTTTCTGTGAGATAGTCTTACCAAATTCTGTAGAAGCTGCCCCTTCTCGTCGTAGTGACGCTCCACGTAGTCTGTAGACAGCAGGTTGCTGCAGAGAAGAGGATGAAGAACAATAATCATCAAGTAGTATGAATTCAATCACTGTTTGAAAAAGCAAGACTGCAGCACTGTGTGACTATTAGCAGCCTTTATGGGTCATTATTCTGGAGTGCTGTTTAACAGAATCATATTCTGCATCAAACATTACAATTTGAATTTAGATCAACAAACGGCTGATTTATAAGTAAACCAAACGTGTGAAGATTCATTTAGTCTAAGTGCTCAGAGAGCCAGTGACTGGTATAACATAAATGCAGTTCATTAGAGCAGTATGTGCCGAGTGAGAAGAGGGGGAGGGGAGGTATACATTTAGCCTGCAGCCAGTCCGTACAATACCAACACACAGGACATACAGTACAATGTTGTAGGTGGGCAGGAGAGAACAATGAAGAAAGATGTGCCTGCGAGTATGGTCGTGTCAGTGACTGCTGTAAACAAAGCATTAAACATTGTTTTGTGCCTCTGTGGTGCGGGTGTGTGAATGCTTCGCAGGCCTGTGGTGACTTACTGGTTGAGTTCCAGATCAAGGATGAAGGATGTGCCGAAGGCCTCCACCAAGAAGCTGCTCTGGGCCAGATGGATGGGCTGAGGGAGGGACGGAGGGACGAGGAGTTGGGAGGGAAAAAGGGGACTGAGATTTACATTTGATACCATTTACTGTCATTTACTGAGATAATGATTTAAGCAACGACAAAAACTGCCTGAAATGCTGGGAAAGCCAGGTTTTCAACAACAAGGTGTCATGTCCTTGGAGGAACTTTTTTTTACCATAAGCTAAACAATCTAACGCCATTTGGATAAAACAAACTTAATGTTAGATCCTCTTTGTTTAACCAGAAACAGACCCGAAATTGCCATCGCCAAATTCACCAGACTCCATGGTTGTTTAAACAGTGGAGAGATGAACCAAGACATGTTTTGTAGTTTCATTTTGTTTCTGTTGACTTGAAATGAACCGTGGTTTACAGTGATAAAATTATTGGTTACTTAAATGAAGTTTGGTCAGTGTGGCGATGTTAATTTCAGGGCTGTTTCTGGTTGAACAAACAGAATCTTACTCTTTAACAAAAAGGTCTATCTCTGTAGGATCCTTTACATACTGTTGTCAGACACTTGGAACAACAATCTGAGCCTGTCAGTTGCAAAACAAGCACTTTTAGTGGATGTAAATTGACAGCGTGAAACCGCCCTGAGTGGTTAACGTTATGTTGCAGCCTCGCTCATTATTGGACCAAGTGTTTCCATTAGTCACTTAGGGTATTTTCACACTTGGTCCTTATCAGCCCTCTAAGTGCGCATACGTGAACACTCCAAGAAATCTCAGACCCCTCTAAGGCAAAGCGTACCAGTGATCCGCACCTCAAACCACCTCGGGATGCCACCTCCGGAAAACACTGCACATCTCCAGATGTGGAATGTAGAATATAAAACAAGACCAGTCTACAGCACAGACACGTCAGGTTTTCCTCCAATTTTAAGTTCATCCAAAAGCGAGGGGCTTCATAACCACACTGCTGTGGCACACTTAAGTAAAAACAAAACTAGATAAATGTATATTACATATGCAGGCTATAGTGTGAACAGAAGGAGGATTGAGGGCCCATTAGAGCTGAAGTTGACCAGAAAGTCCTCTTTTAAATGAACTGACAATGTGAACACAAAAAGAACTGAGTCCCTTTTCCGTTGGTCCACTTTAGCCCCATTTTCATCAAGCAGTCTGGTACGGTTCAGTTCAGTTCGCTTTTTTTTCTGTTTCCACTGTGAAAAGTTGTGGATGGTACCAATGGAACAGTTCCGCACCGTCCCCATTTTTGGCCCCCCCTCTGTTGGGGTACCTAGCACACAGATCTGGTACTAAAAGGTGGAGCTGTGAACACTGCAGTCTGTTGATTGGTCAATGGAGGGCGGTCACTCTGCTCAGGGCTGAGTTGTGGCTGGTTTTGAGGCTCATGTAACCACTGTTCATACTGTGGAGAGTTTTATTAGTAAACTGTAACTATAAAATGAAAGGATGTTTTGCTGCCTCTTGCAACAGCAGCTGGAGTTGGAGAAAAAATAACTTAATTCACTGGGTCGACTGCTGGTGACTTTTAAGGTGGAACGTTCACTCAATGCACGAGTTGACTATGTTTTTTTTTTTGTTTTTTTTTATACTTTATTAATCCCCCTGAGACGAAATTCAATTTTTTCACTCCTGCTGTCATTAACACACAGGTCCGAAAGACACACACATGCACAAACAGGACATATACATGCACAAAGTGGAGAGATGTCAGAGTGAGGGGGCTGCCCTTGGTCAGGCGCCCCGAGCGATTGGGGGGTTCGGTGCCTTGCTCAAGGGCACCTCGGAAGTGCCCAGGAGGTGAACTGGCACCTCTCCAGCCACCAGTCCACACTCCACATTTGGTCCGGACGGGGACTCAACAGGTGACCCTCCGGTTCCCAACCCAAGTCCCTATGGACTGAGCCACTGCCACCCCAATGATGAATCCATCAGCACACCTTAAATTTCACTTTAACTTTGACCATCACTTTAGTTTTTATATGACATACACTTTTAGTAATGAATGAATCTTCAAGCATTTATATATATTAATTTGACCAGATTATGTGAACTGTGTATATTCTAATCCTCACTGAGAGAGAAAAAAAAAAGCGTTGTGGACCCTTGTGTGGGTTCCAGCAACGCTAAACCCCTGAGCTTGCCTGGGAAGGACTAAATGCACAAACTCTTTTAAACATCCCATGGAGAGAGACTCACTGCCGCCTGTTTTATTTTGTTCTGAAAATTTTGGCTTACAACCTCGTTCTGTGGACGATAAACAAGGTGCAGACTTCCATCTGTTTCACAGATAATGAGAAAATACAGTGACTGCTGGACGGAGCCGTGAGTGACAACAACCACCCCCCAGGCATTTAAGAGTATTGTTTGCAGTGGAAATGCTAGGGTTACTTTGGTTCTAAAGGTGTCATATTGAAAGTGTTTGGTGGAAAAGGGGTGTTTTGGTGCTCTTTAAGAAGACTGAGTTCAGTTTTTTTAAAAGGACTGCAGGTGAAAACACTCTTAGACACAAAAACATGGGAAACAAATGCTTTGTTTTCCTCATCATTATGAAAAGATGTGATGTTTTGTGGCCGTTTCCCTAAAACAACTTGCTTCAGATTAGTACGTCATGTGGAGTAGGGACACAACTTTAGTGTTTTATTAGCATTTATTCTTCTTAAGGGTTTCATGTTCATGAGATTTGTACGGCAGCACTCACTCCAATACTTTATCATGTCAATTTTAAGTTTGATCTATGAAGCCAATAATCACCACTTTGTCTCAGAGTGCTTTGCAAATCAGTGCACACCTCTTCTATCCACAGACCAGGGTAGGCAGAGGCAGCAGAAGTCAAACTACAATATGGGAAATATCCACATCTCTCAAAGTCAAGGTCATGCATTAATTTTTAAGCTTTGGTTCCTCACGACTCTGTCTGCAAACAGGGCAGGTAGTCAGTACAGAACACTGACGTCTAAAGCTAACTTTTAGATCAATAAACCATGCATCTCTAACTCACATCCCTGCAGGGTGCTGGTCCCAGACACTGACTCAAACAAATGCAAAGTACAGCGTGTTTTAAGGGAAAAGAGAATGTAGAAATAAAGAGTGGAGAATGGAGGAAGACTGATGGATGTTCCATATGAAGTAATTTACAGTAAGTGTGTATGAAGACAAAGACATACAGTATGTAATAAAGGGCGGTCCTATTCCAGTAACCTCTCCCCAGAGGCGAGGCAGCCTCATCCATCCCTCAGGCTTTTAAGGATAAAACTGGGTGTTGGGGCTCATCAGCTGCGTCTAACCTTGCTTCAAGGTGAACCTCATCCACATTATAAGATGGAGCTCTGTGGTGTCCCATCAGTACTTACTGGCCAAGCTGCAGGGCAGGTCTCATTAGTATTGCCATGCCCTCTCTGCAAACCACTTAGTATCAATCTAAACCTCCACTGGGTCATATACTGAACAATAAAAAGCCTACAATGGTGCCTGTGAGTGGAGATAAGAAAGCTGCCTCAGAGCTCTGACTGTGGAGTGAATTTTTTATATTACTGTATTCTTTTATACTAACGTTAAATACCAAATATTCATTTTTGAGACCCCATACAGTATCTTAGCTCAAGACAGTGAATCATATAGTTGGTTGACACAAAATACGATGACAATTAAAAAATGAAATCAGGTAAATTAGCTTAAATTTTTTTAAAGAAAAAAAAAATTGCTCTCTTCTCAAGAATGAGTATAACAAACTGATACGATACAAGCATTATGAAGGCCCTGGTCATTTATGATGGGCAATTGTCGTTATTTTGACATTTTAGCAACTAAAACATTGAAGGATTCATAAAAACAAAAGAGGCTGTTAAACCAAAAGTTGAACTGCTGCTTGTTTTGAGGAAGAGATTAGCCTTAAAGGAATACGTCACCCTCAAAATGACCATTTGTAAAACAATTAGTCATGCTGTGTTGCCTGGAATTTGTTATGGAAACTTTGTTTTTCTCACATGCCTTCACAGAAAATGGCTAAACAACAGCAAAACTATATCAAAACATCTGTTTACAAACTTGTTCAGTATAATCCAAGTCTCATTATCCTTATTATTATCTCATTATCTCATTATCCAACACATGCAGTTTCGCTAAAACCTTACGCTTTAAACTGAACTGAAAGTAACTTATGTATGCTCTCTTCACAGCCAGACTCCAATAATAAGGTTTTTAAGCAAAAATGCATGTGTCTGGGAACTCTCGAACATACGACTGGATAAATGAGACTTGGATTATACTGAACAAGTTGTGTGAGAGTTTGTAATCAGTTGTTTTGATATAGTTTTGCTGGTGTGAAACATGGTTCCAAATAAATCAATAAATTAACATGTTTGCCATTCACCATGGAGGCATGTGAGAAAAACAATTCAAGGTAACATGGCATGACTAATAACTAATTTACAAATTCTCATGTTGTGGATGAGGTTTTCCTTTATTCCTTGTTTACAGTAACAGCTTCCTAAATCAGGTAACTGAATCTCTCGATTGAAAGAAACACTCATAAACCTACATTTACTGATTTTTTTTGGCCTCTGAAAGTTAAGATAATGATCTTGTAAGCAGCTAGTTGCGATTTACACATCCAAAAGGTGTAGAGCAACATTAGCATTCTTTTGGAGTCATATCACGGGAAATTTGACAATGATACATCCACTATTCACTTGACTTTTAGCTCTAGTTTGGTCTCCACCAACCCCTGTGGTAAATATCTGGCCCTGCAGATGCTAAATGCTTCTCTTTGTTCACTGGCTAATCACTAACTTTGTCTGTCTGGAGTTTGGCGCTGGGCAGGTACTGTGCAATGGGTTTATCAGAGCCTTTTCACCTGAGGTAGTGTTGACGAAATATTTTCCGTCATTTACAAAAAAGACGGAAACTCTGAAGGCTGTCTGTCATTTTGACAGATTAGAACACGAAAGGCAATCTACGGTAACTTCAAGTAATTCACACCCATGTCCAGTTGGTGGTGTGTGCATATTAATAAGCTGTTGTCGAGCCTTGTCTTCGATCTCACATGCATGACCTTGTTGTCTAGTTGGCTTTCAGCAAAGAGGTTACCTGTGGTTATCTCTTTGCTTTGGCCATCACATTGGTAGGCTATACCTACATACCACTGCAAAATGTCTGAAGTTTCTTTTAAAAACCCAATAATTGTGATGCCACTGATAAAGGAGGTGAAAAGACAGGGCTGGTCAGTTCAATGTCTGCCCTGTTAGCATGAGATAACACAGCAGCAGCGGCTAGCATCCGAAACCGTGCCATCAAACAATCCCAACAAACTGACACCGACACAGAAAAGGCTTAAATCTGTTGTAAAATCCGTTAATAGCCGTTGGGTACATTAGCTGTGTGCTGCTAACAGTTAGCCTTGTCACTGTGGATGTACAGGTGGACTCTCACAAACAGTACCCGGGGTGGAGCTCACACTCCTGCAGCAGTCTCACGTTAAACAGTGCGAGAGCGCGGATCAATAAAGTACGATTTTACCCGTACTAAATACTAAAAAATTAGAGAAGTCTTGTTCAGCAACCACTCCACAGCCAAAGCACAGAACGTTTGGTGTTCAATACTGATGTTACTGAAGCCTTGGAGCCAAAAAAAATGGGAAAAGGATGGTCTGATGCAGTGGAGGATGATGGGCAAACAACAGTTATGAGCCAGCAACAGCTAAAATGAAAATGACGGTTAATATCAGATTGTGATGGAATTTTTACGACCCCTGCTTTCAAGATGACGGACATGAAAAGCCTAACGCAACCTTTGCTTTTCACTAACAACAGCTCCCTGCTGCTAGAAACGAGGTGACGAGAGCGGTAAGAGTGAACGAAACAGTAAAGTTGTGGGTCATGAAAGAAAAACTATAAGCAGAAAGGCGGTGAAACACTCAGTTGAGCTGAGGACAACTGCAGAAGTCGGTTAGATGAGTTTGTGTTTGATACTGTTAGCGGCACCTTTCACACTCCATCATTTGATATCTATTACTTATTTAAAAAATTTGACTATGGCAGCTTTAAGTCCAGGCCAGAAGTACCGGCTTGTTACTGGAAAAAACACCTACAATTTGAACATTAAGATTTTAAAAAAGCATCATGAACATAAAACAACCCTTTGTGTTTAGTCTGTGATGTTGACAGGTGACCTTAAAGCTCAGTTATATTTGGTGGAGAACAAGACAATCCATATACAGTAAATTTTTACACACTTGCCATGTCAAATTCACACTAAAGATTATGATTTTAAATGTGTGGTTTACAGCTCGTAGAGAGACTCTGAAGGCTGATTCTTCCTCACATCTAAATTCACACTGCATAGCATGGCAGCGCTCAGACTCCTCCATGGAAAACAACAAGCACACATTTTCCAGAGGGCTCCTACAGGCTCCGAACAGGGAGGTCATAAGACGGCATGCTGCCCACAGAGGGTAGCTGAAGGTCGGACCTGTGTCATATCCACTGACAGGCCTGCAGCTGACTGACAGACAGTGTTTATAGTGAAGGTAATGAGAGAGGACAGGTAGAGGTGTGAAATATAATCTAATGGACTAGAAAGCACTGGAGGAGGGGGAGGTGGGCTGAGTGTTCTCTGCCCCGTTATGGTGCGGGCAAGCTGGGCATCGTGTGAGGTGGGGGTCTAAGAGTGACAGTCACATGACCTCAAAAGAGGATAAACAGGGGTGAATAAGGTCCTGACAGAGAGCAGGTGAAGGTTAGAGTTAGAGCGGCATCAATTTCCTAGAGTTTTAGTATTTATGACAATGTTTCTCTCTGTGTTTACTGTTTTTAACTTGTTTATTTATTTATTATGAAATTTCTTCTTTCCCTTTGTAATCTCCCCAGATATTCTTTGTTTAATTTTAAGGCTGAAGGGTGGGGGAATGGTGTTGGAAAAACAGAGGCATGCTGTACAGTGCGGGGACATACAATATACAGTATATGTTGATATGTGGCTACAAGGGTGTAGGTTTCATTTGGGGGATACACATTGATGTTTGGGGGGTTCAGGTTCCTCCCCTTGGAAATTTCGAGTACCACTTAATTTCCTGCATTCTGAATCAGAATCAGAAATACTTTATTGATCCCCAAGGAGAAATTGTGATTCGTTACAGTCGCTCCGATGTAAAGAATAGAGAAATAGAAGTATGTAAATATAAAGAAATAAAATACAAAATAAAATAAAAAAATAAAATAAAATAATATAAAAAATAAAATATAATACGATACAAAAAATAAAATAAAATGTACATTAAAGTGAAAATAAAAAATAGAATGTGCATTGTGCTACAGTGTTCAACACTTGTACTTAAGATATGAAAATATTAAAAACAGAATATATATCATCACTGTGCTGAGGCTGTATGTGTGAAATTTACCTACACTTTATTCGTGAATAAACAAGAATATGATAAAGTAAACATAAGACATGTATAGTTATGTGCATGATAAAGTCTTACACTGAAAATATTGCACAGTTGAATAATTTGGTGATTTGTTAAACATTCATTTGTTCTAGGGCTGCTACTAACGATTATTTTCATTGTCGACTAATCTGTCGATTATTTTTTCGATTAGTCGACTAATCATTTCATCGAAAAATGTGTTAAAATGTTGAAAAATGACGGTCTGTCTCGCCCAAACCCCAAAATTACGTCATCTAATGTCTTGTTTCATACTCACACCAAAGGGTTTTAGTTCACTGTCACAGGCGAGTGTGTAAAGCTGCCAATATCTGAATGTAAGAAGCTGCAGTAAGAGTATTTTGGGGTACTTTTATAGTACTTTTCTATGAAAAATGACTCAAACCGATTAGTCGACTACTAAAATAGTCACTGATTATTTTAATAGTCGATTAGTCATTGATTAGTCGACTAATCGTAGCAGCCCTAATTTGTTCATTTTCTGCATCAGTTTAGGATAAAAATGTCTTTAAATAATGTCTGCAACTTTCATGTCTTTATATGTTCTAAATATTGAGGGGGATGTGTCCCCTGAACTCCCCCGAGGTCTATGCCTATGTGTGGCCAGCCTGTATCCTAAGCGAGTATCTTCAAAGGACATGTCAAAAGTTTAAAAAAAAAAAAAAAACCCTGCTGAAACCAATCTTGTAAAATCATAATTAAAACATGAATATTTAAAATGTAAATATTGTCTGTGCAGCATGAAGAGAAGAATGTGAAAAGAGAGGTGTATCTCAATGACATCATCCTCAAGTCATTCATGAAGGACACATTTTCTATAATCTACCCATTTTAACTCCTCCTTTGTTTAATACATTTTAAGTTTCACTTATGGGAGACTCCCTAGAGAGGGCGGTGGCTCTGTTAAAGGTTGAATGGTTGAATGCAGAAGTGTAGATTCAAGGGGGGAAGCAGGGGACACATGCCCTTAAATATTCAGAACATGTGCATTCTCCCACCTCCACATAAAAACATGAATTGATGCAGAAAAAGATCAAATTGGTGCAGAAAAATTCTGGTGGAGGACCCCCAATCGCCCCCCTGAATGCTGAGAGGAAACCTACACCCTTGGCTGAATGTGATCTCCTCATCATTATGTTGGAAGAACCCAGCCATTCTTCATGAAACATGAATGACACCCATTTACAAGGGAGACACAATCTGATCTCTGCTACTGTACAGAGTATGTAGGAGCAGATGGAATAAAGGGGAATAATGTGCAGGTGTGAAAACAAGTAACAGGTGCAGATTCAACTCACCTGCGCTCCAGCTGTGTAGTTTTTGACCCGAGTGTCCAGACGGCTGTGGATCAGCTCCTCCTCGGAGTGAATCTGTTGCAGGAGCCTCTTGGGCTGAACCAGCTCCTCTGCAGGCGGCAGCCTCCCCTCCAGACTCACCCGCTCCCTCAGACCTGCAGAGGATTGAGAGGAGCTTCAGTGCACAGGCAGCATGACATGCCAGAGAGCAAAGTGGAGAATGTTAATGTGATTATTGTGTCTTATTTCCGCAGGATTCAGCTGCTGGTGGGGAGCTGCGTGCTGGCGCCGATGCAACAATTACACGGTGTTGTTATTAGACAGGTTGAGTGGATGCGATAACTGACAGTAAACATGCTATTTATTTGTTCTAATCCTCGGTTTTCCTGTGATAAAGTAAGCAATCACATGAAAGGAAAGTCTTACCTGTCACGGCGCACCGTGCACACACTGCAGCGAACAGCAGGCATCTCACAGCGAGCATGATGCTCACATAGTCCCAGGGATTTCCTCGGTGCAGCGCCGTTAAATGAACTGATGGGAGTCGTGAGCGGAGCTGCAGCAGGACTGTTGTTGACACTGACGACAAACAAAACAGCGGGGTTCCTTTGAACGCGGCGCCCGCATCTCTCACCTGCCTCCCCGCCTGTCGCGAGTTAAAAGCCCCCTGACGAGGCTCCTGTGCTCGGCTCCAGCAGCATGGTGCGTGTCAGTGTCACGGAGTTCCGCGGCGCGCTCACACACACTCGTCTCTTGGCCTCACGATTAACTGGGCTTGATTGGAGCAATGAGGCTGCGCGGGGAGGACGTGGAAACAAGGAGCACGTGGGGCTTGACGGGCCCACCCACGCTCTTTGATCAGACCTGATAGGTCCAAAGCTCAGGTCCGGGGACCCAAGGGCGACCCCTGTGGTACCCCCAATAAACTATACCTCATAAAATACTGCGTTTCTGCCAAAATGAGGCAACATATGAATTATTCAATAAATTAAAAGTTTATAAAACATCTTTTTAATAATCACTGTATATAAGAAAACCTTATAAAAAATTTGGAAGAGTGCTCAGAATTTTGAGCCCAACTGTAGGTTAAACGTCTTCAACTCTTATTTCCTTTATCAGCTTTATCCTATGGAGTGATTTGGTCCGACATAAACATACAATTTTATGCAAAAGTTAGAAAAGTTTTGGATAATACAGTTGAGAGATTTCTGTATTTTTGTTTTTCTGTCTGCTCTTCTCGCTCGTTTGAGGTTGGGCATCTAGCTGAGACGTAGTTCTTAAAGAAACGAACATTTACAGTTACAGGGAGGCAAAGTCTCGCCCCTTCAAGTGGCACCCATGGGACCTTATTCTGAAAGAAAGGAAGTATGGTAGTCAACAGGGCTATTAAAGCACGTTTTTATATTAAGTAAAAAATTCTGCGCTGATATAGGCTCTGATGATATTTAGGTTTACACAACAGCTTCTGTATATTTTGAATAGTGTATGGTAGTGGACTATACTGAGGTTATGTTTATATAGACTTAATTTATGTGTTAGAATACAGGCACGTCTTATTTACGCTAGGTGTAGTGCCTTAAGGCAGTTTAGTGCGCATGACGAAAAGAGATCGTTGACAACGTCGTACGTAAAAGACGAGAGATTTGTGTTGTTTCAGATCGTAATACGTTTTTCATCATGTTATGCAGTGTTTAAGTGTAATAACGGGAATACGATTAGAATATAGAGAAATAGGACACTGAGTCAGTGCTGGACGTACTAGATGACAAAATTTTGGAAGGACTTGGCCTGCGGTTTTGCTTTTCTTTTTTTGGATTTTCAATAAACCTTGCAAAACTTTTTCCCAGCCTCATGTGAATACTGTGAATCTCCAGAAAAGGAACAGAAACACAAGTCAAAACCAAGACACCTTACAAACTAAGTGGCCTTGGAAAGGGCCAGAACAAACAGTAACGGAAGTAATTTTTTGACATCGTTTAAATTGTGCCATGAATTACACATGTATTTTTCAATTCAAAAGATAATTTTTCAAAGTCATAAAGTCACAGTTTGTTGTAGTACTATTTAGTTTTGTGAATTACATCGTTTGTCTCTCACATTACGTCACCAACATCAACATGGCTTTGTACAATGGCACATTTAACTTTGTTCTTCCAGAATAAATGGAAAATTATTAAAAGAGGGAAAAATCACAAGTCTGGCCACGCTGAGAGCTGCAGCTGTATAAGAGAGTTACTTGGTACACCCTGGTATGTAACACACAGGCACCACAGCTTCAGCAGGACTTAAAGTTATGATGTTACTTGCCGGACTTGAGTAGGAAGGTATCACATCAGGGACATGGGCCTGCATCTAAGTAAATTTGACAACAAAGTCTAGTTTGTCTAATTACTGTGAACACGGTGTACTGTTCCTGGGCATGGTTTCTCGATCCCTCAATCCCTGCCCCAGTCCACTTAAGCAGTTAGTCTCAAATACAGTTCATGTGTACTTAGGTACGGTTTTGCATGGAAGGCTATTTAACGTGAGTAAAGGTTGGCAAGTAGAGTTGCAAAGGCATTTCTCATTTCTTTGGTTTAAGATGTCGGGGAAACACGGCGAGACAAGAACGAAAGTCAAGGCGGCAAATGTCCGAGTGGGGCGGGAGTGGATGGGTCCAACAATCACAGACTTTTACCTGAGAGAGAGCAGTGTTTGCCTACTATAAGATTCTAAAGCCAAACCCTGTTCTTTTTTCCTGAACCTAACCATGTTTGTTGCCTAAACCCAACCAGTGCTCCCAGGGTACCTTTCACGTCGTCATACGAAGCATGTCAATATGCGACAAAAAGGTCGAAGTGAGAATGTGTTGATAGTAGGCATAGGCAAAGGTTGACTCCTTAGTTTGGGCTTGGGATCTTGCGATTGGCACTCTGAGTGGTGGGGAAGCGGGGGTAATCCTACTCGGTATGGTACAAGTCAGTCTTTCCTAATATGAAAAAACATACAAACTTTCAGTCTTAAGACAAAGTAACTTTCTTGACTTGAAAAATTATCTTTTAAATTTACAAACGTGTAATTTCATGGAACAATGCAAACAGGATCAAAAAATGATGTCTCTCGCTGTTAACCTCAGTACTCATTTTTTCTGAAGTAAGTCCCAGCAGGAGGGACTTACCCTCTGTATTTGACAACTACAGAGGAAAATTGTATAATATGATATAAAACTGGTGAACTTTTATGTTCACACAGCGTTAACAGAGAGCTGTTATTAACTTTAATGATCAAACATGACTTCACCTGTCACTTTCCCACACAAAATCTTGTTAATGGGAGTCTGTGGATAAAGTTACTATGACCAAAATATTTATTGTTATTTTGAGCTTTGTATCACTATCACAAGACACAAATCCCACATTTCTTTTCCCTTAGCAACAAAGTCTACATGGTAAAAACCTCTACATTAAAGAGCAGGATTGTTCTCCTGTCTTTGTGGAGAAGCTGAATCGGTTTTGGCCGGGCCCACCCATACAAAGGATCCCTTCATCCCAACAGTTCTGGAAAGTTAAGGGTTATGTAACAAGGCTTGGACATGAGATATCAAATATTGTTTGTGTCAGCTCGAAGCTGGGCTGATGAGCCAAACAGGACACATCGACCCACTGCTGCCCTTGCCTCATCCTTCCTTCCCCATTTGGCTCTCCTGTAGCCTACGAGCAGAGTCAGCATTTATTAAGACATCGGGAAAAATTATCCTCAGCATCTCACAACCCTTCTTAACTTTGCTTTGCCTGAGAAAAAGTGTTTCTGAAGTATGCCACAGGAGATGTTTATGGATAAAAACATTTATTTAAAAACACTGTACAAGAATTTACATCAGTTTCCTGAGAGAACTTCTAGTCTTCCACGTATTGAATTCATGTGTGGTTTTGTTCTGTTTTAAATGTCCATGCAAGATATTCAGAAGAAGGTGCGACTTTTGAACAACATGGGGTTTTTAGTTTTGTCTATTATGCTGATCAATGACGAGGCAGGTGAAGCGAGAATGCCGGGTGACCTTACACTTTAAAAACAGACAAGTGAAGATAATAAACTTCCCTGAAGCTGCAGCACACTACTGTGAAGCAGTCGTCTCTCCTTGACAAAGCCTGCCCATTGGCCAACCTTCAAAAGGCAGAAAAGGCCATTTGACGTTAATCAGACACATTTTAGTCTCACAGGTTGGGCGTGTCCTCCACTCTACGGACGCCTCACCAACACCGGTGCAAGTGGGATCTGATCCAGACGCACCACTCACGGTAATTGAGTAATGCCCCCTTCAGAAAAGCCTCATTAAAATCTCAATACCATCATGTGTTCCCGGACATAGCTGCTGAAAGAGTGGAGTCAGCATGACACACAGAATATTGCTTCTATGCATGAGGAGGATTAGGGGTTGAGAGGAAAAAATGATGATGGATGCTCTTCAAATTCATGGGAAGATGCAACATTAACTAAATAACATCTACTGCAACATAAAATAAAAAGTAAAAATAAAAATCTGCATCTGTAAAAACAGCTAAATATTACATTTTAGTTTGCACTAAGTTTTAAATATTTATTCAGTGTACACTTCGTTTACTTTTTTGATGAGCTCAAGTGCTGCCCATTGTTCCCTGCTGCTGGAAACACAGCTGCAAGCCCCTTTTACATTGCTTGTTCAAAGCAGGAATGTGATGTTATTCCGCCTCGCCGTTATGTATAAAAACACAAGGGCAGAATGGGAAAACAGAGTTGTCTCGCCTTAAAGCCAGCAGCAGAGATGTTAACAGTAAAAGGTCAACTTCTACGTAAAAGGGACAGCCAGCAGGACGATAAAGGTGTGACGTTTTGACGTGTTATATGTGCAACCTACCGCCGAGAGATTTAAAAACCAGTTAGCAGCTAGTTCAAAGAAGAACAGCAGCCGAAACTGTCCACAAACTGGGAAGACACTGAGGTCCAGGAGCTCCCTACCCTTCAAGCACAGGACGAGATCAACCGCCATATAACACGGACAGTAAATGATTATCATTGCCATGTTATTAATTGGCTGGCACTGCCTGACACGTATGTTATGTCACACTAGAGGCAGACACTGTTGTGTTACTCGTCTCGCTTCTTTTGCTTCTGGAACGCCGGCATGCTATCTAAAAATCACACACTGGGGCAGCATTATGCCTGTCGTTTGGTTCTGTATTAAAAAAAGCAAAGGCGGTGTAATGAAGGGTCATTGCAGCCCTGTTGTGAGATCTGTGTAAAAAGAGCTTCCAGGTAGTGGTTCTTCCAGTTCTTTAAGTGATCAAGAATATAACCATCAGTGCTGAACCTCAACAATCTGTACCACAGTCCTCGAAAACGCCGAAGGGTCCATTTCTTCCCCACACAGCGAGGGTGCAGGGGTTGACGGCTGTAAGACAGTGTGTAGACGTGACTCGTAGCTGGTGTCGTGCATCCAGGTGCACGGCATGTGAAGGAGCTCCTTGTCGAGCTCACAGTTCTGCTCAGTTGGCGACAGGGGAGCAGCAGAGGTAGATCCAAGTCGTGACAGCAGGCCACAGTCCCAATCAGAGTCTGATGATGATGAAGAGAGTGCGGCTAAGTCTGGGATGAGGGCTGGCTCGATGCACACTGAAGTGCAGTGGGACAGTGAACGCTGAGAGTCTAGACTGGAAAACGCACTGTGAGGTTTATCACTGGGACACTGAAATGAAGGATCACATGTCTTTGCTTCTGAGGAGAGTTGCCATGATGGCTGATAGGCAACAGAAGTACCACCATGACCTAAAATGTCCATTTGATTTGGTGCCCGGGTGAAATTCTGTACTGTAGGAACAGAAAACAAAGTAAAAGTCTGTTTTGAGCCATGTGAGTCCACAGTGCATGTTGAGGAGACCTCTGGGTTTGGACAGGACTGTATTATCTGACAAGGGTCCTTATCAAATAATGAACAGCCCTCAGGTTTAATAATGTCACTTTCTGGTTTGGCAGATGTATGCTCTTGTTCAGTCCAGCTACCACTGTAGCCAAATTTCGCTGTAATCCTCCTCCTTTTGCTCCGGCTGTGTTCGGGGCTGGCTGATCTACAGCGCTTTCTGGGGTTTGGTGCTGTCGCTGAGTGCCGAGGGAGGGAACGAGATCTACGTGACAGCGCAGCACACCGCAAACCACTGGTGAGAAATATGATCTCATTGAATCCTGAAAGACTTCCTCTGTTTGATCCCTTTACTGTTTCTTCATTTGTCAAAACCATAGAGGGAAAATGTGGGGTGGATATAGCAGCCACACTTTCTGCAGTGTCCATGTCACAACTGTGTCCTTCCACAGCCTCGTCTGCGGTGTACCGTTGAGGACTGAGGACAGGAGGGTCTGAGTACAGGCAGTGTGGCTCCATAACGTAGGAGGGATAAGGGACTTGTGGGCTGAGGACTGGGGGATGGGAGTAGGGGTCTGGGGATGGGGTGTCAGGGCAGGGGGAGAGATGCTGAGTATCATGCTGCTGGTTTGCCGAGTCATGGGTTTGTGATTCAGCAATCAAAACAGGCATGACTGGACTTAAACCATGAGGACAGCTGTCAGGGAGCTGGCAATCTTTGTTAGGAGTCAAAGGCTGGATGTCAGCAGGTGGCGTGGCTGGTGGATTTGGGATGGGGACCTCAACTCCTTGTGATGGGCTGGCTAGGCCAGAGGAGAGACGACCCCTGGTAGGGCTGGAAATGTGAATATTGAATGATGAACCTTGTCTCTGCAGGGCCTGGACAGCATGCTCCGTCTCAGCATCAGTGAGAGGCTCCAGTTCACAGACGGGCAAAGGAGTTGATGGTCTAGAAGGACAACACAGAAAATACTAAATAACAATTTAAACACAAAACTTATTGTAGTCCAGTGAAAAAGAAAACTACAGGAACTTCACAACATTAGAAAACTTCTAGGGGTAGGGACCATTCACATATGAACCAATACCATTACCACTGCAGGCACTTTAAATTCAGTACCAGTACCCAACAGTACCTTTTTTTGGTACTTTACTCCTTCTGTAGGCTGAAAGCAATCGTCAACAAGCAATAGCACACACATACATCTCTGTCTGCTTGTATGTGTCTACTCATCCCTCTTGCTCTCTGTTTAGACACAACTAACAAATATGTGAAATAAGTACATGATTTAAAAAAACACAATCATAAACAGCAGTGGTACTAGGCTACATCTAGGTCAAAACTGAAAAGAAAACAGATCAGAGGAACAGAAACTATCACTGAGAAGCTGACACAGCTCTGTGTTCAGCTTCCCAGCTTCGGGGCACTCCACTACTCTTCTGCTCGGTTGTCTCCACCAAAAAACGCAAATACCCAATACCCAACTCAAGGCGAATTTGTGTTTCCTAGGACAGCAAAGGCATGACCCGCCGTACTCTCACTCTCATTGGCTATTACTCATTGCCTCTGATAGCTGCTTAGATTTAGGCAAGAGGATTGAGACTGGTTAGGGTTAGAGCAAGAAAGTTAGAAAACCAATCTGAGGCAGAATAAGGCAGAGTAGGGTGGGTCATGCTTTCGCTATACTAGAAGATGCAAATTCGTCAACCCTAGACATTACTAGGTGATCATAAAAACTCACCGGTTCAGTGTTTCCTCTGATTGTTCAGCTGGATTGGGGTTAAATCCCGGAAGCATTTCAGTCACGAGCTGGTCCACCACACTGTAGTTTGTGAGATCCAGCACAAACTCGCGGTGCTGATTAGACTGCAAGTGCTGCGAGGGCGAACAAAGACCACAAGTCACAGATGTGAATACAAGCCAAACAATGAAGGCAAAAAAAAAATCACACGTGGTAACTTAAGTTAAGAATTCCCACCTCCTCCAGATTAGTGAAGGGTTGTTGACAGCATTCACAGTAAGATAGGTCCTTTTTGCGTGGCCGCCAAGGTGAAGGGTTGCAGCTGAGCAGGGTTTGAGGTTTGTCCTGAGTGCTGCTTTTAACTTTTTTCTTCTCCCTACTTTACAAAGAATGAAACACAATGATGTTAAATCCTTCATAGCAGACTTTTGAACCCAAACCATTTGATGGCAAAGCGATGGTTTGAAAGTACCCTTCAAATAATGGCAGTTAAACAAACCTTGTTTTATTCTCTCCTTGCTCTGCCTGCTTCTCAAACCGAGGTGGAGGACATTCAAAAGGGCTATATCGGCCCGAGTACCACAGATCGGGGAAGGTCATAGATTGCATATGCAAGGGCTTGTATCTCCTGGTTAGAAAACAAAACAACAGAATTTAATACAAAAATGTACATCAAAGCTTAAAAAATAGCATCAAAAAAGTGATACATGACAAAAAATAAAAGAAAAACAATGCAGTAACTCTTGACATGTGAATGTAGATTAGGGGTCAGGGGAAAAAAATCGATCACCTACAACAATTTTGTTAGATTGGACTGTATATTTTTTAATGGATGGACATAATGAACGTACCCATGTGCATTGTGTTTACATTCTTAGCTAAGCTCATCGATCAATCATAATTATGGATCATTTACAATGACAATGATCAGCCAGCTAGAGCCCGTCTATTGGGTGTCACAGCGTGGGTTTTCTCCGGGTACTCCAGCTTCCTCCCACAGTCCAAAGACATGCAGGTTAATTGGTGACTCTAAATTGCCCGTAGGTGTGAATGTGAGTGTGAATGGTTGTCTGTCTCTATGTGTCAGCCCTGTGATAGTCTGGTGACCTGTCCAGGGTGTACCCTGCCTCTTACCCAATGTGTGCTTGAATAGGCTCAAGCCCCCCCACAATTCTGGATAGGATAAGTGCTTTGCAATAATATAAATGGATTGTTATAAATATGCTGTTTTGAAAGCAGCAAATAGTCAAACAGTGACAAATAAATCATGTACAGAAATCAAAAATCTTCATGCATCAAGATGGATCTATTATTGTTTTATTTATTGTAGACCTCTGATTCAAAATCAAATCGAATCATGAGGTGTCTGGAGATTCCCGGCCTCACAGCAGATTCAAAAAATATTGTGAGTATTATTATCAGAGTCAGATATACTTGACTAGAGGGCATAGAGGATCAGATGAGAACTATGACAATAACGTGTGTAAAAATACACATACTTAACAGAATGGATAGGGATAAGAATAAGAAATAAGTGCATCATCATATGTTAAATATAGATTCAAGAGTATTGTAAGAATAAATTAGGATACTGAAAAGAATAGTGCATAGCTGAATAACTGCACAGACAATTGCAGCTTTTAAATGACAGTGTCGCACAGCATTACTGTACCGTTAGTCACTACTGCACAGTTAAATATATAATAAATAGCTTATTGAATTATAACTGCTGATGGGTGACTAAAGTCCAAGGGCCAGTCTACTGACTCAGAGTGTCTGACACCTCGTCATCATTATCACATTTACAAATTGAAAATATATTAACACATTCTGCAGAACTGTCTACCTATCTGAGATCAACCCTAGCTAGGCTAATATTCAAATGCTTCAGATGTCATGGGTTCAATTTCTCACAACAATGGCCTACACGCATTAGCCGGAGCACTTCAATTAACTGAAATGAGAGGACAAATGAAAAGACCTGTTAGCACGTAGAGATCCCCTGCAGAAACAGGCAGTGGAGCTTGCAAAGCCTCATCGAATAGAAATCGTATCCGCTTGAGCTCTGGGCTCCTGGGGAGCGGCATCGCTGGGGGGCCTTGTCACATTACACGACGGGACTCCTCAACAGTTCAATTAAGAAAATCATCTGGGCTGAAATGCAAACCTCTACAACCAGCGCCCAGTGGGGTAAGAAGGGCAGAAACACTGGGACAGGGTCACTGCCACTCATTGTTGTATCGCTGTCATTATGCTTGAAATGCAAAAAAGGGTCTAATCTGATACTAAACATCCACCACGTGAACCTGGGCAGGTCTAGAAAGTAATTTCCCTCTGCCTTGCTGCATTCCAGCTCATCTTTCTTGATTAACTGGAATCAAACACAGGATCAACGCAGCTATAATTGACATTTTATACTAACCATGTATCAAATGCCCATGGTAACAGAACTGATGAACCTACAGCACATTATCACCTTAATTTGCAGCTTCCCTCAGCTTTACTGAGCTTTTTTACAGAGTCTGGCCCGCAACTTTATGTTATCACTTCTCTCGTGTTGTTTTCAGCTGCACAAACCTCACCATCTTTTTGCAATACTCCTGACATTAACAAGTACTCAGGATTTTATTTCAAGATCAGTCAAGACAACTACTGCGGGGACATCACTAAATTGTCTGTGCAAAAAAGGAGTGTTACGTAAAGAAGGTGAAGTTAATTTCAAACAGGCAATTTAGTGATGTCCCTGCAGTAGCTGTCTTGACCGATCTTGAAATAAAATCCTGAGTCCATGTTGTCAGAGACCAAACAAGACCAATTAACAATAAGCAACCTTCAGAAGTCATCTTGGGATTGATCGAGTACTACAACACTACACTGCACACTACCTGCTCAGCACCAAACAGCAGACAGACACAGTTAGGGACTAGCTGGTGTACACAGTGAAGCATTTAACAGTATAGCTAAAGTGACTGACATCTCCTCAGCTCCTAAAGGGAAGTGTCAAAGGGGGCAGGACAGATGACTGCTCTTTAAAGTGTTACTCTTGGATTTAAATCCTCCCTGCTGCCAGAGAAAACTCACACAAAAAACTGAATAAGGGAGAAACTCACCTGCTCAAGTCTTCAATTTTGAGATAGGGAGACCTCAAAGCTACAGCTGTGTGAAAAGGGAACAGGCAAACCATTAAATAAGTTGTTATACCCACAGAAATACAGTATTATTGGTACATTAACACATCAGTACAACATACATGTATATAAACTGACCTTTGACAACATGAGAAGCTTGTTGTTTGGTGTAAGTCTTCTGCAAGAACAAAGAAAGTATAAGATAAGACTTATCAATATTAAAGAACATATTAAAGAACAAAGGCAGATGTTCATTCTATTACAGCAATATGAGCTTATTTAATTGTAGCCCTGTACTTTTAGAATTTTCCTAAATAATTTACTTGCTTGCTTTTTATGTAAAGTGGTTTTATTTGGATATCTGGTGGAGTCATTCAGACCAAATATCTTACCTCTGGCCTCTTCTGTGTCGTGCTGAAGCTCTCTCGAGTCAGCTGTTTCAAATATAAAATGACATCTGATATAGCATTAAGGAACAATACAAGATGTTTCCAGTTCTGTGAATTAGAATGTGATATTTATATGCCGGTTCACAGCAGACATCTTCAGCTGGTGTCAGTAAGACAAAGCAGCACAGAGCAAAAAGCACTCTTGTGGTGCCATCTGCTGTGAGCAGAGGTTCACTGCACTATAGACATGAACACACATTTGTCAAAAGGATACCAGCTACATACAAAATCTTCACTCCCCATGATTGGGCATTGGCCAAAACACTGCTCCCCTGCAGTCGTTCCTACAACACAGAGACACCAGATTTAAAAAATAAAAGTTGGTCTTCAGCATATCACCAATATTCACAAAAGAGAAGCCATATTTTGGCTGCACTGACACTCACATTGTTGCGAATGGCTTTTTCAAGCAGGGCCTTCCCGCGGCTGCCACAAGCCTGTAGAGAAAAATACAGCACAGATATACATTAATTCTAGCTTATACTTCATAGTAACATCCACTGGAATATTGTCCAAATGAGTTTGTGATGAAAACAAGATCAATAAAAATTCATGAAGTTAAAAAAAAGTATTTGTTTTGTACTGTTGTGTAGTATTCACGATTTCTTAAATAATGTAAAACAATTCACTCTATTCACAACAACACATTTATATTAATCAGGGTACCAACTAGTATCTCTGTATGAATTTTTAGAAATTCTTTAACAAGAAATCCATACATTAAATCACACACAAATATGTACATTTTTATATTGATGTATTATCTCACGTACACTGAAACCGGAGTTCCTGCTCATTTATATAATATCAAATTACATCCATTTGGAAAAAAATACAGACCACATAGGGCTACATGCCCATAAACGTCTCAAACACAGAAAAAAACAGAGAGGAGAGGGCAGAGTCTCAGCAGAAAAATACACCACCTCACACTTCTAGTGGGTCATAAGTGATGATTGTGAGGGGTTGAACTTATATGAGTCTATTAATTGTTATTTAGGGAAAACCTGTGTAGTGCATCTTTAATAACGTACAGCAACATTGCATGCAATAATCCACCTCCCACCTTATCTTCCCTTCTCTCTGTCACTCTTTCTAAAACACACACACACACACCCCCCAGCGCTCAGTCTCAATTTAGATTTTTTTCTGGGAATGTTGCCATAGAGCTCAGCTCATAACACTGCAAATGCAAGGGCTTTCGTCAGTAGGTCATAGGCTCAGTCACCACTGTGTTCCCTCATTCAGCAAAAGATGATAACTTAACAGATATTTAGTCAAATGAAAATCTTTGAAATTATTACTGTAAACGGTGAAAGGTTTTCAAACATGCATGTGTGATGCTCAGTACCACTGGTCTAGGAGTTCCTGGTCGCGGTTTGTCACTGCTGAGGACGCTCTCTCGCTGCTGCGCTTTAGGATGTTGGGCTTCTTCACTTGTCCCCTTTGCCCCTGTTTTGGTATCCGTACTCTTCTGCTCCTTCATGCCCTCCTGGCTTCCAGTCACAACAAAGCTCACATCCTTGTGCAGGAAACTCTCAACCCTCTTCAAAATAAGAGAGACACGTGTCATAGTCAGACTTTGAATCGTCTGATAACTTAAGGAAACAACAACAAAGCAGTGTTGTAGTGCATTATTCTAGCACACAATAAAACAGTACTACAAGGCACACAACTGTCACATTTAATGCTTCATTAACATTTTTGTAAAAATGTGGTGTGCCTTTCTTTTGCCGCTTTGCACTTTCTTCAAGACTGAGACAAACTACAGCCAAACCAGATGCTTTTCCTGCAACGGATCAGGTAAAAATGCTTGACTTTTCTCTGACTTTAAAGGCAGACAAATTGATGCAAGTGCACGTTGCAGCCAATTTCTTGTATAATAACTTGTATCCAAAATGTCACTGCCTAGATCAAACCTTGATAACAATTCTTGTATATATACAACAACAGCCAATGTTCACAGCAGAGAATATACAGACACACACGCTTACCCCTCCTAGAAGGGCTACAGCCTCCAGCAGCAGGGCTGTTGTGCGTTTCTTCACACAGTCCAGGTAAAAAATCTTCCCCTCCAGCTTCTTCTGCCCAGGACACAGTGGGCCCAGAAGGCCTTGCTCCTCTGCATACTGCTGACGCTTCATGATCCTGGTGCAGTAAAGGAGCGTACAACTTTACAGAAATACACCAGGATCCTATTTAAAAGTGAGAACACAGCACAGATTAATTAAAAGTTGTGTCTGTATACACATGTGACAAAGAGCTAATAAAAAACAAGAACTCCTAACAAGACCCAGATATTTCACGTATAAACGCCCTGTATACTAATAATGTGAACTTTTTTTTTGCAATGTTGTGTCCAAAATTATTTGGGTAATTTAACACAAGGTCTCCGAGGTTCCGGTGAAACAGCGGTGTATCAGTCCACAATCAGGTACGACAACATGTCAAACAACATCGTGTGATTTCTTTTCTTTTCTTTTCTTTTCTTTTCAGATTGACTTAGATTGTATAATGACTAGTTTGCTCAAAACAAAGTTGCAGTTGTTTTACAACTTGCCACCGTAAAGCTCTATTGAATAAAATCATGTAGCGTTAGTTTACTACTAAACTACAACAATGTAGTGGAAGCATTTATAACCTAGCCACCTCCATAGCTAGTTAGCAAGGTTAGCTGTACTGAGTTAGCCTTAGCTAGCTTAGCTTTTCTCGATATAGACAACGCCTGGGTCACCAAAAAAACGTTCCTTTATTTTATAATGAGCTTTCTGTTTCTGTTTAACAGTTTCACACATCGTCGGGGCAAAAAGAAAGAAATATAGCCCACTTACGTTTGTAAAAGTGTTGGATAATTGCGATAAAAGACTTAACGCTGTTGATTCTCCAAAAGGTGCTCGAGGAGCAACCGCCGCTTTTTTAAAAACACTGGCGGAGAAGCGAACATAACGCCAACGTCACATCCGGAAAACGCTGCGTTCAGTGCTGGTTTCAGACTCCCGAATTATAGAGCAGACATATTTCCAGCGATGAATCTGTAATTAACTAACTATTTAAGTTAATCAAGTAACCCTTGTGTGATTAATAACAAAATTGAAATTCCGTCTGATTATCGGACCCCACAGTACAAGTCATTCTTTAGAGCATCGCTGTACATTTTTTTCCCAAAGTCACTAATAGTCGTGAGTTTTACTTAAGGTTCTAACGGTACCCTAAACGCAGCACAAAGGATATTGTGCCTATTAGTTACATTTAAAGGTTACTTCATGAGTGTTATTTCCTGTTTTCTGGAATCCTTTCTAAAATAAAAATGTGGCATATTTCTAGGAAAGTGTGCTCGTGCTTTCGCAGCTTAAAAAGGGAAAGGAGACTAAACAAAGTACGAAGAGGAAGTGTCAACCAAAATTGCTAATTTGTGAACACAAGAGTTGGAAATGGTGCAAAATATTCAGACTGAGTGAAATTTGTTATATTTAAATTAAGTGCTTTCCATCAATTTCTGTTCACCTCCTCTGCTGGTTACATCCAGTTGTATACCATATCATGTTATATTCCTGCCCAGCAGGGAGCAGTGTGTCTATATAATAGACACACAGTAATCTAATTTAAGAAACTACTTTGGCAATTTGAATTATTTATAGAGTAAACTGTGGCCCATATATGTTTACATGGATTAAATATTTTCATTATTAGTTGAAGATTCAACATCCCATGCATAAACGTATACATGACAAAGACAAAGACCACAAGACAAATACCAATTCTTTATTCAAAACATGCACTTTTTGTTCATAAAATAATTTTCACAAAAAACACTGGCACAGTGCAAAGGACTAGCCTTGTAATGACATTTCAATTTGAAAATCTGAAAATAAAAGTATGTATTACTGACAATGAATTCTTTATACTAGGCCTGGGGGAAAACAACACAACAGGCTGAATGCACTGGCTTTGTTTTGTCATGTAAATAACACAAACTAATGGACTAATAGTGCAGAAAATCTTGATAGCATAAACTTCAAAGAAAATAATGTTTAAATTGTAACAGCTAGAGAATAAGACACTGACAACAGTTTGAAAAACAGGGTAGGGTCTTGAACTTGGCCAAACACTTGTACTGACAGACACATTTTAAAATCTGTCAAAACATTAGCAAACTTTTTTCTCCCCCAAAAATACAGAGACACTGTGAAATCACAGACTGAAAACACACCCTCATTTATCTGTATGGCTGGATAAAACAACCAATCCACATCAGACCTGGTTTGATGAAAACAATACAAATTTGCATACTTCAAAGCTTAACCCCTGGTTTGTAATGAAACTAGTCACACAGACAGCAGGACTTAGCTTCTGTTTCAGTCCATAGTGACGAGGACATTATATTAAGTGATGCAGAGTCGACAGGACGCAGCACTTTGACTGTTAAAGTAAGGCACCTTAGGTTACAGCGTGGAGGCCTGACATCAAAAGCTCCAACAGCCAATTAACAAAGCCATTTGATACTTTTACTCCACTGTAATTTAATGTTTGACAAATAATTAAGAAATGATTATTGTTGTAGTATAAAGTGGCAACTAACATTTATCCAGCTCTGTCACAGACGTGAACGGCAACATCATTTCCCATCTCCTTGACATTATCTTCAGTGGTTTTTCACTTACATGTTTGCAGCAGAATGTATCTTGTACTGTTGAGTCTGAACCTGAAAACTGAAAATATGCTCTAATCATTATACTGACTCTGTAAAGTTAAACATTAGTCTAAAGAATGAGCTCATCATAACAAGGGCATGAGCATTTTTCAGTATTTCCCTGATGCTATTCATGCCAAATGTTTTATACTATCTATTAGGGATGCACCAGTTGTGAAATTCTGGACCGATACTGATGAAGATGTTTAGAAAAACAATTTGGCTGATAGACAGTGCCGTTGCCAATGTTTTTGTTGTTGTTGAGGATATGGAAACAAAGAAATTATCATCATAAAAAAATAACTGAACTGTTTCATAGTCCTTCAATACCCTATCTTTGAACGAGCACAAACTCAATCATACACATCTATGAAACAACCTTTAATCTAACCTTTCATATAAGAAACACTTTTTAAAATACTGCTTCAAAAGCCTTTTACGAAATATAATTCCCTCTCGAATATCTTTGATATTTTGCTGTAAGGACATCAACAAATTTCTCCTTCTGTATTTATTCAAGTTTCTCGCCCAAAAATATATTTTATAAAACTACGTATAAACTCACCATGATGACGTTTACTCATTTTGACAGAACAGACTATGAACGCATCATAATGTAACTCAAAGCAGCCTCCGAAAGCTGTTAGTTCAGACTACCTGCTGCTAACAGCTAACACTAACTAGCTCTCCTCCTGCCGATGTCGCAACAAATTTGTTGCTTATCAGGGAAACAATAAGGTGCATCCCCTGACACATCAATATGAGTTTATTGTGTCCTTTAGTCCCAAAGGCATCTCTGAATAACAGGACACTGTTGGTCTCGAGCTCTGTTGTTTAGCCTGTGCAAAATTAATGTGACAAAACTGAAAATCACTGAGCACTTACACCTGTGAATGCATCTTATTTGTCAATAAGCTGCTGGCGTTCAACGAGGCGAATATCGACTGACACTGATGTTCAGCTGATTAATCGGTGCATCCCTATTATACATAGATATATCCCCTACTTATTAATTTGTCCTCATAGAACAGAGCTATCAGTGGACTGGTACAAGACAGATTCTGATACTAATAATCACTTTTACACTTCACCTCACTATTGTAATGGTGTGAATACTATTGAAAAGAATGTAAACTGCTTGCTGTGTCTTTTGTTTATACGCAGTACGTGGACACACAAATGTAAATACTGTCGGTTTTGCATTGTTTAAGAATAACAAAAACACAAGTCTCAGTCTGTATTTCAGATCCACTCAGAACCTTTTATGACTCCATATTTGCTGCTACTACTGGTGCTGCTGCCTCTGTCTGCCTCCGTCTTGCTCGAGGTGTGTTTGGAGGCCTGCCGGTGTTTACGTTCGCGGTGAGGCTTGCTGTGGTTGTTACTGTGGCTCTGTGGCTGGCTGTAGGCCGGGTTGTCTGCCTCCAGCTTGTCCTGAGGCTGACGGATGTCCTTGTGAACACCTCTGGAGGCATCTCCCATCCCTGCTCTGCAGTGGTTTTCATCATTACTGGTGTACTGCTGACGCTCCTCTTGAGCAATGTTCACGTGGTTCTGCCGGCATGCCATCTTGGCATTAGTGAGATCGGTGATGGGTAGTGGCTGGTCGTGGTGTCCTGTAGATACCAGGAGAGGCTTGATGGCGATGTTGTACCCAGGTGGAGCTGATGGTGCGCTCCAAGAAAAAGGGTAGCTGCTGTAATCCTCTCCGTTCAATCCCCCCTCATTAAGAGCTCCTTGTGCCCGTGTGAGCCCATACAGCTCCTCATCAGGGAGCTGCACTCGGCGGGAGCGGACGATCTCACAGATGGTGCCTATGCCCAGGTGGAGCATCTCCCATATATTGAGAGCCAGACAGAGCACGGAGACTGTGTACATGATGAGGAGGAAGATCGTTTTCTCTGTGGGCCGTGACACAAAGCAGTCCACACTGTGAGGGCAGGGCAGGTCTGAGCACACGTAGGTGGCAGGCACAGCAAATCCATACAGGGCATACTGTCCACATAAGAACGCCACCTCCAGCACAGAGCGGATCAAGAGCTGAAAGACGTAAATACGCATCAGTCCATCCTCTTTGATACGCTGGCGCCCATCATGACGCACTTTGCCCTTTGCTTTTTCATCACCACTGCTTCCTTTCGCTGCTCCACCACCATCACTCTCTACCTCGGCCATCTCATAGATCATTGGGTCTTCCTCTTGGTCGTCCTCAGCCTCTTCAATGCCCCTGTGCTGCTTTCTGCCTGCAAGATAGGGCTTCTTGGGTTTCCTCCGCGAAAATCTACTCACTCCCCCGCCCTCTGCCTGCTCCTCTGCCCGAGCTATTTTGTTGACAGCATACCCCAGGTACATGAGCGAAGGCGTGGCCACCAGAATGATCTGGAAAACCCAGAAGCGGACGTGCGAGAGTGGAGCGAAGGCATCGTAGCAGACGTTCTCACAGCCTGGCTGGCCTGAGTTGCAGACAAACTTGCTCTGCTCATCGTAGTAGATGGACTCCCCTCCGACGGCTGTCAGCACGATGCGGAAAACGATGAGGACGGTGAGCCAGATCTTGCCCACGAACGTAGAATGGTTGTGGATTTCTTCCAGCAGGCGAGTCAAGAAACTCCAACTCATGGTAGTGGCAGGGAAAAGACAGTGAGAGGCAACATTCACCTCCTGTTACTCCCCTGTGGAGAGAAAAGAAATGATTAACCTCAGTACCATGTAGACAACACAACAACTGAAGTATCTACATTATTACTAACAATTCATTTAGACCTAAATATTTTTTCTGTTAAAAGACAAACAAGATATCTGCCAAGACAGCTTCCTGCACTCCTACTGTCTTAAAGGACAGTTCACCCCAGAATCAAAAATACGTATTTTCCTCTCACCTGTAGTGCCATCTTGTTACATAATATTTGACAAGAGCCAGATATCTCTACAGCCGATATCTCCAACACTCTGCAACTAACACCAAAACAATCTAGATTGATAAATCTTATCATAGGTAAGAGGTAAGAGGAAAAATGTTTCTGATTTTGGGGTGAACTGTCCCTTTAACTATGTCTCATGTGAAGAGAGAAACAAAAGATTATTTATTAACTTGTCTTTTTGTGTGTGTGTGTGTCTCAATTTGTCTCTCTTTCCCCGGCACACAGGATAAATAGACAAGTTTTAATTCTACAAATAGCAACACCGCATACTTCACAAAGTATTTTAGCTGCAAACACTTTGTCTTTCTTACACGGTTATCAAATAGTACATTTCTCCCACAATAACAACACGTTTATCCTCGATTCCTTTAATAGCTGTGCCCCAACGCTCATGTCTAAACAAACCCTTGGCATTGGTACACAAAGGGAAGAGTAATGACGACGGTGGAATGTCTAACCATAATTGCTATTGTTAACTCAACTGCCCTGATAGTCATTTTACATGAGGTTGTTACTACAGTATCCATCCAGATGTTCCATAGACTAAAAACTTTCTCATCTGGTTTGAGAAATAAAAGCTTTTCGGTGTGTGTGTGTGTGTGTGTGTGTGTGTGCTTGAAAACAATTTATGAAATACTGAAAAGTATTACAGTGTCATTAATATCAAGTACTGTTTGCAACAAGTATGCAATAACAATACTGAATGACAATGATTGTTCATGATAATGGAGGAAGTATTCCACATGATTGAGTGGTGGTGGTACCCAGGATATACGGGGGTTAATACATTACAGTAAATGTGTTAGTATTTCAAACGCTTTCTAAAAAACTTCTGTGGTTTATTGGGTTATTGCTTCATTAAACTAAAGATGTAAGACCTTTACAATCGGGTTTCTGTCAGCTGTGGAATGTAAATTAACTTCAACTGTAATCCCCATTTATCCCTAATGAACGTGACATGAATTCACAGAACAAAAACAGGAGTAAAGCCATTCACTGATTATCCATAATGGCACTAGCATAGTAATATAAGACATTATTATGAGACATTGTAAGTATTTGAATAGGGGGTACAACAAAGCTGTTTTGTTTGTTTTAATATCTGTATATAATACAGACAAAAAACAGCATGTTCATAATGACAAACACTAGCTTTAAATACAGGTTTGGTTTAGTCGCAGTACATTTCAAAGACTTCAAACATTGCATCTCATTATTTAGTTTCCAGGACAGTGAAAAAGTTACTCTGCTAGAGAGAGGTGGTAACATTGAAGAAATACTCAACAGAAAAGAAGTATACTGGATATTTCATCTGCAAACTCTATACCCCAAAGGATTAAATAATGAGATACCATGGCATGTTGTGCTATGAGGGATCCTGGATCTTATGGACCCACTTATGGTACACTCATACACGAGTTTACAATGTTGAACAATTTTGAATGATTTATGAAAGCTGCAAGGCTTATGTGCTCTTTCATAAAATCTGAATTTTCTGTAAATAATTTTGAGAATAGACCTAACTTTGTGGGGTGTCTGATTTGTTCCTTCTTTTCCTTTTTAGGCTTTATATGTGGAATATAATGTCACAGATGGTACACATGGATGGAGCACTATCTTTTACAGATTGATGTGAAAAATAAACTGTGTAAAATACTCTGTTGCTTAAAAAATTAGTATGACCAATAAATTGTGATACTAGAGAAGAGCATTGCAGGATCTTCATTTTTCAAGACTCATGGTTTTCCATTGGCAAAAGTTATGAATAGTACCATGCACTTTTTGGTATCACCTCGGTTGACATTCCAAGCGTGCTGAGCTGATACTTAGAGCTTGAGTTAAAACACTGCAGACCACTGATTGGTCAGTGAGCTAGCACGACATGTGACATCCTTCACACACCCATTATTTTTAAATAGCCAAGCGACCATCAATAGCGACTGCAATTTTTCTATTTACTCAAATTTAAAAAAAATGTCAGCCTGCAAAACTGCACTGTCCACTACACTATACAATTGACGAAGTGCAGATGTTCCTCTGTTTGGTTCCTGATGATTCAGTGAGTGTGGCGTTAAAGATTATGTCATGGCTGTTACATGCTGTGTTCCTATGGCGATCAGCGGAGAAACCCATCTACGCTGAGGGGGTACTATATGCAGTGGGAAACAAAACAGAGGAAAGGACCTGGTGCCAAAAGCATGCAGTGGAAATGAGGTCATAGAGATGAAGCAGCACACACGTCTGAACAGATGAGAAACAAAGACTGAAATCAGTCTATATGATTGAAATGAGTGTGTAAAGTATTGTCCTCTCTCATTTGAATTCAGATGATAAAATCCTTTATGAACCTTTACTGAACTAGACCACCTCATACTGTACCTAACCCTGAAAAATCTGTTTAACCTGCAGACTTCCATCTGTCCAAAGCGTACGCAGCAGACATCTCCACGAGTCACTCATGTAAGAGGAAATCTAAAAGGTTCAGACTTCTGTGTGTGTGTGTGTGTGTGTGTGTGTGTACGAGTTCAGAAGGTTTCCTGGGATAGTATATACTCCAACTGTGGCTCCTGCACCTCTGCTTGTACTAACATGCACTTGACATCCATCTACCAACAGGGGACAGAGACCAAGGCAAACAAGGTCCGGTGATAGAGGAATAGCCTTCAGGTTGTTCTGGGGCTGTCCCTGTATGAAGTCAATTATGTTATCATACTGTTCGGCAAAATAAAAAGTTATTTTTTCAATCACCTTGCAGTTTTGAAGCCAAATGAGGCCCTCTGGCTATTTCCATAAAAGAAACATTTACTGGTTCCAGCTTTTCAAATGTGAGGATTTACTGATTTCCTCAGTAAATTCATTTCACTGTAAATTAAATACATCGTTGATACAGACTGTTGGTCTGACAAAACAAGTAGAGCGCCACAATAAGGATTGCCTAGGGCAAGTTAAATGCTACACTGGGCTAGTAGCCTATAGTAGCTATATCTAGCAACTTAATTGTCCCATAGGGCAAGTGGTTAAAAAAACAACAACATAAAATACATAGTTTTTTTCTGGAGCTGATCAGAGATGAAGCTATGGAGTGAGACATCTGGCTTCATCCTTACATCTTTTGAGAAATGCACATGTGCAGTAGTGACTGGGCATTTGCGAGAAACTGATGGAGGGTTCAGACATAGTTTACAAGCTGAAGTGCAAGCAAGCATCTCAATTATCTGGGAAACAGGAATTTAGTTGGGTTGTGTTAGAGGATTTGGGCAAAGCTCCACCTATGTATAGCAAAGTTTGCCACAAATTCAAGAGCGAGGAGGAATAAATGTAAATATAGGGGCAATATAGGAGCAAGTAAAAACAGACTTAGGGCAAATTGATATTTGATCCACTTGCCTGAACAGGCAATTGAAAAAAAATATTAAAGCTGACCCCTGTAAAGACATTTGAATGTATTCCTTTAAACTAAACATCTACGTGAGTAAACAAAACAAAATTTAATAATGAAAATAATTGTTAGTTGCTGCCTTAATTTTCTTGCCTGGGTCCAGACCTTTGAATCTGTCCAGTCCACTGAGTTTGAGCTGACTGAGTGTCCCATATCAGGCAACTAATGTGTCCTACTTATTACAAATTCATAATTATTTATTTTGAAATGTTGTTTTTCAGGTGACTTTATTTTTCCATATGCAAAACTCTGGCAACCCTTAATCAAATGAAGTGCATACACTGCTCCCACATTTTTATTAATGCCATGCCACTGAAAATGTCACTCACTGACACTTCATTTATAATAGGCATACTGACACACTGTCAGATTGAGTCAGTGTGACACACACACACAAAAAAAAAACGACAAAGAAACTCCTAGAAACCAGGTCCAGCTGCTGTTAACATGCTTCCTCATGTCTCACACTGTGTAAAGAAAAAAAATACTGACTGTCTCATTAAGATGCCCTCTAAAACTGCACATCTGGCCACGTTGTGTAATGTACTATTTGGAGGCCCGGTAGCAAAGTTATCACCACCCAAACACAAGTCTCGTTTATGGCGAGAAGCTGGGAACAAGCCTTCACGCTGCTCATTCTCAGCTCAACTCATCAGCAAAGAGAATCATGCCACTGCACAACAATGGAAAGGAAAGCACATTTAATTACGAGCAATAAAATCAGGGATTTTAGGTCATAACGATCCTATGAGATGCCTAACCCTTCAAACACAGACACAAATGGAATAATAAGATTACCACGTGTATAAATGATTACCTCTCAGCTTTGGGTGCCAGATTTTTGCAATAAACACACCATCCTCTCTTGTTAAACATGCATGCATCAAACCAGAGCCTGCTGTTTACACTTTTTCTGGCAAGTATCTATGTGAAGCCACCAAGCGCGGTGTTAAGTTGACCAGAAAATGAACCCCACTGATATGCCTCTCTGCAATACCGCACATTAAGTCCATTCATTCTTTGCAAAACCTGCCTTGTCTCAAATTGTAGCAACAAATCCACACCCCAAGTTGCGAGCAGTGCCACATCGAATGCGGTGAGGTGATACACTGCATTTTCTCCAGATGTCTCGCAGCCCCAGACCTACAGCCTCCAGTTTCCTACAGTGCCAGTAAAAGAACTATTTGAGGAGTGTAACTTTAAAGAACAGCCTGCCTGCTACGAAGGTGTCTAGCTGTGAACGTGAAGGTTTGTGGTTTCCTTTAAAGCTATTAAAGTGATGTTTTACCTAAAACCTATCTCCTGAGTGTGAAACACTCACCCCCTATTAACTTAAAAGGCAACTGTAAAAAGTTTGAAGTTTGCTGACAATGTACTTCCTTTTTTATATAGGTATATTTTGGGGGTGTTTTTTTCTTGATTAGAGGCATACTATGAACTAGAGAACTAACAGGAAAAAGCACCTAGATGTGCATCATACACCAAGTCTGTGTGTTGCCCTTTGACTAGACTTCCTACACATAAATCAGTGCATGGCCAAGTATAACTTTGCTACGAGTTCACTACAGCCCTACGATTTCTGCGATATGGAAAACACAAACAAAATGGTGGAATTTGGTAAGAAAAATAAGAAAAAAATTGTGAAATTTGCCAAAATGCAGATGCAATTTATTTATAGCCAAATGAGCAGAGAAAAACTATGCTGCTATATTTTTATATCAGTTACAGGTACGCTGTTCTCTGCTCTATGTGTGTTTCATGGAGTGCAGGGCTCAGCTCCTCCACATCACCGGCATGGTCGCTTACACTGAGAGAAGACAGTTTGTTGTCACCGAGACTTCACTCTAGTCTGCCTGTGTCTGTCTCCAACTTTAGCGTCGGCAGGTTTGATCACAGAAATGCTTAACCGCAGTCTTTTACTCCTTGTGTGTCTTTCTGGTGATCCAGATGTAGCGTCTAATGTATCTGCATCAAGCCAACCATCACTCACGCCTTCAAACTCTGACCTATAAATGCATGGAAGCAGCCCAGTGTAAACATATGACTAAACCCCCCTTTCAAAATAAGGTGGCAACACAGTGTAAACGGCCCCTTCCCTACTTCCTGCACCCTTGCTTGGACCCCACCCATCTTCCAGTTCAATCTTCACTGCAATCTAAGCTACACACCTGTCAAGTTTTGTGACTGCAGTATGTGCAGTTGTGTTGCTATCAGGTGACAAAATCTGTCCACAGAGAGACATACGAACAGACGACAGACACATGAACACCTGCCAAAGTACTCAAAACCACTTCTGTGGTATACATAAGGTGTCACTGAGACCACATTTTGCCACTGTGACACTCACACAAACAGGTTCGCAAGATGAAAATAATACCAGCCCTGCTGTCGTGACAGGTTATCAGGGGCAATAACTAGACCATGATAAGCAGATAAATTTCTTTCATTTCAACGCCTTCATTACCACACTACATACTAATCAGTACACTTACTAAAATAAACCAATGCTCTGTCCTGACTCGAGGAAATGCGACAATGAAGGACTCAAAGTGTAATTATCCCAACTCATCACCCATCACTGTGTATCCAGACATGGAGCCCACTGGGTACTCTGTTGTCACTTTGTGAGCCATCTACTCAAAGACGTCAAACCACACACAGAAGAAGCCTCTAGTGTAGAGAGCTACTTTGACATGAAGAAGAAGTCAATGCAAGTTCACTAGCTTGCATAAAAAAATCAATCATCCAGCTAAAAAGAGACAGAAACAAACCAGTATTACAGGGGAATTAGTGGCTTGTACAATAGAATATCATTTTGTTATTTTGCTCTTATACCGAGAGTAAGGTCGTGAATTTAAAAGAGTGTTTTCAATTACTTCACCATATGCTATTTTACTATGACAGTAATGTCAATCCATTGACAGTAGTGTGCCTCCTCTGCAAAATTCACAGATCCCAGGTGTCTAGAGGTTATCTTACACAAGTAATCTTCTTATCATGTATCATTTATAGGTTAAAAACTGAGTAAGCTACAAATTAGCATATGTTTTGAACATACTACGACTGACCCTTATGCATTGTGTATGTATGCATACTTGAAATAGCATACAGAAGCCTGGTTGAAAGCCTTTTATCATCTAACATTACAGCATGGTACAGCAACCTGAGTGCAAAGACCAAAAACAAGCTCTCCAAGATTGTTAACATTGCAGGGAAGGTGACTGGCAAGTCACAGAAACAACTCAGCAATATATCTGACAGTGCTGTACGCAGGAAGGCCAATCGTATCATTGCCAATGCTTCACGTCCATTAAACTCAGAGTTTGAGCTGCTCCCGTTTGGGTGTCAATTTAGGGTCCCGAGAACCAGATGCAACATATATAAGAAGTCCTCTATTCCCTGTGCCATACAGGTAATCAACACAGAACGTATCGGGGAACACTATTATTTTTAAAAATGTTGCTCCCACCTTGTTATTTGCACTATTGTATCATGTATATTGTTAAATTGTGCATTTTTAATGGTGTATTGTGTTGTGTGTCTCTATGTGCCTTTGATGTTTTGAGAGAAGCCAAAGACAAATTTCCACAGAGGTGGACAATAAAGTTATCAATCTATCTATCTTATGGTTCTGTTACTCCTCCTCCTTCTCAACTACTAAAACTAATAGCACTTGTGTAAAAATAACTACATGTTTTGAATTATAATGTCCTTGTAGCAAAGGGTCTAATGAACTTAAACCATTCTAATTACTTCTTTTTGTTGTATCCCTCCACTCCTCCTTGTTTTCCCGGCCAGAATTCAGAGGTACTTCAAACCCCATGTGCCTGCAAAGTGAACAGAGATGACACCATAAATCAAAATCCTCACAGTTTTTATACTGGACAAAAGAACCGTTAGTTAACGTCATGATTTTGAAAAGCGCATGTATGTAAATGTTTCTGTTCATGTTGTAGCTGCCAACACTTTGACCCAGTCTCTAGTTTGAAATCTAACATACATTTAATTGTAAAAGAAAATTTGAACATGACAATTAACATGGTCAAAGTTTAAGCTCGGATGTTATGCTGATCACTTTTCATTTCTTCCTCATTTGCTGGTGAAAAAAAACACGGAAAATATAAATCCAAAGCTGCTTGTACATATGAATACATCAGTGGATATACAAATGGCTACTGCAGTGAACAGTGGACTAAACCACTGGACAGAAAATTCACTGCAAACAACTGATAATAGATAATAATTGATAACTGAAAATTGATAATAGATTTATTGATAGGTAGTAACTTCAGGAAAACAAGGCAATCATTCTTAAGTTTTCTCTGTTGTGTAAAATAGTTAACTTAGATAGCTAATATCATTGAAAACAAGCTAGCTTACAGCTAGGCTAATATATTTGAGATGGGTTCAAGGAAATTGTGATGTCTTTTACTTTTTTCTGACATTTAATAACCCAAACAACTTAAGTATTAATATATATTTTTTAATTAAAGAGAAAAAGAGAAACCTTAAATACCAATTTGAATGCTAGCAACATTAAGCTAACATTAATAGCTAACATAAATGTAAGCTTACTTTAAGGGCAAGACCCTAAACCTTTGTTGAAAAGGTTGTTATTCCGTTACAAACTCGACGAAAATATGTTTTCATAATACTTATTAATGACTGCCAATAATTATCGAGTACATTTGTCACTCTGCAGTAACTGTTAACTTAAAAAGCTTGTAAAATACTTGATTTAACTGACAAACTTTAACTGCAGGCGGGTAACGGTTAATGTTAACTTTAGCTAACCTAGCTTGAACTTCGGTTTACCGTTTGTCAAAATTAACCCTAATTGACCTGGAAAACAGAAAGATAAATCTCTTGGTATTTTTTTAGTACTTTACCTTTTCCCCACATTCGTCTAGTCTTTTTTTCCCTTAAACATACTTTCACAGGTAACGTAACAGAGAAAACATATTTGCCAACCTCTTGTAGCATCCTCACCTTTCCACGCGCACATTTGGCACCGCTCCGCTCCGTCTCAACGCTGCACCAACGGTCACAAATCAACCGGAAAGATACCGTACTTCTGTGAAGAGGAGGAAATCTTCATCGCCGAATAGCAGCAAAAACCACGATGTAGATGGTCACGCGTGAAAATGTCGGAAAAGTTTGAAGGAAGTGAAGTTTTGACTGATTTAAGTGTTAAATTGACTTTTTTATGCTGGGGACTGGTGGAGCTGGAGAGGGAGCGAGCGTGATTGTGTGAGCAGAGAAGAGAGGAAGACAAACGGGCTGGTGGAAGGCAAGGAGGGGTGTGTGTGTGTGTGTGTGTGTGTGTGAGAGAGAGAGAGAGAGAGAGAGAGAGAGAGAGCGAGACAGAGACAGAGAGAGAGAGAGTCATGCATGCCATTGCAAATGCAAGCAATTGTCCTTATTGACATTGTTAGTAAAGGGAAAAAATAACTCCATTCTCCACTGTGCAAATTTACAACTCTTTGCATAGATAGATAGATAGATACACTGAAGCAAAAATGCACCCCAAAAAATCCCTCCTTCCATCTCAGTTATTAATATTAGCTGTTTTTCTCCATTTTATATCATTATGAGCTCAATTTATTTGGGTTTTGGACTGTTTGCCAGAAATTTAGACATTTGAAGATGCAGCGACAACTGACATGAGGAGACTAAACAGACTGATAAAGATGGCCAGCTCTGTCCTAGGATGCTCCCTCGACCTCGAGGAGGTGGTGGAAGAAAGGAGAATGATAGCCAAGCTATCATCCCCTATGGACAACATGTCCCACCCCATGTAGGACACTTTGACAACACTGGGCAGCTCCTTCAGTGACAGGCCGTTTCATCCGCAGTGTTTGAAGGAGGGATACCGCAGGTATATATACCAAATGAGAAATATGTACGGTATGGTGTCAGAGTGTCAGAGTTTAAGGTGTTTTGCAGATAGAAGGAGCACTATAAGAGAATGACATTCCTCCTAGTTCAGTTCTGATTAAAGGAACATGAAGCAACAACCTATTCTGTGAAGGAGTACCAAAATTATGTGAGCTCAGAGTAAAAAGGGATGAAATATAGGGTGGAAGCATCTCTATCAAAGCTTTATAAATGAACATACGTTGAAAATTGCATCCTCTAGTCAGTGGCACACTCACTGCATCACTGACTCTATATATCACCCTTTATATCTGCAGCTGAATGCCAGTGACGTCTCAACTGCGTGGGAAATACCTGTTCTCCTACTATGTGAAAACACTGCCCAGCCACAGTCTATTATTCTGCAGCCACATATTTTCCGGTGTTATGACCTTTTTCCTTCATCTTTGTCTGTCTGTCATCGTGGATATGTGGAAGATTATCTAGTGACAAAATGATGACTTTGTCGTTCACGCATCGTGCAGCAGAGCATGTGAGAAATGTGTTGTTAAACACGTCCATAACCTTCATCTTTTTTGCACAGAGGTTCATTGTAAAGTTTCTGGTTCCTTCCAGTTCCCTCTGGCTGCACAAACGGTAGAAAGAGTTGGCTATGATTCAGGGCTTTATAAAAAGGTCAGAGATCAGAGATTTCAGACATCACATACTGTATATTTACCACTTTGTTGTCTTTAGACGGAGTTTGAGGCTCACCAGACACCAACAGTTCGTTTCATCTTCCTCCATCAGGCTTTGGATTCAAATCAGGAGCTTTTATGCTTTCTGCTATCAATTCCTCAAGTTGCTTTTAAGGGGCACTCCATGAATTTTACACATAAAGGTCAGTTTACTCGTCATGGAGAGCCTGTAAAAACAGCTGTGTAATGTCATCTGTTGTTCTGCTGGAGGCTTTATAAAGCCACAGAAAATAACCCTGATGATATAACAACCCGTGCACAAACTTGGGGAGTAACAGTGGAGTTTGAAAGACGAGGGGAGTTAAGAAGCATTGAGGCCCTAATGGAAAGTTGCTATCTAGTTGCATTGTGGAAAATGTAGGTAGCTGGGGTTTTTGACACATACTGCTGACCTCATATGGTCAGCAACAAGGAAGTGCTGAAGATTGTCTTATAATGTGATATCTGTGGTGGATTTGGTGATGTCAGGCTGTATGACCTACTCATAAATGGGGGGGTGTGTTCCAAATTTTGAGAATGTATGGGGGGCTTTGTTAACCATTCAGGACTGTGACTTTTTACATGTTTTTACTGTGGGAACAGAAACCAGAAGTCAAAAGACAACAATGTCAATGGAATAAATTACAAAAGTCAAAGCAAAGTCAGTATGCTTCAGTTTTGACCATTCTTTTTTAAACCTGTTGCTCGCCAATCCCTTGACTTTATATATGTGTGATACTACAGTAACTTGCTGGAGTGTGCCTTTAATAACATTGTGGACCACTTTGGTCAGAACATTTGTTTTTTGATCACTGCCACACAAGATAAAGTATTTTGTTACCATACAAAGCAGGGCAGTTTTCCTCAACTGCTACAGCTTCAGCAGATAACTCATGAATACACAAAAGTTCCTCACAATGCAGGGAGGGATGACTGGTATCTTTTTTGTAGCCTATTACCATCTGACTCCATTTCCAGTTCAGAGAAAACATCAATTTTTCTCATTGAGATTCATATTATGTTGGTTAAAATACACATTATAGTTGTGTCCCAGGTTTTCACTCAGTCCTGCCCTAACACATTCCTGCCCCTAAAAATCTGGGACTTTACGCAAGTCACACAATCAACAGGAAGTAGCGTCATCAAGTCACTTGAAGACCATGGGAATACCACAAGTAAATTCTTTCCTTCTATTTAGTGGCACCCTTAGGGTTTTTGACCAGACAGGGCACTTAAAAAAAACTTGCGGTGGCGCACCAAAACCAAACATCATAACCAACTTTCAGGAATTTGTTAATTCTGTTGAAGTGTATAGGCTAGATGAAAACAATATTAATATGGAGAGTTGATATTGCATACTAATATACAGTACAGGCCAAAAGTTTGGACACACCTTCTCATTCAATGCGTTTTCTTTATTTTCATGACTATTTACATTGTAGATTCTCACTGAAGGCATCAAAACTATGAATGAACACATGTGGAGTTATGTACTTAACAAAAAAAGGTGAAATAACTGAAAACATGTTTTATATTCTAGTTTCTTCAAAATAGCCACCCTTTGCTCTGATTACTGCTTTGCACACTCTTGGCATTCTCTCCATGAGCTTCAAGAGGTAGTCACCTGAAATGGTTTCCACTTCACAGGTGTGCCTTATCAGGGTTAATTAGTGGAATTTCTTGCTTTATCAATGGGGTTGGGACCATCAGTTGTGTTGTGCAGAAGTCAGGTTAATACACAGCCGACAGCCCTATTGGACAACTGTTAAAATTCATATTATGGCAAGAACCAATCAGCTAACTAAAGAAAAACCAGTGGCCATCATTATTTTAAGAAATGAAGGACAGTCAGTCTGGAAAATTGCAAAAACTTTAAATGCGTCCCCAAGTGGAGTCGCAAAAACCATCAAGCGCTACAACGAAACTGGCACACATGAGGACCGACCCAGGAAAGGAAGACCAAGAGTCACCTCTGCTTCTGAGGATAAGTTCATCCGAGTCACCAGCCTCAGAAATGGCAAGTTAACAGCAGCTCAGATCAGAGACCAGATGAATGCCACACAGAGTTCTAGCAGCAGACCCATCTCTAGAACAACTGTTAAGAGGAGACTGCGCGAATCAGGCCTTCATGGTCAAATAGCTGCTAGGAAACCACTGCTAAGGAGAGGCAACAAGCAGAAGAGATTTGTTTGGGCCAAGAAACACAAGGAATGGACATTAGACCAGTGGAAATCTGTGCTTTGGTCTGATGAGTCCAAATTTGAGATCTTTGGTTCCAACCGCCGTGTCTTTGTGAGATGCAGAAAAGGTGAACGGATGGATTCCACATGCCTGGTTCCCACTGTGAAGCATAGAGGAGGAGGTGTGATGGTGTGGGGGTGTTTTGCTGGTGACACTGTTGGGGATTTATTCAAAATTGAAGGCACACTGAACCAGCATGGCTACCACAGCATCCTGCAGCGACATGCCATCCCATCCGGTTTGCGTTTAGTTGGACGATCATTTATTTTTCAACAGGACAATGACCCCAAACACACCTCCAGGCTGTGTAAGGGCTATTTGACCAAGAAGGAGAGTGATGGAGTGCTGCGGCAGATGACCTGGCCTCCACAGTCACCGGACCTGAACCCAATCGAGATGGTTTGGGGTGAGCTGGACCGCAGAGTGAAGGCAAAGGGGCCAACAAGTGCTAAACACCTCTGGGAACTCCTTCAAGACTGTTGGAAAACCATTTCAGGTGACTACCTCTTGAAGCTCATGGAGAGAATGCCAAGAGTGTGCAAAGCAGTAATCAGAGCAAAGGGTGGCTATTTTGAAGAAACTAGAATATAAAACATGTTTTCAGTTATTTCACCTTTTTTTGTTAAGTACATAACTCCACATGTGTTCATTCATAGTTTTGATGCCTTCAGTGAGAATCTACAATGTAAATAGTCATGAAAATAAAGAAAACGCATTGAATGAGAAGGTGTGTCCAAACTTTTGGCCTGTACTGTACTTTGGTTTCTTATTGTACAGTTCGTATTACTAATTATCTGATGTACATAGACTGATCCTGGTACACTTAACAGTTTGAGTTCCACAACAATCCTGTTTTAATGTATTATGTATCTGTACATCTTAAGGAATTCATTGTTCTTCAAATGGCCTGGTTGTCTTTTTCTTTGAAAAGACAAATATTCAGCTTTAATTTGAAGGTGTACATCAATTGTAAGGAACAAAACATTTACTGGGAACAACCTCTCTCAAGTTTAGACTCATAGAACCCATTTTCATTCCAATATCTTGAGGTGAGTGTCAAGGATCCCTTTGAAAATGGCCATGCCGGTTGTTCCCTTGCCAAAATTTTGCAAAACATTGGAGCCTTATTTGGCTCCCTTCATGACAAGCTATCCCAACATGGTTGATACCAATGGATGCCTATGGTTGTCTAGTTTCACAAGATACCACTACCCTCCCAAGCATGCCACAGCCTCTTCAAGACAGTAATGGCAGCCTCCAATAATTTTTGCCCGGGATAGGGGGTGACACTTGTGCTATTTTATGTGTTTTTGATCATACTGTCAGTATGACTTGAGAATATCTGTCTCAACATACAATCCTGTTAATTATTTCTTAGACATTATTATGTTGTTGTTTTTTTCAATCATAGTTTTTGTAAACCACTTGACAGTGCTAAGTGTTCTCATGCTATGAGCATTGATGTCACGTGACTACATTTCATGTATTAGCTAATGCTAGCTATGTGCTATGCTATACTATGTTCTCATGCACTGTTTGGACGTATACCTACAAAAAAACGAATGCACCGCAATTCATAGGCTATATAACCAATGTAATCATGATCCCGTAATTCACTAGGCTGGAAATCCAGACCCTAAATCTAGAAAGATTTAGGGTCTGGCCATGAGTAATGAAAATGGCCCAACTTGAGGGGCGGCACCAAGCATGCATTTGTAAATATCACTGCACGCAATTGGATAACACTACGACCAATCAGAACAATACACAGGGTGACGTATACGCTTAGCTACCAGCGGAGCTAACTGGTAGATTAGACTCTTGCCTTATGCGGTCGGCAAAACAGCAAAAACGTCCTTCTTGGAAAGGAAAGACTCAAGCACCGTCTTCTGTTCCTCTTTTAGAGAAAAAGCCAAGTCTAACTCGTTCATTGAAGCGGCCAAAGCCGTTTCAAACAACTGGTGTTCATCCGTAGCCATCTTGCAATGTTTACTGACTGATTCCGGACTTCATCATCGCAGTGCTGTCGTCATCTGTTTAGCTCGCCTCTGGCCCGCCTATATCAGATACACCGATGTGATTGGTGCAGCTCGGTTTCATGGGCATAGGTAATGAGCATCATCACTGATTGCCAGAGTGACTCGCTGAGCAAATTCAAATTGTGCTCTCGCAAGAACTCTGGATTTCCAGGGTAGTAATTCACATGTAACCCACATAATCAGGAAGGCTGCGATCATGTGACCAATGTGCTTAGGGTGGTGGATGGGTCACAAAACAAAGAACTTTCCAACACAGGACTATCCCCCAGGGGACCGGTGTTCAGTGCCATAAGAAACCAAGTGAACTTTGAGTTATTTTAAGGTATGTCATCACCATATTTCTTTTCCTAAACCTGAACATAAAACTTTACTTGCCTAAACCTAAATCATTTATGATAAGTACATAACTTCATTCATGGGGTGCCAGTTTGTTTGATATTCTACAAACCATTTTATGTTTTTTGTAGGATATCATACGAACCATTGCATGAGGATATATAATTTCAGTCCTGTTACTTACATTAACCGCATCTTCCATTGAAAATGTATTGAAAAAATAAACAGAATGGCCAGAGATTACGCATTTTGAATGGTTAGACACTGTTAGATACAGTGTTGAAAAATGAAAGATAAAAAATGAAGTTTAATTTTGACAAGTTACAACAAGCAAATGGCACAGATTCAGTGGGATGTCCCCAAACCTCCTCAGTGCCGTGCAAATACAATTAAGACATTGTTCTCTCTGCAGCTGATGACCTCTAACTGAAGGAATCTTAGTTTTATCTCCACTGTTCATCTCAAGGACATAGGCACAACGTCAGCTCAGGCCGCCCACACTTCCCTTTCCTTTCCATCTCCATTTGTTGCTAACTGACTGTTTCTATCAGGGAGGGCCACTGCTCTGAGCTATTAGCTTGACTTTTGGCTGGCATTGTATTCCTAAACTATCAGCAGAAGAATCAAGCACAAAGCAGTGGAAACACTTACAAGCCTAATCAGCCTGATAGCATTTTGGCATGGGAAGTCCACATCCTAATTCAGAGCGACCTCTTACAAGTCTCAAGTCCTGTAATGGAGTTATCTTTCACCTCGGAAGGAGTAATTGAATGGAGGAAAATCAATGAGTGTATCAATAAAAGCAATCATCGGATAGCACTGCCAATTGAAAGCATTTTAACAGAGTGTTTTCTGTTATTGGTGGGAGGAAGGGCTGTATCAGCTGGTATGTGAATATTGACGGGATGGTCCAACAGACTGTCACTGACGAGTTCAAGATCCTCAAATACGATTTGTCATCATTCTCCACAAATTGATGTTAATTGGGTTTTCTATCCATTCACTTACCTCTAGAGGTCACTGGAAATTGGGTTGGACAGCAAGTTATCTTTTGCCTATTTCATCATAATAGACACAGCATATACTCTTTGCCCTGACAATGTCAGCCTCTATATGACCTAAACTGAAAGATCAATTCTGTTAGGATCAATTCAGCTGAGAGCTGCAGAAGTCCAGGGCCAACAGAGAGGTTTTGCAAATTCCAAAGTGACGGCTAACTCATATTGGAAAAGGGTGGGCAATACAAAAGAATGAAAAGCAGAGTAAGTGTTGGCTACAAGTGTTTTGTACAGTCAGCTTTTTGCTTGTGACGTTATCATTAGGAGCCCTGGACTGACAACAGAAAACATGATGGCAGACAACAACAATGACATGGAATCACCCGAGGGACGGAGTGACAAAGTACATCAGAGAGAAGAAATCAGATGCGGAGAGAGAACAATGTGAGATTGGACGCAAAGATGACACGTGGAATGCCTTTATCTGATCTGACAGAAGTCAAACTAGAAAGGAAGAATGGGGGACTTGGCGGAGGAGATAAAACAGGGGTTAAATGCAGAGACGAGGTTATGGCAGGAGAAATGGACAAAAAATAGACTGGATTCTATACAAAAGCTGAGTAAACAAATTACTTGGCTGACATCAGCAGCAACTCACATGATGACATGGAGCACACACACACTTCATGTCATGTTCGTCACCGCAGCCTTGA
Organism: Epinephelus lanceolatus; assembly: GCF_041903045.1. Lineage (NCBI taxonomy): Eukaryota > Metazoa > Chordata > Actinopteri > Perciformes > Serranidae > Epinephelus > Epinephelus lanceolatus. Next base: position 22,413,760 of record NC_135754.1, on the reverse strand, counting down.
GCCTATGCTGTCATGTCTCTGAGAGTTGTTTCTTGAATTCACATCAGCACTACTGTTTACGCCGAAGGAAGCCTGTTGTTGTCACATGGTTTTCTCATTAATCCAGTGCAACACAACTCTGTTTGCCTGAATGCTTTGTGTATGCTAAGAACTGATAATAGTCTGTTCTACACAGGACATAAGCAGTTTTGACAGAGGTATGTTGACTTGGCGCCATCTTCTGGTCAAGAGATGTAAACAGAGGATACATTCCACACATATTTTGAACCAGTGACTCTCAAATGGGGGTAGGCATACCCACAAAGGACTTTGGAGTTGTGCAGAGAGGGTTTTTAAATGTTATTTTAAAAAATATCACCCATCCAATGATTCATTTTCATTCACTTATCCGGGGCCAGGTTGGGAGCAGCAGGCCAAGCAAAGCACCCCGGACATCCCTCTCCAGCAACGTTTTTCAGCTTCTCCTGGGGGACCCCAAGGCGTTCCCACACCAGATGAGATATGTAATCCCTCCAGTCTGTTCTGAGTCTGCTCCCGAGCCTCCCACCAATGGGACATGCCCAGAACACCTCTAACAGGAGGTGCCCAGGAGGCATCCCAATCAGATGCCTGAACCACCTCAACTGACCCCTTTTGATGCGAAGGAGTAGCGGCTCTACTCCGAGCTCCGCCCGGATGTCTGAGCTCCTTACCCTATCTCTAAGGCTGAGCCCAGCCACCCCACAGAGGTAACTCATCTTGAAATTGCAACTTATCAAAAAGATGCAGTTTAATGCTGTTTAGTAAATCAGAAACTAATCCTGATTGACCCTCACCGACATGGGCAGATGATGACATTAATGTCAGGTAGACCAAACCAGACCCTCCTCGACACATGGACATGGCAACTATACATTGGCCACACCAGTAGCCGTGCCCCCTGCTTTATTGTCTATTTTTCACTAAATGGGTTCATAATTTACAAATGAAACCTCATACTCTATTGGGGAGGATGTGAAACTAGCAATTGAGACCATAAACACATTAGAAACATGTTTTCTGAAGTAAAAAAAATCAAGTGAGAAGTTGGGTCATTTTCTCACAGAGGTTTATACAGACTTCTTTTCAATAGCTGTAGAGTCGCCCTCTGCTGGCCATTACAAAGAATGCAGGTATAAGGCACTTTGGCTCTGGCTTTACTTTTTAGACGAGGACGCTATACGTTTACTTATTTTATACAGTTTATGTTAAAATCTGTCGAGTTCCCCTTTAACGTGTGCCTCGTCCACTGAAGGTCACTATCCTGGCCATACTTGTGGCACATGTTTATTCATCTCATCTCTAATGTCTTCTCATATCATCACAGCTCAGTATCTCTGTCCATCTTTCCTCTCCTCCCCTCCACACTGCTGACTCTCTTTCCACTGACCCCGTCACCTTCACTTCTCTGTCTGCACTCATCCACTCTCTTCTAATCCTCCCCTTCTGTCTTCACTTTGTCCTTTGGCTGTCTGAAGTCCTGCAAGTTGAGAAAGTGGTTTGGATGACTCCTCTCACTCCGGGTCTCTTCTGTCCTTCTCTTCTCTGCTTCTGCCTCTGCTGCTAAATTAATTTGTCTCCTACTTTAAGAGGACATATTGTGTCACAAGACATTTTCTCCTTGTCCTTCTTAGAAACTAAACACCAGTAACATTAACAAATACTTAGTTTAACTTCATTTGTTACTGGCGAAAATTCTTGGCCCAGAGTGGCTTAGGAATTCTCCTCCCTACTGAGACTTTATTGATAGTTTTACAGTTCATTTTTGACCTTTGAAACAGCAGCCAACAAAACAACCTCAAGTTAAACTGTGTTGGATCTTTTGATGATATTGATGTCACATTTTGTCCTGCTGTTGCTTTGAGAATCTTAAAGGGGATGACCACCCAAATTAAGAATATCTGTATTCTTTCTAATACCCAAATGAGATTTATTCTATTGACTTTTTGCTAAACATTTTCAGAGTTTGATTTTGGTTTTGGAACAGGGAACAAACATATATCATTTTCCACCCTCTCCACGTAACTAGTATCATTAATACACGACGTGCCCCAGGCACAACATTTAGCTCCAAATCCATAAAACCAGCCTGAAAATGAAGGAAATCTGAAATGACTGCATTAGAGTCAATGGAGCACAGCTGTGTCGTTGAACCCTGGTCTGAGCTGGCCCGATGCTATGTTATGATTGGCAAGTCTGTGTCCGGGGGCGAGACTTAGCGAAGGGTCAATTATAGTGTTCTTGGTTTTGAAATAGACAATGTACCTATATACTCGGGACATTCCCCTGGGTGCTCTCAGTGTCATCTAGAACATCTTTCCCAGTTCATTATCTGTGGAGCAGCTCCAGACTTTGTACATGATGGCATCACAAATGTGAGTTTTAGCACTCTAGTTTTTGGATCAGGAAGAGAGTTGTTCATGTTAACTAATATTTTTGGGCTGTCTTAGACCAGTGGAATAACATGTCAAATCTTGAAAATGGTGTAGTCCCCCTTTAAGGCAAGGAGTAAGACAAAGCTACAGAGAGTTATGAACACTTACTCTAAGATTACAAGGGTGTCACAGCTCAGTCTGTCCACTCTGTACAACAGACACCATGGTCAGGAAGGCTACCTCTGTACTGACCGACCCATCCCATCTCATGCACCTGCATTCCCTTGAAGGAGCTTCAGAGCTCCTCATTTGGGTATATTTGCTTAAAAAACATTTAATGATTAATTATTCATCAAAATAATTGCTGATGATTTTTCTGTCAATTCACCAATTTACTAGGGTTGAGCTGAGAGCTCAAATTAAACGAGTATTCAATACAGATGATGTATTTTTTACGAGAGCAAGTATCAACTGAGTAAAATGTGCCAATATCTGTACTGGTGATGAAGGAAAATCCTCATTTGGGTAGCTGTGTTCAATCTCTTACTCTTGTGATCAAAACTGATCGGAAGCTCAGTCCTGAGATTGTTACGTAAATAGTTTTGCTATAAATAATATGTATAGGAACGTCTGATCAGTTTCAGGTTTAAAATTAACACCTCTGGTTCTGTCCCACCCAGCTCGTGTTTAAACCACACCCATGTCTGGTTAAAATCCCACCCATTCTGAGTACAGATACAGGTACTGATAATTTAGTTGGTTGTACAGATACAGATGCAGATACAGATAATGGTATACTTGCTCATCCCTATAATTAAATCATATATTTATGTAATGATTCATATTTTTAAGAACCTACCTACCTATCTATCGACCGACCGATTGACCTACCTACCTACCCACCTACCAAACGAACAACCGACCTACCTACGTACATACCTTCCTAGCTATCAATCTACCGACTGACCGACCGACCGACCGACCTATCTACCTACGTACGTACCTACCTACCTATCTATCTACCGACCAACCAACCAACCTACCTATGTAGGCTATCTATCTTTCAATTGATGGATTGACTGACCAACCAAAACAACCGACCGAACTACCTATCTATCTATCTATCTATCTATCTATCTATCTATCTATCTATCGACCTACCTACCTACCCAACCCACCCTTCTATCTATCTATCTATCTATCTATCTATCTATCTAATTCTTGTACATTCATGCTTTTTCCTGCATCAAATCTTGCATGAATTTAAGATAATTCATGTACCCTTACCATAAAGTGTTACCAAATATAAATAAATAAATAAATAAATAAATAAATAAATAAGGGCAGTTGTCATGGAAATGTAGATTTTAAAATTTCCATTTTTCCATCAATTCTTAAACACTCCATATTTTTTTTTAATATTTATATTTCATTTTGTTAGATCTTTTTTAGACTCGTCTCAATTTTCTTTATGATGAGTTTACATGATCCTTAAAAGAAAATATGTAATATATACTATATATTTAGAGTTGCAGCTGTGAAACACACAACAGAAACAGATTAATCAGATAATGGCTTTATATTCCTGTTACACTGATGAATTACACATGAGAGTTTTAATTAAAACACACAAAAACACACACACACCCAAGATACATCAAACCACAAAAGGAAAAAAAGTAGCATATTCGTCAGTCAGAGTCCCAACAACTCATCATTTTATTTGGTTAAGAAGCCATAATACCATTTTAAAATGTCATTAAAAAACTCTATAGTTTGGTGATCTGGGTCAATTCACATCCCTGAAAATGTAAAATGTCAAGTTTTTCTTCCTGTTTAACCTTAAATCTCATTCACATCATATCAAATATACAACATTTCATTATTGCACAAAACTCCATGGAAGTTTTACAGGTACACAGACAGTTAAAGTAAATTAAAAATCTCCTCTGTTACATTTCTAATACGTGTAGCATCAGAAGGAGTAAAGCTCACAGAACTTTAGACTCCTAATCACAAAGCATTAGCGGATTAGAATTTGATCTCAAAGAATTTCAGGAGTCCAGATGCATTAATTACCTCTCAAAAACATCTATACGTTTTTAATCATAAATTAATCTTTTGTTCTTAGAGCAACAAATAAACAGATTTTTATAAATATGTTTGCTTATTAACACTTTCTTCTCTACTCCCTGAGAAACTAAAACACTGAAAAGGAAATTTCCAGCACTTGTAGAGTATAATGTTGTTTTTTAAGGCTAGAAGAATTTCAACAATTAACAAGCTTATTACTTATCTGATTTACTGCTTTTCATCAGCACCCAAACTTTCTTACTGTTAACTGCAATGGCTTGAAAAGATATTCAGTATCTGAATAAAAAATGAATGCAAACAGACCCTTAATTATTCAATACTACCTCTGGCCTAAAGTTACTACACAGGACTGATATCAGTGACTGTTAACTTGTGTGTATACTAACATGGGAACCTTAATCGGGCTCCAAAAATAAACAAATGCACAGTATACATGCCCCATTAGAATCTGAATTTAAACAGCTTTTTGTAAACAGGATGGAAAAATAAACAAGATATTTCACAATTTCGTGAATTCAAACAGAATAAAAATGTCCTTGTAAACCACCTTAACAAATACAAGTGCTCCTTACCCATATAATTCAATATATATTCCAGTCCCTGTCATGGATTAAGAGAGGCAAAGTGAGGTTACATGTTGAGTTAAGTATGCAAAGTATGCTGAAGAAGCTGAAACTTTCATCATCACAACACTGTAGCTTACGGGGAATACATTCAAACACAAAGAAGGCTTTTCAGAGACTATTAATCCTCTTCAACCTAAACAAATAGCCTTTTAATAATACTTATATTCACTGGGAGTACATTAAGTGCTACCTAATAACTACACAAATACAATTTAAAATCCTCAATTGGTACTTTGCATTACACTTTGTTTCATTGTTTCAGAGTCACAGGGTATAATGTTGAGCCAAAGTGCAGGGGTATGGCTACGGCGTTCCCTTTGGATCTCATGCTGGTGTAGATTACCATTGTATAATCAAGCCCTAGATTAGGTATCAGTAATGAGTGGTGGCGAGAGCACAGTTACAGTGTATGAGTCTCTGTCACCTTATCCCTGCTCTGTGCCGTCCTTGTCCCTGCCTGACACGACATGTGTGGTCTTTTGTCCCGGGTAGTGCTACAACACCTGATCTACTTATGTATCCATCGCCGAGGTTTTCAAAAATAAGCCTGTCAACACAAAAGGCCCTCAAGAATGGAATAGCTGATGCTGTTGGTCGCTAAAATACACTGTTACAGTACCTGTGACAAACAGTTTCACAGCTAGGATTGCTCAAAAACATCAGATACAGTGAGATAGTCAAATGTAAAGTAAATTACATTCATATTGAAGGAGATAGTGTTTTAAATGAGCTGACTGCATTGGATTCAGGTCACTCCAGAGCACATGAGACATAGCTTTGGATAAGATCCTTAGCATTTTGATCAAACTCAAAACTAGACCTTAGAGCATCATCAGTACTGTTTATCTCCATTATTGATCATGATAATCTTGACAAGTGAGCTCATTTATTTGCTTTCAATCGGGAGTCAAGTTCTAACACTGCATACACACTTAAAACCAGTCTACCAGTACCAGCCTTGCATTAAAGGAATAGTTTGACATTATGGGAAATGCACTTATTTGCTTTCTTGTTGAGAGTTAGACGAGAAGACCAATAAAGCTCTCTCGTCTGTACGATAAATATGCAACTGGTTATCTGAATTGAAACAGGTTTGGGGACCTCAGAATTGCATCTCCACTCTATGCAGATGATGTGGTTCTGTTGACTTCATCAGCCGAATGTGAAGTGGTCGGGAGGAGAATCAGTACCTCCAAGTCTGAGGCCATGGTTCTTTGCATCAATGCATTACTCTCTCTGGGTTGGGTGAGGGTTCTTGCCCCGAACGGATGAGTTCAAGGATCTCAGGGTTTTGTTCAAAAGTGAGGGCAAAATGGAGTGTGATATGGACAGGCGGTTTGGCGCAGCGCCAGCACTGATGCAGGCACTGTGTCAGATGGTCATGGTGAAAAGGGAGCTGAGCTGGAAGGCAAAGCTCCCAATGTATTGGTCCATCTATGCAGGCTTGGACTGGCCATGGGCAATCAGGCCCACCTTGTGGGTTGCAAGGCCACCACAAACAATGTTGGAGAAAAAATTGTAGGGAAAAAAATGAAAGAGAGATTGGCCGATTGCAGCCCACCTGATGTTGGAACGGCCCATCTGATTGGGGGTTACACGGTCCCAAAACTGACAGTAGACTATTTATACTGTAAGGCAGGTATGGCCATCATCACCTCCCCCCACCCTTTCAAATGGAGCGGTCCATCATGTGATGTCACAGGTGAAGCAGGAGAGGTCAAACGGGAAATGAATGAAATCAAGACAGAACGAGTGGAGTAAGTAGAATGAAAATACAAACTAAATGGATAAAGGAACAAAAAAACAAAAAGGTGAAGCAGAAAAAGTCAGAGACAAAAAGAAAGACATACTCGAGGCTGATGCTGCAAAGTGTATTTAACGTTAGCAGCAGTGATGACAATTACAACAGTCTGCTGCAGCACCAAATAAGGAGCAGGAGGAGGAAAGAGTGACGTGGACAGATGAGCAGTAGCAGGCTGATATCAGCGGAGTAACACTACAGGCCAAGGGCAAGAAGAGGAGAGCAGGTAGCAATGGGGCCGGTCCAGAGGAAATTTGCCAGGGCCGAATTTTGTTCCCAGTCCGACCCTGCATCTATATTACAACCCTCAACTGTGGTCCTGAGCTTTGGGTGGTGACCAAAAGAACGAAATCCCGGATACAAGCAGCCAAATGAGTTTCCTCTGTAGGATGGCTTGGCTACAGACTTCGGGTGTGCTCTGATCAGGATGCCTCCTGGGTGCCTCCGATAAGAGGTTTTCCAGGGACATCCAACTGGTGAGAGGCCATGGGAGGTAGAATGACAATTAATCATTTTATGTGGGGTTATTCTTGCATTCACAAGCTCTCTGTATGGTCCCATTTCCCAAATGTGTTAAGTTGTTTTTCCAACTTCTGTTTGTTTGAGCTTGATAGTCGTTATGTGAAAACAACATGAATGCTACAAAGATGTGTTGTATTTATTGCTCAGAGTGTTTCATGTCCCAGTGAGGACTTAATCCAAGTATGCTGAAACAGTTTGAAGCTTATTGCTGCACCAATGCATTCCCTAAAACCACTTAAATATTGCTTTGCTTTTATCATGGTTAATGCTAATAAATAACCTTTCTAACTAATCTGATGCACTCTTTGTGGGCAATGGTTACAAGTGTAACCATATTACTAATTAAATGTGATAACATCAAAGTTGTGTACCAACATTTTTGCTGCCTTTCTGAGTTGTTTTTCCAACTTGAGGGGACGTTCAAGTGACTTTTCCCTGTTGGGAACTCATTTTACTGATTATTCCAACACCACATGAATGCACCATGTGTTCTGGACTATTTCTCGGCCAGGTGCAGTGACTCCTGGAGTCTCAGGTGGTTACCTTGCAAATGCTCCCACCCAAGAAATAATAAGAAATAATCCCCACATAACACGGTAATTGTCTTCTGTTTGTTTTTGTATGGATTCACACAATAAGATATAACATGTTGATTATTCAGCTTTAAAAGTGCTTGCAGGCAGATTCTGTTGCATTTAGACAGAGTCAGGTTAGCTGTTTGCCCCAGTTTTTGGTCTTTATGTTAAGCTAAGCTAACTGGCTGCTGACACCAGCTATGTATTTACTGTGCAGACCTTTTTTTTTTAAATCAATCTAACCCTCCATAACAAAGTAATTAAGTGCATTTTCAAAAAAAAAGAACTATTCCTTTAAAAACGGGTGATTCAAATGGTGTAGCTGGGATAAAATCACACATATCCTGTTGCTCACCGGGACTAGAGCTGGTGCACCTTTGCAGTATTTGTCCCCCTTCATCACTCACTCTTTAACACACAGACACACACACACATAAAACCTTGTACTTCTATCGTTGTGAGGACCCTCACTGACATAATGCATTCTCTAGGCCCTTACCCTAACCTTAACCATCACAGCTAAATACCTAACCGAACCCTAACCAAAACCCAAGTCTAACCTGAACCCTGAAACCAAGTCTGGCCAAAATGTCCTCACTTTGCAACAATGTCCTCACTCTGTTGCTAAAATATTTTTTTTGGTCCTCACTTTGTAGCATGTACAAGTACAGACACACACACGCACACGCACACACCTCATCTCTCCTCCATTATTTTCTTCAGGCAGTCCACTATGTCCTCGCCGCTGCCCCAAGGAATTATGTTAGCCTTGAACTTGGCTGCCTGGGACTGCTGCATCTCCAGCAGCAGTCTGTGCATGGGGAAGTCCCTCCTGGGGAAGGCTGTGTCCCGGGGCCCCAGAGCCAGAGAGGGACAAATATCATTGGCCCCATCTCCGATATAGAACACCCTTTGGAAGGGAGTACCGCCACGCTCCTTTTCTCTGCCCGCCAGATACTCCCGAAGGATCACCTGCTTGCACATATTGTCAGGACAACGGGAGCATGAGTGGGAGTGGAAAGGGAGCAGCTCGAGACGACCAGTTGCATCAAAACTGGCCGGGTTTGTGAAGATCTTCCAGAAAAGCTGGCGCACCCCAGCACGCTCCAGCCACGTCTCGATGAAGAACATGTTGGCGTCCGAGACCACCACCAGCTCAAAGTCCTGCTGGTGGCTCTGCAGATACTGGAAGAGCCTAAGGAGGCCAGGTGTGGGTGGGATATTCTCCACTGCTGACTGGATGGAGTCCTTAGACACACCCTGCTCTGCCATATACACCAAGACCTTCTGCATGTGCTCGTTGTAGTGCCCCTCCCTGTAGCTGTTTCTCAGCCAGTCAGGGAGCCGTTGGTCTGGCAGAGCACGCACCACAGCATCGTCACTGCTCTCATCGATGATGGTCTCGTCAAAGTCAAACAATACCAGGAAGCGCTCTTGCTGTGGCGCTGCGTGGGTAAGGTTTGATGGAGTGGTCATCTTTGGTGTGTGGAGGAAATGACGACTGGTCTGTCTCTAGGAAAATAAGATGATAAATTATCAGTATGCTTTTTTTCTTTGTCAAGGACAGAAGATACTGAGCAGTACAGTTTTATTACACCCTACTTGAAAAATAAAATGTTAATAGCAGGCTGCCATTTACAGTATGACATCACACTGTGTCCAGGGCTCAGTTAAACTGCAGCAGCGAACCAGCCAACGTATAATACTCTTAATTAGGCCATATACTGTAGGGGAACAAATGTTTACAGCAGGAAATGAAGGGAGTAGAGTTTAAATCAAACAACATGTAAACAGGATGTTAATCACACTTTGCGAAAAAAAACAACTTCGTCCATTTTCAGGAGATATATACAGCACATAGTTCTTCACTTCCTTTCCTCAACACAGTCTTCCACACAGACATTCCTGCATTCCTTCAGGACTGAGGGGGAAAAACCTTTTTTTTTTTTTATACGTACACGCCAGACGTCGGATCAGAGCCAATTCCATATTTATATAGCCGCTATATCCTCAGCACAAGGCTTTCACTGTTGCAGGCATGTGGTAACTTGAGTGAAGAGGGAGCTGTTACGTCACAGCATACCTTTACCATAAATGGAACAAATATGAGTGGGAATGACAGCCAGCAGGGAAGAGACATAAGAAGTTAATCTAATTACAACTGCTTCATGTGATGGATTTAGATATGATTGTATATTATACTTGTGTTACACATTTCAGAGAACATACAGAATGGGTCTTTTTTTTTCACTCAGTTTAGGCCTACAGGTCTGTACTGCCCTTCAAAGACAAAGCCAGAGGTGGGACCAAGTCATTGTTTTGCATGGCACAAGTAAGTCCATGCAATCAGGTCCCAAGTCAAGTCCCAACTCCTAAACTTTATGTTTGGAGTCCTGAAAAAATTCTGTTTTTAAATTACAAAAATGTGAGTCTTTGAACAGAAAATCCCGCACACTGCTCTTGCTCAGCTTCACAATTTATTAGTAACACTAAAGTTTCCGCCCTCCTGGACCTTCGTCAAGAGTGTTCAACACCATTATTTCAACTGAGCTTAAATAGAAACTGCCCTACCCGTTTCACAGGTGTGTACACGTATGAGGCTGTAGGTGCGTTTCTCAATAACTGACAACAGCCTGTCCACCATGTCACAGAACTCCCAAACGAAAGAACAAGGACACAAGAAACACACAGGAAAAACCCAGAAAACTCTCCACACAACAAAGGCTATCAACAAGATTATTTACCAAAATGTTGACCTTATGAATGAACACATTGGCCTTGCAGCTTTCATTAATCATTCAAAATGTTCAACATTATATACTCTCATGCTGTGTATCATAAATTCCCCAAATCCATTATAGTTTCTTGTGCCCTTGTTCTTTCGTTTGTGGGATATGTGACATACAGTGCACAGGCTGTTTCTATTTAAGCTCAGTGTTGGACACAATGGTGATGAACACTCATGATGAAGGTCCAGTAGGACTGAAAGCTGCAAGTGATATTTTTCTGCACACCTGCATCTGAGACAGTTGGATGTGCGAATACCTTTCTTCAAACAAATTACAAAACTTTAAAATTGTTATGAGTTGAAACAAGAGCGACGTAACTTAATCACAAAAAAAGTCATGCTAACATCGCACTTTTGGAGTGTGTAGCACTATTAACTAGAATCACAATTAGCTTACAGCACCCACATTAGCTCGCTAGCTACGTTAACTTCAACATCTTCTCCGACTCTTTGTGCAATTTCAAATGTTGAACAAAGTTGGAAGTTGTTGCGTCTCTGTCTATAATATTCGCCCCGCTTGTTGTGCATACTTTTTTGTTGACGACTGAGTCATTTCTGTTCACAAAACTAACCTTGGTATCATTTTTAACAACTTTTAAATAACAAAGTCTTCCGTCATTGGGCTCAGGGGAAAGTGTCAAGTATTTTCAAGTAAAAGGGCTCAAGTTCTGGTGAAGTCACAAGTCACTGGTGTTAAGTCTTTTATATTTTGTCTAGACAAAAAAGTCTAATGACTCAAGTCCACACCTCTGGCCAAAATTCAGTAACTTCATTTTTGTTTGAAAAGGAGGAATAGAATCTTTGACATCTGTTTCAATATCTAAAAATTATGATGCCATAAAAGTTTTTCATTTTGATGTGAACAAATTCGCAAGTGCAAGAACACAGAGATAAAAACCATAATGTAGTGACTGCAGCCTGGCTAGTAGGCTAGCTGGTAAGATAGCTTTAGCTAAAGCTAATATACCCTTGTTTTAAACTAAACTTTTCCTCCAACTGAATAATTGACTTTGAGAAGCCAACATTAAGTTTGTTACACCAAAAAGACAAGGCAGTAGGGATACTCAACTTGCTTTGCCCGGGGGCCACCTTTGCAAAATGACAGGAGGCCAGGGGCCACTTAATAAACAAGCATTAATAATATTTTTAGTATATATAATAAATCAATTGCATGCTTTCAACTTTTTGACTTTTGCGGTCCTCAATCATCTTTACCAAGGTGCAAATCTAGTCGCAGCAGCCCTGCACAGGTCAGGTGTACACAAGGGTGTTTCTAGGATTTGAGGACATTCAGGGCTGAGCATGAACCTTTGTCTTGCGGTCTGGGGGATCTTTTTCAGCACTTTTTTTGATAAACAAGCTCTATTCTTATGGATTTTATGCACTCTGGCACCTTATTGACAAAAAAAAATCCCAGTGTGAATGAGTTCATTTTCATTGTGAGGGCGACCTGGCACCCTGCCAAGGGCCAGATTTGGCCCGCAGGCTGTAAGTTGAGTATCACTGCAGAAGCTGATAAAGATCATCATGAGGGTAAAAAAAACAAAACACACTAGATAAGATGGCAGATTAGCTAGAGTAGTTCAGCAGAGTAGCAGTGGGCTAACTTTTATCTTTGCACCCTCTGAATCCAGAATTCACAAATTTCGAAACCTGAATCACTAATTAGCTGGTTAATTACTTCAAATGGAAAAGAAAGCTTTATGTAAAGTCTGTAACAACTGTTAAGACATAAAGTTTATGTCTTACACCTTATGTAGGCCTATCTGTTACACACTGTTCTGCTCTCTGCCTTTGTTTGTACAGTATACAGTTACTTGTTATATGTAGTTTAAGATTTCACATGGAAAATGCATCCTTGTAAAATAAAATGAATTGTTATAGATTACATCACCTAACTGTATAAAGCCGGCTAATTCAAATGTAACTCCACCTAAAACAGCTACATTTAACGCTATTAACTCATCAGCAATCAGCATCATTAATACTAAAACAATGATATTCTGCATGATGAGTACTATGCTGTTGATGCTGTGTATCTTGATAAGTCAAGAATCACTGCGACCAAGTTTTAGAAACTGACAAACCCCTCAGATATGCTACAAAATGACATGTATTTACACATATGTTCAGAGTAATAGAAGAAACATACTTCACTGTACTACTACATTACATGTCCTGAGAAGCTTATCATTAAGAAGGTCATATGCCAGAACAGGCTGTGCCCAGTTTCACAGGCATCTTACCCTACCTGTACAGGCAAACTGTCTACATAGATAACTACCTAACAAAGACACTTGGCCTCAAACGATTTAATCTAACAGAATAAGCCACAAAACAACCATTTTTATACAAAAAGCGTATGTTATATTTATGAAATATCATATAATTAAATGCATTTTATGTAATTTTCCTGTGTTTTGCCGGTATGTTTGGCCTAATGAGATGCATTCCTACCGTTTGCTATGACAATGTCAGCTCAGTGACAGTGTAATATATAAATAACAGCACACCAGCTGGTGCTCAGTAATGAAAAACGTCCTACAACCTGCAGTTCGGCTGCACCGACGCATTGTGCAGAGTGAGCGTATATACGCTTGGTGTCCCTCACATTATTTATAGGACATATTTACACACTGAGCTTTCTAATTTTAACCCGCAGCGGCTATTCCTGTGTGTGAGAGAGAGGTTACCACTCAAAGTCATTAGTGCGGCTCTGTCAGGAGTCGTTAGGCTGACCGGGTGTGTGTCCGAGCGGCAAAGATTGGAAGGCGCATTCACACAGGAAAATCACACACACACAGAATAAAGACAGGATAATAATATGTGCAAGATAAGATAGAAATTCAGGCCTACCGGCGGTGGGCATATGAGCGGGGATGGTAGGCTGCTAGGTGCCCGGCTCCGGAGACCGCATCCCAGTGACGCGGCAAGATTTTTTAAAGGAGACTCCCACAGCAGCTCAGAGGGTATTCCCATTTAAAGCCACTGCGTCAAGGTAGACAGCGGAAACACGGAGCTTCCGGCGTGACCTTTCAAATTAAAGGCTCAGGAAGGGGACATTCTTTTCATTGATGTGAAGAAATATTAAACAGAACCATCCAACAACCAAACTTACCTTTCATTTAATTTCAATTCACAATTTTATTCACAAAACAGATAAACAAAAATAAAAGAATAAAATTCATTCGTTCATAAAAAATAATGGAGATGTGAAATAGAAATAGAAACAAATTGTATTTAAAATGTGTTTACGAACACTTTGTCTAGATTTAAGAAAGAAAATGCCTGTAGTAATTTGTTGCAATGGTCACTGCTGTCTAAGCTTTACACTTCCTGGCCTTTTTCAGTAATGGAAAGTAGTTTCAAGCCCTTTATTATCATGTGAACAACAGTTACAGAAGCAGCTGTTGGAGATGAAAATCTTGGAACCGGTTCTCACTCCGACCTCGTCACATATCTATGTTTGGTCATGGACTTTCCACATCCAGATATGAACGTCAAGTTCTGCCTCTAACATGCATTGTCTTCTTTCAAAATACACTTCCGTTTTCACAGGAAATGTAACATTTACATACAGTCTCTTTCAAAATAAAAGCACTATGTCGATACAACACTGCAAATTTTTTTTTTTTTTTTTTTTTACTTCAACAACAAACACATGTGGTTAGGTTTAGGAAAAAATAACAGGGTTTGGCTTTAGAATCTTACAGGATGCAAACACTGCTCTCTTGGGTGAACTTTGGTGTTCATTGGACCCATCCTCCACCCCTTCCATTCGCCCCATTTGGACTTTTGCCACCTAAATTTGTCCTTGTCCCGCCACATTTTCGCACCATTAAATTATAACAGCAACTGGTCGCATATCATGCTGACATTAAAGGACGCCTTTGTTCTTTGGTGTCTGACAACACATTCATCAGTCACATATTGACGTTTGGTCATGGACTTTCCACATCCACATATGAAATGGAAGGTACCCTGGGTGTGTTGGTTGTTGATGTTCTGGGACGCTGTGTCAAGTCCTCTTCTTTCAAGATACACTTCCATTTTATAGGAAATGTAACGTTTTCATACCGTCTCTTTCAAAATAAATGCACTTTGTCAGTACAACACCGCAAATCAAGGACGCCTTTATTTGTTGGTTTCTGACGTCCCAAGTCACTACCCAAGCGCTGGATTTTGACAACTTCTGAGTGAGACCGGGCTCCTCAAACTCCCTTAAGCAATGTTAATTAAATATGCTGTGATGTAATGTAACCAAGTAATAATGCTTTGTTACTGTACTTAAGTATTTTTTGGGAGTATCCATTCTTTACTTGTATTTTTATCTTTTTGTCAACTTTCACGTTTACTACACTACATTTCCTATATAAAATGTAGAATAAATACTTTTGCTTTGATACATTTCCTTTGAGCAAAATAGGGAAGGAAACACTCTAAAAAAATGATTCATGGAGTTAGTGGAAAACCCCTTAAAATAAAGGAGTTTTTTAGCATAAAGAATGACGTTTGTCATAGTAAAGTGTTTTAGTCAGTTGACAACTTGTTTTCAAGACGTTAACATTTTTGTGGAATTAAAATAATAAATTAGAACACCTTAAATTAAGTAATTTCAACACTAAATATCGCCACCGACTTTGGATAAATATTAAGTTGGTGCAACTTAATTAAGCTTTTTGAGATAAATAGCAAATACGTTGGTTGTACTAAACTAACTGAGTTTGTCAGACTATAAAAGACTCAAAAAATGCACACAAATTGTTAACTTATTTTTTTGGAAAAAAAAGTTGAATCAATGGATTATTTTTTTAGAGTGAAGGAAGGAAGGAAGGGATCAATGGACAAATGGGAAGAAGGAAAAACGTAGGCTCCATTTTTAAGGTGGTGTACATGTTAAGAAGAAATAATCTCCATAATCCTCACAGTTCTGCACCTGTTTTTTTTATTACCAGCATTTACTTGTGGTTTTACTTTCAATACTTAAGTGCATTTAAAATCATAAAATTATAATTAAGTACAAAATAATATTAAGTACAATAAATATCAGAACATGTGCATTTGTCCTCACAAATGAGAACATGGAAGCAGTTTTGACACAATAAAATGTTTACACCCTAAATTGAACCACCCAGACCTCTCAGGTCTTGTGAGACAGGTCTGCTTTGTGTTCCCGGAGTCAAGACTAAACATGGAGAAGCAGCGTTTAGTTTTTATGCACCATATACAGTACAGGCCAAAAGTTTGGACACACCTTCTCATTCAATGCGTTTTCTTTATTTTCATGACTATTTACATTGTAGATTCTCACTGAAGGCATCAAAACTATGAATGAACACATGTGGAGTTATGTACTTAACAAAAAAAGGTGAAATAACTGAAAACATGTTTTATATTCTAGTTTCTTCAAAATAGCCACCCTTTGCTCTGATTACTGCTTTGCACACTCTTGGCATTCTCTTGATGAGCTTCAAGAGGTAGTCACCTGAAATGGTTTCCACTTCACAGGTGTGCCTTATCAGGGTTAATTAGTGGAATTTCTTGCTTTATCAATGGGGTTGGGACCATCAGTTGTGTTGTGCAGAAGTCAGGTTAATACACAGCCGACAGCCCTATTGGACAACTGTTAAAATTCATATTATGGCAAGAACCAATCAGCTAACTAAAGAAAAACGAGTGGCCATCATTACTTTAAGAAATGAAGGTCAGTCAGTCCAGAAAATTGCAAAAACTTTAAATGCGTCCCCAAGTGGAGTCGCAAAAACCATCAAGCGCTACAACGAAACTGGCACACATGAGGACCGACCCAGGAAAGGAAGACCAAGAGTCACCTCTGCTTCTGAGGATAAGTTCATCCGAGTCACCAGCCTCAGAAATGGCAAGTTAACAGCAGCTCAGATCAGAGACCAGATGAATGCCACACAGAGTTCTAGCAGCAGACCCATCTCTAGAACAACTGTTAAGAGGAGACTGCGCGAATCAGGCCTTCATGGTCAAATAGCTGCTAAGAAGCCACTGCTAAGGAGAGGCAACAAGCAGAAGAGATTTGTTTGGGCCAAGAAACACAAGGAATGGACATTAGACCAGTGGAAATCTGTGCTTTGGTCTGATGAGTCCAAATTTGAGATCTTTGGTTCCAACCGCCGTGTCTTTGTGAGACGCAGAAAAGGTGAACGGATGGATTCCACATGCCTGGTTCCCACTGTGAAGCATGGAGGAGGAGGTGTGATGGTGTGGGGGTGTTTTGCTGGTGACACTGTTGGGGATTTATTCAAAATTGAAGGCACACTGAACCAGCATGGCTACCACAGCATCCTGCAGTGACATGCCATCCCATCCGGTTTGCGTTTAGTTGGACGATCATTTATTTTTCAACAGGACAATGACCCCAAACACACCTCCAGGCTGTGTAAGGGCTATTTGACCAAGAAGGAGAGTGATGGAGTGCTGCGGCAGATGACCTGGCCTCCACAGTCGCCGGACCTGAACCCAATCGAGATGGTTTGGGGTGAGCTGGACCGCAGAGTGAAGGCAAAGGGGCCAACAAGTGCTAAACACCTCTGGGAACTCCTTCAAGACTGTTGGAAAACCATTTCAGGTGACTACCTCTTGAAGCTCATGGAGAGAATGCCAAGAGTGTGCAAAGCAGTAATAAGAGCAAAGGGTGGCTATTTTGAAGAAACTAGAATATAAAACATGTTTTCAGTTATTTCACCTTTTTTTGTTAAGTACATAACTCCACATGTGTTCATTCATAGTTTTGATGCCTTCAGTGAGAATCTACAATGTAAATAGTCATGAAAATAAAGAAAACGTATTGAATGAGAAGGTGTGTCCAAACTTTTGGCCTGTACTGTATCTGGAACAAACTCCCAGAAACCTGCAGGTCTGCACCATCTCTCACTTCTTTCAAATCAAGTTGAAGTCTTTTCTGCTGCTGCCTTTTATTAAATCAAATATCATTTCCTACACCGCACTATAATTTTTATTATTCAAATAATTTTATTGATTTTAACTGCACTGCAACTTTATTAAACTCCATTTTAAACCATTTAAATAATCTCTTTATCTTTGCACCTCTTCTCTGCACTTTTGCTATTTCTATTGGTGATTTTTTGTAATTGTAATTGTAAATCACTTAGTAATTAATTTTCCCTTTTACATTTTCCCCTCTTTATTCTTTTATTCTTAATCTGTATCCTTTATTATGGTTTATATTCTATTGCCCTGGCTTATGAAATGTGCCATACAAATAAAGTTGCCGTGCCTTGCCTTGCCTAAATTGATGCAGAAAAGGCACATATTGGTGCTGATATGATTTGATTTGGTTTGACACCTAGAATTTTCTGGCAAAGAACCTCCAAACCTCCTGTTTCATAAGTGAGTGATAAGCTCTGAGCTCAAGAATTCAAAAGTCTTATGGCCTGTGGTAAGAAGCTGTCCCCGTAACAAATATATTTACTCAAGTACTGCATTTAATTACAATTTCAGGTTGTACTTTATTTTTCTGTCTTATGCTACTTTATACTTCTATACTTTTTACCCTGCTACATTTAATCTAAATCTGTAACTTTGGTCAACTCAGATTATTAACACAGAATATAGATCAGATAATGCTTTATGACGTATTATCACTAAGCTACCCAGCAGCAGTATCTCCACTTTTACCAGCTGCATTGTTAAAATGATGCATATTCTAATGCATCAGAAACTGTAATCAAATGAAAAAATATAATTTATTCAGAAAAGGGGCGCTCTGCATAATGACTATGTTTACACTAGATTAAAAGTCTGAGTATTTCTTCCACCATTGGCCATTTTTTTTAGGAACATCTAATCTAAAAAGGATTTAATAATCTATTTAAAAATGTCTTTTCATGACGTACTATGCTATGACTTTTTGTATGACATCCAACACTTTTTGACAGTGATATAGCCGACATAACACTCATATTACATTCTAGTTTTCCACTTTTTAATACATTTAAAAGTAATGAAATACAGAGACAGTACAGTGTCTGACATTGATTGTACCCACAGCGGTCAAACAACGGCTTCTGCTGCGGTACGGCAACACCACTGGCACAAACCACCTACAGAACTGCAGTACATCATAACACTGACCTAATATTAATAATAATGACAACTTCTTTAGTTTATTTATGATTACAATTACATTTACCAATGATTTTCTTTCAGATGGTGGTGCGAGGTTGCCTTTTGTAGCATGGCATATTTGAAAATTCGGGGGGGATGTGTCCCTTCCAATATATTTTATAAGTAATGCCATACATTAGCTCTGCCAGATATAATATCTTCATGAAGCTTATCATGGCCAAATTTTTTGTTGATCAACTTTCAATACAACACAAATATAGTTAGTTGGAAAAACCTGTATATTCTGCTTAAAATTTAAACGCTTTTTCAACTTGTGCACCTCAAATTAATAAAACTTCTTTGGCAAACAAGGCGTCTTTATGTCGTTCCTCACTGGGCACTTTCAGAGCTCAGCCTCCCCTCTGTAACTGGACACCACAATCCACTACCCGTTATGTAACTATGCCATAATGTGCAGTGTTGTATATTGTCTGGAGAATTTGTATTTAAAGCACCACTCAGGCTGATAAAGTAGCAACAATATTAATAACTGACTTAATCGACCATTAAACAGCTGTTACACTTCAGTAGAAACAAGCGTTGTTGTTGTGTAAAACAAGTTGACATTTTGCCTTGTGCTGGAAGTCCATCTAAAAATAAATGGAAGCATTTCTGTCTGAGTCAGCAGCAGCTACGTGTCATCCCCTGCGGACAGCTGAGGGTTAACCATAGGCCATCTTCTAAAGACTGTGTAAAGTATCTGCCTTACAAAGGGCTGGAAAAACTCTGAGTGACGTAACAGCTTGATAAATGTACACAGCTACATTGTGGGCTGATAGAGAGAGGGGATAATAAGCATAATGTTATCAGTGTATCAGAACATGTCAGCCCCTCCACCCTTTATAAACACACTGCAGTCCATATGTTGTGTTCAGGGTCCTTAATCCTTCATAATACATTAACAATACTGTGTGATCATCTCCAGTGTACGGTAATAGAGACTGTTTTTGACATGTAATGTGTTTGAAGTCCTTATAACAACTATAATTTATTCATGTAGTACTTATTTATACTGCAGTATTGACCCTGGCACCGCCCCTGTTGAGCTGTATGCCTGAACTGATGTGTGACTCATCTGTACTTTACATGTAGGTACTGTGCTTACATTTTATGGCTCATGTACTTTAGACCTCTACATGTAATGCTTCACTTCAGTAAAAGTATGACCCTGTCAGGAGGGGCAGATTTATAATTTCCTGAAAAATATTATTTCCGCCTCTGTGTTTTTAGAGTCCTTCTAAATTTTGCAGGCTTTTTTCAAATGCTAAGTCTCTCTGTATTTTACATTAGCTATTAAATCTCAGTCCGTAACACTACAGATTTCGCATAAGTTTATTCATATCTTTTGTGATAATCTTTCCGAATGAAAGAGTTGCATGTGGGCTAATCATCTCCTGTGCTATGTCACTGTGATCCAGTGCAGAAAAATGAGTTGAAATGACACAAATAACATTAGAAAAGGAGTTTTCTGTTTGAAAAATGCTAAGAGTAAAACTCACTGAATATCTGAGATGACTCTGGTTGTCCAAATTTAATAAAATACTAACATTTTAGCCCCAAAATAAAGACTACTGGGCCCCGTTCTTCAAACATGGATAACAGATATCCAGATTAGAATATCGACAATTTGCTACAAGTCTTGGGGCGTCGGTAGCGTAGTGGATAGTGCCAGCGCCCCATGTACAGAGTCAATGCCTCGCTGCAGTGGCAAATAATCTTACAAAAATAAAAAAAAAAATAAAAATTTGCTACAAGTCTTGAAGTTTTGGTTCTTCTGCTTATTGACAGCTACATCTCTACACACAAAAAGAATCAATCCAAATTTAGTTTGAGATACTGTGAGCATAGAGACATAAACTCAACTAAAACAGTGACTGTCATTCATGTTATCCCTCTGGTGAGACAGTCTGACACTATCAGTAAACATGAACAACTCTCTGCCAAATTCAAAAGCTAGAGTGCCAAAATTTAAATTTGTGATGTCATCAAGTAGTCTTGAGCTGCTCCACAGACAATGAACTAGGAAAGATGTTATAGATGACAGTGAGAGCACCCAGGGGAATGATCTGAGTATACAGGTACATTTTCTGTTTTAGAACTGAGAACAGGACAAAAACAACAGGGTCTCACTCCCAACTTGTCAAATGCAGACGCTTAGTCAGTGGCCCCCGGTGTCAGATTCCGATGCACCAGAGCACCCTCCAGTGGTGGTATGAGAGAGCCTGGTCTCACTCTGAAGTTGTCGAAATCTGGTGCTTAGACAGTGCCTTGCGGTGTCAGAAACCAACGAAAAAAGGCATCCTTTAACAGCAACATGATACGCAGCCGGTTGCCATTATAATTTAACTACGCACAGCGGCCTCAGGGTGAAACACATTGGGACAAGGTCGAAACTTACTGATGGCACTTGGGGTGAAGGACTCTAGCTCCTCTGGGAGCTCAAGAGCTATCTGCCAAGATACTCCTTGCTTTCTTCCTCGTCCTCTCTGTAAAGAGAGGTCGAGGGCTTTTGTAGCTTTCCAACTATTTTGCTTATCCATAAGTAAAACACGTATTGCAACCTCAATAGAAGAGGACATCACACATCCACTAAAAACCCACCTCACCCCTCTCCCCTCAGGACGCAGATACAGAGTACTGAGGTGCAGAGGGGCTTGCCTTGGGAAAAACCTGATCCCTGCTGTCATAGCCTCCCTGAACAGGCCAGAGTGTGGACTCTGTTAAGTGCTGACAGTGTTTTGTTTGTCTGTTTTCTACTGTGTGTTTCCAAATGTGTGTCTTGTTCTGTTCTGTGGTGGACATTGGGGAATGGAGATGGTGCTGTGGAAAAGAATTTCCTCAAGGGGACAATAAAGTCTAAGTCTAAGTCTAAGTCTTACCATAGTTACAATCCCAGAGAGTTTATTCTTGGATGTACAGTTAAGGTGAGCATATGGCAAGGAGGTGAAAAGTTAAAACACTCTGAACCATAGTTTGGTATGCTACTTCTAAAATCTGCTGACTAACACTGAGGTCACTGAGTTTTCTAAGATGATAAAGTCAATGTGAGCATCTCTTGCAAATATACTCAGTATTTCCAGAGAAGCTCATATGGAAGTCCAGAATTGCACCAAGGTATCTAAAATCTTCCAGAGTTTCAACACATTGGCCATAAAGTGAAACTGGCTCTGTCTTCAGATCTTGTTTAATATGAATAATAAATTCTTTAGTTTTGGCCACATTAATCTTTAACTTGCTGATGTGACATCGTGTTTGAGGGACCTTAGTGTGGGCCAGGTAGGCAGCTTCACCTGATGGGTCTGTTCGCTGTAAAAGACCAACTAAAGCCATGTCATCGGCATATATAAACAATCTAAAATATTTGTCATTGATCATAAATTAATTCGTAAACAGAGAGAGCAGCCACAGTGAGTGAGTCTCCTGACTTTGATTCAGATTGCCACCTTGGAAATATACCTGTGTTCCAAGTTAAATGATAAAAAAAGATTACTTTGAAAAGGGTGCCATTTGCTCTGCCCTGCTAACCAAAACATTACCTTTTCCTCCCTTTTTGTCAAGTATTATGGGTAGCAAAGAATTATGGGTAGTCTCTCAACACAAATACAAAGTACTTGCATCCAAATTCCTATTACTTCTTCTTCTTCTTCTCTACAATCCATAAATTAACTTAAATGTATTATTGTCCTTTAACTTATTAATAACCCTTAAATTAAAACAAGCTCTGAGTAAAATAAGTCACAACGATGTCCTAAAAAAGGCAAACCCATCTGCGTCATGGTTTTTTCTTTTCATTTATGTGTCAAGACGAAACTTGCATGATAATGTGCACTAGGGCCCGTCATAACTTCCTTACACCACTGGCTGAAACTTAAGGGAGTGAAAGTAAAAACATGTTTTTACTGATGTTAAGTTTATTTTGAACAGACTGCATGAATTTAATGAGCAGAAACTGTGCATTTCCTGTGAAACTAGAAGTTTATTTTGAAAAGACACAATGCATGTAATAAGCATAAATGGACACGCTGTCCCTGAGCATCCAAAACTAAAGCTGGAGGAGTAGCTACAGCATCAGAGTTGAGCCCGGTCTCACTCTGAAGTCGTCGAAATCCGACGCATGGGCAGTAACTTGCAGCATCAGAAACCAATAAAAAAGGCGTCCTTTATCGTCGGCATGATATGCGGCTGGTTGTCGTTATCATGTAACAGCACCTGGTGGCGTCAAGGAGAACCCGGCGGGACAATGACGGAAGTTTGGGGCAGATAAAAGGGCTGGTGGATGGGTGCAACAAACACCGACGTTCACCCAAGAGAGTGGTTTTCGCGTCCTGTAAGATTCTAAAGCCAAACCCTGTTCTTTTTTCCTGAACCCAACCAAGTGTGTTTGTTGTTGAAGGAAAAAAAACTTCGATTTGCGACATAGTGCGTTTATTTTGAAAGAGACTGTATGTAAATGCTGAACTTCCTGTGAAAATGGAAGTGTATCTTGAAAGAAGACAATGCATGTGACATGCAGAACTTGACACTGCGTCCCTGAATGTCGACAACCAACGCACCCAGGATACCTTTCACGTCGTATCTAGACATGGAAAGTCCATGACCAAAGGTCGATATGTGACGAGGTTGAAGTGAGAATGTGTTGCGTAGTTTGATATGATGGGCCACTGACCAAGAGTCTGTGTTTGATGGGGAGGGGTGAGAATGTGTTGACAATAGAATAAAGCTAATTGCGGTATAAAAAATATTCTGTGGGTCCACAAAATCAGACAAGACTAGCCATTCATTGTCTATTGAGCAGCTCCAGTTATACTTGATGTCATCACAAGAGACTTCTGTGGTGTCTGGCGTTGAAAGAGTGCAGCTCATGTTCACAAATATTGATTGAACCTTTCTAGGCCAAGAAGATAACATACAACATTCTTAATTGAATTGGTTTTCCCCTTTAAAGGACCAATGCCAGAACATATAGCATTTAATTTGACATTAGAATGGGCAGTGCATGTTGGGGTAGTTCTCAACACGCCATTTTATTTCAGGATGAACACATCAACCCTCACACTGTTTCAAAAGAATCATATCAGCTGTATGATGACTCACAGGATAAATTTAAGGCTGATAACAGGACTTTCTAAACCACATTTAAAGAGCAGGACTCTGATGACCAGATTCCCACATAAGTCATCATTAATCATGAGACGGTCATGGGAACTTCCTCAAAAGTTTCTTGGACACAACAGGAAGCTGAATCAGAGGAGCTTGAGCTGAAGATAAACTGTTAGTGCACACGTACTGTGACATATTCCCAGACGAGGGCCCCTGCTGGTGATCAGGACAACTAATAAAACACAAATGGTGAATTTAATGGCACCAGGAGTCACTTTAATGCCCCTTTAACCATTACGGAACCAAATGAGTAACTCACAAGCTTACAGGAACATAATGTGATGCACTTTAATAATACAGACAGGTTAGTGCCATTTAACACAGAAGGCAAGTGTGCATAAAGTGTGTATAAAAAAAAAAAAAGAAGAAGGCAGCATTATTTGATCACCATCATGAATGCAGCAACACATCAAATCTTTCACTTATTGAGACGTAAGAATGGTTTCAACATCATGGAGAGATTCACAGGCTCAGCACAATCATATTCACTATGACACAAAAGCAGTGGTTACTGTACATACAGCATGTTTGAAAACAGGTTATTATAGATGTGTCTTAATAGCTGTATAATGTTTTACAATGACGAAAAGGAACAAATGTGATGTTTTATTTCAAAGTTTGGAAAGGCACAACTTTTCGCTGGCCACTAGATGTCCCCCCCTGCCTGCATGAGTGAATACTGCACCAGGTTGTGTATAGTCTTGTTAAATTATTAAAGAAAACATGACACTTTTCCTCTGATTTTAGACCCAGTTTTGAAGGTTACATTTAACCACAAGAGCACAGTGTAGTTTTGTAGCTATCTTCACATCACACATAATAAAAATGTCAAATTTTAGAGCATGATAAGAAGGCAACACACACACACACTGCCTGCTTTGTCTCCGTTGTGGTGCAGAGAATCAATTTTCCAAATGATCCAATTCCCAAGGAAAAAGTCAATTCCCGCACACACTCAGGACAAATCTATATATCAGGGATACATATTGACAAAGCTCATTTTCTTTGACTCTTTTTATATATATATCAATGCAGAGGTGATAAGTGTGAGCGGGATTTGGCATCTTTCTTTAGAATCTAATCTCACAGCATTACAGAAATATTTGCAAAGAAGATGCAGCATTTGTTTTAAATGTATTATCTTCACTAATTTCTCTCTAACATTTGGAGAACACACTCAATGCCTGCAGATAAACTCAACGCTTTGCTCATTAGTTAAAGAACCGGTTTTTAGGATTTTTTTTTGGTGACATGCAGCAAAGGGCTGTGGGTCCAAATCAGACCTGCCGTTGCTGTGGCAAGGACGAAGCCTTTACACATGAGGCGCCTGCTGTACCAAGTGAGCTATTTGGCATCCCAAGTGTGTAGGATTTTAGTGGCACTTAGCAGTGAGGTTGCAAATTTGAGCCCCCCACCCTGGGTTTGAACTAGGAACCCTCTTGCTGCGAGGTGACAATGCTAACCACTGCACCGCCCAGAGTGTGGGTACCGGGACCCGTCGGAACCTTACGGGTCGGGCCTGATTTGGATAACAAATCAGAAATTTTGCTCAGGTTCGGTTCGGGTTTGGTGCTGGAATTTGTTATTTACGTGACAACGCCTGAACACAACACAGACTGAGTGTGTTGCTGTGCTGCGCTGCTGTGCGTGTGGCGTGTTTGACTGTGCGTAACAGCAGCCTTTTGTTGGTCATTTACACACTGTCCATAATAATAACTATGTCGGGTAACAAACTGCGTCGGGCTCGGGTCAGATTTTGGACTTAAAAAAAATAAATCAGAAAGGTTGACGGGTTCGGGCAGGGCTAGGAAAATGCGGCCCAAGCCGCGCTCTAGCTGCTGCCATTACTAGAAAATATCACGGATTATTAATCATTACAAACTTACAGAAACTTTGTGTGCAATAGTCCACCTTCCACCTTCATTGCTTCCCTCTCTGTCCCTCTTTCCTTCTCTCTCTCACACACACACACACACACACACTATATGTGACTCTGTCCTAAAGATGACTGATTGCTGGTTGGGTCGGTTTCGGTTGGTTGATTAACCCATGTGTTTACTGGTTGCGTAGTGCAGATTGGATAGCTGAAGCTGAAACAAATTCTGGCCCTTGGACAAACGCAGTTGATGACCCCTGGTGTAGGAGAACTTTGGTGGCTGGCACGAAAACGCAAATGGCCCTATCTACAGCAGTGTTTGGTTTGTCGGTTCTGGGCTACTGGAGAGCAAAACAGTGGACTCCATAGAAGAGGAGCTGCTCTGTATGTAAATTATTAACAGCTCATTCTAAGGTGATGAAAACACAATTCTTATTTTCAGGTGATTATAAACTACCATAGTTTTGAATATTATTTTCCATTTCTGCCGATAGATGCCCCTAAATCCTGCACACAGGACATTTAAACCCTTCACTACTTGGTTCAGTAGGTAAATTGTAACATTACAGGCTGGTGGGTTCACTAAAAAGCAACTCCCCAAAAGACAGTCTGAAAGAATAAAAAAATCTTACAAACCAGGATTTTTGTAACAAGATGACTTCACACACTGAGAATGAGCCGACTCCAGTTCCCACTTACAGTCCACCTCAGGTCTTACGTCACACTTGGAGAAGGAAACCTGGCCAAACTTAACAATACTTGTCCAAGTGACCAACAGAAAAAAAAATGTCACAAATGTAAATAACATAAAGCACAATCCGTGAAACTTTGTTACGAGTGCTTTCTGTTCAAAACAAGCTGGAGGGGGAGAGAGTTTTGAGCGAGACGGAGAGCAGGGCTGAGAGGGTGGAGAGAGGAATGTGTGGAGCTGCTCTGCTGTGTGGATGGAGGGAAAACTCTGGCTCTTGTGCTTCGGTGGCGTCTTCTGCGTCACAGCATTGAATTACACCCACAGCTGGACAAAACATCTGAATTACTGAGCCCACTATTCAAGGTCATTCATTCAAAGGAACACACACAAGCATTAATAAAACTGATTACTGTGAAACTTAATAATCCATCAGTATTCTGCAAAAGCTGTAAAATGAATATGTATTGAGCACAGAGATACAAAGTGCATAAAAGCAAAGCACCGTCCCAATTTCTCTTCATATTTCTTCTCCTAACCCACTCCCTGTATATCTACGAAGCATTAGTAACATAAACTGTACTGTACTTCTGTAAACTTGGCACCAATTTTGATTTTTAAAGAGGCAGCGTAGGATTTAAGGAAGCAGCTAAATCAATCAGGGCGTGAAAACCTCCCCTTCGCATGGCTTCTCCAACACTTTCAGCTCAAGTTCGGCACGACATTGTGTGGAGGAAAACCCACGAGCGACGGCTGCCAAGGCAGGGAGGTCCCGCTAATTGTTATTCACAGTTGTCTTGGACGGCAGTAGTGAAAGCTGGCTTTAGGTTTGGCACAAATATGTGAGAGAAACATAACAATTTAAACTAGAATACAATACTGACCTGGGCTTTTCCGAAGAGAGACGACTGCCTGACAACATTTATCCAAGAGGAATCTGAGTAGTGCATCACAACCCAAGAAACTAGACGATCACTAAAAGTCCTACACTAAAACAGGCTAAGGTCAATTTGATCACAGTTACTCATTACTTCAAATCAATAATCTTTAACAGGATCCAAGGAATTACCAAAAGTAATATATTCTGATTACACTGGCAGATTTGAGGTATGACGCAGATTACAGGAAAAACTAAAAACACAAAGTTCAGGGAATATGTTTCAGGTCAGTGTGCTGATCAATCCTTTTCTCTGAAGACAGAACCAGGGCCAGTATGTATGAAGTCACTATTTTTTCCATCTTAAACGTGTCTGTATTTCTCAAAATGACACAATGAACCTTTCTCACAGCAGACAATTTGAATTTTCCTAGCAGGAAAAGCACAGGTGAAACTGATAACATTATGGCCAGCCAGCGTGCACAATACCAGAACCGCCTCCCACAAGTGGAATGCAGCCATCATTAATGTTATTTAATAGACCTGTTTTTTCCTTCTATGACAAGTCAAAATGTCTCCTGTGTACAAGGCTGAACAACAAAACAAAGAAAGATCAAATCAAAATTATTCTTAATATATAAACTTGCTGGCAGGGACGGAGACAGATGCTGTTAATATTCAGGGTTCAGCCCAAATCTATGGGGGGTTGCTAGACTTGTTTTCCCATTTACAGCAGCTATATGTACTATTTTTCAACTCATGTGAAATATTGGAATGCTTAAAAATCTCTACATCATGTGGGATTAACAGGAACAAGGAAAAAAGCACCCTATTTTTAATCAAGGAAAATAAAAAACAAGGAACGGTCATGATGACAGTGGTGGCATCGAGGAGCCAGACTTTGGTGTCAGTTGTATTGGAGTCAATGGGGCAACTACCACAAATTACACTGTAACCCATCATATCCTTCCACCAGATTAAAAAACACACATTATGTCATGCTCTCCCTCTCTTTATGTCTCATCTTGTCATATGGATCACTGTAAAGTTATCATGTTGATCTGTTCTGTGCAACATCTATTGCACGTCTGTCCATCCTGGAAGAGGGATCCCTCCTCAGTTGCTCTTCCTGAGGTTTCTACCATTTTTTTCCCCACGCTTAAGGGGTTTTTTTGGGGGGAGTTTTTCCTTATCCGCTGTGAGGTTCCAAGGACAGAAGGATGCCGTATGCTGTAAAGCCTTCTGAGGCAAATTGTGATTTGTAATACTGGACTTTATAAATAAAATTGAAATATTTTTATTCAAATATGCGCATTCTTTTACCTTGTTATTGGTCTGCAAACAGATCATGGCTCTGTCCAGCAGAGGCTCAGACGGACAGAGCCATGATCTGTTTGCAGACCAATAACAAGGTAAAAAAATGCGCATATTTTCATAAAAAATGTCAGTAAGCATCACATGATGTGTGTTTTTAATCTGGTCAAAGGATTTTCAGTCAAAGTTAAAACAACAACAATATGATGGGTTAAAGGGATAGTGCACCCAAAAATGAAAATTCAGCCATTATCTACTCAGCTCAGGTGAAGTTTTAGAGTCCTCACATCCCTTGCGGAGATCCAAGGGGAGAGTGGGTAGCCGCACAACTCCACCTAATGCAGGCTGGGCGCCCCAGATAAAAACGTCCAAAAAACACATCATTGAAACCACAAAATATCTCCATACTGCTCGTCCGTAGTGATCCAAGTGTCCTGAAGCCCCGACATATAAAGTTGTTTGGAAAAACATAATTTGAACTCTGTTTTTAGCCTCATTGTAGCCTGCAGCTCTAACTGCCTCTCTGTATACTGCACTCACGTGTCCACGCAGACATGAAAGCGGTGCCCATGTCTCACGGTCTCGCGCAAGTGCACACACATGAGCGCGGTCCACAGAGAGGCAGTTAGAGCTACAGGCTACAGAGATATTTTGTGGTTTCAATTATGTGTTTTTTGGACGTTTTAATCTGGGGTGCCCAGCCTGCATTAGGTGCAGTTGTGCTGCTACCCACTCTCCCTTGGATCTCCGCAAGGGATGTGAGGACTCTAAAACTTCACCTGAGCCTCCATCGGCATATGGGTGAGTAGATAATGGCTGAATTTTCATTTTTGGGTGCACTATCCTTTAAAGTGTGATTTGCAGTGCCTGTCCCATTGACGCCAATACAACTGACACCACAGTCTGGCTCCTCGAACACTGACACTGTCGCTGTGACTGTTGCTTCTTTTACAACACATTCTCACTCCGACCTTGTCACATATTGATGTTTGGTCATATCTCCAGATATGACGTGAAAGGTACCCTGGGTGTGTTGGCTTTTGATGTTCTGGGATGCCGTGTCAAGTTCTGCCTGTTACATGCATTGTCTTCTTTCAAAATACACTTCCATTTTCACAGGAAATTTAACGTTTACATATAGTCTCTTTCAAAATAAACGCACTACATCAGTACAACAGCGCAAATTGAGGCCTTTTTTTTCCTCCAACAACTAGCATACGTGGTTGGGTTTAGGCAACAAAAGCACGCGGTTGGGATTAGGATCTTACGGGACGCGAACACCGCTCTCCTGGATGAAAGTTGATGTTCTCCAAGAGCCATTAAACTATAACGGCAACCGGCAGCGTATCATGCCGACGTTAAAGGACAGCTTCTTTCGTCAGTGTCTGATGCCACAAGTCACTGCCCAAGTGCCAGATTACGACGACTTTGGAGTGAAACCAGGTTGTCTTTTATATTTTCCTTGCTTTAAATCTAATTGTTCTCCAACTGTTTTCATCATTCTGAAACCAGAACAAAACGAATGTTGAGGAGGACTAATTTTCTCTGCTGCCGCCTAAAAAGAGGCAAAAATTGTCTGTTGTTGCTGTTTTTAACACGTTTTTTTTACATAACATAGATCAGGGAGGAATTTGGTATTTTTGAAAACTTTAAAGATTTGGGGCTTTTGAGAAAACATTCAGGGCTGGAGCTCCAGCAGCAGCACCCTGCTCTGCCTCTGCTTGCCAGTAATCATTTTATGGAAATGCCTCATTTTTAGTCGACCTTTGCAGCACAATTAAGCATGTCACCGACTCAATACTTTCATAGTTCTCAATTTGAGCTGTTGCTTTATACTTCTTTACTCATTTAAGATTTTTTTTTAATGAAAAATCAAAGCTTCAGAGTCTGGCTTTTTATTCTTTTTTTTTTTTTTTACTCATGAGTCTTTGTATAGGACCATTTTTTTCGACCAAGTTTCATAGATACTGGCCCTGGTTTGTTGCTGTTGCTGAGCTGTTGTCATGGGGACCTAAAATTTAACATCCATCTGTAATCAGATTACATTATTCCTCACGTAATGTCACAGAATACACTCAATTTTTATTTAAAAACACAAGTATTCCCAACACAGACACTACACTATAGACATATTGCACGACAAAATCTCCATAAACATTTGAAAATACTGACAAAGTCAAACATTTCATGTCATCTTGCTTTTCTTCTTCTTCCTTTTTTTTTTGACAAGTGAACAATAGGGAACTCATTCAGGAAGTGCTTGAAAATATCATTCAAATAAACATCTTACTCAATCCTCGGCTTTTACTTCATCTGTGGTTTCTTCCTTCTGCTCGCTGATGGCAGCTTCAGTTTTTTCCACATTTTCTACCGGCTCAGGGTCGGACTTTGGCTTCTCTTCCTCTTTCTTCACTTCAGGAAGAAGGATGACTTTCCCAATGTTTTGGCGTTCGTGCATGCGCTTCATGGCATCAGTCACCTGGGAGTAGACAGAGCAGCAGAACGGATGTGAACAATAGGTTATTTTTTCCTCTTACTCTGGGGTTCAATTGTACACATGTAATTTGTGCTTTAGGAAAAATGTATTATTAAATTTTAGGTAATGCATTTTTTTACTGTAATTTACTGTAAATGTATTTATTTATTTAAAAAAAAGATAAAATAAAATAATAAAATAATCAAAAAAAAAAAAGATAAAATAAATAAAAAAATGTTATCCCTTGGATTTAATGTATCAATAAATAAATCAAATCCACCAAAAACACCCCTGAATAAAACCAAAAAGAAAATCTCCTATAGAAAATATTAATGGAGCCAGTTTCGCGGTGGAAATGAGTAGAAAGATTAATGACAACAATGGCTACAGTATCAACGCTATAGATCTCCACCATACATAATCTGTACTTCCTATTATTTCCTGCCTCGGCTATTGTCCGTTTCCTGCTTGCAAACACAAAGCCAGGATCGTCTCGCATCACTCTCCTGTCTATCCTTGAAGGCAGCCAGAGAAACTCGAAACGCAGAGACATCCCTGTAAGTAGTGAATGCCACGGCAACAATTTAGACCGTCACCTAGCAACGGCCCTTAAGTACAGACTCATCTGATGGGGGGACGGAGGTTTGCCGCACATGAGTGATGGAAAAGAGGAAAACACCAGAAGGCTGTGACGCAGGAGAAGCTTCAGTGGGGCTCCTCGTGTGTGATGTACATTCATCTCATGTCTCTGAATAATCTGAGCCGAGAAAACATCAAGTACTTCTTTTTTTATTTAAACCTATAAAGTGTTCGACATGTTGGGAAATATGCTTATTTGCTTTCTCTTTCTTTTCTCTTCTAAGAAGGGAAGATGCCAGTCTTATGTCTATAGGATAAATATGAAGCTACAGCAGGCAGCCAGTTAGCTTAGCTCAGCATAAAGACCGGAAGCAGCTTGCCTGGTTGTGTCCAAGGTACACAGAAAGTTAGCCTCTACAGTTCATTAATTAAAGGTAGGGTACATTATTTTTGTTTTCTTTTAAGGTTACCATATTATTCTGTAGCTTCCCGGTGGTGTTCCTTATGTATTACAATTTGAACATTCACATTCTGGTCAAAGTTTGTCGGTTTTAGCGTCAGAATGCTAAATTACCACCCATGACGGAAGTTTCTGCATGATGATATCGCTACATATAAACCCCTTAGCCTGCCAAAAGTGCCTGACGTTGCTTTAAAATGATGACTCCAAAGCACAGATGTCTCATTTTGTTAGAAGCCAGGTGCCCTGACTCCTCTCTCCTCGTGTCTCTTCCTTGCCTCCTCTGCTTGCATACAGAACTTAGATGTAAGGGAAGGAGGTGAGGAAAGGAATCAATGGAGTACAATCTGTGAAACAAGAAAAGCCTCCAGATTTCATACCTAAAGCGTGATCAAACT
Organism: Epinephelus lanceolatus; assembly: GCF_041903045.1. Classification (NCBI taxonomy): domain Eukaryota; kingdom Metazoa; phylum Chordata; class Actinopteri; order Perciformes; family Serranidae; genus Epinephelus; species Epinephelus lanceolatus. The sequence continues at coordinate 22,380,976 of NC_135754.1, read as the reverse complement.
AACCTCCTCAAAGTGAAAGCACGAGTCGATGCGAGGCTTGATCTTTCCCTGCCCGTAGAGCTCCAGCAGCTCGAACATCGTCCTGCTGATGAGCTGCTCGTCGCTGATGTAGCCCAGGTGGAAGCCGCAGACGGCCTTGTTGGACTGCATCAGTTTCAGTGTGGTGAGGGAGAGCTGGTTGTACCAGGTCTTCGCCACGGCCAACAGGTTCTTCTTCTGGCCCGTCACAGAATTGGCCGCGCCTAGAATGAGGCACGACAAAACGGGATACATTAAAAACCACACACTTGGAAACTCACACAAAACAATCTAGACTGATAAACAGCTCTTCAAGTAAGAAGAAAAATATGATTTGATTTGGGGGTGAGCCGTCCTTTCAAGAGACTTTTCACCTGCGTTAGCTTCCATTTAATTCTATTCATTTTTAAATGATACAAACAGCATCCTTACAATTACTTAAAAAATAAGTTAAAACATAGATTAAATACAAATACACTGAGTGAGGCGCAAGTAATCCTTTGAAATATGTTATTCTGTTAAAAAAATCTTACCAAAGACTACAAGAGTGCCCAAAGGTTTCAACAAACTAAAGCCTTTCTGAGTGTCTGAACCTCCGAGTGGGTCGAGGACGATGTCCACTCCTGCGGAAACAAAAGACACAAAAATATTGTTAACATTAAATATATAAATATGAACCTTCCAGGGCAGGTAAGGTTTTGAACACTACAATGTGCAGTATGAGCAGTTGTGTGTTTTCTCACCCTTTGGGCTGACTTTGCGGATTTCCTCCACGTAGTCTTTGGTGCGGTAGTCGATGGGGTGGGTGACGCCACCCTGGGCGATGGTCTCATGTTTGGAGGCTGACGCTGTGCCAAAGACGGTCACATCTGGCACAGTCTGACACAGCTGGGTGACAGCGATACCAACACCACCTACAGATATGCAGACATTGTCCGTACAGTGGCTGTGAGTGCTTTTTCACTCATAATACCTTCAGCAGGGATGTGGTGTTCAGTTCGGGCATTTGAAACTCATGCTGTGGAGCCGAACATTGTTCAAAAACCACAGAAGTTTATTTTAAATTCTGGAAGAGACCTGGAACTTTCAAAAGACATGAATCATGTGCAGCTGATTTGGGGAAAATTTCAATGTCACGATGAACAAAACAGTCATAAAAACATGGGTATGGGATTTTAAGGGGTTTAAATGTCATACGTGTGAGGCAGATTTACCTTTAGCAGTGGTGGGATTTAGGTCAGATTCATTTCTAACAACTCCAGTAGCAACAGTGGCATTAATGATGCAATTTTAGGGTAGTTGAAACCCCCGGAAGATCGAGGAACTGTGATAGTAAATGTTGCTTTCCAGTCTCTTGTTCCGTTAAACAGCGAAAGGTTTTTCACAACGACGGCTTCCTGGGTGTGCAGGCTCACCAGTAATCCCTCCTGCCCTCTCCTTCACCCTCGCCTCGTGTGGTCTGATTCATACAGGTCAGCTGACAGCCACCCACACACTCAACACTGAAACGCAGCCTCTGAGAGCCCCCCTGTCTCTGATGCAGAAGCAGAGCACTGGACCGTGATGCTGGATGCTGACATTAACTGACCCGTACACTTGGACTCAAGAGTGGTTGACAAACACTGAGCTCTGTGAGTTACTGCTGCTTTAACATCTTTTAAACACACAATAAATAGTGTCAAACAAACAACAGTTTGAGATGGCGAAAATGGCATGAGGAGTTGTGACTCATTAAAAAGGCGACGGAGTCATGTGAGGTTATATGCAAAGCTCTAGTATATCGAATACATAGCAAAATGTTCCCATAAAGATGCTGCAGATATTGATTAAAAGAAGGTGATGACGAACAATCGTTCTTCTACCCGCCACCATCTGACGTGAATTTTAAAGGTGCAATCAGAGATTCTTATCCATGATTCTTTTAATCAGATTCAGCGATTGAGGAGATCCTCATGGTCTGTTTTGTGGGTGCACACCCTGGCTCTATAAATGGGAAACAAATAAAGTGGCTGGGAACGAGCTACACAACATTCTTCCAGCCAAACAGCACAAGGGGGCGTTGGCGCTCATGCACATGACAGGGGAAAGGCGGTGGATGTATAAAGAGAAAGGCAGAGGGAGCAGGGGGGACAATAAGCCACATTTTGCCACATGCTAACGTGTCAAGGAAGGAGAGATGGCCGAAAAACAGCAAAAGGGGAGACAACCTCCTCCTCTTCCTCTGCTCTCTACTCTCCCTCTTCCACGTCCTCACCCACGAGGAACAGAGCTACACCATGAAACATAAATAACATAGGAGATATTACCTTGCCAACATTCTTTCCCTTGCAATTACATGTACAATGTTACAAAAATACCTTTCACACATGCAACCCTGAACCTATCTAGACACTACCTGGAGGAGCTGTATGTGAGAACACAAATGTCTGAATCAGTTGGATCGGACATTAAACGGACTTCACCCTGCCAGCTCCCGAGTGCAAAGTCCGTGTAATGTCTGATTGAGCCGATGTGTGAATACAGCAGGTCATTGTCTGGAGAATTCACACAAGCAAGCGGGCGTGTTGATGTTTCTGTCATGAGACTGGCATGAAACCGAAACAATACAAACATCTAAGAGTGAAGAGTAAGGGTTGTTTACACGCAGACGGCAACAAAAATGTCTAGAGGGACGATGAGATTGGGTACTTCCGTAGGTAAGGGCTGTCGCCGAAATCTTCAGACAAACTGAAAGAGACTCGGCTGTTCGTGACCACATTACGAGCTGGCAATATCTTCCAGAAGAACTAGATATGCCACCTTAGCACCTGCTTGGAGGTGTGTAAGAATATTTGGTTGGTCTGGATTCCCAATATCAACATTAGTAACATTTTATGGCACCAAAACTTGGTGGCTGTGCCCATCATTACCAGCAGATTTAATAAAAACAATGGAGACCAAAATTGTTGTAAAGCTGAAAACACACTGGAAGGCGCACATCAAGAGCTGCCCCTAGCACACACTGGATGTGTCGCACTGCAGCTCGTCAACAGACAAAGTTATCACCACTTTCACTGAAAGATCTGCACTTTCTCCACCTATGTATTAGCTTACAACCATGTGTCGAGATCCTCTAATTAAATCTCACCCGAACTGCCGATCTCCAGAGCTATGAGTCACCAGGCAATATCTTGTAGTCTACTGTCTTTATAATGAAAGGACTGTGGGTCGTTAAGCTCGGGATATTTCTCTACCTCAATGAGTCTCTCCTCATCCATTCTTTGCCACACACAAAACACAGCAACAGCTACAGAGCTCTCTTTATACATCAATGGTGAGGAGAGGAGTCGAGCTGCCATAGGAGCAGAGAAAAGGAGCTGCTGTGGGAGCTGGTATGTACAAGCAGAGAGCGAGTGGGAGAAAAATGCATGTAATTCCAGGGGGCGGCGAGGCTGGAAATAGGACAGTGGTGTGGGGTGCTGCAGGGCAGTGCGTCCAGGAGCGCCAATATACATCTAGCCGCCACTGTTGTGGGGTTGTACTTTGAAAATAATAAGGGGATATTTTTTGGCCTTAAGCTAGGACTGGAACACTCAGTTTTTATGGTGAAATACTCCTGACAATATTTGATGAGCTTGAAAGGGTATCAAATAAGTGCAGGCATTAGTAAATTAACGGTTTTAAATGTTGTCTAAAGCCTTTTTTTTATGAATGTGGTTTGTTTCGCAGTGTACGAAAAAATTGATGTAAGAAAACATTGATGAACGTTCGATTTGTGTGATATAAAATAGATAAAAGACGGATAAAAACTATACACACAACAGATTTACTGTACAAAAACTCACTGTAAAAGTATGTTTTGAGGAGTGTTATCAACGAAGACGAAGAGTTTGCTAACCTAAGATACAGTACACGTTCGAGAATTTGAGGGGGTGGAGCTTCTGAAGGAGCACTGACAGGTGGGGTGTATTGGTTTGGTGTTGAGTGTTTTCCAGACTCGCAGACTCTACCTTTAAACGCGGAGAAATGATGCTTATCTGATATAACTAGTGACTACAAAGCAGGCTTTTAATTTGAAATACGTATCTCTAATTTATCTGTGCACACAACTTCGGACATACACTGTCAAAATTCCCCAAACTGCCATAATTAAACCACAGAAGTGCACACTAGGTTTCTTGAAGATGTTTTATTCATTGCCAGTTTCATGACTGTCACACCCTCAAGTCAGAATGATCAGAGGGTGTGTCTCTACTGCTACGGTTAAAATATTACTTCACATAATATAGAACACAATATATATAAAGTGCAGGACAATATAGGACAGGTAATGTATGAGCAATCAGGAATGTATTCAGATTGTTAGCTTAAATTAGAATGTGGCCAACCTGGAGCCACTGTGTGTGTGTGTTTTTTATGTGCTGAAATTTTAACAACAGCAGCAGTTGATGAAACAATCCCACTACAAGGTTCATTTAGTAGCTGATCTGGAGCTTTCAATCATATCACATGACAGCTGTCATTTATAGTAGAGGTCCACCTTTATTGTTTTTTTTTTCCATCCTACTGTGATTGAAAGAATACTACTACGACACATTAGTCATTTAAACACACAATTCTCTGCAGGAAATGAAACGTTTTTGCTTGTTTCAGTGTTGGAGCCCAATTTTTCAAATGTCAGGTGTTACCAAAGCAACCGTGCCTGATAATGATCCTGTTTTCCATTTTATGAATAAGCTCTTATGAGACAATAACACACACACACACTGTCTTCCCCCCTTGACCCACGGTCCCTCGGCTGATCATTTTCAGCACAGAAATGTGGCTGCATTCAGAGAAGTGATTAGTGACCTGGAGTGAACGAGGTGTGTGACTCTTCACAGGTTTCCGCGGAGACTGGGGGGACGTTTGTTTGAAATCATGGGGGATAGACTGTCTAACCATGTAACACAATGGAGACCACTGATTAGGTTTGAGTTGTAAATCAATCCTGTCTAAAATCACATTTTTGGTTACTCTATCATCTATAATGTTTTTGCTGTTTTTACTGTCTTTTTCAATTCGACACTCCCCGCGTTATGTGTTCACTGTCGTCAGCGTGTGTCTTACCTGCTGCCATGTGGACAAGCACACTCTTGCCCGGCCTCAGGTTGGCCATCTCAAACAGCATCATGTGGGCAGTTATGTAGTTAACGGGGAGAGCAGCACCTTCCTCAAAGCTCATCTGCTCCGGCATGGGGAAGGTATGTTTGGCGGACACAACAACCACTTCCTGCCACATGCCGCTGCGGGTTAATACGATGACTCGATCCCCCACCTGAAAGAGGGCAGAGGAGGAGAAGGTGATGATGATGGTAATGGTGAGTGTCCTGATTGTGTGAGTGAGACTCATGTGTGAACATGAGGAGTAATTGCCTCATCCATGTGCTCAATTTCTCGTGTCACCACCACTTTGCTTGTGTCTACGGTGCCGTCAAATGGCAAACTGAGGTCAAGCAGGCAGGAAATCATCTGATGTGTCTTTGTCATTGAACGACACAAGGGCAAGTTATTACACCACTGCTTCGCTCTGTCAACATGCACATTCATCCTCACAAAGCAATGACTTTGAGAGTCACCTTGTGGTATGTGGCAAGTAACTGAACTCAAATTCTTTGAAAAGTTTAATGGGTTCATTAAGACCAGATCTGAACAACTGAAATTAAGGCTGCGACTAATAATTTTTTTTTTTATTATCGATGAGTATTTTCTTTTCTTTTTTTTACACTTTCTTTATCAAATATTCACAAAATATAAACGATACACAACTCTACATCAATAAACCAAATAAAAATACATTAAAAAATAAAATAGAAATAAATAAAGAAAAATACATAAAGACAAATCAAAAAATATGAAAAAATAAATATGTTTCTCCTTTGTCACTTTCGTCTAACTCCACCCTACCTTACAATCTACACAGCTAATATTTTCTTGAATGATTTATTGTTTGGCCTATAAAGTACAATGACTGTAAAGATGGATGGCATGACAGCTCCAACAAAGTGAAGCCAAAACATCTCTATCGCCCCCTTGTGACTAGCTGCAGTACTGGTCATTAACCCCACCAGCTCCATGTTAGCGGATGGGACATGAGCCAAAAAAACGATCAAAGTACAAGTCAAAAAATATTTTCCCAGAGATAGTTTCTGTCATTTTAGGTAGTTCTTATCACACTGATGAATGTTCAGTTCATTGTTCATTTTTCTGAAAGGTTGCCTTGGCGGCTACGAGCGAGCTCTCACTCGACCTAGGTGGTGCAAAGTGCAGAGCGGCCAAGACTAACATTAGCTAAGCAATGGCCATCATGTTTTCTCAGCTATGCCATCCCGGTTGCCAGCCATAAATGCCAAATGAATGGCACTACTAGCTAGCTCTCACCCGACCTGTGTGGTGCAAAGTGCAGAGTGGCCAAAGCTAACGTTATCTAACCATTGAAGACTGGAGATCGGCCATGGGTACTTGGTTTCCGCATATTAACACAGCTAGCTGGCTGTTTGTCAGCAAAGCCAAAATAGAATAAAATAAAAGGTCAGACATTTATGACACAAAACATTTAAATTTCACCACCTCTAAATGAATAGTGCTTTGAAATACGATGCTGTAGCCAACTGAGTGCTGGACTAAAAGGAGAGGCCTCTTATATTTCATGTCATTGTGTATATTTTTTCCAAAAAAAAATTAACCAGTCACTTACCGTTTAATGGGTGTCAGCCTATTGGAAGCAACGTTAACTGGCATCCCTATTTTATGCTATAAAAACAGATTGTGATGTCATGATTGATAGCTGTGCGTGTCAATTTGTGTGCTGGCAATCAACAGCGCTGCTGGTGATTGGGTCAGGCAAGTGTATGGAGGGAACCCAATACTGCAGCTCCACTCTTCAAATGCTACTGCATAGACTCTGGCTCCAAATGACATCACAAGTGCAAGATGGCAGCGCCAATGTCTTGGATATTTTGGCTTCATTTCTGTACACTAGTGAGAGGTGGAGACGTGTCGTCTATCTTTATGTACAGTCTCTAATAAAATAGTGAAAATTGTGCCCAAGGTGGCGTCGTCAAATTGTGTGATCTGACCAATATTTTAGAATATATATGATTTATTGTCATATTTGACACACGAAAGCAGAAAATCATCCCATTTAAGAAGCAAAAGTTTTGTAGTTTTGCTTTAAAAATGACAAAAACTATTATTGAAAAAATGCTAATTAATTTTCCTTTAATTGACTGATTGTTCCAGTTCAGTTGAGTTTACATATGTTTTAAACAGGATAACACCAAACCTGCTACATATACCTGAGCTATTTGTATTCAAATGACTTCAGATAAGGGGGCTTATGGGAAATGTAGTTCCTGTTCTGTGTGCTGCTCTTTTCCACAAGGACATGCTATTATAAAAGCATCACTGGGGTTGCGAAAGTTGCCAAAAAAGTGAAGGCTCAGGAAAGAAGTCTGATTGTGAACGTTGCACTGCTTCCTGTAAAAACAGCCTCAAGAGCGCTGAGCAACACCCACTTCCCGCTGCACACAAACGCATCACAATAGACAGATCACACACACACACACACACAAATATTTACACACATATGCACAGACAAAAACAGACATTCACACATAAACACATTTTGCATATGTCTGTTGCAGTGAGATAAGTCCAACAGCTCCATTTTTTAGGCTTTGACTTCCACCTCAGATGACTCAGATGCTCCTTTGTGGGGTTGATTAAGTTTCTCAACCTCTGGTCTTATGAAACAGTTTTTAACAGCCGCTGGATGACCTCAAAAATGCATGGTAGTCATTTTAAAAAGGGCTGAGCTCAGTTCCTGGAACGCTGACATGGACTGAGGTAACTCAAGTGATGTTTGAAGTAGGACAATGAAGTTTGAGTGGAAACCTACTGTTTATTTTAATCAGTCACAGCAAAGTCAGTAAGACTGTACAGTTTTCCTGCTGTTGATATCAATGCATGGAAATATAAACACATTTTGAGACATGTCACTTCTAAGGACACTGTGGTAGTTGCTTGGCTCTGTGACAGCAGCGCAACAATAATACAACTTGGAAACATTAGGGGGGAAATGTTGACAAGTTGTCTGTTTCCACTTTCACCATACAGAGGGACATTGGTGGAAGACTTACTCAGATTTTTACTCAAGTTAAATACCAATACCACAATGTAAAAAAACTGTTAGTCAAAGGTCTCTATTCGGAATCCTACTTAAGTAAAAGTAAGGTAACGTATCATCAGCAAAATGTACCTAAGTACTTGTTCAGAAGAAAAACGTCCACTGTAACTGATTGATCGTTATAGATTACATCACTAGACTGCAAATATTGATGCAAGTTCAAGGGTTCCTCATAGGGGTTCAGGCCCATCAAAGGGTCACAAGGGGTCATGAGATCATTAATGTGGTTGGACTGAAGAACAGTTTTGCTGCACAATTGTCTGTTTTCTTTTCTTATTTCTTATCTTTTGGACTTTTCTCGAATCTTAACGCCCCATAACCTCCAAAGCATTTTTTCCAGCTGAAACCGCCAGGCGCTCCTCAGGAAACACCCAGCTGGGAGCGCCTGAGAGCGCTTTGGAGGCGCAGTGTTTTTATCAGCTGAGACGCCTTGGTTGTGTCTGGTTGCTAAGATATGGAATGTCTGTGAAAGCATGAATGTCAGCGCAAGGTAAAGTACTTGCTCTGGATGAAGGGAAGGCTGAAGCACGTAGGGAGAGAGGTCGCAATATGTCACAATATATTCTATCACAATACCCAGCATATCCTGACATATTTCAAATCGCAATAACATTGTATTGTGACTCAAATATCGTGATAATATATAGCGTGGATCCTCTGGTGATTCCCACACCTCAAATATATACACACAGTATATTAACCCATTTCAATGTCTCCTCCATTGTTGCTGTTGTTCAGCAGTTCTATCTGTAAGATGTGCTGGTTGGTCTTTGTGGTATTTGTCGCTCCTCCACTGTGATTGGGTAAACAGGTGGGTAAAAAGTGACAGTGACGAGCTCAGTGTTACTCAAGGTTAATCTGGTCATCTTGGCACTCAGCGTAGCTTCAATACGCAGCACTCCCATCACAAAGAATTGAAAAAATATGCTGGCCTCAGGAAAAAAAACGCTTTGGTGGACACGTCCCTGACTGACAATTTTACTTCTTTGTGCCTCAAATTGTTGGTTAAATGTAACCATTTGAGAACCACGTGTCTTTCATAGACATCTGAAAGTTGACTGGGGCCCCAACAATCTCTGAACTCATCAGCTATCAGTTTTACGATGATATAACCACTGGGGACAACACCCAATATTTCGGGGGTTCCACTGTAGCCAATGAATATCTGGGCGAAGACTTCCTCTTCTGTGTGCTGCTCATTGTTTACAGTTAGATTAACAATCTGATACAGGTCCTGACAACGTTTCAGCTAATCTCTATCAACAGATATTTACAAATGAATGCAGATAAGATCAGGCGTTGTCCAAAATTGCATCTGGGCCAATGTGTTCCGCCTCTTTCGCTCACACGTTTAGCTGCAGGCAACCAAAGCCCACTCAAAAGCCCTCAGTTAATATTTTTGTGTCTTATTTACTATATGTATTTTTAGTCTGAGATTGTCTGCTGCTTGTTTATTTGTTTCTTGTGTGTAAACACCAAGGACCATGCTGAAAATAAGTATTTTACTTTAGCATGTCATCCTTAGGATTACTGTCTTATCGTCTTCCAGAAATAAATCAAATCAAATCAAATCAAATCAAATACTACTCAGGCCATGTTTACACAAAAACGATCCACTGAAAACAGAATCGTTTCTCATTTTCGTTTTGAAAAACGTTCCGCGTTTAGACGACGTTTTGATAACAATCACCGTGCACACGGATCCGCTGCAGTATACATGCCAGGCCAGTAGTTGTGTGTGTGACGCTTACGCTTCCTTCTACAGAGCACTGATGTATAAACAAACAAAATGGCAACCACGCGAACGTTTGTCTGGACGGACGACGAGGTGTAGTTGCTACAGTAAATCTACGCTATGATGGGGAAGCGTTGATAAATTCAATAGGGTGTCCGCCATTGTTGTCGTGATGGTTGACTATCTTGCGCATGCCTAGTGACTGGAACCTTGTCTCATTGCCTACAGACTCTGCATACAAATGTAAATATTTGTTTATAGATATCAGACATTTTTTGTTGGGGTACACAAGCCAAAAAAGCTGGTTTAATCTTTAACAATGCATATTTATATGATAAATGTTTTAGGTAAAATCTCCATCTGCTAAGTCAAAAGTAGCTACAGCTGCCATATAAAAGGAGCAAGTAGAAGATGGAAATACTCCAAGAAAAACATAAAGAACAAGTACCTCAGTAAATCTACTTAGTTACTTTCCAACACTGCAGATTGATTATTTAAAACAGGCCTATATTAATTCTAAAACATTAAAGACATCTGCTTTAAATTGGCCAGATAGCGTGCACTGCCCTGAGCTGAATACTGAACACACTGTGGCACATCCTCTGATCACACAACATTAAGTTGATTAAAGAGTTTATCCGCAGAAAGAGAGACGATGACTTTCTTTAACACAGAAATCCCTGCTCCAGACTTCCAAATATTAATCAAGTCATGAGGCATAATCATCGACCATCAATTCATTTTATCCAGAGACATCTGTGACGATGTAGTGCTGGATCTGGTGTCAGGAAGCTGTAATGGGATCCTACATCACACATCTGCTCTGACTGCTTTCCAAGCGTCTCATGAAGCAGCCACACCCTCCCGTCCTCATATGGAGAAGCCTTGCTGCTCGAGCCCGGCTACAACAGGATCAGCCTCTCTCTGTAAACACTTTGGCTTCCCTTAATGTGATTGTCTGCTGCTCTGCGCGCCAATGTGTCACACTGCAGTCCCACCCAGAGTCTCACACCAACCGAACCCACCATCTTGACTCTGAACCTAGACGTGTCCACTTTCCATTTTCCTCCCAGTGCTCATACATTTTAAACCTAACCAAGTTGGGATCCTTAATATCCCACCACTTCCTGAACTGCTGCATCTGGTGTTTTGTGGTGTCTGGTGTTTTTCTGCTTCCTTTCAAAAAAGTTTTTTTTCTTGGAGACACACCAGTCACTCTATAGGATTCCTGCTCTTTAAAACAGAGAGGATGGAGGGAGGAATGAGGGGAGTGGGAGTGTAATAAATGGAGGAGGAAGAGGAGGGAAATTCCATACTGACACAGAGGGATATGGAGGAGCTGTGTTAATATAAAACACACTTCAAACTCAACAATAGCCTATAAAACTTAGTAACAGTCTAGAAAAGACGTGTCCGACTGAAAGAAGAGTGACCTCAGTGTATCTTATTTATCTTCATATTGACAGGAGAGCAGTAAAACATTCTATCTGAAAGAAGTCAACAACTGACTGAAGCAAAATTGGGTGGTGGTGCATGAATGGATGCACCAATCTCGAAACTCATTGATTATTGGTTTGACGACCATAAGTCTTTGGGGGCAACGGCCAATGTAGATATCCCCGCAAAGATTTCCTCTTCAGTGCACCGGTCACTCTGGCTAATCTCCATGGAAGCATAGAGAGACCTGGATACAGCGTTGAAGGTGGGACCCTGTTGATTCCTTTGACGGTTGCTCACTGTTGTATGAAGCCAAAAAGTTTGACTTCCCAGGTGTAAAATTACCCAGATCATCCACATTATGGGACACACAGAGCAGGTGCACCAGAGACCTTTGCTGGCCAAGGGGCTAACTTCTAGTTTAGCCCTCCGCTAACTTCAATGGGGATAAAATTACTCAGTGTTGCGGATCTTTAGGGCTGTACCCGACTCAGAATTATGCCAGTCGAATCAGATTATGTTTTTTTCCATATAAAGTTTTAAAGTTTAAACAGGGTTCAGTGTGACAGCAGCATTCAGGCGATATTGTAAACAAGCTAACTGCGCTACTGACCGGTCGAAAATGTGCTACAACATTTTTTGACGACACTAGATATCAAACAAAAGCCAGAAACTGTCGTATTAAGTTGCTGCGAGCTGCAAATTCACTTCCAAGCAGAAGAAAGAAGATAATGTTGTCTTGGAACCTTACAGTGTAAAACCTCTCTTCCTTTGTGCAGCTGCCTGTTTGTATGCAAAGAGTAGCGTGAAAGTTGAGAGTGCTCACTCCGCAGCAAAATATGGGAACCCAAACATCCCCAGAAGTACACTGCATAACACACTGACGAGACTGCCCGACTTGAAGCAATCTCAGTTGCCTGAAGGGTCTCCGACTGATGATTCGAATCATCGACTTTCGGGGGCATCCTTACGGATCTTCCAGACTTTCACAATGTTACCAGTAAGGTTGAGTACGGTTCACATCTGAACCAGTATCAGTGCCGGTTCCAGTACCAGTAATTTGGTACCTCCAACCAATAGTAACTTTTTTTCAGTACTTTACTTTGTCTGTATTAGCACAAATCACATTTTCGAGCTAATCTTCTGTCTTTATCTGTCTGCTTGTGAGTGCGTGTGCCCGTCTAGCAGTGATACTTGGCTGTTACTAAATTAATATGGAAAAGAAAATAGACCAGATGTTGAAACAATCATGACAATCATAGCTTTGGCTTGCTGGGAAGCCACTGGAGAGGCTGCAGAACTCCATGACTGATTTTCCAGTTTTGGGGTGCTTCACAGCTTTTCTGCCTCTTGTCTAAACCTGGTGTTCTCACACAGATGTGGTCTCAGGTACCGACATTCGGCACCAATGAATTTAATGTAAATCGGTACTTGGTAGTACTGAGATAATTTGGTCGAAACCCTTAAAAGTACAGAGTTCGATAGTTTAGTTATCAGTCCGAATGGATCAAATCGTGGCAGTGATACGAGTCATTTTGTATCAAGAATCTTCTTATTTACAGATATCTTTTTCACAATGTAAGTCTATTGGAAAAGTCTTTGTTGGCCCAATGGCATCACGTGACGAACCCGAAAGTTATAGTTCTATGATTTGGCCACGTGCTGTTCCAGAGGGCTTGCTCATCTCTATGAACAGATATCTGAATATAAATGCTTATTATTTTGTTTCAAATAAGCTGATATGAAGCTAAATTTTTGTCACACATTGGCCAATGGGTTTTGAGATCGCATTTCGGCCAATGTGTTTCGCCTCTCCATACGTACTATTCACCTGCCATTAAAATGGGATTTCTAGTCCAAAGGGGCAGACTTGAAACAGAAACCAGAACACTTCTGATACCAAAGTCTTGGACCACTGCCTACAGATTCTGCACACGTATCAGATATCTGTTTATAGATTAGGATGCACAAAGCCCAAGATTGTGCCTGTCATGTATTAACAGAGCTAAGCAACTGATTTTGTGGGACACTATAAACTCAACGATCTTCGCAAAATGGAAGTCCTTTAACAAGACTTACAGCTGCACTGACGGTACTTCAAAAAATACGGTCAATACGTCATTTACAGCAGCTACCATTGGATCTGGAGGAGGAGGCACAACTTGGGAAACTAGATTATAGTTTTTTATCATGCAACAGACAATATTTTTCATCTTGATGGTTAGAAGAGTCTTTGAGGACACTCTGATGTTAATACACGACACAAACTGGAGCTAGGATGCACAATGATTAACTGTGCAAAGCTCCCTGAATGTTCCACTCCTCTTGCAAACATTAACCAGGACAGTATATCACAGTTTAACATATTCAGATCCTAAACCAAAATCTTCTCCAGTTTATGGAAGGATGATGTATTTTTTGGAAGAAAATGAGAGGACAAAAATCATCGGAGTTCCTCTGAGAGTTCTGCATGGGAGTCATCTGTTACTGAGATTTACACACACAACAAATGACGCAGCTCTGATGAACCCAATGACACAGCTGAAAAGTCCTGTTGCTCATCCAAATATGAGTGTTTTGCATCTTCCATATGTATGAGTGTACGCATAAGAGACTCTGCTGCTTTGATTTATTGTACCAGTGTGAGCAAATAAATCTGAGCCTCTAAGTGAAGACTGCAGAGTTTTTGCAAAAGCTATGACATGAAGTCACGGAGGCTGCTTGCAATGAGTCACTCTGGTTTCATCCTCTATATGTTGTTGTACAAATAAACCCAGACACCTCTTGTTGCTTTGATATCAACTCTGCAGTATCTCAAGAAAATGTGCTTTAACCACAGAGAATCAGGTGCTTGTATGCTGCACACAGAGCAGCCTGCAGCTGACTGGATTAAAAGGACACATATAAATATTCTGTACCCTTTTATCAGACACTTGATAAATTAAAACTCCATAAAAGTCGACCTTTGGAAAGCTTTTATCAAGGGGAAGGTAAATGTACTCTAGTGCCGGGAAGAAGAATGTAAACACACTTCAAGGTCACGCTGTAAATCAGACACTGGAACTATTCATAATGCCACAATGTTACATTTTGCTGCAAGAAAGCCTCTTTCCACCCTGCTTTTTAAAATGGAGACCACATCACATTAATGGATCAGACTGATGAGGATGGGTTCTGCTTTTTCACTCTGCTTACACAATGAAGATGCTTTAAAGGTCCAGTGTGCAGGAAATTGGGGGGATATGTTTGCAGAAATGGAATATAATATAATAAGTATGTTTTCCTTAGTCTATAAGCACCCTTAAATAAAAGATTGTTGTGTTTTCATTACTTTGGAATGAGCCATTTCTACATAGCGGGTCCTCATCCATGGAGATCTTCATGTTACACCGCCATGTTTCTACAGTAGCCCAGAACAGACAAACCAAACACTGTCTCTAGAAAAGGCCATTCAGATTCTCAAGTCAGCCATAATTGTAAGAAGCTCTCCACAATGAGAAGCATTGGAAAAACACTGATTTTGTACGTTTACTGGTTTGAACCAACTGGTCTGTTTGTTTTGGAGAGGACAAGACCTCTGCAGATAATTCAGCTCCTGGTAAAAACCTCCTGAACATCTGGATCTTTGCTTGCTTTGATCCGAATCAGGGACTAATTTTGTTACAGAGTTGCATAATTGCCTAGAGTTGGTTCGTGTTCTCATGGCAGCATTTACAAGCGGACCAGATCAAATGCCTTGTGTAAGAAAGCTGCTCTTGATTGGTCAGAATTTCCATGCGGGGAAAACGTTGAAGAAGAGTACACTTGCAAGATAAATGTGACACTTTATAATGTCACAATGGAGGGACAACTACACAGGTTGATTTTAGTGCTGGTCATCGTGGACTATATTGCCGTCATTGTTCATTTTAGTCAAACCATACAGTTTGAAAACGAGGCGCGGCTCCAACTAGAAAACAATGTTTTGATGCATTGGATGTGCTGAATGTGCACATTAAGGCAGTACAGGAGGAGGTGCACATTAATAATCCTCCAGGACTGTACCAAGCTCATGTTTAACCCAAACAATGTGTCATGTGACTGCAGTTGGTTCAGATCCAGGTCGGAACACGTTCTCACCACAAACAAACCGCACCAGAGTTCGTTTGGAACCGGACCGAGACCACCTCTTCAAGAAGGTCTCAGTTTTGGCGATTGCTGTGTTCACACCTGCCCAAACGAACTGCACTTAGGGGGCAAACAAACTTGAGCTCGATTGAACACACATTAGCTGGTGCTGGGCTAGCGTTGAGCCAAACAGTGTAGGAGAGACACTGATTTTTAACGTGAAATTGCTTTATTCAGTGTTTTTATTGGTTTAAATCAGGTGTGTTTGTTCTGGAGAGGAAGAGATCTCTGAGGATACTTCAGCTCCTGATAAAAACCTCCTCAAAAATGAACAAATGGGAGAAATTTCAGCCTGTTGCAATTGGCAATCCTCACCACTAGATGGCACTAAATCCCACACACTGCTACTTTAAGGCTGTTTGTACCAATAGATGGCATCATTAGATATAGAGATGAAACAGTTGATTAAATGTTTGGTCAATAGACAGAGAATTATCAGGAACTATTCTGATAATCAATCAGATGGCAAAAAATGGCATTTATTGGTTCCAGCCTCTAAATCATGAGATTTAACTGCTTGTCAGTGTTTCATCATTATTTGGACTGTTGGCCTGACAAAACAATTTGAGTTTAGGTTATTGTGACAGCTGTTTATACACTATTGTCAGACTAGTGATGAAGAGAATGATTAATAATTAATTGCTATGATTAATCAGTAGCAAAAATATTGAATAATTCTGGCCATTTTTTGGGGATCTGAAAAGCATATAATCTAAACTACTGCTGGGCAATATGAAGAAAATTGAATATCACAATATATTTTATCAAATACCTCAATATCAATGTTGCGATAATATTGTAGGCACTTTCACAAAATACTTACACAGCAAGATGTTTGATTTATAATCATCAGTAATGTGGATATAATGAGTCAGTGGATAGAGGCAAGTAATAAATCAGCTGGAACAGTCTGTCAGTTCAGACAGCCACATCATTTCACTGTAATGCAGCTTTAAAACCAGGAAGACCACACTTACAAGATGGTATCTACTGTAGTTGCGCAGCTATTGATAACACTTGCCCAGCCCTATTTTTTTCACGGTGACACTAGTAAGAAGAGGAACTTATTCATAGACAGAATACTCAATGAAGTGATGGGCGTGGTTTCTGCCATCTAAAGGCCAACAGTTTGCAGGTTTTCTTGATTCCTGTGGGCCAGAACTGGCCAGCCAAAGGGTCCAATCTGGCCCACTAGATGACTAGACTAAGAAGTGCCAGTTTGCAGGAGCAAGTTAAACAATGCCGACTTCATGTAAAATCTGATTCAGAGGCTCTCTGATATATCAATGAACACTTACTGTGACCATGTTTAAAGATACTGAACACTGTGCAAAATATTGTCAATCAGCAGCTTCAGTTCAAAAGAGTCTGTAACAGGAGATGAGTGGATGATTGCACATGTAATGACAGTCAGATGTAGACTGACTCATCTGTTTTGTAAAAGGATGAAGGTCTACAGACTGTATTTGCAGTTCTTTACACACAACAAGGGGAAATATTGGAGCTGATGGTACTTAAAGGTTATTGTGCAATGGTTTTATTGGTCCATCCCATATGAGGTCAAATTGGGCTGTATGTGGCCCTGGACTAAAATGAGTCTGACACCCCTGGTCTACAACTTTCACCAAAGAAATTGGAAAACTAAAGTGGAAAAATCTGACTTAGTGGTACTTCAGTGTCACTGGGAACCAGCAGGATGTAGATTACCAGTCCAGAAACACTCCAGTAAACTCTGATTTAAACCCAAACTACACCCTGAGCAGCTCCTCGGCACATGACTGGGTATGTCCGTGGGTTCAGTGGCATGCTGTGGGTGTGAGCGCACTCTCAGCAGGCCTCCACTCACCTTCCTGTCCTTCACATCCTCCCCGACTGCCTCGATGACCCCGGAGCCCTCCATTCCCATTGTGACGGGCGGGGCGGGCAGCGGCTCGTACAGCCCCTGTTTGCCCATCAGCTCGGCGAAGTTGAGCCCGCACGCCTTGACGCGCACCAGGACCTCTCCTGCCGCCAGCTGCGGCTGCTTCTGCGTCTTCACCTGCAGCTTGACTTTATCATAACCCCCGAACCCGGTCAGCACCAGAGCCCGGTAAGAGAGGGGCTTCTCCCCGGCTGCTGCAGGGCTGCTCCCGGGCTCCTGCGGCGGAGGGTCGTCGGGTTTCTGCTCCTGCTGCTCCTGCTGCTCCTGCTGCTGTTGCTCAGGTTGTTCCTGCTGAGTTGGAGCTTCTTCACCAGACATGATGACAATCACTTGTTAGGAGCGTCCTGCAGGGTTCAGTCCAGATCAGTAGTTCAGCCTGTTTGGGCGTTTCTTTAGAAAATTAAAGACTCAAAGAAAAATGAAACAGTTTGACTTAGTGTAAATATTTCTGCTGTAAACTGACATGAAACACTCCCTCACTACAGATACACGTATCGTTTGTAAAATGAGATTATTGCTGCGTGATTTCCTGTGTGTGTGCGCTCCGCTCAACAAGTGACCGACGTCAAGACGGCACGTGTAAAACAGTATTCCCGGTTATGATTTTCACAATAAAAGACTTCCTGTGACTCAGGCAATTCGGTATGTCAAAAATAGTATTTTGTTTATTTTCACGGGTAAGAAAATACAAACAACGTAATCATATTTTATGGTAATAATACACAAAATGATTTTAAATCAAAATGAATTATAAGAAGGATTGTGTTTTGACATAAAAGCTAAAATAAAACAAACTTTATTTCAAATTGTATTTTGTATTACCTAAAAACCAATTAAAAAAACTTGCAACAAAAAAATCAATCAATAAATAAATTGTATTTGAACTTGTATTTTGTATTAGCTAGAAAAAACTATTGAAAAACAAACTTTGAACAAAAGAAAAAATAAGATGTATTTCAAAATGTATTTTGTATCACCAAAAACTCTTGAAAAAAAAAACTTTAAACAAAAAATAAAATTGAATTTATTTCAATTTGTACTAGCTACCTAAAAAGTATTAAAAAAAAACTTTGTACAAAAAACAAAATAAAATGTACTTCAAATTGCTTTTTGTATTACAAATAAAAAACGCTTAAAAAAAACATTTAATTTATTTTTTATTTTCATTTCAACTTGTAGGCTACTTTATACTACCTAAAAAAGCATTTAAACAAAACATAAAATCTTGGTGAGACATCTCACCAATTTAAAAAAAAAAAACAAGAGTAAAATAAGATTTACTTTATGAAAATGTGCTAGCAATGCCATGAGGTCACTCTAAACCAAAGCTATTTGCTTTTGAATGTTAATAATAATATATAATTATTATTTATATATATTTATTATAATAATAAAAATAGTAATAATGATAATAATTAGATTTAGGCTACATATTTATTTTTACATGTATCATGTTAAATTGGACAATTGTCTCCCGTTCCTCACATGCGTGTATCTATAAATCCACAAATCCACTATTGTTTTACACTTTCTATTGTTTTTGGCACCGATTAAAGCAAAAATAATAGTAGTGATGAAATGTTTATGTCAATATGAATAAAGAGTGTGTTTTTTTTTATCAGGAGTCGACATAAAGCAGATGTCACACTTTTAAACTGATATCAGCGTAGATATCATGGTATGAGTGGGATGAGCCATGATAAATTATCAAAGTGTCAACGTCTGGCAGTACTCAGTATGTATTGTGGACTCCATTCATCAACACTCACTTGAAGATGCTTTTATTTTAACGCCATCTCTTGTAACTTCCGGTGTTTTCCTACCTGCTTATGTGTAAATTGACGCATCTTAAAAAGTGACCGATCAGTTTTGTTGGCAGGAGACTCAGGGATGTGAGCCATAGAGCTGTGGAGAGTTTCAAAGCCCGGACACTGGAGTGCTGGGAGGACTGTTTGAAGCCACAGCTGGAGGAGACTCATGCAGCAGCAGCAGCAGCAGCTCAGCTCAGCTCAGCTCAGCTTCCACCTGCCGTTCACGAGTTAAATAAAGTCGTGACTATCTGATGCAGAGTGCAGATGTGAATACATGATTGTCTCCAGTTCACAGTCATGTAAAGAATTCTATTCTTTTTCTAATGAAAGATATAAAAGTGTATTTAAGGCCTTTACAGTCTGCAGACTTGTTCTTAAAACACCTGACACACTTGGACAGTTAATATTAGAACACACTTGAGTGAAATACTTTGCTCAGCTCCTTCCCTTCATAATGGCTGTTACTTGCTTCAGTCACCCAACATGTGCCCACACACAGTCTGTGCACACACACACACAGTCTGTGCACACGTCTTGCACCTTGCAACTGGAGCTGCTCTCTCGTCTCAGGTCTGTCACAGAGGAAGTGGAGGGACGATGAGAGAGATAGAGATCTTTTTAAAGGGCAGGAAATTCATTTTTTTAAAAACATAAAGACACGTGTAAGGTCAGAAGTTTCAGTTTATTATTTCCTTCCCCCTCAGTTAGAGTTCAGATGAAGCTGAGACTCAAAGAGAGGAGTTTGTCTGCACACATGTGGCACCAGCGTACACACAAACTAACACACTCATCAACACAGTCAGATGGGAAAACAAACAGCTGTGGTAACTAATGCTGGTCTTAAGTGTTCTCAGATGCTCTATATTTTCCACACACACACCACTGTGTGACAGCTTGTTGGTGAGCAGAAGTTTCACATCCTGCCACCTACATTACTAACTCAAAGCCTCTTGCCATTATCACCTATATGACATATTTCACCTTAATTATTATAATTATTATTAGAATTATTGCATCCAAAGTGAACATTCAACCCTAACCCTTATCTAAACCTATGTTTACCTGAAGATCAGCTCCAAGTTTGAACCTTCAAACAGGCCTTTGCAGGTCTGCAGGTGAGCACTGGCCCCAAAAATGTCCGTACTCTCAAGGGTCTTAAATTCTAATTGGTTCTCACAAAGATAGATGCATGAGTTCACACACACACACACACACACACACACACACACACACACACACAGGATGCTTTTGGCTGCAAAGTGTGACCACTTGAAGGTGAAGGTTATGTTTCACATCCTGTCAGGTACATGATTGTCTCAAAGCCACTTTCCGTTATCACCTATATGACATATTTTACCTTAACATGGCCACTGAAAGCAAGCAGGCAGGGCTCCATGGAGAACTGACGCTTCAAGTCCAGTGTGCACCCAGCATTAATGAGCACAACTAAATGCGTAACCCCAACCCTAACCCAAACCCAGGGGTCTGTAACCTTTACTATCAAGAGCCATTTTTGGCCCAGGACAAACGAAAACATCTGTGTGGACCTTATAGCAAAGATAACACAGTAAATTAAGCCTAATTTAGCATATTAACATTACTAATAGGTCAAAATGTGCATTCATATGTTTGACCACAAGGTGGCCCCTCTGCAGTGGACTATTTATGATTATTTGGTTCTTAAACATGCAGCGCTAGTGGTGAAAGCACGTGGGAGACTCAAGTAGCCACTGCTGTTGAGGTTTGGCAAAAAATTAGAAGAAAAAGCACCAGGTTGTAGACATATGACACATTTTAGTCAACAAGATGAACTGACTCTAATCTCTGTGAACTAATCTTAAATGGACATTCAACCCCAAAACATACAATTTGACACTAACTGCATTTCTGCCATTACTAGCGTTACAGTTCTGAACTAATCAATGACCAATTTAATATTCCTAATGATTGTACTAAGTGCCTGATAGAGAAAGGTACTTTATACCTTTGGATAGGTGTTATAAATGTTCGTCAGAGGTGTTTAACACTGAGGTCCCTTTAAATGCCAGACTGTGTGTGCCTGGACTAAACCCACAGGACTCTATCCAAACATCCAAACAGACTAAACCTCTGGACTTTGGACTCCTCTCAGCCAGGAGAGCTGCTGCATTGTGTTGGAAGAGTACAGATGTCCAAACATTGAGAATGTGGATAAAGGGGGTATCGGACTCTGTAGGTCTGGAAAGACTAACTTATTTTTCTAAGGGCAAGTGAAGGATTTTTTCTTTTTCAGCTCTGGGAAGCATATATGAACATATGAAAGGAGTAAATGTATGCATTACCTTATCAGAAATTGTAAAAAGATGCAGGGAAATATTTAGATTTATTGGTATTGTACCTGATATCTGTGCAAGTAGAGTGTGTGTAGATGACTATGTCTGTGTAATGCATGTTATTTTAGTGTCAAACTGTTGTATTGTTGTTATGTGATTCTTTCAAAATGACAATAAACATACTGGGGAAAATCAATTACCAATTCTAACAACTGAAACTTGGAATAAAATCCACTCTTAATTGTATTGAGCCTATATATTATATTTTATTAACGTTATTGCTACTATTATTATTATTATTATTATTATTACAACATACAAAGCCTGTGATCTTATAATATATAATGCACTATCATGGATTAAACTACCCAAAGTATATTAAGTGTTTAAAACTATCCTTCACCTACCAAAATACTTCTTGAATGTACAATGCGGCAATAAAATTTTGTAATATTCTGACTCTGCTGCACACTGGGTACTTTTACTTTGGTACTTTAAACACATTTTGTTCATTACTGTTTGTTCATTGCTATACTGTTATGCTTTTACTTTGGTAAGATTTTGAAAACAGGCTACTTGTATGTATTTCATTTTTTTATTTTCCACTTTTACCTGACTATAGGATCTGAAATTAATTTGTCAACAGTGACAAAAGGATTGAAAACAAGAAAAACGATGACATGATGACATTATTAAGTGGTAACATTGACATGAATATTACAAAGAAGAAAAAAGGGGCTTTGAATGTAACCATTTTGCTTTGTGAATGATATTTCCCAGTGTGTATAAATAACTGAATGAAACACAGACACACTCACACTGTAGCCTGTGGAAAATAAATGGACTATCTCAGTTTGACCACAAGATGGCGCTAAAAGACTTCCTTCAGCTTCCTCTCTCTCAGCCTCTTAGTCAGCTCGTGATGTTATTGTAAATGACAAACAGCCCATAATAAAGTGAATTATGTGATTAGATGAGCAACAGTTACTCAGGGGCCACCAAAGGGTCAGGATGCAGGTTTATATGCAGAGTCACGATTAATCCAGTTAATCCAGTATCTATGATTTGAAACTGGATTTTAAAAGCTCCTCACTGTGTAGAGACTTTGACACCTTAAAAACACAAAAGTCATCATGTGTGAATTTTATACATGATCCGCCCATTATGTTGTGTGACACTCACTGTGATGTGATGAAGACCTGCAGAGAGAAAAAAGACGTGTATTAGAATTTTATAAAGGTTTTACTATAATAAAAATATGTCATACTTTGTTATGTTAACGAAAAACATGCCCTTTTTATATTTTTCTGTTTACTGCCGGGAGCAGCTGATATTTATGTGTCACAGGTTGAGAATACAGCAAGGCAGCAGGAGACAGTCACAGGAAGACCGGAAGTAGGAGGATATTGGCTTCAAAGTAACAGCACAGAAATAAATAAATAAATACATTTTAAATAACTAAAAAAATAATACAATAATAATAGTAATAATAATAACAGTAATAATAATAATAAGCATAATGAATCAGATTTTTATACAACAGAAAAAGCAGAAAATGCAACATACTGTTTAATAACCGGGCTACAGTTTGCATGTTTAGTTTAATTACATACCACATTAAAAAAGAAATAAATAATACATTATTTAATAAATAAATTGTAATACTACTACTACTACTACTAATAATAATAATATTAATGATCATGATAGTCAAGTTAGTTTAATTACATACCACATTAAAAAATGAAAATATTAAATTAATAAATACATTTTGATGATAATTTTAATTTGGACATGAAATGGGTCTATTTATATACTTATATGTTGTTTACTGAACATGTTTGCTGGGTATTCTTGTTTTATTTGCTCTATTATATTTATTTTTATCCTTATTACGTTTTTTGCATGTTTGACATAAAGTGTAATGTGTGTTGTTAAATTTTTTTTTTAATTTTAATTTAATTCAATTTAATCTAATTTAATTTACTTTAATTTGATTTAATCTAATTTAATTTTGTAGCATGTACTCTACCATGTAGCCCACTACTATCCATCTACACGCACACATTTACAGATAACTAGTCGTACTTTGTGAGCTTTTATTATGAAAGGTCTTACAGGAAGCCAGTTTTTGGAGCCGCTCCTTGACAGGTGTTATCAGAGTGCCTCACTTCACCGGTGGAGCAGAGGAGCGCAGCATTACGCAGAGCATGTAGCCGAAACTACACCAGACTGCGGTGCTGCTGAAGTTTTAGGACCTGAAGTGATTTCTTCTTCCTCATCACCATCATCATCATCATCATCTTCCTCTTCTTCTTCTTGGGGAGAACTACAGACAACATTTAGAGCTGCTCTTCGACACTCAACTAGTTTGGAGCTAAATGACAAGTAGGCAGCGACTCGGAGCCACTCAGTGATACTCGGGGCACGATGGAGAGCAGTAAGGGATTACTGCGCTGTAAGATCGTGGTGGTGGGAGACACGCAGTGTGGCAAGACGGCTCTCCTTCACGTTTTCGCCAAAGACTCATACCCAGAGGTAAGAGGCAGTGTTTCATTAAGATGAACACATGAGGAAAGTCTGTAAAAGCACAGGGCACGGCAAAGTCAAACTTCAAAACCTCCTGGTGTCACCAAAATTATGAGATCTGACTGATGACGCACAATATGTTATTCATTTATATTTATTTATTTATTTATTCTCATGTGGTTTGATCCTTTTTTATTGACAATGTAAAGTAGACGGGATGTGCCAAAATGTGGTTTCTTCATGCAGGTTTTGGTTTTCTCTATAACAGATTTTTGCGTGCTGTTTGCGGGTTATTATAGTGTAAAAGCAGCTGTATTAAATGAAGACATTTCCAGAGTCCTGCCCGCTCAGTGCCCAGTAACCACAGAAAATCTGCGCTCTGTGCGCTTTTGCGCATCGCGCGCGTCAGCGGCTGATACCGTCAGCAGGAGCAGGAGCAGTCTGGTGTGTAAACACTGGAACATCACTGGTTTGACTCCGCAACAATCCGCAACAATCAGTGCGCTTAAATACTTCTAATCTACACGTCGAGGCAACACTTGTCTGTCCAGACTGTGTGAGAATTAAAGGGGAAATACGCCCATTTTGTAAATCCATATATGTTATTCCTGTGGTCTAAAAAATAGTAAACATGAACAACTCCCCTAAATCCAAAAACTAGAGTGCCAAAACTCAAATTTGTGATGCCATCAGGTATAAAGTCTGGAGCTGCTCCATAGACAATGAATGGTGCAAGATGTTCCAGATGACACTGACAGCACCCAGGGGAATGTTCTGGGTATATGGGGACATTTTCTGTTTCACAACTGACAACATTACAATAGAATAAAATTAATTTGGGTATAAAAAAGAAAACAAACATTGTGTGTGTCCACAAAATCAGGCTCCCATTCATTGTCTATGGGCAGACTTTGATGACATCAATAGTTTGAGACTTACTTCTCTGGTTTCTGGCTTTGACAGAGAGTATCTCATGTTTACAAAGACTGATTGGACTTTCCTATGCCATGGAAATAACATATTGGAATTCTCCAGTTAGGTGGTGTTCCTCTTTTAAATGTAGAATATGTAATTTTCTACGCTCAGGGTCTCTCAGGGTGGATGATAACAAAAGATGGAGCAATGCTGTCAATACAGTCAGTTTCTCCCAGTTAGGATTCCCTCACTGGTCATTGTTTAGGATATATATATATATTTTTTTTACCAGGAGCCGAATTATCCGCAGAGGTCTCCTCCTCTTCAAAACAAACAGACCCAGTGAGTTAGATAATTAAAAACACTGAATATAGCAGTTTCGTATGAAAAATCAGTGTTTCTCTAATGCTGTTTGGCTGGTCACGGAGGGGCTGCTAGCTAAGCTCCTGCTCATGCATGCTCACCTTTTTTCCCTGATAATTTAAGACCCAAATGCTCAGGAGGTTTTTACCAGGAGCCGAATTATCAGCAGAGCTCTCTTCGTCTTTAAAACAAACAGACCCAGTGAGTTAGATAATTAAAAACACTGAATATAGCAGTTTCGTATGAAAAATAAATGTTTCTCCAATGCTGTTTGGCTGGTTGTGGAGGGGCTGCTAGCTCAGCTCCTGCTCATGTGTGCTCACCATTTTTCTCTGGTAACTTGAGACCCAAATGCTCAGGAGGTTTTTACCAGGAGCCAAATTGTCCGCAGAAGTGTCTTCATCTTCAAAACAAACAGACTCGGTGAAATAAACCAGCAAAAACACTGAATGAAGCAGTTTCATGTTAAAAATCCGTGTTTTTCCAACTCTGTGCAGCACAGCAGCGCAAAGTTGGAGCTGTGCTGTCGCTCATGTTTGCTCAGCTCATTTCTCTGATGGTTTAAGTTAATCCACACATCGGATGACTAAAATTTTTCACCTAGTTAAAATATTTAGTTAAAAACAACCAAGATGTAAAACGTATATTTCAAAAACATGGCTTTAAACTGGACAAAAAGTCAGTTTATGACAGCTTCTGGCAGAGAAATATTGACAGGTGACAGCGACCAAATGACATGATTAAAATTACAGATTAGTTTGGGTTTGTTGGAAATGTTTCAGCTAATGTGAGTGCACAACAGGTGGTTTTTAAATGTGAAAAAGTTACATATTACATCTTTAAATGTACAATTATAATGTTTCCATGTGGGCCTAAAATTCTGAATGCCTAATGATTTTAATCAAGATCAAACAATTAAAAATTGTCTGCTAGATTATTTAATATTGAAGGTTTATGGCATAAAAACAAGTTATCAGGAAGTTATCAGGTACAATAGAGGACACTTTGACCTTAAATCTTTTGCAGCTAACACACAGTGTTCAATGAGCAGTCGACATTTTGAATCAAGATTTTGAATGGATAAATACAACAACATCTCATTTTCAATTAATCTGTGTTGTGGTTTTGTCTGTGTGTGTTTTGTTGATAACAATACAATGGGAAATATAATTAATTGGCAGATAATGTATTGAAAATGTAAAAGAAACCAACACAGAACACTGTGTGTTACCAGAAAGTAGATTAAAGACTCAATTATCCTCTGCACTTGTGGAGTTTCTTTTTAACCTGAACCTCTTGAACTCTTGAAGATAATGAAATCAAAGCTTGTTGACCTAAATTTCTGAATTTGGAAATAGGTCAAAGCTCAAAATTGGCTTCATCTGCTTTACACACACACACACACACACACACACACACACGCTATCTCATGCCTCTGATCTCCGTGAGTGCACTGTCATCTGCACTACAGAGCCGACTGGAATAATTAGGGTTTTTTTTGTCTACCTTACATTATCTTGATTTAAATTAAATTCCACAATGTACACAACAGCCCTCCAAGCTTTCATCTAATTTTAGCCACGCGTGTCTCATTTCAGAATTATGTCCCCACCGTGTTTGAGAATTACACAGCCAGCTTCGAGATCGACAAACAGAGGATCGAGCTCAACATGTGGGACACTTCAGGTAAGATGCACTTTGGTTTGGTTTCACCCCTTTTGTGTGGCGACACTGTCATGCCAATGTGATGAGAGGTGCATCGCATCATCGGCCATGGAGTAGTTAGTTTAAGAGGTACAAATTGGAAAGGAGCCGACTCCTCGTAGCGTTCAACAACATCCAGGCTGCAGGCCAAAAACATGAACAACCACAAAGAGTGTGTCAGGATGATTTGTTGAGAGGTTTGAATGACACGTTTTTTTTTCTTGCCAATGGGTAAACAGGTTAAAACTGAGACTTTCCCTGACTTTCTCAGTTGCCTGTAGCAGCCTGTGGACTGACATCTATATGAAGGGCTCAGGCCAGATTTTGGGGACAATCTAAAAGATGTGATGTTACGTACATTTCTGAGTGTCTTGCCTCTCTTCAGCTCCACTACAGCGCTAACAGTGTGCAACAGTAGCTATGTTAGCTAAGAAATGGAGTCCACTAATGTCAACAAACGACCAGCACCCACCACAACACAGAGTCCACACATGCCGTGTTTCTGTTATATAGATTTTAAAGCGATGGCCTGGTGGAAACAGACCTCCACTTCGTGCTCTGTAGCAACTCAATTTCAGGCAGAGCAAGACCAAGTGCCATTGGTCCGATCCCAGACCGCTCTCCTGACTGCCTCGAGCCTTTGCCGGATTAGCAAACTTTCTGTTGCTGCTGTTACATGGTTTACCCTGTGTTTTTGCTGGCCAACAGCCAGCTGTGAACTACAGGGGCTCGGGTTTGCAATGGCTGAATTTGAGTTGCTACAGAGGTTAAGTTTCAAGCTGCCATCTGCTCTCCTATCAGAGGAGTAGTGTCCTAGTAGTGGGGAGTGAGGCGGAGGGTCCGCAGGCTGTGCTAACTAGCTGTGCAGCAGATAAGTAAGCCTCTCTCTGTGTGTGTTTTTTTTGTTGTTTTTTTTGCTGTGTCATGTTTGAACAAGTCTGTAAACAGTAGCAGCATAGAGGCCTGTGAAAACTTTATGGTGGTTACTTCTTACCTATTCAGTCTTTCTTGGTGCAGACTAATTTGGATCGATGTTTGAGTGCTGCTTGGGTGGAGATGGACGGTATTTTGTGGTGGCTTGTTGTTGCATCGTGTCAGTTAAAGTAGCTAAAATTTGTGCGTTTACATGGGTTGTTGTAATTCCATCACTGCCAAAACTAATGAATACCCGTGACTACTGCAGTCTCATGTTACCCGGGTGTGAATGCCAATTGTAACCTTTCCTCTTTATATTGAAAAGCCAGATGTTAGCGGATGTTAGTGGGGTTTTGTGCAGTGGGAATTGGCTTTAGTTGGCTAGCCTGCCAGATTATTCCCCCAGCTAACGTGATACATGATAATAACATGTATTATGACAATCAGTGTTGATTCAGTCCCCAATTAATGATATAACAATACAAAGTGCTTACTGCTAGCCAACAGCAATGCAGGAACAGCCAATGAGCATACCATAATGTAATGTGGAAACAGCAAGCTACTTAGTATCATGGAGCCAATTATCCTAATGAAATATAGGAACACTTGAAATACTACAATACTCTAAATATGACTGGAATTCATTTTCCAGCCTTCTATTACCAATAGGATAACGGCCAGTCTTGGCCAGTCAGGTGTTCGCTCTTGTCTACAGAGTACGAGCACCAGAGTGCGATGCTAACGGCAGTTCAATAACAAGGATTTTCTGAAAGTTATACACTGAACCTTTAACTGATTCGATGTAGATTTACCATTAGCAGACAGACATTCATTTAGTGTTTATATAACTTCAGTCCTGTCACCACCTTTAGAGTTAATGTGACACTTGCAGTTGGTGTTGAACAGCCGCTTTGGAGTTATATTGGCTCTGTGAGAGGATAAACAACTTGTCATTTAACACATGTCTGCTCCAAGTAGCTGTCACCGCATAATCATCACTCATGAACGCTGTAAAACTGGCTGCATTCATGACTGTATTACAGTTACGATTTAACATTGTGAACAAATCCAGGCAACATGGCCGGGATTCCAGCGTTAAAACAAGTGGGTTTTGTTATTTTGAGTTAACAAATGTTGATGGCAGAGTTGTTTGTCCACTCCTAGGGCCGACTTGGCTCAAGGGAAGCTGTTCAAAACTGTGAAGTTAACTCTAATATGTGAGGACTGGCGTCAAAATGTTGATTTTTATACTCTCAAAGTTTTGCAGCTGAGTTATTTTTGCATTTTTGAGACCAGACTCAAACAGCTGAGAGTTTGTGGAGCTCAAACAGTCAGATTCTCTCAGTCTCCGGATACAAGCTAACTTTCTCCCTTTCTCAGCCTGAGGCCCTTTCACATTTCATTTCCACTTACATAACAACACCCGAAAACTTGTTCTCACACAACCACGGGGAGAAGCTTTAATGCGCAGCGTTCCATTAACCTCCACCCATGTAGACAGACAGAAAGACCAGCTAGACAGGCTGGAGCTTAAGAGTTGCAGCTGCTGAGGCTGGTGTTGCCTGTTGGTCTGCAGTGGGTGAGGTCGCTCTGCTGTGTTTGAACAACACCCTCTGAAATTGCTGGTTGTTTCAAACACACACACACACACTGCGGTGGATGACAATTAAAGGAATGCTTAAACAGTAATTTCCTCCACCACACAAACAAAATTCAATTCATCTTTTCGTGTGAATCACGTGCCCTTCACGACTTTATGATGTCATATTAATGGCATCGTCTGGCAGACAATAGCAGCTGACATAGTGAACATAGCTCTCCCAGGTGTGAATGTGTGTGAATAAGGTGTAAAGTGTTTTCTCACCAAAGCTTCCCTAATCCGTCTCCATAAATACATTTAAAAAAATCTATTTCTATGGGAGTGTGTGCAGCTGTGAAAGAAAAATATTACTTTTTAACAAGAAATGCATTATGAAAAAAAGAGTTTGTGGGAGGACAAACACCAGCCAAAGGATTTTTTACAGGCTGGCAGCCAAAATGCTGAATTTATTAATAGCTTTTTACTGATTTATAAAGCAATAATAACTGATTTATTAGTGATTATAAAACCATTAACAAGACAGACATTTTTACAGTGCATATCTCCAACACTCGGCACCTCACAACAAAATAATCTAGAGTGACAAATAGCTCTACAAGTAAGCGAAAAAATACGTATTTTTAATTTCGTGGCAAACTGTCCCTTTAATATAATTAACTGGATTCCTGTCAAAAACCAACAATGATGGCAGGTGATCCGTGTTTGACCTGAGCGGGCTTCCTCCAGCTCTGAGAGGAGACGTTGCCTCGCAGCGTCCCTGCTAGCTATTCTGGGTCTGTCTCAGGAGACAGGTGCATCGGCACCTTCATCAGTATCACCAAAATTCCCCCCGGTACCTGCCTTTTCTTACTAATGACTGAATCGAGGGGATTACAGTCGCTTGGCGTGCTTACAAGGACGGTTCTGTGTGTGTGTGTGTTTGCTGCTGTAACAGTAGCTGTAATACTCCTGAGTGTTGAACTTCTGCTCTTACTTACATTTGCTATTTCTTATGCAATCACAGTTTTGTTTGAGTACATACAGTACGTCTGCTGGTGTGTGAGTGTGTGTATTCGCAGGCATGTGCAGGCAGGCATAAGAGACAGCCGAGCAAATGTTTGTTAGCGCTCTGTTTGTCTGTGTATTAAGGGTGCTCCAATCAGGATTTTTGGGCCCATTACCAATCGCTGGCAGAAGTGTTGGCCGATACACCACACCGATCACGGAGTCTATTTGAAGCCTTCTATTTGTAGTGCAGCATTATTTATTTAACTATCCTTAAAAACATTGTATATTAAATACTAAAATTAAGAGATGAGAGAGTATCATGAATTGACAGCTGTTTAATTATTGGCAGGCAACATATGCAACATGTTCCACTCTGTCTCTTGAGACACAGTACCACATAAAATCAGACACAAAATGGCGATCTCCGCACACACAAGCATTTTAGCACTGTTTCTGAAAACGCATGCGACCATTTACGTACACTGCACAAGCGTGTGTAGGTGTTAACAGGAAGCAGATTTTTCACTCTGTGGTTGTTTTTTAGTTCCTGAAAGTACTATGAAGGAAGATCATCAATGGCGAAAAGTTAAGGCCAGAGATTTTTTTGGCTCGGTAAGAGTATGAGGGTGCTTTCACATCAGGTATCCAAGTGCACTTGATCAGTTTGTTAAATTTGTGTGAACACAGTGTACTGTATCAGGGTATGTTATGCTGATCCATGCCCCTGGAAGTGGACTGCCTGATTGCAAGGAGTTTTTAAGCAGCTATGAAACCGTCTCAGTTTAATACTGATGCCTCTGTATGAGATGGCAGCGCAGTCTGCCGCGGACAGATCCAGATCTGGCTTCACTGCCACCTTTGACCTACAGTTGGAGCTCTAGCAGGAGGCGGAGAGCTGCGTGCCCAACAGCTGCGGCTCCTCCTTGGGTCTGGAGCAGAGCTTTGCTTACTGCTCAGCCAGACCCAGCTCATGACAGTAACCAGGGCAGCAGAGTCCGTCTGCAGCACCCATAAAAAACGTAACGTGGATGATGATTGCAAATGTACTCGGAAATGGCAAAACAGTACTCATATGAAAGCTGGACATGGGGAAGTGGAGACGGGGTGCAATCACACTTGGGGACTGTACGAATCAGCTGTACCTAATATGAAAATGTCCCAGGACAGTCAAGGGGTCAGTACACATTGACTGGGAGTCGTTGCAAAGCAAATACAGAACGACTGGTAAGACTGAATTAGAAAGTAAATGTGGGTGTCTACCTCATCGTTTTCAAAAGTCTCCATTTTTGCATGTCCAGACGAAAACGAAAAGAGTTTTAATACTAAAATGGGGGGAAGCCGCGTTCTCAAGTCTTCATTTTAGAGGTTAAATATGTCGTAGTAGTGCGGACACTCAGTGTAGCCCGAACTGCCAGACTGGTGAAGGCATTATTGCTTGCAGAGAAATTATCTCGTGTTTTTGCGTCAGCTAATCAACTCCTCTGATCAGCTTCTATAGACACCACTAATCAAACTATTCAGAACGAATATTTCCCAGTAACAACTGGCAGCCGCTCTATCGTAGCATCTGTCCTGTGTAAAGGCTGCGACATAGGCTGCATCTTTCACCACCCCAAAAACGTGAGGTCAGGCTCTGGGTACCACTGTTGTGCCTACTCTGTGCCAACTTTCAAGGGCGTGGAGGCCGGTTGCACCTGACATTGCTAAGCAACCATAACCAGCACCATATTGAAACTTACTTACTAGAAATTCTGAGTTTGGATCTTGTTTTCTTAAGTGTGTATCAGACCTAAAATGTTGTCCACGGGATAGATGTAAAGCTCTCTGTAGGAAAGCCTGCGTGCCATAATGGTGTCAGGCTCACTTTTGCTACACCTTCCGTACGCTTACATTGAAAACAATGGATTTGAGGGCGCAAAAAACATGGCACGTGTGTGGGCCCTTACGCCTTGTTTCCACTTACGTATGTGTACGGAGACGAGGCAACCAGAAGTCCATTCATTCCTATGGGAATCTCCATGATATCTGATGTGCTTGTGAAACTCCTCCCGTCCATAATATTTCAGTCCAGAATATACCTCGATTATGTTTATAAATATTTAACTTTTGCGGTGGATTTCGGAGACACTGTATGACAGTGTGCTAGCTCAGCTAACAGGCTATTTTCTTCAGCTCAGTTGCCTGTGTTGATTGTCAAGTGAGTTTGTCTGATTATAAAGAACTTGTTTATCTAGTTTGAACACATTGCTAATCTGAGTACTGTTATTTGGCTAAAGGATGGTCGTACATTAAATGCAGTCAGAATGTCATTATGACTCCTTCAGCTGTTCATTCGCAGGTCCTGTTTCTGTCCTGGTAATGTTCCAAGCGTATATTCCAAACTTCTGGGTGTCGAAAAACTGACAAAATGAGCTTCTCCGCCATGGCTACAGGTAGTTTCTATCAGGTTTCTATCCATCTGTAAAGAAATGCATTTCCTTGCGCTGGACACTAGAGGCATCATCCGTATATTTACATATCTATGGACACCAATGACATACGTAAGTGGAAACGAGGCGTTAGTGTTGGTGTGTGCAATTTGCATGACAGCAGATGAGCCAAATCAACAGGAGATGCTGTGGCTGAAACTCAGACATCAAACAAACATTATAGAAAAACCTCTTCTGTTGTGTTTTCCTCAGCATTTATCAGCGTGACGTTTCAGACATATATAATTAAACGACTTAAACTGAGAGTGTTGGAATCATTTTGTCTGTGAAGTGGGACCAACTGAATGTCAAATGCATTCAAAAAGGGCCTTTTACCAAAACAGATTTGTTGTAAGTGGCTTCAGAGCTCCAACAGACGCAGATACAGATGATAGCAGAACACAAAACTCATCACAGATTTTAAGATATAAGGCCTGAGCTCCTGTGTGGATAACAGATTAGAGGAGGGCAGATAAGAAGAGAAATGTTGTGAGAATGAGAGAGTGTTAGGCAAGGTGCCAGAACGAGCCTTGGAGCTGCCCGCTCATTGTGCAGAAACAAACAGTGGATTTAATTAATCAGGCACTTGCTGTGTGACCAAACACTTGCCCCCTGTCTCCTTCATTCTTCATCTCGCTGCACCACCCACCGCCTCTTCAACCTCCTGCCTCTTTCCTCTCCATCCTTACACGCTTGCCTTCTGACTCCCTGCCTCGTAGGTTAAACTCGATTTCTTTTTTATTCTGTCTTCCTGCCAAACTAATTTCCTCCATCGGTCTGCTCTGTGTACATCTCTGTTAGCTTTCATCCTTCTCTCAATCTTCCCGCTGTCTTCATCTCTCTCCTCTTCTGTCTTTCACGCTGGGTCGTATGTGACGCTGAGTCAAGATTAAGAGTCAGAGCGATGTGAGTCAAGATGAGATTTAAAAGGGGATTCTTTGCCTTGGAAACAGCAGTTGACAAACCAGCCTCCCCTCAAGGTCCATTTTGGAAACACATTTGATCACATCATGTGATATTCATCAGCAGATAATTCGCTCAGCCGTCATAGAAACAGTGACAGGGCGGTCTGCCATGGCAACAAGGGGTCAGAATGCTAAAGGGCCAAAATAACTAGCTCAGGGGCCATGAGGCAAACATGAGCTGTGGACAATTTCCCTACAAGACCAGTCCTACGAGGTAATGATGCTTGTACTGTATCACCTTATGCCTCATTTCCACCAAGCAGTATGGTACAGTTCAGTTTGGTACACTTTCCATTTTGAAAAGTTGTGGATGGTACCACTGGAACCGTTGTGTACTGTCCCCATTTTTGGTCCCCCCTCTGTTGGGGTACCTAGCACACAGATCTGGCCCTAAAAGGTGCCTAAATGCACAAACCCAGTATTTCAGAATACCCCATGGAGAGAGACTCTCAGTGCAGCCTGTTTCATTTTGCTCTGAAAATGTCTGCGTGTAACCCCGTTCTGTGGACGATAAACAAGGTGCAGACTGATAAAGGAGGAAATACAGTGAGTACTGGACGAAGCAGTGAGAGACAACGGTGGTGGAAATGCTAGGTACCATGTCTGAAGGGTTACCTTTGGTTCCAGAGGTACCATACCAAAAGTGTTTGGTGGAAACAAGGCTCGAAGGTCTCCAATATTTCAGTTTATAATATGCTTTAGCAGCAGCCTGACCGCCAGACAAAATAACAAATGTGAATTATCTGCAACTGGAAAGTTACGTTTTGATTTTCAAGGGGTGGTATCACCAGGTGTCGCTTATATTGGACACAACTGGATACACCCAACAGACAACCAATTAGAGCAACAAAACATGTGACATATCGCTTAGTAACCAGTGACTAGGTCCACCCGATGTAGATGGCCAATCACAGCAACAGGGCAGGATTAGGATGGTAAAATAATAATGCTTGAGCAACGGATAAATGTAAACAGGCTACAGCATGCAGAGATGAGCTGGAATATCATGAGTTGGTATATTATACTTTTGCCAAATGTAGTTGGAAGTACAGCAAACACATAAGTGTTCTTAACAAAAGTTGTCAGGTCGGGGCTTCAACAGAAAGTGCCACATCACCTGCTGCCATCTTGGTGCTCCTACAGCCTTAACACTGTCTCAAACACACCCAGATTAGATAAACGGCTGTGATTGTCCCAGCACACCTCAGGCCATTGAAAATTTGGTGCATGTGCCAGTGCAAATAAGACATGAGTCTGCAGATTTCTCTGGCTCTGAGGCAAAGTTAGTGGTGCACACAGTGTTAGCATCCTAATGTGCAAATAATAAAGTAACTGAAATTGCCACATGGTGAAACAGGAGGCCTCCAGCCTGCTGAGGGCCTGGTGTCCCGGGGCAGTTGCCTTCTCTGCCCTGTTGGTACGTCAGCCTTGAAATGACACTCTGCCAAGACGTGATAATCAGACTGAATTGCCCTTTTGTTTCACTTCATTATTCAGTCTGACATAGTGTTCATGTTGGCCAATTCTGTTTGGGAGAGTGCCCAAACCAATCAGTAGTAAAAGTGCCCATTCATTGAAATGAAAAATGTTTGCCTATGAAGTGCAGAAGCCATTAAAGTTTTCCTGCTCCCTGGTTTGCTTCTGCACATGTGCAGGTATTTTTCACTAGATGTTACACTGGAGGAATGTCACACAAATAAAAACAGCTTTCCTGACTGTAGGATAGTTTTGCAGATACAAGACCCTCATGGTTTTAAAAATTCATGATAAAAAGAGCAATCAACCTCATTCGATGTTCAAATTGGCAGCAAATTTTTGATCTGCAGGGGATTTGTAGTTGCAGTACCATTACTGGCCACTGGAATAAATGCCATTTTAGCAATCCATACTAAGATGGCAGCGTGCATAGTCACAGCTCAAAGCTCTGTTGTGACATCCACTCGGCCGTCTTCTCACACGGGCCACAAACATAAGGTTGGGGGCATCGGTGGCTTAGTGGTAGAGCAGGCGCCCCATGTACAAGGCTGTTGCCACAGTGGCCAGGGTTCAAATCCAGCCTCTGGCCCTTTGCTGCATGTCTCTTTCCCCCCTTCACACCTCACTATCCTATCAATTAAAGGCAAAAAATGCCCTAAAAAATATCTTAAAAAAACACAAAAACATAAGGTCGGACCCCCCTCTTCATCACCCTTCCCTCGGGCAGACTGAGAACCCCCATCGCACACACAAACAGGCAACAGAACAGCTTTTTCCCCAGAGCTGTGGACAGACCTCAGACTATAGACACCCACCACCCACACCCACACATGCACACAATCACCACCACCAATCGTCAAAATTTTGGTCTCAACCACTCTGTTTCATCATAAACAACCCAGGAATGGGGCTCAAAGTGCAAAATACTTAACTTCTCCTATAAGATCCACAAAGCCTGAGTTCACAAACATAAACAAACCTGACTTCACAGCACCATGGTGGCGCACACAGTGATCCAAGCAGGATGACATTTTCATAAATATCTACTTAGAATTTTTGACTTCTGACTTGCTTTGGATTACAGCATTAATCCTGCCTCATAGCTCTAAATGAAGCAGTTGTTCTGAGTCATTGGTGGTGATTCACAGATCTTAAATCAGGCTAGTTGTTCCCAAAATCCAACAATCAAACACTAACCCTATTTACTTTATTTTGTATTTGCACATTAGTTTCTCTTTTGTATCGTTCTGTGCTGTGTGGTGCTGAGAAAAATGAGCATTTGAAACCAAAAGCCTGTTGGGAAACACTTAAAACAGAACAAAATAATGTCTGCTCATAACAAATTACTAAAGTAATAAGTCAAATCCTCCTTTGTAAGAAGCTGCTGCAACATTTTAATGTGCAATGTGCCTTGTGGAGTCATCAAAAGGCAATTGTTAGCTCAGATTACCATAAAACAAAAAACAAATTAGTCTCAATTTGCAGGCAGTGTTGATTATGATGACACAGCAGTTGTGTAGTCAGGGATCTTTGGTCTCCAAATGAAATAAATAACAAGACTGTGAAGTTAAATCTGATCCCAGACGACCTTGTGCGCTATAACACAGTTTTCATGACTTGATTTGCCCTTCTCTGCACTATTTCCTCTTCCTCTCCTTAATTTTATTCGTTCTTTATAACTCTGGCTGCCAGCACCTCACCAGGCTCTTCTGCCCTCTGTTTCCAGCAGGCCAAGGTCAGGAGTCCCACCGTATTGGGGCACTGCCCTCTCAGCACTCTTGCACTTGATTAGCTTACCTTGCGTTT
The DNA here is from genome assembly GCF_041903045.1 of Epinephelus lanceolatus. Classification (NCBI taxonomy): domain Eukaryota; kingdom Metazoa; phylum Chordata; class Actinopteri; order Perciformes; family Serranidae; genus Epinephelus; species Epinephelus lanceolatus. The sequence goes on along the minus strand of NC_135754.1, from coordinate 22,343,641 downwards.
CCTTTGTCGGTCTTTCTATCTGTCTTTATGTCTCTCCTCCACTTCTCACTAAATCTTTTTCTCATTTCCTCTGAAAATCCCATGCTGCCTCCGTCCTTAACTTGGTGTGTCCTGGCAGTTCGGATACAACATACAACTCACTCTAATTTGTCTTTATGGGCTGTGACCAGAAAAAAAAAAAAAGATTTGGTGCCGAGTATAATTCCGCAAGCATCTGGTCAATTATCAACCAATTTGCCAATGTGACTCTTAAAAAGGTCATAAATTAAATTAATATAGAGACTCCAGGGGTGACCTTTACATTCTTAATTAATTGTCTGGTGCTAATTATGAATATGTCCTGAAATCATATTTCTAGAATCCCAAGTAATTATATGCCATGTAATATTATTAAATTTGGCATTAAAACAGACATGTCCTGATTCACCTTCTAATTTTATGAGTGCAAATGTGAATGACTCGTCAAGCATGGAAGTATGACGGCGGTGTAACAAGCACATGGCACCGTAAAAAGACATGTGGAGAAAGGGAGCCATAGCATGAGGTTACTTCTTAATAGGCAACTGTTTGCCATTTAATATGTTTGCCATACCAACTTAAGGTGATAACACTATATGTTAAATCCCTTTTAGCCATGCAATCTATCCCTGAAATGTTCAGGGATATTTCCTGCATGGGGGTCATGTGTGAACAAGAGCAGGGACAATATTCAGGAAAATCTGTACTGCCAATGTCCCTTCTCATGACCTTGTAACATTTCAGGGAGAATGCTGGCACGGCTGTGTTGAAAGCACTGACATTACAGGGACAAGCAGGTAAAGGGTTACGTACGTCTGATGAAAGAAGATATACTTGATTAATCCCCAAGGGGAAATTCAATGTTTTCACTCTTTTGTCATATACACACAGGCCTGAAGTACACACATATGCACAAACAGGACGTATACATAAGTTAATGGAGAGCTCAGAGCGAGGGGCTGCCTATGAACAGGCGCCCCGAGCAGTTGGGGGTTTGGTGCTTTGCTTAAGGGGACCTTCGAAGTGCCCAGAAAGAGAGCTGGCACCTCTCCAGCTACCAGTCCATGCTCCATATTTAATCTGGATGGGGACTTGAATCTGTCACCCTCCAGTTTTTAAACCAAGTCTCTAGGGACTGAGCTACTGCCGCCCAAAGACACCTTTATGTAAGGATGCTTGCTAGCTAAAGTTTGCTAGCTTGCTAATAAATACCGCAAAATATGATGGTATTGGTACATTTTTTATTTTCAGATGTTCCACGCCAGTCTGCCGACTTGCTGTCAGCCAGGCAGCGTCTCTCACGTTGGCTAGTTTGTATTTTTTATGGCCAGTATCATACAATATTGACTGGTTAGACACAGCAACAATCACTGCCTTCTTAGCACATATTTCTTTGCTGTTGGTTGAGGCTGCAACTTTGCTGGTCAAAGTTCACCACCAAGTTAAACTCCATGGGATGCGAATCTGCTTCGCCACCAGAAGGGAATGTTTTATTCATTTTGCTCACATTCAGTACGTTTACATGCACAGCTTAATCGAGCTATGCTCAAAATTCGATTCTGGCGTCTAATCGGACTTCTGTCCTTGTCCCAGTTTACATGCAACTGAGAAAATCGAATTACTGACGGGAACGTGTCCTCCTCCTCAGCACTAGGTGGCGATATGCGTCGTTTCAGCGGGTTAATATGGCCCCCTTTCCGGTTGACCTATTACGTCACTTAATAATAAACAACTTGAGTCAAGCGGCAGACCGGAATTTTCAAACAACAGCAAGATGGATAATCGTACAGCTTTGTTCATCTCGTACGTAATGTACGCATTACTGATTGTGCAGATAAGGTGCACGCTATCCCTCGTGGTCGTGGTGATTTCGAGAGGCAGACAAGAACGCTGTATGCTGTTGGAGGGCTACAACAATAGCATGTCTTGTCTGTTCTGGGGTCATATGCCAGCGCGGGGGGTGTGGAGCATGCGCACATGCATTGTCTACTTTAACTCCGATTAAGGCGTATACATGCCGGAGAAAACTGAATTCCAATCGCATTATCTGGGTGTCTTAATCGGAGTTGGAGAACTCCAATATTAGTCGGAGTAACGCGTTTACATGCACTTCAGTTGTCCAGTTATAGTCGGATTAAGGCAATAATTCATTTTTTTCAAGTGTCATGTAAATGTACTGAGTGAATTGAAGTTAACAGGAAGCGAACATTTGCCACTGTTAACGTCGCGCGTGACCATACCATTATCAGCTGAACATCAGTATTGGCCGATATTCGCAACCATCAACCAAGATGACCTTCACCGATGGCAGTGGCTGGTGTTTTTCTGTTGTATCACATCCTTCTAGCACAGCCTCAAAAACAGGGCTGGAGATAAACAGCATCCTGTCATCCTGGGGATTATAGACAACATTTTGGGATGAATGAAAATCTCCCTTGGGACGCCTTCAGGACAAAAGGACGTAGTAAACTCGACATGTTAATAATGGTACATTGTGAAAAACAAAAGTAGGAAGAGAACTAGTTAGCATTAGCTGTTTGCTATTATCAGCTGTTGGCTAGAAACTAACAGTTTATAGAGGTTGCATTGAGTTACAGTATGATGCGTTCAGGCTCTATCCAGTAAAACTGAGTAGTGGTATATTATAACGTTCTCATGAGGTGTTTAAATGTAATCCTGTAAAAATGTAGTTTTTGGTGAGAAACTTGAATAAATACAGTTGTTGGAAGGAGAAAATTGTTGATGTTTTCACAGCAATATGACATAGATGTTAAAGAATGAATTATGATATATACAACAACAAAACATTAATATCAGTTATTGGCCAAACTGTTATTTTTAACATCAGTATCGGCCCCGACTTTAAAAATCTGTGCTTCCCTACTTTGACAGAGAGTGAGCAAACCAAGATCCTGTGATCGAATCCAACACTTGTTAGTGGTTTAGTATTTACCACCACACACTACAACAACATTGGCATGGGACAAAACTGTCTTCGGCCACGTACACGTACATCCTGCTTTGCCCAGTCTTCTTCCTCTGTTGAGTTTTTATGGCATCTGCTGGACTGTCCCTTGCCCCATGTATTCCAGCCTTGCTATGGCATGTGTGAAAAGGCGCAAGACAAAAATGTTCCTGATTGTACTGCATGTGTCACTAGTTAAAATCACTGTCAGTACTTGAAAGGTTATGTCAGTAATTTACCGCGACAATATGCGAAATAAGCTTAAGTGTTTATAGCTTGTTTCCACTGCTCCCATTTAGGCATAAAAATGTTTTGCAGGTTTTAAGGACAACATTTAAATTAGCTGGCATGATTCACATTTTAAATTCTGGTCACATAGTAAATAATTACGCTGCATAATTACCAACTTCTCCAAAACATCACTGTTCACAGAGAACCAGTGCATTTTTCTGTTGCTGCAAATAAATTCAATTCTCCTCTCTATCTGTGTTCCTCTGTGGCTGGCAGACGACAAAAAGCAGTTGTTGTTGCCTGCAGGATATTCTTGCCACAAAACGGAAGCTTTCAAAACACACCGGTTTCACAGCTGAGCATGAGAAAGTGTGAGGTAAGAGTCGATAAAGCAGCCGGCTGAACCTGCATTGTCACACCTTAAAACAGTGAACACGGAAAGGAACTCATTGAGGTTTGCCGCCTTGAACTCTGCCCTGCAGGCGGCTTCCCGTTCAGAAGCACGTAACCTGAATCCTCTGTTGGTACTTCCTTGAGGGCTTGACGAGTCAATAAGAACATGTCAGTTTTAGCTTGCCTGCACTCACAACACACATGCTGCTCCTACTGTCACATACTGCGCAAACATCTCTGGCATTTTAAAGACCCTGTTGCATCCATCCATCCATCCCAGGTTGACAGAGTCTGTGGCTGAGATTGCCTTAACAATCCATCATTCATTCATGAGCAGCTTTTATGACCCCAATCACATGTTGGCTCCTTGAAAGCACTACCCAAATGTGCTCCGAGCGAGCATCTGTGTGTGAGTGGCACCTGGCTCCATGACAGGAGCGAGCGGAGAAAATAGCTTGATGTGTTGAAGCGTTTCAGAGGCTTTTTGGATGGGAGTGCAGATAGCGGGGGAACTGGGTTTTTAGTCCAAGTGCTGTTGGTTTTTCCTACTAAACATGTGCAGGGGTGTGCTCTGAGAGGTTAGAGGAGGGGTAAAATATATAAATAGAGACAGTGAAGAGACATATAATGTCAAAGTGGAGTGCTGGCTGAAGTGCTCGTGTATAGGAGAGAACATGCTGGACTAAATGAGTATCAGTAGGTTTCATAGTGCGAGCCTGTGCCCCAGTCACCCTGGTCTGGTGTTCCTCTGCTCATACAGCCCATTAGAAGACCAAGGGTACATTGAAAATCAATGGCCTAGATGCGTCTCCGCTGTCTTTCCCAGGGGATGCCTGGTCTGTCTCTCAGCTACTGGTGCATGTGTAACTGAGCAGTCTGTCTGAGAGAGACAGAAAGTCTGGATGAACACGCACACAGGAGTGCTAACTTTTAGATAACACTTTTGTGTGAGACTCACCAGCATCAACCGCTACTGACTTGTATATTTATTCTTAAAATTCTCTTTCAGCGCTCAGTGTTGAGATTTTTTTCAGAAAGTCTCCCTTCACTCAAAAATGTGTTTTTCTTATGTTTATGTTTTCTAAAATATCTGACCTTGACTATACTCACTAGTATCTATGGTAATCTCAGACTGTGTTTGTGTGTGGACACCTGTTTTGAAGCCTTGAGTTTGGAATTTTGGCCGTCTCCATTTTTGACATTCGGAGCCTGAAGTGACAAGAAGGTGAACTTTGGGGGAGCGAGGGGTGGATCTGCCACAGTGTAGTAATGCCTCACATACATTTGTGTCACATACATTAAAATAAGTGTTAATTTCGACAGCTATCTCAGATTTAGTCTTGGTCTTAAGAGAAAAATGGTTTTAGTTTTAGTCACATTTTAGTCATCTTTATCCTTCATAGTTTTAATCTAGTCTTAGTCAGCAAAAATTAAAGACATTTTAGTTAGAATTAGAAATTAGAATCAAGGTGACAGGTTGTATAAAAATGTTATTTGGATAATTTTTCTCTCCAACTTCGAGTATTTTCTACACAATTACAAACTGTCATTTATCCAGCAATTTTTGACAGGTTTAAAAAACTCCACTAATTCATTCAACAGCTCCACCATTCACAGTCAGACACACACGGCTGATTACTCACTCCTGAATTACAGCTCACAACTGGCACCAACGACTGATGTTGCTCTGGTGTGAGTGGTTTTGCTGGCTAGCGAAACATCCTGGTGCAGACTCTTTACTGGAGTATGCCAGCCTGTCACTCATGTGGGATAAGAGGAAAGTTGCAAGCATGGCAGTTCTCAGCAGTCAATGTCCGATAGTCATCCACTAACATTTTCGTCACGTCTCATCTCGTCCACAACAATGAAACATAGATTGATCTTAGTTTTTATTATCAAGATCTATTCTTTTTTTGTCATGGAAAAAAAAAGGTTGTTGACAAGAAATTTTCGGCAAAGTTTTTGTCAACGAAATGAACACTGATTAAAATCAGCGCTGAGCAAATGCTGCCTCATTTAGTTAGTTTTTAGCCAACTAAAAAGGCTACCCAAAAGAGTTAGCATAGTCAAAGTTTTCACATTAAACATGGTAGATTGTTCAGTTTTGGATGTAAAGCTGTCCAATGTAAACACACTGTATCTTAGCAGATGTTATTGTACATTTCACAACCACTAACGCTGTGTAAGCCACTGCCAGTTACAAGCTAGTAAGCTAACAAACAAACTAATAAAAGATGCTAACTACATCTACCATTCTGATACATCTGCTAGTTGCTGATTTCGGGACACAACAAACTCCTTATCTGAGTCTGGGTCTGACTGAGGATCAAACATGTATGGCTGAATCTCTCTAAGGTTTTCTTTAACGTTAACGCCAGCCATCTTGATGCGCACACCGCTCTTTCGCCGGTCTCACTGTAGCCAGATCTGTCTCCGTACTTCACTTTAGTGCTGTGTCAGCGTTGGACAAAGTAGAAAGCAAAACCTACGGCAAGCAGCTGTGGTGGACTGGGTGGAGGCCAGATCCCAAATTTCTCAATGAGGGAGAAAGAGCACATCTGCGTCCAGCCCTTTTTCAGAGTTTAGTTTACTTTTAATGTGGGAACACCATATTAAACTAAATAAACATTAATTATTCAGTATTTTTTACTTCCTTAAAATGTGTCTGGAGGGTAAGTTTAAATTTTCATTTATATAAAGAGGGACACTATTATTTTTAATTTAGAGTTTTCTGATTTTTATCAGACAGTAAGCAACCTAACCTGAAATGCACCACAAAACATAATGTATAAACATATTTAATTATTCATCTCACACACACACACACACACACCATACAGATACAGTAACACACATAAGCAGTGGGAGAGTGGGGGTTTACAATGTCCATTATCTTTCTTCCTACATCACATCATGTATTCTGTATGTTAGTTACCGTAGCTCTTTCTCGTTGTTAATTATACATGTCTGTATTTGTGCCAACAGTTCCTTCTGTCCGGTATAATTTAGCTGGAGAGCACAATCTGCTTGCTCCATTGATAGACAGTCCCTTTACCCTCAGAGCCAGTTATCCATACAGAGACAATCCAACTGAGTGAGTCAGGCCGTGACAAAAGATAAACCACAGAAAAACCAAACCAAACTCCTCACAGTCGACAAAACTCTGTCCTGGCTGGTGACAGCTCTCTTGCTAACGTGAATATTTGCAATAAAAAAGAAAGTGGAATGGATGTCGGCAATATTTTCGACGCAACCGCAGACATCGTCATGGTTCAGACGGTGGATTAAAACCAGAACGGCCCAGTTGTTATATTATGTGACTGGAAAAAAGTAATTAGGTTTTGTAGTGCACTTTGTTTAGACACAAAAGCACACACAGGCAGCACTCAAGGGGTCTATCCATCCACTTAAGACCCTCTCTATCCCTTATCTATAATGCAAGACGTAGCAATGACCACTCCATTCAACCCCCAACACCTCAGCCATTAAAGAGCGGGCTGGAGGAGGTGGATGACGGTGACCCTGTTTCTACTGCGCTGTGATTCCTACTGTACAATATTAGTTTTCTGGTTTTATGCTTCCATGAATTTGTCTCAGTAAATGGCTTGAAGTGATCCTGGAATTGTCTATGTTCAGGCTTTCTTCCTCTGTTCTGTGCTTACATACTAACTAGTTTTCCCAAATTCTGAATTGCAACACATGACATTAGGTCTGGTACTTCTGATTGTGAATCACTGCTTTAATTAATCAATTATAAAATAGGAAACCTTTAATACAGACTTACAAAACTGGCATTAATTGAAAGTGATCACAATATTTTCTGACTTTGTCCTTGTGTCAGGGGACTATGCTAACCTGGAAATCCAGATGCCCCACCCCTAGCAAATTCAAATTTGCACTGCACGGTAATCTGGCCCCGACGAGCAGAGCCCGCTGAATCGCCAATCGAACCAATCGGATCAGTCTATCTGACAGAGGCGGGCTCTGGGTGGGCGTAACATGATGACGACAGCGCTGTGCCGTAGGAGTCGAAAAGTAAACAGCCAAGATGGCAGCTGCCAAAGGACCGTGTCCATTCAATTTAGCTTTGGAAGAAACGCTAAGCCAACTACACTTATCTTTTTCCTTGAGAGACGAACAGAAGACTGCCCTAGAAGCCTTCGTTTCCAGGAAGGATGTTTTTTCCAGTTTGCTGACGGGATATGGCAAAAGCATTATATATCAGTTAGCCCCACTGTTCGGAAAACCAATGGGGCTTAGTGCAATGAATACGTCACCTTGTTTTTTGCTCTGATTGGCTATCGTGCCAATTGTGTGCGGCGGCATTTGAAATACCTCAGTTAGTGCTGCCGGTGAGGGCCAGACTCAAAATCTTTTTAAATTTGAGTCTGGATTTCCAGGCTAATACTATGCAGGATTTGCCCCAAAAACAATGTATAGACTCATATATAAGTTATCTCAATCATCACTTACAGTATGACCCACTAGTGAGTGAAGGATTATTTATCTGTAGAGACTCTGCCCTCTGCCTGTATTTTCTGATTTTCTTCTTGTTTTGCTGTGTTTGTGACATTCCTGGGCACATCAGGCAGGTAAGCTCGAGACTTTATAAAAAGGTAGTGACTAGGTATCAGACCCTAAGCAGCACAAATCAAAGAGGAAGCTATGAAAATTATGGAACACTGACGCTTTGTCAGCGACCCTTGTAGTTGGATATCGTCGCACCAAGGTACCCTTTAGTGGCAGTAGGAGACGTATCAGGCAACCAGAGTATAAAGAGCGAGAAAGTCTGCATATGGTGGTTAGGAGGGAAGGTGGATGCGTCAAAAACACTCTGGACTTTGACCCGAGAGACCGAAGTTTGTTTCCTGTGTAAAACCAAAAGTTAGTAAAGTACTTTAATAACAACACAGTGTGCTAGTATGTGTAACATACTACACTAGTGACTTATGTCATGTGATGTTATATTATGTTAAAAACAAATATATTTATTTTAAGCCAAACCATGATATTGTTTTGTAAATTGAACACGTGTCTTTGTTGACTAAATCTAAGGAAGTAAATCAAAAAACTCAAAAATGTTTTTTTAAACCTATGTTCCAAGTTTATTTTGAAGAGATACTGTATGCATTTATCAAGCAGAAATGGTATTTCCTGTGAAAATGGAAGTTTATTTTGAAAAGACAGAATGTACATAACAAGCGTAAAGTGACATGCTGTCCCTGAGCCTCCAAAACTGACGCAAAAGGGGTATCTAGAGCATCATAGTTTGCCGTGTAGGGCCATGGACCAAGTGCTGGTATTTGACGAGCTGGGAGTAAGGTTGTGTCAGGAAAAAAAACACAAGTAAGCTGAAACTTCAAGTGGACAAAACAAGAGTGAATCTGGGGTTGGCTTTCAACTTAAATGTTCACATACTATACCTTTAAACTGATGTGAACCACTGTAATTGTCATAAAGATCATAAATGTAATTTGTATGTAATACACATGCATGCACTTTAGAATTTATTGTTGCTTTAATGTCAATTCTTTTTTGTAGATTTAATAATAATATAATGTCTATTTTAATCACACAATAGATTTTATTTTATTTTACTTTTCCTTATTTTATTTCATTTCATTTTATTCTATTTTATTTCATTTCATAAATTCATTTTATTTTGACTGTGCGGCCTTGGAAACTGGGAGTAGGCGGACAAAATAAACAAGATATATGGATCAAAGGTTCATGTGTTCTCTGGGTCTGAGCCTCAGATTCAGGGCTGCGCGCAGGAACATAAGGCTGCTCAGACAGCATATAAAATCACAACAGGAGCTTGGGAGGTTTAATGTGAAGGGGATATGCCCAGATGTCCCCCTGTCATTAATTTGAAGAGATCCTGCAGGATTACTGCTGATTTCAGGCGAAACTCTGCTCACTGGCAGCGCTCTCCCTCTGTGCTAACTGAATCAGAAACATGCAAGAACATCACGTAGAATATTTCACTAAAATCCAGCCTGGTATTCTGTTACTAGTCTTAGCTTAAAGGAAAATAACTCGACTTAAATCAAACAGGAGTTACCTCATTAGACAGGACCTAAGCCTGATGACAACACAAGATTATCTTCACCAGAGATTTCACTCAGCCTTATAGAAAACACACATATGCAGCGTATGTGTGTGTGTGTGTGGTATGGAACATTAAAATCTGTTGTCACACTGCAGACAGGCACATTGTGCAAAGACTGTTGCCTCTTGATGTGACTGGCAGCACCGGCATCACTCATTCCTCCATGCTGCTTTTCAGACTATTGTTTGGTATTTGAGCAGAGGAGTGTGCGTGACAACAAGCACAGAGCACTCCACTTACACGACTCCATGATTTATATACAGATAAAATGCTTCGTTTCACCGTGAAGTTCAATCCAACTTTGAGTTAAACGAACCACTGACACCCTTGACTTTTTTGAGCATGCTTTTGTTTAACTGACTTTGGTAACATTTCACATCAAGCACTACAGTTTAACGTAAAATAATCACATTGTAAAAAATATTACTCGTATGTTTACACTGTTTTTATCATAAAACAGTATTAAGAAAACAGAAATAATATTCTCCTGTAATGCCATGTAACTTTCTGGATACAATTTTTTACATTTAAATACTGCATTAATCTGTTTAATGCTTACATAACTTAACGAAAGATCACATTTTCAGCCACATCTCACAGTCTTCATATAAAACCACCTGGAGTCACGAGACCTACTGCAGGTCACATGATAGAATTGTGCCATTTCCATGACAACTAAGCAAATGTCATTCTCTGGTGAAGACCTTGAGACGAGGCTGAAAGCTCTGGAAAAAAAAAAAACCCAGTAAGTGGACTTGAGTTAAGATTTTGTGTAACGGCTATTTCCAGCATTACAAACTCATTTTTGCGCTCAAAAAATACAAAATATTGTTGTTGTATTACCACATGTATATAAAGTTCGGGGACTCACAGGAAACAAACAAACAAAACAAAAAACAAAACAAGGAGAGGAGTCAGTAAAAAGATTCTAAAACACTGGATCCCACAATGATAGTGGTGTATTTTTGTTACCTTCCTTGCCTGGCAGAAGCCCACCTTGAGACGTGGACTTCACACAGCCAGTTTGTCACGCAGCCTTTCTCTCTCTGTAAATGTGTTTCCCGGGTTCTACAGTATGTTCCCTGCTCAACCAAAAAGGGTTCCGGGTTCTATGTTCCCCACTTAACACTGCAAAAAAAGGGTTCTATGTTTCCCGCTCAACCAAGCGGGAAACATAGAACCCTTTTTGTGTAAGCAGGGAACATAGAACCTTTATTTGCAGGGTTAAGTGGGGAACATAGAAGCCGGGAAACATAGAACCCGGAGAACATAAATACGCTCCCGCATCACTGAGCTAGCTAACATTACAACTAAACTGAAGAAGATGTTAATAAAGATTTCAAAATTATGATGACCATCGTATTATCCTTGTTAAATGTTGTTTTTATGATCTATGGTCCTTTGTTTTGGTAACAAGCACAACAAAAGATATCGCTAGAGTGCTGATGTCTCAGGAGCTTGCTAGCTAGCTAGCTAACATATATTGTTATTGCTAATTTGTGCATGTCAGTCCCACATTTTGACACATTTCCAGGTCGCATTCCTGTCTTTGATGGCATATGACACCCAAAATATAACTAAAGTCCAGCAGCAAAGTTGCTGCACTTGTTGCCACTCCTCTAATATCAGTACAAGCTGGCAGGGTAGGAGCAAGGGTTGCTAATGTTAGCTTGCCGAGCACCATTAGTGGCTTTGTAATGAAGAAGTGTTTTTTTATGACTTGTTGATCAACTGATTGTGTGAAAGTTAGGTTGTGAACAAATTGCGAGCGTTCTGACAACCACAAAAGAAGGATGCCTATAGACCACGCAAAATAATTCACCACTACAGAAAACAATATGTTGGCAATGTCCAGTAAAACAAATACAAATTCAGTTTTATTGGGGAAGATTTGAACAGCTACCCAGTAACTCCAAGGGGCTTGGTGGCATTTGAAAATGAGGGTAGGGGTAAAAAGAAGATCTAGGGTTGTGTCTGGTAATGATTTCTGGAAAGAGACCTTGCTGTCAAGTTTTTGAAATGAACTTTTTTGGCATTTTGAGCACCACAAGCTGAGTGCCATCTAGTTCCATTATATTGGAGAGAAGGCAGACATCTCTATGGCTGATATCTCCTATACTCTAACTTATTCAGATAAAAGGGAAATATATGTATTTTGGATTTTGGTGTGAACTGTCCCTTTAAGGTTGTAGGTCCACTTAGATGTCACTCCTGACAAGAAACATGACACTTTGTTTGTCGCTCAGATAAGCTTTGAAAAAATTATTATTAAATCAACAATTGAAACATTTGTCAGAAATCCATTACACTATCTGATCTGTGTGGCTCCATGAATAACTTGTTTTCATCACATGGGCAACACAATGAGAGAACGGAGAAAAATATATCACCGAAATTATGAGAATTTCAAATGCAATCCTGTGCAGGGAAAGAGAGCCGAAGCAGCAGTGTCGGCTCGGCAGGGTGTCTTGAGGTGTTTATGCATATACGCCGAGTTATTATCCACGCTGAGTGTGTGTGTGTGTGTGTCTGTGTGTCTGTGTGTCTACTGAGTGGACTCTAATACTGTATGATAATCATCTGACACACAAGCTGATTTCTCTTCTGTTATTAACCACAAAGTCGTATTGTTCACACAGTGTGAGTGTGTAGCAGTCATACTTTTCCTCTGTGGGAGGCATCACTTAGATTTTCTGGTGGTGGAATAAAAATACATTAATCAATAGCATAAAATTTTACTGCCGTTCCCTCTCTGGATGTATTTCAGGAATTCAGACCTGAGAAAAGGGCCTATTTTCTTTAGAAGGGCGTGACTGGGACAAACAGGATTTAACATTGATGATCATTACTGTGCTGTGGTGGAAACTGGCAGACAGAAATGTCGTAAGAGGGGATTAATCGAGATTTTCTGTCCAAACATCTCAAGGTGTGTTTGTGTTCCTTCTGAATCACGCAGAGCCGTGGATGCTGAAAGATACGACGTGTGGTCTGATTAGTCTCTTATCAGTCACTTTACAGCTTTGAGCTTGACTAACCAAAGAAATGTATTTCTTCTGCTCAGTCCAAAAATACAACAGTGGATGTTTAATAATGAGTTTTAGAAGGCACAGACAAAATGAGAAAAATGATATCTCCAGAACATTAAAAAATCACTAACAAGATTTACCATATTTAACAGAATAGATAACATGCTTCCCTTCATTTCATAATTAAGAAACCTGCCCGGTGGGGCTCATTAAAGGTCGCTCATCAAGAAACTTTACTTCATAAAAAGCTTTTGTTCCTCTGAGCTGAACTCGCAGTGCAGTCTGGAATATACAGACGGGTGACGAATTAAAGAAAAAACCTGAATAAATGAAAGAAATATAACAAATGGAGATGCTTTCGCATAAGCAACGAGGTGTCACTGGAAGGTTTGATGAGAATGAAAATGAGGTGATCACCCGTTTGTATTTTAACAGTCAACGAGTTCAGGTTTATAGATTATGGAAGTGCATTTGTGGGTAAATATTATAGGAATAGGAATATTTATTTTTGTCCTGGATAAGTTTAAAATGAGTAATTAGTTGCATCCACATGCTGCTGAATAATTATTTTCTTTTGAATTGTACATATTCTGATAATTTAAGATCATCTATTTGCCATAAACCCTGATTATTCTAGTGTACATTGTGGTGTGCATTGAAAACAGTTGTTTGATTTTGATGTGTTTCGCAACCTTGTTCCAAAAGTCTGGAAAATAAGGCAAAATGAATATTTAACTAGTATTTCTTCTGAGTTCTCTTAGTGATTTTTAGAATTTTGGATTATGCTCTGCATTTTGATTAGTGTTGGGTATCAGTACTCAATATCTTTAGAGATACAGGTGGTAACGTATAGAAATAGAGCATAGCGTTAGTTCAGGCAGGTCATGATGTCAAGCTCAGCTCACATTCCAGCTACATCAGCTGATCTCAAGCAGCCAATCAATTGATGGAACAACTGATTGATGGAAGGAAGTCAGCTGATAGATCACATGATTCCTTTCTATGCAACCAATTGGCAAATCTCATTCAGGGCACCCTATTTAAACTGCTCTGACCTGCCTACTGTTGCTGCTTCCTCTGCAAGCTGCTTTGCAACCTGCCTCCACCCCAGCTCCTCCTTTTCATGTTGTGTGAGCACGGTCTCACTTCAAAGTCATGGGCAGTGACTTACGATGTCAGAATCCATCGAAAAAGGTGTCTTTTAACGTCGGCATGATACGCGGCCAGTTGCTGTTATAGTTTTACGGCGCCCGGCAGCATCAGGGGGAAACGTGGAGGGACAAGGACGAAAGTTAAAGCGGCGAAAGTCCGAGTGGGGCTGGTGGGAAGGGTGGCGGATGTACCCAATGAACACCGAATTTCACATGAGAGAGCAGGGTTTCGTATCACGTAAGATTCTAAAGCGAAACCCTGTTCTTTTTTCCTAAACCTGACCACTTCCTTTTGTTGCCCAAACCTTATGACGTGCTTTTGTTGCCTAAACCTAACCAAGTGTTGGTTGTTGAAGGAAAAAACATCAATTCACGGTGTTGTACCGACATAGTGCGTTTATTTTGAAAGAGACTATAATGTTAAATTTCCTGTGAAAACAGAAGTGCATTTTGAAAGAAGACAATGCATGTAACAAACAGAACTTGACCTGGTGTCCCAGAACGTCAACAACCAGCGCACCCAGGGTACCTTTTACATCGTTTGTGGACATGGAAAGTCCAAGACCAAAACATCAATATGTGACACGGTCAGAGTGAGAATGTGTTGGTTGTGTCTGACTTATCAATGTCATTTCTGCTTGTCATTGAAGCTGCTCTGTTCTGTTCCCAGGGGTGTTTGCTGCTGCTCTCGCTGCCTTAAACCCAGTTCAGACCAATGATTCGTGACGAGACGAAAACATTTTAGAACGTTACAGAGAAAGGTTGCAGCGGTGTGAACTGCTATATATCCGGTCTGAGCTCGACTCAAGCCGGCTGATGGTGTCACCTGCAACTCCACTGGTAAAAATGCTGCCGGCTGCTTTTAGAATGTAAAGCACGTCACCTGTTTCTATAGCCAATCAGCTTGTAATGAAGTCCGCTGGTCAAGTCAAAATGGCCGCAGATGATGCGTTCGCTTGCTGTGGCAGGTGCTCTGTCCCTAACGAGCCCTTTATTTCCGTAAATTTAATTTCCGTTTTCAATTACTTTTCTTTCTCGTTCTTGTCATATATCTGTTCGTTATGGCAGAAACAATCAAAATCGGGCTGTTTTAAAAAGTACTTGACTGTTTTTGATGAACGTCTGACGTCTTTGGTTGTTTCTGAGTGTAACTGTGGGATTCAGAGAATATACTCATTGAAAACTGTGATGAGAGTAAATTTAGGTTGATAAGAGATTCACAATGGTGATAATTTGATAAATTAAAATTATCGTCCATTCATAGAGAGCAACACACACACACTCACTGTTCATTCTTCAGTTCCAGCTTGTTTGGACTGCTGGTCAGACGAAATGAGCTCTTTGAATATGTCACTTTCAGTTCTAGAAAATTGTGATAATGAAAATAATTGTTAGTTGCAGCTGTACTCCTCAGAAAAGCAGCAATTTAATCACATTTGCATTCCCTGAATTGGAACATCCTGCCTAGTGTACCTTGACTGTTTCTTTTGTCTGTACGACATGTTCCGTACATGCTATGGGCGTCACTTGACATCAAACGAAAATTAAAGGATCTCACTTAAGGGATTATATGTTAGTGACAGAACAGAATATACAAACCTGTCCACTCCTGTAATGCAGCCCAGTGTCGTGTCATTAAGGTGGATTACATACCAGTGTCTGTGCATGGATGTAGTTAAATTTAGCTTCATCATAACTGCAAGAAACTCAGCTCTCTTTAAAGACAACATTACATTTATAAAGGACGAACCTCTCTGAGCTAAGAGATATGTCCGTCAGAAGCAGCACACAAGGAGATTACATAAAATTACAAGAGGGCATGGACGGTACACGATTACCAGCCTGTTGCGAGCACCGGAACGCACAAGAGCAAAAAAAGGAAACAGCTTTTTGTGAGGACGGAACATCAAAAGCATGACAACCCCATGTGGAGTCACAGCGTGGTGTTGCTGCTTCCCAGATTGTAGTGCGTCACTGTGCCAAACATTGAGCAGCAGCCGCACATCTAACACATGTTTGACATTTTGTTTGGCTCCGTTTTAAGCAAAAGTGAAATGTATGCAATCTGTTACATCCTGGAGTTTACGAAAACAAAAATGTTTTTCGGTATGAACGGTGGTGACGCTGCAAGCAAATGAGCTGTAAACACTTTAAATGACACTCATTGTCCTTTGAGATAGTTTCGTACTCCAGTGGCTGAGTGTCCTTTTGAGTTTGTTCTTGATCAGAGGTTTTTAGACAGAGACAGATGGGCTGAAGTTTCTTTGTGCGGCTGCTACAACAGCAGGAGTCTTCCCATGAGGGGCATCAAACTACAGGTCCCAGAGAGGGTCAAAAAAGCTCACAGATCAATACACATTAGTCGCTGCTCGAGTGCTGAACATGGATTAGTTGACATCATGGAACCTTGAGGGCTGCAATCTGTGTGTGTGTGTGTGTGTGTGTGTGTGTGTGTTGTTCTTATTATGAAGAGTCGACTAAGCACCACCATTATCCAAGATTATGCTAATAGCAGTTTTAGGAGTAACAGTGCAGCTGAATTCATTTACAAGTATGAGTGATTTCTTGATTTTCTACCCTTGAAGTATTTAATACATAACATATATATAATAGGTAGATGCTTTACGAATCCAGGTGTCCACAGCCCAGCCAACAATGATATTTACACCCTGCCTAAACATATTCCTGGGTGTCCTACCAACAACGAAATATGACGGGTCTATTCAGTTATTCAGCTAAAGTTCATGAACACAGTGTACCTTCAGCAGCTTTACACATCCTAAAAACTGAAAATAATAACTCAACTAAGTCTAAAAATAACAAGCCAATAGTGACTCGCACAGGACTCAAACCCTAGTCTCTTATATGAGAGTTTGGTGCTATCCATCCACCACATCCTACTCCCTTCATGGACTCTACCGCTCTTACAACGTCACCTGACTTCCTGGCAGCGCATTGATGAGTTTTTTCTCCAAAATTTCCCACTTTAATCTCAGAGAATATCCAAGATTGGCTCTTAATAGCCCTAACAACGACCTCATTGCTCTAACCTCAACCACATCCGACCTTGACAGACCAACTTGACGTCACAAGTGTGTGTCTCTGATTTAAGTCCAACATTCACTCTTGGTTTAGCTTTATTTTGTTCCCCACTAACTCTTGAGGGAAATATCCAATGGCCCTAACACACCAAGCCAACGGTCGGCCATTTGTCAATACCGGGCTGTCGGTGAGCATTTGTCACCCTACTTTTTTGGTGCATCAAACACCATTGGCACTAGTCGGCCTTTGTCAGCTGTTTTTCAGCCAACTCATCATGTTGAATCAATGTCTGAGGTGGTGGAGCCCATGGTTTACAGAAATCATTCTGATTGGCAGTTCAGTTTGGTTCACAAGAAGAGACACAAAAGTGAGGAAAGTAAACAAATAGCTAAAGTCAAGAGGTTGTGAGATTGAAACAAATTTGTTATACTAGGTAAGATTACTTTTTTTTGCCATTGGCGTTCATAATTGTTTGTGTTATTGTTCGCAAGCGCATGAGAAAATATCTTTTTGTTTTCTCAACATCAGATTGTGCTGTTAATGTGCTAATGGGCTAACTAGCATCTTGAATCCGTCCTGTCGCTCTTTCGGTTTCCCTTTTTCAATGATGAATACAGACGCAGCCTGATGTTATGGAGAACTATTTCCTCTCACACGTGCAGAAAGTACGTGCTTGTTGTCCGTTGGCTTAAGTCTTTGTGGTGTGTTCAAGTACTACTTATTGGCCAGGACACAGGCGACACGAGGCAATGCAGCAGTTAGCCTTCCTCGCCATTAGTTCTTTATTGTCAGCTTGGTATGTCTGAGCCTTAACTTTAAATGCTCCACTATTATCCCCAGCTAGTCACTAACTCTGCCTGTTTGCTGTTTGGTGCTGACCTGGTAGTGTACTGTGGGTTTATTGGACATTTTTTCACTGTAAACAGCTGTGTGCTGTGGCTGAAAATGCTGATGCGTGTGGTGAGAGTGAACCAAAACACTTAAGTTGTGGTCCAGAAAAGTAAAGCAGCTGAAAACACTAAAACACTCTGTAGAGCTGAGGAGAGCCATCTCTTTCACAAACAAGTAAACATGTGATCTATTGTTAATATGAAAATATTGATTATAGCTGCTTTAACCACAGAGGTATCCATCTTTTATCTCACAGAAAGAAAGTAATAAGTGTATTTCTCAGAATATACTATCACTATTAGAAACATTTGTGACATCGGCACACCCTCCTGTATGTTGTCGGGATGGTTGATGACACAAACTAAAAGCTTTTGACAGCTTAATGGAATAAGACATTTCTTCAAAGCTGGTTTTGGAAGGTATCTGTTTTTGGAACCACTGATAAGAGGAGGAGGAGAAGAATTCAAGCGCAGACACACTTGAATCTCAGGAGAGTCTTGATGCTTGTTTATTCTGGCAGTGTTAGGTAGACTGAACAGAGAAGGACTTGGCAGAACAATAAACAACTATATTACTGCTGAAGGAGTACCAGCTAACTGAATTCACCAGAGAAAAGCAATCTGCTAAACTCGATAGACGGGCTGCTAAATAAACAGCTCACGTTGTCTCAACGGGTGGCCGGACTAAGACGGAGCAAAGTGAGAGTGGGTACCATAATGCTGCATTGGATAACACTGATCACTGTTTACATGCCTGCAGGGCCCAGTTCAAGAAATGAATCTGGATCAGAATGATCTGGATTTGGAAATCCCATGTTTTTCTAAGGCTATTACCGATCAGGTAATCCATCTTAACTCTGTGTGGGTATTTCAAAGCAACATTGGATTAGATAACACTGATCAAGATACAGACTTTTCAAGATTACCAAATGCAGACAACCAGTGCTCTAAAATGGAAGTACATAACACAGTGTAGGTTTGTGAAAAACAACTGATAGAATAGCCAGGGTGGGGTCACCTTACATTTTCATTTTGCTCTGTCTCAGACAATATGTGTCTATACAAGTAATCTGAAACTGAAAATGGGTTTTGAGGGAAATGTAATGCAGAGCACATTAAGTTTATTCAATAGTGACGACAGCATTATTTTTTATTACCTTTTTCATTAAAATGCAACCAAAACCAAATCTTTTCCGAGCCTTAACTAAAGTGAATTTGTCATCTAACGCTAAAAGACAGGTGTCTGGACATGACCATGGGGTACTGGTGTTAAAGTCCTGCACTTTGTACATCCATCATCCTCCCCAATCACCTACTTCTGAAGCCTACTACAACATGAACATTGTATTTTGTTACCTGACAGACACGTCGTCTCTGAACATGATTGTTGCAACAATAACATAATTAAGAAAGCTGTTAAGTAACATACAAACGCATTTTCTAGGGAAAAGGGTTGTCTAGGGTGCTTTCACACCTGCCCTGTTTGGGTCAGTTCAATAAAACTCAAGTGTGTTTGCCCCCTAAGTGCGGTTCGTTTGGGCAGGTGTGAACACAGCAATCACACTAAGGCGCGCACCAAAAGAACCGGACCGAGACCTTCTTGAAGAGGTGGTCTTGGTCCGGTTACAAACAAACTCTGATGCGGTTCGTTTGTGGTGAGAACGTGTTCTGACCTGGATCTGAACCAGCTGCAGTCATGACACATTGTTTGGGTTAAACATGAGCATGTTACAGTCCTGGAGGATTATTAATGTGCGCCTCCTCCTGTACTGCCTTAATATGCACATTCAGCACATCCAATGCATCAAAACATTGTTTTCTAGTTGGAGCCGCGCCTCGTTTTCAAACTGTATGGTTTGACTAAAATGAACAATGACAGCAATATAGTCCACGATGAGCAGCGCTACAATCAACCTGCGTAGTTGTCCCTCCATTGTAACATGAGAAAGTGTCACATTTACCTTGCAAGTGTACTCTTCTTCAACGATTTGTTTACTTCCTGGATTTTTCCCGCATGGAAATTCTGACAAATCAAGAGCAACTTTCTCACACAAGGCATTTGATCTGTTCTGCTTGTAAATGCTGCTGTGAGAACATGAACCAACTCTAGGCAATTATACAACTTTGTGACAAAATTAGTCCCTAATTCGGACCAAAGGAAGCGAACTCTAGGTCTAGAAGCACCCCAATTTGAATAGACAGAAAACAGCTTTGGTAATGCAACTAACAAAAATGTTTGACTGTCACTATAATTGATATAAAGTGATAAATCAAAGTTAAAATACGTATTTTTTGCATTCGACACACTCTGATTGTTTAAAAGACAGGTGTCCCAATCCTACAAAAAAGTTTTAAACATTTATAAAGCCATACTGGGTGAACACATTTGCACTCTGATTGAACAGAGATGTGATTTAGTTACAGTCTGACATCTTTAGATTTAGTCTTGTTGTTTGTTTCTTGTGCTTGGACTGAGCTGGGTGAGAAAGCTTTTATGTGCTCTGCTCCCATCACTTTGAATAGCCTTCAAAAGATTTTAAACTAAGAGAATTGGTCTGTCTGCCTGATTTCAAAGCTCCCATATGTACAAGGGTAAATTAATCAGCTGGTACTTGACATTGTGTGAAGGTATTCTAATATTGCGACATGTCAATATATATCTTATATGTTTTTCTTGTGGTTCTTGTTGTATAATGTTTTTTATGCTGCTGTCTTGGTGGAATCTCCCCTGAAGAAGAAACTGTTGATCTCAGCAAGACATACATGGTTAACTATTGGTTGTATTAATAAAAAACAAAACTGGATTATGTGATCTAATCCCATCTCAGAATCCTTTTGAACAACCTATTTTCAAGATTTAATCCAATTACTCCTGAGCAGCTGGGCCCAGATCAGCACCAAGGACAGTTTTTGTGAATCAGTTTATTTTAAAAGATTCGTGATCCATCATGTTGTTGTCTAACTCTGTTGTGTGTCCTACATTTTTTAATGGAGAATAGATTTCCACCTTCATTATTTCTGCTTGAAAAAATGTAGAAGAGTAGAGGGAGGTTGTGTAAAATGACTTTTTAAAATTACATTAAAGCATAATAGAGTTTCATTATGTTTTTATTGAGCATTCTGCCATGCTCTTTATTTTTTCCTTCTTGCCTTGGGGGAAAAGTTTGGGAGAAACTTAATTTGTTTGTATCTGAGGTTTTATACTGAGCACACTGAAGAAAAAAAGTGATGGCAGAGTGACTCACCGAGTGTCCTCGGTGAAGGTATTTTCAGGCTTTTCTCTCTTGACAAAATAGAAATTGTTTGAGGGGTTATTTCACAGTCATGAGTGAAAAATGTTTCTTACTCGTGCAGGCCTTACACCAACAACCTTTCAAGTGACTTTGCTGTCACAGACGACTTTCCAGTGTTGGAATAAAGTCATGAGAGTTACCTTAGTTGGTACCTGCTCCCGTGATCTCGATCATTTAGTGTAAGTTGGTCATAAACTCAGTCTGAGCTGACTTAAATCAGTCGTCTTCTCTTGCTGTTGCGCAAAAATCAAATGCTTGATGTTATTTTAAGTTCCTAGTCTTGGTTCATGCAAACACTGAAAAATATCTGCGCTTTCTCCAGCACCGAGAAGAAGCAGCGAACTGGGTAGACAGTAAACATGGAGGTGCAAGAACGTGCAAAAGTCTCAGTTCTCTTTTACCATTGAAAAGGAGCAGAAAGTAGTCGAGCAGTGGTATGAACAAGAGTTGTGTTTAACTTGGCTTGTATCTTATCCACCAACCAGCAGTTATTTTAGTAATATATTTTAATTTTTGAAACAGTTCTCGTCTTATTCCAAGAGAAAGTTTTGTACATAAATACAGTTTATCTTTATAGATTATATTTATACTTGTGCACCTCAAAAACACTAGTCAGCAGCAGGGTTTCTGTTAGGTGCTGTAAAGTTTACTTGATTCAAAACACACATTAAACATGGCTTAATAGAGACAGTTTCAAACACAAGTACACAAATCAGCTTCACTATAACTCGCAGCATTCACAGACAAACACTTGTCTTTATCTGGACACATTTTCCCCACTAATACAACATGCTAATGTTATTAGCACAAGCCTATGGCATTTTACATTGTATAAATTAGCCTAGCAGCTAGTGGACTTTTCCTCTTCTCATATAAAACCAGGGACAACAGCAACATTTAACAAAGGTAACGGCACAAAATTTGATCAATATATCAATGTTTCATTACCATTTTTAAACTAGGCTAATTTATACAATGTAAAATGCCATAGGCTTGCGCTAATAATGTTAGCATGCTATATTTGTTTGGATAACGTGTTGACCAATGTATCATTACCATTGTATAAATTAGCCTAGTTTAACAATGGTAATGATACATTGGTCAATACTTTTTCTACATAAACACATAACATAACCGAACATTTTTAATAAGAATCCCTTTGTTTTTCCAAGAATAGAAAGAAGAATTGTGCTGGCTGGGATACTTTTAAGTTGAAAAATAAAGGCACTTGTGAGGAAAAACAAAATTTTGTTGAATGTTGCACTGGGTCAAGAAATGTGGTGTGGGTGATGTGGTGATACTGAAGTAAAAAACTCAGGTGCTTTTCGGGATAGGGAAAGTAATTGAATAAGAATAAAAAAAAAACAATGACCGTCCACCTCACCTTTAATGGAAGTCAATGGTATTGGCTGGCAGTCTAAAAAGCATCAGAGGCAATCTGACTGCAAGTTAAAATCCTTAATTAATATATGCACATTTCATCTCAAAGACTCTTAATCAGGAAATAAAGTAGTTATCTTTGACATTTCCATGATATTCACCCAATCAGAGACATTCTGGTGCTCAGCCATAACTGCCACTCAGTCATGTGATAAATTCAAAGGAAGTTAAAATGATGTAATGTGGAAACTGTAAACAACTAATAAATCTTATGTTGCTTATCTCTGTATGTGTTAAAACTGTAGGTGTGTGGACAAATGCATCATATTTTGCAATAGTCGGCACGAGTTCTAATGATAGCAGCTGACCAAAAGACATTACTCTGCATAGCTGTAGCCTATATAAGTCTGGTGTACCTGCAGAAATGCTGACGAAGCAGCTCCGCAAATGACG
Source organism: Epinephelus lanceolatus (assembly GCF_041903045.1). NCBI lineage: Eukaryota > Metazoa > Chordata > Actinopteri > Perciformes > Serranidae > Epinephelus > Epinephelus lanceolatus. Next base: position 22,320,687 of record NC_135754.1, on the reverse strand, counting down.
ACTTTTACAGCGTCCCGTCCTATTGCCCAGATTAGGCCAGCAGTATTTCATAAAAACACTTTGTTTGGCTTCAGGTGGGCTCAGACTTAGATCTGTTGTTGTTTTACACAAAGGCAGAAACACGGACTTAAAGGATTTACAGCGGGGGCATTGGCACAAACGCTGTCACTAACTTCAAAAAAGAAATGGCTGCTGTTTTTGAACTTTTTACGGAGACAAAGACTGAAACTTTGTAACATTATGGATGATCACAGCTGCCGTCTGATGCAGAGGTGGAGCTGACTGTGTGAAGCTGAGCTACAGCTGTCTGTGCGCTGCTGCCAGTGGGCGTATATGGAAGTTGCGGAGACCTATGGGTGGTTTATGGGAACTGTCGGATGCACCTCTGCTCACCCCTGCGCCCTTCGCCTTTTATTAAATTAATCGTCCTCATTTCCTGTGTTAAACTCGATCTACACCCAGAAATGTTAAAGCACAAAAGGCTCAGAGAGAACGTGCATGTGTGAATACAGAATGTGTGAAACCCAGGAGCAGGAATTAGTCGTACGGAGAGTGAGGGGGGAAAATGGTCGTGGCCTTTAGTTTGACATTTTTGACCAAAGCAACACACATGCACAAACACGTGGTTTGCTTTGGGGCCAGATTATGACAGCCAGACACAAATTGTGGTAAATATAGCTGCTGGTTTGGGCACACACACTGTAACAGTGCATTGCCCTTCAGGTGTATTGGTGTTGTGTAATCAACGTGCAAAACGATTGGGAGCTTAAAGAATAATCCTGGCCATATTATCTGTCAGGATAACATTTATCCCCAGATTTAAAATTATTGTTAACACATCCTCTTTTTTATTTTCTTTTCTTGTGAATCGCTCATGACAAAGTGAAAACACACAGTATGTTTGCACTGTATATATGTGCTTTATTTTGCAATAAAAGGTGCAATTGTGCCAGATTTATATGGTGCTTTCAGCTTTATTTTAACCTCCAAATAATTTAAAACAGATAATCAAGTTGAATTGGGGATGGGTTTACAACTTGGACTGTTTTGTAAAGTTGCAATAGTCACAACTGATTAAAGGTGATCAAAAATACATTACTAATAATTGACATTTAAAAATAAACTTGTCGACTAGTCTAAAAGTAAGTGAACACTCAGAAAACAGTCAAAATTGATCAATTATTTTAATACTGTACAAAAAATGCTTATATTTTAAGAGCCTTTTGAAATCATTACTCACATTTTTCTTTTTATATATTAAAAAAACACACAAACGAAACAGGACTGTATGAAAAATAGATCTATCAAAATTGTCCCATGTACTAGACGCATCGTTCAATGGTAGAGGTAGTAGAAAAGTGCACTCTGATTGTGACAAAACCATCACTCATGTAATGGTGTGCAGATGCTCGACTTAATAAGAGGGTGAAACAATGTAGAGGGGAACAAGCTATGTCAGACAGCATGGGGTAGAGCAGAAACAAAAATTAAAGGTAAAGTATTAAATATTAGCAGAGTGAGTGAACAAGTAAATCAAATGAAGTTTAATCCGCAAATTGCTCGGACCGTGCACTGACAATATACAGACAGTGACCCGACTCAGTAGCCATGTTTCCATCAGCCTGTTTAGATGCACTTCTAGAAGTATCACATCAGAAAATTATGATGGAAAGGCCAAAATTCGAATTAAAATCCCCTGATTCGCAAAAACTAAAATACGCTCGCTTTAGCCAGTTTTTGGTTGATTCGAAAAAATGTTGATTCGCAAAAGGGAGGATGGAAACAGTTATGTTCGAATTAAGTCTGACGTAGCGCACCTCTCTCCATGGTGATATCCACACTCCGGGTCGGGAAGGCGGTAATGCATTTACAAGCTGGTTGCCAACTGCCAGAAAATGTAGAAGAAGAAGAAGAATGCGAGAATTGTTTTGATTCCGGTTCTGCGGAAAACTTGCAGTTCGTAGTTTTCACCAAAGTCCGTACATTTAATGGACACACACAGGATTCGTATTTCTTTTAATGCGCATTTCCCAATGATTCGAATCACTTTTGGATGGAAACATAGCTACTGATGATGAACACTAAATCGCTCACATTTTTCAGTGACAAAATCGTATTTTAATGCTGCTGAAATGAGCAGCACTTTGCAACGTGCGTTATGAACATTGCAAATTATCCTACAGTACATGAAAACAGCTCACTAAATAAAAGTTAACATTATGTATATTCTTGAGGAAAATACATCTTACAGGAACATTTATTCATTTTATATCCACACTCCGGGTCGGGAAGGCGGTAATGCATTTACAAGCTGGTTGCCAACTGCCAGAAAATGTAGAAGAAGAAGAATGCGAGAATTGTTTTGATTCCGGTTCTGCGGAAAACTTGCAGTTCGTAGTTTTCACCAAAGTCCGTACATTTAATGGACACACACAGGATTCGTATTTCTTTTAATGCGCATTTCCCAATGATTCGAATCACTTTTGGATGGAAACATAGCTACTGATGATGAACACTAAATCGCTCACATTTTTCAGTGACAAAATCGTATTTTAATGCTGCTGAAATGAGCAGCACTTTGCAACGTGCGTTATGAACATTGCAAATTATCCTACAGTACATGAAAACAGCTCACTAAATAAAAGTTAACATTATGTATATTCTTGAGGAAAATACATCTTACAGGAACATTTATTCATTTTATATCCACACTCCGGGTCGGGAAGGCGGTAATGCATTTACAAGCTGGTTGCCAACTGCCAGAAAATGTAGAAGAAGAAGAATGCGAGAATTGTTTTGATTCCGGTTCTGCGGAAAACTTGCAGTTCGTAGTTTTCACCAAAGTCCGTACATTTAATGGACACACACAGGATTCGTATTTCTTTTAATGCGCATTTCCCAATGATTCGAATCACTTTTGGATGGAAACATAGCTACTGATGATGAACACTAAATCGCTCACATTTTTCAGTGACAAAATCGTATTTTAATGCTGCTGAAATGAGCAGCACTTTGCAACGTGCGTTATGAACATTGCAAATTATCCTACAGTACATGAAAACAGCTCACTAAATAAAAGTTAACATTATGTATATTCTTGAGGAAAATACATCTTACAGGAACATTTATTGGGAACAAATTGCATAAAATAATAATAATAATTTTGATAGGAAGATCAACCGACTAGTACTTGTGCCGAATAACGAGGGTAGCAACGTTTAATCGACTAGTCCAGTGGTTCTTAAATGGTTTGCCAGGTGTGCCGTGGGATTTTGTGATAACCACACATTATTAATGCAATATTCAACTGGGGCCTATACAAAAAGTTATGAATTAATTTTTAATTGACTGTATAAGTATGTTGTGTGCACCCATTTCCTAAGAAGGAGGCAAATTTTAGCTAAAAAATGTAATTTAATTTAATTAAAAAACCTTTATTGCTGTCTGAACGTGGGAATTATAAGAGTGTGACACATCCAAAGCCCTGATTAGCAACATAGCTCCAAAAGAAAAGACAAAAAAAATTGTAAGTAGACAGTTTCACAAATGCTAGCCGTTTTATTTTTTTCTTATTTTTATTGTCTTATGTCTTTATAGCTGTTGTGTACAGATAAAAACACAGGTGTGCCTTGAGATTTTGGCGTGCTCCGGGGTGTACCTTGGGCACAAAAAGTTGGACTAGCCGACCAATAGCGCACATCCCTAGTTTTAGCCTGCTAAACCATAGTAGCCTGGAGCTGTCGATATGTTTACCTCCAAACAACTCTGTCATAAATTAAGTGGTTACATTTGTCCACAGCTACATACAATTAAAAATATAAGCAAAGTGTTTTATGTTTCATTGAAGCAAAAGCATCGAACACACACCTGCTACTCTCCCCGTTAGCTACAGTGCTAAGCTAGTACAAGCTAACGGTCAAGTGTTCACTTATGAGTTTGTCACATTTAACTTGTCACTGAGTGCAGGATGAGTCAATGAAAATATATTATTGTTTTCCAGAAAAAGAGGAGAACTTTTATAGGAATAAAATGAGCTATTTTTTAACATGTATTTGACATATACTTGGTGTTAACTGAACAATTAATCCAGGGACAGGTTAAGAGTCTTCTTCAGTGTCTTTAAAATTTAAAGTTGAGCTACACTGAAAACAACTTCTATGTGTGAGTTGTGTTTTTCTGTTTGTGCTGATTGAGTGGCAGCGATTCACATTCAGTCGGGGACTATGGGAATTTTCTGCTGCACACATTTTTGTTAAGTTGCCAAAGCCCTGCGCACGGTGACAAAAGCACGTAGTGTTGGAGACAATGAGGCAAACGCAGAGGGAATGTTGTCCCCCTCTGGATAGGAATGTGTCCCCTTGCCCAGGTCACAATGCTCAATTCAGCCGGGCCCCCCAGCAAAAAAACATGCCATTCTGAAATACCAGGTGACGCTTTGTGTGAGCCATTCATTATATCACTGTCACATGTCTGTCCGTGGGCTCATTCAAGACCGTCAGATGAACAGACCAGGGGTTGTGGACGAGGCCCCTCTGTTTCGTTCCAAAAGCAATGAATCACACCCACTCATTGTCATCTGCAGAGTGGTTTAGTTCATGGTGATTACATTTAATCATAGTTATTACCGCCAAAGGTGCCCTGAATGACTTGCTCTGTGATAAAAAAGTTAACTCTCTTGCAAAGTAACTAAATTACATATAATCCGCCTGGAAAAGTTGGTCATGTCTTTGTGTGTTTATCACCCACAGGTTCAGCCTACTATGACAATGTGCGGCCGTTAGCGTATCCTGACTCCGACGCTGTTCTCATCTGCTTTGACATCAGCCGTCCGGAGACACTGGACAGCGTGTTGAAAAAGGTCAGCCTCTTTTTTTATTCATACATTTCTATTAAGTATAAAATTACAAGTCTAAAATAACATGTCTTTCCCAGTTTTGTTGCGAAATGAACTTCTTTAAGGGCCTCAAAGAGGGACCCCACCCACCCAACAACAAGAAAACAACAAAACATTATCTCTGTATAAAAATAACTAGTAATTGTAATGTATAAATGTACAAATAATAATATAATTTAACAATAATTTAGAATAAATATGTTAAAAGTAAAAAAATAAATAAAGAAAAACAAGAATATGTAATACAATTTTAAAAAATCAAAAAAATAAACGAGAGATTATTTGTGTGGCAAAGTTTGCAATGAGTTAAAGTGATCTATAAAAGAATTCCATTTATGAATTTTTTTTTAGCAGAGCTGTCTTTCACTGAGAATCTTATCTTTTCTAACTCAAAGGTCAGTGTCACATTAACTAAAGTGTGAACGTGTCATGTTTCTTTTTCTTTTTCTTTTTTTTTAACATAGCTGATAAAGTTAAGGTACATTTTGTCTTTTCTCAGGACGACAAGCATCAGAGCAGCCTTAAAGGACAAGTTCTGATATTCTAAAATCAAGTTTATCTTAATATCATCTCTATAAACAGATTTTGTATATGCATGCAGAATCTGTAGGTGACGAAGCAAGTGTTCTGCTTTCTATTAACAGTCCACTTATAGTCCAAATAGTGATGACTAATGACCCTAATGACCTTTGAGCAGCAGGTAAAATAGTCCCTGTAGAAGGCGGAGTGCATTGTCCAAAATGTCCGAACCCATCGGATATCGTCTGATGATAAGTTAGCTTTATATTATTAAGAAGAAGAAAAAGAAGAATATATATTGGATGGATAAATCCAGGAGGGATGAATGGATAAATGGAGGGATGTCAGAGGGAGGGGGCTGCATTGGACAGGTGCCCTGAGCAGTTGGGGGTTCGGTGCCTTGCTCAAGGGATCCTTGGCAGTGCCCAGGAGGTGAACTGGCCTTGCCAGCTACCAATTCACACTCCATATTGGGTCCAGATGGGGACCTAAGCTGGCAACCCTCCGGTTCCCAGGCCAAGTCCATATGGATAGAGCTACTGCTACCCCAATAACTATGCAGCTTTTTAAAATGTATCTGCATTCATATGTAAATATATACTTGCAGAGATTAGCCGAAATAACCCTGCAAATGTAAGTTCAATATTCTTTTTCCTTTGAACTCGGGTTTTCATATCTAACTCCTGATGGAAATATCTACTCTTAAGTTGTTAAATGCTCCCCATATTCACCAGTCAGTCGCTAAGTATGTCTGTATGCTGTTTGGTGCTGACAGGAGCTCTGTTCTGAAAACAGCTGTCTGCCATGGCCCAAAAAAGGATGCTAGTTTAACAGATAGATAATGAATGAACACTCGCTGTGAAGCTCCATAAAGCGGAGGAGAGCAGATTTAGTTGGTAATTCTCCGTACGTCCATTAGGAATGTTTCCCATTGTCATTTGATACATTGTTATAATAAAAATGCTGATCATAGCCACTTTAAGTTGAGCCAAAGCTAACATGTAAGTGGAGCAGTCTGAGTTTGCCAGATCAAGTTGGTGTCCTCATCCTGGTAGTTATGTGTAGATTTGTTGCTGGTGCATTGTCGCTGAAATGGCCCCCTACTGTAACTCAGTAGAAAAATAGATGAGCCAAGGGCTTGAAACATCACTCTGCATTAATATCCTTCTAAACTAGAGCTGCGTGGTGTGTAGACCTATTTGTTTTCTACTTTGCCAGACAGTCCAGTACCAACTCCATTGGATGTTGGGATGTGTGTGTCTTTTGTACCGTCCTCCACTGTAGCTGACATGGAAACTAAAATAGGGAATTTTTACTAATAATGTTGATGTAGAATAACTACCACTCCACCCAGCTTGGTCTTGGCAAGGTGCTGGAATCATCAATAACTCCAGACTGGTAGAAAAAGATTTCTGCACACTTACATCCATGCAGTGTTTCACTGATAATTATGGGAAATGTCCACTTGATTTGGCTTCTGCTAAACGTACAAAGGCATTAGTACAATGTAGACGCAAGGAACGATTACAGAAACCAACAAACCTTTACACATGCCATGCGAGTATTCTTGGAACAATCCAAATATATCCCTTAAGCCTGTTTTCTTATGACAAAAGAAAAATCTTTTCAAGTGATGAGTATTCATTCTACACAAAACATCTTATTTCTATGCAAGCTATTGGTATTTTAGATATTGATAAATCTTAATTTTAAGTGCTAACGAACAACAGATGTGTTGGAGCGTTTGACCTTTCAGTCCACGGACATTCCTGCAGTCAGCCTCATCGTTCATCAATGACATCATCAATCCAAGATAAAAAAAAAAACACTTATCTTTTATGTTGGACAAACGCTCACATCTACAGGGGGTCCACTTGAGAACTAACTTGACCTTTGACCTGAGTAGATGACCATAGTAATACTGGTGAATAAACTGATCTCACAATGCATGCCCAGGATGCCAAAGTGACGTGTTGATGGTTCGCTCTATTCAAACTTTAGAGACAAAACAAAGGAACTTATTCAATCTAAGTGCTTAAGTATGGCAATGCGCCATCATTACTTGTTTCCATTTACTTTGGCATTGCAATCTTTAAATAACGCCCTTGCAGTACATAACACTTTTTCCTCTGCCATTTCTGACAGCCCTCCACTTAAACAATTCATGTGCCCTCCAATTTTGCTCTCAGAGGGACTATTTTTCCTCAGTATTGCGAAGCTACAAAACACCCCTTGACTTCTTATCACTTCCCTTTTTTCCTATTTATACCCTTTGTTCTCCTCCTCAGTCCAATCTCTGTTCAAATACTCATTCAAGTCTCTCATGTTAGGAGATTTCTCCATCACCACCAAATCTAAGATGTTATCCCCGTCTCTACTTGGCTATCACCTCTTTAACACTTCAGCCCTCGCTTTGCAGCTGGCAACATTTCTCACCTTCTGTTCATAACTTTGGGACCAGCAGCCTGCCAGCACCGCTTTCTGTCTCGTCTCTGTCTTACTATCCTCGCTGCCTGCTTGGATTGAAGTATCGGGCTATTTGCAAAGGAAATGTTGGAGATAATGAAAGCTGTGATGAGACCATCTCTACACCCAACACTCAAGGCTGCAACATAAAGCATTCTCAAAGTGTACATCTGAAGGTCAGACACTACAAATACTACACAATAGCACGATAGAAGAGGAAGAGGAGGACAGACACATACACACTGGCTGATGATGTAAGTGTCTGTAATTGCAATCACACGTTTATCCACTGATTCATCGTAGCTGAATGAATCACCCCGAGGTCAGTCGGTATAAATAGAGTATATTATTGGTGTATCGGCAAGAGTCTGTCGAGACAACACAGATCACAATAAAGGGGATACAATTTAATATATTGCAACATACTGCAATGTTTTTAAAGTTATTTCTAGGAAAACTATCATAGTTTTTTGAACAAACCATCACATGCATAAAATCTGAGTAGAAAGTTCATTTTTTTTAAAGCTTTCAGTCGTCCATGTTTGATGTTTCGATGCCACAGTTCAGAGACAAAGGGCCCTATTTAAAAGATCTGCAGTGCATGATCTAAAGTGCGTTTAGGGTGTGTCCGACTCCACTTTTGCAAGTTAAATGGCACATAATCCTGGCACAAAGAAAGGCAGCAGGGACAAAGGGGTTGTATTTAGTCCCTCACTTAATCATAGGTGTATTTTAGGCGTAACATGAATGAAACAAATCAGAGTGTCGTCTCCCATTTCCTTTAAAAGCCAGGTGTGCCTGCACCTGGCACACTGCTATTTGCATGGCAGTTTAGGCAAATTGGAGAAGCGAGCGGTTTTCTGCAGAGAGTGATGCAGTTAGAGAAGTAATGTCACTGCAGCAAATATTGTGGGACATTTAAGTAGCAAACTTAAAACTGTAGTTGTAAACTTGAGGAACCAAGAACTTTGCTTTTAAATTTTGAAATTATAAATGAAGTCACGCTGCTCCACATGCATTCATGTGCTTAAATCTCTTAGGAATCGGACAGCAGCTCTGAAGCTCTGCTCTGTTCACATTTTAGTCAATGTATTTAGTATTTTCCTAATTAAGGATGTATTATTTAACCTATCTGCAATCCATCCGCGTGTCCCTGTGTGTGTAACAAGCTGAGTGCATGCACTTTGTGAACCCGCCTACATAAGCGCATCTTACTATCTGAATAATGCATCCTTTAAATGGCAGGAAAATACTGCGCTACTCTGACTTTAAACCAGGTTTTCATTTGTAAGTGGCACAATCAATTTCTGCTGCCTCAAAATAGCAATATGCCAACAATGCACCTGACCACACCTCACTTTAAGACCTACACGCCAATCAGTGTACAGATGGGTGCATGTACATTTGCTACTAAAATGACAGTTGCGCCAGTCCGAAACTCCTTTAGTGCAACTCAACCCACATGCAAATTCTCTGACTAGTGTGAGTGCCATTTATCAGTGATAAGGTTCTTTTATTGTTAGATGGTATGACTTGCTACAATACAGAGAGAAATTTGTGTCAGTGTAATATTGTTAAATAGGTTGTTAAATATGTGAGGTTACTTTTTTCTTGTATATTTGACCTCTGCAAATCTTCGTATTGGTCCTGTGCAGCTACCGTACATTTGACAAAGAACAGGAAGTGAAGCCTTTATTGTGAAATGTTCGGTTTGAGAAACGAGTGCGGCGTAGCAATGCGGTTGTTTTACCGTTAGGTCGTTGGCATTGCTGCAGAGCCGACGTAATGCGTAAAGCAGTCTCCTGTCGTCATTAAGATGTGGTTATTTATAGAAGTGAGTTGAGACGAAAAACACGCAGACTAAAAAAAGCCACAACTAGCAACCAAAACACTCTTGAATTTTGACTAAATTTCACCAGATTAAACAAAAGTTTTAAAAATCTATATGTATTAAATTAACGTTTAAATTTAATTTGCTGCAATTTTTTTCTCCCCGTTCCTCAGTGCCCAGCCATGTTATTGACTATTAACTGTGTGTGTGTGTGTGTGTGTGTGTGTGTTTGTGTTTATATGTGGGGTTGGGAGGGGTGGGTTTTCAACATGTATGTAGTATTTTTGTTTGTTTTTATTCTGTGAAGCACTTTGTGCTGCATTTTTAATATATGAAAAGTGCTATACAAATAAAGTTTGATTTGATTTGATTTGATTTGATTCAAAGCCTCCTCCACACTGCATGTATGATATGTAACTGTGGGGAATGATACTAAAACCCAGTCACATTTTAAGATACTTAGTTTAAACTAGACCAAAAGTCTAGCCATGCTAGCGACTCTGTGAAGCTGTACATAGGCTCAGTGTTGCTTTGAGCTAAATGCTAACATCAACATTCTCCCAGTGACAATGCTAGCATCCTGATGTTTAGCAGGTTTACAGTTTACACTATCCATCCTGTTAATTATCACAGTTTAGCAGGTTAGCATGCTCACATTGTCTAGTTAGTCATATTGGATAAAGGGAAATGGATGCTAGATAAAAAAAAAACGTTACTACAATTCATCCTGAGTGGAACATGCCTGTCTGTGTCAGTTTTCTTGCCAGTGTGATTCAGGAGAGATTTCAGTTAAAGCCACAAATGTCAACGTATGGTGATCATGGATATCTGTATAATATTTAATGTGAATCCATCCAGCAGCTGTTCAGTCTGAACCAAAGTGATGGGCAGACAGAGCCACACTGCTACCCTGGCTTAACTGTCAGAATCAGCCTTAAAAATCCAACATGTGTAATAAGCGTGTAATAATATAATGTAAACTCCTAATGTGTCATTAAAACCTGACCTCAGTGTCCTCAGTGACAGCCACAACCCGTCCTGGTGGTTTTGATGTGTGTATTCTCAAAGTGCAGTTACTTGGATTGATTTTCAAACTGAATTGTTAGCTGGAGTTATCGAAAATAACCAGCCTCCATTTTCCTCCTTTGATAACCCAGACTCTCAGCTCCGACTGCTCATATTCTGCTATTTATCCAGGACAAAACTCTTACCAATTCTCAACATTAACACAAACAATAAGCTGCTCTTCCCATGGGTCCTTTGTGACTCATCTAAATTGGTGCTATTCACCAGTTGCACACTGTTTGGCGGAGCGTCCTATTGAAAGGCAACAGCTCACTCTGCACAACTGCACAACACGCCGGAGCCTGTAACAGTGGCGACACAGGCATCCGGGAGAAAAGATCTCTTTGTAAGGGAGAACAAATGGAGCAGCAATGCTCAAAGTGGTTGTCTGTGCCATGGTGTGAGGAGATAATGACAAGAGTCTCAGAGAGAAAGGGAACGATAGAGAGAAACAGTTTAGTAGTTTGAGTCATGTCTGTGGTCTGTCTCTGTCTTCTCCTCGCATTTATGACCACGAGCATCATGCTGTTGTGAGCTCATGTTGCAGCGAACAGAACATCATACTGTTGTATTGTTTCAGGATTTGTTCATCATACTGCTTTATATTTGAAGATTGTTATATCGAATGACCATTTTAGGATGTAATGTCCTGCAAGTTCAGAGTTCATGGTCTTTTATATGTATATATTTTTGCTGCAGATTATGGTTGTGAGGATGAAAGTTCAGGAAGTCCAGCTTATCAGACACAAAGACACACTGATTTTCAGTCATTTGAGTCCCAGCTTTAAAACACTGATCGTTATCGATGCTGCACAGATATCCAAAAACTGGCACAGCCCTTTGAGGTTTACACAATTTATTAAAAATGTACGAAATTTTCTTGTAACAGCAGCACGCCACTAACAAAGATTATCGTTTTCTTTTTAATCTAAATTAAAGAAAGGTTGAATAAAAAGATTTTGAAGCACTGAAGGTCAGCAAAATAAGATGTTCAGGGGGTGCTGAGTCGCTCTTTAAAGGGGACCTATTATGTTCATTTTCAGGTTCATACTTTGTATTTTGGGTTTCTGCTACAGCAGGTTTACATGTTTTGATGTTCAAAAACAGATTATTTACCTCATACTGTCTGTGCTGGAACACCTGAATTCACCCTCAGCGCCTGTCTCTTTAAGCCCCCTTCCCAGAAAGAGCCTATTCTGGTCAGCGTTTCAGGTTCTTCCGTTCCTCTGTACCGCTCTGCACCATCATTGCAGCCGGGAAATGAGCGTAAAAGAATATAGCAGCACTTTCTACGGTGAAAAATCAGTAGTAAAAGCTTCTAAACCAGAGGTGTTAAACTCATTTTAGTTGATAAGCCACATGCAGTCCGATTTGATTGCAGCTCAGCCGGACCAGTAAAACCATTGCATAATATCCTGTAAATAAAACACACGTCCAAATGTTTCCTTTTTTTAGTTTAAAGAACAAAACAGATGACAGCCTGTGATGTCTTCAAAAGAATAAGTGCAATTTTAACAGCATCAGTCAGTCATTACAGGAGCATTTTCCTATACATTTCTGCTCCTTCCACACCAATCTAAAGTGGAAGCTATTGAGGAAGCAGGTTAAGTGTTTCCCTGCCTTACAAGCCATTTACAAATCATATGTTTTCACAGTGTCTTAGCAACAGGGTGCCACCAACATTGTTTTAATATAGAAGTCTGATACAAATTCTTTTGTATCGAAGTTGCTGTTTGACAATATTTAGCATAATGTACAATATCTTTAATATATGACCAGGATACGTATGCATTGTAATTTCAGTGAGCTGTATTCTGGTCAGGATAGAAAAACCTCTGAGGCAGCATGTTACATGAAGAAAGCTACTCACTGTTTAACTTGCTCCTGGAACTTGACACTTCTTAGCCTTCGGAAGTGCATCACTATTAGGTGTGCAGCATCATCCAGTGTGTCTCATTGGACCCTTTATGTTTGACACCCCTGCTCTAAACCACCAATTAAGTCTTCAGAACTGGACATGCTTAAATAGGATTATGATCTGAAATCAGGGAGAAAAAAATAACAATATGGGCAACCAGGATTACATTCCCTGATGTTAGCATGTAGCTACATGTAGCAGTGTATGTAATGTAAACGTAAACACTTGCAGTAGCATGCATGGAGCAGTTGACCATATAAAGCAGTCTGTCACGAGCTGAAGTCAGCTTGTCTCGAAACTAGCAAAAACCAACACATTCTCACTTCCAACTTGTCAAGCAGCCCTAAACTTCAAACTATGATGCTGTAGGTACCCCGACAACGTTGATTATGGATGTTCAAGGACAGCGTGTCAACTTATGCTTGACACACTAGGCTGACCAAACGTCCTCTTTTGCCCGGACATGTCCACTTTTCACGTCCCGTCCGGGGCGCCTGGGTTTTTTTTTTATAAACTGATGATAATGTCCGGTTTTCCGTGTGTTTGTGTGTGTGTGTTAGAGTGCGGCACAGGCCGCATATTTCTGTCGGAACCCGAACCGAGCACGACATTATTTAATGACCAAAGCACTGAGTTTGTGTCACACAGTTGTTACAGTTACAGGCCGGGCGTGCGGAGAGGGAGACCTCCGTGTTTGAGACGGGAGCGGGAGGCAGGAGGTCCGACACTTCCAGCGAGAGGAGAGGGAGAAATAAAACAAAATAAGATAAAATAGGAAAAACCTGTCTCCCTCTTTTATTTTATTTTCAGCGTTTAATCAAGGTGGAGGCGGGCGGCTTGAGGTCCGAGACTTCCAGCAAGGGGAGAGGTAGAAACAAACAGCCAGTGTGTGTGTGTGTGTGTGTGTTATGTTCAGGTGTTGTCACGTAAATAACAGAGCCCAAGCAATAAACAGGACAGACAATAGGATTTTATTTATTTTTACACTACATTTTCACTGAAAGCTGACCGAATCCGACCCGAGCCCGAATACAATTTATAGCTACATTTTTGACCGAACCTGGCCCGACCCGTCGGGTACCGTCGGGCTCGGATCGCCACACTCTAGTGTGTGTATGTGTCCCCTATCTATAGGGGCCTATCTGAATTTCTGTCTTTGAGAGATATTATTTTGTAATATAACTGAATTTTCTATCCATACATATAAATTTTAAATATATTAAAATGATAAGGCATCTTTGAGTAAACTGCGAGTATCATTTAAGTAGGCTATGTCGTGGCCGGCCGAGTGTCCTCTGTTTTGGAAATCAAAATATGGTCACCCTACGATACACGTACTGTGTCTTTTCAAGATATACGTCTGTTTTCACAGGAAATTATGGTTTCAGCTCTCTTAATTTATCGAGTCACCTTTCAATATAAATTTTGAATGTAGGTTAAAGACTTACTTTACTCCCCTAGGTTCAGGCAAGCACATGGTTTGGTGTAGAAAAAACATAGCATGGTTTGAATAACTGCATTTTCCATATGTTATGTTGTTAGGTGAGGCAAAAGGGCAAGGGAAATATATTTATATAGCATATTTCATACCCAAAAGCAACCCAAAGTGCTTAACAGATTAGTCAAGTCAAAGTTCATTGTAGTCCAATCACAAAGCATGACTCAAGGGGGTGTACAAATAGTATTTTCATTTTGATCTATAAAGTCAAATATCATAAATCACAATTAGCCTTAGAGGGCTTTACAGCATACAGCATCCCTCTGTCCTTGGACCTCTCTCAGCGGATAAGGAAAAACTCCCCTCAAAAAACCCTTTAACGGGGTTACTAAAATAACTTCATTTACTTTTGGTCTCACGCGGGAAACAAACTGCGGTATCCCGCCTTGAATGTCTCAGTTCATTTGACCCATCCAGCTCAACTCCCTACTGCCCTATACAGACTTTCTTGCTCTTTATGCAATGGCATTTGCTTTGAAGTTAAACAATGCCATCATCCAATGCGTCACATACTGCCGCTAAGGGGTGGCTATGTGTGTTGGTATCTGACACCGAGGGCTGCTGACCATGCATCGGTATGTGACTACCTGGGAGTGAGACCAGGTTGAAAAAACACTGGCAACAGAGTATTCAGAACGGTCTAAAGCCTGAAGTTCTTGATCACAGGGATTACTTTTTCTCATGTATATTTCATTATTTGAAACTTGAATAAGTTTAATATGAACGTCTGACAATGTAACATTACATATATGACAGAAACTAAGGAAAAGCATAATAGGTCCCCTTCAGATGGTATTCAAATGACTTTATTGAAAGAAGAAGAAAGAAGCTGTTTCTAGGTTACAGGGATGTGTGACTACTAAATTATATGACCAAAAAATATGTCTACATTTTTTTTTTTACCTTTATTACACCAGAAAGTCCCATTGAGATAAAAAAAAAATCTATTTTACTAGAGAGGCCTAGGTAGCAGTCGTGCAAAACCATATAAAATACGACTTATACAACATAAAAAACAAACAATAAAAGAGAAGAACAGCTGTTTAACACAGTGGCCTCTCAAGAAAAACAGCCACGTCTACATCACCACATTCTTTACAGTATTTTTCAGACTCCTTTTGTTCTAATCTTTGGGAAATCTTAATGATGTAACATACAATGTTATGTAGACAATGCTCTTCCAGCTTTGTGGCAGCAGTTTTCAGGATTGTTATTCCCTCTTTAGCGTGGATGAACTTGATTGGCATGCTCAGAGCCCTGACCTTAAACCCATCCAGCAGTTTTGGATGAATGGGAACAAATCCCTGCAGCCAGGTGCCAAACTCCTGTGAAAAGCCAATCCCAGCAGAGTGGAGGCTGTTGTAGCAGCAGATTAAAGCCCTTTGTTTTGCAATGACATGTCCTGTATTACCCTCAGTTAAACCTCTATTTGATTTATAA
Organism: Epinephelus lanceolatus; assembly: GCF_041903045.1. Classification (NCBI taxonomy): domain Eukaryota; kingdom Metazoa; phylum Chordata; class Actinopteri; order Perciformes; family Serranidae; genus Epinephelus; species Epinephelus lanceolatus. The sequence continues at coordinate 22,305,056 of NC_135754.1, read as the reverse complement.
TGACCCTGTGCCTGATATGTGTTTGTCTCTTGATACACAGTGGCAGGGGGAGACGCAGGAGTTCTGTCCCAATGCCAAAGTGGTGCTGGTCGGCTGCAAGTTGGACATGAGGACGGACCTCAACGTCATGAGAGAGCTCTCCAAACACAGACTCATCCCTGTCACCCACGAACAGGTGAGGAGCGCAGAGAAAAACCCCACTCATCTCTCTTTATCTGTTTGCATCAACAGTGTCAAACCTAGCTTGAAATTAACTGCTGCTCCTGCAACCATAACCCAACAACGCAGTAGTAATTTAACCGAACTGAACACTATTGATTTAATTTATTTAACATTACAGTATTTGGAACATGCATGAGATATGGTTTCAAATGTACAGTACTTTGTAATTTTCCGCTGCAGCAATTTTCATTTGCCTATAGTATCACTGATTTACGAACAAATTTAATAGTATCGTCCCAGACAAATGACACCCATTACTTTGTTTCTCTGTGCACATAAACAAAACTTCTGAAAATGAATTGGGAGAATGACATTTGCTTCAGATCATAACTTCCACAAATATGAAAACACAAGGAGAATAAAAGAGCTGGGACTGAGCAAAGATAGAGACAAACAGCCGGATGCGCGATAATACAATTGTTTTGTTTGTGTCTTGGAGCGATCAACAGTGGCATGCATGAATTTTAATAGCCTATTTTCATGTAAATGTGAATTCACACTTCTTGGCAGCCTTTTGTCAACATATTAATATTTTCTCATACCTTTGACAAAGCAAAGGTAACCACCCTCATTTTCCTGTCAGTAATGGCATCAAAATTGCTCCATCAAGATCTAAGATTACTTTCTCTGGATGAAGTGATTTAGCTCCAAATTAAGGGAAACCTCTGATGACTCCAAATGTTTTCCTGAAAGTGTAACAGCAGCAGTTTTAAACTTTCAAACTCTTTCTTTCCCATCTGCGCTGACTAGAATCCTCACTGTGAGGGCACCTTAACCTTGTTTGGCTGAATGCCTACTGTAGCTTTCCAGTGCAGCTCTAATTAAAGAACACTTGAAATAATCATCCCAAAGGCACCCAGAGTATGTCTTGTTTAGTTTACTCTTATATGTGTCCAATTTAGCTGCATCCAAACTGTGACAACAGTGACTACACATTATTTTAATTACCTGTTTTTGCAAAAAAAAAAAAAAAAAAAAAAAAAAATTCTAGCATTTCTAGCGTGAACATTCAACAGTGAAACACACTTCAGGTGCATCTGAGGCTGAACTGTGTTTCCATTCACTTTATAGTATTGTACTGGCAGAAACTAATACGGAGGCACAGTAAGTCTGTGGTCAAACAATTGATGACACTGTGGCTTAAAGGTCTAATGTGTAGGACTTAGTGGCCGCTAGTGGTGAGGTTGCAGAACTGAAGCTTCTCCCCTGTGCCAAGCGTCTAGAGCCCAGTTCAGACCAGCGATTCGTAATGAGACGAATTGAGACATGCAACTGCTTGCAATGCGCCCTTCTGCAACGTTCTAAAAATCTGCTGGTTCACACCAATACACCTAGATGAGATGGTGTATCATCGCTATGCAACAACTCTCTTCCACCACCAAAAAACCTCAAAAACATCCTCCATAGGTGTCTTGAACTCAATGTAGGCTGCGACCTCATCCTTGGGCTGCAAAGTGTCATCACTGGAGTCCTCCATGTCGGTGACGAATCTGATGATGGGGTCAAACGTTTGACTTGTGTCACTGACTTTTAGAATAAAAGGAATCGTGGTTTGATAATAGTGATTTGGATGTCAAAGTGTTATGCAATAACTGCACATCTTTTTCAATTGTTTTACTTGTTCTATATCTGTTTTTTTGTCGGGTACCCGACCAGGTGCAGGACTCTGAGACAGTCAAGTCTCGAGTCAAGTCCCAAATTAAGTCCCAAGTCCTAAACTTTAAGTTTCAAGTCCTAAACTAGTCATAATGTGTTTTTCACGAAATGTCATTTTAACAATGAAGTAAAAACATACTAAATTTGCAAAAATCATGAATGCCTCTTTAGATTTGTTAAAACAAGTTTGTTGGAAGTTGTTGCGTCTATGATTTTCAACCTGCACGTTTTGCACACTGCAGTTTGTTTTTTTGTTGACCAGTTTTTGTACATAATGTTAGTTCTTCATAATTCTCTCCTGCAACTTGACTGGATGCTGTTGGATTGGTTCAAACTAATTGAATCACCTAGGGAATTAAGTGTTGACTTGCTGGGAGTGAATAGCGTTAATGTTAACTGACTCAGGGAATGAAGGGAAATTATTTGATTCATGGCACAGTTTTTAAATAACATACTTTTAATATTTGAACTTGGGGGAAAGTAATCAAGCATTTTCAAGTTCAAAGGCTCGAGTCCAATTGAAGTCACAAGTAATTGGTGTTAAAGTCCAAGTCAAATCTAAAGTCAAATTTATAACTTGATCCTGAGTCAAGTCTAAGTCATGTGATTCGAGTCCACACCGCTGATACACGGTTATTAACATTAAAGTGTCAGCTTGTGGGGCACCCAGCAGCTTAGTGAGCAAAGCAGGCGTCCAATAGACGAAGGCAATATCCTTGCCGCAGCGGCTGTAGGTTTCAGCCTCTGGCCCTCTCCCTCCCATCCTTCACACTTAAACTATCCTATCTCATAAAGGCAAAAAAACCCTCCAAAAAATTAAAAATAAAAGGTGTTAGCTTGCTGGGAATGAATAGGGAAATGACACGATTCGTCCCAAACCTTCGGGAGAAAGAGTCAAGTATTTTCAAGTCAAAAGGCTCAAGTCTATGTGAGGTCACGAGGCATTGGTGTTTGAGTTCAAGTCAAGTCTCCGGTTTTTTATTTGTTATTTTGTCAAGTTGAGTCTCAAGTCATCAAATTTGTGACTCAAATCTGACTCAAGTTCAAGTCATATGACTCGAATCCACACCTCTGAAACCTAGTTATAAATATTGTATACCATCGCTGCCAACAAAGGCCCCTAAATCCTGCACACTGGACTACTAATACAAAAAAGATGGAAAATAGAGCACAGGTTGAAAGTGACTGAATTTGTACTTTAAAGTGTTGCCACAGCACTTTTCTTAACGGGCCCCCATTCAAAGGGCTGCATTACGAACAGCATCAAACTGGGACCTTTACATTTCAGCCACTTGACCAACTGATGTGATCCCCAGGAGAGGTGCATTTGCCAGAATGAACCGCACACTAACTGTGTGACTACCGCTGTAATCGGCTTAACGGCATCGAAATAGAGACGTGAAGTGTTGGAACGCTTCCATTAATGCAAAAATAATGCAGCCTCCCTGGAAGCACAGCTCGAGCCTTTAATGTTTTTTCATAGAGGAGGAATAATATTACCACATCTGACTGCTAGATACTCCTACAATACGGGATATCGCTAACACTGATGGCTGAACACCCACACTGTCACACAGTGTCGACGTTTCATTGCCAAGGAAGTTGATGAATCCAATTGATGACACACTCCAGAAAGACGGAATGAAATTAAGTGAGAAACTCAACAGATAGTGAGAAGGCAACACAGCGGAGGTGCTTTTTATGAGATCTAAAGAAGGATTGGTTAAATCAATACAAAATGTAGACTCTACTTTCTTTATTACAAGATACATCCCAGCACAGAGTGAGTGCTGTTGGAGGACAGGTAAGCAAAATGAAAGCACCATATACAAGTTCAACCAGTCCAGATTGAAGATGGTGATAACCACTACTGGGAATAAGATGAGTTTTTACGCTCGGGTTTTACAGCTGCACAGATAGGCCTTGAATATTTCATGGCTGTGTGGAGGATCTTAGCTTTTTGTGTGCACCAGCTAGCTATCATGCTTCTGAGAGCATAGGCTTTTATTAGGAGGGGGATGTTTACTGTTCATGACCGAGACCAACGGTCTGATATCCACAAATGGATAAAGCAAAGATAATATAACAGTATGTAACAAATGGGGATAATATAAACTTAGAGAATGCTTCAGAAGAGTGTTGCAAAGTCCACTTTTCAGTTCTGTATGGCAAAAATTAAGTATTTGATTTTGACTCTATTGCAATACACGAAGCTTCCAACAGCATGTCAGAGGTTCAACATGGTTTAGGGATGTTTAAGAATGCAAAATGCATCCTTTCCACCATGATGACCCCCCTGTCTCTCTTGTACACATACACACAATTTGTTTGTCACAGCTCTAAGTACTAGCTCTCAGCAGCTCTCGAGGTGACTCACCCTCTTGTGGACTACAAACACACACAAACTGAAGAACGGGGCTTATTAAATGTTTGAGTTTCAAAGCTGGACTAATCTTTTTAATAGTTATAATGGACCAGATGACTAAATGCAATATGAAAGTCGATGCCCATGGTGATGGACTCATAAAGAATTACAACCCGACTGCAGTCCTCCTCCCCACTTTGGAGCCTTTTAGGGTCTTTAAATGGAAACTTTATTTTTTTATCATGGCCTTGTTTTTCACATGTTTTTGTGTCTAAGTGACTAACAGAGACAACAATTTTTGAAATTGGTCCAGTATTGAAGTGATCCCTGTAGCCATAGTGGTGAATCAGACTGCAATGTGATGTCCAAGGGCAATTGTGCATCATCTGTTTATGTCTATTTATGAGGTTTGTTTTTGCCACCGACAGGCTCAGATTGTTATTGTGAGTGTCTGATAACATTTTGCTTGTCTGTTTGTTATTGTGACAAAGTCTCACTCAAGGAGAAGTCATGTTCTGAAATCTCTTTCGGTAGATTTCAGAATGAGACTTGGTTACACACACTAATAAACAAACTGGATAAGTGAAAGGTATTGAACAATGTTTCATTTCTCTGTAGGGGCCTTTCAGTAACACTGTCAAACACTTAAAATAACGATCTGAGCCTGTCAGTAGTAAATACAAGCACTTTTATTGGACAGAAATTGTTGGTGCACAATTGTCCGTAGGGGTTAAAATGCAGCCTGTTTCACTGCTACAGCTGCAGCAGTCTCTGTCAATACTGGAAAAGTTCCCAGTAAAGTTGTTGTCTCAATTAGCCACTTAGACCCTGGGTCTTCAACAAGGGGGCTGCAACCTCCAAGGGAGTCCTCAGAGATACTACAGGGGGCCGCCAAAATATTGTTTGATGATTTAAAGTCTAAAATTAATTTTTTTTCTCCAAAAATCAAAATGTCAGAAAATACACATTAACATGAAACAACATATTATTAGCAAAGGTAAACTGGCCTATTCATTAACAAAAAATAATTAATTTACAGTACACAACATTAATGATAGGCTGTTATCCATGAATTCTTGTGCAGTCATGTTAGTTTGTGTAGCACTTATCCATAACCGCAAGGTGAACTAGTTACCAAACATTTATGTACTATTAAAACATACTGGCCAATTAGCTGTATTATTATTATTCCAAGTAAATGGACCTTCTTGTGAGCCACAATGGATTGAAAGACTCTAACATACCGTCCACCTCAGAAACCACTGGTAAAAGTGCAAAACTACAGGCAAGCGCAAATGAGAGAAGACCAAGAAATATTCAGAGAATTATTTCAAGTGCTACTCAGTTTTATACAATATAGTATGTAGCATGGGGTTCCTGCTCTGTCTCTATGTAAGCCCCTGACTTTGACAAAAAAACATGGGGAGATAAGGCCCAGGTTAAAAAGAATACAGAGGTTTCCGTTTAAGCTTTTGGGTTTTGGTTTTACTACTTGCAAATTTACTGTTTTGGTTCAGTCTCAGGATTCTTCTCATCAACCTTTTTTTTTCCAGCAGCAGCAGACAAGTGTATGCTACCTACCCCACACACCAGATAGTAAACAGATAGCAAAGTTAATCACAAGCAGCTAAAGAGCTATTTCTCGTAGGAGATGGTGGAGACCAAAATGAGAGCTAAAAAGAAAAGTAAATATTGGATTTACATTCCTCAGATAGCCAGAAAACAACTCGAAATGAATGTAAATCTTGCAGGTTGTCTGCTGGATGTGCTGCCTGTGTCTTCACTGTGTATCTTAACAGACCCATATTCTGTTCTTCTGTGTTTGCAGGGCACTAATTTGGCGAGGCAGATCGGTGCTGTGGCCTACACAGAGTGCACCTCAAAGTATTCGGAGAACAGCGTCCGTGATGTTTTCCACGTCACCACCTTGGCGTCTGTGTCCCGTATCCATCGGCCTCAGCTCAAACGTGCTGGCTCACGTCGCGGACTCAAGCGGGTCTCCCAGCAGCCGCCCCGGACTGAGATTCATGAGCACCCACCTGCCATTAGAAAGGACCGGGCCAAAAGCTGCGTGCTCATGTAGGACCGGAGTCTGACCGGCAGCCTGACCTGTGCGTAGCGCACATACTGCACATGAACTTAATTTATTGGTGAATTCTTGTCAGATCTTTGCACTGCATAAAGGACGATATGATGAAAACAAGAACCAATGCTATCCTGTGGAGTTCTTTGAGGATTTGTTTGTCCATCTTTAGCAAAACTCTCCTTGTTATTTTTTCTCTGTGGCCGTGTTCTCATCATGGGGAGGTCATTGTTGTGGCAAAAGCTATTTTTCTTCATTGCTTTTACTCGAACAAGTGGACAAATATGGTCATGGACACAAACAGGCTGGTTAGCAAATGAAACACAAGGACAGAAAAAAAGTGAGTATAGAGAAGAAAGTGAAAAAATAATAATTGGAAAGATCCCCTTGCAGGAACCAGCAGTAGCAGCGCTGGTCTCGACCTCTGTTATGTTTCCTGTTTTGAAATGCTACTCTCTCTTTAAGTGTTTAAGTCAATGAAGCACAATACGATGCACGCAAAATGTTCGGAGTTATTCATAAATGTCAGGGAATGAACTCTGCTGTTCCTCTTCATATAACAAGTTCAAAAGAAAATCTGGACAGACAAAAAAACTCGTGGGCTGAGATGACACTAATTTTCTTAAACCACAAGTGCTTTTAATATTAAAAAAAACTGAATAATCACTCACCACATAAGACAGAAGTGTTGTGAAATTAATATTGTTCTAATAATCCACACTGGGAAAGAAAGTCACTGAGGGAGTAAAGGGGGTGGCTGTTATGTTGTACATGTGATAATTAAATAAAAAAGACTTGCTCTGCTGAGTGTTGGAACATCTTTAATATGTAATTTATTCGTGTGACTGTGATTTGGTCTTGACGCTGAATTATTATGCTTAGAAAAGTTAAGTGTATAAATGGGTAATCTTTGATTCGTTACACTTTTGTCTTTAGATCTCAGTTCATCAGAGCAGAGAGCACAGTAGTCTCCAGCTCTGAACATTTTGTCTCAGACAGACAAGAACATTTCTCTTTGAAAAAGCTTCTTCTGTCGGGGAGGATATAACTTTTCAGCTGAAAAAGATTTCCAATCTGAATCACCAGCACAGAAGCAGTAACAGTAAAGTAATAACTCTGCTGAAATAAAAATAGATGAAGCCATAAATCTTCATTACGCACCAGGCAGCTCATCTATGACAACTTAAGATAAAAAGCTCTATTATCATAAACTAAATAAATTGCAAACACATAATGGTAAACAGAAACAAACACCCCTAATGATAAAAATCAAACATGAGAATCTTTAAGCTAAATGCTAATGGCTGCATGCTAACGTGCTCAAAGGGATGCTGATGTTGAGGTATAATGTTAATCGTGTTCACCATCTTGATTTAGCATTTTAGCTTTGTAAAATTTGCTAATTAGAACTGAACACAAAGTGCAGCTGAGGCTGGACGAAACGTTAAGGTATCGTCAAAGTTATTACAATTCATCCTCGGGAGATATTTCAGCCTCGGAAAATGACAATTTAGTGAGTATGGTGGGCCAAAACTGAGTTTTCAAACTAATGTAGCAGGATGGTCAGCACGGCAGCCATTTTCATGTGTACTGCTGCCATTGCAACGGTTGTAGTGGTCTAACTTCTGTATAAACAAACCAATGGGTGGCAAGTCTTATGCCCCTTTTACACTGCCGGATTTTCGGTGAATGTTGGGCCCTTTTGCTGGCAAGCTGCGAGCGTTTAGACACACAGAGCCGGACTGGTGAGTTGATCCAAGGCGCCCAATTTTGCACCTTGCTGGGTAGACATATTGGCAGAACCTTTTTGGTTTAAAAAGAATGAGCCGCCCTTCCGTCACGGGAGGGGCTGTTGAAGACTTGTGGGAGGAGCTGTTGATGACGCTGCACGTGCGACCCATTGGCGGTGGATAAACAGGAAACAGCTGATAGCAGGAATTAGCGAGCAGCTAGTAGCAAGAGGGAAATGCAAACCTCACAGACACTGTAGAGATGAGCAACTGGGGAGACAAGGAATTGCGCACCCTCCTTGTCCTTGCAAACAAAGAGGCCATTAACTGGCAGATGACGGAGACGGTGAAGGATGGGCCAACTTACGAGAGAATCGCCGAAGGTTTGACCAGCCGAAACTTCCCTCGGAGTACGTCACTGTTTATGTCACACGCTGAGCTACACGTTTTGTTACTTGCTCACGCCCTCCATTGCCCCGTAAAAGGCACATTCTGTATAAACAAAAGTATTTATGCAGCAATTCGCTGCACTCCCCGATTTTGTTTTTACACTGCCAATGCTGAAAGACGACTGATTGGGCTTTCCTGCAAATTTTGCACAGTTCCTATTTAAAAAGGGCTATATAGTCACTGAGGTGAGGTTTTGCAATATCAACCAAATAAGCACTGTAGTGGTATGTTTTCAAAAAAGCAGTCCTTAACTTTTAAAATACTACCGTAAATGTTATTTCCCTGTTACTGTTGTTGCCATTAATTGCACGTTTGTTAAAACATGTAAACTTAAACTGTAGCTGCCTCCAAAGAACGAGTGAGAGATGCTGCTTAGTGGACAGCTGAGACACAGAGACCACAGAGATAAATAGTGTGCAGAACAGGTTTTCCCAACAAACTCAGTGATGTCAAGTTTGAACAAACTATGTTTTACTATGAGTTTACAAGGCAGTAAAACTAAACTAATGTTAATTTTAGTTCAGTTAAAAGAGAAACTTGGATTAGTGTATGGTTGTATCTTTCCGTTTATCCTCCTGAGACCTTGTGTCCTAATATGAGAACATCACATTCTAGGTTTACTGCACCTTATACTTCATTCTGCTTAACTCAGACCTGTTGTCCTCGTTAGTGGACACTTTCTTGTGCCATCTAGTGGTAGTACGAGCACAATACACTAATCCATGTGAAAACAAGATGGCAGCCATCTCTGCCAAGTCAGTCTGCAGCTGATCCTGACACAAAGGTGGACAAGGTCCAAAACCTGATCACATTTAATGGTTGGAACTTGTTTATTTTTGTTGAAGAATGTTTGTAGTTTGATATGGCAACAAATATGACTGATTTTAGCAACAGTAACAAGCTAAGATGCTGTTAACTAGAAAGTACTTGTCTGAGGACATTGGGACTTAATTATCATTGACAATGGTGAGTTTGTTATACTTATTGGGTCCCACTGAAAACTAGTGAGTGTGACACACTGCATGTCTTTATTGACATGCGTTTTCACCATAACAACTAACAACTAATCACCATTTTCTTTTGTTCCTGTCAAATGATCACAACAAACAGTTCAATGTTCATTATACTTTCATTGTATTTCTATGATAATAACTCAAATCTTGAATAACAAAATTCAAATTGTGTCAAAACAATGTCAAACTGGCTGGCCTCTACATGAAGGTGACAACTCGTTTGTCACGATCAGATAAACAAACAAAATCTTTAATTGCAAGTTAGAGATACCAAGTATGAAGACAAAGCAAACTCCTGACTGCTCTGTTATAATGCAAGGCAATGCTTTGACCTGCCACTGTCAGCCACTTAATGACTGCAGCAGGCCAGCAGTAAATACAGCATACTAAGCAGCAAAAGTTTATTTATTCTGTTAATTTATCAATCCCCAATCAAAATCACTTATTTATAAGGTGCAGTTTAATTTTCAAGATGCACTTTACTTCAGTCCTCTGAAGTATTTTATCTCTATGACCCTATAATACAATTTAACACTGTAGCTGGCAGTGCTTTTCATCTCTATGAGTGATCTGTCCTGACCTATTCACTTCAGAGGTTCTTCTGAGTGCTTGCTTTGAAAGGGAGCCAGCAGTAATATTTTGTACATGTTGACTTCACAAAATTCACACATTTTTGTTATTAACTTGGAATACAGAGAGAATGCTTTCTTTAAAAAAGGGGTTTGTATTAGTGTCTTTTATGTTGACAATCAGCCAACATTTGTTTGTACTGGAGTCAAAATAATTTTCACATTGCCATTATTTTCACACTTAGAGAAATACTATTCAGCAACATCATAAACTGAACAAAAACATAAAAACTCCCATTTTAAATTAAAGATCTAAGAATCTTTCTATGGACACGACTGGAGCTGTCCCAAACTAAGAATTTTCCTAGTCGACCTATAGTCATCATTTAGGGCCATTAGTCGACTAGTCGCCTGAATGTTTACGATAGTAATTTGATTATTAGATGATATATTTTGGGCGGGGCAACATAATGGTTTGAGTTGAAGGTGTGAGAAAGAATAGTATCAGTAACATTGTTAACACTGTGCTACATTACAGAGAAATACAAAACCGTACTAATGAACCTTCATTAATATAGGCCTATATTTTATCTACAAGTGCACGTCACACACTGAGCGAGCCGCCTGTTAATGACGCTGTTGGCAAAGCAGTAATGATTGTGCTAAGTGGCTAATGGGCATGTAGCTACTTCCATGTTTCAGATGATACGTCATGTTTGTAGTCGACCAATGAAGATGAGTTTACATATCACCTTGGGTTCGTCCTTCACCTTCTCAAAATGATCCCACACTTTGGATTTCCTGCCCGACATGTTATTAACTAGCCTGTGGAATAACCGCAGGTACCAGCCCTGGAAATTAACCTGACTCCTGTCTGACTGTTGAGGGTGGCCTCTTCCTGTGTCTGTCCTTTCAAATTAAATTCCCACATGGTCCAGACATATAGGTTTTGATTTATTTTGACAAGGCGCAGCTCCTAATGGAGTTTCACGTTTTATTTATTTATTTTTTTTGCGACTAAGTGACCAATGAAATCTTGCCGACTAATGACCTTTTTGGTCAGCAAACGTTTGGTCGACTATTAGGAGGCAGCCCTAGACACAACAGAGGTATTTCCCTCAAAATTTGGTTGCACATTTGTTAAAATCTGTGATAGTGAACACTTCTCCTTTTCCTAGATGATCCATCAAAAGCCAGTTGTTGCATCAGCTGTTCAGGTGGTTGGTTTCAAACAGTATTGCAGGTGAAAACGCCAGATGTGGAGATCCTGAGCTGGTGTGCAGTTGTACAGCTGGTTGGATGTACTGCCAAATTCACAGTAACGACAGCAGAGATAGCTTATGGTAATAAAATGAGCAGGACAATGGCATGTACCCTCAACCCTTGCAACATGTGTGGCATTATGCTGTGTGATCAGACTGCACGTTAGAGCGGCCTTTTATTGCCCAGGGCACGCCTGTGTAGTTATGGTGCTGTTTAATTAGCATCTTGATATGCCACACCTGTCAGGTGGATGGATTATCTTTGCATGCTGACTGCAGGAATTGAATGTTCATCCCATGACCATAAGCTATCTCTAATGTCTGTGAATTTGGCAGGACATCAAACCAGCCTCATAACTACAGACCATGTGTAACCACAGCAGCTCAGGACCTCAGCATCTGGTGCCTTCACCTGCAAGACTGTCTCAGACCAGCCACCCAGAGAGCTGACACAACAATTGGTTGGTGGATGGATTATTTTTGAAAATGAGAGGTGCTTGCTATTGCGTATTTAAACAAATTTGTAACCAAAATTTGAGAGTCTTTGTGTGCATAAAAACAATTAGATCTTTAAATCAAAGTCATAAAAATGTGAGCAAAGACTAAAACATTATGTTTATATTTTTGTTCTGTCTAATATGAATATATTTCCCTCGTACTCAAAAGGAAAACAGCTGTACTGGCCTGTATACATGAGCCTTGTAGTCTGACCTTTAACAGTGACTCGTGTTCCATTTGTTTCCCACCACCATGGATAATGTCCTGCAGCAACTCGCTGCCTCTGTGAGCAACGGAAAAAGTGACATTTCACAGCATCGCTGCCATGTCGCCATGCAGGGAGCGCGAGGTCGCACCACATGCCTGAGGCGAGACCAGAGCAGACCTCTAGTCAGGGGCGAGAGGACGTCCACTCAGATGGAGCAACAACAATTGCACATACATACAGCATATGACAACGTCTGCATAGTAATTTAATCACAAGTGCAAAGGGTGGTTGACGATAGCTGCTCTGACTCATGGGTAATGACTGTCAGTAGTAGGTGTTATTTTAAATGTAGTGCATTAAATAGTTTATCATCCACACACAATGTCATGTTCTCTGTTATCATTACAAAGGAAATGATGACTGCTGGCTGGCTGTAGTGACACAACTGGACCTAATCAGACTTGAATTTCCCTCTTACAACTCTGATACTCTACACTTTAGTTCTGCATACGAGCTGCAGCCCTGTGAATGGCCAGTAAAATCAAGAAACTTGCAGGACGGAGCGACCTCAGCCTCAGGCACTGGGTAAGCCTCTGCTTTGGTGGAAGACATGTTTGTTGATGCTACAGAGAATGTGAGAGATGTCACTTTGCGGTCTCTCTTTAGCCCTCGGCTGAAGTGAGCAAACATATTTGGCACACTCATCCCTCTTGTCCTTGCAGCATTCCACTCCACAGAGATGTAACACTGCGGAGCCGCTGCTGAGCATACTGTGGCATAGTGTATTAATGGCAACAATTTTTCAGCAATTGTCAGATGCTTCCCGTTTGGTCGAGGGGATTTGTGAGAGAAAAGCAGCCGAAATAAGTACATATGTGGAAAAATGAACTCCAGAAGGTACAAGATACAAGACCATTAGACTCCCACATGGACAATGTTATCCCATTGTCAAAGACTTCAACAGACCTCCAGCTTTACATTACATTGTTGTGCGTACAGGTTACGTGTTGGCGTCTAAGTGCTATAACCAGAGTACAGCCAAGTGTGTTCAGAGGTACAGCGGTCAGTTTGAATAAAATGGAACAGTGCTTTTCCTTTCAGATTTAGCTAACACTCTTAGCCTGATGCACTTACAGTGAGTAGAGTATAATGCAGTTCCTGGCACCAGTCCTTCCTGTAACCAGAGACTGGCCGTGTATGAGACAAGGAATGAAAAAAATCATAATAGCAAAGTGAAGAAGCAGAGTGGATTCAATACAAATGCAAATAGGGGAGGGAGATGAAATAGAAAACAAGTTGCAACTCACAGGAAGTTAATCTGACATAAGTCTTGAGATGTTTTTAGCCAACAAAGGCACATGGCTGGGTGACATCACTCTACTTTATAAAGTGAGACAATAATTTATAAAACATGAGGGAGCTGTATGCATATGATATCATTTTTGATGAAGAGGTGAGGTTGTCTCAGTAAGATAAACCTATTGTAAGGAGTCGGCAATGGTAGAGCCCTGAGCATCGGCTGCTGGACTGTGACTTTAAGATGTTGGGTTGTAGATTATAGCCATGCTTGCAGTGTGGTTCTAGGGATGACTGTGTCAGTTCAATGGCATGGTACATGGACTGCACTTGTATTGCGCTTTTTTAGTCTTGCGCCACTCAAAGCACTTTTACACCACATGTCACAGTCACACACAGTCACACGCTGATGACTGAGGCGACCGTACATGGTGCCACCTGCTACTCAGTAACCATTCATGCACACTCACACACCAATGGAACAGCTATCAGGAGCAATTTGGGGTTCAGTATCTTGCGCAAGGATACTTAGACATATGGACTGTAGAGGCCGGAGACTGAACTGCCGATCTTCTGATTAGTAGACGACTCACTCTACCTCTGAGCCCCACACTCAGCCTGTTCACTGCTTTCGTCCAGACTGAAATATCTCAACAACTACTGCAGTGGTTCCCAACCGGTCCAGCCACGGGGTCCAGATTTCCCCGTAGTCAGTAACTCATGATCCACACAGTGTAATACTTCAGCATCATACTTGGGTTTGGCCATTTAGTCGAGTTAGTTTGCTGTCTCTGTCAAGTAGCTGTTTGTAGTCTGTTTGTCACTCACTCTACAGCAGGAAACAGCACTTCAAAATAAAAGCTCTGTGCCAGAAATTCATTGTACTTCAATATAAAGTGTGCTTTTGACAAACTTGACACATTTGCAAGTCACCTGCAGCCCATTCACAATGGACCTGCAACCCACTTTTGGAGCCTGAACCACCACTTTGGAACCACTGAACTAATGGATGGGTTGCCATGAAATGTTAAAGGAGCTCTACATGACATTCAGAGTGTATCTGTGATTCTAAATCTGATTCAGGCTGACTGCACACTGTTCTCAACATGGAGGAGACTGAGCTGGCAGCTAACAGTGCTAACAGCATGAACAGCATTAACCATGGCAACAGTGCTGACAGAGCTAGTTGTGTTAACTGGGAAAGGGGGAAACCAAAAGGTAGAGGCTACTCTTTTGAGTGGAGAGTAGAGCAGCGGTGATTAGCTAGCCAGTGGGATACACACACACGGACTAACATGCACTCACATGCACGCAGAGGACACGCACAGTAGTGTAACTTCAGTCACTGCCAACACGTTCTCATCCAAGGTTGTCAAATACTGATGCTTTCTCAAACCCTTCAGTGTCCGATACTGACACCAAAGGCACCGTTTGGCTCTCTGTAAGACGCACCTTTTGTGGTCTGTTAGTGATGCATAGGTATTTATTGGGAGAAACATGTTGTAACACATGATTAACGTTGTCAAACGGCTGTGGTTAGGTTTAGATGATAAAACTACTTGGCTAGGTTTAGAAAAAATGCTTTGGGTTAAAATAAGTACGTAAATACATCACGTGAATTACGAAAGTACCTTGCCGATGGACATAACATTAAGTTAAAACAGCGCTGACAGCACTTTCACATGGGTTATGAACAGTGGTCTCCTGGGTGAAAGTCTGTGTTTCACCCATCCACCTCCCCTTCCTCCCATCCCTACGCAGACTTCCGTGCACCTTATTCTACGATAGTTGCACTTGGCGCAAAATATTGCTGAGCATGGGTTCACATTTACGTCTCACTGAGATGCCAGAGAGCGTAAGGGCCTTACAAAGCTTTGATATTTGACGACCTGGGAATAGGATCGGTCCGTTTCTGCTCAGGACACCATTTTATCTTCACACCACAAAACATGTTTACTGCTATACTAAAACTCCGAATGTCGCATACAGAACCTCAAAAAATTGATCAGGGATGATAAAATGTTTCAGGACTGTCGCAGGATGGAAGATAGACCTAGTCTAAAAAGATTTATACAACTGTGATTACCACTATACAATCATTGTTGAAGTTGTCAATGTATAATTGCAAGAGAGTACACCATTCAAGAGTACACAAACATTCTCACACACACGCACACAGCGAAAAGATGAAGCGTGACAGTGACATCTGAAAGCACCGCACCTGTCACAGCTGTCAGGCAGTTACAATGGAGTGCTGAAGTGGTGGTGGGATTTTGGACTGTCTGGTGTCACCAGCAGCCACTCTGGAAAAATTGAACTACTGAGGAAAAAGGGACAAAGAAGGGGACGACACTCCCCACAACTCTCTCTACCTGTCTACCTGTCGATCAATCACTCCGTCTCTTTTTCTTTCGCAGTGAGTGATTTCAGAAGTGTGATGGATTACATAAGCTCCTCGCATTGAAAAAAGTTTAGTTAGAGCTCTGACATACATTCATGGTTCCCAGAGGAGGAATGCTACTGACTTTAGTGATCCCCTGACTTTTTACTACCACCACTGTGAGGCTGACATTTATATTTAGTAGAATATCTCCACTACTGGATGGATTTCCATGAAATTTGGCAGCGAATTTACATTTCCCCCAAGGATGAATTGTACCAACCTTAGTGATCCCTTAACTTTTCATCTAACCCCATCCTCGGGTCAAAATAAAACTTTGGTTTCTACCAAAATACCTGCAAAATGGTGACATTCCCATCAGAGCTGTGCTTTCTTGAGATATTTCCCTAAAAAACAAAAATGTCAACCTCACAGTGCTGGTAGAGGAAAAGTCAGAGCATCATTAAAGTCAGTAAACTTCATTCTCTGGGAAACATGAATGTCTGTGCAATCAACACTGTCATCTCCAGAGCCATGTCACCAGCATGGCTAAAAATTCTGCCTGTCACATGAGATTTAATTTAAGGCAGCATGCAGACGTTTGACTGAAAATATCAGCCAGGCAAATAGAAATGTACGCCTCAAACTGAATGGCCAGAGGGCAAAAAATAAAAGTATGAGTTGATGCATAGCATTACTTGAGGTTGTGTTGATAAATGAAAAACAAGAGTGTGCTTGAGCCTGAAGGAACTCCACTGGTGACATGTTTTATTAGAAACACGATACATAAAGTGTAATCAAATGGTTGATATTTATTAGAGAGGAAGACATTAGATACAAATGACTGTTGAAGAAGTGAAGATTCCTTCTTTCAAGGTGATGTAACAGCACACCAAACGAAATGGTGTCCCAGGGTCAGGGTGGAAAATTAACTTTTTTGTCCACCTGTCACTGTAGCGGATGGATTAAAAAATCTACCAGCCACTCAGTAGATTGTTTTTTGGCTGGTGAGTGGAACAAATCTGGCAGCCACTTGCATATTTTACCAGCGATTGGCTGGTGTCTTGTACTAATTCCAACCCTGCCCAGATTAATACAAAGGTCAGTAACAGGACATGCCTTATAACCTTGTAACTCATGCCTGAGCTTTGCAGAGTCATCTTTAAAATGACGGCACTCGAACCTAATTAATTTATGCCTTTTTCCCGCAGGGCCAAACCCTTTTAGCCTGTGGTTGGGACATAGAGTTAGGACATCAAGTTTTCAACCTTGTCAACATGTCCAAATGTTGTCTTTTATATGCTACAAGAAATTTCATGTGCGAAATAAGCAATTAATGCCATGACTGAGCATGTCCACCTTAGAACTGCAAAGTACCGGGGGCGCTAGTGAGCAGGGTATGGACTAATACGTCTTTTTCAGAGCTCCTGCAGGATCAGCACTACCTGACAACCTGCTTGAAAGTTCAGAGTTCACCATAAAGACACTAAAATTTGGATAACGCGAGGAATATTGATCTGAATGATGGAAAGGCTGAGGTAACACCCCATGGCGTGCAAGACCTACACAGCTAACTACCCGAACTTCAGGTAACTCAGACCAACCCTAGCCGACAAGCATGGAAAGTGGAGGTATGTCATCTGAAGAAATTAAGACAAACATCTTATCATCCCTAAGGGGAGATATTTCTAAGATTATAAGGGAAGAAATTAAAATTGCACTGACAGAGGACTTCAGAACCGCAGTGTACCAATGACAGTCTCAAACAGGGGCGGTAAAACATTGTGTAAAACAATTAATTATACAAAGATTGCCTCTCCACGTTTGTGTGAACAGACAGCAAAAATTCAAAATTGAATTAATGTATCGATTGCCTGTCACCTAATTTGACTTATTAGCCTGCTTTTCAGAATAATTTAAAATATTGCAAAACAGTCAACAGTGTTTAAACATGGAACCAAATTAGAGCCAGCTCACTATATCAAGGCTGGGCTGCCGATCAAATATATGCCTTATCAGGCGTTAACACAGTGCTCGGGAGTGTCTGGTTGCCTGTAGGGAACGCTGTAAAAATAACTGCAGTCAGGCCAGTAGTCACTCGCATCTCTGTGGTCAAATCAGCCGAGCCTACGATGGTAGTCCACCATATATTGACACTGATGATGAATGCAATCTAATGGCCCAGATCAAGCTGATGGGGAGATCCAGTGATGGACTCTTCCAAGTAAGCGGAAGGATACACGTGACTACATCCAGTTTTCAAAATGAAGTATGAACAAAGTGTACATAATGCTGGATGTAGGAAAAAAAAGGACCAGCCCCTACTAGAACAACCCAGCAGGAGAATTCCCAAACTTCCCAATGGCCAATCCACGCCTGGTCTCAAGAACACAGATTAAGACAGCCAGGGTTTCATATGTCACAAACCTAAGGAACCAATCCAATCAACTTGCAGGGTGGGGGTGTTTATATTTAGAGTCACAAATTAACCTGCATGTCTTTAGACTGTGGGAGGAAGCCGGAGTACCTGGAAAACCCAAGCTGACATGCGGAGAACATGCAAACTCCGCACAGAGGGCCTCCCCCACTCTGGAGTTTGAACCAGAAACCCTCTTGCTGTGAGGCGACAATGCTAACCACTGTACCTCCGTGCTGCCCCCTCTCACATTAGCAACACGTTATTAGATGCTTGATAACACAGTCAAGCCAAAGGCTCATGTTATCTATTACTGTTGCGTTTCTGACGTTGTAGAGAGCGATGAGCAGAGTCGAAGGTGAGAAGGTGCACTCGGATTGTAGGTGAGCAGATCAGGGACAGAGGTAATCTGTATATTTCTAGATCTGTGCATACTAAATAAGACAAAGGTGTAGAGTTATATCAAAGACTTTAGAAGGCACGAAGAAGACTTCTAAATATGTTATTTTGATGATCAGAGATGAGCTGTCTTTTTTAAGTTTAAATTAGTGCTGAAAGAGGAACTTAAAGAAATTTGCTCAGAGATGCTTCAGCAGTTAAGGCTTCAGCAAGAATGAATCACTGCTTTCACGTAGGAAGACGATGCCACCAAGACAAGTGGTTCTCAGTCTTGTTCCTCAGGATTCAGAGTCCTGCTGCTTTTCAATCTAACCACCTAATCACAAAGCATTTACCTGGAATGTGAAGTGAATGTGCTGCAGAGAGGCAACAATCAGCTCTAACAACAACTTTCAGGTTGCAAGTCCAGCCTATGACATGCATTATAAGTCCCTGGTGAGATGAGCCAGCCACATGTAAATAATGTGAAGTCACAGGCGGTCATGTGGGAAGTTTAAATGTAATTATGGTAATACTGACATGTAAAATTGATTATAGTTTTTCTGCAAAGGAAGGAAGTTTGTTTATGCGCTTTTCAGCCACATAGGAATCTATCTGGATGTATTGCTTTTCCGGTATTATTATTATATGCACCATTATCTTGATACAAACTCGCTTTGCAGGGGGTCCATTTTTCATTTTAATTCCACTATAAAGTACCAGTGATCAGTGACCACCGAGGCTCAACCCTTCTGCATCTTTAATGTCTTTCCTGCTTGCACAGTGTCAGTAGCCATAAAACTGCACCCTAATGCTCGGAGGTTAGAAGATGGCTGACACTGCTGCTCTAAGATCAGTTCAGTTCTACTCAAATCTCAGCTTTTAAAATCACAAGGAAAGGGAATTAGGTGAAATAAGACTGGCAACAAGCATCAACCACCCAATACAAGCCACACAATAGCAATGCCAGGATAATGGTTGCCGTGTCAGTGGGAGCGAGTGAGTCATTAAAAATGCAGGACCCATTTAAACAGTATGTAAAATTGAGCAGATTAAAAATATATGTGCTCTGTGTCTATGAGGGCGAAGGCTTCTCCTTCTGTTCTCTCTGTGCACCAATGAAGGCGGCAAATTTGCGGAGAGAAGACGAAAGAAAGCACATTCACAAAAACAAAACGCAGCTGCACATACAAGCATGCATATGGCACGCACACTCATAACAAAATAAAAAAGGGTGATGTTTCTGAAATTGGATTTTTACTATGGTGGAACTCTTGCAAATTTAACCAGGAGTCAACAAAGCTCATCCTAGAGGGTCTGACTCGCCAGAAAACACAGTTTGTTCCAACTATGTAAATTCTCTCTTTCTTTCTACAAGGGAGAAAGTGTTAGAGGCAGGGTGGACTTGCCTGGATGGAAACCAAACCGGTTGGTGTTCTACAAACTTTCCCTGTTCATGACCTGGCCTTAAGGACTCCGTTGAAGAGACACTTGTAGACACTGTTTGGCTTGCAGCCGAGGGGTGTGACCAAAATACAGGGCCAGCGACTAATGAGGATTACAGCAAAGTGTAAGAGCAGTCAGGGTCATGGCAAACAAAGTGCACTATTCAGAGCAGCTTGACAACAAAGAGCTGACATTTAAGGTGCATGATGAATGTCTGAAATGGCTGGAGTATGGTCATGAGTCAATATGGAAGTCAATCCTCTGACCAAATGTGTGTCCAAACAGCTGGTGTTTTCTATCTTTCAGTTTTTCCAGGTAATTTATCAATTGTAAACATAATTTTGGATATAAGAAGGACTGTCACAGGGTCTGTTTTGGCATTTTGTGCAATACTGATCTGGAATGAACCTATATAAATTGTAGGGTCATCACAAACACGAAAACATACTCTAAGGCTACGTTCACACTGCAGGTGAAAGTGGCCCAAATCTGATTTTTTTCTGCTCAGATCTGATTTATTTTAATTAGTGTGAACAGAACAAATCACATGGAGTCTGATCTTTTGAAATTAAATTTGGGTCACTTTCGCATGTAATGTGATATAATGTAATGTGACAATGTGGCCCCAGTCTGGAAAGTCAAATCTGAAAAAATGCGACTTTTACATCTCTCACAGATGGGTCGTCTGATCTGGGTGTCTTGCTGCAAGATTCTTGTGGAGAAGCCCTGACAGAGGTGTGGTTAAAGGTAGACTTTGACCTTCTGAAATTTTGACTTAAATCTGTTTCAGTTAGGCCACGATCCTACCACTCCTGGCTCCACCTCCGGACCCACCCCAACCTACAGGAGTAGCAGCCATTTGCCCCGCAAAAAGCCATAATCAGAAATGTGTCTCTCTTTCTCCTCATCCTTAACCTCCTTATCATCTGTGTATAAATTTGCCGGCTTCCACTGTAGATCAACGGTAAGAATTTGCCTGGCCGCAAACACACAGTGACGGGGTTAAGTATTAGCATCACGTGTTATGATAGCTTTATTGGTAGTGTAATGAATATGTTGTGGGTGTGGATTAGGCAGGTGGTAGGAGGCAGGGTCAGCACTGACGTCACACTTGGGGGCTAGTGATAATGACTCATTAGCCGCTATTAGTCGCACCCAGAGGGAGGAAGAAGAGATCTTTAAGCTGAAGGGCACGTCACGGGGGAGACGCCGGACGCAAGACATTCTGAAGACAAGAGAGACTGAGACAGCGTTTCACACGCCACCACGAGTTATCCATGCAAATACACATTCACTCTGAACAACCACATAGAAGAGCGAGCTAGCTGCTGGACTGGTCCGATGGAATGGCATCGGAGGGGTGTCGCAGAGTCGTCCTGTCCGAGCAAGGTGGTCTTAAAGGACAAGAGCGGCGGCCTGGCGGTAAGTCAACCACACACCCAGATAGGAGAGGTCAGACTCACCCAGGGAAGACTCGGTACATTTCTCACGCCTAATGCAACACGTAGTGAGAGGCATTAAGTTACGGGCTTGCTAGCCTTAGTTAACGAAGTTTCACGAGGCAGGTTTAGCATAGCAGCGTAACACATGGCTAATGTTACCTAACGTCACGGGTGTAACAAGAGAATTGCGCCTTTTCAGTGTCGTGAGTTTGTTGTAATTGTTTAACAGCTTGGTGTCAAACATTAGCTGCTAGGAGTGCGGCTCCAGGGACGGTCCTTCAGTACTGCAACTAACCTGTGTAACAACAGCAACAGAGTTTGCAGATTCAGCGGGGTGTCAGGTACCTCCACAAATCTTATTCTGTGGAAAACTGAAACCGGAAATGCTAACTTCAGTGACCTCCATGTTTACATCTGTATGACAGCATACTGTGTAGGACGTCTTTGATATTGTTCTTTTGCGCTTGCAGGTAAGGACTGTGGTTCAGGACTGTGACCAGATTACACTAGAATCTGATGTGGACCACATTTAAAAAAATATGTGAATGGCCGAACAAAACAATCAGATCTGAGGAATAAATCTGAATTAAGCACTAAGGCTTGCAGCATGAATGTAGCCTCAGACTTTCAATGTAAAGCTGCAACTAGTTACTAGCTTTAATATCAATAAATTTGATAATTACTCTTATAATTAGTTGATGTTTTCACCAATAAAATGTCAGACAATAATGAAAAATGCTCATCAAAATTTCCCAGAATGGTTCTGCTTAGAAGAGAAATGACAACATGACATCTGGGCCTTTTCAGTGGTTCTGCTCTTGTAGTTTCCCTCGTCACACTGTCTGCGACTTTTGTCTCAGCTCTTGTAAAAGGTGTAGAACAATCCTGAGCAAACACACATTCATGTGTCACCGTGAAAAAAAACCACAGGAACGATCACTCTGCTCATGCTGAATTTAGCTGGGGGCAAAATTACTGCCCTCAGGTGTTTGAAGCAAATGCCAATCTGCTTGTACATGTTTGCATACACGGACACAGATGTGCAGCCTCACAAACAAACAAGCACGCTGAAACATTCCAGATGGCCAAGCAGATTGTTTTTTGCTGATTTCCCCAGTGAAACGTTTGAACAGAAATATCATCCACGGTGAGATACCCCGGTCCATGCCGAGGCATTAAGACTCAACAACTGCAGACATCTAACACGTAACCTACTTTCGTTACACAAAGAGCTACACGCACATGGAGCCATAACTCAGTTACTGTGAAAGAGGCTCTAACACAGCAGTCTTTACACAGAGAAACTACACCTTGAGACCACTCGGTTATATTTAAATTGGTTGTTCTCTGTTCCATAAATAACTCTCAGCATTACTGACAAATCGTTTCTTTGACCTCCCAGCTCTGAGCTCACTGACATTATCAAGTGATTGGAGTGTGTCACAAATAATGTTTTATTTTGACAACTTTTGGATGGATTGCCACGAAATCTTTTACAGACATACATTTCCCCCCAGAGGATGAAGCCTACTGGCTTTGATGATCCTTTGAGCTTTTCTCTAGCTCCACCGTGAGACTGAAATTTTCTTAGTTTCTTAGTGAAATGTCTGGGTAACTATGACTTTTGGAAAAAACATTCACAGTTCCCACAGGGAATATCCTAATGACTTTTCATCTTTGCAACCAGCAGGTTAATGTCTCTACAACTACGGATTGACGATATTTTTTTTTTTTTGACAATATCTGATATGCCAATATGTATGTCTCATTTGACTTCCCAACCTAATCTTCGTGATCATCAAGTCTCTTCTGTAGTGGAATTAACATCACATTATACATGCATACTCTTATCGTGATGGCCCACCAGCAAATGGAAACATGAAATACAGTACTTTTCAATGTATGTGATATTCATTCATTGTGCAAATTAAGGAAAAGCATGTTGGCCGATTCTGATATTTCATTCTAAAGCTGATATTGGCCGATACCAATAACGTTCCAATATTATCGTGCATCCCTACCATTAACTTACGGCCTGTCTCAATACCCACACTTCCCCTAGAAATACCCACTTGCACTTGATTGTGCATGTTCACGTTTAGGCTAGTGGTGTCCCAAAACAGAATTGAGGTAGTGGAAGTGGTTTCCAACACTTAAACCCCGCCCTAGATTCCAAGGTAGCCCGGACCCACACTTACAACGAAGTGGAAGATGAAATATCCCAGAACACCTTGCGAAGTCAGCAACTTCGGTAAGTTTTGGAAAACAATTTGTTACCGTTCGATCGGAAGGTAGGCTATACATACAACAGATGGTTGGACTAGCATAAACTCATCAGCAACTCGGCTGAACATAAGGGTTATCTCACAAATGATGGCACTCCTTACCAAGTGGAAGATTTAAAGGGTAGAAATGGGATTGGGCCTTAGTCTTGCTGTTACACTAAACAAAAGTATGAATGCAACACTCTTGTTTTTGCTTCCATTTTTTAATGAGTTGAAATAACTTACATAACATCTTTTTTTGTCTACAAATTTGTTTAAATCCTTGTTAGTGAGCACTTTGCCATCCTAATCCAAAATCCATCCACTTGATAGGTGTGGCATAAGATGCTAATTTAAGAGCATCATTACAACACAGAGGTGGCAAGTTTTGACACGGGATGGTAAATGGACCTGCATTTATAAAGCACCTTTCTAGTCTTCTGACCACTTAAGTCACATTCGCCCATTCACACATTGGTGACGGAGGCTACCGTACAAGGTGCCACCTGCTACACAGCTTTAACACACTCACACACCAATGGAACCACCTTTGAGAGCAATTTGGGGCTCAGTATCTTGCTCAAGGATACTTCGATGTGCGGACTGGAGGAGCTCGGGATCGATCGGCTGATCTTCCGATTGATGGACGACCCACAGCCACCCCAACATGACGACATGCTGATTGCATCTCCAATGTCGTTTCTGAGAATTTGTGTAACCACACCAGCTCAGGACCTCCACATCCGGCTTTTGCGTCTGCAAGATCATCTGATAACTGCTTTGCGACAGGTGATGGAACAGTTGGTTTGCATAAAAAAGGCTTTTTGCAAATGGTCTCAGGGACACTCATCTCAGTGGCTGGTATCAGACAATCTTATAGGTAAAGAACCCAGATGTGGAGGTCCTGGCCTGGCTTACTAGACCGGTTGGAAGTACTGCCAAATTCTCAGAAATTGCACTGGAAACGGCTTGTAGTAGTGAAATGAACATTCAGTTCATGGGCAACAGCTCTGGTGGACACTCCTACAGTCAGCATGCCAATGGCATGCTCACTTAAAACTTGCCACATCTGTGGCATTATGTTGTGTGATAACTGCACATTTTAGAGTGTCCTTTTATTGTGACCAGCCCAAGGCACACCTGTGTACTACCCATGATGTTTAATCAGCATCTCAACATGCCATGGATGATTATCTTGGAAAAGGAGAAGTGCTCATTAAGACGGATTTAAACAAATCAAATTTGAGAGAGATAAGCCTTTTGTGTGCATAGATAGAGTATTAGATCTGTTATTTCAACTCATTAATGGGAGCAAAAACAAAGTGTTGCGCTTTTTTTTTTTTTAGTTTATATGGACTTCAGGCCTGGAATACAGTTAAAAGATTTACTGTTTTGTGATCAGTAGTCGGATTTTCAGAGTCAAAATCTCAGTTACATTAGACATGGGTTCAGGTTATTGCTCACACTGTACTAAAAGACAGGACTGGACTCTCCAAGGGTCACCAACCCTCGTGTCTTTATTAAACTAACAAAGCACTCGGAGGCTGAAACCATTCGGTTAATTGTACAGTAAAACAAAGCAAACAGTGTTGCATTGTGAGCCTCCGCTCTGTATCATGCTGTAACCCCTGCTCCCACACAGAGTAACTGATCTGAATGAGCGCTCCGCTGCAGCTCAGCACTGAAAAATCAGCTGACTGGTGGAAAGCAGCGTCCTGGCACTCTGGCGTCTGGTACCGCACATCTGGCATTTAAAAGGCCTCGGAGCAAACGTGCTGACATTACTGTTTCATGTGAGCTCTTTCTCTATTTTCAGCCACCTGGTTTTTGATATCCGTTGTTGTCATAGCGATGAATGACACTGAATGCAGCATTTGTATTCATCCTTCGACCAAATGCTCACTAACTGCAAAACAGTTGTTGATATTAAATGGTAGAAAAATGTTCTCCCAGCATTGTTTTAATGCTGCGGGAGTTCAAATTAATACAATCTGCAGTTAGAGAACAGAGTCTTGAAAATGTGTCTTAATGTGTCTCGAGGCACATTTTTGCCATGAAAAGTACCCTTTTTTCAGCAGACATATTACCATCTCTAACACCTAACAGAAGAAACGCTTATAATCACCACTCTAGCCTGCAAGCCAACATCTATATGGGGTTAATATACGGTGCAGTCATTCAAGTTGACTCATGTCCTTGAGTCATAATTGTTCCAAGCTCATTCTGCTAGAAAAGTTGAGTGTGGCTGCAGGAGTAATATGCTTCTCTACAATATCTCTGCACTTCAAACACCCATTTCCACATTGTTTCAATGGTTTTTGCAGATATGACTTCCCCACAACATTAGTTCTGGTTATTGCAGCGATTACACGGTGAGGACCAAAAACACATCTCGAGGGATCTTGAGTGAGTGCTATAAGTAGAAACATACATTATTAAGGCGGTATGTTTTCCATATGCGAAGAAACGTGGTCTACATGTTGTGAGTGGTTTTGTTTTTCATGAATGTGAGAGAGAGGACCTGAAAATATGAATAAAACACACTGACATTTGCAGAATTTTGAAAATGGTAGGAGTAGGTGAGACTTTAGGAGATACATTTATGCACATTTTTGTCTGTCCGAGAGAGAACAAAATCTGCCTAACAGCACCTCTCAAGCTAGGGGTAAGGACACTAAGGTAAATAGCTTCTCATTAAATGATTACCTGAGTGCTATTTTGGCATACACTGACAGGTGATAATGCCTGAAACCTCGATACTTTGATGTATAATGAACTCGTACAGTATGAGGCTGGAATTTGCTGACATTACTCCACAATGTCAGAGAACTCGAATCCCCCCATTTTAAGACACACTGAATCTTGCCCCTGGAAAATGATCCTCCAATGAAATATAGAAGATAGAGGTGGGCAGGAGAGGAGTCAGTGAACTGGGTTCACTATGGCAACTATATCTGTGCTGTGTTCAGTGTTTGGTTGGTGATATGCAGCTTTTTGACAGTAAAATAAATGGATAGAATGGTGAAAGCACATTTATGTGGTGTCGGTATAAACAGAAAAATGAG
This sequence comes from Epinephelus lanceolatus, assembly GCF_041903045.1. Lineage (NCBI taxonomy): Eukaryota > Metazoa > Chordata > Actinopteri > Perciformes > Serranidae > Epinephelus > Epinephelus lanceolatus. The sequence goes on along the minus strand of NC_135754.1, from coordinate 22,278,313 downwards.
AACAGGACAATTCACGTGAAGTCAGAACAACTTGGAAAGTCTGCAAAAAATTTGGTATATCCTCCAGGGCCCCGGTCCTCATATGAGTGCATCGCATTCTGGGTTTATTGCACCTTATACTTCATTCTGCTGAACTCAGACCTGTTGTCCTTGTTCGTGGACACTTTTTTGTCCGATCTAGTGGTAGTAAGACCACAATACACTAATCCATGTAAAAACAAGATGGCAGCCATCTCTGCCAAGTCAGTCTGCAGCTGATCCTGCACAAAAATAGACAATTTTAGCAACAGTAAGAAGATATGACACTGTTAATTAGGAAGTACTCGTCTGAGGAGACTGGGACTTAATTATCATCGGACTGTTCCTACAGACAAAAGGACGGTCCTTGCTCGGAGTATGGAGCGAAGAAAATTCAGTTACAAAACAAACAAGCAAACAAGAGTTTTTGCAGGACAATATTCAGACACTGAAACAAACAGGGTTTTTTTTTTGTAAAGATATTTTTTGGGGCTTTTTTTTAGCCTTTAATGTATAGGACAGACAAGTGTGAAGGGGGGAGAGAGAGGGGGAGTGACATGCAGCAAAGGGCCACAGGCTGGAGTCGAACCCGGGCCACTGCGGCAACAGCCTTGTACATGGGGCGCCTGCTCTACCACTAAGCCACCTGCGCCCCGAAACAAACAGTTTTATATTCTATTACACACTGTGACTCTTAAAAATAAATCCATTGTCCTCCTTGTTCCAAAACTACTTCCTGTTTAAAGACAATGTTTAGTTTTTGTACTCATCAGGTCATATCGATCCCAAACAGCTTGGAGAAGTTAAAAATGCAGACCACAAAGACGCTGAGCAACTCAGGAGGATAGGACTTGTTAAACTTTGATGTCATATGCAGAAACACGGCTGACGAAAATAAATGTTTGGTTTATAGTTAAGAAAATCTTTATTAATTTATGTATTGCGTATCAATTTTTCACTCACATCAGGTTATTACAGGTTGTAACCATTTTTGTGCACACTGAGCGACCTAGAGTAGTTAGAAAAGTTATCATCAGCATTAACTCAACAATAGAGCGGGTCGTCCACTAATCGGAAGATGACGAGAATGTGACGAGAAAGGTGCAAGTGCAGTCCGTTTATATGCTGGAAACAGCAATCAACTTGAGCAATAAATTCTTTGTAGCTTGAACACACCAAAGTTGGACGAACAACCTCCCTCCTCTGGAAATTGAACAATCCGAGGAGCATTTGAACGCAACATAAATTGTTACATTTATTTTTGTCTCTCAAAACTTAAAAGGTAACCGTTGATTCAGTCACAGATGATTGTATATAATGAACATGGTCATGTAATGAACCCAGAAACTTCTCTTTGTTTCCCTTTCCAAAAACTAAAATTCATACTTTTTTATGAGCATGTTAGGTAATGAAAATATTAAGTATTGTATGAAATTGCTTTTTCCACATTTGTCATTTTTTTGACATTTCCAAAAGAGACATGCAGTTGTTTTACAGTTTTAGGTTTCACACCGTCCTTCCATCAAACAGGTTGAAAAAGAAGATCAAAAAAGAAATGCCACAAACTGTTGCTTCTGCTCCTAAAATATACCAGAGGAGCAAATTAGCAGGGAATAAAGTAGCCTTCTAAAATGAGGTCAGGTCAAGAAGTTTCATTTACTGCAGCACTGGAATTTAATTTGGTCATTTGCGAGTGCTTCCAGGATGCTAACGACATTAATCGGCTGAATTTCAGCTTAATGTTGTTAGTAAGCTGAGTCTGCTGAGGAAGAGTCAACTTTCTCTCAGGAAAAGTTTTCAGTAAAGATGGCTTTAATGTGTAAAACTGCTAAATCTGGGTCCTTTTGAAGTTTCTTTTCTCACTGTGCATTTAGAGAAAAGATCCACTGGCCTCTGAAGTGAAATGGACGGAAATGGTGAAATGGAAGTGGCTTGTGGTAGTGCTTTTCTACAGAGTTGTGGTTTGGTCTAATGCAATTTATATTTAGACAGTAGACAAATCATCCACATACTGTGAGCACAGGGACACCACACTGTATTATTGGTGCTGATTGTTGCCTAAATGTTCAACTAAAAATTAAAAAATCTATATCTATCTATATCTATATATATCTGAATACTTAATCAACTCCTTTGATGATGAACTGAGTCAATTTTCAAACAAAAATGAGAAATATTACATAGTTTCAGCTTTTTAATTCTGAGGATTTGCTGCTTTTCTTTATTGTTTGTGACAGCAAACTGAGTATCTTTGGATTTTAGGTTGTTGGTAGAATAAAACAAGCACAATGAAGACGTCATGTTGGGCTTTGGGGAGATTTTGTTCCATATTTGTTTTTTGTATTTTATTGCCCAAATGATTAATTACAGCCCTTATGTCAGCACCATCCCATTTTTTAAAATGGTTTCTCAAGGTTACACGAAAGAATGAAGACTGCGCACACACATGGGTCATTTCTGTGCCCTCACACGGCCCATGACTGCCAATACCTTCCCTCTCATTTTATTCCCACACAATGGCTGTTCAATAATTCAAGAAAACTGTGCCGAACATGTTGCTGCATTCAATCCATGTTCAGGAAATCTACAGGCTTTCCACTACAAGCAGAGAGCTGGCGTCCACGGGGGATTTGCAAACAACAGTCGCAGAGCCATATAACAGCAGTGGGAACATTGGAGAGCGCAACGACATGAACTTATTAAAATACATTAGATCCGACAGGAGACATACACGTACTAAATACTGTAAATGGCTCTTTCTGAAACCCCTGAGGATGACACTGGGCATGGTGAGAGGCTCTACTGTACTTTAACTTTAGTATTTCCTCAGGCAGCTTAGATGTATATAAACCCCCCAAAACAGTTTACCCAGGGCCATCTCATTAAACTTTACAATTCCATCTGTGTTTGACTGTATAAGGTGATATATTTGAAAGTTTAATCACCTTAAACGACACTTTTCCCCCTAAAAATATTGGTCAATTAACGGTAAAGCTTTTCTGGTAAATCCAGATTTGCTATTATGGGCACATTTTTTCATACAATTATTGTGCGTAGCAGTGTTGGATTTATGTGTGCACTAATTCCTGTGCTATAAAACAAACAAAAAGACTCGACTCAAGCATCTTCTGTTGATTTAACTTTATATACATCACAATACACATCAATAAAACAGGAGCATGACAGTTTGGTGACAGTACCGGACATTAAAAAGCAGAACTTGTAAAATGTTTATTAAGAGGACGATGCATGGCTGTGGGTTTAATGCACTCGGCTCCACTGCTCATGTTGTGTACTTGTTGTGGTTTTGGAGTGTGTAGGTTGCCACGGTGTCCAGGAGCCAACCACGTGTCACGACTGTAGCGTTTCTAGAGAGACCTGTTGAGTAGAGGGGTTTTAAATCACAAAATCAAAAGCATGTGCAGCTCACTATCATTTTCATTACACTGAATCTATAGTATTTCACTAATCTTGATTATAGCTAATAGGTAACATTTTCTTTGTGCTTTTATATGATTATTTATTAGTTCATTAATGCTGCCGTACTGTTATTTATTTTACCATAACCCTACAATTTATTTAATTTATCCATATTTATGCCGGTTAAGGATAGACCGATACATCGGCCAGCCGATATATCGGGCCGATATTTGAGTTTTTTACTTGTATCGGCACCGGCCGATACGCGCGTGTGTTCGCGGATTTATTTTTCCCTGGCATGATTTACAGACAGGCATCCACGGGCAGCTCTGTGTTGCCGGAAGACCCTGCAGCACACATGCAGCGAATCCTACTGTGTACAGTAGTTGTTTTATTTATGCTTCAGCTTAAATATTTGTTTATTTTATAAAGACATTACTGGAAGATTTAAGAGCACTGAACTCTTTTTTTTATTTGAATGTATTATAATAATAATAACATTCTACCTGTTCTACCTCAACTTTCCATCTTGTTTTAGTATTTTTTACTGTTCAATAAATGTTTCTTATTTTAAACTTCAGACCTGCAATATTTGTTATCATTGTGTCATTTTTTTGATGTAAATTGAGGGAGCAAAAGCAGTATCGGCCCCAAATATCGGCCTAAGAAAATCGGCAGTCCATAATTGGTCATCGGCTAAGGGCGATGGAAAAAAATCGGTATTGTTATCGGCTCTAAAAAATCCATATCGGTCTATCCCTAATGCGGTTGTATATAAATTACAGTAACCTTTAAACTTGACATTGTATCATTTACATCTATATACATATATTTGATACTTACCGCAAAAATCATCATATGTATATTAATCACTCACTGCGTGTTCTGTTGAATTAAAGAAGGAAACAGTTTTTCTCGCATGCCTCCATGGTGAAAGGCAAACATGCTTCACAAACTTAAGTTAACGAGGACCACTTTCAATAACAGCAAAACTATCAGTGAAGATTCTCAGTCATCCAGGTCATGGCAATCTTAAATGTAATATCGTAGGCAACTGGATTTGCTTGAGTTTCGCTTCTCATCCAAGAGGTATGACATCTGCAAAAAACTCAAGCAAGTCCAGTTGCCCACAATATAGCGATAAAGAACAGCAAAACTATATCAAAACATCAGTTTACAAACTCTCACACAACTCGTGCAGTATAATCCCAGTCTCATTAATTCAGTTATATGCTCAGTACTTCCCAAAGAGACACAGTTCAGCTAAAACACTACGATCTTAAAAAAGTCAGTACCAACGTTCCCTTTAACGGCCGAGTAGTGTACCTTGGCACAGGCATGTATTCAAAACTCAGGCTCAGGGCACGCTACTCGTAGGCGGGAGTGTTTTAAATCACCATGTTTTAGTGAAATGCATGTGTCTGGGAAGGACTGAGCACAGAACTGGATAAAAGAGACCTGGATGATACTGCACAAGTTGTGTGAGAGTTTGTAAACTGATGTTTTGGTATAGTTTTGCTGTTGCTAAACGTGGCCCTGTTAAAAAGAATGTTCACCTTCCTTGGATTCTTCGATCCCCGTACACGTGAGAGAAAGTTGTCTTCACAAACTCAATGAAACACTGAGTGAGTAAGTGATATACAAATAGTCATTTTGCAGGTTAAGTATTCCTTTAAGATCTATCAGCTCTGATTCTGAATCAAACAGCATGCCACTAAGCCCAGAAACTCAGGTGCTCATACCGTCACTGATCATTTTAACCTGAAAAACAGATCTCTGCTTATCACCACAGATCATGTAGTTTTCTAATATGAACATCACATTCCTTTGAGGCAATATCCTGAACTGACATGTCCAGAATATGTCTTGTAAAACATAATCTAAAGTGTGTGCGCACATCTTCACACATTTCCATTACATCAGAGGATAGTGTGGAGGAAAGGAGAGATGTGTGTGTGATTTCAATCAATGGTGCAGAAGAGGAGGATAAAGGGGGATAGAGAAGGGGAGGATGATGGGCTACTCGATTACCTGGGCTATGAGTGCCAGAGGACGTGGAAGAGGAAAAGCTGCATTAAATATGCAGCAGTGCAAATTAGGATGCCATGAGAAGTGAGGAGAGGAGGGGAGGGGAGGAGGGGGAGGACTTAGAGCCACTTGCTCCCTTCTCTGTTTCAAACTGTCAGGTCTCCTCGTGCTATGGCAGCCTCTCTTTTCTGTGGCCAACTTGTTTTGACATTTCCCCCGGCTCCGATCTGACATTTTCTCTTGGCCATTTCTCTGCTGCCTAACTTCCTTCACACTCTCTTTCCTGGCAAGTCACTCCCCTCGCTCTTGTTGGGAACCTGTCTCATTTTGGCTGGCAGTGTCTGCCATTTCACCGTTCTGTCACTCTCCAACTGGTCCTCACACAGCCACAAATGCATTCAAATCCATGGACTAATGGTCGGACAGGTGCACAGGCATACACACCTGCCAGAATGTCTACGCTTGTGGGGACTGTCCATTCACTACAGCATATTCTAATAGAATCTGACTTAAAACAATATTTAAACCACTTACCAATACTGTAAAGTGATGCTAAGACTACATGTCATGTATTCATAAATGTACTGCCTTGCCTTTAATTACCTCGTCCAAATAGAGGACTAAAGTGTGTTAACCTTGTTGATAATGTGAAGACATTTTTTGATGACCATAGTGAATTTATAGGATCTTTTTTAACACACACCAGAAACTTTTGTGAAATAATAATAATGTGGGTATGATGACTGTTGGGTGAAGGATTGTTTTTATTTTTTCGAGCTAGAACAGTCTAGAAAACTGAATCATTTGAATGCTAGCCTGGAGCTACACCTCTTAATAGCTTCACCCATCTCAAATTTTCTCAAGCTACTTAAAAAATAGTGCTGCTTTTCCTAATGGTTGTTAGCATCACACTGGGGCATCCTAAACATAATTATCAACAGTAAAAGCAACAACAAGTTTACACTTTTCCCAATAAAACATGATAAAGAATGTATTTACAAGCTAATGAGTCCAGCCCTGCAATGCTGGCTAGCTAGCATTGGCCAGCTAGCTACGAAAGGGAACATGTTAGCTGCTGTTAAAATCCTGCTTCTTTTTGTTCTGTTGTTGTTAAATGTTTTTTAATGTCAGAAAAGATGAGAAAATAATACTTTCACTTGGAAAAAAACTCAGGTTAGCTAACTTAGTTGGCCTCTCAAAGTATTGCCTTGCAATGCTGGGGGTCCATGTCATTGGTTCGACAGCCCATTGGTTCGACATCCCATTAGTCCGACTGTCCGCGGTGCTGAACGGCTCGTGGTGGGCGTATGGTGCGCCACGACCGGCTTGAGGCGGAGCAGGCTCACGGCTTATGTGTTTGTCACTTTCTTTTTCATTTTAACCCACACCATGATCTTTTCCTGACCCAAACCAAGTGGTTTTTGTGCCTAAACCTAACCAGACCTTAACCACAGGGCATCATGATGATTTCGGAACAGACTTCGGAACAATGAGTTTAATATGGTCAGAACAATGGGATGTCGAACCAATGGGCTGTCGAACCAATGGGCAGTTCCCAATGCTGGCTAGCAAGCATTCGCCAGGTAGCTATGATAGGTAACATGTTAGCTGCCGTTAAAATCCTGCTTCCTTTTTTCCTGTTGTTGTTAAATGTTATTTAATGTCAGAAAAGATGAGAAAATAATACTTTCACTTGGAAAAAACTCAAGCTAGCTAACTCAGTTGGCCTCTCAAAGGATTGCCTTGCAATGCTGGCTAGCTAGCATTCGCCAGGTAGCTATGATAGGTAACATGTTAGCTGCCGTTAAAATCCTGCTTTTTTTTCTGTAGTTGTTAAATGTTTTTTTAATGTCAGAAAAGACATGAAAATAATCCTTTCACTTGGAACAAACTGTAGCTAGCTAATAGCCATTTTCTTACCCACCATCCCTTAAAGATTGCCTTGCAATGCTAGCTAACTAGCATTGGCCAGCTAACCACGATAGGTAACATGTTAGCTGCAAATAACTAGAAAATAATATCATCACTTGGGACAAACTCAAGCTAGCTAACTTAGTTAACTAGCTTGAGAACTTTACCCATTTGCTCACCCGCCATCTCTTAAAAAGTAACGAACACTCTAGCTAGGTTGAGCAGGAAGTCTCAAACAAATCTTCTTACTTGCCTTAAATTAATAAAAATAGCCTCCTTGTTGATGCTGTGACAAGTTCCCGATTACAGGAAAATGACAGACTTGCTGGCAGCACCTAAAATTTTGTATCACGGAAATTGTTTTTGTCCATTCAGGGCTCAACTATATGGATTGCCCAAATGCGCAGGACAAGTAAAATGTCACGTCAGCTCTGTAAATTGAGCAACTCGCTTGCCTGTTAAAGCAAGTGGTAAAAAAAGAATGAAACACATTTTTTTCTGGAACTGATGATGGAAGTCGCGATGGAGTGAGCCATCTTGTGGCGGGTAAAGGCAAAGTTTATGAGCTGAGGTGCAAGCTAGCATTTCAGTTATCCCGAAAACAGGAGTTTACCTGGGTGGCGTTAGAGGATGAGGGCAAAATAAAGATTAAACATGATGATTTGCTTTAGTCTTTGTTATTAATTTTATAAGCGCTACTTAAAAAATGTACAAGGATAAGTAAAAATTGACTTTAGGGCAAGTATCACTTTTTTGACTGCAAGTAAAAAAAAAAAAAAAACAGTGACATTGAACCCTGCCAGTATTCTTCTATGAAAGAAAAGTTCTCCATGTGTTTATCGCTTATCTTAAAATTAAAGTGTCTTTGCACTGACATCATGTATTCTTTAAGACTGACTAACTTTCTCTGCAAACTTGCCTAAGTTATGATAGCATATTTGCTAATGCAGCCTCACAGATGATTGATTTTAGGGTATAAAGAAAAATCAATCATGCTTCAATCAGATTTAGTGATAACCAATTTGGCACATTATCCATCAAACAGAATTCCTGTCTGACTCTCCATATGTCCATGCTTGTCCCACCCTCCAACCCCCAGGTGAAGCATGTAGGTATTTTGTAATCAGCTGCTGTCAGCCTTATCTCTATCTGTATTAACTGTGTGTGCGTGTGTGTGTGTGTGTGTGTGTGTATCAGATCAATTGAGAGTAATGACAAGACTGAACGTGTGTTATAAAAGTAAAGAGTGAAAAGGAAATTTTAGACTCACTGCTGTACGTGGACGTCGACTCTGATCCGGGCTGTACAATGACCAGCTGATGGGACTTCTGCGTGACAAAGAGAGAAAAAAAAAGTGTCTCTTTAAGAATAACAAATTAGCACTGACTATAACATACATATTTATGGCCAGAGAAATTGAAAATAAATTACATTTTCACACTGGCTTGTCAAATCATCTTTTAGCAACATAAAGACTTTTGGCTGAAACATGCTGGTTTAAGAATTGTTGATTAGGCAGTAGTGGTTATTGGAAACATAATTCAATCCATATTATTTTAACGCGACACTTGAATGAATCATGAATCATTTTAAATCAATTTTAAATTAAATAAAACCCAGGAGGCAAATCATATACATTATGGAGGCCAGAGCTGAGTGAGTCACAGAGTAGTAGTGTTAAGAGGAGCCGTGCACTTTGCTGCCTGCCACATCGTCCCTGCAGAGAATACTTTGCTTATATTGCTTGTAATATGAGTCATGGGAACCCTAAGTGAACTGGAATTATTAAAACTGAAACATTTCATATTGTAACTAGAAGTGTGCACTCCGTAGAGTTCAGATCTCTGTAAGGCGGCGGTGTCCCAGCCACAAGAGCTGATTGCGGCCACTCAAGACAATGATTGTAATTCCAGCAGCTGTGCAGCAGTGCTCTTCAGAAGGTATGATATAATCATGAGGATGAATGTACATTTAATAAGCAAGACTCAAGCACACATCTTTGATACGTGTCGTTCATAACTGGACTTTCAACAGCACAAACAGCAAAGTAGGAAATAACAAACACAATTTACTACAAATTACCAAATCAATAAAATCTGCAAGTCTACAAAATTTGGCAGGCAAAACCCTCCGCTTTGGAAATGCTTCTGGTGTGGTACGGATGGACCAGCCCGATTGCAGAGAGCTGTGCCTGGTGGAATTGTCATTACTACCTCCCTTACAGTCAAGATGGTGGCAAAGGAAAACAAAAATTGTGATTTATTTATCTGGTATCACGCCTAAGTTTAGAGGATCATAACATATCAAGTAAGGAATGAATCTGCAGATGTTCTTGCTCAAAATGAGACCAAACTTTTCTACGGATGTCAGTTTTTGAGCCACGACGGTGGCAGAAATTTGGCCTGCAACAGGCGGTAAGGCTTGTTGTTTTTAGCTGGGCTAACTAGTTAGTTAAGAGACGTAAAGAATCAGCAGGTAAAGATGATATAAAACAGTCAATTTGACCGGTTCTTCTACAAGAGTGAATCACCACAACCATGAGAGGTCCAAGAACATACAGTCATAAATGTGCACACAAAATATTAGGCTGACTGGTCCAGTAGTTTGGGAGATAAACTACAGACAGACAGATACTCACACTTAAACACTCATGATGAAATGCACTATTCCCTTCTAGGCTAATGCCTAATGGAGGTAGTAAAGGGAGCAAGACAAGGATGCTACAGCCAAGCTAGCGGCTCTTTGAGGTAAAGTATAATGTTCGCAATGTTCACCATCTTAGTTTGGCATGTTAGCATGCTAACATTCTCAAATTAGCACTAAACATTAAGGTGAGGCTGATGGGAACATCATCAGTATCAAGATGACAAGTCTCCTGTTCTTTTTTTATTAATCACTCACCTGTAATAACACTGACGTGATTTAAAAGCATTTTAAAAATGATACTTAGGTTCGTGACATTTTGTTTGCATTTATTTTTCAAGACAGACTCGATGCTCTTACCTGTTTACTGTCGAGGAGAAGAGGATCTTTGACTACAGCTGCTCCACAAAGCTCCACCATCCACTCCATTTCATCTACAATAAACACACAAACACACAGTTGGCTGTAAATGTTGACTGTTTTGGTATCCCTGGTCACACCTAAATGTAATTTTCTCTACTTTCACCCCTCTAAGCCCGAGGGGATACCGACCAGACTCATTTCAAGCTCAGACTTCCTTTGATGGGAGGGACAGCAAACAGGTCAATACCTAAGTCTCCACTCAAATCAATATCTCAATCAGTCAACACACATTTAACTTTGTGTAGAAAAAAAACTATTCGCATTCAACACATCATATCAGACAACAAACATACCTTCAAAAACATGACAACACATGTCAGAAAAACCTCAACCAACAGTGTACGCTGTAGGTAACCTCATCATTTAACGGACACAAACACAAAGCAATTAAATAATGGATGAAATCCTGTCAGACTGAAGAAAACAGACTCCATCCTCATGTTTGTGCCATGTAAAAGAGAGTCTTTAAACTCCTCACGCTAGCTAGCAGATGTCGACCCATTAGCAAAGCTTCATCGATCCAGCAGGCAGCGGGTGGATGCTGCAAAAGCACTTTAAGAGCCCCAGGAAGAAGGAAACCAAAGAACGCTGCCTTGTGGGTTTTTAAGCAATGTTCCCCCTGAGACCGTCACCCATGATCTATCTGTCCATTCATCTATGCCAGAATGGTAAGGCAAAAAAGAATTTTGTACTTAGGGCAACTTTGAACCTCTTCACCTTGATGTTGGAGGTCATTAACAGTTTAAATCATTAGGACCAAACTCGGCTGGTGCAGACATTGTAACACCAGGATATTTACACCAATTTAGAAGAACAGCAGAAGTACTTCGGTCACGACTGAAGGCTCATTCCCCCCTTCTTTTAATAAAAGAAATTCCAGGCAGCTAACTGACACCATAGCAACTGCTGTGCAAGTTGCAATATGACAACACCACACCGAAAATGTCTCACACAACTCCTTAGACCACATTCAATCCACCCACACTCTGGAAACACTCCTCATTGTTCTCCAAAATGACAGGGGTTAAGAAAAATAGCACACGTTTCAAGCTGCGTTAGTCAAAACCTCTGTGAGCTACTTTAACTCTCCATTGTTTTTTATTGTTATTTTTTTTTCCTGTTCTCTTTAAAAGCAAGGCAGGTGTCTATCAGAGTCCTGCAGGAAACAGACATCAATAAAACTAAATAAGTGTGGTTGAGCAAAGTAATTCTTGATTGAGAAAACAGAACAGTGCAACCAGCATGAGGGCAGCTGCAGAAAGGAAACAATTCCATGAAAAACATTTTTGCAGCCCCTTCTTTGAAAGCATATGCAAATGAAAGTGTAACAATCCTTGTTTTTGTGGTCAGTAATCAGAGACATTATCTTGGTGCTGCGATTCCTGTGGTGTGTGAATGCTGTGTTTCTCAGACCAACAAGACACCAAACTGAAGTCTGAGCTACATGTACACAGAAATTACTATTTGCTGGATGACAGATATTTTACGATATATCTGACTATGCAGACACCTACTGAGCAATCTTAAGCCCCATTTCCACCAAACACTTTTGGTATGGTACCTCTGGAACCAAAAGTAACCCTTCAGACATGGTAACTAGACCCTTGCATTTCCACTGCAAACAGTACTCTTAAATGTGGGCGGGTTGTTGTCACTCACTGCTCCGTCCAGCACTCACTGTATCTCCTCGACCGGTGACACAGATGAAAGTCTGCACCTTGTTTATTGTCCACAGAACGAGGCTGCAGGCCAACATTTTCAGAACAAAATTAAACAGGCTGCAGTGAGAGTCTCTCTCCATGTGATATTTAGAAATAGCGGGATTGTGCATTCAGCCCTTCTAAGGCAAGCTCAGGGGTTTAGTGTTGCCTGAGCCCACAGGAACAACGCTCCACGATGCTTTTATTTTTCTAAAAAAGCCCCAAAAATAATCTTTAAAAAAACTGCATCCTCATGAGACAATATGGGAAGGATCATGCGGAATGGCACATTGCTTCATCTGGCACGATAATCTTAATAGATAATAATATCGTGCAGCATACAATGCGCTATTATTTTGTGTACATGTTTGAGATTACAGACGTTTCACATGTGTGTGACGCAACCGAATTTAAAAATCATTTTTTGGATTTAAAGTTCCTACAGTCTGAACCTGGCTTAACTGACCTGACACTTTCTTACACTGTCATGACAAAAATATAACTTTAGATTAGTTAAATTTCTCCGCAATTCTCTGATCCACTTTGCATGTTACATTTCTGCCTATAAAGTTCATAAAAAAACAACTTTTCTATATTTATACACAGGACATGTCGTGTCGTCGATGTGATTTACCTGTAGTCATGTCTGTAAACGGGCCCTCGAAGCAGATCTTGTAGCCCTTCATGAGCAACTAAAGAGAAAAAGAAGAAGCAAAGTGAAAATAAAATAATCAACAGTGAGCTGTCTGCAACATTTCAACAGTCAAGCAAAAGAGGACATTCTTTTATCTCTAACAAAACAGCGGCGTTTGTTTCTGAACTCTTCACCTGTCTGAGGGGTTACACTGGTGCAGCTGAAACGCTTCAAGCATATCTCACAATTTATAACAGGTATCCTTCACTTACTCTATAAAAAAACCTCACGACCTTGTTCAGTTTTTGCTCTCACTGTAATACTGTAAATTCAGGGACGAGTTGAACAGAAAAGAGCAAACACAGCCAGCTTCGCGGAGGTAATGTAGCGCTTTAGGCTCGCAAAGAAAAACGACCTGCCCTACACCGAGGGCACGTTGTTTTATTGCACTCAGGGTCAATTAGGTTGCCTGAAATGGGAGTGTAAAATTGTTTCCTTGAACCACAGTAACTACAGAGAGGAAACGTGCGACTCACATCCCAGTCTCACATACAGTGTGTGGCTGGGTGGAAGTGTTTGGTAAGATAAAGCGTCCAGGCTACTGGAGAGAGAAATACTAATTTCTCACACCTCCCTGTCCGTCCATAATGATCATTAGCCAGGGGTGCTTGGTGAGATGAAAAAGTGTTTCTGTTACAGATTTTTAATTTAGACAACACCTAATGTCCTTCAGGAGGTATTAGAGTGTGTGATGTGATAACGTGCACACACACACAGACACACACTCTCTCAGTTTCTTTGACTGATTTCCTGCACATCAACATTCTGGTGACAGACTCAGTCCTGGCACTCCATTTCATCTGTTAGTCTGTTTGTCACAGTGGTGCAGGTGACAGAAAGTGAGTATGAACAGCACAATCTGTCTGGCTCCATCACGGCGCCGGTGCTGCGTTGAAGCCACTTAAATAAGCCTGAAATTACTAGCTAATTCAATTAGCGGAGGTTCTTCAAAGGCAGCGATACGGCCAACATGACATCTAGCCATTTCTAATTTTCCCCCTCAGTGGCAACAGAACTGGGCCTGCTGGCCTTACACCAAGAAGAAAATTACCATGAGCTTTTTACAACAGGGCCTGAGCTAAGAGGCTGGTGTAATAGCAGGAAACAGGTTCAAGTGCTGTTTGTTATTGGACACTTTATTTGATTTTCTTCATAGAATCAGACTGTGGGTGGACACTGTGCTCTCACAAACAAGAAGGAACTCAATAATTCTATTTTTCTTTCTTTCTTTGAATCAGGTTTATTTTTTAAAGGGGACCTATTATGCTTTCCCCTATTTTCTGTTACATATATATAATGTCACAGTGTCAGATGCTCATATTGAATGTGGCCAAAGTTTCAAATAATGTGGTAAACATATGTAAACGTAATCCCTGTATGCAAAAACCTCAGGCTTCATACCACTCTGAATTAGGGATGCACGCAGTTAAACGTCTAACTGATTAAAAATCCACCCCCTCGCTAGTCGGCACAAGAAATACACTGCCTGGCCAAAAAAAAAGTCACCACCAAAAAAAAAGGTCATACACTCTAATATTTCGTTGGACCGCCTTTAGCTTTGATTACGGCACGCATTCGCTGTGGCATTGTTTCGATAAGCTTCTGCAATGTCACAAGATTTATTTCCATCCAGTGTTACATTAATTTTTCACCAAGATCTTGCATTGATGATGGTAGAGTCTGACCGCTGCGCAAAGCCTTCTCCAGCACATCCCAAAGATTCTCAATGGGGTTAAGGTCTGGACTCTGTGGTGGCCAATCCACGTGTGAAAATGATGTCTCATGCTCCCTGAACCAGTCTTTCACAATTTGAGCCCGATGAATCCTGGCATTGTCATCTTGGAATATGCCCGTGCCATCAGGGAAGAAAAAATCCATTGATGGAATAACCTGGTCATTCAGTATATTCAGGTAGTCAGCTGACCTCATTCTTTGAGCACATACTGTTGCTGAACCTAGACCTGACCAACTGCAGCAACCCCAGATCATAACACTGCCCCCACAGGCTTGTACAGTAGGCACTAGGCATGATGGGTGCATCACTTCATCTGCCTCTCTTCTTACCCTGATGCGCCCATCACTCTGGAACAGGGTAAATCTGGACTCATCAGACCACATGACCTTCTTCCATTGCTCCAGAGTCCAATCTTTATGCTCCCTAGCAAATTGAAGCCTTTTTTTCCGGTTAGCCTCACTGATTAGTGGTTTTCTTAAGGCTACACAGCTGTTCAGTCCCAATCCCTTGAGTTCCTTTCGCATTGTGCGTGTGGAAATGCTCTTACTTTCACTATTAAACATAGCCCTGAGTTCTACTGTTGTTTTTCTTCGATTTGATCTCACCAAACATTTAAGTGATCGCCGATCACGATCATTGAGGATTTTTTTCCGGCCACATTTCTTCCTCGAAGACGATGGGTCCCCACTATCCTTCCAGTTTTTAATAATGCGTTGGACAGTTCTTAACCCAATTTTAGTAGTTTCTGCAATCTCCTTAGATGTTTTCTCTGCTTGATGCATGCCAATGATTTGACCCTTCTCAAACAGACTAACATCTTTTCCACGACTACGGGATGTGTCTTTCGACATGGTTGTTTAGGAAATGAGAAGCAACTCATTGCACCAGTTGGGGTTAAATAACTTGTTGCCAGCTGAAAGATAATCGCCCATGCAGTAATTATCCAATAGGAGGCTCGTACCTATTTGCTTAGTTAAATCCAGGTGGCGACTTTTTTTTTGGCCAGGCAGTGTATTAGTTGGTTAAACCAATAAATGCATTATTCATGTATAAGGCCGCTTAACTGTCATGCAGCCGCCTGCCACTAGTGGGAGCTACAGAGCCGTCGGACAGCAGGGATCTCAATGCACACAATATTTTTTTGGGACCGTCTTTGGAACAACCTTCTTCCATCTCTGCAATCATCATCTACATTGACATTCAAAAAGCATCTGAAGAAGACTCTTATTTGCAAAGACTCTTTACACTTAACTGATTTATTTGTAATTTGTTTGTGTTTTTTGTTGTTGTTGTAAATTGTACATCTTTAACAATTTTCTAACACTTCTTAGTCTGGAACTCTTATTCAATCATGTATTCTTCATTTTGACCTTTTTCTTTTTATGTATGATTGTTGTTACTGAATAGGGGAGTTATCTTCATGAGCCATTTTTGGCTTCTAACCTTTCCCGCACAGTGTTCTAACTTTTAATTTCTTTTTCCTGCATTTTCTACACATGTATGTGCAAATAAACTAAACCAAAATTTTGCTTAAAGTTGACATCAGATTGTGACAAATTCCTTTATATGATCATCTACTCCAGGCACGTTACTGCAAGTGCTTACATTACAAACAATGCTACATGTAGCTACTTGCTAACATCTGGGAGACATGTAATCTGGGCAGCCGATGTTGTTTGTTCTCCCTGATTTCAGGTCATATTTCTGCTGGAACATGTCTGGTTGAGTTAAGCTTTTATTGGTGATTTTTTTGCAGTAGAAAGTGACACTAAACACTGTTACGGTCATTTACCGGCTGCAGTGACAGTGCATGGATATTAGGGGTGGAGGAAGAAAATCGATACAGCATTGTATCACGATATTTTTGTGTGGCAATATCGAAACGTCCCACAGTGCCAAGTTTCAATTTTTTCAATTACACAAATTATTAGTATGACAAACACAAATTAAACTTTAGGTAGCCTGCTAGAATAATATAATAAATTGCTTTGTCAGTCCACTAGATAGATTTTGCTGCTGCAAAAAATGGCCGAAGTGAGGTGAACAGACCAAAAACTTTATATTATTAGATAAAATAGACATTGACAAAGTTTTCCTCTGGGGATATAGTTAAAAAAGGTAATATATCACAATATATTTTATTGCAATACTCAGCATATCGTAACATATTTAAAATCACAATAATACTGTATTGTTTACATATTGTGATAATATTGTATCGTGGGTCCTCGGCTGATTCCCACCACTAATGGATACCCTTCAAAAGACCCAGAAATGCTAACGAATCAAGGCACACTGGGCTTTATTTGGGAGGGCAGCTTAAAGAGACAGGCGCTAACACGCAGTGTCCCAGACAGAGGGTGAATACAGATGTTTTTTTTTAACATTTAAAGCACATAAACATGTTCTAGTAGAAACCAAATATACAAGTATGAACCTGAACATGAGGATAAAACGTCCCCCTATAGAAAACCAACTAGTTTTAAACCAGTTTGTTTCAGGTGTTGAAGTGACTTGCCTGACCTCTCCTCCAGGTCTATAATCTGCAGTGTCCTGATAAGTCTGATAGACTGGACTGATGTCAATCATGTAGAAAAAGTCAAGTAGAAATGTCAGTGATTCTGATGAAGGCTGACAGGTGGCTGAAATCAGGAGGAAGTATCTTAAATGCATTTATATTGTAAAAACGAGAGGAGCCTCTTCACTACGTGCTGTATGTTCTGCTCTGTTGTTGGCAGTTTGCTTCACCACCTGTTAAATTACTTTTTAATGGGGGTATCCTCGTGCTACAGTGGTTTAAGAGGCAAATACAACTGCAATGTCCCCTGTATGATTCTGGCAAGAAACCCCTTCCTGTCTCTCTTTACTGCTCTATATAATCAAGGACAAATGCCCAAAATTGTCACTCACTTTAAAGACCCAATACATCATCTGCCAACAGGGGAGGTGAACTTTGTCTTGTTACAGCAACTTCAGTGATTTCTAATGCAGGAGCTGTTGTGTTATGCCAACAGGTTAGCCTAGTTTTGGTGATTGGATTTTAATTAATGCTGCTGATGCTTAGCTGAGGTCACAGCCATCTGTCCTGTCAGACTCCACGGCTAGTCTTTGCCTAGCAATCCTATCCCACTATTTTGTCTTGACTTATTGTGGTTTGGCTGCACCAGGGATGAATTAGCTTGTGCCAGACATCATAAAAGGTCTACTGAGGTAACAGCTCCTCTCAGAATGACTCTCTAACCTGACTGTGGTTACCTGCCCAGGGAGGAAATGCAGACGGTGAGGAGCTAAATCTGTAACAGAGCTGGAACAAATGCTCAAGATTAATGATTTTGTTCAAGTTTCCTAAAATACAGGTTTTATGGATATAAAAAGTTTTAATTAAATGAATGCTCAGATATCTGGACTGTCATTTTTTTCTGATTTCCAAACAGAAACATTTTCTTGCAGTTTGGAGAAGACATAAAACAAATGTTTGCTGATTGGTTCGGTACATAGTTTAGAAACATTTCAGTCAAGTGTGCTGACAGTTGTTTGGCTGTTAGCTGATGTTTTCTGGGCCCCGTCAATAAGTTCTGATCAAACTACACCCATCCAGTCCTGATGAAGCAGATCGGCTAAGTGTTTTACTTTTAAAGTGAAAATCAAAATTAACTTGTCATTATAAAGTAAAAGTTGATTGCTCAATGTAATGGCTATAGAATAATGACACCATTTGCATTTAGATTGCCTCCCTATAAGCCTCGCTTTCACTGTGCAATCCTGTCTGCCACTGGATACGATCTCCAGGGAAAATAAAGGCTTGATTTACAGCACAAAGGAAGTTCGTCAACTTTTGTGCAACCAAAACAGGAAGAGGATGGCGCTTTTGTTTTCCCCAGTAATAATCCACAATTACCAATGCCCAGTAGAAGAGATGGCAGGTCATGGAACAATTGAAGTAACTGTGGACGACAAAATGCAGTGTGTCCTGTGGTGTTGGTAGTTGATCAGGTCTGAGGAAACAGGAAAGCGATCCAGCTGTCTTTGCAACAGCCGCGCTAACAATAATACCACCTTGGAAATGCTATGTGTAGGCATGTGTAGGGATGATTTTCTTTCAGAACTTACACTTGGATTGTTGCTAATTTAATAATAAATATTCTATGTTACAGAAAAATACTGTGGGGAAACTTTGCTGATTTTGAACAAGCTCTGTGTCCTCGCAGTGTATGCAGATGAACGGTGTTTGGCTTTACACAGCTGGTTGAAAGCTGACTAAGTCTCAACTTACAACAAAATTTTATCTAGTTTTATTACAGTGATAATTAGGGATGCACGTGATTACTCCACTGGATAACTGAACGTTGCTACCCTTGCTAGTCAGTGTCAGTTAAACTTATTATTAAGATACTCAGAGAAAAATGGGAGGCACATTTGAAACTAACCAGCTCATTCACGGCTTTACCTCTCTCTGATCCACACACAAACACCAGAAGAACGTTCTCAGACTCAATGGATAGAACTGTGTGCATGCGACCGGTGTAAGTCTGCAGCTGTCTGTGGACGTTTAGTGGGAAAAGTATGTCTGAATCTCACACACACTTGTGGCAGCGTCTTATCCTTGGCTGAACAAGAGAGGAGTGTTTGGGGTCCCAACAAGCTTGGACGTATACGTGTGTGTGTGTCAATTTGTGTGCACACTGATGCGTGAGAGTTACTGTGTGAGTCTGTGTATTATTGAATGGAGATGAGCCTGGATGTTAAATACACAGTAAATAAATGTAATTTGTTAACTTGTATTTATTGAGTTGTAATGTTTTGTAGCACAATATGCAAAGTTCAGAATGCACGGTGCGAAGTGCCAAAAATTTCAGCAGCATTTAAAATATGATTTGGTTATCAAAACATGTGATTAACAATTTTAAATGGTTCTTATGATACACGCAATATTTTTTTCGGACAATGTTAAACCTCATAGATTAAATTTTATGCTTAATCTTGGCTGTCTTTGAGTGTTTTCTCTCTCTTAGACGAGCCGACTAGTCTAAGTTTAAACTTCCATTTAAATGTCAGGGAAATTAGTCATGAGGAACATCCTCATTTATTATTAATTTAAAGGTATCTAACATCTTTAGAAGTGTTATTTTAATGCACAAGTATCAAGTACTGCATACATGTAGATTAGAAGTAAAACATTATAGCTGCAGGTGAGAGAAAAGAGTCACACACTGGCACTGTTAGATTCCTCCGGAAGATCCCTGACTTCAGCGTTCACCTTTGAAGGCTATTTAGATCATGTAAACACTGTATAATAGCAATCCTGTTCAGTGTATAGGGGACTCACGTTATTGTCTTCAGTGGTACGAGCTCTCATGGGGCCCTGGTGGTTTGGTCCATTCACCACGTCACCTCTCACTTCAAAGACGCTCTGATGGAAAACAAAAGCAAATTGACTTCAGTGTGTGTACAGTCAGTAAGTGAACCTCACACACACAGGGGAATAGAACCTTTCCTGTTGCTATGAGCTTTAAAATAAGTGAAGCAATTATTCATTCTTATCTCATAAAAGGACTGACTGTGCTCTGACAGACAGCTAATAATAATATGATTTATTTCGAGGCTCCTTGGAGTCCGCAGAGCATTCTTCAGTTTGACAGAGTTCATCTTATAATTGTGTGGACTATTTCTTTACATGCACTATATGATGCATCAAAATGCTTATAAACTGGCCTGGATGCAGGAGACGTAGTTTTAAACTAATGGCGATGCTAAACAAAGCTTGGCAAAGGATTCTTTTCACACAGCACAGAACCAGATGCAGTGATCGCTACAGCAAATGGATGGCAAATAATCTATGAGGCATCACAGTGAACCACATGAAGAGATTCATCATGCTGCCTTAATTCGACGTCGAGACATACAGAGATGTAACAGGAAGTCACCGGCACACACATTCTCGGCACACACAGGCGAGCGTACCTCATCTAAGAGTTTCTTTTGTTTGAAGCACTCTGAAATCCCTGTGGAGAGGGAACAAAGAAAAAACAACTTATGAGCTCATTGTCAGATGCACAAACACCGCCGCTCTGGTGGCTACTATATTATGTAACGCTCCTTTTATTCCAGCCCCTCGACATCATGCTGTTTTGTATTTAGAGTAATTGTAAACACATCAGTGATGGGGCTTGACAGTGAAGTGAGTCAGGACTTACACTGGAAGCTCACTACCCACTTCCTGCCTGCGATGCCAAGGAAGTACTTGAGTGTGCGCTCGCAGACCAGTTGTTCATCTGGCAGAGGGAAGAAACAGAGACGTGAGAAGACGGACAGAAACACACCTTGATTTGAAACTTTAAATTCAAGTTTACGCGTTAGAAGTGAGGTCTAGGTTCTTGGTGGTTCCAGCAGGGTGTCTACAGCTATCAAACACTTAAATCTAATGTTTTTTTAAGACAGTTCCAAGACAATTAATTCTTTAACCCAAATTTAGGACAGATTTTTGAAGAACTCATCCTTTACTTATTCAAGCGCTGCAGGTGAATATAAAAGAGAAGTAGTATATATATGTGGTTCTGTTCAGACGTCGTTTTTCTACGGGAATATGGTTATTCGAGTGAGTTAAGTTAATCTACGTTCTGCCAAAGGTAAGACTGAGTGTAACGTAAAAAGACAGTTAAGGTTAAATGGTAGGTTTAAAGATTTACATCAGAAATGTGGACGTTCATGTAGAGGAGCTTGACTCATTTCGTTAAAAAGAAATTAAAAGATGAATAAATGAAATAAGATTAAATATTTGTGGCAATTAAGACCTCACAAATTGAAATGTAAGACTTTTTATTTAACGACTTTTAAGGCTTTATATTTATAAAATTAAATTTTAAACATTGTAAAACTTTTTAAGAACCTGCAGACACCCTGTATAGCTACAACCTCGTATACTAATGGCAACGACATGAATAATAAATTGAATAAATACTCAGTATGTGACTCCATTAAAAACTTTCAAGGCCTTATATTTATAAAAATGAATTTAAGACATTTTAAGAACCTGCAGACACCCTGTCCAAATACGGATTCAAAAAGTTGACTACGTTGTACATGCACACTAATATTCCATTATTATTCCGACAATATATGACAATGACAATATAATTATAATTCCGAATGAAACATTTTCCGATTAAGACATGCAGGATATGCCAGAATAAGGGGGGTTTTAGGAGCATTCTTTGGGCACGTAAACAGGGCATTCAGAGTATGCGTCTCAACTGGATAGTTTGCCACAGTTTGTGACACACAGCATCTGCCCTGTTTAGGTTCAGCTCTATGTGCTGTACACAAAACAACCCTCCAAGAGTTTGCAAGGCTGGGGTAGAGATGCATACCCAAAAGAAAACCCCACATTTCTGGTCAGGAGGAAAAACATACCTACTTGGAAACATTATGACTTAGATATCAACAAGTTTTTGGATATGAGCAAATATCACAACACCAACATTTCAAGAAGGTGGCTGAAGAAATGAAAGAGGGAGGCCGAACAAGTCTGCAACGGTGGAAAACTTTGGAAAAATCCTGTTTGGTTGCACAGATGCAAAATGGCACAAGCAGTTCCAGCTGTTCTAATTTTCCATATTTTGACGTGATAAATGACATGTCAGGGCACGGTAATTGGAGTTTGCATGGCTACATGTAAACGTTCGGGAATGTTAGTGAAATATTCACTTTTCATTAGCCAAGTGAACAGCTTAAAATGAATATTGTCTTTTTGGAATAAAGACAAAAAACTGAATATTTTGTGCATGTAAACGTAGTCTGTATGTTAGAATGAGAATCTCATTTATTTGCTTTGCTTTTGGAAGTTGCATTGGTGTTTTTTTGAGCATAACATAAATAATAAGAGAAAATAAAAGCAGAAGCAAGGAGTACAAATGTCAAGAAACAGATATAAATTAGAAAAGAATTACAATAAAAAAAAAAATATGTACAATATATCTATTTTAAAATTAACAGCTGATCAGTTTTAGAAGCAGCAGTTTGGTGCAAAATATTAACCAGGGGATGTGCAAAATGTCCTGAGTTAGTTTGTGGCGTAGACAGACAACCTCAGGGTCAATCCTCTTTTCCTTTTTTGCAGAATGGTCACGCATTGTAGAACGCAGATAAAAACAGTGTGTAGAAAGGAATACCTGTACACTCTTATAGACACTGAAAGTTTTCATCTGACGCAAAATAAAGCACAATTTATGACTATAACCACTGCCCACTCTTCCCAGAAATTACTTTTTTAATATGTTATCACTTATGCTGTTTACATTTTAATTACTCAGGTAAATCCTTGTTTTAATGTTTTGTAAAGAACTATAAATGAGCACCTCTTCTGCACCGCACCAACACTTCAGGGATGAACACAGCCTAGAACTGAGAAGCGCTTCACATCACGGTTGATCAGCAGGTCTGAGGTTATCTTTCCTCCAAGAAATATAGTGATTATCTTTTGATTTGTATTCCAGGCAGGGCTTAACTGCCCGCTATTGATGCGCCTTAAACACACAACTTCATTCCAAATGATTATTATTTCATGCTAATGGTTAGGATGGGAAACCTCCTGCTCCCTCCCAACCTTTAACCACAAAGATCAAGAGTCCCAGCGTTCCCATTTTTTCGTTACCCGGGAAACAGCTGCCATTTAAAAAAAAAAAAAACCTTCTTAAACAGTGACAGTTAATATGGTGCTTTGGAGACAGCAAGCTCTGAAATTAAAAATAATCTATCAGAGAGGGTAATTAGCAACAAGCAGATGAATGGAGGAGAGAGTGCGTGGGTGGGAGAGAAACAGAGAGCTTATCTCTTAGGAGCGCTTTAAAAGACGCACAAAACAAGCTGTAACTACATGTAAAAAAGAAAATGTACTTCTGGAAATTCAAATGTTTCTGCTCGAGAAAATATTGAGAAACAGGACTGAGAAGATTTTCAATGGCAGCTTCAACTGCTCGACTGCGTATCAAGCCACGTCCAGTGGATTAAATCAGACTGCAGTGTTCACAGCTCCACCTTTTAGTTCCAGATCTGTGTGCTAGGGACCCCAACAGAGGGGGGGGACCAAAAATGGGGACAGTATGGAACGGTCCCATTGGTACCATCCACAACTTTTCACAGTGGAAACTGAAAAAAAAAAAAGGCGAACTGAACTGCACTGACTACTACTACTCACCTGTGTGCATTATGATATGGGTCACCTCCGGCGTCACCTGGGAAACCACACGGGCACCAACTCGCTTGGCAAACTTTTTCACCATTATCTACAGGAAACAACATCTGACTGGTTAATGTGTCCTGATATGTCTTAATAAACACATATATTGATTGACTGGGTGAGTGGGCACCTGTTCATTGGGGCCTAATCCAGATGACGCAAGCACCATTTTAGCTTTGCTTCTATCTTTCGGAGGACTGTTATTTTCTTTGTCCTCTTGCCCATCTGTCGGTGAACCATTGCTCTTTAATGTTCTGACTGCTGAACTTGAACAGGGCGTCTTAGTGGCTCCGGTGCCTCTTACACTTGTCTCTGTGTGTGTAGAGCGCTGCACAGCTGAAAAGAAAGAGAAAGCAAACCCATTAAAAAAAGAGTCAGCAGCAGTCAGACTGAACTTAATCTGATCAGACCCAATTCTCTTTAAACAGGGTGTCTTTATATAAACACATTTTTGCCTCGCAGAGCTTAACTTTCATTAACCACACAGCCAAGCTACCATGCACCAGACAAAACCTCACTGGTATACTAAAAACATTTTGAGAAGCAATTAAGAGCTGCTATCTCCAAGTGGAAGTTGCAATATAGACCTTTATATCTGTATTTGCAGAATCCTGGTGGAATCATCAGATTTAGGGGGAAAAGAGATTAAAAACAAAGTCTCAAAATGTGTTTTTCAGCTCATGTGCTTCTGCTTTTAATTAAAATGCATTTAATCTTTCATAAAATAACACATTTTTCCAGCATTTCTCGCATTCTTTCCAGCACTACACCAGGAGACTTACCCATCTCTGCAGTGCTGTGTTGCTTCGACACATTGGGCTGCGTGACCCCTTTGCCATCAGATGGTCTTGTGCTGGAGTCTTGCTCTGCTTCTGGAACAGTTTCCCTGCAGAGGAGGAATGTGCATTAACTTTAGAAGAAAATTAGACAACTTGGTGTAGATGGTGGGTTCAACTTCCAAAGCAACTGGAGAGATGCACTGTGCTGATCTGCAAGGTCGGCACTGGGACACATCAAGGCATTTTATAAGGCATTTAATATTTATCTGTATTTTATTTTAAGTATCTGCAGGTGGACCACTGCGCTAAAGGGCTGCTGTTTTCTGCAAACTGCATTTGAACTTCAGTATTTTCTTCATGCTGGAGATGAAGGACGTCAGACCAAATCCCATTCAAACACGCTCAACAACAGGTTGGACACTCCCCTCTTAATGGCTACTACTCAGAACAACATACAACACTACAAAGCACTACCAGAACCAAATAAATTAAGAAGTAGAGGACAGGTTACTTAACGGAGAAGGTTTCAGCCGTCATACATGTCTTAACTGATTTGGCTTTACTAATTTGAGGAGGGGTTTTCTCAGATTACTGTGCAGTCAGCAAGTATCGGGACAGTGACACACTGTTTATAATATCTGGGGCAGTGGTACCCAAGTAGCTGTCCGTAAGTCACTCACTCTACGGCAGGAAACAGGACTTCAAAATTAAAGCTCTGTGCCAGAAATTCACTGTACTTGAAGTTTTTTAGAAACTTTACATGTTTGTGAGTCACTTGCAGTTCATTCAGAATGGACCCGGGACACACTTTTGGACCATGACCCACCAGTTTAAAAAACATACACATGCATATGCTCGGTAGTGCACATGAAGTTTGAAGTACAGAAAATATACTGTGCAGGGCTGCTAACTCTCACACATTGAACGTCAGGCTCACGCAACTGACACTTCGCACACTTTCACACTTAAAGTCCATTTTCTCACATGATGAAAATTAATTTAGAGGCAAACCGTCCAACCATCCAGGGTGTACCCCACCTCTTGGCCAATATCAGTTGGGATAGGCTAACAGGATACACGTTTACAGATAATCAATGAATAAAGACAGAAGAGACAGAAGAGCACAACCCAGTCAAGCCAATGGCTTGGATTCTGATGCACATGTATATGTGCCATTTCGGTACCAGTACATGGAGCGGCCAAAGAGGACCAAGACAGACTCCCATTACGACAATAATTTATACACAATAAGTCCTATTGAATATGTGACATCATCAAAGAAGTCCTAATATGATTTTTTTTTTTAATAAAAAAGAGATTTGCTTAAAAGTGTAATGGATTTGTGCTCAAAATGTTCCCATGACCACATTAAACTGGAAGTGGTTTCACAGCACATTCCTGTACTGGGAAAGTTGGCTCCAATTATAATGTCACACACTGAAAATGATCTCATTTTTAAACTCTAATAATGAATAAATGTTTTCCTTCAGAGGTTTTGCAAAAAAAAAAGAAGTCAAATACACCAAATGTAAAACAAAAGCAGGTGCATGAACTTTTAAAAGTGACATGACCGATGTGTGTGCACACAAAAAAGTATTTCAAGCCCTGACATCTGACATAAAACTGTCTCCTGATATCAGAGGGTGAAAGTAACAGGTCAAGGTAACATCTCTTAAAGTCAATATTTGGTTGTAAATCCTTCGCAGTGAATGATTATCTAAAGTCTTTGATCCACAAACATCAGCAGACTCATAATCTCCTCCTGTGCGGCTCTGACTCCAGCCGTACTCACTTGTTGCTTGTTTCAATCTCAGTGAGTGAAAGACGTGAAAAAACCTGGGTTATCTTGTCTGCATGTTTGGGGTCATTATCCTGCTGCACTGTTCTAAAATAAGGTGATTATGTGCCCCTAAAGCTGAATAACAACTATTTAAACTCACTGTCACTGTTTCATTTTAAATCAAATATGCAGGAGTGGAGCCAAAGCAATAAAAACTCAGCATTGTCTTTACAATCTTTGACTGCACTGCGCAGTTATATGAGGTAGGAAGATGTAAATGTGGGATCAGGACTCGGTATTGGCAGAAGCTCTGTATCAAATTACTCATGCCTTTTGTTATCAGTAGATTAAAGTTATTTTAGAACTCACACGGATAAAGTTTTAGAAGTTCTTTTCCTTTGGGTTTGTTCCTTTCGGCAGAAATACTGACACTGGCAGCGAGCCTGCATTTAAATTACCTGCGCCAGAGTCATAATGGCTCATTGAAAACTTGTCATATACTCCAGCGCCGACCATTCTTTCTGATTTCACCAGTGCGCTCACGGAATATTTGCTTTTTAATTTAGAACTTGTACAGCTAAAGCCCTCCTTGTTTTCATCCGCCGTCTTTTTCCATCTCCTCCTCCCTCTCGCCTGGAGGACAGCACTTAGAAGCCTGCGAGGCGAGAGGTTGGGGAGGGAGCAGTCAAGCGGGAGAGATAAATTACTGTGGCAACACAAGTTTCCCTCTAAGTGCTCTAAATGACATATAAGATGCAGTCAGTAATGACTTTTTTTATTCTCCACAGCATAAGCAGATTCTGGGTTCATTAGTGAGATTATCCGCCTGTCCTCTTGAGATGCATCACCCTCTGAGAACGAGACTAGTAGCGACGCACACAAACACTCGCTAACTTTCTCCTTCACTTACAGACTGAAAGAGACCAATTACATGCCACTTGCTCCAGTTATTGTTCTGCTTAATATGGCGGTATTGAAATATGGCTCAATTTAAAATGTATTAACAATGTATACAGTCCTCTGAGGAGAGAAATACAACACACTGAGGCTGATATTATTTCACTTGATTTGTTATGGAAGTCACGTTTGATATAAAGGATCGTCACAGCTGATTGTTTAACGGGCCTACTGACTAACAACACACCGGCCGCTGGCTGAAGATTCACAGTTAATGGCTAGATATGAAAGTGTTACTGATTTCTCATCTAACTCTGTGCCAGGAAGTGATGAAACGCACTTCCCAGAATGCCCAACTACTTTAAATTTACACATACTTTATAGGCACTGACAATCACCACAAATACTTGTACATAATGATGCCCATGATGGGACCAGTTAGATCGCACACATGATGACCAATCTCTGTCAATGACCACATTATCAGACGGATGAATACAGAGAAGACAGTTACCCTGCAGAACGAGTTTCAAACTGTCCAGGTCCTGAGAATCATTAAGCTGTGATATTATGTAATGATTTCCAGCAGACTGCAAACAATTATTTAATGTTGGGAGACAAGCTCTCTTGTTTTTAGGGCTGCCCCCTAATAGTCTACTAAATATTAGTCGACTAGACAGGTCATTCGTCGGCAAGATTTCATTGGTCACATAGTCGCAGAAAAACAAAAGAGGTGCAGGGCTACCCAGAGCTTTACATCTGTCCCACAGACGATAGACATACACACTTACAACTAGCACCCAGTGCCCAACCTCGTGCTTTCCAGGCGGCTAAAGACGCAGCATGTGTGCGGCCCCTAATTTCCAGGGCTGGTACCTGCAGTTATTCCACAGGCTAGTTAATAACATGTTGGGCAGGAAATCCAAAGTGTGGGATCATTTTGAGAAGGTGAAGGACGAACCCAAGGTGATATGTAAACTCATCTTCACTGGTCGACTACAAACATGACGTATCATCTAAAACATGTCAGTAGCTACATGCCCATTAGCCACTTAGCACAATCATTACTGCTTTGCCGACAGCGTCATTAACAGGCGGCTCGCTCAGTGTGTGACGTGCACTTGTAGATAAAATATAGGCCTATATTAATGAAGGTTCATTAGTACGGTTTTGTATTTCTCTGTAATGTAGCACAGTGTTAACAATGACCCTAAAGGATGACTACTGGTCGACCTATATGCTTTCATGTTAGACAGGCAGTTGGGAGAAATTTTCCCCAGAGCTTTCTACCAAAAAGGTATCTTTTGGTTAAGGTTAAAAAAAAAGTCGTGGTTTGGGTTAACATGAATGGATTTTTTTAAGTGCTTTTGGGGAGAAAGCCTACAAGGAAAACTTCTCCCATGTATGTTAGACAGCAGATAAAGCAGCGTTTACTGGCAGTTTGACTGTGGTTGCACACAGGGTTGTACCACAGTTCGAAGCTTCATTCATAACGCTGACATTTGAATTCTAAATCAACATTCAACTGCTGCGCAGCTTTTTTTTTTGGCATGTGTATTCATTCTGTTAAACCTGGTACTTCTGCACAGTTGCAGATAGAGACTATTATACTATTTCTAGAATTAAAATTCAGTAGTGGCTGCCTATGATTGTTTCTGACTGACGTGATCCAATAAAATCCAATAACTTCAAAGTGTTGTAAAGTCCAAAAGTCCAAATTTAATTTAAAAAAAATCCCAACATGTTTTTATCCAACAAAATATTCTGCTCCAATTGATTTTAGCCCTTAACTGTGGTCAAAACACTGTTTGCGCTCCATCTTGCCACATACAAAGGAAGGCACGCACCTGTATTAATGGGGCAGTCTAGTAGCAATCTACCAGTACCATAAATTACATTTATTCATTTAAAAAAGTTGATTTAATTAAATTTAAAAAAAAAACAACCTAACTTTATTCAGATTGAGGATTTTGTTTGAGAATTTTTTTAAGTCAATGACATCATAATATATGACAACAGATGTTCAAAGCTTCATTTGAACACCTCAGTAGAAGGTTCGAATGTAAAAAAAAATGACATGTAGTGAAGCCCTAGTTGTACATGATACCTTTTGTTTCAATGGGACAGTTTAGTTTTCCCACCACAGAAATCAAGCTTAACCAAAGCACACATGTAGTATTTTATGTACTTTTTTTTCTGGCTAACAATATTGCTTTGAAGTACATATATAAATATACAAAAGATGTTACTTGATAGTTATTTCATTTACTTTCAGATATTTAAAATCAGATATCACGATATGTTTGACCAAATACCTGGATACTGCAAAGATATTGTAGAGTACACTATTCAAAATATTCACACAATGACATGTTTGATATATAATCATCAGTAATGTGGATATAATGTGTACGAGGTTCAAGGAAATTAGCAGAACAGCTAGGACAGTCTCATAAGTTCAGAAAATTACATCATTTTTACTGTAATGCAGCCTTTAAAACCAGGAAAAGACAACGCATACAATATTATGATATCCAGAATCTAAGAGGACATCTAGTCTCATATCACAATATTGCTATAAAATGGATATATAGCCCTTCTCTACTTCCATTATATACACATATTTTCAATTTTGCCTATTAGATAAATGAAATTATATCAGGAGAGAGTAAAAACGTCATGTTTTACTAACCGGTCTGTTTTTGAGGGCGCCTCTTTTGCAGGACTGTCTTCCTTCTCCTGAAGCACCTCTGACACCAGAGCCATCAACTTCTCCAACCTCACCAGCTCCTTCTGCATTTCGATCTTTTGCTGACAGAGAAAACATCTTGTAATTGTACAAATTAGTCATACACTTTAATACAAACACAGGGGGGAGATAAGTAGAAAAGGATGGGGACACAAACTGGCTGCACATTTGGTGTCTTGCTTTGACGTATGAAAACAATAGCAACTGTCAATCAGTGAGGACGAACCGACACTCAGCCGGTTAGTCACCGCTAGAAGGATATGGATGCTTTTTCAGCACGTAGTGAGGAGAGGACGTGGCAGAATGAGAGAGGGAGAAGGTGATTATATAATATTTAAGATATATGAAGAGCCATCTGAAAGCTAAAGAGAGAGAAGTGACAACAGCTTGTGCAACTGGTGCTGGTTTGGAAGAACAGAATGTTTGCTTTAAAGGGCGTTTCAACGCTTTGCTGGACTAATACTTTGAATTTTATCCCTAAAGTTAAGAGCGCACATGCATTGATTATGTCCACGGGCGCACAAAACACGCAGCACAATAATAACAAACGTCTGTGGAGGCTGAGACGTGTGTGTAATCTTGGGCCCTTTCTAAACCCCAGGGTGTGAAACTTAAACTCCAAGTCAAAGACAGTCGACAGATAAAAGTGAGAGCGCTGGAAGATGGATGAGGTAGAAAACAAGAATCATCTCCTAGGCGGCATTTCCTCTAACTTAAATGAAATGCAATTTAGAAAGCTGCTGAGGGGGACATTTTTTACTCAGCAAGGTAGTCTGTCATCCAGGAGCTGACAGTTTAGTTTGGGGAAAGTGTAGGGGCTGCCCTCTATAGGGCGTAACGTGATGGTGCATCACTTGGAGCACAATGAGAACAGGTCTAGAGAGTGTTAAAATTCTCTATGAAAAATCTTTGTCAGGAATCAAAGGTTGCAGCACACTCTGAGTAAAATGTAATTGAGAAAATAACTATATCTACCTGTGTGACAAGGACCTCACTTGAAAACTGTGATGATTCCATGGAAACGTTGATGTCATTTACTGGGGCATCACCTGCAGAGGAAATAATCCAATTGCTTTCTGTCAAAACACTTGAGAATGAGGTGTTTCTTTGCCCACAACCCACAAACACTCAAATTATAAGAGTGGGGAAACAACAGAGCAAGCTTTGGCAGATAAATACAGGGTTCCTGCACCTTTTGAACATCGAATTTAAGCACTTTTTACAGGCTTTCTTGGCCCAATTCCCTCAAATTTAAGGACCCGACATGCGGATCAAGATCAATTACTGTGACAACACTGAGAATTTTTATAATAAGAACTGGCAGAACTCACAGAGGCTTACAGTCAACAAGTAAAAAGAAAGAGTCTTGAATGTGTGAACACTTAATTGTGCTGTGTTTGCGTTGGAACTCAATACTTTTAAAGTATCTACCAAAATAACCCAGTGCCAAGTAATATCAGAACTTCTCCAGTCAAACACCACCTGCATTTTATCATTTTTGTACCCAGATTTAGAAACGAAACTAAGACTATTTGCATGGTTTTGCTCACAGCTAACCACCGCAAGCTTTCTTTGATTTAAATATGACATGTGACTGGCCCACTGTTGCAGCAGCCACAACCCCATACAGTCTGTGGTGTGGTTAAGTCGAGCGCGGTGTATTTGACGGAGTTGGCAGTTCAGCATGCCGATATGCCACCAAAACGTTTGAAAGTACGGCTGTGCTACATGCCTGTGGCATTTGGTGACATCTTAAGCAAATGAAGTATTGGTATCGTCATTTTTTAACTGATACCCATCCCTAGTTACAGTGATGTCAGACATACATACATTCAAGCACTTTCATTGACACATCTGACATCTATTGTTGTCCTTGTTGTTTTTTTTTGTTCAAATTCACAAACTTTCAAAGGTTTTAAGGACCTGTGGGCAGTGGTGTAGTGGTAGTTGATGAGGTGAGTGTACTACTAGAAGAAGGACGTGGGTATACTCTCCGAAATATTCTAATGGCTTTTTGTCTGTAAAAGGACAGAATAAGAAGTGTGTATACCCTCCACTACACTACTGCCCATAGGCACCCTGCTAACAACAATAGAGAAGACTTATTGTACTGCTTTATCTCAGCAGGCTGCCAGCCTAAAAATAAAAACTATTCTTGTTGCTGAGAAACAACTTACATTCATCTGGCGTGCCAAACAGGTCCACAGACGCTTGGCTGGAGTTAACACAGTCGGGGCTGGGGCACGGAGGTGGACGGCTCAGCTGTTCTGCTTCACCCTCACATCTATTAGCTCTACTGCAGTCTCCCTGATCCTCTGTCACAGCACAGGGAGGAGCTGATGTTCCGAAAATTTCTTTCAAAGTTGGTAATCCCTCTTCACTGCAGTCTGACTCGGATGACGATTCGAGCCTCCTTGTCTTCTTCCTTGGCACGCTCTTGATGGAGGAATGGGAGCTGAGCTCTCCGCTACCACAACTGTTTGACTTTGCTTCATGGATAGTTTGTCCAACTGGTCCTCCGAGGCCATCGGGAGTTAAAGAGGACTCTGTGTTTAAAACATTTTCAGTGATGCCGACTGAATGTTTTCCAACGTCTCTTATCTCTGTCCCTTTGCCAGCATTCCTCACGGTACAATCAAGCTGACTCTCTTTGATTTGAGAACACTTTGAGGGTTCATTTAGCTCCTCATGTTCAGTGGCGACGAAGCAGAGCCCAGAATCTACTACTTGGGGCACAACAGAAAGATGAGGACTTCCTGTTTCACGCTTTGACACTTTATTAGGAGTGAGGGTGCTGCTGACACTATTCCTGGAGACACAGATACCACCAACGCTGTCCTGACCTGAACAACTGCTATCAGGGATGGAGGCTTCAACCACCTCTTGATCTGGTTTCTCAACAGCTGGTTTTCCTTTCAGGGCAGGTGATGTAGACGGGGATATCAAATCACTGCAAACTGAGCTTTCGTGGTCTCTTAATGCCTCTTGGTTGGTGATTTCAGATGCTTTTGTGTACATCTGATCTTCTACTTCAGCAGCCTGCACGTTTTCTTGGTCCAAACTTCGGCTCTTTTTCACGTTTGGGCCGCCAAGATGGAAAGATTTCCTTTTGGTGGCTTTGAAGCTCTTGAGCAGTTGCTCAGTGTCCAGCTCGCTGTCATTCTTATCCTCCTCATTTTCTGTTTCTGCACACTTTGTCTCGTTGGCGAATGTTTCCAAATGAATACTGTTTGGGAAATGATTTATTGGAGTGTCACTTTCAAATGTTGGACCTACCATGGCCGTTTCAGCTGGACTTGTGGAGTTTGGGACCACAGGGACATGCCAAGCAGAACTAGCTTCAGACAAAGTTTTAGCATTTGGCACTTCAGCAATGGACTCTTTAACATCTTCTGTTGAAGATGCTCTCTCACTGGATTCCATGTTTTCTATTCCTCCTAAGTCTTCATCATAAATACATCCGTTTCTTTCAGCCACCTTTGTTGTGTTTCCATTCTTAGGTGATGCTGTTTGATCCAAAGTTCCATCTTTAGCTTTGTCTGACTGCTTTGCAACATTCCTGTCTTTTTTAGCTATACTGGCTTTCAAGTTTGCTTTCTTGTGACCTTCCTGGACCTCCTCAACAAAGTGTTGAAGTCTTCTACTTCTCCTGGTGCTCCTAGCAACAGGGATATCTTGGTCCTCGCTGCTGGGGTAATTCTCAATATGAACCTGAATTTCCTCTGACCTGGGTCTGGTCTCAGGACTGGTTTCTCCATTTTGAACTCCAACCAGAACAAGAGGTTTAGGCACTCTGGCAGGCTTGCCTTTTTCTGACCTCATGTTCTTACACTTCCTCTTCTCAGTCTTTTTTTGCTCTGTACTTTCTGACTTTGCCTGCTCTTGCAAATCACTGTCGACCTGCTGCAGAGTGTTAGGCCTCTTTCTCTTTGAGTTTCTGCCTGGTTGCTTTCGTTCAATATCAGACGCTGGACAGAGATCCTCATCTTTGCTATTGTCTTTGTCACTTTCTGGCAAGTTGCTTGCCTCTTCCCTGTCGTTGTCTATATCATTTTCCTCCATCTGTTCTACTTCTTTAAAAATGTCACTGCTGGTTTCATTTACTTTTTCTATCATTTGCTGTTCTTCCTCTATGTCACCTTCACTTTTATCGTCAGAGCTTGTTTTCTCGATGACAGCAGCAGGAGTGAGAGTGTTCTTTTTTTGGGTGGCCACTTGTGTTTCTCCTGTTGTTGAAGGCTCAGCAAAAACATTAAGTGGAGGAGAGATAGCCCTGGTCCCTCTTCGCCCTCGTCTGTACACAGCCCCAAACACCTGATCTTCGAGGGCTTTAGCACGATCCACTCTCCCAAGATTCAAATCAATGTTGTGTTGCTTGATATCTATCGTTGAAGCGGAAGAGCTGCTGTCAGAGTCCTCGTCGTCTTCATCAGGTTTCTCTAACTCAAGACTTTCTTCTGTTGGAACCTTCATAAGCCACTCAGCGACTTTCTGTAGACTTTTCTTCTGTTTCTCCCCAAGAATCTTGTCAGACTCTGAATCCTTTTTACGCTTCTTCCTCGAGGACTTTCTTAAAGGTTCTTGTTCAGTCTCATCTGGAGTCAATGGTAGATGAACGGAGGCTTTCTCCAATTTGCGGGATTCAATTTTACCTCTAGTTTTGTGTGTTGATGTTGCATTTTCCACAACTTCTGACATGTCAATTTCTGCTGGGTCCAAATTATCTGTAGAGCTGTGCACTTTCCTATCAGACGTTGGTGGTGCATCCCCGAGGCCACTGTCCAGGCCTTCATTTTGTGTCATCAAAGGACTTGTGTCTTCAAGTCCCATCAGTCTAGCAAATCCATTCT
The DNA here is from genome assembly GCF_041903045.1 of Epinephelus lanceolatus. Classification (NCBI taxonomy): domain Eukaryota; kingdom Metazoa; phylum Chordata; class Actinopteri; order Perciformes; family Serranidae; genus Epinephelus; species Epinephelus lanceolatus. Next base: position 22,243,451 of record NC_135754.1, on the reverse strand, counting down.
GAGCTGAAGACAGAAAGGAACGGGGAAATGACAAATAATTAACACTTTGGAAGACAACACAGTTTTGAAATTAATAATACTACTATCTGCCGATTAATTTTAAGGTATACACATGCACCACCATACAAGGCCTCAAGATTTTACCTGCTATAGTCGAGGAGTGAGACCTTGGAAGAGCATCACTGTCAACATTTTCCACATTGTCATGGTCACTGCCAGGTGTGTCTTCAAGTGACATATCATGGCAACGTTTAGAAGCTTCAGCATCTGTGACTCTGGAAAGAGGAAGAGGAAAAAACAGGTGAGAATACAAGGTGAGCTAACATTGTGATTACATTAGGATTTGCATGCTTCAAATGACAGACAGATTAAATATTCACGCCTTACCCTGATTGTTCTTTTTGCTGTGACATCCCAGTGAAGTCTGAAACAATAAAAGTAATGTTAGTAGATAATGTAAGTTCACTTTACAAAGTCATTTTTAGACGTCTGTGATGTAGTCTTACAGTTTGTGCCAGTGTCATGTTCATATGCCATTATCATGTCCTGCAATCCGGCTACAAGCCTCTGAAACCCAGGGCTCTCCTGCAAGCCCCTGTGCAAGTAAATAAAATACACACTTGTTATGACAATGAGTTACTATTAAGAAATAATGAATGTTACACTGTCATCTTATTGATTTTGTCTAACCTTTTGGTTATATTGGTTTTACACACTGGACAGCTAGCCATGTTTTGTTTGGTGTTGTCCAAAAGTTTTGTCATACAAAATCTGGTGAAACAGAAGAACATATATATATTGTTCGTGAGAGCATGTAAAATATCAGTTCCTTTAACAAAATGAGGATTAATCAGATGTTACTTACTTGCAAAACTGATGGTCACACTTGGTAGAAACAGGTGCAGTCATTAAATCCAAGCTACAGGTGATAGAAAGTCAGTAAAGAACATGACAGTTTTCCAAAATGACAAACTTAATCTTTTAATTCACCAACAATTGCACAGATGCAGCAGAATTTGTTTATTTAACTTCTTGATCAGTGTGAATCTCACCATATGGGGCACTGCAGAGTCTCCCAAAGGACTGAAATCCCCTTTCTGACATCGGAGGCTGTTGGGGTTTTCATGGTGGCTTTTAAAAGCTACAAATGAAAAATCAGATCACATTTAGAGGCTGCAAACAATGCACTGCTTTCAAAACTAACTGTCAATATTAGACAAAACTACAGACACTCCAGTGTGACTGATATTAGCTGGACATTAGGGTTTACACACCTGCACGAAAATATAAGAATCAATACCGGATTAAGGTCTCTGTTATCATTGTGTATTTACTTATTCTCATTAAGTCTCACTCTTTCTTGCTCTCATAAGTACAATCCTGCTACTTCCAGCGACGAAATATTACCAAAATTAATTCAGCTGTGTCTTTTCCTGACCTAGAAAAGCTTATTTATGCTTTTGTATTCTTGCACCTCGACTGCTGTAATGCTCTGCTTAAATGCCTCAGTAAATCTTCAGTAGCTCGGCTTCAACTAGTACATAATGCTGCAGCTCGTATTTTAACTGGGACCAAACATAGGTCACATACTCGTCTCCCTCCACTGGTTGCCAGTTCACTTCAGACTTGATTTTAAGACTCTTTTACTAACTTTTAAAGCTTAACATGGTTTAGCCCCCAGTTATAAGCTGAGCTTCTGACCACCTACGCACCAAGTCGTGATCTGAGGTCCTCAAGTCTACCCTCACTAGTCGAGGTTGGCAACTAAAGGTGACCGAGCTTTTGACATCAAGGCCCCGAGGCTCTGGAATTCTCTGCCTGAGGAGGTCAGGCTGGCTAGCACATTACACATTTTTAAATCATTGCTTAAAACATATTTTTTATAGGAATGCTTTTCCTTTCATGCCTGATTTGTAACTCTTGTGTTTTATTTCATTTTATTCTACTTTTGCCTCTGTACACACTTTCCTATGCTCTTAACATTTTTTAAATATTGTATTGTTGTCTTATTGTCATGCACTTTGTGAGGCACTTTGTAACCTTGTTTAGATAAGTGCTATACAAACAAAATTATTATTATTACAGGGATGAATGAATTGGTTGGGTCTTGTCACCATGTGTAGCTGTAGTAATATTTCTAAATGTTACTGTATATCTGTTATGTTTTTTATTGTATTGTTGCTGGCTGTAACTTTTTCTTATGCTGCTGTCTTGGCCAGGTCTCCCTTGAAAAAGAGTTTGTTTTTCTCAACAGGACATACATGGTTAAAAATGCATTAAATTAATACATAAACACCATGGCTATCAAATTTCATGTTGTTGACTGAATACTACCACTCAGTCTGACCTTGTCTACAACAAACTGGCCCTGCTGCAGACAAGTTTAGACACTTGTGTGGACTTTGGTCATTTCATATTTACTGTACATACAGATTGTATTGTTAGCCAGGTAGCCAGCAACAATGCGTTATCTAAGGAGGAAGTTACTAAGGCATCTGTATTAAGGCTGGCCTGCTACACACATGTTCATGAGCTGGTTAAATCCTCCTTGCTGTGCCATGTATTTCTGTGTACTAGGCTCAGTGGACACAATAGAAATAAGTTTCAATAATGTCAGTGCCGTATTTATAAAGCTATATCATCTATAGATATAGATAGTAGTATCTGTACATAACACTATAACGGTAGCTGTTTCCACTGAGTCATGTTGAAACTGACTGGTAACCTTAATAAAACAGCAAACGTGATGGAGCATAATATTCCAGTAACATAAATCAGAATTAACACTCAGTGGCAATATTCAATAACTGTAACACAATAAAAAACTGCTTAATATCCATATACTGTGTCAGTAACTTAGCTAAACATGAGGGTAGCTAGCTGCTATGATTTGTTTTGGGAGGTGAACGTCACACAAGCAACACTTCTGAATTTCTGACTTCTGAGATGGAGACAATCGACGCGGAAACTTCGGCAGACAAATATGTGACTCAAATATTAGACCTCTGTTTTTAAATTTCACTCGCTAGTTGTAAAAAATAAATACATATTTCTACATTTACCTTGTTTTCTCACAAATGGGAGTTGCCAACACGGCAATTATCCGCTTTAGTTTTCCCGCAACTAACGTCTTCTTCTGCTTTTGTGTAGGGGCGGTGTGCGACTAATCTTACAGCGCCCCTACTGGTCCGGAGAGTAACTACACACTGCACAGCGGCAGCTCTACACAGAAGGCCATGCTTTATTTATTTATTTATTTATTTATTTATTTATTTATTATTATTTTAATTGAACATCTAGAAAATAATTGTGAACCTTGATGAAGACAAAAAAAAAAAATTATAAAATAAACTAGACTAGGGGGAGATTTCATATATATATATATATATATATATATATATATATATATATATACAGTACAGGCCAAAAGTTTGGACACACCTTCTCATTCAATGCGTTTTCTTTATTTTCATGACTATTTACATTGTAGATTCTCACTGAAGGCATCAAAACTATGAATGAACACATGTGGAGTTATGTACTTAACAAAAAAAGGTGAAATAACTGAAAACATGTTTTATATTCTAGTTTCTTCAAAATAGCCACCCTTTGCTCTGATTACTGCTTTGCACACTCTTGGCATTCTCTCCATGAGCTTCGAGAGGTAGTCACCTGAAATGCTTTTCCAACAGTCTTGAAGGAGTTCCCAGAGGTGTTTAGCACTTGTTGGCCCCTTTGCCTTCACTCTGCAGTCCAGCTCACCCCAAACCATCTCGATTGGGTTCAGGTCCGGTGACTGTGGAGGCCAGGTCATCTGCCGCAGCACTCCATCACTCTCCTTCTTGGTCAAATAGCCCTTACACAGCCTGGAGGTGTGTTTGGGGTCATTGTCCTGTTGAAAAATAAATGATCGTCCAACTAAACGCAAACCGGATGGGATGGCATGTTGCTGCAGGATGCTGTGGTAGCCATGCTGGTTCAGTGTGCCTTCAATTTTGAATAAATCCCCAACAGTGTCACCAGCAAAACACCCCCACACCATCACACCTCCTCCTCCATGCTTCACAGTGGGAACCAGGCATGTGGAATCCATCCGTTCACCTTTTCTGCGTCTCACAAAGACACGGCGCTTGGAACCAAAGATCTCAAATTTGGACTCATCAGACCAAAGCACAGATTTCCACTGGTCTAATGTCCATTCCTTGTGTTTCTTGGCCCAAACAAATCTCTTCTGCTTGTTGCCTCTCCTTAGCAGTGGTTTCCTAGCAGCTATTTGACCATGAAGGCCTGATTGGCGCAGTCTCCTCTTAACAGTTGTTCTAGAGATGGGTCTGCTGCTAGAACTCTGTGTGGCATTCATCTGGTCTCTGATCTGAGCTGCTGTTAACTTGCCATTTCTGAGGCTGGTGACTCGGATGAACTTATCCTCAGAAGCAGAGGTGACTCTTGGTCTTCCTTTCCTGGGTCGGTCCTTGTGTGTGCCAGTTTTGTTGTAGCGCTTGATGGTTTTTGCGACTCCACTTGGGGACACATTTAAAGTTTTTGCAATTTTCCGGACTGACTGACCTTCATTTCTTAAAGTAATGATGGCCACTCATTTTTCTTTAGTTAGCTGATTGGTTCTTGCCATAATATGAATTTTAACAGTTGTCCAATAGGCCTGTCGGCTGTGTATTAACCTGACTTCTGCACAACACAACTGATGGTCCCAACCCCATTGATAAAGCAAGAAATTCCACTAATTAACCCTGATAAGGCACACCTGTGAAGTGGAAACCATTTCAGGTGACTACCTCTTGAAGCTCATTGAGAGAATGCCAAGAGTGTGCAAAGCAGTAATCAGAGCAAAGGGTGGCTATTTTGAAGAAACTAGAATATAAAACATGTTTTCAGTTATTTCACCTTTTTTTGTTAAGTACATAACTCCACATGTGTTCATTCATAGTTTTGATGCCTTCAGTGAGAATCTACAATGTAAATAGTCATAAAAATAAAGAAAACGCATTGAATGAGAAGGTGTGTCCAAACTTTTGGCCTGTACTGTATATATATATATATATATATATGAATAAATAAGAATGATCAAAAGTAAGTAAATAAATTAAAATACCAGGCATAAAAAATCAACAATCTGGAGCAAAAACATCGAGATCCAAACAAGGACTATAATTCAAAACAACAAGAATTGAGAAAGTCTTCATCTTTCTTGCAGTTCTGCTAAAGTTTATTTTTTCAGTGATGAGAAAATCAGCTTAAAGTCATTTATAAGCCAGTTAAAGGAGGGCTTACTATTCCTGCACTTGCTACAATGAATGTGGTAGCCTATTTACCCAAAAGTAAGATTATATTTGTCATATTGGAGACAAATAAATTCAAATGATCTATATCAAAAAATGTTAGAGATATCAAATGTTGGAATGTCATTAATTTTTAGCGATAACCATTTTTATTTAATGTCAGATCCAAATCACTAGGGATAAAAACAAACAAACATGTAATTAGTGACATGTAATTAAATTACATAATAAACAAATGTATTTGTAATAAATTCCAGTTACTGAGAAAAAACAATATGTGATGAAATCACAGTTATAAGCTTATTTGTAGAATATAACATGTATTCTGTTGCTTTGCACCTTTACACAGTGCAGGGATGGTCTCTTTTAAAACATGTTAAAAGTAATCAAATGTAATCGGTTACATTACTGTCATGAAGTAATTAAAATAGTAACACTACTTATTACATTTTTAATTGGGTAACTAGTAATCTGTAACATATTACATTTCAAAAAGTAACCCTCCCAACACTGGAATTACGTTATTGCTCCCTGGAGAAAAATTTTCTCATGTTACAATTATGTAAAAACAAAAATGTGACTAATTCATTGGACTAATTCAAATTTATACATCATTTCAAACATCCTTTCTGGGTTGTTTGCATGAAAAAGGTGCAAGGAAACAGAGATCATCAGTGAAGTAAAGGGCGAAGTTTCAACGGTACAGGCCTGGAGACTCCGAAATATAGCAGTACAGCAGTGTTTTGTCATTCAGTCAGCTGTCTCTGACATTTTCAGAGGCATCAGTAGAAAAATGAATAAAAAGCTGTTATTAGCCATTAGTTTTTGTTTCATAGAAAACCAACGTGCTTTGGTGTAGCTTTAATTTCTCTCATTAACACTAAAAAATAAATAAATCAAAAAAACAGAAATTTTCAAATAATATGTGCATTTGTGAAAACATTATTTGGCTAATGAACAATTAACAAAAATTGTTCCTCGATAGATGTATAAATTATTATACTTACTATACTATTATTATTTCTTTTTATTATTTATTTATTTATTTATTTTTTGTACGAAGTTACACCTGGTATAAAAAATCTCAAAATACCTGTCTGGTAACCAAAGTAAAAATTACATTAAAGTCTTTATATAAACTGTGTACCAGCTGCTTCTCCTGAGGTGTATCTTCCTCGTGACTTTCACACTGACGTCACATCCGCCGTAAACAACAATAAGGAAGTGGAACGAGAAGTCCCGAGGTGCAAAATGCAACCGTCACGCTAAGTACATTAGAAGTGATTTCTACTTTTCAGCGCGCTCCAATCTGGATTATTATGCACTAGTTATTCTCTACAGGCGGCGGTGAGTCCATTTTATGTTTATAACTTACACCACTGATGTATGTTACATATAAGCTAGCTGCGAAGCTAATGTCAGCTAACCAGCTGTCTCGCAGTTTAGCCAAACAGCTAACTAGCTAGCAAGCTACAGTTTCTAACGTTAACTTTCAGACGTTGGAGACATTTTGGTTATTTACAGAGTGCACTTATTTTCTGTCACATCTTCCTGTAGCTAACGATGGAGGGCTCCAAGTCGTCGAGCACAACCATGCAGGTCAGTTTCGTGTGTCAGCGGTGTTGTCAGCCCCTCAAATTGGACACATCCTTCAATGTGCTCGATCGGGTCACAATACATGAACTTATCGGTATGTATATCCCTAAGAGACAGCCATAGGTGCTGTTAAATGTACGTAACGTTTAGGAGATGTAGTGTGGTGGTGTTCAAACTGCTCCATCAGTCATGTATCTCTGTGTCCACCTCAGCTCCGTTGGTCACAGTGACCCCCAGCAAACAGGCTGACAGCACTGATGGGGAGACAGCACCAGAGGTAGGTACACCAGAATGTACTGTGTATATATGTCTCAAGATGGGACTCTGAATTGTCTACAAACTCTTCCTCACCTTCAGTATACTGTCAGGACACATAGAGCACAAGATTACACTGAATGTGGCTGCAAATTACTGGAATTCGTGTTCAGTGTAGCCTCTGTATCCACTCTCTATGAGCATATGAAAATTATGTGCTAAAACTGTGTCACCTCTAGTCAAGATAATAAACTGATGAGATCAAACTAGTGTCAAAGGAGCTAATATTTCTGCCTATGTCATGCTTACACGTAGGACGTTACAACAACTTCATTAGTAACTACAATCAAAACTTGAGAATGATTTATGATGAAGTGTTATGACATGGTAATACTGGATTATTTAGCTAGTTAGCAAAAGCATATTTAATAAAATTCTATGTTACTGCTTATTTTAAATTAATTAGCTCAAAAGGTAAACACCAGAGTGTAATATAGTTTTGTATTTTCCATTAGTTTTTATTTTTATTTGGTTTTTAAATATTGTTTTCAGTTCAATTTAGATTCAGTTAGTCTCCAGAGTGAGTCAGCTCATTTCAGGTTAGTTCTTATTGGTAAAAATATTTAGTTTTAGTTAAGTTTCATTACTTACAGTATTATTATTATTATTATTATAATTAGGTGTTACACTACAAACACAACACCAGTAAACACCAGTGCCTCCTCGTGCTTCTGTAGACAAATTTGACCAAATTGACCAACTTTGAATAAATTTCTGTCTTTTTTTTATCATAATTTTAGTTAGTTTTGTAAGTACACAATGTCGTTTCATTTTTTTGATGAAGTATATATTTTTTTAAAATTATTTCTTCTTTTATTTTTGCAAAGATTTTTTTTTATTGACAGATGCTCAAATTACAGTGCAGGAGCAGTTAAAAAAATTGTCAGGTTTCCATTTGTGTATTTGAAAATATTATTTTAAAAAGAAAAAGTAAGAGGACAAAGATACTTATCCAAAAACACAAGAAAAGAAGCAAAAACTAAAAACTGGAAAAAAAGAAAAAAAGAACAAAAAACACACACACACACACACAAATATAAATAAAATAAATTAAATTAAAGATAATGTATAAATATATACAGAGCAGAGTGGATGTACTAAAACTAAACCTAAGGACATTTTGACATGCAAACATATACTAATAAATTCATGAATGGATAAGAAATTATCAAAGTTGGAAAAGTAAGAGAAGATGTGGTTCTCCCTTTTTGGCATTTATATGAATATGACTATATAACAAAAGAAATATAAAAGTTTAAGTTAAGGTTGGTCCCAGAAGAGTCTCATCCCTGTGGTTGGTTTAATACAAACCAGGCAGAATAAAGAGACACCAAATTCTTTGAAAGGTTGAAGGTGTCTTCCTTATAGTACTTTTTTTTTCTGGTGTGCAGTCAGAGGCAAGTTCATTAGTCCAGTGTCTAGTTTTTATTTTTTATTTGAGTTAATTTAAGTGTTTTTGTCATACCTAGTTTTAGTTTATAGTTTAGTTTTAGTTAACTATAATAACCTTGTTTCTGTATGTACTTCACCTATATACAGTAAACTGATGTGATGGGATAACCTTGTGATTCTGTTTTGGAAAAATCAAACCTTTTAGAAGATGTAAGACAAAAGCTTTTCAGTGCAAACATATTTTGGAATGTAAACATGTTTGAGTCTTAGAATTACATTTTCATTCCAGGAGACCTTTGCAGAAAACAAGCAAGATGGAGTGTCAAGAAAGTACATCCCTCCTGCACGGTGAGCGCTCAAGTCTTTTCATTCAGGAAATGGAAAATTCATAATGATTCATATCTGTTGTTTATCACATGTTCCTCTGTCAAATGAGGTATGGATAGATTGCAAATGCAGCATCTCCCACAAAGTTGACTGAGCTGCTTAATCTTACCCCGCAGGATGATGTCCACAGAGAGCGCCAACAGCTTCACGCTGATCGGAGAAGCATCGGATGGTGGCACCATGGAGAATCTCAGTCGCAGGCTGAAGGTAAAGTGTACTGTCACACAGCTGGAAATGTAAATTCTGTTTAGTGAGTTTATTCTGATCACGTTATTTTGGCAAGTAGGCTGACTCTGATCCTATCACACACAGGTGACTAGTGACCTGTTTGACATCATGTCGGGCCAGACTGATGTGGACCACCCGCTGTGTGAGGAATGTACCGACACCCTGCTGGACCACCTGGACACGCAGCTCAACATCACAGAGAACGAGTGCCAGAATTATAAGTGAGCCGCTGAACAACAAAGAACCAGCTGATTACAAATGCTTGTGAGCTGTATGTGTAATAACGTGCTGTGTGTGAATGTGTCTTCAGGCAGTGTCTGGAGCTGCTGTCACACCTGCAGGTGGAGGAAGAGGAGACTCTGCTGGCAGAGCTACACCAGCTGAAGGAGGAGGAGGAGGCTCTGGTCCAGGAGCTGGAGGCAGTGGAGGAGCAGAGGGCTGCTGTGGCCCAGGACCTGACGCAGAGCAGGGTCCACTCTCAGCAGCTGGACACAGAGGAGCTACAGTGAGTCACACAAGGACGGGTGGTGTAAACAGGTGACGGTGCTACGTGCTAAATGAGACAGCAGCTAACAGCTCCATCTTTTTCCACTGCTTTGTGTCAAAAGGTACCAGAAGGAGTACAGCGAGTTTAAACGGCAGCAGCTGGAGCTGGATGATGAGCTTAAAAGTGTCGACAATCAGATGCGCTACTGCCAGATTCAGCTCGATCGACTGAAGAAGACCAACGTCTTCAATGCAACCTTTCACATCTGGTACACACACACACACACACTCACTAACGTTGTGTATTTCAAGGATAAATAATTTGTTTTTCTGTTGACCAATCAACCGTGACTTAGCAAATATTTAATACAGGCCTCTGGGACAGAAACAAATCAATGCCCATCGACTCTGTTCTTGTACAGGCACAGCGGCCAGTTCGGTACCATCAACAACTTCCGTCTGGGTCGACTCCCCAGCGTCCCGGTGGAGTGGAATGAGATCAACGCAGCCTGGGGGCAGACGGTGCTGCTGCTGCATGCTCTCGCCAACAAAATGGGGCTGCGCTTCCAGAGGTACACGTTGTTGTTTGTTTTATGTTACCTCACAACAGAGTGCTGAAGGGATGATTCATAAAACGCAGATATTATTTTGTATTGCAGCACTCCTGGTTCCCACGTCTTGAAGTCAGTGGGTTTTTTGAATGGGTTTTTGGTCAGAGGCCTGAAATAAGGTCTTAAGAGCTTAAGGACAAGTGTTGTTCTACAGCATAAAATACATCAGTAAATACGCCACTCATGAATTTTGAAGCTTTTCTGTGTCTTTAAAAAGGCGGTTGCTAACAACTCTCACCTCCAACTACTTCAGAATCAAGCAGCTTGGCCTCTTACTGGTTTTAACAGACAACATGACATCATCACAATCCTGGCTTCTCTCCGTTGGCTCCCTGTTCGCATTAGAATTGATGTTGATTTTACTGTTCACTTTTAAAGCTTGTCTGGGTCTGGCCCCAAGCTGCATAGCAGAAATGTTGACCCTATATGAGCCAGTTGGCAGCATTAGATCCTCAGGCGGGGCCCTTTTGGCTGCTCCAGAGTCGATATTTAAATTTAAAGGTTACCACTTTTGACATCAGGGCCCCTCTGCTATTGAGCGACCTGCCTGAGATCAGGTTTGCACAATCAGCAACTTTTTCTAAATTACATCTTAAAACTCCCCTTCATAGACCTGCTTTTATATGATGCCATCTTTTTTATTTTGTCTTTTTATTTGTTTCATTGTTTTTATATGTATTTATTAATTTATATTGACATTTTGCAGCTTCTGTTTTTTTGTCTTCTCGTTTTAACTTTATCTTAACTTCACTTTAATTTGGTCTCGGTTATGTCTGGTAGGACTGTTTGGCTTTCTGTTGTTATATTGCACTCTGATTATCCTGTTTCTGCTTTTGTTTTGTTTATCAAAGCACATTCTTAACTCTGTTTTTAAAGGTGCTATATAGCTTCTGGCGATTGCATTTCTTTCGTGTCTTTATTTTATTTGTAAAGTGCTTTTCAAAGTTACAAAGTGCTTTACATGTCAAAAATTAAATCGGAACACATGAAAATGACAACTTTTAAAGGAGCCAATAAAAACACTTTAGGGTATAAAAACTAAGGGAAAAAAGACAGTCTAAATGAACTTAAAACTCAAGTTAAATCAGAAAAGGCTCTCTGATAAAAGTATGTTTTAAGAAGGGACTTAAAAGACATCACTGACTCGGCCGACCTGATTTCCTCGGGCAGACTGTTCCAGAGCCTCGGGGCCCTGACAGCAAACACTCTGTCCCCTTTAGTTTTCAGGCAGACCTCTGGAACAGACAAAAGACCTCTGCCAGAGGACCTCAAAGTACGTCCTGGCGTACCAGGAAGAGCCATAAAAGTAATCAGTAAAATCTTAAAATCTATTCTAAAACATACTGGGAGCCAGTGTGAAGAGGCTGAAACTGGAGCGATGTGCTCATTTACACTTCAAGTATCATAAACATTCTGTTTGCCACAGAGCTTATTTTCTGCAATAATCCAGAATGCATCAAAAAATCCCATCTCCTTTTTGTCGAGGGATCACGGGCGACACTGACTTCCACATCTGCCTACAAACAAACATCATCCCTGCAGCACTCTGTTGAGATTTATTACAAATATTCTGCAAGTCAGCGCAAAAACAAGCTCAAACAACACTTCTCTCCTCAGATACCGTCTGGTCCCATATGGAAACCACTCCTACTTAGAGTCACTGACAGACAAGTCCAAGGTAATACATACAGTATTAACAAGCCCAGCTCTCCCATCACTATTTAAACACCCCTCCAGGCTCTTATCCTGCCCTTTTGCTCTGTCTTGTGTTTGTCCAGGAACTTCCTCTGTACTGCTCGGGTGGCCTGAGGTTCTTCTGGGACAATAAATTCGACCATGCCATGGTGGCCTTCCTGGATTGCGTCCAGCAGTTCAAAGAGGAGGTGGAAAAAGGAGACACTGGCTTCTGCCTTCCCTACAGGTCAGATACCTGCACACCAGCTCGATGTGCACATTTCTCTTCGTGCTCACAAACTAGGGCATCGTCACAGCCTTTTCAGATGAAGCTGTAAATATTTATGAAGTTTGAAAGCAAATTCTAAACCATTACTTGGATTTATTCTAAAGGGGCTGGAGAATTGTCTGCTTTGATTATGCTGCTGAGGCAAATGAGAGGAGAGCATTTGGGAAAACTTTGGCTATATAGCCCTCTGAATTTTTAAAGCATGGCCTCCAGTACAACATTTACCAATGTACTTAGTTGTGTAACTGGCACTATAAAGCTCACAGTACCAACAGTCACATCTTAAAGTCATACCTCACTCTTTACTTAGTTTACTTTAGAAACTACACCACACTTACTCTGTACTGGACTGGTGCTTCACCTGCATCACACCATCAAATCCATTTTGTAACAGACTGAATAACAGAGACTGAACTCGTGACCGTGGTGGCGTGAAAACATCACAAATTCAAAATCTGTCAAACTGAAGTTATTGTTATGTTTTTGAATGACACAATTCTGTTCATTCAACTATGCAGATACCACTGTATGGCCTTTGGTTAAACCCTGTAACACAGTATGTACCACAGACATTGATACAGTAATATGGTTATCAGCAGTGGTGGAGGAAGTCTCTAGGTCCTTTACTTACATAAAAGTACTAACATTACACTGTAGGGTCTACACATTGTTTGTCCCATAGTATATCTTTAAAATATTAAATGTAAAAGCAGTTTTTAGAGACACACTATGTAGGATTTTCCTAAAAACAATGTACAGACTCATACAGAAGTAATTCTTCTCAATCGTCACTTACTACAAGTATGTGGCTGTGTATTTTTCTGTGTTGTAAATGTTTAAGGTCGTGTACCCGCAGAATGCTCAGATGACGTCGGAGCTTTATAGAAAGATAGTGACCAGGGGCCAAAATCACAAATCCTCTCAGAGAGCTCCCAACTTAGCTAATAGACTTTTAGTAAGGAGTCCTAGCTTGGAAGTGATTTAGGAAAGTTCTCAGAGCTACTCTGAGCAAGGAGGGGACAGAAACTTTTACCTTAGTGAAGAGGTGTGGTCGACTCTGTTGCTACGTGTGATGCTTGCTTTTAACAGGTGTGATTGGTTGTCACTGACTACGTTTACACGCACACCATATTCCTGTATTATTCAGAATATCCTCAATATTCCGGTTGCACATGAATCATGTAAACACGTGCATAACCCGATTAAGGTCATATTCAGGTTGGAGAATATTCCGAATAAGACCCCTGGCATATGCCTGTTTTAACCAGAATATTGTGACATGTATTCACCTTAATCGGAAAATGCCCTGTACCGGAGTATTCAGTTATGTCTGCGCATGTTCGATATGCAAGGAATCCTGGGTTGTCGGTGTTGTTATGGTAATAGCAAGCAGGGAGAACAGCACAACTGGCTTTGCACCTTCATCCACAGATAGGCGTATCGCTGCCCCCCACAGGTTGAGTGTTGCATTAAATAAGAGCGTTTCTGGTAGGCCAGGAGCCCGGGGTCTTCTCTGGAATACGCTGAAACACAGGAATATGTCAATTAACATGTAAACGGAATATTCCAGTGTCTGCAGCACATATAAACACCTTATTCGGAATATTACCTTAACCAGAATATTGACCTTAATCGGAATATGGTGTGCATGTAAACGTAGTCACTGATACGCCCCTTAGTGAGCCTGTAAGGTGTGGACACCCAGTGGAAATGAAATGAACTGCTGACTGTTAAAGTGTTGTCATTGTTAGTGTGATCAGGTTTAGACAGTCATCGCTGCTGCACTGTTGCATTTTTTTAGTAATCCAAATATTTAAGTGTTGTGATCATTCATTTCTGGCGTTTATAGTGCAATTGTGTTAGATGGGAAATGTTTGTGTATGCCTAATGAGATCGACCACACATATTATCCATGCACAGTCTCATCTGTAGCATTTCATTTACTCACTGTCATCCAGCATTTGGAGAACATTTCTCCAACCTCTTTGTGTTTCCACCATTTTCTCCTCTGATTAAGAAACTCTTAAACCTCTTTAAAGTCCTCCTCTCTTCTCCTGACAGTTTTTCATCTTAGGAGCTCTTTTAAGGTCTAAGATGCTCTGTGAATAACTTTCATCTTTACAGACTAGTCTTAACTTTGAAGAGAAATTCTAAGAAAGAGAATTTTCTTAGAATTTCATCACTAGGAGCAACTCTTAGCACTAGGAAGCTTTGTGAATACAGCCCCAGGTGCTGTAAGCAGTAGGTCACCAAGAGAGTGCAGGAAAAAAGCAAATATAGCAAGGCAAAACGCCATATGAGTGAATTTGAGGTTGGATTCTACTTACGCTGTCGCCAGTGAGCGTGTTTACAAATGGTAACTGACTATCCTGTATAGTGTACCTTTAAGTAAATGTAGAATTACTCTCTTACAAGTAAAAGTAAAACCAGTAAAACACTGAAGGAAGCTTGAATGGCCCTATCTAGAGCCAGTGTTGCCAGTGCTGGTTTGTCCATTCTGGGCTACTGTAGACACATGGTGGTCGAGAGCCTGCTCCCCACGCAGATATAAACAGCTCATTTTAAGCTAATGAAAACATGACAGTTCTTATTTTCAGGTCATGACAAACTAAAGACCTGGACCTTTAAGCACAGCACGTAGTAAATGTGCTTAGTTACATTCCAACACTGGTTAGGACACAGAGGTACTGATTGAGAATTGTTTAGATCTACATTAATGTGCCTACTATCATGATACCATGCTGTTACATTTACACCAGTACAGGTGCTTACCTGGTGTTGTATGTCTTGTCTCAGGATGGACGTGGAGAAGGGAAAGATCGAGGACACAGGCGGCAGCGGCGGCTCCTACTCCATCAAAACCCAGTTCAACTCTGAGGAGCAGTGGACCAAGGCGCTCAAGTTCATGCTCACCAACCTGAAGTGGGGACTGGCCTGGGTCACCTCACAGTTCTACAACAGATAGACTCTGTGGACAGTTCTTTGTGACACTGCGTGATCACATGACCCCCTCTGATGAATGGATTACGTGTGAATCTTATTGCTTGGCCAAAGGAAAAGAAATGGTTACGTGTGCATCATTTTGAACGTCAGTACAAAAGAAGCATCTAGATCTTTAGTCCAGATTGTCTGTTGTTACATGTTACAGTGAGGGGACAGTTTGTATCTGTTCTGCTGCAGAGTGGAGTTTATAAAGTGCGGGCCCACTTTGGAAGCAGCTAAGACGTCCCAGGTTGTAGTCACGTCCCATAAAGGAGGCAGGGTGAGATAACTACCTGTGCTTCTTTTTCTTTTTATCGTCTGCTTCACTAATTAATATCTGGCTTTTTTCCTGAAGAGCTGACGTTGCATTAAGACGACGTCACGCTTCCTTCAAGACTAGAATGTAATTTAAAAGAACCCTTCACCAAATTCACTTCTAACCACTTTATCAAGTTCAAGGTTTCCTTGCTCTCCTGTTGCACTGCACACCTTTGTAATCACTGTGTAACTTTCTCCACAGTGAGAGAAAAAGTTTGTCAAAGTCCCGATTATATAAGCTGTAAGAGTATGATGTGATCATTGCGGTCAAGGTCGGGTTTTTAATAGATGATCACTGTTTAGTATTCAACTAAAGTGTCAGTATTTCATTAACCTCTGATGTCGTTATCACGTTCGCCAGTTACACACGTACGTTGAAGGCAGACTGATGTGTTTGGAGGTTCACTGATACAGCTCCTTTGTGTTCATCCTGTGCACCATCACATTGTTTTACATATGATGAATAATTTTAACAGTGGGATTTGAGTTAATAAAACATTTCATGCTGTGAAAAAATGTCTGGTGTGGAGACCTTCTTATTGGTTAGACATATTCAACCCGCGCAGTGATGTAATCGCAAACACTGAAACACATTCATAAACTACACGGGGCCAGCTTAAGACTTTTGGGGGCACCACGCAGGGTTTTGTCCTGGGGCCCTGCTCATTGTAACATGTCCACATGGCACTAAACCAAACTGTGCATTGTGATTATTAGTTCAAAACACAAATAATGTGCAAATGAGCATGTAAAGACTGAAGTGTAGGCATGTCGTGATATACCTGTATTGATGACAAGTGTGATATTTAAAAATAAAACATCTATATCATGTTAATACAAATATGTATCGTGTAAATAATCCAGCACTTCTTAAACCCTTCCCTTTCCATTCTTGCTTATTTTTGCCTTGTCACTATCCATTACAGGGATAGTTCAGTTTTTATAAGTGTGGTTATATGGGGTACTTACCCATAGACAATATAGTACATACAGGCAGTAGATGTAAGTCAGCACAGCCCCAGTTTAGGGAAGCAGGCTGGAGTACAACAGAAGCTAAGCAACATACTGCTGCGGAGGGGTTGGTAACAAAACATTTTTAACCACCTAACAAAAAAAAAAAAAAAAAAAATCAGTTTAGGTGTTTTTTTTTTTATATATATATCACTACTGTTCCATCAGACAGCCTGTTTTGTTGGGAGAGCTGTGAACGGCTTCAGTTCCCCATCTATGCTTTTATCAAAGCCACCAGACTCCATTGAGAAAAACAGTGATTTTACCTTGTTGAACACAAAAGCAGCCGGTCTATTGCTGCTTTGATCACATAGTTAGTTTGTGTTATTGTGACTTTGGTGAAGCTGAATAAACCCTTTTAAAGACTTAAGTCCCACAATAACACACACACAACAACTTAACAAGGCTGCAGTAGACCAGCAGCTCCTATTATCAGCAATGTTAAATTACTGTTTTTCTCAGTGGAGTCTGGATTTATGTAGAGAGATAGAATGGCTTTATTATCACTGTCTAACATCAAGGTAAAGAGGTGAAAATACTCTCAATACAGCATACACTTAAAGTGATATTGATTTTTTTTAGGTGGCTAAAATACATTTTGTTGCTGACCCCTTCACAGCAGTTTATTACTTAGTAATACTGTATGTAATACACTGTCTATGGATAAGTATATCGTACAATCCCACTTCAAAAAAAGTGAACTATCCCTTTAAGTGTAATTGCTCTTTTCGTACAGTTATGGTTACAGACTCTCTCTCTATACAGTATCTACCCACCCTCATGTTCTGAGTAACTCGTTTGCCAAAAAAAAAAAGACAAAATGCACACTAAACAAAGTTAAACATCATTTTGACTGACAGCAAATGTTCTATACTATATGTTGTGATAGTTTTGTTACTTTGAACTTTTGATCATGATAATCACGTAGTGAAATGTAATATAATGCCAGCCCCAAGTGAGACCTATAAGCAGCAACTCTATCCTTTAATAGACCACAATAAGTACAGTATTTGTCTGTCACCCCTAAACCTGAGGGCTTTTTTTAACCACCAAATACTGGAGTGCTTGTTTTCTAGTGGACAGTAAATTACTTGGATGTCCATTTCACCAATCACTGATCTTATTGTTTTGTCACTATGTGGTGGCACAAACGGCTCAAAATGTTGTCATTTTTATTTTGTCGTAGTCTTGTTTTAATTTAAAAAAATATTTAGACCAGAGGGCCTTCAGCAACTGCGTGGACTTGGTAAAAAGCTTCCAAATTGTGTAGTTGAAAATATCTAATTTTTTTGGTTTTGTTTTTTTTTTTTACAAAGGCTTCATCTTTCACTAAATATCTTAATTTTTAAATTTAAAACAGTTCATAGCTTACATTCTAACCTCATGAACTGAATATTATTTAAAAGAATCAGAATCTACGCTTTATTGAGCCTGTGTGTGCAAACTTCACTTCAATTCACACTTCTCAATATGTGTGTATGTTCTGAAATGTACTTTAAATCAGCCACTACCATTGCCATAATTACTGCTACGACTAAAATGACTGTATATCTTCAGCTAGAGAAACCATTCAAATGCCAAAACGTTATGCTCTGTAAGGATTTTCAGATGTTTCTGGCAACTTTCTGCATTTTCAGCCATGGTTTTGAATTTCAGCATTCAGCATCCACACATATTTTCTGCAGGAAATGTATTTTCTAGTTCCTCTTGATTTGCCTTTGATATTTTTTGTTTAAGGACAGTGTTACTTGCTGTGAGTTTTCTGTGTTAAGATGATGCAGAAAGTTTTAATACATGTTTAATATCTTCTAATGCATTTTTCTATAGAACTATAGAAGTATAAAAAAACAGGCTGTGTCAAATTATGTCAAAGGAGATTGAGAACCTCTGCCTGGCTCTGTAACAGTGCGTCTACAGGTATCAGACTTACATTTAATGCTTTTTTAAGACCTTTTCAAGGTATTTTATAGCCAAAATAAACTGCATGAATAATTGAATGAATAAATACTTGTAATGAGACTCATGAATAAATAAATAACATCGGTGAACCTTCAAGTATTTTTGTATAATTTACAATAAATGCAAATTATCTGCGAGCAGATTTTCCAGAATCAAGTTAAGACACCAGCGAGTTAACCAAATGTTTTTTAATGGTTTCATAATTATTATTTCTGTTGAATCTTTAACTCTCATCACAACACTCACTCATAGTCAGCCCCCCTGTAAGGTTAACAAAACATTAGAGGGGGTAAATTTCATGGAAAAATATGGACTTAATTAAAATAATAAGCTGACTTCCAGTTATCCAGTCAAATATTTAAAATAGGTCAAAACCAGTTACTCTCTCCAGAATCAGCCCTCTTCTGTCAAGTCATATGAACCTCTAACGGTGCCGTTTCCGCAAGGCAGGCCTTGAACTTTGGTCATCGGTCGTTCCTTATTACTTGTAGGAGCCCTTCCAAAAAGTCCCAGGTTCACACCTACAGGGATATACATTTAAAATTGACCACTCTAGCTGTGAAAAATAGTTTGATAGATGATGATTTCAAGCAGAATGGGATGAAATTTCATTAATGCGTCTTCCCCTAAACCTTCCAGAGTACAGGCAGGTGATCTTCCACACATGGCGAACTTCTCCGCCCGTCAGTTGTGCAATTTTTCGGGTGCTTTTATAATTCGCCATGTAAAAAAGCTCCCTTGAAATGAGCCAAAGTTTGTGTGTTAGTGCATGCATATGGGCAAATCTTTGGGTTCTACTGAGCCCACAGACTGGCCCTTCATTTTTTAGCACTTGGATGATGGTGGTGGGCACACTTACTACTACATCACCACGTCATCCGTCATTTTGGTTCCATTCACACTCTTAGGATCCCTAGATCCCATCATGCTCTCTGCTCTCTCACAATCACGAGAGCAAAAGGAGGAGTTTCATCAAGTGTGTTAACGTCTCAGCGTGGCTTTGTCCTCACTGGGGTTTTGTCCCAGCTTCGTTCAGCTTGCTTCAGTTGGAGGCACTGCTGCCGTAGCAGCTGGAGGTGGAGGGAAGAGGAGGAGCCTGAGGTGCACTGCTGGCCAGAGCTTTTCGAATGTGGGGCATTAGGAAGGGGTCACTGGACAACTGTAGCACATCAACGCGGTCCTCCTTGTGATAAGCCAGGCAACGTCGAATGAAGGCCTGTGAAAAGGAAAAAACAGAGTCCTTATGTCTGGAATAACTTCAACCTTTTCCTTTCTATGACTACTTGCTTTACCAATATAATATATTCCCAACTACTTTGTATGATAAACTTTGATCTACTTTGGCACCCTGCATTTAAAGGGGCAGCTCAGATTTTTTTTAAAAGGGGGTTGCTTAAAGACAGTTTCCCATTGGAGAGGGCTGTCTGATCACAAAGTAAAGCATAATATAGCACACAGTTAAACTGATACTGATTCTACTGATTCTTTAGGAGGCTAAAATACGTTTTGCTGCATCCACAGCAGTACATTGCTTAGCCTCCGTGGCTGTACTCCTGTCTGCTTCTCCAAAGTGGGGACGTGCCAACCGCCATCTACTGTAGCTCATACACTGACTATGGATAAGTATCAATCAATTAAACTTTATTTATATAGCACATTTCCATACAATAAATTGTAACACAAAGTGCTTCACAGAATAAAAAGACAAATGCCCCAGAAGCCCCTCCCACTTGAATAAATGCATAGCCGTTCAAGAGAAACGAGTACCACACCTTTGCTTCTGTGGTGACCACAGGTTTGGGGGGAAACTGCACCTCAGTGGCTTTTAATATGGTGTTTTCTTGAAGGATATCCTGCTGTGACTGGTTATGACCAAACGGCTGAAACAGACAAAAGGGAGATGATTAACTTTCATTTTTCACATTGATCTACAAAAAACTGTTACAGGATGCAGATTAGTGAAGGGTGAAAATGAACAAATTAATCTTTCTGAAAGGCTCTTTTTAGTGTCCGGTATGTGCTAATGAATAATGTGTGCATTCGCTTGCACCTTGGATGGTCGTTCTTCAAACTGTGCTGTGTTCATGAACTTTAATTTATGATGTGGAAATTACATGGATATTACAGATTAGCATTTAAACAGCGTTGATAACGATTAGCAAAGGAAACGGATCAGGTAAGCCATGAAATATGATCAGGAACTAATTTTTCAGATTACTTCGACACCACATGAATGCAGCACAAGGCTGCAGAGGTGACTGGGACGTCTGCTACTTGCCCCTGAAAAAATGATGGTCAGTGCCATTTCTGTAACATTGTATTGAGCCTACATAGCCTACCTACGTATAAGTGGAATACTAAAATCAATGCATTAAAATGAATATTTTATGTTTATTGATGTAAACTTATACCTGATGACTGGGAATGCATTGGAAAAAAGATTTGTGGAACAGCATGAGCAGTAAAATGTGCATGTACTATAACAAAGTGTCACAGAGAAACTGATCCTGTATTCTGCCATACATATGAAAACTGAAAAGGTCCAACAGATTTACATGTACCAACTCAAAGGAACCAATTCTATGAAGAGAATCGGTCGGCCTATCACTAATGCAGGTTAGTGGTTACCTTGCGTCCATATAAGCTCTGGTAGAAGATGACCCCGACTGACCAAACATCCACCTTGTTGGATATTTTAGGGGGCTCCTTGCCCACCACAAAGCACTCAGGAGGCAGGTACCTGTCAGTCACACAACACAACATGAGAGTGAAACAGATTTTCCTCTTTATGTTCTCTCTGCACAATTCTCTGAGTGAAGAGAGGATGTGAATTCAATTAGCAACGTTTCCATCAAAAGACGGAGCCTCTGCTACAAACTTGTGAAGCCGCATTTGTTGCTTGGTTACTAAAGGCAGTGAAATGTGTCTCTATGTACCAGTAGGTCCCTGCTCCTTGTGAGGTCAGCTCGATGCCATCTGCAGAGCTGTAGCTGTCATCATCCATGATCTTGGACAGCCCAAAGTCAGTGATCTTAATCTCTCCACAAGCTGTGCCATTGACCAACAGGATGTTTCCTAAGAACAGAAAACAGTGAACATTGAAAAGGACAGTAAAAGTTAAATTACAAATATAAGATTGTAAGCAGTCTTTTCTGAGGAATATTTTTTTTTCTGTACATACACATGGTCTTATATTTCTCTTGATTGCCATCTGAGCAAGACTGCACCTTTTAGTACGTAATTTCTCATATCTAGTAACTGAAGGAGGATGACAAAATGGCAAACTATAACTGTGAGCAAGAATACCGGGCTTGAGGTCGTAGTGGATGATGGGTGGGCGAATCTGGTTGAGGTACTTGAGGGCGTTGACAATCTGCATGACGATGGATCGGCCCTCCTTCTCGGTCATCAGCTTATTCTGCTTCAAGTAGAAGTCCAGATCGTTGCCTTCACAGTACTCCAGCACTGTGCAGAACCTGCCACAGGCAATCCAACGGATCATTTTTCATCATTGTTTAAGTTGATGTTGCAAACTACCTAGCAAACAGTCACTTGTTTACATCCAGCAGTTATGGAGCAATATTAACACTTGTTCAGAGGTGTGTTTCTGGCCACCTCATGAATGTAAGACCTATAATCAACCCTCGTGAGCTTTATGTAGAATGATTGACTTACGAATCTGTGTCAAGTGAGAAATAGTCGTAGAGTTTGACTATTCTGGGGTGGTCAAGTTCTTTGTGGATTCTGTATTCTCTACAGGCGTGTCTGAAAAGACATGAACCATTCATTACCTTTTTAAGCATGTCATGAATAAGAACAATCAAAGACAGTTTTCAGCTTTAAAGTCCACCATCTAAGATTTAAGCATAGATCAAAATATTTCAAACAATGCAAAGACAGAGGAGCACATGCGGTGAACAGAGTTTCAGACTCACTTGTGGTAGTTCTGCTTCTTCTCCTCCCTCCAGTTCTTGTTGAGTTGATGGATTTTAATGGCGACATACCTTTGCTCTGTCAAATCAAAAGCCTGCACAAAAAAACATTAGCCAACTTTAACCAGAAAGTTCCACTGAATGCTGTATGGTAGCTGTTTAGTGGATGCAGAAGTGTCAAAATGACCCAGCATAGCCATGCTAACCTTGAAAACTTCGCTAAAGCCACCTCTTCCAAGTAAATGTAGTAGCAGGTATCGGTCGTTCAGCGTGGGGTGGTCTTTAAATCTATGGGAGAAGACTTTGTCAAAGCTTTTGACTTTTTCAAACATGTTTCTAAAGTGAACACACACTACATGACTTGTATAAAGTATGTTAAACTGAGATGATACATACTGTGAATTGTCCTCGTTGTGGATTCTCTTCAGCTCCCGAATGTGCAGGTTTCTTACTCGCTCCAGATGCTCCAGCTCGGCCTGGATCTCTGCTTCTTCCTGTGTACAACAAACACACAAAATATATAAAAGGAACAGGTAGGAGTGGTACTACGTTTCTAGGTTACTAGGTAGTAACAGGTCCAAGAAACAAACCCCAAACACAAAAAAACAAAGAGAAAGCTGCTTTCAGAGGTGATCTGGTACCTTTTTTAGATGACCAATTCGAAGTTTGAAAATCTCCTCTTGCTCGTGATATTCTGCCAGAGACAACCTGTGTGGGATAAAGTGGCAACATGCTTCAGATAAAATGAAAGAGACAGCAACAAGGTAACACAAAGCTTCCTTATGTAAGGGTTTTACCAGACAGGTCCCACTCAATGCTCTTGCAATTTGTCTCAACAAAAAGAAAAAAAAGGTGTCAGATTCTGTGCCAGTTTTATACTCTACAGTTAAAATAAAGTATTACTTACAATTACCATGATATATTTTAGAATAATTACTTTAGAATTAAACAAAACCAACACCCAACATATAAATAAAATCTATCAATAGTTCAAGAAGGTTAATCCAACACCAGTCAGCCAGGACAGCCCATTAAGTTCAGGAAGCTGCACCAGTACATTACAGTGCAGCCCTTAAGATGAGAAAACAATACAATTCAAGATACACCACCACAATAAATAATTCCTGCCTTGCTGTGTAATTTGGGTTGGTCCATGTAAAACATCGACTGTGTGAAGTCACTGATTGTAATCTTACGCTTCACTCTCCTGGCCGTTGCTCCGGCTCTTTCGTTTGTTTGGCTCGAGACTGGGTGGAGGGGTCTGAGCCATGGAGGGAGGTTTCCTCTTTCCCAGCAGCTTCCTCTGCCTCTCAATGTCCTCCCTCTGCGAGTTGACTCGCTCCTGCTGCCTAGAATGTGGAAGAACAATCTAGTGTGAACATGTCTGTATGCAGACATGAAAAATGCTCACGTGTTTGTGCCTGTCTGGATGCTGACTTGATGAGGTTCTGGAAGGCAAATCCATCTGTCCACTGCTCGGTGAAGGAGGCTCCATGCCGCACGGTGGTGAAGTGGCCCAGACGTAGACGGTCCTGCATGCTCTTGTCCCTGGAGGCCATCTTCTCCTGCTTTGACTGAAAAAAAAAAAAAGATGAATTGAAAATTGTGCATGCCAACTCAGAAAGCAGCTTAGTTAAGAGGATAAAAAGAACTAAATATTGTTGAGTTCCAACATAATCAACATGAAACACTACTACCCAGCATTAAGGTAAGACAGGCTGTCTCATTTTAGACAACACATGTAACATATTAGATGCATATGTACACCCACCTTCTCAATTAGGAGCTTCTTGCTCATGGTCACACACTTGTTAAGCCGCTCCTTGTAGCGCTCCAGCATCTTCTGCTGCTCATCCACCTGCCGCCTCAAGTCACAGTTAGCCTGCCAAAACACACATCATCACTATGACATCTAATTCTTATTACAACAAGGATTTAAGGCAGCTTTGCTCTTAATCTGACACGATGCGACAACTATCAGTGCGTCAGCTCAGTCTGCTGACATTTACACCGAACGTAATTTAAGCAACGATGGCATTTGATGGTTAACAAGCACATCTTTCATGATGAGCTGCAACCAGGCCGGTGCAGGTTAATTACTGGGGTTGTTGTGACAAGGGAGAGCAGATTGTCTAGATTGTGAAGTGATTATTAAGGACATTTGAGAATGGGCTGAATATACAGATTTATATTTAGACACATCCGTGACTGTGTGTGACATTAATCACAGTTAGTGAACTAAAATGTGGCATTTCAAAGTATGAGATTTTGTCAGGAATAAATGATAATGAAGCTCTTTCAGATGTTTCAAATGGTTTAAACTAAGTACAGCACATCAACATTTTTTAGACAGATCTGAAATATTTTCATATCTTACCCGCAGCAGGTCATCTATCCTCCCCTCTTTCTTCTCCAGGTCAGAGTTCTTGTCCTTCTCCAGTGCTGTCAGTTTCAGTAGCGTCAGTTCTGACTGAGGAAGGAGGGCAAAGACGAGAACAACAAGCCAACAGTTAACATCTCAGCCCACTCAGCGATCCTGACACCCCTCGGGCCAGTCACTGACATAACACAACATCACTTTAAATGAATCAAAATCAGACGCTGGTGTCTTGGATTTTAGATGTGAATTTAAAATGCTGACCTTTAATTAGGCCAATTAGCGCAATTTGCAAAGATCACTGGATGTGTGTTGTACGTATTGTGTCAGATGAGCTGCAGTGTGGGTGGCAAGGCCTTTAACGTTTTGACTTTTAGCTGTTGCAAACACATCTTGGCAAACTAGTGTGTTTTTTGTTTTGTTTTTTGTTTTTTTTTAAATGGCAGAGCAAAGTGTAAAGTTGTGCCCTCCCTATGAGTTTAGTCTAGCTCAACTATTAGTCTCTTAAGGTTGGGAAACAAACCACTTTTCACTCACAAAATCACCAGCTGTTATATAGGCCCTAATACACCAAGCCGACGAATGGCCATTGGTCAATGTTGGGCCGTCAGTGAGCGTCTGTTACCTTTGTCTATATGGTGAATACCACACAATAGGCACTAGTCGGCCCATGTTGGCTTTTTTTCCTTCCAATTAAGCATGCTGAATTGCTGTTTAAGCCGGCGGAAAAGAGAAACGGAAGTGAGGAAAGTAAACAAAAGACAACCTGAGATCAAAACAAACTTGTTACATGAGGTAAGATTATATTTTTAGCAACTGAGTTTTGGCAGAAACGGTTTGTAATTGTTTGTGTTATTGTTCACTATCCATCCATCCATTTTCATCCGCTTATCAGGGGCCAGGTCACGGGGGCAGCAAGCCAAGCAAAGCACCCCAGACGTCCCTCTCCCCAGCAGCACTTTCCAGCTCCTCCTGGAGGACCCCAAGGCTTTCCCAGGCCAGATGAGATATGTAATCCCTCCAGCATGTTCTGGGTCTGCCCTGGGGCCTCCTACCAGTGGGACGTGTCTGGAACACCTCTAATGGAAGGTGCCCAGGAGGCATCCTTCAACGTGAAGAAGCAGCGGCTCTACTCCGGGCTCCCTCCAGATGTCCAAGCTCCTTCCCCTATCTCTAAGGCTGGGCCCAGCCACCCTACGGAGGAAACTCATTTCCGCCGCTTGTATCCGCGATCTCATTCTTTCAGTCACTACCCAGAACTCATGACCATAGGTGAGGGTTGGGACGTAGATGGAGCAGTAAGTCGTAAGCTTTGCCTTCCAGCTCAGCTCCCTCTTCACCACAATGGTCCAGCGCAGTGCCCGCTAGTGCATGGTAAATATCATTTGTTCTTTAAACATCGAGTTGTGTTGTTAATGTGCTAACTGGCTAATTAGCATCTTGAATGCGTCCCGTCAGTCTTCTGGTTTCCCTTTTTCAGTGACATATATAGATAACCACCACCTGCTAGTATGCAAAGTTATTTTCTTTCACATAGGTGCAGAACGTACATGCTCGTTGGCCATTGGTTTTGGTCTTTGCGGTGTGTTCATGTGCAACTTTTTGCCCGAGAAGCAGGCAACATGAGGTGACCTAACAGTCTGCCTTCGTTGCCTCTAGTTCTTTGATGTCAGTATGGTGTGTCTGGGCCTGAAGAAGTTAATGTAAAAAGCTGAGCTGGATGCAAAGCGTGCCTCAATTTGAAACCAACCCAATATGACAGATAATTCACTGGTGTGAAGTGGAGATCCAGGTCAGTCAGTTACCTGGATGGCTTTGTGTGAGCAGGAGTGTGTGGGGGCCGTCTTCACAGAGCTGCAAGATGAAGAGTCTGTGTGGGCTGAGCCTGTGGACGAGGGGCTGCCTTGCTGAAACTGTATTCCAGAGAGACAGAGAGAAAAAAAGAGAAAGGTAGAAAGACACAGGGGGTAAAATATAATAATTATGTGAAAAAGACAGCATATGGACATTTTAAAATAGCTGAAATGGATAAAAAGAAAAGGAACATATTGCAGCTATTAAGCGGTAGAGAACTAAATTTGTAAATGAACACAAAGCCAGGTACTGATGCTAACTTGTCCATTCCAATTTAACCTTTATCATTCTTCTGCAAAGTCCATTCTCAAAGGTATGTGTTAGTCATAAACACTGCATACAATAGGACAATAGAATGGCATGAAATTGCTTTATGAGACCTGAGTGATTAGAAGAGGGCAGGTCATTAGAGTGCTATAAAACTAGCAGGCTAATAGGAACCGTCATTTTGAAACTGTTCATCTTATACTAGAAGTTCTTCATGAAGCACATATAAATCTGCTGTCACCCTGGAGAGTTCTTGAAAAACTTCTGTACATCCAACTGACAGACGACTCATTAACACCTTCTACAGACATCTGCACACAAGTAAGCTCGCTAACTAGAGATCCAACAGAAACATAACACCGCCAATAATGTCTTTTATGGCAGCGAAATGTGGGAGTATTCAGGAACTCAATGTAACAGACAGTGTTTTATCATTTGTTGCACTATTAATCATTATAGAGGTCCTGTTCAGATATGCATTAACACTGTGTGGAAAAAAACAAGCCTTGCTGCTGTAAGATGCTGTTTAGTCAGCAGTGAGCATGTAATTTGTAGTTGATGAGGAGAGATTTTATCTTCACAAACAGTGAATAAAAATGGTAGGTGAAGAGATTCTCAGATAAATACTGTACATGACATAGTTATCAACAACCAATACACTTTTGAAAGTGCAGACACCAATTTTATATAAATTGTATTTTTGTGATAACGATATTCTTGGCAATGTGACAAATTAGTAAAAAAAGAAAAAATATTATTAATTTAAGAACACAGAATTGCAACAAAATAAGTGATATAGTTTTATAGTTTGCCTTCAAATATTCAATAAAAAATAAACAAAAATTATCTCTCATTTCTTTAGTTTGTGAACAACAACAGTAACTCAGAGTGAGATTCAGATTCAATATTAATATTGAAGTGAATTAATATACAAATTACACATTAATATATGTGTGTGTGTGTGTGTGTGTGTATATATATATATATATATATATATATATAAAAATCAACAGGTGATTTCCTTCTCTTTTCTTTTAAATTTCTAGTAATTGAGTTGTTTTTTCCCCACCTGGACCTTTTTGCTCTGCCATTTCTCCTCTAATCATCACGCTGTAACCTGTGACAGGCTGCTATCATACCACAACTACCACACATTCACATATACAGTACAGGCCAAAAGTTTGGACACACCTTCTCATTCAATGTGTTTTCTTTATTTTCATGACTATTTACATTGTAGATTCTCACTGAAGGCATCAAAACTATGAATGAACACATGTGGAGTTATGTACTTAACAAAAAAAGGTGAAATAACTGAAAACATGTTTTATATTCTAGTTTCTTCAAAATAGCCACCCTTTGCTCTGATTACTGCTTTGCACACTCTTGGCATTCTCTTGATGAGCTTCAAGAGGTAGTCACCTGAAATGGTTTTCCAACAGTCTTGAAGGAGTTCCCAGAGGTGTTTAGCACTTGTTGGCCCCTTTGTCTTCACTCTGCGGTCCAGCTCACCCCAAACCATCTCGATTGGGTTCAGGTCCGGTGACTGTGGAGGCCAGGTCATCTGCCGCAGCACTCCATCACTCTCCTTCTTGGTCAAATAGCCCTTACACAGCCTGGAGGTGTGTTTGGGGTCATTGTCCTGTTGAAAAATAAATGATCGTCCAACTAAACGCAAACCGGATGGGATGGCATGTCGCTGCAGGATGCTGTGGTAGCCATGCTGGTTCAGTGTGCCTTCAATTTTGAATAAATCCCCAACAGTGTCACCAGCAAAACACCCCCACACCATCACACCTCCTCCTCCATGCTTCACAGTGGGAACCAGGCATGTGGAATCCATCCGTTCACCTTTTCTGCATCTCACAAAGACACGGCGGTTGGAACCAAAGATCTCAAATTTGGACTCATCAGACCAAAGCACAGATTTCCACTGGTCTAATGTCCATTCCTTGTGTTTCTTGGCCCAAACAAATCTCTTCTGCTTGTTGCCTCTCCTTAGCAGTGGTTTCCTAGCAGCTATTTGACCATGAAGGCCTGATTGGCGCAGTCTCCTCTTAACAGTTGTTCTAGAGATGGGTCTGCTGCTAGAACTCTGTGTGGCATTCATCTGGTCTCTGATCTGAGCTGCTGTTAACTTGCGATTTCTGAGGCTGGTGACTCGGATGAACTTATCCTCAGAAGCAGAGGTGACTCTTGGTCTTCCTTTCCTGGGTCGGTCCTCATGTGTGCCAGTTTCGTTGTAGCGCTTGATGGTTTTTGCGACTCCACTTGGGGACACATTTAAAGTTTTCGCAATTTTCCGGACTGACTGACCTTCATTTCTTAAAGTAATGATGGCCACTCGTTCTTCTTTAGTTAGCTGATTGGTTCTTGCCATAATATGAATTTTAACAGTTGTCCAATAGGGCTGTCGGCTGTGTATTAACCTGACTTCTGCACAACACAACTGATGGTCCCAACCCCATTGATAAAGCAAGAAATTCCACTAATTAACCCTGATAAGGCACACCTGTGAAGTGGAAACCATTTCAGGTGACTACCTCTTGAAGCTCATGGAGAGAATGCCAAGAGTGTGCAAAGCAGTAATCAGAGCAAAGGGTGGCTATTTTGAAGAAACTAGAATATAAAACATGTTTTCAGTTATTTCACCTTTTTTTGTTAAGTACATAACTCCACATGTGTTCATTCATAGTTTTGATGCCTTCAGTGAGAATCTACAATGTAAATAGTCATGAAAATAAAGAAAACACATTGAATGAGAAGGTGTGTCCAAACTTTTGGCCTGTACTGTATGTAGTTTTTTTTGTTGAGCCGCGAGCGTCACGTAGGTTTACATTACCAAAGGTTTATGACAAAATCACTTGACGACACCGACTCCCATGTGTGCGTGGTGAAAGGAGAGGGAGAGACGCTGTGCTGCTGCCAGAGGAGCCGCTGACTGAGTTCCCTCTGAGCGGTAACTCGCTAAAAGAGCCTGAGAAGTCCGGGCTGTTCATAAGACATTCAGGACGCGCAGTTTATTCCACACTACTGAAGCTGCTTCTCTTTTTGGAACCACCATGGAGTCGGTAATAATTTCGCTTTCAGCCATGCTTATGACGTCAATGTCAACATGTCTAAATCTAGCGAGTATCATAATATGAATTCTTCATATGATATTAAAAACAACATCTGAAAACATGAACAACACCAACACTGAAAACATTAACATTAGCTACAGTCTCTCTGGCTAATTAAATGCTACACACATTCAGCTGATCCGAAATCCTACAGCGAGCCTTTGACAATTTGCACGATATACCTTTTAATTTGACATTAGTCCTGAATGCAGAAGAGACTAAATACATGCTATGCTCTAGAGCCAGTGATATTTTGGACAGCAATTTGTGTATTAACACTCTGAACGGTCAGTTTTGAGCAAAAACACCACAATTAAATTTCACACTGACACACGTGTCAACAAGCTACAACAAAAAATTGGATATCTGTACTGAAACAGAGATCATTTTCTTATGCTCGGCAGGAAGTAGATAACTGAAGGCAGGTGAAGGTGATGTTATCTATAGACATGTCTCCACTCTTAAACCCCGAGATTCAGTTTATTACTCCGCCCTAAGACCGGTAACAATTACTCTACTCATGGTTGAATGGCCATCGGCAACTGTAAGATGTTTATATGTATTTATAAAGCTCTAAATGGCAACATGCCTGTTCCTATAATCATTACTCAACTCGTTAATGGAATTGGTTAGTGCTTGAAGTCCCGCATGCAAGCACTGAATTTGGGAAAACTGCTTTTAGTTTTTGTGCTGCACATACCTGGAACAATTTAAGACACATATTCAAGCACAATTGAACCGATAAATCAATTTAAAACCATGATTACAAACTACTCCACCCTTGAATGTAACCGTTTCTGTGATCTGTTGTTATTAGTTTGTTTCCTGGTTAATTCATTTCTGTTCGTTTTATTTTGTTTAAATTCTACTTTCAGCATCATTGTAAATGATTCCTCGAAATTTAAATAAAGGTTGAATGAATGAATCTGAGTAGGCGCGACTTATCTACACTGTCAGATTTACTCCATTTTGTGCTTGTTTTCATTTTTCATTTAAGTAAAACAGAAGGAAAAGATTTCAGTAGCTAAATCTTAAAAAATTCCCCAATGAAAACAATGTTTTATCACATCGACTGCCTGAACACATCAAGATTAACCAAAGACTTGTCTATTGAATGGATTAGCTTTGCCTCACCAACCCTGTCCAATTAAGAGAATACCAGTGCTGAGAGAAAGTAGACAAAGGCCCACCGCCAGATGAATCTGAAACTGGCTAAAGACTAAATAGTTGGTAACTGATGAAAGAGAGCCAAAGCAGTAAGAGAGCTATGGAGATGGATGCTGGTGCTCACCAGAGGATTAGACAGTGAGTGCTGTGGAGAGGAGCGCACCAGCATGGGGATGCCCCGGGCTGGACTGGTGCCAGAGCCACTGCTACCAGCAAACTGGCCACAGGGCAGTTGACAAGAGTGTGGAAACAAGACAAAAAGAAAGAAAGAAAGAAATAAGACAGCGTTGTTATTAGGAAGAATGTGATGAGGGACCATACTGGTACAGTCGGAACGTGAGGGTGAAGACATCACACTACAGTCTGAGAGTGATTTGAAACAATGCACAGCAAAGTGGCCAGAATGCAAAATTAATTCACTGGCACAAAGAACTCACCTCAAAATAATCACTGATTTTGTGCCCTCTTCCTTTTCCTACAAAAAAAAACAAAAGACAGGTCTAAGAACTAAGAAAATGTAAGAATGTCCTATTTCCTGTATGTTCCAAAGCATTTACATTTAAATGCCAGATTGTAGTTTTACAACTATGTGAAAGTGAAACAGCAGAAAAACAAAGCACTTATGATTGTAAGAATTTTTTTATATTGGAAAGTGACAATTTTGGAGTTAAGCAGAGTTGACTTACCTTGGCTGTTGCTGTCATAGATGTCCCCTTTCCTCTTCCTGTTTCTCTGGTCAGTGGACTTCTTCTCTGGTGTCTGACAGGAGCAGAAAAAAAGCATGACTTAGCTTAAAATTGCACTCCATTAAAGGGTAACTTTTGGTGCCCTTTGTTTTTGCATCGAAGTGACTAAGGGGAAAGTTTTTCAAAATTGGTCCAGTGCAGGACAAACATGCTACAATGTAACCACTTGGTGTGTATGCACCCTCAGTGTATGTCCACTTAAAGTGCTTGTTGTTGCCACTGACAGGCTCAGATTATTATTAGAAGTGTGGGACAACATTGTGGAAAGGATCCAAACAGAGATAGACCTTGTTGTTAAAGAGTAAAATCCTTTTTGTTTAACTAGAAACAGCACCAAAATTGCTATCGCCAAACCCACCAGATTCCATTCGAATCAACAGTAATTTTAACACTTACAGAGGCAGCAAATTTTCACATCTAGCAGCGTGAATTAAGGGTTTATTTTGAGTGAATCAGAGTTGGTGATAGTCAGAACAGCATAAAGACAAACCAAGACTTTTTTGTATGTTTTATTTTGTTTATGACAATAAAATAATTCTTTATTTAGTAGGAGTCTGGGGGCTAAGGTGATAAGTGTTTTTACAAGACCTATCTCTGTCGGGATCCTTGTCATAATGTTGTTAGACACTTAGAATAATAATATGAGCCTGTCGGTGGCAAAAACAAGCACTTTCAGTGTTCGTAAATTGTCAAACTGTCACTTTGACACAAAAACAGAGGAGAATAGGATCCAAGTTGAAAAATACCAAAGTTACCCTTTAGGTCCATTCAGCTGGCCACGTTAACATAATGGCAAATACACGTAATTGACAAAATGAAGCCTTGCACCTTTAAGTTATATGCATAGGTGGATAGCTTCTTCTCTGTGTTCAGCATTTTGTGTACTGCCCTTAAGTGTTTATGGCGTCTCTGGCACTTTTTATACATGGAACCTTCTATTTATATGTCTAAAGCCTGCTGACATATCCACGGTGTTTTCCAGCTTTTTCCCAACTTAATGCCTCACCCTCCTGTGTCTGTGAGTAAGTGGGGAACAGAACACTTGTGAATAGATTAATCACCCACCCTGTCACCACCACTGTATACGCAATACTTGACCAATTGTCCACATCAAAAGTAGTCACTAGAAAGTGCACTCATGGTCAAAGGCCATGCAGATAAGGGGAACAAACGCTTGTCATTCTGACTGACTCTTTCCCCAACCAACCTCCAGTTCCTTGTCACTGAGTGATCCCGCGCTGCACAGAGACTGGTTGGATGACTCACTGTTGGCTGAACTCTGAAAAAACAAAACACACACACATTAGATCTGATTGATAAGTCATGTTCTACTCTGGTAAGCAGATGCCCTTTTACACTGATGTGTGTGCAATTGTTTCACTCCCTGCATCTTATTTTTGTTGAGATTTCAGCACATGCATCTAACAGTGTCACTAAGCTAAATCACTAAGCTAGGACGCTACATCAAGCATATAATATACATCCTTCTGCTAATCTGTAAATCTCCAGTTCTCATCCACTTGGTAGAATCAGCTGGTGTCATGCATACCATTCATAGCCAGCTGCACAGTCTTGAGAGACTAAGAAGAAACAGCAGGCTAATTGGTGCAGGAGGCTAATGCTTTTAAGGCCAGCTGTCATTCTGCTGCTCAAGGTCACACGTACAGCCAAGAAATGTTTCCCTTTTTTCCCTTAACATGTACACTACGCATGTTCAGTGTTAAGTCTTCAACATTTACTGTATTTATCATGCTTGCAGCCTTAAATCATTCACACTCTAATACCACAGTGAGCAGGCCTGACAATTCATTTCAGAGCGCACTATAGGCCGGCGCAGGAATGATAGTGATGGCTTTCTCAGGGGTTGCCATTTTGTCAAATGCACACCCACACACAGTAATACCCAGTTCACCAGCAGGGTTGCAGCATAGCATGCAGCCGCTGCTGTGAGCTTCAGCTGCGGTGCCATTTCAGTGTCACTAGTCTCCACTGAAACAAAGAGCTGCTGGCCGGCTCCCATGTCAGTCAAGACAGAGCTCGTCTTGTTTTAGCTTTCGCTCAGGGAGACAGGATCATTCCTCTGAGGGAAACTCCTGAACACAGAGCATCAGTCAATACTGGAAATAGAGAAGACTTCCAAGCTTCTCCAAACTGCGGGACTAATGTAAGAGAGCTGACTGACTGCTCATGCTTGCGTTTACACGCAAAACACAGTGGGGTTGTGGTATGTTTGCCTGCAGCAAAACTGGGAGCGACTCTTTTGTACCTAAAATGTATTTAAACAGGGATAAGAAGGAGCT
The DNA here is from genome assembly GCF_041903045.1 of Epinephelus lanceolatus. Classification (NCBI taxonomy): domain Eukaryota; kingdom Metazoa; phylum Chordata; class Actinopteri; order Perciformes; family Serranidae; genus Epinephelus; species Epinephelus lanceolatus. Next base: position 22,209,141 of record NC_135754.1, on the reverse strand, counting down.
TTCATTTAAATTTCTCAACAGCAAAATACATTCAACCTTCTTTACATCACATCTGAAGTGTAACATCTGCACAAACACTCCTTCCTGATCAATCTGAGCATCAAAACAAGTTGCAAACCTTGGCCACACCAAGTCCAGTGAAGCGAGCCTCAAGCAGTTCCTGCCTGCGTGGGTCCAGGCTTATAGCCTGACTGTGAAGTCCATCCATCATGCCTACAAAGAAGGACACAAAAAGTGAATGATACTTTATGTGGACTATCTGGGTTGGGTTACTGTCACAAAATTGTAACCTAACTGGGGATGGTGTCCTGACAATCTAGTCAATCCTGAGGTCTGACCGGCAAAATGTAACACCTCTCTGCACGGCTGGGAACCTGGGCCTACGTTGGATCAGTATTTTGACAGCCCACGGTCCAAATTGAAGTAGTGCTCTAAAATCGAATACAAAGCAAAGTGTGTGCTTGCATCATTTCAATTCAGAATTGGATGGTTGGCACTGTCACTTCACAGCAATGGTTTGAACCCAGAAGCCAGCTGGGGCCCCTCTGTGTGGAGATTGCATGTTCTCCCCATGTCAGTGTGAGATTTCTACGGTTTCTCCGGCTTCTTCCCACAGCCCAAACACATGCAGGTTAACTGGTGACTCTAAATTGTCAGCAGGTGTGAATGTGAGCATGAATGGTTGTCTGTCTCTATGTGTCAGCCCTGTGATAGTCTGGTGACCTGTCCAGTGTGTACCCTGGCTCTCACCCGATGTCAGCTGGGATTGTCTCCAGGCCCCCAGCTACTCTTAAGAAGACAAGCAGTTAAAGAAAAGGGATGGATGGAATTTCATTCTGAGGATGACAGCCAACAGGAAAAAGTTTCAAGACACACCTAGCAGACAGTTGAAACTTCATAGTAATAGTTTTGTTTAATTTAACCAATAGGACCAGAAGTTCAAAATAAATGAAGCTACTGACACCTGACTAAGAGAAGGAGAAAAGCTTGTGTCAGATTCTGGTACATACGGTGGCATTGAATGTCTTTTCTTTCAAGTGTCATTCATAATTTCACCAGTTCTGCCTGTGACACTCCTGCATGTTTAGATGCTGGTCCTAAAATGCTTAGCAAGATGGATATTCAAGATGAACAACCATAGAAGCAAGTGAATAAGTGAGGAGAGCCACTGACTTCAGATTACTAATATAAGTCAGAGACATTAAGGCAAATGGACCAAAAAAGTGTATTTGATATGGTTATTATAACTATGTGAAATAGCAGGGCACGGCTTCCTCTGCCATTAGGACCTCCTTCCTGACAGTGTCCATCATCTTGGGATGGATTCATGTGAAGGCACATAAGCAACGTTTAATGGTGATGACAGTCACTCAAAAACATCAACAAAATAAAAACAACCACATAATATTTAACATAGTTATGCAGAAGCAGCCAGGATCAGCTGGTTTGCACAACCTGTCAACTTGTTTATAAAAACAACACTGACCAGCAAATGTTACCTAGCTTAGAAACAATAAATGGCTTAATTTTAACTTCTTATAGTCTCAACTTTATTAAGTTAACCAATGTTCCAGCTACACTGACTTCATGGCAGTTGATGGAAAACCGTTATTGACTGACAAGATGTTGACCAACACGGCTAACGCTAATTAACCAAACGTTAGCTAGTTAACATTGGAAAATGCTATTATGCTTATCAAAATCTTGCCAACATTTTAAGAAAGAGAGACGAAACAATGCCATAAACTGTCAAGTTATTATTAACAATTAAAATCTGACTAATGTTAGTAGCCGCTAGGGTGTCCCTGGTTACTAAATGACAGCTAGCTAACTACGGCTACACGTAAGGTTACCTGAACTAGCTAGCGTTAGTTATCTAGCAAGCTAACGTTAACGTTAGCCGCAACATATCTCACCTGGAGAACCTCTCGCAGTTTTCACAGTCACTCTCAGTCCTAGAGAGGATGTTGTCCGTCCATCCGGTGACCGCAAACTCCCTAACAACTCCCACAAGCCTCGAATAAAGTTGTCCGAATTAAGTTATCCATTTACAGTTATTTCTAATTGAGGGAAGACATTCGTTAGCTTAGCCGATGCTAGCTAAGGAGAGCAGTGTGGCTGGCTCCTGCCGGTGTCATCCGGAGAGGAGGCCCTGATCCTCGGGGTTTCCTCGTCCGTCTTGGTGCCCCCGCACGGGCAAACCTGGAGCTGTCAACGCTCTGAAGCCTCTCTGCAAGTGTTGTCACATTTCTGCTTCACTCGGTCTTTCTGTTGTCATTACCGGGCGATGTAAGGTTTACACCGGGAGGAGAAGTTCCGCCGCCCCGGTAGAGTCCATTCTGTTAGTGTTAATTACAGATCATTAACGTTACCCCCTGCAGCAGCAGCAGGACCGCACAGGGCTCCAGGGAGGGCTTTATGGGATGTTTCCCATCCGCTTGGTAACAGATAATGTGCACTGCTCAGGTCAGAGCTACAAGAAAACAGGCAGCATGCAGCAGGCGAGGCTGGTAGCTGTTAATGCAACGGGAAAGTGTCCGGGGCCACAGAGCTCCAGGGGCCCCAAAATGTCTCAGGTTCATTGCGTGGTAATTTGTCAAATTTGAAAATTGTTGGGGAATTTTTACCACGAAATCACAACATTGGCATTAATATATATATTTTGTGGCCCTGTCCTGTAGGCCACAAGATTATTTAATTATTTTAGGCTACATTAATTTAGCCATTTCCCATTTGGATGAAAAAAGTAGACCTACTCCACCTATCTTATATTGTATTGTGCACAGATGGTGCATGTTCCTAAATAAAATTGATGCATGTTTTATCCAGGTATCTAGGCAGTATTTTAGGACAGTTGTGCAGTATTTTAAATAGTTGTGTGTACTGTAACACTTGCTAACACTGTATAATAAGACACACACAATACACTAGGGCCACAATATTATTTAATTATTCTAGGCTATTTTAATTTTGCAATTTCCCATTTGGACTGAAAAAAGTAGGTTTACTCTGTTTATCTTCTATTATAATATTCCATATATGGTGCATGTTCCTAAATAAAGTTGATGCATCTTTCTTTCAGGTATCCAGGCAGTATTTCAGGGTAGGGATATCGTTAAATAGTTGTCAGTGCTGTAACACTTGCTTTTAAGTCATATAATAACACACACAAACCATGACCCCCATATCAGTGATGCACTAAATCTCACTCATTTAATGCATGAATTTATGCTGTGTGTATCACGAATTCCCTTTGCTCACTTTAAATTCAAGCATTAAACCCACCATTAATCATACTGAATTACGTAAGCATGTGTTTTGTAACCTTATTATAAGGTGTTGGCTTATGTGGTAAAACCTGATGAAATCCCTGTTGCAATAAAATGTTACCTGATACACTGACACAAGATAAATCACTCCAAATAAGAAGAAGCAGCCACTCCTTGATGGAAAAATGGAGCTGTAGGTTAAAGGCTCCCTCTGCCCACAGGATGACATATAAATGCACCCCACCACACCCTCCCCTCTCTTATAGTTTGCATCAAAATTTTGCATCTATTACAGATGAAAGTTCCCATTACAATTCAATTTTTAATGTCATAAACAAGAGTATAATGGCTCCTGGTACAAAACTGAGCCTCCAAGCCTTAAACAATGGATGGACATAGCCAAGGAGATCTTTATAATGAAAAACATGACTTTTTCTTTGAGGTCTAGAGGAGCAATATTCCTCAGAAAATGAGAGGAATGGATTGTCTTTATTTCAGAAGACATGGGCGCAGCTTCACCATGAATGTCTGTGGACAATAAAAGGACATTTAACAAGTGGACTCATGAATACTCAACTGGTGTGTCCCCACACAGTGTTCTCTATGGTGTTTGTGCTTTGTCTAAACATCCAAAAATACTTAATATAAAGAGTTTTAAAAAATATATATAATGGACCAGAGTCTAACCATTCATGTCGGTCTCATATCACTGACTGTAATTTGGGGTTTTGCAGAAGTTTTTCCGCAGATGTTTTATGTCCATGACTGTTTATCATTTCCTTTGTTTACATGTGCTGTAAGTACATGTATTAGTTGTCACACAGCAGCAGCAGCAGTGATAATTGTGTCTCCACACTGAGGGAGGCGCTGAGCCATTTCACGCACAGATAACGTAATTACTTTGTGACTGTTGTAGGCTTATTGTTTGCTTTGTTTCAGTAGATCTAATCTGCAACTATATTGCTACGTGTAGGATTCATCATGAGGTAGTTTATCTTGGATATTTGATTGAATTACCTAAACTATAAAAGGACCAGTGAGGTACACTTGCACTTTATGTCCAGGAGGTGGAAGCAGAGCATTACAGATAAAAAGCCCTGCACGCTCATATGAGAGTCGAGGGCACTGAGCACAATAATTTACTAGTCACATATGTGTGCTCTGTCTTTTGTGAATTCATGTAATGTAATGTGTAATTCGAAATAATTTGGCCATAAATTTAAAAATTCTTGTTGCCATTAAACCCCAAAACTCTTCTCATGCCTCAATTATTTTGCCCCCTCGGGTTTAATGATGTAAATCTTGAGTAGGTACCAAATGTACATGGGTGTGAAAGAAACATATTAAAGGCAGCATTGCAGGAAATCACAACTCTGGTTGCTTGTCTTGGTGAAATGAAGTTTCCAGATGCTCAGCCTCAAATTATCAAACAAGATTTTACATTTAAAGGAGCAGTGTGTAGGATTTAGTGGCATCTAGTGGTGAGGATTGCAGATTGCAACCAGCTCAAACTTCTCCCATGTGCTAGTATGGTTAGGATTCCTTCAGTGTTTATTGTTCAGGAGTTTTTTACTGGGAGCCGAATTATCCATAGAGGTGTCTTTCTCTCCAAAACAAATGGTTCATATGACTAAAACGCGTAAAAATACTGATTACTGTTTCATGTTAAAGATCAGTGTTTCTCCGACTGTTTCGCTTGTTGCAGACGAACTGTTAGCTTAGTATCTGCTAGTTTGTGCTCGCCTTTTTCCTTTGATAACTTAAGATCCAGGCGTTCAGGAGGTTTTTACCATGAGCCGAATTATCCACTGAGGTCTCCTCCTCTCCGAAACAAATGGGTCTGGTGATTTAAACTGGTAAAACCCTGAATAAAGCAGCTTCACGTTAAAAATCTATGTTTTGCTGATGCAGTTCAGCTCAGCACAAAGGGGCCGCTAACTACGGTGGCCTACACGAAAACGCAAAAGTCCCGATTCTAGAGCCAGTGTTTGGTTTACATCTTCTGGACAACTGTAGAACAACATGGCAGACAACACGGCAAACTTGACGCGACTTATACACTAGAGAGACCATACTGACTATATTATATTCCATTTTGGCTAATATATCTACCTAAATCCTACATACTGGACCTTTAAAACAAAAACTCAGTAGACATTGGTTACTGTTTAACCTTCAAAAACATCAGTGATTAAGAACAGTTTGCTTATCATATATATGTATATACATATAATTATACATACTCCCTAAAGTGTCTTTCATTTGAAATATAATATCTTTAATTGTTCATTATGGAATAAAGCTCCTCATATATTTTGAATTTTATTGTAGCCTTGCCTTTGTTGTTCACATCTGGACTGTGGTTGTAAAGTTCCCCACATCAGAATGAACACGACATATTTGAAATTTCAGGAAAACAAACTGTACACAAGAGACAACGCTTATCTCCCAGAGTCCACACAAGACACTGCACCAGTTTTCAGTAAATTAACAGTTTACTCCAAACCACATCTTATCTCAAGCATGACACTTGACTGAATTAAAGACAGTTTATCTTGCCGTTGTCCCACCGACGACCACAAACGGGAAATCCCAACATTGTGATCAGGAAATGAAGTTTGTCTTGCAAAACATTATCTGCCCTTTTGTTCTCCCACTGACTTCAAGAGTTAGTTCATCCACATCATTTTTTTTATTTATTTCCACGCTTAGCCTCAGCGGTATCCAGTCATGTGGATAGTTTTGGTTTTATGTTCCTCTGGACCAGATATTTAGAATAACCTACAGATTTTGCTGCCAATAGTTTTCTTTTGATACGATTTTCCGTCCACAGCTACGTCTGTGGGTTATCCAGAGGACTGGCCACTGACGTTAAAGTTTAAAAGGCACAATCTTTCTGGATTTTGGGGGCTCCGTTTATACTTTAATATAGGGGCAAATAAAATAAAAACTATATACATGGCTGGATACTATGGGTAGGGGTAAACCTGCACAGCACCAGAGCTCTTTGTCAACCATACAAAAATCAAAACAATCTTATTCATCATCGTGCTATAAGTGGGCGTTTATGACAAATCCCTGATAAAAATGTGTCCTCAGAATCATTTCTACATATTTACAAACAGAAATAATTATTAATTATTGTCTTGTGACAGTAGAGGCCTGCACATGATTTGGTGCCTTCCCAAAAAGGACAGTAAAAGTCCATTGTTCTTCATCCTTGTTCAGTAGCATCAGTCTTTTCCTCTGTATGTGATGTTCGTGAAGGTAGATGTGGCTCCTTTGTAGAGAGGGTTGTGTCCCTGTTGGTCAAACACACATAAAGACACATCAGGTAAGAAGAGCTTCACAGACATGATATCAATTAGACATGCTTTCCTTCTTGTGGTTCAGGACTCTAAGAAAGGGCACGTCAAAGGTCCCCAGAGAATTGTGTAATATAAAATTAAAGTTAAAAATTAAAATAGCCACTACGACACTCATCCCAGACACACATCACTTCAAGGTGTGGCTTACTGTATGTTTTCACTTCCATCACTGAACGAGCATCTTAACACTACTGTGATTCTTTGCGGTCACAGGCCTATGGGATCCGGGTGTGTTATAGAGGCCTGTTCCCAGTAAAGGCTAATTAGCGTTAGCTTATTTAAACCCAGCCCTTCCGTTAGCTGCCTTTTGTTCTGCTGGGAGTAACAGCATGCTACAAAAATAATAAAAAACATCTTCAGAAAGTGAGCACGAGAGGCTGGAGAGGCTGTGTGTGTGGCCTATTGTGTGTGAGTGTGTGATGGTGCAGGCAGGATTGTGTGGGTGCCACGCCATGTTTTAAAAATGAGTCCAAGGAGGGGGGGGGATCCTTCGAATTTATCAAAGATCAAGTCCTTCCTTCAGAGAATCTTCAAGGATGCATGGGTATATCCTGCCTGATATACTGCCTGAACTGAAGGTGGGGCCTCTTCAATGACGTGCACCTGGCCACTTGCTAGCCTTTTCCCATGTATGTACATCAAATGCTAGGAGGAGTCTTGCCTAGTCTCTGTTGGACCCAAATTGGAAGGACCTACCAAGGAGGCATCCTTGACTTGAGAAGTACCTTGTATGTCAAGATGGATGACATGACAGTTCCCCAAAAGTGAGGCCAAAACATTTTGATCGCCCCCGGTGGCTGGCTGCAGTATAGGTCATAAACCCTGCCCCCCTTCATGTAGTGGATTGGGCATGGGCCAAACTAAATTTTATCCTAAGATAGTTCCTTGCATTTTAGGTGGTACTTATCACGATGATGTACATTCAAGCATTTTTCTGAGAAGCTTGGTTTAAATTAGTTATTTGATTCTATAAAAACGGGGTGTGGCATCATGATTGACAGCTGTGTGTGTCAATAGATGCGCTCGCGATCAATGGGCAGGATCTCAAGACCATGAGATTGCTACTGTGGCCATTTTCAGAATATAATTTGGTTTTTTTTGTACAGTGGGAGACTTTGTTAGTCTTTATATACAGTAGAAAGCTATTGGTTGCACAGCAACTAGTTGCACCTTATCAGTGTAATGAGAACTACGAATTGTCACCAGTGCTAATGTTGTTAGCTACAGTTAGCGATTTCAGTGGACAAGTCAGCAGTTAAATGTGAAAGTGAGATGGGAAAGTTATTCTTTTAATTTCTAGTTTTAAGTTTTCCTTAACCACATGTTGACTCCTGACATTGGCACCCACTCATCAAAACATTAATAATCCATCATCTAAATGAAAGTTGACACCACCTTGATTTCTTAGTGTTGAGCAAACAGCACGTCAGAGCATTTACGCTAAATTCACTGACCGTGTCCCACTTGGCACGAGCGCGTTCTTCCTCAAATTTGGCAAACTCCCGTCTGTCGTGGATGGTGACCAGCAGTTTCCAGATAAGCAGGGCCGCCAAGCCGAGGAACAAGATGGCCCCTGCCACCGACAGAAGCACCACTAAAATGTCTGGACCCTTGGGGCAGTCTGGATGAACGGAAGGAGAGATAACAGAATGACTAAAGAGGACACTCAGGAGAAGATAAGCCAGTAGGCAGGCCAGAGGAAGTCTGATTTCATAATGCTGTTTCCTCTTGTCTCCACATGGATTTGATGTTTGCTGAAACTCTGCTAAATGCTGTGACTATTCAGACTCAGACGTGGGCATCTGAGCTCCTGAGAGCAGTCATATTGACACCTGTCATGTCGGTACCTTCTAGTGTGAATGTAAGATGCTTTCTGAAAGTTATCAGATCTGTGAAGTGATGCAAGAGAACAAGAGCAGCATAGCAGTGGTGAAGAAGGCAACGGGACTCTAAATACCAAAGAGCAGAGAGGAGGATGGGCTGACGTGGAAAATAGTAACCTCACTCAGCCAGGCCACAAATCTCCCTTCCCTCATTGTGGTCTGGCAAAACTCAACAGGAATTTGATTTGCAAAATAAATACATGACTGACAGTACACTCTCTCTTCTCTGAAGCCTGTACTCCAGCCCAGACATTACTTGTTGTGCCCTCCCTGGTCATTTTTCCCATCATTAGCCGTTCCGGAAAACTTTTCGTAAATTAACCATTGAACATGTTTCTAAATGAGGGGAGTAATATGCAGTGCACTGCTGAATCATTTTTCATTTTATGTCCACAATATCTCATTTAAATAAGCTGTTCCGGGAGGAAGTAAGCCACATCATCATCTCAACGCTTGTTAGTTCACCGTAGGGCTGTACCGAATGTCATTTTTTGACATCTGAGGTTTCTGTTGAGGTTTTTGAATGAAGCTGTCGTCATGTTGTATGACATAATCACCCTCAAAAAAATCCTCCAACAAAATCTTTAGTTTGAACAAAGTGATTCACTGCAATAAATGGGTTATTTTTTACTACTGAATCAACTTTCGTCAATGAATAAATGTAATTTATGGTGCTGTTAGAGTGCTGCTAGACCGCCTTGTTAAAACAGGTACGTGCCGTCCTTTGTGTGCAGCAAGCAGGAGAGTAGACAGTCTTTTAACTGCAGTGAAAATGTTGTTTTTGAAGGCTAAGCGCCAAAAAATATGGAAGCATGAAGCATCTCTTTGGATAAAAACATCTATAATGTTTGACTTTTGGACTTTACAGCGCTCTGCAGTTATTGGAAATGTTTGGATCACACAAGTTGGAAACAATTCTATGCAAAAAATATCAGCATGGCCCAATTTTTATCTGCAACTGTGCCTAAACTCTGGGTTTAATCAAGGTGATTGGACATGTAAAAAAAAAATTATTGATTGAGAATTCAGATATCAACATGATGAATGAAGCTTTGGCAGAGCCCTAGTTCACTGAATGGTTTCGCCCCTACATCCAAGCTTCATTAATTCTCAAGGGATATTTTCTTATTGGAAATCTTGTTGTAAAAAGTTATGAGCAATCTTTTAAAGGCCCTGAAAGTATAGTTTCTCAGTCAGCATCTTACTATGAGCAATTTTGATTATTTCAGATGAGTGAATTTCAGTCATTTTGTTTTGTCTGTACTCTTCTTACTGATTTGAAATGGAGTGGACTCAGTTTTCACCCATTTTTTGTAAGTCTGGGCAATTACTTGAATTTTATTTTAAGTTCTGATTTTGGCTTCCAACGGTCATAAAACAAGACAATAAAGATAAAAAGATTATTGTGCTGCAATGATGCTCCCGTTTTGTCTTATGATGTAAATCCAGCAACCCTTTTCCTTTACAGCGGTACACTAAGTGTTGCTAACTTGGCAACTTTCGCACAAGGTTTAGCAACTTTTCAGACCCTTGTAGTGACTTTATATCTAAAAAGTGACTAGAGACAAATTTAGCAGCTTACTCAGATCATCAGGGAAAAAGAAAGATATATAATAAGTTATACTGGAATTCATTCCAATGCATGCTGCTCAGAGTAATTCAGTCCATGGCTCTTCTGCTAACAGCATAGGGTCAAACCCTTTCCTCTTGAGCGGTGTTTATATTTATATATTATATATTAATCATTTTATTTTATTTTTAATTTGCTTTTCAGTTGAATTAAAGTTCAAGAAAATCCACTGTTAAAAAACTGGCTCAATAAATTTTCAAAGTCAATGAGCAATTGCATTAAATAATCAAGATATGTTTATGCCTATCCCAGCTGACATTGGGTGAGAGGCGGGGTACACCCTGGACAGGTCACCAGACTATCACAGGGCTGACACATAGAGACAGACAACCATTCACACTCACATTCACACCTACGGACAATTTAGAGTCACCAATTAACCTGCATGACTTGGACTGTGGGAGGAAGCTGGAGTACCCAGAGAAAACCCACGCTGACATGGGGAGAACATGCAAACTCCACACAGAAGGTCTAAATCAGAATTTAGCAATATTAAATACTAAATACTAAATCTAGTATTACAGAGAACGGGTTCTCTTTGTGTTCAAGGTTACAGGAAGTGTAAACTGAAGTCTGGCAACAATTCAGTTTTGTCATTGTTGGTAAAAAATGTCTCACCTTAACACTTCTAGCCACCAGTGATCAGAGCCATCTGGTCCATATGTGTGTGTACGTGTTTGCTTGCCAGGCTGGATATTTGTCTGTATATCTAACCATTAGTCTATGTGGTCTCTATAGCGCATACATATGTGGAGAGTAGTGTTGGGTAAGTGGGGTGACCTTTTACAGCCGACATCAAAGCTTTACTCCTCTTCCTCTGTCCTCATTCCTACTCTCCTTTATTTCCTGCTCTTCAGCTGACCCTTTTGATCCCTACAGCCTCGACCATTACAGCTCATATACAAATTATGTCAGGCTGGTGCTACGAGCTTGTCTCTGCAACATTATTCATTTGTTTCAAATGAGAAAAATTCTTAGTCAGCTTTGAGGCATGTCTGTTTCCTATCTTCTCCTCCTCTCTTCTTTTCACCTTCGTAACACAGCTTCATGGTAAATGTTCTCTATCCCTCTCTTTTGCTTACTAAGTCTCCTCTCTCTCATTCCTCTTGAGGATATGTAGAGTCAGCGGGTTCCAAGGCGAGCTGGGCAGCTGTTTACAACCCTCTTTGACACGGCGGGGTGCACCGTGTTCAAGGAAAACCTTGGTGTGCTCCTCTGCTACCCAGTTGTGCCTAAATTAAACACACACATTCATTAAAGGCAGAGCCAGGGACAGACTTTCTCTGCGGGCACTGGTGGTCATTAAAGGCTGTTTTACCACCCTACACTCTTTCTATTTGGCCACTTAACGAGCAGATGAAGGGCACGCAGCAGGGAAGTGGCAGCTTGTACTTGGGTGAGGAAAAAAGCCCACTGATTTCCCAAGACGATAGAAGTTTGCTAGAAACTCTAAACCAGTCAAACTATTGATTGAATGGTGATACATTTGTGGTTCTAGATTTTATGCTTGTTAGCTTTTGAGTTCTGCATTTACTGTCTATCTGTCAAAGTGGCTTCCTTCACGTCTTCCACATATAATCTTTACCACAATTATAAGATATTGTCCTTAAAGCAGTATTAATTGATTTCTTTTGGCCACCATGGGGCAGCAGAGCAATCTGTAAACACAACACTGACATGTAAGTATTAAGCTCGTAAAAAATAAGACCTAGCATTTTTTTAACTCAAAAACTTCTAAATTGCAATATGCTTTTTTTGGCCACTTGGGGGCAGCAGAGCAAGCTGTAAACACAAAACTGACATATCAACGTATCCTCACACAAGTATGTTGAGTATGATGTCTTATGAAAATGCACATACAACAGTTTGCAAGATATCTAACAAATTAGCATCCCACGAAAGGCATCATCACATTACGTACTTAAAGTAAAGTTACATATTTAATTAAAGTTACATAGATTGAGTTTAGAGCCATACAAACGACATATCTTAAAACAACTGCGAGCTCTCTTGGTTTCATGTGGGACTTGAACACCAATCTCCTCGGGCAAAGTCCTGCATTTGTTTGACCCATCTACCAACCAGACCTGCCTCCTTACACAGACGATGGTTCTTTATACTACTTTCTTCTTTACTCCCTTCAGCGTATTCCTCCTGTGATTGAACCCTTCCCGATTACATGGGTTATAAATGAATTACTGGCCTATGATTACGTGGGTTCTATACAAATTGGGGTGCATTATTTTTCGTAGCTATACGTACAAGCAGTGCATGAGAACAGCTTGGACATTATCTCACCTTCACCATCTCAAACTTGCTAGCAAATGGTTGCCTGAATGCACATACAGCGGACACAGAGTAGCATTAGCATTAGCATTCATGTAGAGTGGTGTTTATAGCCAGACAAATGTAAGCCCAATATTCACTTTTGATTTAGGTCTTGGTTTGGCTCACCAACTCCTGAGGGAAATATCTGGATCTCTTTATCTGCTAAAACGTCCAATGTGTTCACCAATAGTTGCTAACTTTGTGAGTTTGCCATTTGCGGTTGTTCTGGGACTGTGCAGCTTGTTTATCAGAGGTCTTTTGGCAAAAAAAAGCTGCCTGAAAATTAAGTTCATAACAGTGGGAATAGGCATTAAAACCAAAATGAGCTGACAGACATTGAAATACTCTGTTGAGCTGAAGAGAACTGCAGAATTTGGTGCTAATTCTCTGTGGGTTTGGTACTGAGAGTGACCCCTTTCACATTACACTCAGTCATTTGATCCATTATTAAAATTCAAAATATTGATTAGCACAGCTTCAAGTATTTGTTTGTTGGGTCAGGTATGCATGTAGAATGTTTTCTCTTACCTGGCTCTTTGACGACGTACAAGATGGACTTCCCACCGGCGTCCTCATAGTACTGGAAACGCTCCAAACAATCGTCTTCATCTTTGTAAGTGCAGTTCACAGCATTTGTATCATGGAACACTGCATACAAAATGAAAACAGTTCATCAGTTAGTAAAGACATTTCTTTACTTGTTTTTTTCTATAACAAATACCTCAAAATCAACCAAAAGATAACTCACATTTTTTGGTCGTGTTGGTGAGACATAAACAGAGTTTTATAATGCTATTAAAAGCATTACTTAAAGTGTAGAAACTTTCATAACCTCGGAATTCAAATATCTTTATTTTATTAACCATTCACTTTCTAATAAAGTGTCCTATGAAAGTTTTAGGAGTTGTAACTAATGATTAATAAATAATTTACTACTGCCCGATAGATCAGTTATAAGCCATTAATAAGGACAACCTTCGAGTTGCCACAATGTGAAAAACCTCTCTGGCTGGTGTTTATCCTCCTCAAGCATGATGATGCTTGTTTTGACTGTTTAGCAAGCTTTGAAGCGAGAGACTGTAAAATGAAAAGCATGAAAGGTTAAACTTACAAGCAATAAAACCCACTTTTATACATTCAGGTATTGATTTTAAAGTCTTACGTGGTCTGATATGACCAGTAAAGGGATTTCACTGACTAATCAATTAGTCATCTAGTCAAGTACTCTGACCACTAGTTGGCACTGTTGGCAGCAATCATCTAGTAGAGGATAAAACGGCAGCTGCGGCAGGAGAGGAACAGAGTCACCGGACATAGGTGAAGCCTGCTTCCCACCCATGTTGGTGCCCTGATCTTTCTCAACACTAACCAAAATGAAGGCAGGATGGGCGTTATAACGTCTAAGGAGTAAAATGTTATTGACCAACACTCTGGATTTATTGTTGTTGTACCACCACAGAGCCACTGCTGTCACTCCAGTTTCCCATTTTTATAGCAGCAGCTAAAAAAGAAGCAGATGTTATGTTAGGAATTGTGAAATGTAATATGCTGTTGGTCAGCCTTGCGATAGTCTGGCGACCTGTCCAGGGTCCACCCTGCCTCTCGCCCAATGTCAGCTGGGATAGGCTCCAGCCCCCCCACGACCCTCAAGAGGATGAAGCGGTTAGAAGATGAATGAATGAATGAATATGCTGTTGTCGTTCACTGTTGCAGTGTTTATTTGTTTGTATATAAGCTCACGAGCCACTTTATTAGGTACACCTGTTTAACTGCTTGTTAATGCAAATAGCTAATCAGCCAATCACGTGGCAGCAACTCAATACATTCAGGCAGGTAGACATGGTCAAGATGACCTGTTGAAGTTCAAACTGAGCATCAGAATGGAGAAGAAAGGTAATTTAAGTGACTTTATATGCAGCATGGTTGTTGGTGTCAGACAGGCTGGTCTGTCAGAAACTGCTGATCTACTGGGATTTTCACACACAACCATCTCTAGGGTTTACAGAGGATGGTGTGAAAAAGAGTAAATATCCAGTGAGCAGCAGTTCTCTGGATGAAAATGCCTTGTTGATGCCAGTGGTCAGAGGAGAATGGCCAGATTGGTTCAAGATGACAGAAAGGCAACAGTAACTCAAATAACAACTGGTTACAACAAAGGTCTGCAGGAGACCATCTCTGAACCAACAACACGTCCAACCTTGAAGCAGATGGGCTACAGCAGCAGAAGACCACACCAGGTGCCACTCCTGTCAGCTAACAACAGGAAACTGAGGCTACAGTTCACACAGGCTCACCAAAACTGGACAATAGTAGATTGGGAAAACGTTGCCTGGTCTGATGAGTCTGGATTTCTGCTGCGACTATTCCCTATGTCTTTCTTCATGATGACTGGTCAACTACTATTATGAAAAAGTTGGCAACTAGCATCCATCAGTTGGATGCAATAAAGTAAGCAGGTCTCAATGAGAATGTAGACGTCACAATTTCGCTTACTTTTCTCTGTTCTCTGCAGACTTCCCTTATTTATTTTCACAGCCAGTGATTTATATCAACCATCTAAAATGTATGTATATATATATATATATTTCTCTGGGTAATATCATCTCATCTTCTTGTGTCTTTTTATGTCTTTTAACCACAACAATAATGGCTTTTTAATATTTCCGTCCTTACTGATATATTTTTGGAGTGCCTGGGTTACCTTCCTGTGTATCCTGTTGTTCCCTGTTTTCCATGAGCACCCTTCTGTTACACTACATTTTAGCATTTAGCATTATCCCATAACTGCCACAGGTTGCAAAGTTACACTGGATTGCTTTAAATTCATCAGGCAGGTCCCTTCACCTCTAGCCTTCTGGGAAAGGTTTGCAGAGCATCTGGACCTTAATCCATTTATTGACAACTAAATAACTGATAATGACCCTCCTTAAAACTTAATAGACTTTATAAGTGCAGACTTAATGGCTTATTGAAATGGTTTACCAACATTTAGAACCACATTTTTCCATATAAAAGGATCAAAGAACCAAAGGTATTCTTCCACAACCTGGCAACCCAAAACTTGTTCTCTTTAATAACTTCTCATGGATCTATAAAGCATTACCTATTTCCTCCACAAGCTCAATCTCATCCTTGCAGATCCGAGAGCAGGTGTTGTCCTCGAACAGCTTGCCCCTCTTGAAGTGCTTACACTCCACACACTCCCTTTAAGAGGAGAAACATACATCAGCTCATTTCACATAGCCTTCTGGACACAAATATGACATCTTGAGATGAGGACTCACTTCTTCATGGTGCAGGCGTCAGGGCAGGTTGGACACTTGTCACATGTGGCCCCGTAGGCACCGGGCTGGGTGCACTCACAGGCCCCACACACACACTGGCCCCTCCCGCTGCACAACAAGCCAAGGTTGGACATACAGGTGTCGGTACGCTTGGAGCAGTTACAGTTCTCACCCTGCCAGTCCGGTGCACACTGGCAGAAGCCGCAGTTACAGACGCCATGACCTGGGAGAGAAGAAAAGGATAAAGGAGAAACAACCATGAGATAAAGATGCTCTGACAGAGCTACTGTAATACTGTTTACTGGTGTAACTTAAAATCGTGAAACAGGAAGTTAATAAACAACAAAGAAGAAGATGACAATGTGACCCACTGAAATTCTGTGTGACAGCGAGGGTGTGTCAGGAGTTGGTAAAGAGGGAGGAAAAAGGCGGGGGGTGCTTCCTGCCTGGCATGACTGTAATTTCATTTGCTAAGTTTGCGGGGTTTATATGAGTTCAGTGTGTTTATGGCTTCATCCTTCCATATGATGGAAATATAGAACATCATTTTATACACATTTTTAACACAGCCTGACACATATGGGGCATCTTTGGAAATTTTGGGAACTCCAGTAGCATTTAAAATGAAGCTCCGTGGGTTTGAGAACAGTTTGCCGGTCAGCATGAGTTTGTAATGACTGACCGCAGCTTGTTAAAGGCTTATGAGTGAATTTACCACAAGCCTGTGTCATACTTGTCTGTATTTTCCTGTTCTGATGATGTGTTGTAGTTTTATTTGAGAAATTACATGGTTCCTCTCTATCCTGAGGAATACGAGGGGTGACTGAAAAGTTTTGAGCCTCAAGGAAACAAAGCAAGATATAGATTTTTCAGTGATTTTATTTTTCAACATAATCCCCCTCAAGGGCAACACACTTGCTCCGGCGGTGCTGAAGCGCCTTTATCCCAGCGGAAAAGAACTCTTAAGGTTGGGACCCTGGGAACTCCTCCACGGCTTCCGTGACATCATTAGGCTGGAGCATTGTAATGGTGGAAAAGGATTCCTCTGGTCAGCATTGCTCAACTCTTCTCTCGGATTTCCTCTCTGAGGCGTTTCAGTAGGTCAGAGTAATCATCTCTGGTGATGGTATGACCCCTTTCCAGGAAATCAATCAGCACAAAACCTCGGGAATCCCCAAAAACCGATGCCATCACTTTCCCGGCTGAAGGCGTGACCTTGGCCTCCTTCGGCGTGGGAGATGATGAATGATTCCATTGCTTTGACTGTTCTTTTGTTTCAGGCCGATAGCGGTGGACCCAGCGTTCATCCATGGTAATGAATCGCGCCAGAAAATTGTCCGCACCAGCTTCAAAAAGTTCCAAATTGTTCAATGACGTGGTTCGCTGAGTGCGCTTCTGCTCAGGAGTTAGAGGGTGTGGGACCCATTGAGTGGAAACCTTTGAGAAGCCAAGCTCATTCGAAACATGAACACGGTTATTGATAGTAAGGAATGGTGGTTAATTATGAAAAATACCATTTGGCTTGCCTAACTACCCATTTTCTGGGTTAGGCCCAAAATTTTTTAGTCACTAAAATTTTTTAGTCACTAGTCACCTTTGCTTTGCTTTTAAATAGGGCTGCAAACCAACAATTATTTTTACTGTTGATTAATCTGTTGAGTATTTTCTTGATTAGTCAATAACTTGTTTGGTCTATAAAATGTCAGGAAATGGTGAAAAATGGCTATCACTATTTCCTTAAGCCCAAAATGACATGCTCATCCTCTTATTTTGGCCACAACCCAAAGACATTAAGTTTCTATTTCCAATTTAAGAAGCTGTAGTCAAAGAACTTTGACTTTTTACTTAAAAATTACCCAAACAGATAAATCGATTATCAAATTAGTTGGTGATTAATCTATACTAGTCCATACCCATTGGTAGCTTTGTCACCTTCTACCTATGCCAATCCTCAATGCCTATGTGCAGTTTCACATAGACTGACCACCTCAGTGAGTAGAAAAATGTGGGACAGACAGAATGACTGACTGACAGAATGACACACTGACAGTTTCCGCGATTATGTACAGCATACCATACCATGACTTAGTCATACCAAAAATTAGGGAAAAAAACAAAACATTTGGCCACAGGGGGAGCCACAGCGATTGGTCACATTTTAGTCATTTTTAAGCATTTTTCTGTTGTTATAGCGCCACCCAGTTGCCAATTAGAGTAAAATTTCTCCAGTCACCTTGAGGCGTCCTGTTCTACATGTCTACCAAGTTTAGTAAAAATCGATATGGCGGTTAGGCCTAGATAAGAAATTAGCTCTCTAGCGCCCTCATTTTGTTTGATGGGGTCAATAATGGAGGGGTCCCCTCAGATTATGTGTGGTCATATGCCTACAAAGTTGCGTGGTGATCAGTGAAACCCTTGAGATGTCATACACCTTTATGTGATGAGCCACGCCCTCCGAAATATTCATTGCCTTATAGAAGCTCAGTTTTAGTAAGTTTTCCAACTTTTGCCAAGAGGGAACTTTAGATATTGGTCCCTAGATTATGTTCACTGAGTTTCATGCAGATCGGTCAAACTTCCTAGAAGAGATCGATTTTCAGTGTTTTTCAAAAAATTCAAAATGAAGTTAAAAAAGTTAAAAAAAATCATGGGTTCTTGAGGCAAATTTGTTCCTCATGAGGAGAGGCATCTCTGTGCAAAGTTTCATGTCTCTACGACATACGGGGCATGAGATATGCCCATTCAAAGTTTGCAATTTCACTCGGTTGCTATAGCGCCCCCCTTTGGCCAATTGATGCAATATTGGTTAATTCGCATCCTCCCATGACCCTCTGCCACTGTGCCAAATTTCACATGGATTGACCAAGTCAGTGAGGAGAAAAATGTGGAACAGACACACAGACAGAGTTTTCATCATTATATAGTAAGATACATCCTCTATTTAACCAGGTAAAAGCCTCACTGAGATTAAAAATCTCTTTTTCAAGAATGACCTGGCCAAGAGGGCAGCATTAAACATTGTTACAAATTACAACAAGGTAAACAGACATATACAACTGTCATTAAATTAATAAAAACCACAGTATGAATGCAATTAACACAAGATACAAGGTCAAGGACAAGAACAAGTATGATGCGAGAACAATTTCTAAAATGATTTGGGAACAGTCACATTGACTAAAAGAGCGAATTTCCCGATCCTTTAAAACCGACTTTAAAAACTTTTTTGCCGAGTTCTCTTCTCACCCTCGGAACCAGCATTTGTAGAATATTATAGAGCAAAGGACATATTGATTTTGGTTTCTGTACATGTATGCAGACAGATAAAGAACCAGGCCAAGAATAGATGTAAATATATATATATATACAGTACAGGCCAAAAGTTTGGACACACCTTCTCATTCAATGTGTTTTCTTTATTTTCATGACTATTTACATTGTAGAATCTCACTGAAGGCATCAGAACTATGAATGAACACATGTGGAGTTACTTAACAAAAAAAGGTGAAATAACTGAAAACATGTTTTATATTCTAGTTTCTTCAAAATAGCCACCCTTTGCTCTGATTACTGCTTTGCACACTCTTGGCATTCTCTCGATGAGCTTCGAGAGGTAGTCACCTGAAATGGTTTTCCAACAGTCTTGAAGGAGTTCCCAGAGGTGTTTAGCACTTGTTGGCCCCTTTGCCTTCACTCTGCAGTCCAGCTCACCCCAAACCATCTCGATTGGGTTCAGGTCCGGTGACTGTGGAGGCCAGGTCATCTGCCGCAGCACTCCATCACTCTCCTTCTTGGTCAAATAGCCCTTACACAGCCTGGAGGTGTGTTCGGGGTCATTGTCCTGTTGAAAAATAAATGATCGTCCAACTAAACGCAAACCGGATGGGATGGCATGTCGCTGCAGGATGCTGTGGTAGCCATGCTGGTTCAGTGTGCCTTCAATTTTGAATAAATCCCCAACAGTGTCACCAGCAAAACACCCCCACACCATCACACCTCCTCCTCCATGCTTCACAGTGGGAAGCAGGCATGTGGAATCCATCCGTTCACCTTTTCTGCATCTCACAAAGTCACGGCGGTTGGAACCAAAGATCTCAAATTTGGACTCATCAGACCAAAGCACAGATTTCCACTGGTCTAATGTCCATTCCTTGTGTTTCTTGGCCCAAACAAATCTCTTCTGCTTGTTGCCTCTCCTTAGCAGTGGTTTCCTAGCAGCTATTTGACCATGAAGGCCTGATTGGCGCAGTCTCCTCTTAACAGTTGTTCTAGAGATGGGTCTGCTGCTAGAACTCTGTGTGGCATTCATCTGGTCTCTGATCTGAGCTGCTGTTAACTTGCGATTTCTGAGGCTGGTGACTCAGATGAACTTATCCTCAGAAGCAGAGGTGACTCTTGGTCTTCCTTTCCTGGGTCGGTCCTCATGTGTGCCAGTTTCGTTGTAGCGCTTGATGGTTTTTGCGACTCCACTTGGGGACACATTTAAAGTTTTTGCAATTTTCCGGACTGACTGACCTTCATTTCTTAAAGTAATGATGGCCACTCGTTTTTCTTTAGTTAGCTGATTGGTTCTTGCCATAATATGAATTTTAACAGTTGTCCAATAGGGCTGTCGGCTGTGTATTAACCTGACTGCTGCACAACACAACTGATGGTCCCAACCCCATTGATAAAGCAAGAAATTCCACTAATTAACCCTGATAAGGCACACCTGTGAAGTGGAAACCATTTCAGGTGACTACCTCTTGAAGCTCATTGAGAGAATGCCAAGAGTGTGCAAAGCAGTAATCAGAGCAAAGGGTGGCTATTTTGAAGAAACTAGAATATAAAACATGTTTTCAGTTATTTCACCTTTTTTTGTTAAGTACATAACTCCACGTGTTCATTCATAGTTTTGATGCCTTCAGTGAGAATCTACAATGTAAATAGTCATGAAAATAAAGAAAACGCATTGAATGAGAAGGTGTGTCCAAACTTTTGGCCTGTACTGTATATGTATATATATATACATATATATATATATATATATATATATATACACAACCAGTAAAAAAGCGCAAAGCACAATGGTCAGGGGCATTCATGAAAAGTAAATTACCATAATCCAGCAGAGGTAAAAAAAAAAAAAAAATGTAGATATCAAGTGTTTCCTTGCCTGAAGGGAGAAGTTGGATTTCTTTCTAAAAAACAAACCAAATTTAACCTTCAGCTTGGAGACAAAGTTTTTGATATGTGATTTTAAAGACAAGTTCTGATCAATGATGATACTTAATACTTTGTATTTGATTTAATCTAAAAGTTAACGACTAATCAATTAATCAACCAAATGCTGGCGCTCTACTTTTATACCCTTATATTCAACAACCATGCTGGGCTTCCTAAAATCAAGCTGGCATTACATGGTCCTTGGTTTCCGCGAGTATAATTTTTAAATATGAAAGATGAGTGTTATGTCCTGCTATGACATTTTGTTGCTTTTGAATTTTCATCCCAAACACTGGAAAGCAGAAGTAGTAAGTCATGTTTCTCCAACTGTTAAAGACCTAAAACACATTTCATTGTGTGCCTGTGGTGTCTGGAAGGGTTTTATTTTTGGCTGCATGATTCAGTGTGTGTGTGAGTGAGTGACTTTGTGTGTGCATTGGTTTGTTGTTTTTCCTCGTATCTATGTGTGATGTGTGCAATGCAAGAGAGTGACAACGCAGAAAACATTGCGGGCTATCGCTCCAAAACAATGCTCAGATAAACAATGAGACAGGAAGCAGCTTGGAACAGTCCAACTGGATAAAGGATGATCCATGAACAAACTGTCATTACCACATGACCGCAAGACCGCTGGCTTTTAATTAGACCATTCTGTGGGGGGAAGAACAAGGACTACGGTCCTCGCAGTGAGTAAGGTATTTCAAGACAACAGCAGAGGACCATGTTTTACACACACATGCACACTTCCAGTTCTCTCCCCACTTGGCTCTTTTCTGACCAAACATGGGTTTATTTTTAGCCTCATTACACCACACCGGCCAATGAGTAAGCACAATGGTATTTTCATGTTAATCTATGGGCTTCGGGGAATACAGCAAAAACATTTCTGTGTGAGAGCAGCGGAGGGGGGGTTCAATGATATATGAGATCTGATGAAGCTCGAGGCAGTCTGTGCCAAAACATATGCGATTAACAATGCTCAATCAAAATATCGCCCGCCCAATCTCAACCCTAGTTCATGTGTTTTTAAAACCACTAAATATGTAGCTATAAGCCTAAATTAAGTAGCACTTGTGATAGAGGCCTGTAAATCTTGACTCATGATCACAATTCTTTTGGTCCTTTCCTTCCTTTTCTTCGGTCTTCCTATGAAATTTTCATCATGCCATCCTTATATGAATAGTTAGACATTTAGGGAACTTATTCTGTTTCTGTAAAGTTATATGAGAAAATCGATGCAGTTCGTTTGTGGTGAGAATGTGTTCCGACCTCGATCTGAACCAGCTGCAGTCACATGACACATTGTTTGGGTTAAACATGAGCATGTTACAGTCCTGGAGGATTATTAATGTGCGTCTCCTCCTGTACTGCCTTAATATGCACATTCAGCACATCCAATGCATCAAAACATTGTTTTCTAGTTGGAGCCGCGCCTCGTTTTCAAACTGTATGGTTTGACTAAAATGAACAATGACAGCAATATAGTCCACGATGAGCAGCGCTAAAATCAACCTGCGTAGTTGTCCCTCCATTGCGACATTAGAAAGTGTCACATTTACCTTGCAGCTGTACTCTTCTCCAACGTTTTGTTTACTACCTGGATTTTCTTCACGGAAATTCTGACCAATCAAGAGCAGCTTTCTTGTGCAAGGCATTTGATCTGGTCTGCTTGTAAATACTGCCATGAGAACATGAGCCAACTCTAGGCAATTATGTAACTTTGTGACAAAATTAGTCCCTGATTCAGACCAAGGCAAGACAACTCTCGGTCTGAAAGCAGCATAAATTAGCATTGTCAATGAAAATGCTACCACATATGTTGTACCCTAAGGATATCATATGACGCCACGACTTCTCCTCTTTTTAACCTCTGTGGGGTTGGTGAGATTCCTCCAACTTTCAGAGTCAGAAATCCGAATTATGCAGGCGGTCCACTTGAAATCTCCGAATGGGAACTCCCAGTGCAAATGGAACACATCATTAGACTAGTGCTACCGTACTACAAGGGTGCCGTAGCATTGTTCCGACCTCTCATTGTTCCGACCTCCCATTAGTCCCGACGTCCCGTTGTTCCGATATGTGATTATACTAGGCTATACTGTATTTGTGTACCATAGAGGATCAGCAATGCAACAAAAGTAGGCTACTGGTCGAGATACAAGTGTCATAGAGAGGAGAGAATGAAACACCATAACCTCCTGTTATTCACTCTGGGGTCCCAGTTGTGTGGGGAGCTTTCCACAGTGCTGAATGGCTTCCGGCGGGCGTATTTCTGCCTTGATGGTGCGCCACAACCGGCTCTGGGTCAGCTGGGAAAGACTTGAGGCGGAGCAGGCTCACGGCTTATGTGTTTGCCACTTTCTTTTTCATTTTAACCCACACAATGATCTTTTCCTGACCCTAACCAAGTGGTTTTTGCCTAAACCTAACCAGACTTTAACCACAGGGCATCATGATGATTTCGGAACAATGGGACTTCAGAACAATGGGTTTAATATGGTCAGAACAATGGGATGTCGGAATAATGGGCTGTCGGACCAATGGGCAGACCCCACTACAAGAGGAAACTGTGATGAGATGAATGCAGATGAAAGAGAGGAACTGGTGCCAAAAATGTCAGCCATCTGGCAATGTCTTGGATACAGGACAGACAACATGGCACAAGCACAGGTACTGTGCAAGTCTAAAGCCTGGTATAGGCTACACTGTGCAATTTTTGGCTGTCCCAGATGAAAGATGACCAATGTGAAAGAAACACAGCAATATCTTTGGTTGTGGCTCTAAAACAGTGCTCCTATGTCACACAGTGATAGAAGTTCAGGGGTGGCTGACAGCCTAGAATAATATTCTGACAGTGTCAAAAAATTTGGGATCACTGTGTGACTGCTGTTACAATCTATGTCCACTAACCAACCGATAAAAATGGAGCATGAAATGACGCACTGATCAGCGCGACAGTTATAAATGCTAGAAGATGCTAATAAATACACTTCAGGCTCTTATTTCAAAATTGGCACGCCAAGTTGGCCTCCCTTTTCCCTTCAATAAACCTACATTATTAGTACAATTTATTGCTGAAAGATAATAAATGTCTACCCTCTAACTATGACTAATGAAACCAAAACAACTACTACTGAAAAAAGCCTGACAGCCATGGTTATGTATGATCTAACACCTACTTTACAGCGATAACTCCACACTGAAAAGTCACCCATAAGCTCTCAATTACAAACATCCTCAGGGTAACATCATGTGTTTTGATTTGATGACATACTGTCTCTTTGAAATACGAGGAGGAGGATCATGAGGCTGTGACTTTAAGCTCTTAGCAATTACCAAACACAAACTAATTCCCACTGTTTAAAAATCACAACCACAGTGGAGAAGAGTGAGAGTCCCCTCTGACCGGAGGGAGCTACCGTCAGATCTGAAAAAGCTTCCTTTGTGCACGAATCCTGTCGAAATCCCGTGATAAAAACAGCTCAGCCTGGCTGAAGCAAACATACAACCTGAGCTTACCCTCACACACGGTGCACACACCACACCATGTGTTTATTGTGAATGGAGCCCATGTCCTGGGCAGAGGAGAGAGTTGTTATTGTATGTAATTCTTCCCAGATGAGGTGGGTGGCAAGTCAGTGTGGTAGAGGGTGACTGCCAACCCCGACAGCAAAGGTACACACTCGCTCTCTGACAGACACACACAGTGTTCGTGACAGTCAGTGGTACATTTTGACCTCCTTCACTTTTATATTGTGCCCACACTGCGTGGTTAAAGGGATAGTTTAACATTTTGGGAAACAGGCTTATTTGCTTTCTTGCAAGAGTTAGATGAGAAGATTAATACCACTCTCATGTCTGCCTGTTAAATATGAACATAAAACAACAGTGGTAGCTCAGCTTAACTTAGCTTAGCTTATTTTAGCTGAGCTTAGCTTAGCATAAAAAATGGAAACAGGTAAACAACTTTGTGTGGGACTACCATGAAGTCACTGCATCAGGCCAAAAAACAGTCCAGCACATAACCTCCCCTAAAAAAACGGGTAATTTTTTTTACTACTATGTTACGCTAACCGGCTGCTAACTGCTAAATTTAACAGCACATGTTTTTCTGTCAGAAAATAATGAAAATGTCCATCACAACTTACAAAATCTTATTTTTTTTGTCTGACCAACAGTCCACGATGAAAATATATTCAAGTGCACTGACACAAATCTGAGAAAACCAACAAATACTCAGATGTGATAAGTGATAACTGTTAATGTTTGCTATTTTTGCTCAATAAATGACTTTCTGAGCTTGATTTTTGAGCCATTTTGTAAGAAAAAATGACAAAAGTCTCTTGTTCCAGTGCCTCCAATGTGGTGGTGTCAAAAATATTGATTTATACATATCGATTCTGAATATTTAAAACAATTCTAATACTCCACGAGTACATTGATACCATGTCCTAAGCAAGAAAAGAATAGTCAGCATTGTCATGTGATAGCCTTGTTATATTCATCCTTTAAAATAAAATTAAATGGTACGCTTTCAATGTAAATTTTTCCATTTTTTGAAAATGGAATCGAATATCAATATTTTTCAAAGTATTATATTAAAGTTAGAAATTCTATTATTGTGACAACACATCTCCAATGTGAGTTATGAATGAACTTTGACTGTGTGATTGTGATTGGCATTTTTCACTATTTTCTGAGATTTAATAGACAAAACATTCAGTTGATTAATTGAGAAAACTATAGGCAGATTAATCAATGAATAAAGGTTCCAGCCATAGTTAAATTAATTAACTGAATCTTATTTTTCAGCCCTACTCGGTCAGCTTAAGACGGTCAGGCTCTTAATTGACAGAGGAAGCTCATATCAGATCTTACCTGAGCACAGTTCCCCCTTGTAGCGTAGACAGTTGAAGTCGTCACACTCACACAGCTTCCCCCACACTTTCCCAAAGTCACTGCTGTGGCACACACACTGGCCGCACACACAGTCTCCACGGCCGCTGCAGATGGCAGACTGAGGTCCTCCAGTGCCTGCGGGTCCGCTGCAGCGGTCCTGCTCTGTGGGGTTATAGTCACCCTCTGCGCACTCGCAGTGCGGCCCCAAGCGACCCGGGTGGCACAAGCAGATGCCACACTCGTAGGTGCCGTTGCCGTGGTTGCATTTGGGGCTGTCGGGCTGGGCTTTGTTCTGGCACTTGCAGTCGCACTCAAAGGTGACAGTGATGGTTAGGGCGTCCTTGAAGCCTACGGGCTTGATGATGAAGGTTTTCTTCTTCTGTTTGGGGCAACCTCGAGCTCTGGCCTCCACACTGAAAGAAACCTGAGTGAAAAGATGGAGTTAAAATTGGAACATGTTATATTTAGAGTGAAAGAAGTGTTTGGTTCAAACATCTGTCTTTTTTAAAATGCTTTTTCATGACAAAGATTCTACATCCACACATTGTAAAAACCAGCCATGCTCCTGTAGATTAGATAGACAGAACATGTGAAAGCACTTTAATGGTTAAGTTAATGTTTTCTTTTATAATCTCTCAGATTGTGAACAATGTCTAATCACTACTGGTGGAAACACCACAAAGACCTGACACAGGGAATGCCTCCATATGTATTTAGTCAAAGTAATTGTTCACTCAGCGCTACATCCAAATCTGGTAAATGTCCAAAAGTGGGCAGTTACTACATGTGGAGAGAAAGCCATATATGGCAAAAATAAGAGGGGCTGAGGCAGAAAGAAAGAAATGTGTGGAGGCCAAAAAATGTCACCTGGAGTGAGGAGAGAACGAGGAAAGGAGCCAAAGAAGCTGTGATAAAGAAAAAATGCACAAAAGAAAGAACTCTCTAAGCAGACAATTTGCTCTCAATGGAGCTGGCAGTCGAAGGAGGAAAAGACAAGCAAACATAAACTAAGCAAGACAAGCTCAGAGATAGTGCTGATCCACTCCTTTTCCATCATCTCTGACACCACGAGGAAACAGGGGAAATCCCACTTACAAGACATGTAGGTAGCTGCCAGAAGGGAAATGGAAAGAGACCAAAAAGAAGGTGAAAAATAGTAAATGGAAGTAACATGTTATTTTTGCAATCAAGACATGATGGTCACTGGTCCCTGACAGATGGGACATGTTGGCTGGTTAAAAGGTTGGCATGGGAGTACGCCTGTTCAACTGCTTGTTAACATAAAAATAGCTAATCAGTCAATCACATGGCAGCAACTCAATACATTTAGGCATGTAGACATGGTCAAGATGACCTGCTGAAGTTCAAACTGAGCATCAGTATGAGGAAGAAAGGTGATTTAAGTGACTTTGAAGGTGGCGTGGTTGTTGGTGTCAGACGGGCTGGTCTGAGTATCAACCATCTCTAGGGTTTACAGAGGATGGTCCGAAAAAGAGAACATATCCAGTGAGCAGCAGTTCTCTGGATGAAAATGCCTTGTTGATGCCAGAGGTCAGAGGAGAATGGCCAGAGTGTTTCAAGATGATAGAAAGGCAACAGTAACTCAAATAACCACTCGTTACAACCAAGGTCTGCAGAAGACCATCTCTGAACCAACAGCACATCCAACCTTGAAGCAGAGTCCTGCACTGGGTCAGTGCAAAACAGCTGATTTGCGGGTGTTTTTTTTAAAAAAAAATTTTTTCCCGGGTTCGGATCTGGGTGGAAAAAATAACATGCGGGTCGGATTGCGGGATTTAGATAAACACATCAGTCATTAGTTCGGTAAACTACAGATAAATATCTTGGTCATTATTTACTCTCTGAGGATCGCCTCCGCTATTTTGCAACGGTCATTGGTTCAGCTGTTTACACGCATTTCACCATCTAATAACACAATTTGTGATTGGGCAACAGAATCAACATGGCTGCCACCGTCTAACAAGTGCCGCTTCCAAAACAGTAAATAATTATTTAGGTATTTGAGAAATAAGTGGATAAAACGTACAACTATCACTTTATAATGTTTCTGAAGTGTTTCCCTGATGGATTACTTCTCTCCTCGATGGATTCTAAAAACACGTGACGGCTCTTAACTGCTGAACATTCCTCTGGACAGAAAGTAAGTCTATTATTACACATGTAAAGTTCCTTTACATAGATTAAAAGTTTAAAAGCATTAAACATAACAAACGAGTGCTTTTACACTCGTATGGGAGAAGAACACAGAGGGTTGATGATGGAGCTGAAGTCAGGTTTTTATTGTGAGAGCTGCTTCATTCAGGTCGTTGTTTACTTACTGGCACCTTAACTGTGGTGATATGCTGTTCAATATTCAGCCAATATGACCCAAGATGATTACTTTAAATCCGGGTTACAGGTCGGGCTGCGGGTCGTGTTTCAACGGGTCGGACCGGGTTGTGGTACTAATTGGCCTGATGCGCGGGTTTGCGGTTCGGGTGCAGGTTTGTACGTCACCGGGTTGGGTCGGGGCGGATCTTGAAAACTGGACCCGTGCAGGACTCTGCCTTGAAGTAGATGGGCTACAGCAGCAGTAGACCACACCAGGTGCCACTCCTGTCACCTAACAACAGGAAACTGAGGCTACAATTCACACAGGCTCACCAAAACTGGACAACAGAAGATTGGAAAAACGTTGCCTGGTCTGATGAGTCTGATGAGACATTCAGATGGTAGGGTCAGAAGGATAACGCACCATGTCACAAAGCTCAAATCATCTCAAACTGGTTTCTTGAACATGACAATGAGTTCACTGTACTCCAATGGCCTCCACAGTCACCAGATCTCAATCCAATAGAGCACCTTTGGGATGTGGTGGAACGGGAGACTCACATCATGGATGTGCAGCCGACAAATCTGCATTAACTGTGTGATGCTATCATGTCAATATGGACCAAAATCTCTGAGGAATGTTTCCAGCACCTTGTTGAATCAATTTCTTTATACTTATGCAGCAATCTACCTTATCAAGACATTTTGCAGGATGCTGACATAGTTTGTAGACTTTTTTGCAACAAAAAACCCCTCAATTGGAATAAGTGCATTATCTCATCAAGGGTTGTTTCCTTATCATGGACGAATAAACCTCGAGAGATGAATGTGAGATGTGTCCTGCTGAGAAGAATGCTTTTTGCCATGTTCCTGATAAAATAAGGAGTAAGGATGTATGACAAGTGAGAGGATTAGCAATAACACAGGAGAGTATTAACACTGGTAAATATGGATACAGCTGTCTCAGGCCACGGTCACACTAATGTGTTTTATTTTAAAGCAGCATTTTTAAAACAAAAATGATCTCTGTACACAGAAGCATTTTACCACTGTTTCAGAAATAATCTCAGTCAGTACCACCACACCTAAGAATGCACATGACATGACCATTCACATACACCAGGCATGCTGATGTAAACAGGAAGCAGACTGCCTACTGTGCGGTTGGTTGCTAAGTTAAAGAAAATGCTACAGAGATGGTGAAAACTAAGACCAGAGACTTGCTCGTCTGAGTAGAGTAGAGTAGAGTAGAGTAGAGTAGTGATTTTTATTCTGAACATGTTGTCTGGACTGACAACAAAGTGGAACTGCTACTGAAAGTAACACAAGTATAAGGCCGTCAAGGCGGTGGCAAACAGATTGAAAAATGTTGCAAAGAAAATATCAGAGTGGTACCTTCTGGGAGCATTTTCCCGGGAGTGCCAACACAAGAAGGATGAAATCACAAAAGGTCTTTGACTTGACTGATAAGATCCAGTCAGGGAGTTTTCATGGGGGTCTGCGTCATTGTTGCTAAAGCCTTTGTTTCTGCCCATCCAGACTAAATAACAACCTGCAGTTTTCAAACTAAAATGGGGTCAACAGTGTTTTCAAAGGTCTCCATTTCAAGGCTTCCAAAATATTAAAATTGTGTGGATGCTAGATATAAATGTAATAATACACACACATTTTAAAACAAAAAAAAACTCTTAAAAATATGACATGTTCTTACATCTTCAGGCCCCTGAAATTCCTTCAAATGAAACAATCCATGAAGGTAAACTTCTTATTACCACAGCAATGCCATAACCTCTGTTAAGGGGTCATTAGTAGACATTACTTCATCTCAAGGGGTAACAAGCCCAAACAGAAAGGAGGGACATGCACTGACCGTGTCTCCTATCTTGAGGCCAGAGCAGGACTTGAGGCCAGGAATGAGCTCGCCATTCAGACAAGTGGCGTTGAAGGACAAGGACAACTCCTCAGGGACGCCTTGAAGCTCCAGCTCCACCTTGGAGCGGATTTTCTGGCAGCAGTGAGGAAGGAAAACAGCAGTAAACACATGCACATGGAAGGATGACAATATGGACTTGTGTCGTGAGGCCAAAACCACATGTTAATGGCATGTTTTGAATGTGGTTGTGCCAAGCCAAATCCCATGCTGGGATCTGGAAAACCAAACCAGTTTTCAAAATCTGACATTGCTGGCTGTTATGGAAAAAAAATACTTTTTTTCAAAGTCCATTCAAATAATTTCTCTCATCCAATCTGTGAACATGGCACTTCATTTCCTGCTGCAATTAAATGTAAGCTTATACATTGAAAGGGCGGCACAGTGGTGTGGTGGTTAGCACTCTCGCCTCACAGCAAGAGGGTTGCCGGTTCGATCCCGGGCGTGGGAGCCCTTCTGTGCGGAGTTTGCATGTTCTCCCCGTCTCAGCGTGGGTTCTCTCCGGGCACTCCGGCTTCCTCCCACAGTCCAAAGACATGCAGATTGGGGACTAGGTTAATTGGTAACTCTAAATTGTCCGTAGGTGTGAATGTGAGCGTGAATGGTTGTTTGTCTCTATGTGTCAGCCCTGCGATAGTCTGGCGACCTGTCCAGGGTGTACCCTGCCTCTCGCCCGATGTCAGCTGGGATAGGCTCCAGCCCCCCCGCGACCCTCAAGAGGATGAAGCGGTTAGAAGATGAATGAATGAATTATACATTGATTGACTAACATGTTAGCTTGCATGCACATCTGTACACACGTCACAAAGCCAGAGCCAGGATTAAAGCTAAAATAAAGTTTCAGCAAATTCACCTGTTGTCTGCAAAATAAACCCAAATAAAACAGTGAAACGCAGCCAGGAGGCTCCCACATTTGGTCAGCTTCACACTTTGGCCACTGTGGAATTTCTACTAAGACTTTGGCTCGGCTATGAGTATGACTCAGACACTGTGGGTGTGTGTCAGCAAACATGTCATCCCCTGAAACACTGTCTAGTCTAAAGTGTGTGTGTGTGTGTGTGTGTGTGTGTGTGTGTGTGTGTGTGTAACACTTACAGCGTAGGCCTTCTGTATGAGCTGAATAACATTGCCTGAGTCGTTGGACAGTGTTCCTACTGTGGTGCCAGGAATCAGCTCACTGTAGTTCTACAAGACAGAAAGACAGACAGACTGGAAGACTGTTGTCATCCTACACAGCCAGAGAAACTATTAATAATCACTAATGTGTCCTCAGCTACATACATATATATAAAATACACCCCTCAGTACCTGCCAAGTATTATAAAACATTGCATAATATAAAAAAAAAATCCTCTTTTCATATAAAACCTGTTCACATAACAGTAAGTATCTAAATAGATGATTATTACTTAAAAGTATTTTTGCTGATGATAAAATAATAACAGTAGTGGTAAGATCATTAGTTTTTCTATTTGTATTTATTGTGCATATATTATGTAATTAGTCCACAAAATGTTGGTTCCTCAGCAGTTCTTTGGGGTGAGTTGATGCGCTATATTGCACTGCTGCCACACAAAGAACTGTATTTAAAAGCCACTGTATTCATTGTTTTTTAGAGGTTCTCTACTGGTTCTTTCTCGAGAACCTTGACTAAAGTAAACTAAAGAAAACTAAACTCATCTAAACTAAACAAACTAAACTAAACTAAATTAAACTCATCTGAGCTAAACTGAACAAAACTAAACTTGACTAAACTAAACTCATCTAAGCTAAACTGAACTAAACTAAACTTGATTAAACTAAACTAAACTAAACTATGCTAAATTGAACTGAATTAAACTAAACTAAACTGATCTAAGCTAAACTGAACTAAACTAAACTTGATTAAACTAAACTAAACTATGCTAAATTGAACTGAACTAAACTAAACTAAACTGATCTAAGCTAAACTGAACAAAACTAAACTTGATCAAACTAAACTAAACTAAACTAAACTAAGCTAAACTGAACTGAACTAAACTTGATTAAACTAAACTAAACTAAACTATGCTAAATTGAACTGAACTGAACTAAACTAAACTAAACTGATCTAAGCTAAACTGAACAAAACTAAACTTGACTAAACTAAACTAAACTTATCTAAGCTAAACTGAACAAAACTAAACTTGACTAAACTAAACTCAACTAAGATAGACTGAACTAAACTAAACTTGATTAAACTGAACTAAACTATGCTAAACTGATCTAAGCTAAACTGAACGAAACTAAACTGAACAAAACTAAACTTGACTAAACTAAACTAAACTGTGCTAAACTAAACTAAACTAAACTAAACTAAGCTAAGCTAAACTAAATTGAACTAAACTAAGCTAAACTAAACTAAACTAATATAAGCTAGGCTAAGCTAAACTAAACTGGATATCCAGTAGAAAACCTTTTAACCCTATATGGTTCTTTAGAGAGTCTTACTGGTTCTTTCCCCACTAAACTAAACTAATCTTAGTTGAAGAACCAGTACAGAGCCATTTAAGGCCCTGTGTGGTCCTTAAGAGGTTCTCTACTGGTTCTTTCCCCAGTAAACTAAACTAAACTAAGCTAGATAACCAGTAGAGAAACTTTTTTTTGGTTCTCGTCTTTTTGCCTATATACTTTTAAGCCAATATTTTTTAAGATATAATTGAAAATCATTCATATGTTCATATGATAAGTTTCATTAGAAGCATATTGACTCCTTTATGGTATTATCTGGCAACATTTAGGAGCCCCTAGGCTAAAAATAATAGACATTACAATTTAAGCCCTTTGTAAGAAAGAGTGAACAATTTTTTCTTCATCACCCAGCTACACAGGAGGACAGTTAATGACAGGAAACCACAGAGCAAGTACAAAAAGGAAACTGATGGCAGCTCCTCTGACCAGTAAGAGATGCAACTCTGGCTGCAGTGGTTTCATGGCATGAAGTAGTTGTAAAAGTTTTGCCCAACCTTTCCTGTTGCATGGCTCATAAATAAACATGTAAAAAAAAAAAAATACTGTAATAAAGCAGAAGTGTGTCACACTCTAACTCCTGCCTAGTTTTTGACTTGTTTTCCCATATGAACAACAAGTTCAATGAGTTTGATAGTATTTGATATTAATAATTTATAATTTGATATTATTATGGTATTATTATTCCCTCTAAATCTCTCTCATTTCTGTGAATGGTTGTTTTAAAAGTTAGTCATCGGAGTGTTTCCAGTTTGGGAAAAACTGAGTTTGTATCTTGCTATGTCTGAACAGTGTATAATAGTGATTCATATTGAGTTTCCATTCTTCCAGGTCAGGATCCAAGAATCTCTGTTTGAAACCAGTGAGGTTTGGAGGACTTTAGCAACAGTGTGTTCAAGATGAGATGATTGCTGAGTGGGGGATTTATCATCTTCTCAGTTTCAGTTAAAAAAACTTTGCTTAATTTACATTTTTGAGCAGGACTTGAACAGAGCACAACACTCGAACTGCAGAGCTCCTGACCTGGTACAAAGGAACCACAGGGTTGGTGACAGCAAAGATGAGATTGATGTTATTCTCCGACATCTTCTCTGTGATCAGAGCGAGAGATGGGTAGTCCTGTGAGGCCAAACCGGACAGTGTGGTTAGCACATATACACATAGACATTGAAATGTTTCTTTTCACGCTTCACTTATTTAAACAAAGTCTTTTATTGTCTTTGTTTCTCTCTCAAACTGTTTCTGCCCACTGTGTGCACACTCAACACACACAGCATACACTAACCATGGTGGTTGACATGCTGTACATATTTTCAGAGTTGAGGTGGCACTTCCCATCGTTGGGCTGCACGATTCCTGCCAGACGACCATCCAGAGCCACGTGAGTCTTAGCGTCCGAGGTGAAGATCAGAAGGTGGGATGCACCTGGGCGCCAGCCGATCTGCTCCTAGTTACCATCAAACAAAGTGACAGGGAAAGGAAGGAAAAAATTAAATTCAGCTTTTCAACTGGGACGTTCATTTTTGATGGAACCTAAAGCAAAAAAAATCTAATTTCTCAATTGTTTTAAAGGTCCAGTGTGTAGGATTTAGGGGGATTTATTACCTAATTATATCTACATGTGAGCGGGTCCTCGTCTACATAGATCACTATGTTGTACCACCATGTTTCTACAGTAGTCGAGAACTGACAAACCAAACCCTGGCTTCTGATAGGGCCATTCACGTTTTTGTGTCGGACAAGAGTTCTGTTGGCTACGTGCATTGTTTTTCAAAATACACTTCTGTTTTCACAGAAGATTTAATGTTTACATACTGTCTCTTTCAAAATAAACGCACTACATCGGTACAACAATGCAAACTGATGCTTTTTTCCTCCAACAACTAATGCACATGGTTGGGTTTAGGCAACAAAAACACGTGGTTGGGTTTAGGAAAAAGAACACGGTTTGGCTTTAGAATCTTTCAGGACGTGGACACCCCTTTCTCAGGTGAAAGTCTGTGTTTGTTGGACCCACCCACCCTACTCGAACTTTCGCCACCTTAACGTTAGTTCTTGTCCAGCTGTATTTCCTCCTGACGCCACCAAGCGCTGTTAAACTGTAACAGCGATTGGCCGCGTATCATGCCAGTGTTAACGGACAGCTTTTTTCGTCAGCGTCTGATGCCGCAAGTCACTGCCCAAGTGCCAGATTTCAACGACTTCAGTGTGAGACCAGGTTGTAAGCACACTTTAGCAGGTGCTAGGTAAGCTGCCTGTCTCCGACATGCTGAACAGTGTTGGAAAAACACTGATTTGTAATGTGAAACTGCTGTATTAAGTGTTTATACTGGTTACAATCATCTGGTCCATTTTTGTTTTGATAATTATTCTTCTGGTAAAAACCTCCTGAACAATGAACACTGAAGGATTCCTAACCAGGAGAAGCTTCAGGTGGTAACAATCCTAAATCCTCCTAAATCTTGCACACTGTTCCTTTAATTTTATCATCTAGTTCTTCTTATTTTGGAAATGTTTATGAGTGTGACAAAAGAGTTATTTGTGTGAGACAGTAAGGGTGTCTCTTCACCTTGCACACAGCAGCCTGGATGATGGCATCAAAGCCTCCCTCTGGGGCATCTCGGTTTCTGGACACCATCTGCTTCTTCACTTCCTCTGTGAAGCGGCCCACCTCCTCCGTCAGGGACAGAACGTGTTTGTAACCGAACTGGGGCAGGCAGGTGGTATTAATACTGTCAGTGAAACAGAGAGCAAGTGATCGAGGTTCAGTGGAGCTGCTGCCGGCTTGTTCATACATCTCAACATCTGGTTGTATGCCATAAAAACTGTGTGACCTCCACTAATGATCGAAAGCTATACAATTACAGATAATATACTTTATTAAGGGGGTGTATAGCCAGCTGTTAAATTCATATGCTTAAAAATTCATTTAAATGTAAAGATGTCTAATAAGCCACATTAATATTTTAGTTGTATGTATTTTCCAGTTTTGTTCTGGAGTTATTTTGGACGTTCTTTGTGTGTCATATTAACTGTGGAAATAACTGCATCATTTTTTAAGTTACATACCAGGTCGGGACTTCACTTAACAGCTCTTCATTTTACCTTACTTCACTGAATGGTTCCTACAATGAAATTTAAAGCTGGGGTAGGCAGTTTTACTTTGGCATCATCAGGCAAAAATCCAATAATAACCTTTGAGCATATTGTAATTCAAGTGGACTGAGTGAAAACTAGACTTTTGCGCTTCCTCTTGGCTCTGTTTTCAGTCTTTAAAAAATCTAGCCTGTGACAAGAGACTCTGGCCAATCACAGATCAAGAGGGGGCGTTCCTATTGACTGTTGTAAAAATCAAGATGTGTGTGTATGTCCCTTCGGTTAAAGCCTGATTCCATGGCGAAGAATCCTGCTAATCCTAAAAGTTGCTATTCAAGCATGCAACAACTGCACTGCAGAGCAATCACAAAAAGGAGTCTGACAATAAATGAAATAAAACGTGTCAAAATGCAAAGTGTTTCAGAAATGAGGAAAAAAATATTGCTAATAGTTTAGCCTTCTGCTAACTGGAGCTAACGGCTCACGGCTGCGACTTCATTTTGACATTTCTTTAGCTAATGTTAGCTGGAGCCTCAAATCACAGAGTGTTCTCAGCCTCACTCCTCACCGCTACGGACCACCTCGCTGGGAGGAGAGCGGGAAGCAGCTCCAGAGACTGACCCTCAGCCAGTGGGTGCAGCAACCAAAATCAGCAAGAGCAAACTCCAGCTCCAGGGAACCCAATCCCTGCTGGATCAGCAAACAGGTTAGACTTGTTGCTGCCACTGGCTACCAGTGCGTTGTGACATCCAGTGCTGAAGGGCATGAGCCACTAAAGCTGCAACTAAAGGTACGTCTCCCAAGCTACAGCCCACTCTCCTCCCGAGAAAGTGAGGTGGAGGGACCATGGGATGGCTAGCTAGCTAATTCTTGTATCATTTATGGTCTAATAAACAGAGAGAGTTTGTGCTACCACACGACATACCATTAAATAAATTAATGTATGAGAAACACTGGGTTACTGTGTGAAGTGTGTGCATATGCCTGTCGTCGTCTGGTGGGAGGGTCTTAGGACAGAGAGGAGAGAGCTGCAGGACAAGGGTGCATTTTCAGATTCTGCCAAAATTTTTTTGTCTTTTCCAGATTCCTGCCTACCCCAGCTCTAAGAACAAGACTAGAGAGTTTGCCCTGTGAGGCTGCACTTAGTCACAGTGGTGCTTTGAACTAAATGCTAACATCAGCATGCTAAGATGCTCACAATGACTCACATGCTGATGTTAGGTATAATGTTCACATTAACCACTTTGATTTAGTGTGTAAGCAAGATAAAATTCGCTTTTTAGCACCACAGTACAGTTGAGTTTCAGAGGAATTTTACATTTACATCATAATAGAAACCACAAATTCTGACCTCATAGTAGCGCTAAAGAAAGACGCTCTCCTGTGCTACCAGTGGACCCCTCTTTCTCTCTTTATTGTACATTACTAGACTGAAATTCTCCTCTTGTCTTATCTTTTATCCAAACATTCCTGCAGGCTGGAGCTCGGCAGACTGTGCGTGAAGCGGTACAGTAACTGACCCCAGGAGACCTTAAACTACCAAATCAGCCTCACAGGAACCTTTGGGTGGGGTTATGGCAGTTTGCATTGGGACGCTCTCACTCTCCGGGCAGATTACCTGCCGCTGATTAAGAGCAGCTGACCAAGCACTGGGGAGCCACTGTAAGCCTTTAACAAGTGCTGTAACTCTGTAACACTGTGTTTAAAGGTGTCCTCACACAAATGACATCATGTGCGTAATGAAGCGACTTCCCACACGCAGACATAAACAACCACTGAAATCAACACCAGTGGGTGCCTATTAGGAATGTAAAACAATGCTAGAATGCTGCAACGAAAATAAACTTTCCATTACAAGGAGACCTGGATCCAGTTTAGGTATTTATGTAGAGGCAAGGAAACGGGTTAAGAGGCTCACTGTATTTTCAGAGGGCGCAAAGACTGTATAAAGGCAATTTCACTTGTCTTTTACCTGTAGCAGGGGTTCTCCACAGCCTCTTTAGGGGAGATGAACATGTAAGGCGAGAGCGGCTTGTCCACAAAAGCCCCAAAGCCCATGCGGAGGTTGCTGGTGGTGCGATTCATAGCGTCTGCCAGGCCTCTGCCCAGTGTTCTCAGGCGGAAGAGGTCATCGTTCATGGAGTAGGAGAG
Source organism: Epinephelus lanceolatus (assembly GCF_041903045.1). Lineage (NCBI taxonomy): Eukaryota > Metazoa > Chordata > Actinopteri > Perciformes > Serranidae > Epinephelus > Epinephelus lanceolatus. The sequence continues at coordinate 22,171,280 of NC_135754.1, read as the reverse complement.
ATCCATGAGGTAGTAGAGGTCCACGGGGTAGTCATCTACCTGACGCACTTTTACTGTGAAGCGCTTAGCATCATCTGGGAAGTTAGATAAAGAAATTTTATAAAGCTGAATTCATTAAGATTCAAGATTAAATGTTTTTGGAGGTTCCCAGCAACAGCCGGAAGAAGATCAGAGATGCTATGGAAGCTATGGAACACACTACCTATAGAAATTAGGGAAGCTAGCTCGCTAAATATTTTTTAAAAGAAAGCTAAAAACGTATCTGTTCACTTTAGCCTTTAACTAGCTCTGAGTTTACAGGTCTGAAACTCTTTCTTTTCATGCTTTTACTTTCTATTTACGCTTCACGCTGCTGCAGCTCTATTAAAATCTTACTTGATTTTATGATTTATCATTTTACAACTCTATGATTTTATGAATCAATTCTGTTTTATGTTCATTCTATTTTCATGTCAAACAGTAAGTGTTAATACTACCCTTATTGTAAAGCACTTTGTGCTGCATTTCTTGTATGAAAGGTGCTATATAAATTAAGTTTAATATTATTATTTTTCTCGCATGCCTCCACAGTGAACGACAAATCCAAAAACAACTTGTGCAGTATAGTCCAAGTTTTATTTAACCCACTCTATACTCAGTGCTCCCCAAACAAATGCATTTTTGCCAAGACTTAAGTATTTAAAACTGTATTAAAACTGACACTTTTTCAAAGCCAGACTCTATTGTAAAAAACATGTAATTTTATCTTGCTGAACATGGCCGCTGCTGGTCCACCACTGCCTTGATCAGTTACTGTGTGACTCTGCTGAGGATAAATAAGACTTGGATTAGAATGTGTGAGTTGTGTGAGAGGTTGTAAATGGTTGTTTGATATTGTGTTGCTGTTGTCAAACCTGAAAACCTATGACTTCAAGTCTACAAGATTTTTCTCAGTTTTTGGATTCTTCGTTCAAGTTTTCTTCACAAATTCAACACAACATTGCGTCAGTAATATCCTCCTGTCACCCCAACTTTTGTTTGGTATGCATTTTTAATTTCTCCTAGCTGTTTGGGATCAGTAGGACCTGATAAGTATAAAAACTACTGATAATAAAGTTCCTATATCCTCAAATGTGATGATAATAAAGTCAAAATGTCCTTCAACAGGCTGATGATACATTCCTTAGGTCTTCAAACGAGTACTTTGTAATTCAGAGCGTCTCATTACTGTTGCTTTAATTAGTGAAATCTGTTGTCATATCAAACTACAAATGTTATTTATCATAAATAAACAAGTTTCAATCATCAAATCTGATCAGGTTTTCAGACCTTGTCTGTGTTTGTGTCGGGGTTGGTTGCAGACTGACTTGGCAGAGATGGCTGCCATCTTTTTGCTTTACATGAATTGGTGTATTGTGCTCTTACTGCCACTAGATGGCACAAAAAAGTGTCCAGGAACGAGGACAACAGGTCCAAGTTAAGCAGAATGAAGTAGAAGGTCCAGTAAACTTAAAATGTAATGTCCTTGTATGAAGACATAGGATCTCAGGAGGATATACAAATAGTCATTTGTAGCTCCCCTCTAAATCAAAACACAATCTCTCTACTTCAGTATGTGAGACACTTCATCCCCACCACTGATGTAAGAACCAAAACTCGGACGGTAAACCCTACCTGGCCTGAGAGTGATCTGTAGCCTCTGGGGCTTTATCTGAGTGACGTCTTGCGTGGCTCCCGCTGCCTTGTTGCTGAGGGGCCGGTCCTCGATCACCTGCAGTTTGCTGGTCGGAGACTCCATAGCTGACGGAACACACCCCGCTGCCAAAAGGTTGGTCTTCAGATCACAGCGAGAGGAACTGGCCACCCCCTGGCCAAAGTCCTGACAGAAGAGGCATTTTTTTTTACATTTAAACCTCCTTACAGGTTTCGGAAATACTTTAATGTAATAGAAATGTAATCAAATAGTTGCTTATTTACAGAATTTCCATCTGTAATACAGCTGTGTTGAGACAGAAGGGCATACTGGACTCATTTGAAGGCTGGACTGTAACGGGGAAGTCCAGAAATGGCCCAACGTTATGCTTCTATTAAAAACATCTCCTGGAGTGAAGGAGCACTCCAACATCTCCTCAACAAACTCTGGGTTTAAAAAGGCAAGGTCTGACAGTTCAGTGAGTGCTTACGAACATGAAGACATCTCAGCAATAGTCACAGTGAAGTCATCCTGAGAACATTTTACACTTGAGTGAAAAGTTGAGAACGTTGACTCCCAGTTTTACTGTGTTAAATCATTGCTCTCATTAGGTTGAAGCAGAAAATATGACTACATCCACATGCAGTCACATGAGTTCAGTCACTGTGTCTAAAGTGTTACGAATCATCAAATCAAATCAAATCAATCAGATATTAGACAGGACAGTGGGAACATTTATACTTTGGTTATTTTCCACCAGCTTTATGTCATCATAATGTGGGAAGTGTGTGTCAGTGACCTGTGGTTAACTTCCCTCATTCTTACCAGCAGAGAGATGTCCCTGCTCATCTCCCAGCTCAAATTTTCACTGGATCTAGGGCTGTAACACAACAGCTCCTTGGCCCGGGAGCAGAAGTCCTGACGAAATTGCTAAGTTAGTGATTAACTAGCTATGAAGTATTATGTTAAAAGACAGGTGGTTAAGGTTAGGATAAGGGTAATGGGAAGGGTCACATCTCGTTACTTATGCTAATACTAAGTTAGCTGTTAGCTAATGTTGGTTAAGGGTAGGATAAGGGTAATGGGAAGGTCATGTCTTGTTACTTACGCTACTGCTAAGTTAGTAGTTTGCTAATGTTAGCTTAAGTATTACATTAAAGAGAGGTGGTTAAGGTTAGGATAAGAGTGATGGGAAGGGTCACATCTCATTACTTATGCTAATGCTAAGTTAGCATTTAGCTAATGTTGGTTAAGGTTAGGATAAGGGTAATGGGAAGGCTACATCTCGTGACTTATAAATCGAATCATATTGTGAATTATAAACTGGATTATTGCTACATTCGGTCTCATTTATTTACCACAGTGTAGCATTTTAGCAGGGTTCAGATAGACATTGTGTTGGTGGGTTTATCTTGTACTAGTGGTGGGCGTGGCTTGTAGGGCGTGCTGTGTACGCTACAAACGAAATGTGTGAGCAGCTATACATGTCTCGGCTTTGAAGACAATTTTACATAGTGGCCACAAGTGGAATTACAACAGCCAAGTCCGTCACGTGATGCCATAGGGCCCAAAAAGACTTTTCCCACAGACTTACATTCGGAAAGAAACGTCTATAATTCAATGCATACATTTTATTGAGCGTCACAACCCACACAAAATGATTTGTTTCACTATATGGATTTGATATATTTGATGTGGTAACATTTCTAAAGTCTAAAAGAGATGCAAGATTTAATCATTATAGCCCGATTAAAATGAGCTGAACGCTTGGCAGCTGTAAGCCTCTGGTGTGGTTGCTCTATGGACCCCTCAATGCAGAAGAGCCAGGTAATTTCATACCGCGGGAACTAAGCTTTTTTGGCTTCATGTGCCACTAAGCAACTTTCATAGTGATGAACAGGGCCCTACTTCCAATGCTATATCCAGGTGTCTTAATACATCCATGGGCCAATCTCGCATAAAAGTCACTTACCAGCAAGAGTGTTTATTGGTCTGGTGCAGTGCAGTGCATTCTGGTAGTTGTAGGTTTTCTACCTCTTGATCAAAAGCAAACACCACAGCCTTTCTTCTCTGTTTTCTCTGTCCACATAGCACCAATTTCTAAATCATTTCTACTACATCAGACAGTCCAGTTTTATTAAACGACCATCTATCCAGAAGTGAAATTCTTCTTTATCTTTAAAAAGGCATTCATTTTCACAGTTAAAAAAACATCTTCTCAACCAGATTAAGCGACTGATGAGGAGATCTGTACCACCCTGCACCAGTGGCTCATTAACAGAATGAGGTGAAGTGGAAAAGGAACCCACCTCCTGGAAGCACCACGCACAGCTGGGGTGCACAGCCAGACACTGCTTGCATGTACTGGCCCCTCTGGAGGTGCAGACGTTGGAACCTGCAACCAAACGTTAAGTCAGTTTTTCAAAATGTAAGCTAATTATTCAGTGATAATGTTCACCTTGTGTATTTAAAACACACCAATAATAATTACATAGCCTAGGGAACTGGACTTTTGGATGTGGCATCAGTCCATTTTTCAATAAAAACATAAAGTCTAAAGGGAGTAAGTTAAAGATACATGGTTTGTTTTAGGAAAATTAGATAATGAAGCCTGTAGGCTATTTGATAACATTTTGGTCAATCTCAGAAGTTTCAGTTGTTAGGTATATGATTAAAATGATTTTACTTGCACACAACATGTTCCTCATTGTCATAACTTTATAAATTTTTACACAAATGCGGAAAAAACCCTGCCAATTAAAGAAAATACTGACACCTTAAAGTGGACATGTTAATAGGACAGGCATATTCCAGCAAGTTGAGAACATCATTTGAGAGTCTTAGTAGAGTTGAAAACTTTGTCTCATGCGTCCTAGCCCTGTAACATATTCTTAGCCACATGCGCAAAAACACGCAAACAACAACAATAAATGAAATCTTACCGCAAACTCCTGTTATTCCCAAAATCACCAAAACGCACATCCATATTATCCTTTGCGCCGGGAGAGCACCCATCCTGGTGCGGGCTCTCTGAGAGGAGGACGGAGCCTGCTGCCAACAAGCTCAGCTGGAGTAGAAAAGAAGAAGAAAAAAACTTTATTCATCTGCAATGGACACAACTCCAAATAGAGTCAAACGTCTTAACACCACCCTCCACCCCCTCTGCTCCGCATCCACTGCTCTCATTATCATACTATTAAATGCAGTGGGCGGGTACAGTGAGGTGCAGCATCCAAGAGCTGGGCTAGGTTTATTATGGTGGAGGGCAGAGCATCAGACATGGGACTTATTGTACTGACTGGCATCTGTTTTAACTTACTGAATATTGCATAGGATATAGTACCAGTCACATATTATAAAAATATACACGTTTTAATTAAAAGGAAAAAAAAATAGATTCAGAACAAAGTTGAATTTAACAGTAATTTCATAACAAAGTAGAAAAAATGTGGGTTTTATTGGCTGAACCGTTAAATTAAGATGTGTAGGCTTTATTTTGCAATGCAAACAAGCAGTAAGCTCCATATTAAATACGCATTAAATGTAATTGTATACTTGAGGTTTGCATGTGCACACACTGCCCCCTACTGGACATGAGCTGTAAAGACAAGCGTCACTCCTTGGTAACTCAGAAGAAGAAAACCAAACACCGAAGACTAGCTTTTGTTTTACTTTCCTAAATGTATATAGCAAATCATAAATCTATACAAAAAAATTGTTGCCAAGTAAAATAATTCAGAGACTTTGGACCTTCAAACTCATCAAGAACCATTACCTCACTCTGATGACATGTTCAGGGAACATAGGACAGTAACATTTGTTTGTTTTTCAATGGTTAAATCCATTTTATCAGTTCAGTCATTAGTACATTAAGCAAAAAATTGAAAATAGCTACAGAATATGTTTTTATTGTCTATACCTAGGGTACATACCTAGACAGGCAAAAGAGCATTTATGTATGCAGCTCCTTATATGTGTAATCTTCTACAGAAGGACTTAAAGTTGCACTCTTTGGTTCCTCTAACTCAGTGGTTCCCATCTGGTCCAGCCACAGGGTCCAGATTTCTCTTTAGTCAGTGGTTCAAGGTCCACACAGTTTAATACACTGAGTTTGGCCATGTCTTTGAGCTAGTTTGCTATCTCTGTCAAGTACCTGTCCCTTAGGGCTAGGGTTGGTCACTCATTCTACTTTGGGAAACAGCACTTCAAAATAAAAGCTCTGTGTTGGAAATTCTCCGCACTTAATAATAAAATACAGTTTTTATTTATTTATTCATTTTTACAAACAACACATTTACAAGTCACTTGCGAGAGAGAGCACTAGGGCCTGTCAAAGTAGTGTGCACCAGGGTCCACCGTAACTACCTTGCGCCATTGTATGAGGACATCACGTTTTGGGTTTGCTGCACCATATACGTTATTTTATTGAACTTGGACCTGTCATTTTCGTTCGTGGATATTTCTTCTTGTGCCATGTACCAGTAGCTAAAGCACAATACACTAATCCATGTAAAAACAAGATGGCAGCTATCTCTGCCAAGTCAGTCTGCAACTCATCCAGACACAAAAGTGGACAAGGGACAAAACCTAATCAGATTTTATGGTTGAAATTTGTTATTTTATGCTTACATTTTTTGATAGTTTGATATTGCAACAAATTTGACCAATTCTAGCATCAGTAACAAGGGAAGACAATGTTAATTAGGAAGTACTCTTTGAGGACATTGGAACTTTATTATCTATTATCACAGCAATTCACAAAGGCCAATTAGGTGCGACAGACTACACACAAAAAAAAACATTCCCAGCTTGAAGTACGAACAAACAAATCATGAGGCGTTTTGATATATTGCCTTATTTGCGATTCTGCTTTTGCACAGCAGTGTTCAGGAGCTGAAATGAACAGTTTTTAACAATTTTAGACTTGAACACTGACCCCTAACCATAAAGTTGCAAAAGACTGAACAAATGTTGCACTGTTTGCAATTTTTTTTTGGCACAACAGGTGTCTTTTTTCCCCCAAAACTACTAACTGTCCAAAAACAGTGCTTAGTTTTTTGTATTTATCAGGTCCTACTGATACCAAATAACTACCAAACAAAAGCTCGGGTCTCAAGTGGTTAAAAAAAAAAAACATCCTCCAACCTCACTGCAATGCTTTCCCTGCTCTTCTGCTGCCAGTATTGTCAACAATGGACATGTGTATGTGTGCTTGTGCGTGTATACCATTGATGGCCAATCCTGGACTATTGTGGCTGACATGGACTAACTGCATCATCCTAATATTTTTAAGTGAAAAAAATATTATGTGACAGGATGGAACACAGTAGAAAACTGTCCCATTTTATCTAAATGCATTGAGTACTTACTCAAAACCCTTTCCCATGAAAGAAAAGTGTATTGTGAAATTGTGATTCTAATATCACTCAAACAGTTTAAAAAATGCAACATACAACCAGTTTTGGCGTTATTCCCTTATTGTTGTAGCTGCAGCACTCTTATTAACAAAAAGAGAACATGCCACATAGCTTACACTTAAAGTTCTGGGACCATAGATTTTTTTTTAAAAATTTGCTCTGCCTATCCAAGTTTTTTTTCTCCAAAACAGTCGAAAGGATTATTTCATTTAAAGCACATTTGTAGCAACAATAACTTGTGCAATAACATGTAGTGACTGGCTGTGAACAGGATATTTAAAGAGGCCAAGATGTAAAACCTTATTTTACCTGATGTCCAACATTACCTTACTTCACCCTCCTTTTATGAATGCCACAAATGACCCAATAATGTTTTGGAAAAAAAGAAACATGATCAGTCAAACTTGTTCTCATTAAACATACATCTGGTTGTTGTTTGTGATAAAATGGCTTTTGGAAGCACGAAGAGTCTCTGCTGGCCAAATCCTGACAGAATTTCTCTTAATTTACAGGCTGTAAATTTGCTCTGGAACCACACTGAGTTAAAATACAGATTGTTAATTGGTGAGAATATTGCCTCGAGCCAGTGGAGGCTAATCAAAGTGGTCGGCGCAAATTTTCCTTTTGGCTACCGATGTTTTGCCACTTTTCTACCTTCTTTGTTTTCCTATGTGGGAGAAAGCACATCTGATTCATACACACGTCCATTTTGGTCACATGAACATTTTTTCTTTAACTTTTCTTTAAAATAAATATTAGTCTGAATCACAAATACTTAGACAACATTCATAGGCATTGATTGTATGGGTTTATATGTGATAATGGATAAATAAACAGATATTATCACACTGCCCAACTCGTATCCATGGCTGCAATACCATTTATATCCACCAGATGTCATCTCCCTACTATATGTGTAATTTACAGCCTTGGACGATGTATCTGCATGAGTGTGAATCATACAACCATTAAATTTGACTTATTTAAGGTCGCCCTCCCCTCCCAATTCTTTCAGTCTGCCAGACTTTTGGCCTCAGATGCCCGTAGGTTGACTGCTGCTCGAGGCTGCTGCTATACAAATCAAAGATTCTTGTACAACTTTCAGGTTCACTCCCAAATCAAAAACACATATTTTTCCTCTTACCTGTAATGCTATTTATCAGTCTAGATTGTTTGTGTGTGAGTTGCAGAGTGTTGGAGATATCTACATTCCCTCGACGACACATTCTCATCCCAACTTGTCAAATACTGCTGCTTTGTCAGTGGACCTACATGTCAAAACATGATGCGCCAGGTACCCTCCTGTGTCAGTTTTGGACAGTCAGGAATGGCAGGTCGATTTAAAGTTGTTGTCTTTTCACAGTACACACCTGTTTTTATAGGAAATGCAAAGTTTCTGCTCGTTACATGCGTACAGTGTTTTTGAAAATCAACTTACAACATAGGTAAAACACTTCGTTTTTTAGTTTAATTCCTTCGGTTTAGCCAACAATAGCACATGGCAAAAAAAATCTAGTTTGGCTTAAAATAACTACAGTTCTTACTAACGTAATATCACGTCACATAACATATGTCCTTAGAGTAGCATGCTACACATACCTGCACACTACACTGTTATTAAAATAACACTGACTTTTGGTTTCACACAGGAGACAAACAGCGGGCTCCTAGATGAAAGTCCGGTGTTTGTTTGACCCCTTCACCATCCCTGCTGCCCACCCAATGCAACCTTTCTGGCTCTTTATAGCTTACTATGGTAGTTGCCCACCAGGCGGCAGCTGCCCGATGCACATCATCCTGCCACAAAGTTTGCCTCTGTGTGTCGATGTCTGACGATGAGGTTCACTGACAAAGCGGTATTATGTGACGGGTCGTGACTGGATGTCACTCAGTTTGTGGTGCTCAGAGCACCAAAAAGACATTTGGAACACTCAACAGCAATGTCTCTTTCCAGGAATCATGACCAAGTAACTCAAGATAATACAGACCTTGTTGTGAGCAGTTTCATGGAAGAACTATTTTCTTTCTGTCAAATCCACCATCTGTATCCCTGCACAGAAGGAAGCGTGTGCCTACTGCTAGCTCACCTAGCACCACAGAGCTAGCTAACAATACAACTAAGCCAAGAAGGATGAGCCTCTCATCCATGAGTAGATTGCACGCTTCCTTCTGCGCAGTGATTCAGTTGGCGTGTGTGCTTCAGTAGAAAGAAAATAGTTCCTACATGAAACTGCTCACAACAAGGTCTGTGGATTATCTTGAGTAACTATATCATGATTTCCGTAAAGAAACGCTGCTGTTGAGTTTTTCAAACATATTTTTTGGCACTTTGAGCACCACAAGCCGAGTGCTAGCTAGTTCCATTATATTGGAGAGAAGACAGACATCTCTACGGATGATAGTTCCCATCTCCTTCAGCTCCATCATCACTGTCCTTCACCAGGTGTTCTTTGGTAGTTTTGCATTTCTCTGATAACTTGTGCTGTCTTTGATGTTTCAAACATGGTACAAACATTCCATGGTCCAAGACGGATTTTAGTTTGGGGTCTTAGGAGACTCTTCTTCAAGCAACAGAATTCCCAGGGTGGGTTTTGCTCTGCTACCATCATCATACTGCCTGTGGTTTGGCTGGAGCTTCGTTTGGACCCCAGATTCAGTGGTTTGTATCTTGCAGTTTCTGTAACACTTGCTGTTTTCCGAGGTGAGGTTGTTGGCCCCATGCTCAACCCCCAACCTGGAGGACCAGTGCTGCTTTTTGTCCGGACTCTTCTCCATGACCTGCCTGGCTTGGTTAGACCTGCCAGGGGCCTTAAGCCCCCGCCGGTATAGCTCACAGCATATTTGAGACATGCAAGCCCCCCCACCACGTCAAGGTATCAGCCTGGGAGGGGAATAACACTACAGGTAAGAGGAAAAATATGTATTTCTGATTTTGGGGTGAACTGTGCCTTTAAGAAAGATAATGCCAATAGTCCTCAGTGTACCCACTTGGTTTCACAGTCACTCAAGGTCAAAATTAAAAGTTAAACTCTTTGACCCAGACTTCATCTGCGATGTTTTGACTCCAAGAGTTCAGCTAAACTCTTCCTGAGATGTTTCCAACGATTCATGGCCAGTGACAGGGACGATTCATTTCTTCTGTTTAGTTCAGGAATGTTTTGGGACATTTAGTACGTGCTTAACAATCATGTTTTATTTTCATATTATTGGGATAGTTTCATTGAACTGAACGTTGCTGGCACGGCAGTGAGATGTGAACAGGACTGGCGAGCGGAGCTGAGGCTTGAGGCGTACCAGATGTAAACAATGAAGAAACACAATCACCAGCAGACAATGAGGACCGGGCCAAAGCAGTCCCAATGGTTTTAGACGGGCATTGATGGCGTATGTGTTAATGTTAGAAGCATTGTTTCAGCTTTTCCCTCTCTTCTTCTCTTCTGAAATTCTTGTCAGTTGTTCTTGCTTTCTTTGTATCTTCCTGGACTTGTCTCCTTCCTCTTGAGCCTCCTGTTGCTCAACTTTCCATCTTTTTCTTGCATCACGTTTGCTTTTCCTTCTCTCTTTTTAGAAACTTCCACAAACAGTTGCACAACATTTCTGCGAGGAAAAAGCTCCTCTTTGCTCCAGCAGGTTTGATTGACAGCACCCCTTGCACACTCTGCAGTAAAAGTGCAAGTGTGTTTGTGTGTGTGAAGGGGGTGCATGCATCTTGGCATCACATTAGTCTTTTAGAAGTTTAATTGCAGCATTTGGTCTTTCTTCTCTGGGCCATCAGAGCATGTGTGTGCATTCATACAAACACGCACGTTTTCCTGTGTGTGTGTGTGTGTGTGTGTGTGTGTGTGTGTGCTGCTTCAAGGAAACAGAGCAACAAAACCAGTCCAAAGGTTGCGAAAGAGCTCTCACACTGATTCATCTAAGGAGTGCAGGCACACGTGCATGCATGCACACACACACACACACACACACACACACACACACACACACACAGGGGTTCTGTGTTGACTTAAGAGTTAATGAATGGATGATTGAGGGCTGCAGGGGTTGGGGAGAGCAGTGCCGTGGAAACAACCCCTCTTTCCCAGGAAGGGAGTATAGAACAAGAGATTGAGACAAAGACAGGGGGAGAAAACGAGTGTCTCAGAGACAGAATGAAATTCAGATTGTGTGTGCACAGAGCCGAGGGGGCTGTGGGGCGAACTACTTGAAGCAGAAGCATTCTAAGCGCCAATAAAGCAAGTAGCATGTACTTGACAAGGACCCAAAGGGAAAGAGAGAGGGAGAGAAGCAGCTGTTGGAGGAGGAGAGTGAGACAAAGAAGGAGCGGGGGGCTGTCCTTACTTGCTCTTCAGTGTGAGGGCTGTATGTGGGAGGAGGCAGAGGGAGAGGGGAGAGCAGGAGAAAGAAGAGGACAAGAAAGGGAAAAGAGCAAGCGAGGGAGTAGGCAGCATGTTTGGTGTGTGAGGAGGCAAATATACATCTGAAAGAGTTTTGCATAGTTGCAGGAAGTCCCAAGCCTCCTCTCCTCTCCTCTACTCCTGTGCTGCACAACTCAGGCTGAGGGACCATGCAGCAGGGGTGGACTCTACCCTGGGTGGCTGCGCTCCTGCTGGGGCTGATGGGGCTCCGGGTGTGCGGCTCAGAGTTCCAGCATCACCGCTACGAGGACATGGTGCGAGCCCTGTTTGCGGTGCAGAGCGAATGCCCCTACATCACTCGCATCTACAGCATCGGGCGCAGCGTGGAGGGGCGCCACCTCTACGTGATGGAGTTCAGTGATAACCCAGGCATCCATGAGGCATGTGAGTAACTCCTGATTCACTGTCTGACAGCCCAGTGAGGATGTTACAGCAAGGTCAAGCATGTTTTGATGAAGGCCATGCACATTTGGGAATTTTTCATAGTAACAGTTAATGTAGTTTTCAGTCTTAATGAAAATGTGAAACTCAGAGTACATGAGTTATGGTTTCTACATGAGAGTGAGCTTCAACTTCTTTCAAATGCTGCTAAGCAACACTTGAAGCTGATAAACAAACATGATACAATGTTTTGGGGGTGCAGCAATTTGATTTATAATGATAATGGACGTCAAATGCACAGGCCCTGTCATTGGCTGCTCATTTGTTTTGCACTTCTTGCTGTGGGGAGTGAGAGCATAGCTGGCAGGAGACTGAGCAGTCTGTGGGGGGGCTTTTGGTTTTTTTATTCCCCCCAATAGATTCAATGCAAGCTTCTGATTTCAGTGCTGAACTGCTGTGTGAATTAATGGGTGGCGCTAATCTGTGGAAAACTCAAAGTGAAAGAGAAAAGGCCAAAGTGAAAGAACCGAGTGAACATCTGTAATTCATTTCCAATTTCTGCCATCCAACCACTGACAGAATGTGGGGTGTTATTCAAAGCTGAGCAGATGACACAGAATTTCACTTTGAGTCAACAAGCCTTTAACCCTGAACCCGATCTTGCGAAAACTTTCCTTATTTCCCCCCCTCCTCTCTTAACCACTGAAACAGCTCTCCAGGTGTTTATTTAGCATGTCAGATGCAAATTGAAAACCATAACCTCTTCATAGCTGATGTTTGTGTGGGAAACAGACCAAAGGGTCACACTCTTGTGAGTGGTTTTGAAGATTTTTCCACTCCAACAAAAAAAAAAAAAAAAAAAAAAACTTGACAACTGCAGGGAATGCTTTCTTGGCCTGCGACTGAGCTTGCAATTTTTTTCTGCATTTGCACACGTAGGGGTTTCCTTCAGTAGAATAGAAGGATGTGCGCCTGTTCTGTTGCAAGTTGACCGCGGGTGAAAAACAGGAACCGTGCACTTCATGGAGGGGAGTGACCTCAGGGCTTGTCTGGGTCAACCCCCCTGTACCCTTTCGGAAGTTCACGTCTTTCACATGCTGCTGAGCATGAGCATGTGTGTGTGTGTGTATGTATGTGTGTGTTTTAGAGCTGCACACTAGAGCCAACAGTGTTTTCTGAACCTGAGGCCAGTTGGCCCCGCGCTAAAGAAAAGGAGGTGAATTGCAGCACCCAAGCTGCCATTTGGATGCCTGAAGCAATTAGTGGAGGGTGTTCATAAATTTGGAAGTATCGGCTCACCCTCACAATGCCCCACGCCCCAAAAACCTACACTTACCTCCTATCATGAACAACTGAGGTGCAAACTAATAAAACAATGCAGTGCTTTTAGTGTAAAATCATATCGTTAGGGCAACAAGGACAAACGGGTTAAAAACAGCTTTATAGGCTGTATGCTGCGTGTGTTTTAAGTGTGACTTTATGACTGTTTTAATTTACTTTTTACTATATAGTTTGTTTTTATAAGCTCTTTTTACTTATACTTGCACTGAGGAGGTTGTATTTTATTCGTTGTACATGTACAATGATAATAAAGATATTCTATTCTATCCTAAGGTGACATTATTTTAAGCAGAGTGTTCAGCAGTAGCTCTGTCTAGCTGCAGTGTTTGGGGATCCTTTAGTTCTACCAACACTGCAGCGGTGATTAATGAAGGGACCCCTGGGAAGAGGGAACCCTACACAGAGAGGGAGACTGTTTGGATAGGTGGCTCACCCAATCAGTAGGAATAGGAGTGCCAGATGATCTTATCCAAATAATTAAATCAGCTGTAATCAGACTCACTCCCCACAGCTCACCTTGGTCAGAACCTCGAGAACTACGTTATCAAGAAATTAATGTAAAGACATTAAGGTTAGTTATTAGTTTTAAGTGAGACTATGTGCGTTTAGAATAATCTAATGCTTTCAAATGAAAAATTAAATTCATTAGCAATAAGATTTACAGCGTAATTTGGTCTAGTATGATATGTAGCACATGGTGGCTAATGTTAGCTAAAGGGCAACTGCACATCAGAGTACAACTGCATATACGAACAAACAGTTGTATACAGCTTTATGTGGCTCCAAAGAAGTCTGATAAATTGCTACAAGGGGTGTCACTTGAGGTCGAAAACTACAACTTTAAATATGAAAAATCTGGACGTGGAGTTAAAAAGAAATTACCTTAGTAGACCTTTGCCGCTCGCTCTTTAGCGCTGCTTGAGACTAGTGGCTCAAGGCTACATTAGCCGCTATTAGCATATGGACACGGTCTCACATGAGACTATCACCTGCCGAGGCGATATTCCTGCTGAATGTAGGCAGTGCCTGGTATGTTTCACACAGACATCTAGGTTACTAGCCAACAACTTGCTAATATATACACCGCAAAATTCAACATTATTGGTACATTTTCCATTTTCTGACATTCCATGCCTGTCTCCTGACTCACTGCCAGCCAGGAACCATCTCTCATGAGGGGCAGTTTGCATTTTCATGGCCAATATCATATATTATCAGCTGGTTAAACACTGCAACAATCAAATGTCAATGTCATTGCCTATTTCTTTGGTACTGGTTGAGGCTGTGACTTCACTGGTACAAGTTCACCAAAGTTGAACTCCATCGGATGCAAAGATGCAAATTGAGTGGTCCAGAAATGCATCCGAAACCTTGAACTGGGTTAGCATTTTCGCACTACCAGTTCCCTCTACTCAAAGTCAATGGTTTTTTGGTTAGATGCTTAAAATAAGGTCTGTGGTTAACACAAGCTTAAGAGACATTCATGCTTTGTTCTGCAACATAAAATAAAACAGTAAATTCCATGTTTGTGAATTTTGAAGCCTTTATCAGTCTGAAAAATGGCAGTTGCTAACAAGTGACACGCTGAACATGACATTACAGTCTTGCTGTAGTCACAACATTGAGTCATGTGACCGTAGCGTAGTTTGTTTATAGCCTAACATTAGCTTTTTACTCCTGGCGATTGCATTTACACTTCAAAAATCATGAAATTCGTGTTCATTTGTGAAGTTTGTCTTGCTGAACAAAACGTATAAGTATCATAAACTTTAGTTTGCCACAGAGCTTATTTTCTGCAATAATCCAAAATCCAATGGAAAAATCCCATAGGCTTTTTGAAGGAGGCACCGGGGATTGTATTTGCTTTGCAACGGAGAGCAAATGTTTTATTTGCTGCTGATGGAAGGGAATGGGTGGCAAATATTCGCTGGTGTTAGTTTTGCTTGTGTGTGACCAAACATCCAGAATCTCCGACAGAACCACTGGTGGTCAAGTTGCTTTGGGAGTAATGTAGGTGCCTGATTTTGAAAAGGAAAACAAATGCATAGAATAATAAAGAAGGAAATTGAATCTGCTATTATTCTGCCATCTACGGCTAGTGTAGCTGTTGTAAAATAGCTGCGGTTTGATCAGATTATGTGGTGATGGATTCAAATGTAAACCCATATAGAAACACAAGATACGACTGTGGAGACTCATAAAAAATCCATAGACTGAAATTGTAACATGAAAAAAACAGCCCACCTATTGAGTCTACTTTACTTTCATGTAGTAAATGTGCTCATGTATGTGTATGTAGTATGTATGTGCATGCTCAGGCAGTCATTTCAAATGTCACGCTTGGCAGCTCTGTATGGCTTTTTGACCTCATGCCCCCTCCTCTACCTCTCTACTTCCTCCCCAGTGGAGCCGGAGTTCAAGTACGTGGGCAACATGCACGGCAATGAAGTGCTCGGCCGTGAACTGCTCATTAAGTTCTCCCAGTTTCTGTGCGAGGAGTATCGGGCCGGAAACCAGCGGATCATGAGGCTGATTCACGACACGCGCATCCACATCCTGCCCTCCATGAACCCCGATGGCTACGAGGTGGCTGCCAGACAGGTAATGTACACCCTGACATACATGTGAGCCCCAGGCTTCCACGTGCCAAAAGAAAACCAGGGAAAAATCTCCCACTGGGGCGCCTTTGGCTGTTTTTCTTCAGCAACCATTTGCCACTTGTGGAGAAAAAGTTTCCACATTTTTCCTTGATTGTGCTCTTGCCAGTGGAAATGTTCGAAATGCTAAGGTCCCTGAGGAAAACTAAACACCTGCAAGTTAAATCACAGCACAACACATGTCTGACTCCATCTGATAACACATATCTAAAGTTATGTTTGTGCCTGTGTATATCCATTTAAGACAAGCGACCGAGAGCCAACAACAGTTTTTATTTCATTAAATCCTCCTCTGTTTGCTGATGTCTGTAATAACCCCATCTATCAGCTCCCGGAGAGAGCCCCTGCCTTTCTACCGCGGGGGTAATTATATGGGCCGTGAAACAACAGACACTCATGCACACCCCTTTTAACACAAACACAATCTCACCAACAATCTCTTTGAGGCTGATTATATGTCCTGAGGAGGCCAGTTGCACATGATGGTCCCTCAGCCACTCAGACGACACACGCACAAAGCACTGTAATTTGTTGCATCAACAGATGTTTGGATGCAGCAGCATCTGGCAACAATGGGAAGGATGCTTCATTTCCCAGCATCCTAGATGGCATAGAATTGATTTTCGTTACCAAGTGAGCAACAGAAATACTGCTTCATGCCCATGGCATCAAAAAATGTAAGACTTAAAGGAGCTGTATGCGACATTCAGAGCATATCTATGATTCAGAGTCTGAGCGGGGATGTTTTTGCACCACGCACTGTAAAAATAATGGACGGAGCTACTCACCCATTGGTTTGTGGACGAGTTTGGCATTTCGGCCATTGTCATCTTGGTTTTTTTGGAGCCACAAGAGACCATATTTGGGTGAGAGGCTGGAGCTGTGGAGGAGCAAAGGGCGGATATGACTGAGAAGCCGAAGACACTATTGGCAAACAGCCTGTCACTCAAGTGGCCTCACCCTTATTTTTGCATGACTTTAAGCTTTAATAAAACGTAAACAGGTGAGCACTTTAAAAAATCTCTCCGGTCATAAAGGGGGAAAGCGGCTAAAGAAACAATTTTTGTACCACACTGTACATGTTTCTCTCTGCTGTAAAGTTGGCCATTTTAACATGGGGGTCTATGGGGATTTACTGGCCTCTGGAGCCAGCCTCATGTGGCTATTGAAAGAACTGCAGTTTTTGGCCACATTTGCTTAATTTC
Organism: Epinephelus lanceolatus; assembly: GCF_041903045.1. Taxonomy (NCBI): domain Eukaryota; kingdom Metazoa; phylum Chordata; class Actinopteri; order Perciformes; family Serranidae; genus Epinephelus; species Epinephelus lanceolatus. The sequence goes on along the minus strand of NC_135754.1, from coordinate 22,154,189 downwards.
TCAGCCTCGGTGGTTGCCGCTTGGTCTGCACATAGTTCCCAACATGGATGAGGCTGAGCTGGCGGTGTTAACTGCTGGGGGAACCATAAGCTGGGCTTTACACATCGCAACAATGCCATTGTCAGCAGTAACCACCGCAGTGACCTCCATGCATTTACATGCACGCACTGTCACACTGTCCACCACAACAAAGACCAGAGAATCTTGGATTACAACCCACACAGCGAGGAAGCGTGACATCATTCTCTGCTCAGGATGCCATTACTCAACTATATTTTTACATATCAAATAGTTGTTTGTTGTTACATTAATGTTCTCAATGTCATATACAGCTCCTTTGGGTGGTTCCATACAGAGTTCAGTCTCTTCTTTTAATTGTCTTAGAGCAAGTCAGAAAGTCCTGTTGACGCCTGCATGGAAATACTGTGCAAATCTAACGAGAGCCTCCCTACTTTGGAATAAATCATTGTTTGGATTTGCTCCAGATGTCAAGAAAAGAAAAAGCTATAAAGAGAATATTTGCCTCAGTCAGTTAAGACAAATGGATTTTGAAAGTGACACTTAATGATGAAATGTCCTATTTGGAGTCACAGAGGAAGAGGCAAGAAGGACAAAAACATTCCAAGGCACTCTGAGTCCTGAGTATAATAAAACAAACACTACAGCCATGCTGGAGGCTCTATGAGGCTGTACACTAAATGGTAATGCCAACACGCCAACATGCTCACGATGACAATGCAAACAAGCTAATATCTAGCAGGCATTACCTTGTTCACTTTCTTAATCTAGCATTTTTGCATGCTAATTAGCATTAGCAGTGGCGGCTAATAGAATGTCATTAGTTTAGTCAAACAAGTCAAAATTTTGTCCTGATGATGGCGCTATAGGAAAAGTTGAGGGATCACCAAAGTCATTCGGATTCAACCTATGGGGAACATGAATATCTATAACGAATTTCATTGCTATCCAAACAGTAGTCGTTAAGACTTTTTCCTCAACAGCACAAACGCCAAACTTGTGAGTCCCAAGTATAGACAAATCTAACAGTTTTGTGTGTTACACTATCATGCGAAGCCGCCATAACTGTGGTGGCAAGTTGCAGTATCTGCTGCTTCCTGCTGCTTCCTGCCGACAGTGACAGCAGCAAAGGTTGTTGACTAAGTTAACTCAATTACTTGGTGGCAAACTTTGGCATGAAACTTAGACATTATGTACTGCCAAATAACAGCTACATTTTCCATGGTTAAAAAAATCACTCCTATTAAACATAGTGGTTAACTGGTGACTTTCAGCCAAATGCGTCTGTAGTTGCTTGTAGTAATTGGCATAATTAATAAGCACAGATAATATGTATTTAAAATTGATTAAAGTAAAAATTAAGGCTTTTACAAGGACACCTACATGTTCTGTTTGCGTTTGTTCAACAGCCGTCGTCAATACAAGAGCAACCACAATGCATTCGGCTGAGTCACTGGTTGGTTAGTAAATGTGTTCTGTTTGTGATGCCAACTGAACAATGTTTACTTTTCGGTCAAGTTTCCCTTTGTTAGCAACTAATATTGTCTCTCACAGTATTGCCACAGTTCACTGACCAAGTTAATTCATTCTGCGGGTCCACCGCAGCCCCTGGACAGTAGCCCGCTAACGTGAGCTAGCTAAGTAGTGTAAACTTAGATGACATTACTTGTTTCACCACCAGTTTTTTTCCAAAGTTAAAGTATGCCACTACCGTTAGGGCAGCCAAAAACTAAAAAGGTTCTTCCTGAACTCCTAGACATCATTGTGGAAAATTATACACTTCTTATGACAGCTTTGATTCAAATGCTTGTGTACTGTAGGGAGAAGTCACTGCAGTAATGGCGACTTGTTTACCTTGGGTACTTCCTTGGATTTGTGTATAAGTATAATAAAGAAGCTTCAGATTTGTGTCTGCCCTGCAGCATTACAGGACTCAGAATTTCTTGGAATTGTCTCGTTTATGTGGTCTTGACATCCTTTTTTGGGAAGGATTTGAGTTTGGATAAGGAAAACAAGGAACTCATTGTAAATTAAATGTTACATCCAGTAAAATAAAAAGGCCTGTTGGAGATCAGATTTACTGTTGTGACACTGAAGAATGCCTGTGCACTTTGTGGAAGATGCACACCAGTTTTCCTTCGCTGCTTCCAAGCAATATGAATTCATATCTTGACAAAGTGCGTCTTAAAATCCAAGAAGCTATGTTTTAAAGTGTCATAGTTTAATGACTCTCCTGGGAGCAAAAACAAGGTTTGAGGAACTCAATATTCTGTCTGTGGGTCAACAGGGTCCAGAGTTCAATGGCTACCTGGTGGGTCGAGGGAACGCCAGAGATTACGATCTCAACCGTAACTTTCCAGACCTGAATGCACTCATGTACTACTACGAGAAGACCAACGGACGAAACCACCACCTGCCCCTGCCGGATAACTGGGAGCAACAGGTCAGTGCTACTGGATAAACAGGGAACATCCATTAATCTGTGTCTGTGCATATATGTGCAAATACATGTATGTGCTTGCGTGGGAGTGAGGAAGATGGATGGATGTACACAAATGAGTACATTTCTCATGCTTGTGTGAGTGTGTTTCCAGTGTTTGAATACGGAGTTGAATAATGAGCGACTGTAACATAGCTGAGTTATCTTGGCTTTAACTTTGTTGACATAAACGAATTCATGAGATTTGTATTGGATGAGATTCCACTGCCAGCTGAGCTTTTCCTAAATAAAAAGAAAGGGGCCCCTAAATTCAAACAGCAAGTGGACCCAGTGAATCGCTCCGTAGGCCGTCTGTTTCATGTGTATGTTTGTGTGTGCCTCTACAGCCTGGACCGTTTGGATGGGTGTGTTTGCTTATCTTACTGTAAAACCTATATCTCCTCATATAAACTGTGCTTTTCTTCATCTGGGTCAGACGGAGGCTGCTCTCCTTTGTCTTTGATATATGAAACATGCTGGCAAAATGGAAGCCTTGCTCGTTCCAACTCAGATGACAAAGCGCAACAAAAGCGTCACTGAAAATATCCTTTCAGATCCACCCTTACAACCTCTGAATATTTTGAGATCTGCTTGTTTGGTGAATTTTTTGGAGCGCAGGAGATACATTCCAATCTCAGAATAAGCTTTGAAAGACAAATAAATAAAGTTGGCATACAGACGCCCTGTAAAGCTCCCTCGCTCTTGGAATCATAAAACCTGATGTGATATAGGTACTGTATATGAAGACTTTAAGCTTCAGCTAAACATTTTTGTCATTCTGTCACCACCATGAGAATTTGAACCGATCTACTCTGCAGTCTCAGAGTGTAACTGTTACCTGCTACTTCCAGATACTGCGTGACTCTCCACAAACCTGTGATTTCAAAATCATCAGCTCAGTGCCAAGTCTGTCTTTGAAAGGTAAACACTTTTACCCAGTGGCGCCCTCACGGGGCGATAGGGGGCCACGGTCCCTCTGATACCATTGCTGCCATCCTTCAATGGGTCCCCCCGGCTAAATAAACTGGAGGTTGTTCTTACTGTCTTTAAAAGGCTGTGGCCTGTCAATGAGCTAGCCAACCAAATGTATCCATTGATACCATTCCAAGTCCATTTCAGCAGTTAGGCACAATTTTAGTGAGGGAATAAAGCCCAGTTCAGATCAAAGATTCACAACGAGATGAAATCGTTTTAGAACGCTGCAGAGAAAAGTTGCAGTGGTGTGAACTGGCTGGTCTGAGCTTGACTCAAGCTGGCTGATGGTGTCACCTGCAACTCATCTGGTCACATCGCCAGTGGCTGGTTTTAGAACGTAGATTACATCACCTGTTTCTACAGCCAGTCGACTTGTTGTGAAGTTCGCTGGTCAAGTCAAAATAACGCAGACGACGTGTACACCTGCTGCGGCACCAGGTGCTCCGTCCCTGCCGAGCCCTCTGTTTTCCATCCTCATGGTGTGCTGGTGTCGGACAGTGGGTCGCTTCTGCTGCTTGCTGTATATGCTTATGCCCCCCCCCAACACACATACAGTCCATCTAATGCTCGTTTTGTTTGTGTTTTTCGCCATTTCATCACTACTACAAATGCAGCTGTAGCCAGTATCTCACTATCACTATCAATCATATTTAAGTAGCTACAAATTATATTCAGCCACACAATAAGTCTGAAAAGCTGGAAATCAGAGTGGAAGTACAGAGAGTTGTTGCATAGAGATGATACACCATCTCATCTAGTTGCATTGGTGTGAACTGGCAGGTTTTTAGAACGTTGCAGAAAGGGGCATTGTGAGTAGTTGCAGGTTTTAACTCGTCTCATCAAGAATCTTTGGTCTGATATGGGCTTAACTGACATGGCCATTTTCACAGGGGTCCCTTAAACTCTCACCTCAAGATATCTGAATGAAAATGGGTGCTAAAGGCATCCATAAGACTCCCATGGGCTTGAGAATCAATCTATTCCTTCAAACTAAAGCTGTATTTGTCTTTTTAAAGAAAAGGACAACCAGCCTATTTGAGGTACAATGTAAAGATCAGATTATAATACATCATTTTAACTGTAAAACAAGAAACCAAAGTACTCAATTCCTTAACTTTCATGTTTACTTCAACTAGCCCGTATACTACAACATCTGCAACAGCAAATTCCTGAAATTCAATTATGGCTTTTGGTTTTGGTCTTCCACCCAAAGATTTTTAGTGGCATCATCTGGCCACCCCTAGGAAAAAGTTCTGTGGGCGCCACTGTTTCACCCCCTGTGCTCTTTTCCAGTGGGTAGTGAACAACTGCTAAAGCCCTGGTGGGTATTTTTCTTGCAGTGGCACTATTGAAACCCAATAATCAACTTCACTGAAATATTTATAACACTGCAGAAACACGCTAAACTCTGTGAACAGCCAGGTACTGCACATGCAACTGCATGTCCTGTCGATTAGTTATAAAAAAATATAAGAAACAGACACTTGCCCTTCACTGAGAATAACACCAGGGGGGATACACAGTGTCATTACAAAAAAGTTGTTCAGTATTGCAGGATTATCTGTAGTAGAGGCACAGTTTTGTTCTGGGTGACTTTACTGTATTTCACTGTGCACTTGTTATTTCAGATCACTGCAGTGTAAAATGTAGACAGAAGGGGAGGGTGAGAGTAAGTGCTGTCAAACTATTGCTAATAGTCAGCTGTAAAGTACATTTTAAGTATTAAGGTCAGGTCCTTGGGGATGTCTCGTCTGCAGGCGTCTTATCTCCAACAGACACTTAGAGGGCTTCTGTTTTCAAGGTTAACTTCCCCAATGTTTTTACTCTAATTTGGCTCTCTGGTCCCTGCTTGAAACCACTGGGTAGTATTACGGCTGGATAATTTAATGTCTCTGAAAATGCAATAAAACATCCCTCTAAGTATTCAAAGTCAAATGTAGTCAAATATATATTACAGTGTTTGTTTCCATCACACTGTTGACCATATTACACATACATGAGTGTGGCCTTATTTCAGACGGTAGTGCATAGGGGTAAAAACAATATTGTGATGTTATGACTTTACCTGGAGGGATTTAACATTCACAGATACATGTAGTATGAAGAACAAAAGGTCTGACAAAGATTTTTATGTCACACTTTATTTTACAGTTCTCTAATAAGACATACTTTGTATCAAATTATGCTGTAGTTAATCAGTTTCATTTTGTTTACTGAAGAATTTTCTTCAAATGAGCAATAACTGACCCTGTTAGTAAGTGAAACTATAGTAAATAAAGGCCAAATACTGTATTGTTGTCTGAACTCTCAGTGATTTGCCGGACTATTACAATTCCGTTAAATTATTTTATTACAGCCTGTGTTGTCTAATTAAGCTATATGAGCCCATGCTGGTAGCATTCATTGAAATGTGGTGTCTAATTAGCTGCAGCATAATTTGGTAGTATAAAAGTTGGATAAAGTCTAACTGTAACATATTTTGGATCTGATATGGTATTGTATTTTATTTCTAATTAGTCTATGATCTTGTAAAATGGTGTTTAATTATGTATGATGATCTCCTACTTTGTTTCTAAGTATAATTTGGCATTAAAGTGTCTAAGTATAGTATAGTTTGGGTCTACTACAGCATTATATGGTTTTTAAAGCTAGGGTAAGCGGAATCAGGGTTGTGCGCTGCTCATTCGCTCAGCCTCTCCTTCCTCCACTCTCTTTCTGTGGTCCTTCTGCCTCACTCCCCACCACTGTGGGGAGCTCTGGAGATGGACCTTTGATTGGCAGCTGTGCCAGCTCGAATTTGGCCAGTGCAACCCCCAGTGTCGGGTGTCACAGTTGGCTGTGTTAAGGTAGCAACAAAAAGTTTGCTGATCCGGTGTGGAGTCAGGGCTGTTCAGTTCCCCGGCGCTGGGGTTTGCATCAGCTGGATTTGTGTTGCTACTGCTAACTAACAGCTGCTAACTTGGGGTTCAGCTCCAACACATTCTCACTACAACCTGGTCACATACAGTATTGTTGCTTGGTCATGGACTTTCCCTCATCTAGATACGATGTGCAAAGTATCTAGACGGTTGATGACGTCCTGTTGTTGGCGTGTGAAGTTTTGCCTCTTACATGCATTGTCTTTCTTCAAAATACATTTCTGTTTTCAGGGGAAATTTACTGTTTATATGCAGTGTCTTTCAAAATAAATGCATTACTTTGATACAAAACCACAAATTGACGCATGTGGTTGGATTTAGGTAACAAAAGCACCTGGTTGGCTTTAGGAAAAAAGAACAGGATTTGGCTTTATAATCTTATGGGACCTGAACACCACTCTCCTGGCTGAAAGTCAGTGTTTGTTGGACCCATCCACCACCCCTCCCACCTGACATGGACTTCCGTTGCCTTAATCTTCGTTCTTGTGCCGAGGCTGTTGTTGACACTGTAATTTGAACTGAGTTGTTGATTTGATTTGTCTAGCTGTTAAGCTGAAGCCACAGCTATGTGCATTAAAATTTGATTAGCAGATTTTCTCTCCATCTTTGAAATGCTTCGTCAATTTTGACACATTTTATTTTGTTTGTCAGACTCTCTTTTTGAAAAGTCAGTCTTGCTTGTTTGAGTTGCTTTGCAGTGTAGACAGCTGCTACCAATGCTGGCAAAGCAACTTTTTCTGCAAGACTTCCTGCCATTGAACTGAGCTCTGAATTAAGGGAACAGTGCACACATCTGCATTTGTAGAACAGCTGAATGCCCTCTCTCTGAAAAGACCTGTGATTGGCCAAAGTCTCACAGGATTTTTGCCCAATGACAGCCAAGTAAACTGCCTACCCCTGCTTTAATTACAGCATCATTTAGGTGTACTGTGCCTAGTTAGGGTGTTACTGTCTTTGTCCTTTCGATTTTACTTTTGGGGCAGTTTTGCCTTTAGTGGTAAGACCACTATAGATAGACAGAAAAGGTCACTCTACCCGGTGAGCTAGCAAGCTGTTACCTGTTTAATAAAGAACAAATTATTTCTAGTTTTCGTCTGATTTGATACAAAGTACGGCTCACTGTAAAATAAAATGCAGCCGATTTTTTAAATGTCTTATTATGATAATTTGTTTTTTTTATATTACAAATCAATGAAGTATTTGTGTTCCCAAGCCAAGGACAGCCATTTATTCATCTTTTTCCTATTTACTAGTTCCTGGGCTGCAAATGTGTTGAGAAAACTAAAACACTGGTCCTCCCAGTCGCGAGCTGGCTGTCTACCCACATGACTGCCTGCTGAACGGCAAACACAAAGAGTAACTGTGCCACTGTTACAGATACTTCATTCATGCCGGTCGGGATTACATCCTCACAGGCTGCATGAAGCCACAAGCCTCCTGTGCTCGCCTGCAGGCTCAGCCATGCTACATTTTAATTAGCCAACTGATGATGCTTCATACAGGCGAGAGAGACTGTTTCACAAAATGATGCAAATTCAGACAGGGCAAAGTTGGAAAAGATATCTAGACAAATTTTTTTATCAGCTGCAATAACTCAGGAACCTCCAGGTGACCTACACATTAGACTATTTTTGTTCCTGTAAGAGGACATCCCTCATACAGTGTGAAATCTGACCCTGTCTGTCGACGAACCAATGAGATATCTAGAATATGTGGATTCCTGTACATTCATTATTAAGATGGCATGGCACCCCATCTGTTCAGTTATCTAAGTTTTGTAACACTAGGATATGATTGTCAGTGTGTGAGCGTGCCCTTCATGTGTAACCCTACACCCTGGTGGTGGCTCTGACTTCAAACACAGTGTATATAAAGATCCACAGACAATAAACACCTGTCAGTCCTCAAAACAGAAGTCCTACTTCAAGGCCAGGCGTCCCTGATCGCCCTGATTATTCTTCAGCTGAACCAGACTGTGTTTATTGTCCCACATACCTCATTCAAGGAGAGGCATTACTCCTTGTCTCCCTGCATGATATATGACTGGGAGCGTGTGAGGATAGTTAGCGCTGACAGAGAAAATAAATGGCAGCATGAAGTGGAATTTAAAGGTTTAATATGTCTGAAGCATTGCATGAGAGACGGAGTAACGGTTGTGTTTCTGTCCTGGCAGCTTTAATCTTGCATCGTCTTGTGAAATTGTCTTTCTACTGAATTCCAGACACAAAAACAGAATCATGGTGAAAATATTTGCATATGGTAAAGCAGAGAAAACTAGGATTTGTCCAAATAACCAGCCAAGCAGAGAAGCCAGTGGTTCTGGGTGAAAAGAAAACCAGATGTTCTTCAGTCCACTGGTGTTGTTTATGACAATGTCTGGGATGAAGTGAAAATGTATCAGTAACAAGACAATATGCAGTAGGTCTGGCAGGCACCAAGAGGCCATTGGACCATTAAATATTAGGATGCGAATGAATGTATGGAGTATAGTTGGACTATGTTTCACAAATCTGCCGGTGTTTATATGCCAATGTTTATCGTATCAGGGCAAGCATGGCGAAAATAATTGGCAGCTGGCATTACTGTCCTCATGAGGCTGTAGCACACTCATTTTTTAAGCTAAAGGAAGCAAAGGTGTTGGTGTCTTGTGAAACTAGACAACCTAAGGCATCTAGTGGCACCAACCAGCTTGCTGGAAAATGGGTCACATAACACTCCAAATTTAGGTTAAATTTTGACAAGGACACAACTGGCATTGCCTTTGTCAAAGGGGTCCTTTGAACTCTCACCTCAAGATATCTCACTGAAAATGGGTTCTAGGGTAACTATGACTCTCTCCTAAAGTTCAGGGGGCTTGTTCCCAGTAAATGTACTCCTTCAAATTAAAGCTGTATGTGTCTTTGTAAGGAAAAGGACAACCAGCCTTTTTGTAGAACAAACATGCTGATACATAACACATCAAAACAGGATTGTTGTGGTACTTAAAATGTCAACTGTACTGGGATTCGTCAGTGCATATTAGGTAATTAGGAATGTTAACTACAAAATAAGAAACAGAGTATATCTGTATGCAATTCCTTAACTTTCATGTTGTCTTCAACTAGCCTATACACTTCACCCCAAGATTTTCAATACTGTACTACAATGAAATAAGTAGCTTCAGTCAGTTTGTCTTTGTATGTATGTCCATATGTCATGCAAATTGCCCTGTAAATATATGAGCCTTAAAAGTTATATTTATGTATGTCCTCCACAGGTTGAACCAGAGACTTTGGCGGTCATAAAATGGATGCAAAACTACAATTTTGTCCTGTCAGCTAACCTCCATGGAGGAGCCGTGGTAGCCAATTACCCCTTCGACAAGTCGAGAGACCCTCGCATCCGAGGGAGGACAACATACGCTGCCACTCCTGATGACAAAATCTTCAGAAAGGTGCGCTGCAGATTAAAAATTCTTTCCAGATGTTGTACACATCTGATCTCATCACTGCCTGTTGTGCATGTGTGTTTGTGTACGAAAACGCGAATGATTGGGCACATGTGCGTTTGTGCGTGATAACAGTTGGCGAGGACCTACTCGTACGCACACAGCTGGATGCACAAGGGTTGGAACTGTGGGGACTTCTTCGATGAGGGAATCACTAACGGGGCCAGCTGGTACTCTCTGTCCAAAGGTAAGCAAAACATCTGGTCCTGAAGAGAAAGCAACAGATAAAACAAGAGTTTTAAAAACAATAGAAGCTCAACAAACAGCAGGTGAAGGCAGGTCAAGACTACCCATGGGAAAGAACAGTCTGAATTTACCTACCAGCACCATAAAGGACAATAGTGACTCACAACCTCCACCTACTAACAGATTGTTCTTTGTGCAAAATTCCAATGTGTTGGAGAGCGTCCATTATTATTCCCCTTCCAAAGAAAGCCAAGGCCACCTGCATGAATGATGGCAGGCGCTGGCATAGACTTCAGCATGAATGACATGCCTTGAGTGGCTCGCAAGGCAAGCTTTCCCGGTGTCGTCATGAACTCTCTGACTCTTTCCAAGGCCTCCATGCTCTCCTTTTGCCTTTAACCTCTTCACCCCTCTCTACACCAACAGCTGCACTCCCACTGACCCGTCAGCTTAACTGCCCACATTTGTAAATGACACATGTCAACAACAACCTTAGGGATTGTATGAAAGTTATTAGCGGGTAAAGGGAGGGTAGTCTACTGAAAGACGAGTAGTCTGATTTCTTGGAAGTGCACAGCCATTTTATGTCACCTCATTTCATTTTTTATGTCCACATCATTTTGTCCCTGATAGTGGTTTAGAAAGTAGTTAATGGTTTAAACACAGTGTGGCTGGTGACTGGTACGTTCGGGACACACAATTCAACATTTGCCATAAAAGACCCCTCTTAAGTCCCGTCCTTTTTAGCTCTGTGCCCCAATAACAGTTGAGCACACTTGGAACCAGTCAGAACCTCATTCATGTCTAGATGGTAACCCCAGATTTGCAATATGTTCAGCATTTTACAGGATTATTTGAACCAAAACTATTCACTTTCCCTAACCCTAACCAAGTGCTTTTTGTGCTTACACCTAACCAGACCTTAACCACAGTGTTGCCACACCATTCAATAGCAAGACAAGAATATTTTCAAGTGGCTCCAGAGAGTTTCGCAATTCTAGGTTTACCATGTTGCCACAGACCTGAATTTCTGTGAACTTTCCCCCTCCCTGTCATACAAACGTTGCCATTAGTTGGGCTTTATGCAAGACCAGTGCTGAAACATCAAAAAAAGAAAGAACAGCAGAGGAAGGAAAGACCAAAAAAAAAAAAAAAAAGTCTGGTCTGGACATACTGATGTTGACAAGTTAGCTAACTTGCTTGCTTCCTCCAGTGTTGGTTAGTAATACCTACCATGATTACAACATGCGCATAAAGAACATGCGTACTGATGACACATCAAAGTTGTGCAAATAGACAACAAAAATGTGATGCAAATTCCATTAGCTGTATTAGCTTTGTTTAACTCTGGCAACTTTTACCCCTGTGTTTGTTTGGTTTTGGTAACCCCATAAACTCAAGGTTAACCCTTGTCCACAGGAGGGCCAGCAAGCCCTGCACTGGACTTTTGGCAGGACTGTGCCAGTGTGAAAGCTTTTTAGCCCCATGCTAACAGTTCCTTTTGCCCCAGGCTAACAGTTTCTTTAACCCCAGTCTGACAGTTCCTTTGTCCCCAGCATAACAATTCCTTTAACCCCAGGCTAACAGTTTCTTTAACCCCAGCTAACAGTTCCTTTAGCCCCAGGCTAACAGTTCCTTTGTCCCCAGGCTAACAGTTCCTTTAGCCCCAGGCTAACAGTTCCTTTGTCCCCAGGCTAACAGTTTCTTTAACCCCAGCTAACAGTTCCTTTAGCCCCAGGCTAACAGTTCCTTTAGCCCCAGTCTGACAGTTCCTTTAGCCCCAGTCTGACAGTTCCTTTAACCCCAGGCTAACAGTTTCTTTAACTCCAGCTAACAGTTCCTTTGTCCCCAGGCTAACAGTTCCTTTAGCCCCAGTCTGACAGTTCCTTTAGCCCCAGTCTGACAGTTCCTTTGTCCCCAGACTAACAGTTCCTTTAGCCCCAGGCTAACAGTTCCCTTAGCCCCAGGCTAACAGTTTCTTTAACCCCAGCTAACAGTTCCTTTGTCCCCAGGCTAACAGTTCCTTTAGCCCCAGTCTCACAGTTCCTTTAGCCCCAGTCTGACAGTTCCTTTGTCCCCAGGCTAACAGTTCCTTTAGCCCCAGTCTGACAGTTCCTTTAATCCCAGGCTAACAGTTTCTTTAATCCCAGCTAACAGTTCCTTTAGCCCCAGGCTAACAGTTCCCTTAGCCCCAGTCTGACAGTTCCTTTAATCCCAGGCTAACAGTTTCTTTAATCCCAGCTAACAGTTCCTTTATCCCCAGGCTAACAGTTCCTTTAGCCCCAGTCTGACAGTTCCTTTAGCCCCAGTCTGACAGTTCCTTTGTCCCCAGGCTAACAGTTCCTTTAGCCCTGGGCTAACAGCTCACTTAGCTAAGTGAGCTGTGAAAGCCGCTTTGGCTATGCAATGTGTTAGACTCAGGTATGTCAAAAAGAAAACTACATTTTAAAGATTGTTAAAAGCAATGGCTGGGGTCTTTCACAATCTTTACAGACATATTACTTTGTGCATAGTCACAGCTTAGGTTAGCTAATGTTAGCAAAACGTTGGCTAACTAGCTAGCTAACGCGTACTTACATCAAGAGGAGATAGCCTAACATCAGCTGGGGTTGCCACCTTCTTATTTCTGTGGTTAAAATAACATTAAAGACTTCTGAAAAATGATAGGGTGGTTGCTTACATATTTTTAAGCTGACATGAATTATCGTTAGCCAAAAGCTCAAGGCTTACATTCCTTTATGTTATCTCTGCAAGGCTACATGCTGCCCCAAAGTAACCTTCTACAGTAAAGAGAGACTATTTGGCACTATGGTCTGTACTTAGTTAAAAAAATATACATAGATAAAGTACTTTACTGATCCCCAGAGGAGGGAAAGGGGAAAAGAGGACACATACCTGGCAGTGCAGGAGCAATGCTGACTTACAGTCTTTCATCCTAGGTCTCTGTGTTGCTTCTCCCTTTTTCCATTAAGACAGGAGTGATTTTGCCTCAATTCATGTCATTTTGATTTGTTGATAAAGTTAACATTGTGAATATATCTTTCCATTGCATACTGCAGTCCTTGCTGTCAACTTAACAGAATCATGTTAGTCAAGCTTGTGTGACCTAGCAACATTAACTAAAGGGGGCGAGACTTTGAATAGGTCAATTGTTTGTAATGTGAAAATTGGTTGCTCTGTTTACATATTAAGTTTACATGATAGATCGTCTTACATTTGCTCATTTATGCACTGAGGGAGAAAGCCTTTTATGCACCAAGTATATTAAAAGAAAGTAGAAATTTAAAACTGTTACATCATTTTGAAATAGTGGCCGTGTTGCTATTTTTTGTAAGTTGAGGGAAACATCCATTGGAATTTTTAATAAAGCTAGGGAGGGACTTGCTTTTGTATAATGTGAACCATAAGGTTTAGCTGCCCTTTCCACCCCAATAATTTTCATACAGTCCCTGACTCCCTTAGCAGTCTGCAAATGGGAGAAAATCTTGACTTTGATCCACAACTGCTGCAGCCTGTCTTGATTAAATTTCAGATATATCACTGAAAACATTTTAACATCATCCGTCCTTTTTTAACATGTCTCTGCCTCCTCCGTGCTGTTGGACTATAATTTTCTGTACTTCTGACTGCAGAAAAATTGAAAAATAAAAAAGCAATTGGCGTATAACACCCATAATTGGTTTCACATGGAAGCACATAAACACATGTACGTGACTTTTACAAATAGTTGTATTTTTATCAGCCTAATTTTACTATTATACAAGTGCTAAAACCAGCCAAACCAAATGTGCTACACTGGAGCAGATTTAAAATTACACTTGCAGTGTGTTATATTTTTAGTCTAGTGTCATCCAGTGTGTCCTGTCAGCAGTCAACCATGTCGGATTTACTGTTCTCCAACTGCTCCTAGAAAATAAAAACCGTGAATATTTGAGGTTTTATTTTTGCATTTTTGTGTGACATGATAGTAGCCAGAGTGCATAGTGGATCTGTCATTAGGTCTTGTTTTAATACAATATTATTTACTGGCATTGGCCACCTACAGGCCATTAGGAGTTATACTAGCTCCGGCACTGGCAGGCACATTAAAGTCCGCATCCCCCCTCGATTAGTTTATGAGAAATGTTTTGCTAGAATGCCTGGAAGTTACAGTACACCAGGTTCGTCAAAATGTCTGGGCATGTATTCAATTTCAATTCAGTTAATCTATAACTGCTACAATAACAAGACCCGTGTCTTTGATCTGTAAATCCTGGTCTGGACTGGTCGGGATTAGTCTTTGGAATGTGTTGAGCTTTTTAGGTTGAGTCATGCAAGCTTTTGAATTGGATGAAAACGCCCACAGTCGCATTTCGTAGGAGCATGTTATGTTTATTTTAGCAACTCCTTTCACTCCAAGTGTTATGTCATGGTCTATGAGGTTAGATTTGAACCTTACCTCCCGATTCCTGGCCTCATCATGCCTTAAGCTTTGAGGAAAAGTAGTGCTGTAGTTGCAGAGACTTAGAGGATTGAAGTTTTCAAAAAGCCACTCTGCTGTTGGCCTAATATTAGTCTGTGTTAAAGCTCTGTCAAAAACAACAAAATGCAGTGGTTTGGAAAAATCAGCTTTGACTATGTGAAAAAATGTAGTAAGGCTCCAATGACTGAAAATATGTAACAGTGGCTTTTAGATGGACTGAAATGATGAATGAAATCAACTCCTTACAAACTTGAACAGCTCCTTTAAGGGGTGAACTAAGGCCCCGTGTAAACAACTCAATGCTGAAAAATAAAAAAAATGCATCTTCCCTTGAGGTCTAAAGTAAAGAGTCTGTTTCTGTGCGTTTCAGGCATGCAAGACTTCAACTACCTGTACACCAACTGTTTTGAGATCACCCTGGAGCTGAGCTGTGACAAGTTTCCTCCAGCATCGGCACTACCCAGGGAATGGCTTGGCAACCGTGAAGCTCTGGTGTCATACCTTGAACAGGTCAGAACACACAACACTGTCCTCCTTCCCGAATATGATTGTATAGGTTGTTTTTACAAGCAGAAATTACAACCCATAATCATGTTTCTTTTCAGGCAACGACCTCTAGTGGCCATTGTAATTATTACTGGAGCAAGTCAACCATCCCAGTACAGCCTGTTTCAAACTTGACAACATTCTAAATGGGTCCAAGTGTATTTCATTATGTATTGTTTGTTAATGCAGCAGCTGACAAGGAAACTTCCTTGGTAGCTGACAGGAAATAAAACAGGGACAGGCTGCTGCCATGGCAAGAATAGCAATGAAACAGCCTATAACAGCGGTTCCCAACTGGTCATTAGTTCAAGGTCCACACGGTTTAATATATTGAGCATCATACTTGCTTTTGGCCATGTTGTCGAGCTAGTTGGCTGTCTGTTAAATAGCTGTCCATTAGTTATTTAGTCTACAGCAGGAAATGACACTTCAAAATAAAAGCTATGAGCCAGAAATTCACTGTACTTCAAAATTAAGTGTGGTTACAAACTTAACATGTTCACGAGTCACTTGCAGTCCATTCAGAATGGACCCACGACCCACCAGTTGGAAACCACTGACCTATAAAGGCAGACAAAGTCAGCATAACTGGATGGATCAAACTAACACAGGACTTTCATCCAGGAAACAGGTGTTTGTGTCCCGTGTGAAACCTAAAGTCAATGTGTTATTTCAAGAACATAACGTTATATGTCATATCATTTAAGTTGCATGACGAGATGTGTCACATGATGTTACCTTAGTAACAAATGTACCTATTTTAAGCCAAATCATGACCATAACCCTTACCGGTTATGGTCAGCCTGTCATTCAAGTGGCGCATCCCTTAAATATGCGTAACTTTATTCACCCCTGTACAGTTGTCATGAATATTGTAATTAGTGAAAGACCAAAACTGCTTTTTGTACCAGGCTGTAAAAATTAATTTCTGCTGTAAAGACATTTTAACAAGTGTCCATTAGGTGAACTGCAGTTCTTGGCACTTCCGTATTGGCTTCATTTATCAGCCTCGGAGGTAACCACTTACATTAACCACATGTTTAAAACTACGTCCATTAGCTGTCATTTACAAGGTGTTCTGTCATCCATCAGTAGGGGCGCTTATGTGGGAAATGCTCCTGTGGGTTGTATTCAGAGGGTAGGAACAAACAACCTATGTGGTCATCATTGTTGGAACTCACATTTACTAGGGCTACACAATAAATCATTTTTTTAATCGTCATTACAATGTCAACTTGCATGAAAAACACTTGGCAGAAACGGCAGAAACGTGCACATTGATATACAGTACAGGCCAAAAGTTTGGACACACCTTCTCATTCAATGCGTTTTCTTTATTTTCATGACTATTTACATTGTAGATTCTCACTGAAGGCATCAAAACTATGAATGAACACATGTGGAGTTATGTACTTAACAAAAAAAGGTGAAATAACTGAAAATATGTTTTATATTCTAGTTTCTTCAAAATAGCCACCCTTTGCTCTGATTACTGCTTTGCACACTCTTGGCATTCTCTCAATGAGCTTCAAGAGGTAGTCACCTGAAATGGTTTCCACTTCACAGGTGTGCCTTATCAGGGTTAATTAGTGGAATTTCTTGCTTTATCAGTGGGGTTGGGACCATCAGTTGTGTTGTGCAGAAGTCAGGTTAATACACAGCCGACAGCCCTATTGGACAACTGTTAAAATTCATATTATGGCAAGAACCAATCAGCTAACTAAAGAAAAACGAGTGGCCATCATTACTTTAAGAAATGAAGGTCAGTCAGTCCGGAAAATTGCAAAAACTTTAAATGTGTCCCCAAGTGGAGTCGCAAAAACCATCAAGCGCTACAACGAAACTGGCACACATGAGGACCGACCCAGGAAAGGAAGACCAAGAGTCACCTCTGCTTCTGAGGATAAGTTCATCCGAGTCACCAGCCTCAGAAATCGCAAGTTAACAGCAGCTCAGATCAGAGACCAGATGAATGCCACACAGAGTTCTAGCAGCAGACCCATCTCTAGAACAACTGTTAAGAGGAGACTGCGCCAATCAGGCCTTCATGGTCAAATAGCTGCTAGGAAACCACTGCTAAGAGAGGCAACAAGCAGAAGAGATTTGTTTGGGCCAAGAAACACAAGGAATGGACATTAGACCAGTGGAAATCTGTGCTTTGGTCTGATGAGTCCAAATTTGAGATCTTTGGTTCCAAGCGCCGTGTCTTTGTGAGACGCAGAAAAGGTGAACGGATGGATTCCACATGCCTGGTTTCCACTGTGAAGCATGGAGGAGGAGGTGTGATGGTGTGGGGGTGTTTTGCTGGTGACACTGTTGGGGATTTATTCAAAATTGAAGGCACACTGAACCAGCATGGCTACCACAGCATCCTGCAGCGACATGCCATCCCATCCGGTTGGCGTTTAGTTGGACGATCATTTATTTTTCAACAGGACAATGACCCCAAACACACCTCCAGGCTGTGTAAGGGCTATTTGACCAAGAAGGAGAGTGATGGAGTGCTGCGGCAGATGACCTGGCCTCCACAGTCACCGGACCTGAACCCAATCGAGATGGTTTGGGGTGAGCTGGACCGCAGAGTGAAGGCAAAGGGGCCAACAAGTGCTAAACACCTCTGGGAACTCCTTCAAGACTGTTGGAAAACCATTTCAGGTGACTACCTCTTGACGCTCATCGAGAGAATGCCAAGAGTGTGCAAAGCAGTAATCAGAGCAAAGGGTGGCTATTTTGAAGAAACTAGAATATAAAACATGTTTTCAGTTATTTCACCTTTTTTTGTTAAGTACATAACTCCACATGTGTTCATTCATAGTTTTGATGCCTTCAGTGAGAATCTACAATGTAAATAGTCATGAAAATAAAGAAAACGCATTGAATGAGAAGGTGTGTCCAAACTTTTGGCCTGTACTGTATGTTTAATCATTACAAGTAATATCATTGTGATTTTTAAACAACATCACTCCATATTGTATATATTCCTCATATCATGCAGCCTCAACATACACGCTCTCACTATCTGACAAATTACTGGTCACTTACAGCTCAGTGCACACAAACACAAGACACACAGTACAGTCACACACAAAACCCATCTACCAAGAGTCCTGAGCCCAATCCTCTGGATTCTTGTAAATATTGGCTGGGACTCCCTGGATCAAGTGCCTTAAAATAAGCTACCTGAAATTCAGTGAAATACAAGTAATCTGACTTTTACCCTTCATCAAGTATGAAAAGAGGCCTTGGTTTGAGGACAAATTACCCTTTATCCAAGGTTGTCAGAGTGCTGAGATAAAATACAGTCATCCATTGCCAGTAATAGTGTTTCTTAAGCCACGAGGGAGGGCTTGGATATGGAAAACTTTTTCTGCAGCACTGATTAAACAGACTGAGCTGAAAGGGCCCGCAGATACTGTTCTGGTTTTGTTTTACTGTATGCAGACCACAGGGGCCAGGAAGGTTAATAAGGGCTTAAGTTTTGGGAAAGTTGTATCAGAAGTGTATTTTATGACCTCATATGACATGTTTACAAAGATATCTATGGTCACACATACCTGTATTAGCACATATTTTATGTTATTATATTTTCAGTGGCATAAGCTCAAGCACAATACAGTCCAACTAAACAGAATACCTTGTGTTTTTCAGGTGCATCATGGGATAAAAGGAATGGTGTATGATGAAAACAACAACCCCATCGGCAACGCTGAGATTTCAGTGGCTGGCGTCAATCATGATGTGACCAGTGGTGAGGAGGGGCTGGAGGGGTGTCGGTTAAATATGTTTACTTCTTAACTGCAGTGTTGAATAAGTATGTGAGTGTGTGGGACATGTAGTAAATGATCTGTTAATGTCCTGGCCAGTGATGTATCAGAATAGTGCTGTCAGGACTGACACTGGAAAGCAGCAAGTCGCCATCTAGTGGTTAATGGTGGAAATGTACTTTGAAAATAATGCGAACTATGTATATGCACTGTATTTACATTAACCTGAAAACTGTACTTATGTTACGTATGTCAGCTCTGAGGCACTATTATAATTTTACACTAGTTTATACTCGACTGCATTTAAGGTAGAAGTATCTTACTGTTTTTAAAGGCATTTTTTATCTGACAGCTTTAGTTACAACTTAAGATTTTAGAACTTGTAATGAACTTGTCAAGTCTGATGCATTATTATACAGTAAATTGAACAACTCACCAGAGGAGGAGCAGAGGATGTCATCTGGGGCCCCAAATGTTTTCTCAGAGGCCCTGAATCTTATAGGTTTTAGAATATCTTGTTATCAGATGATAACATATGCCCATGTTGTTTATCCTACTGTGCTATTCCCTAAAGAAACTTAACGAGCAATTCTGTTTACGTCAAATTCATACCCTACTTACAGTATATAATGTAGCTTTCTTAGGTGGCAGGAGTAAAATTTAGTCATCGGCAACATTGGTTGTGTTTTGGTTTCAGAATGATGAAGATAGTTGGAGAACAATTATAGGATGTAGGTCAGGGACACTCAACTTGCTTTGCCTGGAGGCCACTTTTGCAAAATGACAGAAGGACGTGGGCCAGTTAATAAACAAAAAATAGTAATTATTATAGAAATATTTAGCTCAGACCACTGTCAGCAGCCCAGGGGATAAACAAGTTCTATTTTAATGCTTTATTTTATTTTTTTAATGCACTAGTAACTAATTTGAATTCAAAGTACCAAAAACTTACCATTATGAGTCAGTTTATTTTCACTGCGAACTAGGAAATGATCGGCAGGCCACCTGGCACCCTCTCATGGCCCAGATTTGGCCCTAGGGTTGCAAATTTGAGTATCACTGATGTAGGCTCTACAGGATGATTTTTTTCCCCCTTGGTAACTATCATGTTTTTCCCAAATGATGTATGGATTTTTAGGCATTCTATTATCTCAAATTTCTTGTAAAGTAGTGCATATAGCTGCTGTAAATGAGGATAAGTTTCCACAGTGGAGCATGCCCCTTAGTTAGCTATTATTGGCTACTGTTACTTTTCGTCCCTAGGAGGAGAACTGTGTTATTTCTACTTTCCAAAGTTGCATAGTCTTGCTTAAAATAAATGTTGCTGATCTTAAGTACTTTTACTTAAGGACAATTTCAAATGCAATACTTTTTGAGTACTTTTACAATGTGGTACTACTGAACTTAACTTAAGGATCTGAATACTTTTTCTTCTGTCACTGCATGAACTAAAATAAATGAGTTGGTTGTTTCCACCTCTCATCTTTTCTCATGTGTATTTCTCCAGGAGTGGATGGCGACTACTTCCGACTTCTGTTACCAGGCACCTACACTGTTACAGCATCTGCTCCAGGTTACGTTCCCTCCACCAGCACTGTCACAGTGGGACCAGCTGAGGCCATACAGGTGTGTTTCTGTGTGTATGAACAGGGCTGATAAGGGTGCATATGACAGGAAGCTAATAGCTGAGTTACAGTTTTACCAACCAATTTACCTTATTTTCAGCTGAAAAAGCAAGTAGTAAGAGCTCTAAATATGCTCTCAGAGACCCAGACTCACCTTGTGATTCATATTTTGTGTGCCATTGTGTTCTTTTACGCTGGAAATGTGCTCTGCCTTCATCACTTACACCTTGTTCTTCATTTTTACCCCGACAGCTACATTTTTACTTGAAAACGGCACCAAAACAAAACCTGAAAGGGAAGCACCACAACGGCAAGAAGAACCTCTCATCTCCCAAGGCCCCTTTAAAACTTGGCCCCAGATGAGACACGGACAATAACACACAAACATATATACACTCTTACTGAACATTAAATACACACACACACACACACACACACACACACACACATACAAATTATGGAAATGATAATTGACCACAGTATATGTATGTAATTGTACCTTTGTAGTCCTATGATGGTGTATTTCAAACCTTGTGTTTTTGTTTGTGTTTTTTGTGTCTGTATTAAGGAAATGGTGCAAACTCAGTGTATTTATGTAACAGCGTTGATTTGTATGCACACAGCTATCCTGTATTTGTAAAGGTCTTTTTGGATTTTGATTACTGTAATTTGATGAAAAATGAAAGCGAAAATAAAACAATGTTTTTGCTGTCCTATTTACCATCTCTGTATACTGTGATTCAGCTTTATTCTGCTGGTTTATTGTTTTGTAAGGTGCTTGATAACACTGAACAACAGTGGTGTGCACAGGGGGGTACTAGTCTGTCTAGTTAGTCTGTTTTAAGGCTATATAATGTGCCATTATATAGCTATATATTTTCATATAAACATGTCTAAAGTGCCCTCAAAAACACGCGGAACTAAGTGCCCTCTTCAGTGGCGAGAATGCGCTGTATGTGCCCTTTTTTTTCTTTTCACCCCTGCCCTTCAAAAAGTCTGTGCACGCCACTGCTGAACAACATAATTTTTCCTTGCTCATTACATATAAACCTGTCACAAATGGAATTTGTATGCAACAGGAGAGAGGTATAGGAATCAGAAACAGAGCTGATTATAATGAACCAATCAAAAAATCATTTATAAACTCACATCCTCTCAAATTTAGAGGTTTGGTGGACCTTAAAATGGCACAGTTTTTGTATAAAGTAAAATAGAAGATGTTTCCCAACTGTATCTTGGCATTGTTCCAACTTCGAGTGAGTCGGTATTAACTAACATGAACTTCTAGTTAATTAATAGTTAATTTGTGGAATGGTTTTGAAAAGGAAATGAAAATGTGTCTAATAAATAGTAGATTTAAAAATATATATCTCTTAAAATAACACAATCAACATATAAAACTGAGGTATGAACACTAGTGGGGTATGTTTTTGTTTGGGAGTTTTGGGTATATGTAATATGCTTATATTTGTTTCATTCTTTTTTGTTTTCAGTGTATAAATATTAATATGGAAGGAACTGTACAAAAAAAATAAATTTCAAAGAATAGATGTAATACACTACGGCTTTAGACTGCACCTTTTCAGTCAGAAACTTTCTTTGGTTTGTCACTGCTTCAAAACCCAGCCAACATTTGTATGTGGGCCCCATGTGGGTGGTAAATGAGCAGGAAAATGGGCCCTACATGGGACTGTCCAAGGGTTTCATAATGGCGCTATGCCAACTGCCCTCATGGTTGTTTCCAGATGAGATGCCCATACCTACTTGGTGCCCAGGTGGCATAACCCACGTTGGGCCCACTTGGGTAAACCCACCCATGTGGGCAATTGGGGCCATTATGGAACCCATGGTCAATCCTTTATAGGGTCCATTTTTTAAGCTCATTTACTAACCACATGGGACCCACACACAAATGTTGACTGGGAAATCATGACTTCTAATTGATTTTTAAATCATTTCTCTTATATATTATATAAGTTTGAATATATAGAAATAAACTGCAGTGATAGTACTAATATATCTTAATTTAATCCACCTTTAAACAGAAATAAAGACGAAAGAAAGTCTTAAGACTGCAAGACTAATATAATGGGAGACATAAAAACATATCAACAAACAAGCATGAAGAACAGAGAATATCCTTGAAAGAAATATGATTAAATAGCACCATGTAAAGGACCATTTTAGTCCATGTTTCAACAGAAATTGTTTCATAAAGTCTAAACTGTGACCTTTATTGCATTATTGTCAAATGAAATAATACATTTTAAACTCTGATGTTACTTTAACCTTTATGTTGAATGAGATTGAACATATCAAACATTAACATCTGTCTTACTGTATCATGTAGTGAGATGTTTCAGATCTCTTCTGGTCATCTGAAAAAAAAAATGCACAACTCACTGGAAAAATTGACCCATTCAGGCTGTTTTTCTTATTAACATAGACCAGTAGATGTCACTGCTGTACAAGGAAGGAAGCAAAACATGGCTGTCCCCATCCTGTAGCTGATGAATCCTGGAAATTTTAGCTATCTCAGGGAAGAACAGTTCTGATTCTCTCGAACAAGGTAAACATCTGCTTCTGAAACCTTCCCAACAATCACCAAACCCACTGTCAGTTACTTTAGCTGCTTAGATTCTTGTGTCTATGTACCAGAGCTGCAACATTAGTCAATTAATTAAGTCCTTTACTTCAGGTTAAAATGCCCAAACTTTTCTGGTTCCAGCCTCTTCAGTGTGAGAATTTACCGCTCTTTGAGATTTTACATCATTGTCCATGTAATATATTTTGGACAGCTGGTCGGATAAAACACATTTGATGATGTCACCTTGGGTTCTAGGATACTGTCATGGCCATTTTCTGTAATTATTTGAAAAAAATAATTGTCAGATAGGATGCACATTGAGGCCAATTATTAATATTTGTATAGATGGTTTGCTACATTATAAGGCTGACTTTATATCTTGAACTAACAATTTCACTTAGTAAATGTTACATTGTCATTGTGTCATCATAGTGAAAGTTATTTTGGAATATATTTTAACTTCATAAACAGTCCAAACAAGGAGCACATGATAATAATGTTTATATTGTACATTGTGGGATTTGTCACATTAAAAAAAAAATCACGAACAGCAGTTAGTTTTTATTTGTTATGCATTATCACTATCAGGAAATAACTGAGTGAAAATGTGGACCATATTTTCACTTTCCTCTATGTGCTGAGCCAAACCCTAACCAGAACCATAGACCAGATTCCACTGTTTCCTGTTTCCTGGCGAACTCCTACAACTTCTTCTCTGCACACGCCATGATCAACAAGAACCAGTGTTGTGTGCTGCCGATCACTGCACCGCTCCCTTTTGTCAGGAGCTGGGAAAAGAGATGATGCATACAGAACAAGGCTGAGTCTCTGCTCCCTGGCGGTGGCAGTAAAGGATAGGATGACGTCTGTTAGAACAATGCACAATATAATCACCAGTATCTGCTCAACTGAAGAACCCTTGGTTTGGATTTGTAAATGTGTGACTGTAGTTTAAATATTTGCTGGTTAATATCTAAAATCCAAGGCTGATGTATCCTTTTCTGGCAAGTGTAGTTTTACTTGTTTACTTGTAGATTGCACTAAAGGTTCACCTTCTCAGTAGCTGCTCCAAGACCCTGCATAACCTCCTGAGACCTGAACTTTTGTATGATATGCATTTTTAATTTCTCCGAGCTATGTGGGATCAGTAAGACCTGGTAAGTATAAAAAACTAAACATTGTCAACAATGATAGAGTCCCAATGTCCTCAAATGTGACGATAATAAAGTCCCAATGTCCTTCAACAAGCTGATGATAACTTCCCCAACATCTTAAAATGAGTACTTTCCAATTAACAGCGTGTTGGCTTGCTACTGTTGCTAAAATTGGTAAAGTTTGTTGACATATCAAGCTACAAAGATTATTAATCATAAATAAACAAGATTCAACCATTAAATGTGATCAGGTTTACCGTACAGTGTTCACTTTGTGTCAGCTGCGGACTGATTTAGCAGAGATGGCTGCCATCTTGTTTTTACACAGATCAGTGTATTGTGCTCTTACTACCACTAGATGGCACAAAAAAGTGTCCACGAACGAGGACAACAGGTCTGAGTTAAGTAGAATGAAGTATAAGATCCACTAAACCCTAACAGTAGTGACCTCATGTGAGGACACAGGGTCTCAGGAGGATAAGTCTCTCTAGAAATATAAGAAAAGCAGAATCTCTTGTCTCCTTTAAAAGGTGTCTTAGTATTGCGAGCCCAGTCTCACTCCGAAGTCGTCGAAATACAGTGCTTGGGCAGTAACTCGCGGCACCAGAAACCAACAAAAAAAGTGTCCCTTATCATCAGCATGATACGCGGCTGGTTGGGGTTATAGTTTGATGGTGCCCGGCGGCGTCTGGGGGGAAAGGCAGCACGACAAGGACGAAAGTTAAGGCAGCAAAAGTCAGAGAGAGCAGCGTTCGTGCCCCGTAAGATTCTAAAGTCAAACCCTGTTCTTTTTTCCTAAACCCAACCATGTGCGTTTGTTGTTGAAGGAAAAAAACATCAATTCATGGTGTTGTGCCAACGTAGTGCTTTTATTTTGAAAGAGACTGTATGTAAATGTTAAATTTCCTGTGAAAACAGAAGTATATTTTGAAAGAAGACAATGCATGTGACAGGCAGAACTTGACACGTGGTCCCAGAACGTCAACAACCAACGCACCCAGGATACCTTTCATGTCGTATGTAGACGTGGAAAGTCCACGACCAAACTTCGATATGTATATGTATAATGTCTGAATACATGTCTATGTGTCAACTATGTAAGTATGCATGTATTCAAGTTCTTGTGTCAATATTTTTTTTGTTAAATTCTGCTTGTTGTAAAGAACTTTGGCACAAACCTGGTTTGTTTTGAAAGCACTCTATAAATAAATTTGACCATGACACTACTTTAATCAAATTTTAAAAAAAAAAAAGAATGAGGGCTGAAAACTGCTTACGATCCTTGCCCAGACAACGATCCTCCAAACTAAAGGCCTTTTACAAACCGGACTCTGCTGAGAGTGGACTGGACTCATAAACACAAAATCTGTCGCCTTGTTTTCCTGTGCCATTCACAAACACCAAAGACTACAACAATAGCTTCTCTCTGACGAACAGGAAAGAGGAAAAGCGCACTTCACTGGGCAACACCATGAATTTATGACAGTGATACAGAGATTCCCCGAAGACAAACATGGAGACACACTAATAACAAAATGTGAAATGCTCATTTTATAGCTGCACTGAAGATGTAGTTTAAACACATTTTGAGCCCAGGTTGCAAGAACGTCTACCTGCACTACCAGGCCAAATACAACTGATGTGCCACTGTCGATAATTTGCTATTAATAGTAAATAAATATCTAATAATACTATATTCTAGAACATGTATTTGCCTTCAGGTTTTTAATTCTTCCCTCTTTAAATCTCAGCTACAAGCCCAAACCAGTGTCATATTGAAAATTCAACAGCAATTTCACATCAGTCATGTGACATAAGTCCAATTGTCATGATAAAACGGAGTCATATTAATCAGTAAGTCACTCGCTTACTGACGTCTGCTCACCTATCAGTCCAGTAAATACAATAAACGAGTACAATAACTTTCATTTTCTGCCCACTCCAACACTTTGTCACAGCTGATGTTTCTCAGCGCAGACACAATAGGACATTTGTGCGACGGCCAATGTATTCTCTGCCCACAGAGCGTTATAGTGCCGATCGACTGGCAGCAAATATTGAAAGACAACAACAGACCCACATACTGCCGCTGAATGAGAGTGGCCACTGTGAGAGGAGACAAAGCCTGCAGTTCATAGAGGGTCACTGATCTGGAGGGTTCTCAGCCGTAGTATGGGTGTGTGTATGTGTGTGTGTGTGTGTGTGTGTGTGTGTGAGGGCTCGCACTTGTATTTGTGTGCACTTGGTTGGCCAAATGTGGCGTCAATGAAGCCCACCAGTGGTCTGTCTCCTACACTGATTGACACACATTCATTGACTCAGAGTTCATGGTGAAGTTTTACGACACTAACGACCAGGCCTTATCGGAAGTGACAGGAAGAAAAAACCTGTAACAATGAATAGTCATAGAGACACATGCATTTCTAAATATTACTTCTTGGCTTTATTTGGTAAGACAGTTGAAGATAGGTCCACAGGTCAGAATTGAAACCATGCCACTGTGATAAGGACTCAGCCTTTCGTACATGGGGCGCACGCTCTACCAAGTGAGCTGAAAGGCGCTCCAATAGATGGATTTCATTGGAGTCTATGTTAAACAGGAAACAAGTTGGGGGGACAGCTCACCCCAGAATCAAAATATGCTTCCCTCTTACCTGTAGTGCTATTCATCAATCTAGATTGTTGGAGATTTCAGCTGTAGAATTGGCACGCAGAAGGAAGTGTGCATCTACTCATGGATGAGAGTCTTGTGTTCATGACAGTGCGAGATGTGAACATTAATGGCATTCTCCTACACTGAAATGTAACGTTGGCTAGCTCAAGATTGCTAGATGAGCTAGCATTAGATGCGTGGTGATATGGTTGACGGGCGTAGTAGAAAGAAAATAGTTCCTACATGAAACTGCTCACAACAAGGTCTGTGGATTATCTTGAGTAACCGGGTCATGATTTCTGGAAAGAGACATTGCTGTTGAGTTTTTCGAAGTGTATTTTTGGGCACTTTGAGCAACACAAACCAAGTGCCATCTATCCATTCATCCATTTTCGTAACCACTTATCCTCTTAAGGGTCGTGGGTGGGCTGGGGCCTATCCCAGCTGACATTGGGTGAGAGGCAGGGTACACCCTGGACAGGTCACCAGACTATCACAGGGCTGACACATAGAGACAGACAACCATTCACACTCACATTCACACCTACGGGCAATTTAGAGTCACCAATTAACCTGTATGCCTCTGGACTGTGGGAGGAAGCTGGAGTACCCAGAGAAAACCCATGCTGACACGGGGAGAACATACAAACTCCACACAGAAGGGCTCTCTCCTGGGATTGAACCAGGAACCCTCTTGCTGTGAGGCAACTACGCTATTGTGCCGCCCCTCTCTACGGCTTGTATCTCCAACACTCAGCAACTCCCACCAAAACAATCTAGACTCATGAATTGCTCTACAGATAAGAGGAAAGGTGTGTACTTTTGATTTTAGGGTGAACTGTCCCTTGAGCAATACACAGTCAGATGTATATTGAAAACTTGCAATAATACTGGTGTTACCGTTAATTGTTTAATTAGTTATTCAGTTCGACGAACCCAGGATACATTGGTGGCAGCATTGAGCTTTGAGCCCACACCCCCTAAAGGACTGTTATGTTTACATATTTTGTTTCACTGTACAGCACTTTGGTCAACACATGTTCCATGTACGCCTACATACTGCAAGTATTATAAACAGTCATAGTCAGTCATGAACTATCCATATACATGCATATGCACATGCAAACAGTCTGTGTTGTTTTGCTCCTGAATCTGTTTAATCCATTTGTTTGTTTAGTTTGTTGTACCTGATTTTAAAAGGTTAAGCAGGGCTTGGAAAAGATGCCCTATATACATTACATCTGCTTCTCCCTACGTAACAATTTGTACCTGTATTGTCTCTAAACTAAAAAACTTAAAACTAAAAACTAAAAAATCAATAGAAAAAAAGATAGTCATAATAGCAATTATGGACATAAGCAAGATACTGAAAATATATTAGTCTTTATATACTCTCCAGTACATGTTATAAAATGTATATCTTATTCTACAACTCCAATAGTTGTTGATATATTTTGGTTGGTTGGTTGGTTGATAGACTGACAGATTGAACACATACTGCTGTCTATGTGCATCGTTTTTGGAGCTTTACTACAGCAAAGTTTGAGCTTAGAGAGAGAGCGACAATTGATGAGATGACTGTCCATTATCAAGTTAAACCCTTTCTAGTCTTGTTCTGAATATTACTTTAAAACAACAATGTTTACACATGCAAAAAAAGCTGCACACTGACATGTGTTATGTTTTAGGATTAGCTGTATTGCATTTTGATAGAAATATACTCCCACAATATCAATACCCTGCCCTTTCACACATTCCTGACGTTGTTTAATGATATCTGCAATGATTTGTTGTGTCAGCCTCAGCTGATGATGTCACCACGTGGTTTATATTACGATGCAGCCAATCCATAAATACGTCCACGTGTATAGCCTATGCAGGTATGTGTATTTGTGGCTGAGCCTGTTTCCCTGTGTGTTTTTGTGCGGCCTCTCCTGTATCTTTTCCTTTTCCGTAGAGGCAAAAGCATCCAACTGACTGTGTTTCCTGCCATTGTTCTGCACATGCAAGATCACATATGAGGAAGCTGTCATTACTGCAGACGCAGCAAAAAACTAGATGCAGTGTTTCACACCACAACAGCCTCGGCTGAGAGAACATATAATCCTTCGTGCAACGACTGTGATTTTCTCTCGCTAAAAAAAGTTTTCATTGTCTTAATGATACCAAATGACAGAGCTACAATTTGAGAGGGAGGCCACAGAATATGAGTTACACCTTCTTGCCGAGTGTCAGGCGGCTTGGAGCCTTATCTTTTCTGCACCATGTTAGCTATATGTACTTCTTTTACTTATGTTGAGACCTTTGAACAAACACAGACTTCTAACATGTACAAAATTCAAAGCATATGATTTAAAAACTTGGATGAAGTAACTTCCTAAAACTGCAGTGAGCAGTGTTTGGCCTGTGTGGAGTGGACAGCCCAAACATGTGCTGACCTGCAGAGGAATGAGCTAATGAATTGAGGAAACATTCATGTTGATTTAAGTTCATCCTTTGCCACAAAAAAGGGTGTGCTGGTTTCTCGTCACGTGGATGTCACATGCCATTTTAGATGACATTATCGCTGATGGTGATTCATGGTAGAATATCATGCTGAGCTGGTAAAGTAAACTGGTAGTGGAAACTGGTAAATCTGGTGAATGAAAAGTATATTCAATCCACTATGTCATTTGTAATAATGACTTTAAACCTGTTAAAGTATGCATTAATATATATTTTTTTGGCATTAGATGGCTGTAAGTCAAAGGAAGGAAGGCTGTTTCGAAAAAGAAATTGCAAAATTCAGCATTATTGTACGTGCTGTATGGAGATATATCTGTTGAACATGTGAGTCATAGAAGAAGAAGTAGTACATTAAACTTAAAGATAAGTAACTACATTTTTAAAAAAGGTAAGATTCTATTTTCTGTAGGTTCACTCAGGGTTCAAAAACATTTTTAAATAGATCCTACATTGTCTGATCATATTAGTCCTAGAATTTACTGACAAAATAATTAAAGGTAAAAGTTTTCTTATCAAATTCAATAGGTAATTTAACATTTTAATAAACTCCCATGTTATGGGGGTCCACTCTGCTGCATCACAGGCTCCTAAAACTCATTAAACAGATGCACACTATTGGCACATGACCTGATTTATAATGAGGGTTTGCTTTCTGGAGGGATTTATTTGTTATTAACGGGGATTAAAAAAGAAGTACTCCAATCTTAACAGTAATGGTAGCACAATGTGAAAATACCCAACTAAAAGTTAAAGTCCTACATTCAAAGTAAATGTACACAAGTATTATCAGCAAAATGCACTTTTGTTTGGTGTGCATTTTTGAAATTTTCCTAGCTATTTGGGATCTTTAAAACACAATAAAAAAAACTCAACATTGTCAACGATGATAAAGTCCCAATGTCCTCAATGTCCTCGTCTTATCTTGTTACTGTTGGTCAAATTTGTTGCCATATGAAACTACAAACTTTATTAATTATAAATAGACAAGTTTTAATCATAACATGTGATCAGGTTTTGGACCTTGTCCACTTTTGTGTTGGGATCAGCTGCAGACTGACTTGGCAGAGATGGCTGCCATCTTGTTTTTACATGTAGTAGTGTATTGTGCTCTTACTACCACTAGATGGCAAAAAAACATGTCCACAAATGAGGACAACAGGTCTAAGTTAAGCAAAATGAAGTATAAGGTGCAGTAAACCCAAAATGTAATGACCTCATATGAGGACACAGGGTCTCAGGAGGTTAAATATTAAAAGTAGAGCTAAAGCGATCAAAAGAAAATGTTAGCTAACTTTAGTTTATCAGCTTTTAAATTGTGAGCTGGGTTTGTTTTTTGGTCACATATGCGATGATAGCAATGGTAGTAAATTTTACCCCAGTTAATTTAAGTGATTTTAAAAAAATTTCTGATATTGAACACTAACGCATTGATCAGTTATTATTTGAAGCTTTGAAAGAGAAAATGTACTCATAAAGCACAAAGATGGCCCCAGTTAGTGCCATAATATACGATATATATACCTATATTATTAGATTAATGTAACTGATGCATTACTGTTGATATCTTTTTTCATTAGCTTATATCTAGGTTTTTAAGTGTATTTGTTTGGGGAATTAATATTTTTATTACTATCCCTTCACTTTATTACCTTATATGATATGTTTGTCATGTATGATGTATCCTGAGCACTTTAAGTTTACGTGTGTGGTATGAAATGTGCTGTATAAATAAAACTGGCTTGACAATTCAGTATCATGTCACAGCAAAAGTAAAAGTAAAGTACAAGTAAATAAATGTTGTTAAATGGACTTTGTACCAGTGGTTATTGGGTCAGTACCATATATAATTAGTGTAAAAATATATGTTTTATTGAGACATAACAGTTAACAATCCTGCAGTTTATCATTTTAATGGGTTAAATTAAAGCTAAAGTGAAAATGTGCAGCTCCTTCTGTACTTTTGGACCCACTTTCTTTTGTTTTCAGTCAGGCACCAGCCGGGCCAACTACGGGTCTCTTTGGAAAAAGTGGGTGGCGTTGTTGTATGTAGGCATGGAGAGGCGCAGAGCCACTGGACTGCTCCTCCCGTCTCTAATGTGATGACAGCTGACTGTACCGAGACAGAGCCGGGACCATCGGGTCAAAATGTTGTCTTGACTTTCACGCTGATAGAAAACACTGATTTCCGGGAATAATGGAATAACAGCTCCACGGCTGAGGGAAGTGTAGCCGCCACTAAGTTGAGTCGCGGAGAAAAGCTACTCCGCCACCAGCACCAGCACCACCTCCTTCACCAGCAGCACCAGTAGCACCACATCACCAGGCTGAAGGAGTGGGATATCTTGTCCTACATTTTCCACAGGACGATCAGACAGTTAACAGGTAAGAAAAGACACGTAACAAACTTCCGCTTCTCATACTGCGTCAGATGAACTACAGAAAGCGCCAACCATGGGATGATGGATGAGCTGAGACGCACA
Organism: Epinephelus lanceolatus; assembly: GCF_041903045.1. NCBI lineage: Eukaryota > Metazoa > Chordata > Actinopteri > Perciformes > Serranidae > Epinephelus > Epinephelus lanceolatus. The sequence goes on along the minus strand of NC_135754.1, from coordinate 22,122,350 downwards.
CAAGTTTGTTTTTACGCACGAGTTTGCTTTTATATCTACACCCATGACACTATCTGTTCTCTTAGGGTGATCATGTATGTTATAGCCTAGTTAGTTAAAAATCTGTGTGCTGTGATGGTCAGGTCGTTTGGGCGAACTTTCTCTTCAGTGGAACACACACACACACACACACACACACACACACACACACACACACACACACACACTCACTCAGCTATCAGACTAATGACGTGAGCTGAATGAGAGATGATGGCAGTGAACACAAGTGCTGCTGCAGACCCAGTAATCCCCCCCTGTCTGTCTATCTGTCTGTGAGTCTGTGTGTGTGTGTGTCTGCAGTCACCTGTGGCTGCTCCTGTCAGTTGTTCCACCATGTGAGAGAGACCAGCAGACACACACACACACACACACACACACACACACACACACACACACTGAGAGGGAATATTCTGGTCACAAACATGCACGCTTTAACTATGGTGGTCTGATCACATGCACTCTGATATCCTCATCTACCTTACTGTACTCTGATGAATTCGGTTCTGTTTGATTCTATTTTGTACTGTTCTATCCTGCTCTGTTCTGTGGATGATATTCTATTCTGTTCTATTTTATTTTATTTTATAGAATTTTATTCTATTCTGCTCTATTATATTCTATTTTATAATATTCTATTCTGTTCTATTTTATTTTATTTTATTTTATAGAATTTTATTCTATTCTGCTCTATTCTACTTATTCTATTCTGTTCTACTTTGTTATAATTTGTGATATTCTGCTCTATTCTATTCTGTTGTATTCTATTATATTCTGCTCTATTCTATTCTGTTGTATTCTATTATATTCTGCTCTATTCTGTTCTGTTTTATAATATTATATTTTCTATTCTAACATATTTTACTCTACTTTATTCTGTTCTATTCTATTTTACTTTATAGAATTCTATTCTGTTCTACTCTGTTATAATATATGATATTCTATTATATTTTGCTCTATTTTATTATATTTTATAATCTATTCTTTTCTATTCTATTCTATCATATTTTACTCTATTTTATTCTGTTCTCTTCTATTCTATTTCATTTTATAGAATTCTATTCTGTTCTGCACTATTCTATTCTGTTCTATTTTATTTTAGAGAATTCTATTCTCTTCTATTTTATGATTATTTTATTCTGTTCTTTTCTATCATGTTCTGTTCTATTCTATAAAAATGTATTCTGTTCTATTCTATCGTATGATATTCTATTCTGTTCTTTTTCATCATGCCCTGTTCCATGCTATTTTATAACATTCTATTCTGTTCTATTCTATTGTTTTGTATACCATTCTTTTCTTTTCTATCATGTTCTGTTTCATTCTATCTTCTAATATTCTCTCATGCTTCGTTCTACTCAATTCTATTCAATCTTGTTCTGCTCTGCTCTATTCTCTTTAGTTCTGTTCTGTTGAATCCTGATCTGATCTACTCAGTTCAGTCATGCTCTGCTCTGCTCTGTTCGGTTCTGCTGGATTCTGTTCTGTTCTGTTCTATCTTATACATGACAGTGTCAGCTGGGGGTGTGTTCAGTGGTTTCAAGGCTGGTTTTATTGGATTTGGCAAATTAAATGCCTGACAAGACAAGATGCACAATTAAAGTAAAGACTATGCAAGTTACACCATCTTTACACCAAATGTATTTTACAGACAGAGAAACATACTATAGTGTGTGTCAGAAGGTGTGTGTAGGTTGTGTAGACAGGCTCTGACAGGAGTCTGTAGGTCTGTTATGTATTTGGCTCGACCTCTTGGAGCTTCTGAAGATAAAATATGTCCAGCTTGTCACTCGAACTGAGTCAGCTATCCAGATTTAGTGGAACAGAGTGTGCTGTAGATTCTGTGCATACTGCGGATCGTAGTATGGACAACCACATTAACATTCGCACAGTATGGCTATTTAAACATAATTATGTAATTAAGGGCAAAAGATCAGGAGGAATCACCCTAACACAATCCGCACTGTCAGAGGAGCAAAAGACATTCAGTATCAGTGTTAAATTAAAAAGAGTGTGTGTCTTTTTCCTCAGTGTTTTTTCTCTGTACTGAGCCATGACATGCCCACAAGTTTGTTCTACCAGCACAACACAGTGTGTGTCTTTGCCATGGCAGCATTTACACACAGCTTTAGTCATGGAGCTGTGGTTTGTCCCATAAAGTGAGACATCAAAAGCGACAGAACTCAGATTCAACGCGTGCCATTGTTGTTTGAATCTCTGCAGCACTCCATCATCCACCATGTTTGTTATCATGTTCCGCTCCACATGTGCATGTTCATAAACAGAGGGAGTGACTGCGTTGTTTCATACTGACACCGAAAATCACAAATGTGATGTGTAACAGAGTTGTTTCTGAGCCAAATATTTCCCCTGCTTTGAATTGTTAAATGCATGTAATTAAACCAGCTGCGCTGCAGTCAGGATTTCGGTATTTTTACTTTCCCAACAACACCAGTTTTGTTTGTGCTCCTCTGCTGCAGCCGAAGTTACGGTGCTTTGGCGCTGGCACGCGCCATAAAGGCTTTTTTATTTTTCCTCGCCTGCAGGGATCCAACCACCAATCTTAATGTGGAAACGAAAGAGTTTGTTACTTGGCCTGTCATGAGCACCAGGATACATGAATGTGTGTTTTACCTTTCCCTTCTTCTGAGTCACATCTGACCTATCAGCCTCAATCAAAGATATCTTTCTCTCCTCTGTTGTCCAGCTTTTGTGCTCAGTGCCTACACAGGATTTGGGATGCACATCAACTTCCTACACACTGAATTATTCAACACTCGCAACAGGGTCCTATATCACTACTTGGTGATGGAGAAACTTGAGATGTTTGTGTCAGCTTGCATGTCACGAACTCTTTGCAGTAGCTGTCCTCATAAATCCAGTGAAACGTGGAATTGTGGGTATTTATATGATGTGATTATAATTGCCACTAACTGAAGGCAATCAGAGATACAGCAGCAGAAGAGAATGTCAAGCAGAGCCAAGTGGTAATAACTTGATGATGCATGGGAAAACAGAAAAATCCAGAAATGTCATCCTGTTGTGTAACATGCCATCGATTCGGAGAGAAGGTTCTCGGACATAAAAATAGGACATTCCTTACGTTCTTTGGAGGCAGTGGAGTATTAGTTTGGCTGAATAGGCAGGAGAATTAATTTGATTTGACCTGGATGTGAAAAGGGAGAGGATGAGTTGAGTGCGGAGGCTGCAAGGACATGGGTGAAACATGATGCCCCTCAGATTTTATAGTGAGACCGATTTAAGGAAGTTGACTTCCTCCACTATGAAATTTCCGCATTTAATGGTGATGTAAACCTCTGTAGCTGACACATGCACTTTGGTTTTAAGCATGCTGAAAATTTTAAATGAGCTGAATCCACAACTTTGTCTTGTTTCCATGGACAAAATAATGGGGTTACTTACTTAGACTCAACAGACAAACTGAGAGAAGGTTTCCATGCTCACAAGCAGACGCACTTAACAAGAAAAACCCACCATCAAGGCTCAGTATTCTGCCCAGTTAGTTAACTGGTAGCCTATATTCAACATGGCAGCCTGTTACACTTAGTTACATAGGTGGCAAACATTTTCCTTGATCTTTGGCCTTGTGCACGCGGACACAGGTATTTTTGTAAATGGGGTTTTTCCCCTCTTAGTTCTCAAAATAAATTCCCGTCCTCACACACTGTTATAAATAAAGACTTCGTCCAAATGATAATGCAAAAATACAACTGAAGAACTGTCGAGAGCATGCCAAACCAACAAGCAGCGATATAATTGTCACACTAAAGCCAAGCAAAGAAGAAGATGTTGGCCAATCAGCAGCCTGAAAAAAGCTGTCAACAGTGACCTCTGTAGCGCCTCTGTTCCCTCATATAGTTGAAGAGTAACTGAATATTTATATGTAAACATTTAAAAGTCATTTTAGCGAAGTTAGAGCCACTACTATTTCGGCCGCATCCACCATTGCATGAAATGCGGCCTCATTTGTGACACCGTACAAACCAAAACCTCAGTTTTTCCTGTCTACACATCAACACCAAAAACAGTTTCTGAAAATCTTCACCCTCAACAGCGTTTTACAAAAGGTTCATTTATAGTGACCTAAACGTAAGGCCAAATCGCATTAAGATAAAGCTGTGTTTATAGAAATACCTGTGTCCATATGGACTAGGCCTTAACTACTCTTTGTTTGGGCCCCCATATAGTATTTGATATTCCGCAACAAAGAAATACTTTGCAGTAAAGTTGTCAAATGTATCGACAATCTGATACTATATTGATACCACATGTTTAAAACAATACGATCTCCGTTAACTATTCATTTGTTTGTCCTGAAAGTACTGAAGCTATTAACAAAAGAAAACCAGATCTTCAATCAGAAAAAATCCGTTGGTCTTCAACGTGTGGCTGTCACAGCATTCTCTTCAGCAACAAACCCACCAAGTGACAGGATGTGTGTTTTGTGGCTTTTTCTGTGCCAGCACTGTGTGCAGGCTGTTAACTTGAAATCAAAATGAAAAAATTCTATTTTGTGTGCCTAGGACTTTTTTGTTTTTGCCATAGTATTGAAAGAGGTATCGCATTTTGTTTATACTAGTATCAAAGTTTTAAAATTCTGGTATGGGGCAACATCACTTTGTAGTTTAGTTAGTAGACCTCCATGATGTCAGCTTTGACTGCCTCACTGATTTTCTATTTTTGGTATTGGACCGTTAACTTGGAGTGTTGTTGGAATATATAGTGTTCGGCTACGCAGAACTCCACACTTTAGGAGCACAGAGCGTACTCTGGACACAGAGGGAGCAGCAGAACGTCAGGTGCAGTGAAAGTGAATTTTGACCATTCTTAAATTCATATAGAAACAACATGCTCGATCTCTACAACAACAGCGCTCTCATCTTAGTGTTGGTCACTGTTTTTGCAACCTACTTTAAAAGAAACTGGCTGCATTCCCATGGAAACCACACACCCCGTGGTCCAGCGCCAGGTCTAATAGTCTTCTTTCACTAGCCTCTGCAGTAGCCGCTCCTCTTATCTAATCCATTGATCTTATCAGTTCTGATTGATCCAACCAGAAACTGATGGAATGATCAATTCTCCACCCAAAAAAATGGACCTGCAAAAACCTAGACTCTACTTCAGCAGTTTTATAATCTTAGACAAACTGAATGGTGATAACATCTCTGTTGACAGCAGTTAGGAAACTAGTTTTATGGGCCATTGAGACTGAGCTTCTACACCCTCATAAGCTTTATTTAATCGTTTACAGTTGTTTCTGAAACAGAGAACTTTGAGAGTTGTTTGTTTCCTCACATTGCTCATTACATATGTGACCATTTCAAGATTGTCTTTGCAGGCATTGCAGTGCTTTGGGCTCTTTTGCTGAGTTCATATGGAGCTGGTATCTCAGTCCTCTGCCTTAATTATCCCAGACCACTCCCAATGAGCTGATTCACAAAACTCATCCAAGCAAGCTAGGATTTGCCATCTTGGCAGTCTCTTGTTAATGTCCTCAATTCACCCTGAATTATTTAAATGTTTGGGAAGAAGATGTGAGCATTTTGTGTCTGGGTGGAGAGAGCTCACTTATTCTACCCTCCATGAACTGATCATGTTTCTGCAGGCATATCATGATGTGAATCCAAAGGCAAGATCAGTTACGTAACAGCTCATATGCAAACTATTAGGGCTCAGCCATGTTTTAAGGGGGCCGGCATATCCTCGGGCACCTCTGGGGTTCTCTCAGGGAAAACCCTCTGCCGTCCAAACAGATCCTTGTAGCCGTGACAACGCAGTCTCTGCCCTCTGAGCTTAGACATCTGAGCTGTCCTCCTCGCTGTGAAAATGTTTATGCAAAAGAGCGGTTCCACCCAGTGTGTGTATATGTGTGTGTGTGTCATGAGAGCCATTAATATTCAACACGTGCATGCTTGGGAAAGAATGGAGAAACAAATATGTGAGTGAAAGGAAAAACAGGATCAAACGGAGTCCGAAAAATAAGCACATTCCCTTCAGGGATGCCTGTGTGCTCGCCAAACTGCAGAGATGCTGGAAAGAAAGTGAATGAAAATGTACAGACGAAGGTGGACTCAGAGCTACGGATGAGCCAAAAAGAGTATTTCCAGTCTTTTTCCAAGGACCCACCCAGGGTTTTCCCCTGCACTCATGAAGCAGCAGCAATGTCCTCTCTGCTGTTAGAAAAGTTACATATAATCAGAAGTATTTTAACAAGTATAAAAAGGCAGTCAGCAGAATAGAAGCATATTTTACTGTTTCTCAACCAAAGTTTTTGTCCAGACAAGATGCAAACAAGACAGGACGGCTGTACAATTACAGAGGTGTGGAAGATGATTTATTCTTTGCTGGGCTTACTCTGACTCAGTGTGGTGTTGAAACTGGACAACCCTCCCAGTGTGTTGTAGGCTTCATATGTACAATCTAGATGCAACCGGTTCATTGGTGAGTTTTAGAGGTGCTGGTAGGCAGATTTTGTTAACTTTGGATAAAGCCAGGCTGGGTGTTTCCCCCTGTCTCCCGTCCTCATGCTAAGCTAACCAGCTGCTGCTTCCTTTATTTTTATTGTTTAAACCACATAATTTTAAGTTTAATGAGCTCTATACTACATTCAGAGCATATCTATGATTCAGAGTCTGGGCCAGGATTGCCTGCATATGGCTCTCAACATGGAGGTGTCTGAGCTGGTGCTAACGATGTGAACAGTACCAATAACCAAGACATTCTCACTCCCGACTCGTCTAACACCGACACTTGTTTAGTGGCCCTACACCTCAAGCTATAACGCTCTGATATCCCTCCAGCATCAGTTTTCGAGGGCCAGGGACGGCGTGTCAATTCTTTCTTTTCAGAATAAGCTAACATTGTCACAGGAAATGTTAGTTTCTGCTTGTTAGATGCATCTGTTTTCAGCATAAACTAAGAACCTAGGTTTGTTTTTCAGTTTACGTCCTTGGTTGTAGGCAATAAAAATATGTGGTTAGGTTAAGAAAAAAAAAATCATAGTTAGACTTAAAATTTGTCTCTAACGTAATCTAAAATCAAGTGGCATACGTCACAAGTGTAGTTTGCTATGCATAGCACAGTACGTTGTTATTAAAATAACTCAATTGACTTTTGGTTTCACATGGAAAATGAACAGTGGTCTCCTGGTTGAAAGTCCGGAGTCCCTGACCCACAGTGGTGTGATAGCCAGTTGCACATTGCAGTCCCTCTTGTTGCCACTCAGGCTTCACAATCACAAAGCACTATAATTTGTAGAATTTATTGTTTGATTGCAGCATCATCTGGACAACAGTGGGAAGGCTGCTTTATCTCCCAGTATCCTAGATGGTAGAGTATTGGTTTTGGGTACCAAAAAAAATCTATTTCGTGCCCATGGCATAACAAATGTAAGCGTTAAAGGAGATGTATGCGACATGCCAGAGCATATAATTGAGTGGGATTGCCTGCACACGGCTCTCAGCATAGAATTTGCTGAGCTACTGGCAGTCAGCAGCTAACAGTGCTAACAACAGCAACAGTGCTAACTGAGCTAACGGTGTTGACCTGGGGAGAAAACCGGAGAGTGGACACTATGCTTCAGCAATGATGTCGTTATCAGTAGTAACCGTTGTATGAGCACAGGGCAAAGTTGGTGATGGTTAGCTAGCTTGTTGGATACACACTCAGGGACTCAGACGCACGTGCCGCCAGACCACTATTACAACAAGAACAGAGAAGCTCGGATTACAACACACACAGGGAGCATGACTTCATTCTCTGCTCAGGACATCTGTACATGGCAAATATAGATATAGATTACCTTTAAAAAATGGTGGATGTTAACTTTATTACAGATGGCTCTTTTGATTCAGATTAGATTTAGATTTTGCACATAATTAGGTGTGAAATGTCTTACCTTATGTGTAAATTTTTGTCATAACTGATATGCATGACAAAAGTAAGTGCTTAAATAAGACCCTAGTAAAAATAAGTGTTCTTTCCTTACAGTTACCCTAATTGAGCCACATTAAATGAAATGTGTAAAGAAAATGTAACACTTTTTATGAAGCTTTAGTCAGAAAGGCTTTAAGTTAGACAACACTGAGTGGGGAATGTCAGTATTTAAGGAAAGGACAATATTGGTCTGAAGCATTCGCAAACTGATACGTCACCCTAACCACAGAAGTCACTCAGCATTTTGTTTGGGCTATTTGAAATAAAAGGAACAGTCCTTCCTGTCTCTTTATGTAAGCAGTTTGAATTGATGGTGGCCTTGTGACAAAATAGGCTTTGTTTCCACTACAGTGATTGTTTGAAATGCAGAGCTGGCATGTTGGTGTACAGTATGTCTGTGTGCCTTTTCAGCCATCTCTGTGTATGTGTTTACTGTTTGCATGTTTGAGTTAAATGGGACAGCTTCGCCAAAGTATTTCAACACAGTTTGGCATCTTTAGGCATTTGACTCAGCTCGCCAGATGTGTTCTTTTCATCCAGCTGGCCTAGGCCACATCGTGCTGTCTCATCTGGTTGAAATGCACTTTAAAACCAGACTGCTCTCTTCGCTGTCCTGCCTTTTACTTGTTTAGAGCAAAAACATTGGAACAGAATTTGGCACCGTACTATAATGTTTTAATATTTATAAGGAGGCTTGCCTTCAGAAGATAAATGATGAGATATACTGCTGAAACTGGGAGTTTTTGGAATGGCTGGCATGCAACAAAGGCCCCCAGGCTGCAGTTGAACCCAGAAAATCACTTAGTTTGTGAGGTAGAGCTGAAACAATTAGTCAGTCAATCATTAAGTCACAAATTCAGCTGCAGCTGTACTGATAAACTATTAACAATTTAAGTAAATCTTGAAGCAAAAATGCCAAACATTTTCTAGTTTCCTTCCTGCTTGTAGGATTTGTCTTTGTCTTATGTGATAGTGCATTGAATATCGTTGGGTTGTCAGGGATTTTTAAGCACTACCCCCACAGTGGCCATCAAGTCCATGAACTTGGAGACCAGAGTACATTTTTCATGGCCCAATGTATGAACTTGGATAGCCCTCAGAACGGGAATTCAATGCAACTTAACACCACTGTGATACCAAATAAATGAAAAGATATTAACAGAATGAAAATATCTTTGTAAACATATGGTAGGCTATATTCTTTTACAATATCTTAGTTCACAGTCTGTCATGTCTTCAACTTGTTATTATCTATAGTTACTAGTAGCATAATAAAAAAATATGATTAAAATGTTGAGGAAATAAATAATTACATTTATTTTGCTAGCTAAAGTCACACTAACAGATACGGAATTGATTTAAAAAATAATCCAGATTATATCTGAGTTAGCTGCTTTTTTATTGTTTTATATTTAGTTTATGTAAAGCTGTAGCTACAGCTACATCTCTGTCATCAAAGTACGAGTACTTTATTAGTATAGTTCATTACAAAATGTAGTTAATTTATCTGCTTAATTTCATGTCTGACAGATGTTTGGTAAAATGGGAATGCTAATGAAAAGTGTCTGTAACTTCAAACCCAAAGTATTTGTAACATCACCTCCTTATTGTTTATTTACTGTAAACCTTTGTTGTCACATTAAACTGCAGTTTACTGTTAATGCCTCAATCCTGCTGTGTTTAGCCTTGTTAGCCATTAGCTTGATTAGCTTAGTTAGCTGTCAGCTCTGTTAGCTAACACAGTGCAGAACTCTGCTCCCCACCAGCTGGTAACAGCTAACAGCTAACTAGCTCTCGTTCCAGTGATAAGAGCATAAAAACATTAATCCCAGAGTCATCCAGGGGAAGATATCTGTTCGGTTATCGCTTCATGTTTCTCTGAGCAGAACATTCTAGTCCTGCTGTGTTCAGCCTTGTTAGCCGTTAGCTCAGTTAGGTGTTAGCTCCGTTAGCTAACACACCGCAGAACTTTGCTCCTCACCAGTTGCTAACAGCTTCTAGCTCTCCTTCCAGTGCTAAGAACACAAAGACTTTCAGCCTAGTGGTGCTCTGGGGAAGATGTCTGTTCATTTATTGCTTAATGTTTCTCTTAACAGAAGCCGTCAGTCCTGTTGCCTGTTAGCTGTTAGCTCTGTTAACTAACACACCACAGAACTCTGTTCTCTACCAGCTGCTAACAGCTAGCTAGCTCTCCTTCCAATGATAAGAGCATAAAGACTTTAATCCCAGACGCATCCCAGGAAGGATCTGTCTTCGTCTCAGTCACATTTTTTTTTTTTTTTTTTTGTTAAGATATTTTTTGGGCATTTTTAAGCCTTTAATGTATAGGACAGCAAGTGTGAAGGGGGGAGAGAGAGAGGGAATGACATGCAGCAAAGGGCCACAGGCTGGAGTCGAACCTGGGCCGCTGCGGCAACAGCCTTGTACATGGGGCGCCTGCTCTACCACTAAGCCACAGATGCCCCCTCAGTCACATTTTTTAATGTCACTGGGATGACGGGACGCTGCTTGCCTAGCCGGCAATGATTCACTGTTTTCGTAGAATGTTTAACTTAAAGGTGCAAATAAATTGGGATGTTTGTGAAACTGTAACAAATTATGTTGGCGAAGGATGGGGATTTCCGTGTATTTAATCTTTATTTAGATAGGTAATGTCACTGACACATGCAGCATTCTCAAAAGAGACCTGATAAAACTCCACAGGGGGCCATCAATGAACGATATCTGGTGGCCACAGACTAATTTTTTGCAGCCCTGGGCCATCGGGCCATCGTTAATGTTGAACCCTGGTTTTGGACTGTTGGTTAGACGAAATAAGCAACTTAAGATGTAATCTTAGGCTTTACGACATTTTTAGGACTGGCATTTAAAAGACCAAACATATAATCAAAACTGTAGATTCAAGCCTAGTGCGCATTAGACCACCAAGGTAGCAGAACGCCCTTAACTTAATAATTTCATATGGTTTTATGTGTGTATACTGTTTGACAAACAGTCACAGAACATAAAGTTTTATGTAGGTTTAACCAATTTGGCCTATTGTGGCATCTAGTTATTGCTGCTGTGGTTCATTAGCCTACATTTTGTTTGCAAAGAAGAAACCTCATATCCACATTGGTTATGTCATTATGCTGCTGGGGGTCCGTGTGCCGCTGACTGTACAAACAGATGGTTAGAAAACCACATGACTTGTGTTGACAACTGTCAGCCATACAGAGCCTCCTCGCTCTGCCCCTCCTCGTCCCCCCACATCACATGTGCTGAAAGACTAGACGGTCAAAAGAAAAGCAACAGATGTCCCACAGTTTTTAATATCCAGAACCGTCCACTGGCTGGTCACCTGTTTTTTGGTGATGTTGTTTTGAGGTGAATGCGTTTCAGTGGACTCAGCACTCTGGGCGGGAGGACTACAGCGCTGCGCAGTAAACAGTCAGTATCAAAAGACATCAGCTGTCATCCAGCCCACTCCAGAGGCTTCTACCAGTCTGTGTGTGTTGACATCTACACACAGGCACGTGCCAGTCTGTCCGTCCAGTATATCTGAATAGGATGGATGGTACATTGGTCGTGCAGCTACAGACAGTCAGCAGATCTCACTTCCTCCACTCTGTGCTCACTAACACAGTATGTGAGTGCTCACCCTGCTGTACCTGTAGAGACAGAGGCAAACCTTAGAGGCCCTGCAGCAAAGGCAAATGTGGACCCGTTAGGACACTTATATTTAATTGTATATGTACAGTTTATAGTTTTGAAAGATGGAGGAAAGTTTCTCACCACACATTTTCTCACTGATATTGTGATTTAAATTGCAATTATTTTACTACAGGTGTGTATTTACCTCTGTTATCTTGTCTCTACACCAAAACTGTTACATAAAATACTGAAGACACCATTTGTTGTGGAGGCCCCACAGTTTTTATCACCAAACTTGGAGGATATTTTAATTAAGCTATGAAGCATATCCCCCAAAATGTTTCTTCAATTGACCAATAAGGGGTGACGGTGTTGCCAAAGAAGAGCATGGCCTGGCAGAGATTTGGATATAAATGAATTCGCTTCTTAATTGTCATAAAACCTGTTGATTATCTTTTAATGCATGTTTCGTGAAATGTCAAAGGTCTTGATCCTTTGCAGCTTTCAACTTAAAGGTCCATGCTAGCTTGAACCCCGGAATTGCTGCTTGCAGTTGAAATTGCAATTTTTATATAAAAATGGATGTACCCTGGTGTACACGTAAGGATCCATGAACATTAATTGCGTGGTTAATGATTTTTATAGGGATGCACAATATTAATATCAGCATGTCATCGGTATTGTCAGATAAAGGCTCTAAAATTTAATATCAGCATCAGCCCAAAATGAACATTTCTGCAGATATGACAGGCAGATAAGATGATTTATTCATGCAAATTTAATTAGTCCAAATAGGTTAAATTTACCCTGTTCTATACGTAACCTAAGTTGAAGTAGTTTTCTTATTTTGCCCAGTGAATGTTTAATTTTGAAGGCATGGTATTTTATGTCTGCATCTGTAAATGGGCCTTCCTGATGAGAGTAAGCATAATGATATATTAATTATGCATATGCTTAATAATATGACTTGTTGCTCTCTGCAATTAGGTGGAAAAAAATAAGTGCATATATTGGTATTGAGAAAAGATTTTGAATTTTGAATTTGTTTCTTGCCCTGCTCTTATGGTGAATCTGAATGTGTCTTTTTGCATGCTGCTGGTGTAATGAAGCAGGCAGTACTGCTATATCTTCCTCTTCTTTATTAAATTAATTAGATTAAATACTTTTTATAAATATTGGTTTGCATCATCAGTGAGAAGGCAGATGCTTTCTTACATCTAATGTTGATCAGTCATGTTGGGGAACAGAGAAACGCACACGCATAGATAGTTAAGTAAAGAGTGATGATGGTTTCAGGGCCACGTCTCAGGTCAGACAGTTGGTGCTTTGTCCCACTGTCAGCTGTGATGCGTGTACAGTGTGTGTGTGTGTGTGTCAACTGTTGACTTAGCTGTCTGTCGTAATCCCGATACTTTCTCCAGGACAGTGCCAAGTGGCACACACTAGTCTCAGTCACACTGTCCCTTTCACCCTGTCCCTGGAAAAGAACTCCTCACTGCCCCTCTGTTCTTTAATTATGTCATCAGTGTTGTTGAGGCGGTGGAAGACTTAGATGGTTGTCTTAAGATCTGCCTGTAGGACCCAGGATTCACAGAGTAAATTAAATAACAATCGCACTCTTATTCCTTCTCAGGGAACACTCTTTGAAGATCCAGCATGGTGTCTTGTTTTCTAGTTGTCCCTGTGGTTAGGAGTACTTTGTTCCAGTCATGATCAGAGTTCCATTGCTTATCAAGGCCTCATAAATCTTCACAGAAGAGACACACCTGTTTAGATCCTGTTATAAGGACCATTCAGTGTGTGAATTGACCCTTGTACTTTTCCAAGATGTGTCCCACAGTGGTGGGTAGGCATTAAACAATTATTGATGATATCTCCCATTGATGGACAGTAATTTGGTATAATCTGGCACTGGTACACTACCATCGTGGTTAAAACATTTCCTCCAGACTGGCCTGCTACTCCTGACGTGATCCCGTTTTTCCCTCTCTTTTTTTTTTCCAAATCCAAACAAAATGTTCTTCAGCTGGCGCTGTTGTGAGTCAGCACGGGCCACTCATACACCAAAAAATGCACAGTACACTTTTACAAAGAGAGGGAGATGAAGAGATACTCTTTGAACTTTCTAAATCAATTCTGGCAATGTGAAACTGCTGTTGGTGTTTGAGTATTTGAGTCCAGGAACATCATAACTGGCAGTATGTTCTCATTCTTTGTATTACATGTCAACAAGATCGCTGAATACCAATTAACGCTTGCTGTTACTTAATTTAATTTGTGCAGTGGAAATGTGTAATTGGCCTACAAGGAGGAGAATGAACGAGACTTAGCAGGACAGACAATTGAAACTAATCACTCTTGTCGTCGGTTAAATAGGTCGAGACATGTCTGACATAGAGCTGAGGCTTACATTGATGGTAAAACATTAAACTAGATTTATTAAGACGGTTTGTTATGTACTGTCTCGTTCAGTTTTTACGTGCTATGTTGATGCTAAATGAAGCTGTGCAGTTAAATGACGTATTTAATGTGTGGTAAACATGTAGCATGTAGCTAAACATGTACCATCATATTAGCAAAGTACATATGCTAGTATTTAGTGATTGGTATGTGTAATAAAACAAGTCTAAGGGCCCTATTTAAATGCTCTGTAGTGTCTAAAGTATGTGGCGCAAATACATTTTGGGTGTGTCCAAGCAGAGTGTACACACGGTGTGAAGTAGGCGCATCGTACTATCTCAATGATGTGCCCTTTAAATAGCTGGAAAATACTTCACCATTCTGACTTTACACCAGGTTCTTCATTGGTCAATGGCACAATCGCTTTCTGCTGCCTCAAATTAGCAATACGCCAACAACGCCCTTGACCACACATCATTTTAAGGCATACACACCCAGGGGCCCACAGATGGGTGTAAGGGCATTTGCTAATTACACAACATGGGTGCTGGGTGTGAAAATGACAACTGGGCTAGTCTACTACCAGCAATGACGACAGCACTACACTCTGCACTGCTTTGTAAGATAGAGAATTAAATGTCTCATGTGTAGGATTTAGTGGCATTTAGCGGTGAGGTTGCAGATTGTAACCAATTGAATTTTCTCCTGTGTGCCAAGCATGTACTGCAGGAGAACTATGGTGACTGATGTGAAAACATAAAGATGAGAATAGCAGTGTTTGATTTGTTTTTTCTGGGCTACTGTAGAAACAACATGGCAGACTTCATGGAAGAGGACCCGCTCCATACATAGATATAAATGGCTCATTCTAAGGTGACGATACAAACAATGAGTCTTGGCTTCAGGTGATTATACAGTCTATAGCCATGCTAGCAGCTCTTTTAGGCTGTTTACAGTGATGCTTTGCTAGATGCTAATGTCAGCATGCTAACAGTGCTAGTGGTAAGCAGGTGCAGTATTTACCATGATCACCATTTTAGTCTAGTATGTTAGCATGTAACATTTGCTTGCATAAACACAATTATAATAATGATGATACATTTTATTTAAAAGGCACCTTTCAAAACACCCAAGGTCACCTCACAGAGCTTACAATAGCATACAGAGCAAGAGACATGAATAGGAAAAACACATGTTGTTGCTGTTGCTGGCAGAGGGTACAGTCAGTGTTAGAGTGCGTAAGCCAGTTTGAATAGGTGGGTTTTGAGATGGGATTTGAAGGATGTTATGCTGTCAGACTGTTGAATGTGTGGAGGTGGGGAGTTCCAGAGCCTGGGGGCCGTGCAGCTGAAAGCCCTGGCACCCATGGTGCTGAGGCGTGAGGTGGGAACAGTCAGGAGACTAGCAGAGGAACTAACCGTGCTTGGAAATACTGTCCAGAAGACATATGGTTGTGAACATATGCACACTCAAATTAGGGGCACTAATGTAATAACTTTTCATGCAGTTACTCATGTGACACTGAATCATGTTTGTTTTTCTAGTCGGAAGCATAACAATTTCATTTATTTTTTTAAGGGAGCCAGATTGAATCAGCACTGTGTCAAACTCTGTTCAGCTACTTACAGTACTACTGTGTTGCTGGAAAACAGGACAGTGTTTCCATCAGGCAGCCTGTGTTGTCATCTGCCAGAGCAGGGTGCAAAAGTCACCAAGCACGGGGGGCCACTGACACACTGACAGACCCATAAATAACACTAAGGAGCTTGTCTGGCTGGATGCAGATCTGAGGATTAGCTAGAAGAAAGCTGCAGCCGCCCAGTGACTCTCTGCAGGTCCTGGCACTGCACTCAGGTGGTGTGGGAGGAGGTTTGGTTTTCTGGGTGTTGGTTGTAAACTCAGCTCTGGTGGCAGCACGCCGGAGCGAACGAGATGCATAAAGTCAAGTGGGGGAGAGCTGTGAATGTTATACACGTGCTGCAGATTTTCACCGCAGTTGGCATGAACATAGTTACTCTACACAAATAAGCCTGGGCACAGAGGACTGCAGTGTACACATGGGTGTCATATGAAGTGAAATGGACATAGTGTTATTACGCCATTAAAAATTTCAGTTCAATTTCTTCCTGATGTAAAGTGATCATAGCAACAATCTGCACACTGCCCAATGTGCAGACTTCTGAAACACATTGTAAATTGCAAGTGTTCAGCTGTAACTACTTTTCACTTGATATGCTGTTTCATTTCAGGTTGGCCTTGGGTCTGTGTCATGTTGCCCCAACATATCACAAACAACACTTTCCTGTTTTTGAATCTACAGGCAGCCAACACTAGTTGAAACCTCTGAGCTTTGTGAAGCCCGGCTGTACAATGGAAGTGATATATTTGACATGCAAATTAAAGTGTATGACTCTAAATAAGTGGTTTCACTTGTGGTTTTGTGAAGAGTCTCTGCTACAGATGTCTCAACATTTTCATTTACGTAACCAGAGCTCTTCCTTAAGAGAGGTTACAGTGTGGGACGTTATTTGTCTGATCAGATAAACTGAGAACAGATCCTTTCATGATTTGTGCTCTGTTTGTGTGGGCAACCTTTTATTTCTGAATGGCTGCCAAAGCTGTCACAGTCAGAGCATTTTCAACCTGCTTATTTTGAACTGAGTTATCTTTACTTACTTTGAATCTGCCAAACACACAAGTTCAGGTCTTTCTGTCTAAACTATGTACACATTTACAGGAACCTGCTCCATAAACTCAGATACAACAGATAAGGCTGTGAGTGGTTGGGAGGATCATTATCACTCACTGTTTCATGGAAACCATTTCTCAAAGAGAGGTGATATGTGATTCACCTGTGTGCAAGTCAGGACATGCTGAATTTGCCACGGTGTCTGAGAGACAACTATTGTTTATTCAACTGAAGATATGCAGAAAGATGAGTAGCAGTGTGCCTCATGCTGTTCACTCTGCTCTATCCGAAAGAGAAAGGACATTAAAGGGGACCTATAAAGTGCTCCAGGGATGACGTTTCTCTAGTGTCACCCTGTTTCCTAAGTCAAAAAGGCTATGGGGTTTTTTCCATTGGATTTTGGATTGTTGTAGAAAACATAAAAGTCTCTCAAATTTGTGTTAACCACAGACCTTATTTCAGGCATCTAACCCATTAAAACCTATTGAAAAACCTATTAACTGTGAGATGGGGGAAGCGGAAGTGGCAAAATGCTAACTCATTTCCAGGTTTTGGGACTCATGTCTGGGGCACTCTGTTATGCTTTCCCTTATTTTCTGTCATGTATATAATACTACATTGTTGGACATTCATAATAAACGTGGTCAAAGTTTAAAATAATGATACAAACATACTTCTACTTTTTAGACAAGTGGACGTCAGATCAAGTGTTCACATTACAAACAATGCTACATGTAGCTACATGCTAACATCAGTGAAACATGTAATCTTGGTTGCCGATGTTGTTAAATTCTCCGCTATGTCCGGTTGTGAAGATTTTGGTTTAGAAGCTTTTATTGGTGATTTTTTATAGTCGAAAGCGCAACTATAGTCACTTACATTCTTTCCCTGGCTGCAATGACCTAGTGAGTATAGCTGCATCTGGAGCAGCTATACCTACACAATCAGCCCCCTATGATCTGTGGTCTGGAGTTACTGTAAAGCTAGCTATGAAGTGTTAGGTTAAAAAAAAGAGGCGGTTAATGTAAGGGTTGTGTTTGGGTTAAAGGGTAAGGGTTACCTCTCGTCACTCAAAGGGGAATCGTGTTGTAGCATGATTCAAACAACTGTCGTGTGGGTGGGTTTGTCTTGTACTGGTGGCAGGCACCAGATTTGAAGGTGCGCGTCATGTACGCTTCAAACACAACGTGGATGCGGCTAAACGTGTCCTGCAATGATGGTGCAGTGACGACAAGAGAGCAGTTGCCGATGCACAGGCAACTGACCAGTCAGAGCAGACAAGGCTTTTCGAGACAGAAGCCTAAAGAGACAGATGCCTTAACGGAGCATCTCAGACAGATGGTGAATACAGTGTTTTTTGACCATTAAAGCATGTAAACATATTCTAGTAGAAACCCAGAATATAAGTATGAACCTGAAAATGAGCATATATGTCCCCTTTAGGTATGGATGAATAACACAACTTAAAATAAAGACCAAACAACATGGCTTCTGTTCCACTGAATAACTGTGAACACAGCCTGTTTGAGCTGCCTGCTCTGTGTTTCAGCCTCTACTCGCACACCTCCCTTTGGCCTGCATTAGTTAATGCCTTGGCTTCGGTTTCACTGTGGCTTTAACACTATGTGGTGTTGAGTTCACAACCTACCTCACTTAGCTGTGAACACCCACTACAGTACTGCTTCACCTCCACTGAGAAACACAAACACACACATACACGCACTCTTTCTTTCTCCTGTTAGCGCTGGTCATCTGCCCTCTCTATCTACCTCCACAACCACATGCAGGATAACCTGATCCGCGTCTCTCCCCAGAGACAGTGGCACTGAACTGGACCAGAGTCCCCCCCCCCGGCTCTGTCGGCCCACTCAACAGAGGCCCCATTGACCGTGGCAAACTACAGCCCTCTTCTCTCGTTTCCCGTCTCTTTCAGCGCGTCCATCCCCACCTGTGGTTAGTCTGTCTCCAGATAATGATGCATGAGGGTGCGTAGAATACTTATTAAATGCACTTTTGGGTTGTTTTGTGGGTGTTTGCTCATTTGGCTGCTAATTGAAGTCGTTAGCAACTGAGCCCAGATCTGAATAATCCTCCAAAGTGTTGTGTGACTAAAAGGAATGAATGCAGCTGGTTTATAGAGCTTCTCCCCAACACATACTTCTATTTTATATGCACATTTTTATTGCTTGTCAAAATGACCACAGAGACACAAAAAGACCACAGAATGATGCAAAGGAACCACAAAGAGACACAAAATAACTTCCAAGTAACACAAAATGACCAAAAAGACATTAAATTAGCCCCAAAGAGCCACAAAGTACCTCAGTAAGGCACAAAAATTCTTGAAACTGACTCAAACCGCTACAAAAAGACTCAAAACAACCACACAGGGATACAAAAAGACCATAAAGAGATGCAAAAGAACTGCAAAGACTACAAAAATGGGTAAAAACAACCACAAAGTGACACAAAATTACTTAAAAAAGACCACAAACCACTTTAAAGTCTGTGTGTCTTTCTCTGATGTACAGTAGGAGAGGTGGTGGGGTCCTTTGCATATCTGTGCCTACAGGCCCATTGTCTCATTATCCACCCAAGTCTCTCTGACAGTAAATGTATTATCTTTGGGTTGTGAACAAAACAAAACATTTGAGGACATCATCTCGGGATTCAGGAAACGGTGATCAACGTTTTTCAGCATTTCCTAACATTTTACAGACCAAAAACGAATCAATTAATCAAGAAAATAATCAATAAAATTGTTAGTTGCAGCCCTGTATTCCACCAAATTTTATTTGTACTGCTCTTGCCACAGGAAACAAGTTTAACGGAAGTCATGTATTTCTAAATAAAGCTAAGATCATTAACCACCTGGGTTATACTGTATTTATTCAGGTGTTGCATTCATTTCCTTAAACCGAGTGCTTCAATGTAAGAAACTCATTTCAACAGATCTTCAATAGAATTAGATGTAAATTCATATTTTTATTGTGTCATACAAAACCAGCAAGAAGGAATGTCAAGACAGCTTATATGGTGACTATTTATGTGAGAGGCACAAAGGTCAAAGGTCAGAGATAACATACAGTAGGTAGAAAAACTTGCATGTGAGTGTGTGAGCTGTAAAATATCTACTGTCACATCGACCATCTGTCAATCACCCAGATTACACAGAGGCGTAGTCACCGTCCATCTCTAACCCTCGTGTCCTCCTGAGGGAGCAGAGAAACAGGAGAAGGATAACAGAGTGTTGAGGAATGTCCTTCAGCCTCCTTAAGTACAGCTCTCTCTTTTGCTTTTGTGCCCTTTTTATTGCAGGTTTCTCACGCTCTCCCTCCCCCTTTCATTTGGTGTTGGGAGGCATTTGTTGATTTGTATGGCGAGGATTTTGAATAGCAGCAGTGTGCCTTTGTTTAGAAAACTGAGACGCACTTCCTCATGGGAAAGTATTCTATATACACTGAAGTTTCCTAATCAAAGTTTGGCATTTTGTTATTTTTATTTTACAACGGTACGAGAATGATCTCTTCATCTCTCTTTTTGTACCTCTGCAGGTTATGAGTAATGGAAGCAGGATCGGTGGTGCGTGCAGTCTTTGAGTTTCTCCCCAGTGTATCTGAGGAGCTGCCACTCTTCACCGGTGATGTCATCGAGGTGCTCAGCGTCGTAGATGAGTTCTGGTTGCTTGGTAACAAAGATGGGGTCACAGGTAAGGTGTCAGGGGTCATTATTACTATAGATAAACCCATATGCTGCCATATGCTATGAATATTTCTAGAAGAAACACTGTGTTTACCACTAAGAACTCTTAACAATCTGTACAGGATAAGGAAACCCCCCCCCCCCCCCCCCCCCCGCCAAAAAATCCATTCATGGAGAAGAAGACACATCCATAAGAGCAGCTGAGGAGAAATCTTTCTTCCAGGATAAACCGATGTGTAATAGATGTCGTGTACAGAGAATAAACCAATATAATAAAATCACAGTACCGACAATCCACATGAGAGAAGCTGACTGTAGCTGATTATAAAATAAGCCACACTGGAAACTGTCGGTGACATATTGGTCTTTCATTTTGGAGTTGAAGTGTGTGTGTGTGATGCTTTCTAATTATTGTTTGACATGGTTCACTTCCCCTCTGAGTTTTGTAGTACATGACACCATACATAGATGGGGTTGGAGGGGTGCAGTGGATTAAAATCCAAACATTCTCACTCTTAATCAGGTCCCATGATTGAGAATAATGAATGAAAACTACTCTGAAAAGTGAAGAATTAAGTCTTTTGGATCATACTTTAATTAATCATTTCCTACACATTAAATAGTCTTTGTTTCCTTTATCTCTTGATTTTGCATTAAGCAGAGGAAAAGGTGACAGATCACAGTGCATTTTGTCCAAAGTGAGAAGTGTCCATAATTGCTTCCTCGCTTTCTCTGCCCTTGAAGGGGTTTACTCACAGAAATCCACTTAACTTTTCCAAGAGCTAAATGTCACTGAAGATGAGAAAGGGGATTCCCTCAGAGAGGAAGTCAGTGCTGGCTCGCTAAACTGTGTTCTCTTGGAAAACACTGATCATATCAATACATTTATGGCATGACTTCCCTGGAAAGATGAAAACTGCCTTTTGTTACAGTGTAAAATGTCGTCTTGCATAAACTGAAGTGAAGGGAAGTGCTCTATTCAGATAACATGTTCTTTTTATTTTATTGAATCCAGGTGTTTTTAATAATGTCAGCATTCTCCAAATATTTGAGTCTGTCTGTGGCCACTGCAAAACTCCCAAAAACTACAAAGTTGTACCTGAATTGCTCCCAGTATTGACAGATTAGTGTAGATTTCAGTAGCAATCTACAGTTAAACAGTTGGCTTATTAGTCTATCTCATAAAAACTAATTCTTTAATTCTACACAGTAGTAAAATAATGGAATTATCTCAAATCTCAGTTCATGAAGTTAAAACGGTCATTGTTGTCATGGTTTCAAGGAAACAGATGTGTCATTATGTTCACTGTGCTTGCCTTCCTCCCTCTGTCTTCTGTCTCCAGGTCAGTTTCCCACCACCTTTGTGGAAGAGATCACCATCCCCAGCACCAAGCCTGGAGACAGACTCTACGTGTGCATCAATGACTTCAGCTCAGCAGAGCCGGGAAACCTGTCCCTCAAGAGAGGTACAGGCACGCGCTGCACACAGACACTCATCACTGTTAGAGTAAAGATTCAAAATGGATCCTGGTTGACTTTTATCATTGACACAAATGTGTTTTAAATACTACTTCCGTTAACTCATGCCTTCTCACTTAGTTTAATGCTGCTTGTTGATGTCGCTGTGCTCAGGTAAATTGTTTGTTTTGTGTTGTAGTGTAGTTGTGATGTGTTGGACATTGTGACCTGACTGGTACCTTGTCTCCACTGACACAAACGGGGCCCATGAATGCTACCAGAAATGAGAATCAAACTATCGACACCAGAATGCGTAAACAAATTCAAATGCTTGCGGGTGTTGCTGCCTTCAGCAGTCTACCCTGTGTTACCTCTCTCAGTGACAGCTTACTGGCTCCGAACCGTAGTTGGGAACTAGCTTGGCTCGTTATTAGCTGGTAACTAGCTCCTAGTGGTCCAGACCACTCTGCAGAAGGATGGATGGCGAGGCGTTCAGGTGCCGTTCACCAACACTGTTTTTTTGCCGTCTTCACCACAAAACAATAAACACAGCCTTCTCATAAGGCTGAACAGTAGCCCTGAGCTCATCTAGAGTCTTAATTCTGCTGACTGTCGTCACTCTTACCCACCCGTCTTCTTCACTATGACACCCTGAGAGAGCTGGTTCCCTCCATACACACCATGAAGTACACGTCATACCCTCACAGGTTACCCACAAGGCTACTGCCTTTTAAGGGGAGAAAGGGTGAGCCGGTAACACCTGTCACAAAAGTAGGAAGTGTGCATTCGAACGTTACTTTTTCAAAACACCTACTGGAGATCACATCACCATTGATTTCCATTAAATTTAATGATGTAGGAACTCACTTAAACATTTGATTGATGCTCTGGACATGCAAAAGTTTTCCTTCCACTCCTCATTGACAACAATCCAACTCTCGAAATCACCTCACCATCTGCTGGTTTGACCAGGCGTCATCTAAAACCACCGTTTCTAGCAGACTAAAAACCGTGCACGCTGAGATGGACCAAATAACATTGAGTGTGGATAAGGAGACAGCTGTGATCGGCCATGAAGTGGTGCAGAAATGCTAAGTTTAAGTATAAAATAGTTATTATCTCATGTCTGACAGCAATTATCTGTTCATAAAAATATCTTTTTACATGTAGACAGGGCCTTATTTGCAGTATTACCAGGTATTATTCCAATAACTAATACAAAATAAGGAACATATAAAAGTAGGGATGCACTGATATGGATTTTTTCAACTGATACCAATAATGGATAATTACCTGCTTCTCATGGCCTGTAACTGATAACGATAACCGATAATTTCACTTTGTTGTATTCTAAAAAGAAATGTATAACCCGCAGTTTATGCACACCTGAGGGTAAGAAACAAACATGTATAGGTCCTGTTTCTGCATGTGTCTTTTGGACCTGTGTGTAATTGACAAGCAAGAGTGAAAACATTGAATTTCCCCTCAGGGGGTTAATAAAGTAAATAAACTTAAAACTTAAACTTAAGAAAGGCTGAGATGTAGGAAGAAAATATGTCTGATTTAATATTCCACAGCTCTGACCGAATCCAATCAAACTGACATCACTATTGTTAACAACAAAAACAAACAACAGTTCTGACTCTTCATACCTGCGACATTAGGCTGTGGAAAAGAGAGATTATGTGGGGTATTGTCAAATGACCTACCCTCACCACTCCTACCCCCATATAACCCTACACTACAGATGAACAGAATAAAGACAAGGATGTGAAAGTAAGACGAATTTTAACCATATTATTGGTGCTGTCTATCGGCTTTAATTTTAATGCATAATTAGAAAAATGTCCCATTATCATGCATCCCTAAATAAAAGCCTAATTCTGTCTAGGAACCACACTGTAACAAAGCGAGCCCCTGCTGCAGTGCTTATAGTGAATGGAGACAAGACACTGGTTTTCCTTCGTGGCTTCCTCTTTGAAAGGGAATCTCAGTTTCAGAAAGTGTTTATGGAACATATTCAGAGATTATCCAGTCATTTTAAATCAGCATAATCAACTCTAACCCAGAGCTGGAAACAAAACAGCAAAGGACTTGTGACGTCTCTCTGGCCTCGTGGAGCTTCTCTAGAAAATTGATCAGTGAAGAGGGTAAAGGTCACTTTGTGCACCTAAAGGGAATTTCAGAAGACAAGTTAGAACTGATGCACCTAGGAGCAAAATTTTAAGGGACCAGCTACAGCTTCAGCCACAGACGCAGGTTTACATCTGATGTTGTATTGCTCGGTTTCTGTTTTGTTTAGGGCCTTTAAAGTAGCATTGATTCTTATGAGGAAAGCTGCCTTCTTACGCCAAAACAGAATTTTCTTTTTTACATTTTGGGAATTATCTACTGTAATTCTGTTAGGTCCAGCATGAAGATCTCTATATGTGGTTAACATATAGATTTGGCAGAGGGAAATTCATTGTTACAGCAGCAGTTTGACAGAAACAGAGTGTTGACATGATAAGAAAACTACACACAAAGTTGTTTGTTTGTCTCATAAAGTTGAGGATAGGTCCACTGTATAAGCGTGTGACTTCTTGACCTCTGCTGACACACTTCTTATTTGTCATTATCTGGATTGTGTGCAGCACTATGTGTGTACAAATGAAATAGAAATAAAAGAAATAAAATAAGCACTCAAAGTTACCTTCCAAAACTCCCCAC
The DNA here is from genome assembly GCF_041903045.1 of Epinephelus lanceolatus. Classification (NCBI taxonomy): domain Eukaryota; kingdom Metazoa; phylum Chordata; class Actinopteri; order Perciformes; family Serranidae; genus Epinephelus; species Epinephelus lanceolatus. The sequence continues at coordinate 22,097,767 of NC_135754.1, read as the reverse complement.
TAGATGTCCCCAGATGCCACACTACCTGCCAACCTACACAGACTGTCTTCAGCTGATGTCTTTTTCTTTTGAAACTCCTGAACTGTCGCATGTGATTTAATTAGTTGTGTTTGTTTTCTGATTTTTCATTCGACAACACCCTCAGGCATACAGCACTGATGTTTGCAGAGATCCTTTACTTTGGTAAAACTTTTCATTCTTGTCTTCTTATGTCATTAGAAGTTCTAGTAGTGGTCATAGTCGTACATAGTAGTAGTTAAAGTACTTGGTATGCAATGTGAAGTCATGTCTTTGCTCTTAAACAGCCCCAATTATGACAAATATTCATATTTTTTTATTTTATTTTCACTTAATCCATGATCAGAAGTGATATTCCAGTGAAGTTTTGTGTTGTCTTGGTTAAATAACACTTCCTGGATCACAGGAAACTGCCTTTACCGGCCGTGTGAGAGTTGAAAATGTTCATTTCCAGTATGATTTTCCATGGACATTATTGGCTGTGTCCCAGTTTTGCTCCCAGACACAATGAGAGGTGGAGCCGCAGGTCTTTGGAATGTGACCCCCATGACTTCTGGCTGACCAGTCAACATTCCTGTAATCCCTGATTCTCCAGATATATTAGCTCCAGATATATGACCCTAGAACACTTATTAGGAATGCAGTAATAAAGGTTAATGGGGATAATGTGACGTGAGCAGTGAGTGTTTCATTGCAGGTCTTCTGAATCCATTCATGTTGAAGGGGACCTGTTATGTTTCCCTTATTTTCTGTCATATATATAATGTTATTATGTCAGATGTTTATACTAAATGTGGCCAAACTTTCAAATAATGAGGTACACATATTTAAAAGTAAACCTCAAGCTTCACACTGTCCTTTTCCAAAAGGATTTTTCTTACCTGCTCCAGTCACACTGCTCCAAGTGTTTACATCACATACACTGCTACATGCTAACGTCAGGAAAAAAGGAATATTGGTTGCCACTGTTGTTGATTTTGCCTGTTTGAAAGTGCCGCTATAGTCTGTTACAATCATTCCCCGGCTGCAATGATGGTGCAGAGATGCCAAGATAAGAATGGCCCTGACCTATCAGAGCAGACTGGGCTTTTTTGGGAGAGGGGCATTGAAGAGACAAGTACTACAACAGAGCATCTCAGACAAAGGGTGAATACAGGTGTTCCAGCACAGACAGGATGAGGAAAATAAAGTTTTCTTTGTTACTTTAAAGCATGTAAATATGTTCTAATAGAGAGCTCCAGCAGTGCAAAGTGTGAAAGAAGAAAACAACATAAGCTCAGGCGCACCTGCTGGCCGTCCCACAAGAAGCATGTAGCCGCTATAGCCTTGTTCATTGTGTAATTAATGTGCTAACTGGTTTAATTAGAAGCTCTTTTAACACAGAGATCATGCTATACGACAGCTATCAGTCCCTTCTTTACGCCACTTCTGCAGTTTTACACAGAACCAAACAAAGACAGCATCCAGTGTGTGATTTTAGATAGCATGCTGGCATCCAGGGAACCTAAATATCTATAGTTTTCTTGCCAGCATCTCAAAAGCAAAAGAGGTTTGACGGGCGTGACATGTAACACAACATCATCTGCCTCTAGTGTGATGCATAACCTATGCATCTGCAGCGCTTTATAAACAATAACAGTCTTTTATCGTCACCTCTTATGTGGCGGCTGATCTCATCCTCTGCTCGGAGAGTAAGGAGCCCCTGGACCTCACTGTCTCCTCAATTTGCGGACAATTTCCACTGCTGTTGTTCTTCTTGGAGTTAGCTGCTAACTGCTTTTTGAATCTCCTGGCGCTGGGTCGCACACATAACACGTAATCAAAACGTCACACCTGTCTTGTCCTGCCGGCTGTCCCTTTTACACAGACGTTGATTTGGTGATGTTACTACCTCTGCTGCCGGCATAAAGGCGAGACAACTCTGCCCCCCATTCTGCAATTAAGCCTTTTATAAAGAACAGATGGGAAACATAACAGGCAGTTCAGAGGGAGATAGAAAATCAGAGGGATATAAACTAAATACAGTACAGCCTGCATGTTCTGTCGTTATGTTTATATCCTGAAGCTTTCCTGCTGTGTGCATCTTTCACAGTGTTTATGATTCTCTTCTTATCTGTTTGACGTAAAACGACAAATAAGATCTACTGAAAATAATAGTGAAACACCTGAGAACAAAACCTGAGTCTTTGGTTGAGCATTTAACTGTTAGAAAAAATGTTTTTCTTCAACATGATTCACATCAGTAATATGAATATTAAAGTGTTCCCTTTTATTCCGTGTCTCTGCAGGGGATGTGGTAGTCGGAGAGGCTGGAGGGTCCATGGACCTCGGAGAAACCTGGCAGCGTGGTTGTAACGCCTGGGGGGCCCGCGGTCTATTCCCCACGTCATGTGTGAAGGAGCTGACCCTCTCCGGCCGCTCCAGGCAGCTGTCTGAGCGCTCAGCTCAGGCGCAGGCTTCAGAGCTCCCACCTTACGCCCTAGGCCAGGCGCGGGCCCTTATGAGCCTCCACGCGCAGCTCAATGAGGAGCTGGATTTCCGCGAGGGCGACCTGATCATCATCACAGGCCTCCCCGAGCCGGGTTGGTTCCAGGGGGAGCTGGATGGCCGCAGGGGCATCTTCCCAGAGGGGTTTGTGGAGCTCCAGGGATCTCTCCGATCACCTCAGGAGCCATTGGACTGCCAGTATTTGAACAATGACTCAGAACAGTTTAGCTACGAGGACCCTTATGATGCAGGAGAGGGGACTGAGGAGGAAGGTGTAGAAGAAGGAGAGGTGTTTACAAGAGAGGAAGAGGAGCAGAAGGAGGCAGTAATAGAAGAAGAAGAGGAAGAGGAGGAGGGTGGTGTCTATGTAGTGGCATTGTATGAGTTTCGGGCTATGGAACCAGGCGAGTTGGACTTTGATACGGGGGATCGCATCCGTCTTATAAGCACTTTGGAAGATGGTTGGCTGGAGGGGGCGCTGCGAGGACGGCGTGGTATTTTCCCTCATCGTTTTGTCAAAATGGAGGATGATGGGCAGAAAACTGCGGAGGAAACACATGTTGGGGAACCAGAAGACGACAAAGAGAACAGCTCAGATCATCTTTGTCCCAATGGGTCAGAGAACGACCCCGAATGGAGGACATATGAGGATCATACAGTGTGGGACCTGGACTACTTTGAGAAGACTGAGGAGCAGAGATGGCAAAACAAAAGCACTGGAGCTCAACCTAACAACAGAGGACAGAGAGATGGGGGTGGCAGGCCTGACTCTCAGCCACATAGACCTGTCCCTCCAGCACAGAGAGGGCCCGAGAGACCCAAATCCACTCCTCCAGCAAGACCCAGACTCCCATCTCGGCCTAGTTTGCCTGCACGTAGCCACAGACACCATGGCTCATCTTCGGGTGCACATCGGTCGAACCATACCAATGGTAACTCTCGATCCTTACAGCCTAAACTAACTCATAGCCAAACCCTCCCTCATAGCACTCAGTCTGGGTGGTCTAAAAACAGCAGATACCACCAGAGGCAGACAAAGGATGATGCCACTCCCAGTCACAGAAGCGGCAGTCTTAGCCAGGCGTTATTGAACCTCGTTGAGGACCATAGGCAGAAGAAGCTAACCCGCCATAGTAGTGTCAGTGATGCTGATATGATGAGCACTGAGGCACGGCAGCGTTCCCAGCAGACGATACGTGGCTCCAATGGTTTAATGCCAACTTCCTTCACCCTAGATGCCCTGGCAACCTCAGCTGGTGACCTGGAGGCCAAGCTGTCCCAGCAGCTTTTTGAATTTGAGAAAAGCTTGACTTCTTCGTATAGTGATACAAACATGAGCTCTGCCGCCTCTGCAGGTGACATGAGCCAGCAATCCAGTATCTCACGCCACTTTTCTATAATGGACTTCAGCGATGAAAGCGATATCATGCGAGGGTCCTCACACTCACCAGTGTCCCACCTTTTGCAGTCGAACTCTGCCTCTTCCTCACTAGAGAGGCGCAGGACCCTTCGTCCTCCCCCTCCTCGTCCCAGAGTCCTTCGTCCCCCAGCCCCTGCTGCGTACAAACCAGCCCGCCCCGCTCCACGTCCCCCTCCTCGGTGCCCGAGACAAAACACCGCTCCTCCGAATATCTTCTACACCCCTGACGAGCCAGCCGCAAACCTGCTGGACCAAATATCAGAAGGGCAGGCGGAGTTCGGTGACCTTGCGGCCGCCCAGGAGCATGAGGTCCAGTGCCAGCTGGAAGCTGAGAAAGAGCTGGAGAGAGAGATGGAGCTGGAGAGACAGAGACAGAGGGAAGAGGAGGAAAGGTATCTGCTGCTGCTACGGCTACAAGAGGTGGAGCACGACATGGAGGCATACGCACACACGGCGGAGGAGCTCAGGACCATGCTGGAGGAGGAGGAGGATGAGACAGCTCGCATGCAAGCCATGGAGAATCTGGAGTTCTGCAACTACACGCTGGAGACGCTGGCCCTAGAGCAGCAGCAGCTACAAGGTAAGACGGTTGGGCAGTGGACTGGGAGTAGGAGAAATGTGGTGGGCATTCATGCTTTTATTAAACAGTTGATAGTAGAGTGACGTTAATAACATGCAGTAAAGCTTCCAGCCTGGAATCATGTTGGGATCGAGAGTTTCATGAGTCTTTGGTTAGACCCAAAATTGGACTTTAGAGGTTAGATAACATGATAGAACTGACGAGGTTGGTTTGATTCAGCACTTTACACTGGCGTCTTTTTCTCACAGATACCTCACTGAAGATATATATCGTGTATCCAGTCAGCCTGAAAATACAGAGAAATGATTTTTTGTCCATATCGCCCAGCCCTAATCCAGAGCCAGTGTTTGGTTTGTCCATTCTTGGATACTGTAGAAACAATATGACTGTGTATGTAGATATAAACAGCTCATTCTAAGGTAACAAAAACAACAATTCGTAGTTTCAGTTGATTATATACAAATGAAAACATATTATATTCCATATCTGCCAATGGACGCCCCTAAATCCTACACACTGGACCTCATCTGCAGGCTTTAACAACTAACATTAAGAAAAGCAACACATCAGAAAGAGAGTAAGCAAGCAGCATCAGTCATTTCCTTTTCAGTTTAAAAGTCAGCTAGTTACTGTGGCAGGAGACGATAGATGGAGACGATGCAGTAGAATTTGTTTTACTTGACGTCATAGTTGACTTCTAAGGCCCTGCAGGGTAGGTCCAATGGTAATACGCAGTCAGTGAAGACAAAATGTAATATAGCAGGAATCTAACTGTAAGCCAGTGCTTACCAGATTTCCTCTTTGACTTGTTATGCCGACACACGCACACACGCACACACATGCACACATGCAAACAGGGAAACTATTTATTTAAATTCCACTGTAAACTATGCAAACAAGACATCCCTATTTACTGTCCACAATGATCGACGGAAGCAGGATTGTGTATTTAAATTAATGTGTGTGTGTGGAAGTTGCTTTGTCTCGCTACAGTGGTAATTTAGAAAAGTATAGTGGATTTGGCAGAATCAGCATGTTGCTGCAGGGTTTAGGTGGAGTAAGCGGAAACGAGTTTGTGAGTTTGAGAGTTGCTGTTTGAAATAAATGATGTTTCTAAGTATTCAAAGTTAACGGCTCAAACAACAGTAGTCGTAGAGCCAAAGGTTGTTTCTGCCACCTCGTACTGTCTGGGTGCACAGAGCTGTCTCTGGCAGCCCAACACTTTTTCACATAGGTACGAGGTGAATTCCTGCACATGGTGAGAGGTTAAGCAACGCACGTGGGCCTCTGTCTCTTTTTCCACTCACTCCCTCTTTCTTTGAGTCCCTCTGTCTCTATCCAAGTGTCCTACCTCCTTCACCTTCCTCACAGTTCCCTCACTCTGCACCTTTCATCCTCCTCCTCCTCCTCCTCCTCCATCATTTGCTCTTCTTCAAAAGGAGTGAGGAGGGGAAACGCGTTGGATGTGGTTTTTGGGATTTTGGCAGTAGTGGAGACGGACAGGGAATGGCACATTCCAGAGCGCGACCCAAAGTGTGGTTGTGGCGAGCTGTGACTTGGCCCGTGGCTCACCTCTCCACACTGTTTGGACTCGGGAGGGAGGTCAGGTCCAACAGAGTGGCAGGTAGGCTGGAACTTGGTGATTATCATGAGTGAGTCGGAAACTATTTTGCAATTTATATTTATGACAGTGTTAGGGACATTACGTGTTAATTATTAAAAGCTTGGTAATAAAAGAGAGCGGCAGATTATATGAATTTATTAACCATCAGTGACTTTGCCAAACTCTGTGCACAACGGTAGCTATCACTTAAACGTCACTGCGTCATCTAGCTCTGCTGTGATTGGTCCAGTCTGAGTCTTGCGTGTTCTGCTTTGGGATGTCTGTTTGTTTGACAACAGATATCACAGCCGCAGACTGAGACCACCGAGGAGCATCAAGCTGTATAACCCCTTCTGTAGGGAGGAGAGCTGAAACAAAGGACACTGACATTGATATTCACCTACATTAGGTGCACTTTTACTTTATATGATGTACAATATTACTTTTCAATATCATGATCACTTGTTAATGTAGTGCAGTATCATTTTGTCAAATCATTTGCAATGCTACTTCACATTGTTATATCATATTCAATATAACATTGATTATCAGGTGCAGTTTTCCACTATTTTAGTTAATTTTTAGTTCATTCTTACTCCTATTGTTTCTCTATTAAGCACTGTTTTTTGCTTCTGCTCCTTGAAAACACTTCTGTCTTGTATATTTGTATATTTTGCCAGATCTTTAATACCCTGTTGTTTCTAAAACTGGTCCCAGTGAGTGATCTCAACCCGATTGATTGTTGACCCCACTGATTGTTACTGGTTGTTGGATGTTAAATTGGAGTTACTGTAATATGAAGAATTCTCTGGCACAAGAATTTCCTGCGGGATAAATAAAGTTCTGTTGAATTGAATTGATTTGACAATTTCTGTTAAATTGAAATTAAATTAAGTAATAACAATAATAATAATAAATTTTATTTGTATTGCACTTTACATTTTAGCAATCTCAAAGTGCTACAGAGTAGGATAAAAAAATTAAAACAGATTAGAATTAATACAATTAAAGAATCATTAAAATTTTCCATGTTTGCCTGATACACCCAGAGGTATCAGGCAAATATGGACAGTGTCACAAATCATTGAGCAAGACTTGTATTTTCTGGCAACATTGGAGGTGTGGGGGCAGAAATCGATACAGTATAGTATTGAGATATTTTGTGTGGCAATATTGTGTTGATACACAGCTTCCAAGTGTCATTGTTTTAATTATTATTGTTAGTAAATGATTAATATTGCAAATACAAATTCATCTTTTGTGATCAAATTTTTATATAGCTTCTTTGCAAAAATATTAATAATAAATCAATAAACATAGCCTCATCTCACCCATATGTGTCCATATGTTTTTGCGGTTGTTGCAATCTCTGAAAGAAAAATCAACCTATTATCTTACCCTTCCCTTCCCTCCCAACCCTGGCTGACTAATGATGACCTGTGATGGAACAAGAGAAGGAATAAAAAAATAAATGAATATTAATAATAATAATAATGATGATAATGATAATAATAATAAATGCATGCAGCAATAAATAAGATGAGAAAAAAATGAAAAATTAGAAAAAATAAAAATAGGCTAAAAAAAATAAAAATTAAACTTTGCCTGCTGATATCTGATAAGCCAATATATAAAGACTCATTTGCCCGATACCGATATCAATATATCCACTTTTTTACTCACCTTATCTTAGTGATCAACGAGTCTCTTCTGTAGTGGAATTAGCATCATATTATGCATGCATAGTCTTTCTTGTGATGGCCCACCAGCAGATGGAGACATGAAATACAATACTTTTCAGTGTATGAAATATTCATTCATTGTGCACTATAAGAAAAAGTATGTTGGACTATTCTAATAGTTCATTTTAAAGCCAATATTGTCCAATACCAATGGCATACCGATGTTATCTGAACACACAAACCACTCACTTGCTCTTGATAGCGCCATTTGTGTTTTAGTGATGGCCATTGTAGTTAGCAGCCCCTCTGTGACTTGAGCGTTGGAAAAACACTAATTTTTGTTGTTGTTTTTTTTAATGTGAAAATGCTCTTTTTAGTGTTTTTACTGGTTTAAATCACCGGGTCAGTTTGCTAGGAAGAGACATCTGCAGCAAAACCCCCCTGAGTGTCTGGAACAGAGATGAGCTGAGCACACATTAAGTTATCAGAGAAAATAGATCAGGTCACATTAGCTTGCGCTGAGCAAGCAGCCTACCTGTGATATGCCAAATAGTGTCTGAGGAATGCTGATTTGTAACATGAAACTGCTTTATTCAGTGTTTTTACCGGTTTGAATAAACTGGTCCGAGACCTCTGTGGATAATTCCGCGCCCGCTAAAAACCACCTGAACAATGGACATTATTTTTCTATGACATTGTTGCTTCACATCAGATGTACTTGCATCAGCTCTCTCAAACACACACACACGTCCTCACTCATTCAAAAGCTTTCAGTCTAATCACCGCCAACAGCCAGGTGTCTTTGTCATGTTAATGTCTCTCATTGTACACTGTAATCAATCAAAGTTTCAATGACCTCAGTGATTGACAATCAAACACTGATTGTCAGTCACAGTTGAGGCTATTGTTCCCGTGCTCTGTGCCCATCTTGCTAAAGTAATCTGATTACTGCTGGATGATAATCTAATTTGATACTTTTTCTTTAATCTTGTTTGTCATTTTACCAGTAAACTAATAATCAGTAGTATGTGTTCCTATTCTTGTGACATTCAAATGAGTCACATCCTGTCACTTAATGCTTTTCAATGGATGATATTTATGTCTGTGAATGACAGGTATCAGCCTGAGGGCAGGAACTCGTCCCGCTGGCTACAGGTGCCTCTAAGGGTCATGCAACCAAATAGTTTCCATTCACTCATCACACTGCAGGAATCCCCACGCCCTCCTTTCACAGCCATAAAATCAGATATTCAATCTCTGTTTTTCTTTTGATAATTTCCACACTGTAAAATGTGTAAATGGACTGAGATAGGAACTTGATTTATGCGCGCTGAGGGAAAGACAGCCGTGCACGCTCCCACTGCACAGCGTTTGATATGGTAATTATCGACACATTACTCGGACACAAAAGCTTTCAGTAGGTGTTGTTAGTAGGATATTTTGTTTCCCTTTGTTTTCCCTTTTAAAATGTTGCTGCTCACAGGAAGGTGTGTACAGTACACACCAAGCATACTCTCAGGACCTTTGTCATTCTACTGCTATGCATACACACACACGCACGCACACACACACACGCACGCACACACACACACACGCTCACCCAGGAGTGAGTGTTTTTCCGTGCTTTTGCAGGGTGTGTTCCTGAGTGTGACGTTTGAAAGACAATGGCAGCTTATTGTTACAAGGCAGGGAGTAAACTTCAACATGGGCTCTGCCTGAGCTCCACTGTGCAGAGGCCGGCTCAGAGTCCCTGTAGAAGCTGAAAGAGGTGTGATACTAAGGAGCAAAACAGAAAGAAACAATCGTATAATTACAGAGTGTGACTGATATGATAGCTTTTCATTTTGTGTTTATCTGTAAGTTTTGAGTGAGTGCTGTGATGAGAGAGGTGATAAAGGTTTCACGCCCAGTCTGATTACGAGCAGGTCAGGCTGTTGTTTGTGCATGGCTCTAAGGCTGGGCAGTATGGCTGACATCAATATTTTTCTGCTATCAATATTAGAAATGGGACGATAAACTATTTTAGCACCGATTGTAATAAAAAGCACAATAAGTTAAGGTAATAGTGGTGAATTTCCATTGTCAGAATAATCCCAAATAACGTGTCCCACAGCACCCAAGGAGAATGCTTGATAACCAACAATCAAGGAGACTCTGTAGAAACAGGCTGCATATACACCAACATCAAAAAGCGCAAAAAATCTTTAAAGATACACTATGCCACATTTTCCTAACACAACATTGTACAGAGATAATTCCTCTCAGTCATCACTTACGACCCAATTGTGTTTTCTCATATTCCTTTTATTTTCTATATTCCTGGTGTTAATGGGTGTGTAGTCTTACAGCGTTCGGCTAGCGACCAGGTGCCAGAATGCAAGCAGCAGGCATCCAAGAGACACAACACCGTAAATTCGCAAATATAGTGAGGCGAAACACCAAGCAAGAGTGAATCTGGGGTTGGCTTTTACTTAAACTCTTAATGGCGAGCGTGTTAAGAAACAGTAACCGGACAATCCTGCATAGTATAACCATAGACTGTATATAAAGATGGATGACATGACACCTCCCCAGAAATGAAGCCAGAACACCTCAATCGCCCCCTGGTGGCCGACTGCAGTGTAGGTCATAACGCCCGCGCTCTTTAGTTAGTGGATAGGTAGTCTGAGTGGGTGGAAGTTCGCTGCAAAGATCAGCCTCTCATTGGGCGGAACGAGCCACCCGCTGAAAGTCCCGCCCTACCACCTCCGGTTGCAGTTTTCAACACGTCCTTTACTAACTTTTGCGGTGTTTGATCTTGCGGGGATGTAGCCATTTTTCTGCCATGGTTCGCGTCCTGTAGGCGAAATTTTTGTGGGCGTGTTACACCAAAACCTGTTTCCCCCCGGCAATATTTATGCAAGCGCACTGTTGCTGTGGCACCGCCAAGAACGATTGTGAAATACAAGCAGCCGGGGCATTTTTTTCTCCAATCTTAAAGTGAGAGTTGGCTCAGCCAGACCTTTCTTTTCTTGAGAAAGGTCTGGTGAGCGAGACTAGTGGATAGGACATGGGTCAAACTAAAAAATCAAAGCACATATGAAATAAATTTTCCCCAAATATGTCTTCTGTCATTTAAGGTCATCTTTATCACGCTGCTGTATGTTCAAATGTTCCTTTATCTGATAAGTTTGTTTGTTTTTTTAAGTTATTTAATGCCATAAAACAGGGATTTTACACCATGATTGACAGTTGTGTGAGCCAATCGGTGGGCTCGCATTCAGTGTTGCTGCTTGTGATCAGTCGGACGTGTGTATGGGTGGGAAACTTGATACCGCAGAGATCACTACTGTGCAGACTCTGGCTCTGAATGATGTCACCATAGCAAGATGGCAGCTGCCATATCCGGGATATTTTAGCTTCACTTCTGTACAGTGGAAGTAAGTGGAGATGCCTCATCCATCTTTAGATACAGTTTTTGAGCGTAACTTTTATCAAGTATTGATGTATTTCAAATTGAAATTAGTGATGCCAATCTCTGACTGGCTTAAAAAGGTCACAGAAAGGGGCATCAGTGGCTTAGTGGTACAGCAGGCGCCCCATGTACAAGGCTGTTGCCGCAGCGGCCCGGGTTCGAGTCCAGCCTGTGGCCCTTTGCTGCATGTCTCTTCCTCTCTCTCTCTCCCCCTTTCACACTTAACTGTCCTGTCCATTAAAGGCAAAAAATGCCCAAAAAAAATATCTTTTAAAAAAAAAAAAAAGGTCACAGAAAAATCAAATTGATGTTCTATTGAAGGAGCTGCGTTTTTCAGTTATACCTCTGACATTTGAGAAAACTCTACATGTGTACAATAAAATTTCATTAACAGATTTCTTTATATTTGTATCATGATTGCTCACAATCATTTATTTGGACAACCACATTTTGAAACAAGACATCATCATTTAATCACGACACAACTCCAAATCATGACTGATTCAGAAATTAATCATATTATATGAAGACGTCTCTGCTCTGTTCTGTTCTGTTCTGTTCTCACGCTCTCCTGCAGGTTTTACTGTCTCCATCTCTTTGTGTTTCATCTTCTATGTTTAAGCTTGTTGACCTTCAGCCTCACCTTATTCTTTAGACCCAGTGTTCCTTTCACCACAGCGTGATCCATTTAACACTGTTTTGAGGATCTGTTGCAGCTTCAGGTTTCCCTCAGTCAGCCCTACAAACTGGGCGACTTCTAGGCTGCAGACCATCTGATATATGACCTTATTCCTGGACGTCACACCACTTTTTATCTAGACATGCTAAACATTGATCAAGCCCACGACGGCTTCATTTACATAACCTAACACAGCCACGGAGAGGAATGTTGAATTTGGCATTCCTGCAGTTGACACACGTCCACAGACACACAGTTTCGGTCGCGTTCTGCTATTGAAAGCTGAGATGTTGAACACTGATAATTAAACAGTCTTACGTAAGAAGAGAACAATGTTTAAGTGAGATTTCTATGTTCGGCCTTGCCTTGTGAAACTGTCTGTGCTCAGTGGGAGTTTTAGTTTGTGCGCTGCAAATGTGCTCGTGATTTACAATAATTGCGTTGTTTTTCTGGAAGCAAACGAAATAAGTTGCAGGTATTTCACACTGTGTGTCGTAAACAAGACACAATAGAGGTGCAAGATAAAATCAGCCAGTGTGAAGGTGTTTTGTAGTGTATACAGAGTATCTAAAAGCCTATTGTGGCTTTGCTGGAGTCAGATTTGTTGTTTGAGCAGTTTTATTTAAGTAAAGGGCTTTGCGCACCAAGTTAGTATTTTTGTGTGCATTTTTTTTACGTGTTGTCTGATAGAAATCGTTGTGCAAAATGGACACATTTCCTCCCTTGCTTCTCTTCCCTGGAGTCACCTTCCTGGCTGTCGTCATTCTCCACCCGTGTCTTGCCTTTGGCACTGCAACAACTTGAGTTATGAAATGATACTGTGCAGTTATTAAATTTCACTACGCTGTAAGCATCGTCATTGCTGTTGTGCATGTTACCTTTGTCTTGGAAGATTCCAGGAAGGACATTGCTTCCATGTGTTTTCACTTCTTTTGTTGCTGGCCTTTTCGTCCACTTCTGCCCTGTTCCTGTCTCTTGTTGCGGATGTATGCGTGCCGCAGGTTACGCCACATTTTCTTTACCGGTTCTTGGTCAAACAACTCTCTCTAGACTTTTGAAAGATGGAAAAAAATCTTAAAAAGACAGACGGAAGTTTTGGAGTTGATGTGTAAATGTGATCTACACAGCATGAGGTGGTATTTATTTATAAAGGTGCAACGATTTTGGACAAAAAAATACAGACTTGGTGTGCAAAGGCCCTTAGAGCTACAGTTTTATTGCCGTAAATGTTTCTGATACCCATATTTGTTCCAACCACGAACTAAATTTAACTCAAAATATAAATCCTTGAAAAAAAAAGTTGGTATTCCAGCTTCTAATTACACTTAGATTGTTTGAATTGATTGTAAACTAACACTATCCCACATGTGTGTGTATCACGTGCACTTGAATGTATGCACGTCCTTTAAACCTGTCCCCTTGGTGCCTGCCTCTTTCATGAAGAGTTAAGGAGGGGGAGGGATATATTATACTCCAGCTTTATGAATAGGCCGGAGTTTTTTCTCACACTGAAAGATCGTGTCTCTTCTGAGAGCGAGGACAGTCCCCAACAATAGCTCATTGTGCACACCAGCAGCTACTTTTTCAGTAGCTGCCCCGGCTTAATCAGGCTGTGTACTCTCTGAAATCTCTCCCTCTCCACACTCATCTAAATTCAATAACCCTCCTTTGCTTAGATCTTTCACTTGTTTTCTACCTCACGCTTCTCTTGTAATCATTACCTCAAAAGAAAACTTGCTTCTGACAAAATCGCGTGGACATCTTCATGTGTGAATGTTTGCTCCTCCCTGAAATGTAGAGCAAAGTCACACTGACAGACTGAAGTCAGTTTCAGTTTACCCACAAATATCGTGGCCTTTGGACCAGTGTTGAAAGTGAGGATACATGACTGGTTGTAAACACAGACAGGAATGAGTTGCGTTGGCTCCAAAGGCTGCATTAATGACCTGCATGGCAGTGAAACCTGCAGGAAATAGCAGAAACAAAGAAAACAGGATACAAGGAAGGATGGAGGATTGTTCATCGCGGTGAAAACAAGAACATTTTGTGCCAAAAGTCTGAAGCAGCTCAGAGGCAGAGAGTGAAGTGAGTCTACAATTTCCATTAAAGATCAGGCAGACTGTTTTCCTGCAAACAGAGGTAGTAGCCAAGTGAAGCAGTGGGAGGGGCTGTTGGGCTAATCCTCCACTCATGTGACTCTACTGAATCATTAACCCAAGGAGGCCCCTCCTTCAATAACCCCACCCCCCTTCTTCCTCCACGATTCGCTGAGATAGCTGCGGGGAGGGTTCGACTTGGTTACACTGAGGGCTGGGAGGTGCTTGGGCCAGGCAGTCCTGCTGAGGCAGTGGAGAGGAGACAGAGAAAACAAGTGGGAGAGTTACAGACAATATGCCTGACAGGTGGAGTCTCCCACAGCGCTTTGTTATGGAATGCAGAAATCTTTGGAAAGAGCAAATAAGCCACGTTGAACGGGAAACTGTGTCGGCACCCTGTAGGCTGATTTAAACAGCAACAGCCATGAAGAGCCCGGTGGTTTATGGCAACCCAGCCATGTTCAGTCCAGTGGATTGGAACTATCCAGCTGGTCCCCCGGTAAGGAGAGGGAAGAGTGTGGAGGAGCTGGGGGATGCCGGCTGGGCCAGAGAGAGGGAGAGGATGGCCCATCTACAACACCTACAACAACTACACCAGCTGCAGCTTCACCAGCAACAGGTTGGATATCCTGCGTATGGGGTTGTTTCTCCTGGACATCCACAGGGACCAGTCATGGTAGCAAGTCCCAGTGACCCACTTCCACCTCCAGGCTTCCCTGGCGGCATGATGGTGCCTGTAGGTGGGCCGGGGCCACCTGCTGTGCCTGTGCCAGCTCAGTGGCAGCCACAATGGGATAACCAAGCCCCAATTAGACAGGGCACTGTCTGCCACCAACCTAGTTGGGAGTTTGATGACCCGCACAAGGCAGCTTTCCAAGAGAAGAGGCCTCAGGGCCAGAATGTTTACTTCCACCCTGGGTCAGAGGATGGCCACCTAAATGTGAGGATATCTGAATGGAAAGGCAAGCATTGTTTTTACCAGGGCCCTGAGGATTACAGCCAGCAGGACTACAACAGAGTGCCACAAGAAAAAGACAATAGTGACTTAAGAACTCATGAGAGGTATGATAAATTGGACGAAGACAGACGGAGAAGGGACGATTGGGGCAGAGAAAATGATCGATATGATCACAGGAGTCGCAGAGACTTGGAGGAGTATGATCACAAGGACAAATACAGGCAAAGGGATCATTATGACAGCAAATATGATGACCGCTATGACGACAGAGACCAGCGATATTATGACAGCAGGAAACAGCGTAAAAATGATTACAGAGAACGGGACAGTTACAACAGTGAGTATGAGGACTACTATGATTGTAAAGACAGATATGCTTGCAGAGACGATTACAGGGATAGTGACCACTACTATGAACGTGACAGGGATTATTATGACTCTAAAGAGAGTGAGCGCTATAGAGAAAAGGAACACTACCGACGTAGAGAGGACGACCGCTACTATGATGAGCAAAAACGTAAAGACCACCACTATGAAGATCGATATGACCGCAGAGAAAACAACTACAAAGACAGGGATGATTACAACCGAAGGGGTGAGGACACCTACACCAGTAAAGGAAGGGGTCAGTATGACTCTGACCTGGACGAGCACCGTGGTTATAAGGAGTGGGACCACTGTGACAGGTACAGAGATTCAGGTGATGACGACCACCGAAGGAGGGACCGCTACAAAGCAAGGGATCACTATGAGCGGAGAACTGTGGACTATGACCATGAAGACCGCTACGAATCCAGAGAAAGGTATCGGTCCCCATGCAAGCCCAGAGACAGGTACCGAGATTTACGCTCACTATCCGTAGAACCGTATGAGGAATACCCCAAAAAAGGTCGCAAGACACACTGCGAGGAGTGGGTCGAGGAGCAGAACCAGAAGTTGGCGCTCAGGGGAATCCATTCTTTTGAGGATCCTGGTATATACGGGCACAATGACGATCAGGAAAAGGGATATGAGTCAAGCGCCGGGAGTGTTGGATCAAAACGGGGTTGCAAGCCTGTTTATGTGGGCTCGCTGGATCGCAACAGCTTCTACAGGAAGACGGCTCCAAGCTCCCTGCGAAAGTCCAAGTTTGCCACCACAAGGAAGCAAAACAAAGGTAAACACAGGATTTTTTCATGTGAGCGAATGTAGTCCACATGCTGTATTTGCACAGTGTGTGGGGCTTGTGTCATGCTCAGGTACAACTCCACATTACTAAACTGATCTTAAAAAAACAAAAGGGGACACATTGTTGGAAGGTGTTTGTCATTCCCAACTCCTGCAGATAAAACAGGGCGGGGATGCTGACAGTCTTTGGAGTCTCACTTCTTATCAGTGTTGACCTCCAGAGGTGCCTTTATAATCAATGCTGGGAGCTTCAAAGTGCTGAGTAGCCAGACTCACCTCCCTAGAAAGCGTGTGCTGGAACCTGTGTGTGTGTTTGTGTGTGTGTCAGTATCACCTGTCTCACAGGAAAGTGAGCTGTCAGGTATTCGTCAGCCGAAGAACCTGGAGAACAGGTTTTGTGGGTTCTTTGGTTTTTGTTTTCTCTGTCATTCTCCTTGTCTGCAGTTTTCCTGTTTGCTGCCAAACTCTGCATCACTGATGCTATGTGCACCTGTAACAAGTCTGGTCAGTTCTTCCATGACGGAAAGGTCTGTCTCTTGCTGTCGTGGTTGTTGATCTCATACACGTACACTTAAGAACTTTATGGTGATCATAGTGGATCTGATTTAGAGATAATTTCAAGTTTATTTTGTATACAAACCATATCTTTATTTACTACATACACCTCAGCCCAAATGTTACAAAACTAGGGCTGCACAGTTAATTGAAATATTATTGAAATTGCAATATGGCCAAGTGCAGTATCCAGATTGCAGGAGGTACAGAGAACAGAAGAAGATAGAATTTTTTTTGTTATTCTTGCTTTGCAATATCTGTCGAAATAATTGCTATTTTATTTTATTTTATTTATTTACTTATTGTGCATTTAGTGCAGCCCTATACAAAACCCAGCAAGTTACCAAATACAGTGGACAGTCAATGAGGTTTGTTCTAACCAAACTGGTCTTTGTGATAATGAGTCATGTATTGAAACTAAACAAAACTTTACTAAACCCTAACCTCTAAAGCGCAGTATCATTTGAAATTTTTCAAAACCAGTACGCAAGCTTCAGTTCATATAGCAAAACAACAATTTTCAACTTATTGACGCTTTTAGAAAAAGTTTGGGGGACTTAAAGATGTTTTGACCCCTTTTTTAATGAAAAAAAAAAAACAGTGTAGTGCATCAGTATCATATAAAAAACATACATGTACAATATAGTCTAAATCAGTGGTTCCCATCTGGTCCATCCACAGGATTTCTCTTTAGTCATTAGTTCAAGGTCCACACAGTTTAATATATTCAGCATCATAAATGTATTTGGCTGTGTCCTTGAGCTAGTTTGCTGTCTCTGACAAGTAGCTGTCCATTCTCTCACCCATTCTTTAGCAGGATGTGGCACTTCAAATCAAAAACTTTGTGCCAGAAATTCACTGTACCTCAAAATAAAGCAGGTTTTTTTTTTTACAAACTTAACACTTTTGGGAGTCACTTGCCATCCATTCAGAATGGACTTTTGGACCGTGACCTACCAGTTGGGAACCACTGGTCTAAATTAAGAAAAGTTTACTTGAGGAAATATCGGTCCAAAAAAAAATAGTAAACAAGCCTAAGGGCCCTGACACACCCAACGATCAGCTGTTGGTCACTGTCAAGCCATTGGTTAGTGTCTATTGCCCTAGTTTTTGCACTAGTCAGTCTTTGTCGGCTGTTTTTCGGCAGATTCAGCATGATGAAATGGTGTCAGAGATAGCAGAGCCTGTCATTGAGAGAAGTTACTCTGATTGGCAGTTCAGCTCTGTGTATGAGAAGAGAAACGGAAGTGAGGAAAGTAAACAAAACAAAACAAACTTGTTTTATTAGGTAGGATTATTTCCTTTTTTTAGACATACAGAAATGTTCTTTAATTGTTTGTGTTATTGTTCCTTAGTGCACTGTTCTTTCAACATCATGTTGTGTTATTAATGTGCTAACTGGCTAAATAGCGCCTTGAATCCATCCTGTCCGGTGTTCCAGTTACCCTTTTCTGAATTAGGAATACAGACTACCGCTACCTGCTGGTATAGAGAGTTATTCCCTTTCATGCAGGCGCAAAACTTAACTGTGAGTTGGCTGTATGCTGCGGTGTGTTGAAGTGCAACTTTTTGGCTGAGACACAGACAACTAGAGGCATTGCAACTAGTTCTTTAATGTGGGTTTGGTGCGTTTGGGTCTTAAGAATTTAACCAGTCATTTCATACTAACTTTACATACTATGGACACATTTCAGTTGGTCTTTACCTAAAGTATTAGAGTAAATGCTCAGCCCCAGGGCAACAATGTTATCAACTGTTAACACTGAGAAAGGTTCAAAAGTGCAGCAGTGTGTAAGCACAGCAAACAACTAATACAATATCACAAAGTAGGTGTGCACGTGTGTGTTTGAGTTTGTTCCCCAAGGAATCGAAGAAAGAGAGAGAGCACTCTTCTCCCCACTTCATTGTGTCTGAGAAGAAGCAGGTGGCGCCCCATGACCCCTCCCCCAGTTACCTAGAAACACACACATGCATGCACGGCCACACACACACACACACACACACACACACAAAGTACACACTGGCCCCCACCACACGTCCATTTCGGGAGTCCAAGTATTAATCCCTAGCGTCAGCATGGTGAGTGGATGGCGGGGGTCTGTCTGGTGCCAGGCGGTGGCCAGCACTGGTCTGACTCCTTCACTGCAAGACTAGACTGATGCTCAGTCTGTGTGTGTGTGTGTGTGTGTGCTTGGGGAGGCTTATTTAAGAGATGACGCCATTTTTAAAAAACACACACACACACACACACACATGCACGCTTGCTTCTGCAGTCGTCCTGTCATCCTTTAATCTCGTTAAACTGTTTCAGCTCTGTCAGGGGTTTGCCCCGAGTAAAGCATTTGATAGCATGGCTAAAAACATTAGACCATCTCTTTGCGACGCTTATTGGACTTACGCTGTGACTCGGTGACATTGAGGTGATGGCTGAGGCTTTTTGAGATGGGCCTTTAGCATGTACAGGGGCCTTTGTTCTCTGTAAGCCAGTATTAGATATCAGACCTCTCTGTGGGGCTGAAAAATCTATAGAGCCAAGTGAACAGCAGCTGCTAATCAATGTTTCATCTGACATACATGTAGCTATTGAAATTCTAGTTATAATTTGTACTATGAACTTGAAAAAACCCTATCAAATATAAGATTTTGATTATACAGGTGGTTTTCTGTTTATGGTCTCACTCTTTAACTTTTAAAAAATATACATATTCTGCTGTACGGGCAGAGTTTGAGCGCCTGTGTGTGAGTAATGTGTCGTCATCCAGCTATGATCTGGCAGCGTATGCTCTGTAATCCTCGGGGAGTCGCAGCCATTGGTGGGCGGCAGTACGAGGGTGGGGTGGGGGAGTTAGGAGTTAAGATCTCAAATCGTCTGACAACACTGCTCTAAAGACGCCTTATCTCACTCCTGGCAAGCAAAAAAAAAGTCAGTCGGCAATAATGATTTAGCTCATTAGCTCCAAATGTCTGCATGAGTCAGTGGGGAACACACTCGCATGCTGTGTGTGCTTTGTGTAGCTAGTGTCATCTCGACATTTCCAACTCCAGTGCAAATCAAAGAGAGATGCTTTGTGAGTTTATACCCTCCATATTTGGACTGTTGTTGTGGTACAGACATTTTTGGGCTCTGGAGCTTTAGTAGTGATCACAGCTAAGGTGAACAATAAATGCTCATGATAACAGTCTGGAGAACAAGGTAGTGGTGTGTTCAAGGACTGTCATTATCATACGAAACTCAGAAAAAAATGCCCTTGCATTAAGTCAAAAAGCCTTTATTCAAAAAACATGGCTGCTTACATTAAAACACTGGCTGGTTTTGACCCTGAGGTCTTCACCAGGGTGCAAAAAGGTGGATAGAAGTCAAGCAAACATTTTATAAACTTGGTAGGGGGTGTCACCCAATCCTGATAACTAAATGCAGGTGGGTGACAGCAGTGGATCACAATGAGAGGCCATTTTGAGGGTGACACGCCTCCACAAGTGTTCAGAATAAAACATCCCTCACAAAAAAGAAATTACTAAACAAACGTCAAATTTACATCCATCATAAGCAGCCATGTTTTTTTAATTTAGTGTTTCTGTTAGGTTAGCAGCAGCGCTAAAGGAGTGTCTCTTGGGCTGCTCTGCCTGGTTAGCACAAACTAACACAGCAGCAGCGGCTAACATCCAACACCAGTTCATTAAACGGTCTCGAAAAACTCACATGGACACAGACACAGCTTGACTCTGTTGTGAAATCCGTTGATAACTGTTAGCAGTGTGATGCTAACAGTTAGACAGGAGGTGGGAAAGAGAGGGGAAGGGGCTGAGCGAATCAATACACTGTGCACAGCTATAAAATGAAATAAGATTTTACCCAAATACAAATGTTGATGTTGTGGTTGGCAGCCACATATAAATCATTGTAAAGGAAACAAATATCTGAATCCCTTAATTACAAAGCGAATAATTACTGAAATGAACATCTGAATAATTGAATATTCTGGTCCAGCCTTGCAGCACATCAGTGTTAAAAACTCGTCATACCTCAGTCGCAGGTTAGATGATGCTGCTGATGCCTGCATGAGTAAAAAGACTGATGTTATCTTTTTTCAGACAGAAGTGTGGGAAAGACAACTGATCTTTGACCCTGTGGACTTTCCCATCAGGAGTAGTTTACTCTTGATAAGGCCTCATACAGGTCATACAGCATGTTTATGTGACTGTCACTCTCCTTGTTTGTGTGACAGAGTCATGTTCATAACCAAAGTCGTTACCTGAAGATTTTAGTTCACCGCTGCTGTATTTTCTATTGATTTAACTGTCATTCCACCAGTTTCCCTCTGTTTAGTGCTCCAAAGGCTCCACACTAAGCACCTTTGTTGATATTTGTTATACAAACTTTGGTTGTTCGAATGTTAATTTGTGGTTAAGGCGGCTGAAGTTGTTTTATTTGCTGTGCACAAACTGTCACAGTGGTTACAGGTGTTGATCTTTGCCACTGTGACATCAGCTTTAGGGACTAATACAGGCATCAGTCTCAAACACTGGCTGTATGAACAGAGCCACTTAAAACAATATGATCAGTATCATTTTACATTTATGTTTTGGTTTTATATTGTAATTAGGATAGTCACTATGTAGCGCTGCACAATTGAACCAAATATTATCGAAATAACAATATGGCCAAGTGCAATAATCAGATCACAGGAGCTGCAATTTTTCAACAAAGGTAAAATGTGTCACAACATGAAGAACTGTGGTGCTACAGAGATGCCCCGACCTGAAAATGATGTTCCAGATGTAAGGGAACATGCTTGTTTGGGTCAGACCCCAGCTAAAAACACATCGTAATCATTTTTATATTTTTCCAGTGGAAAAAAAAGCAAAAATGACCATTTCCTCTAAAATAGCGACTCATATCACGATTGCAAAATCTCAGAATAATTGCAATATGATGATATTTTTGCATATCTTACAGCCCTATTATTAAAACAAGCCCAAAAATCAGGTGTTTGCGTCTGTCAGTTCAGTTTATTAGATATTCCAGATGCATGGAGCAGTTAAACAGGAGGTTATAGTAAACCATCTTGTCTTTATGCTATTGTTAGAGGATGTTTACAGTAAGGCCCCGATCCTACAGAGCACTTTTTTTGTAATTGTTTTTAAAGAGATTGAAGCGTTTTGCTTGCAGCGTTTGCATTGCCAAGGGCCTGGCGTTTTTCCACTGTATATGCTTTGCATTTTTGCAGATGCATCCCACGTAGAACAAGTAGAAAAGTGTCTGACAATAGGCTCGTTCGAGATGAACTGCGCCTCGCCTGAAAAGTAGACGAGAGCAGGCGGCCGCAGCGGGGGGCGGTGACAAAAAGCTGCGGTGAAGTCGGACAGTTTCCCGACAGTTTCCAGCAGCCTTCAGTCCGTGCAGGAAGTCACAGACACACTAACATCCTGTCTGGAATGATGTCAATTAATTAAAAAAGTGATCAGGCCCATGTATCAGTTTGTTTTCACCATCAGTCACACAACATGTTTTCTGTTCACAGAATAAACCTTCAGATCAGACAAATACAATCTTAATCTCTAAAATTCAACAAAAATGAGTAGTTTATCTAAAACGTCATCTTGTTGAGTCCACGTCTAAACCAATCAGCTGTTAGATCAGGTGAGAGCCAGGCGGTGCCGTCGGTGGAGAGCAACTGCAGCGCCTGGCTCTAAAAACTGCGGCCGCCTCTCTCGCGCAGTTTTATCGCCGTCCACTTTTGTAAAACGTCAGAGCAAGTCGGGATGAAGTCAGACACGAAACTAACCGGCATGCATTGTGCGCCGATTGCCGGCGATCGAATCTGCGCAGGACTGGCTCATCTCGAACAAACCTATTGTGTTTTTTCTCATTGTCCAATCAGATGAATTGAGAGGCGGACCTTCTGTAGTGATGATGACAACGAACTAGTGGTGACTGTTGCTGGATATCCGAAGCTTCATGACTTTACCAACAGTAGTTCCCATAATCTGAACAGAAAACAGCAACACAGGGTAAAAAGGATGTCAGTAGCTTAACATTAAAACGCCATCAAGTAGTTGAGGCCACAGTTTGTTGAGATATTATAACTTGTCCTTGCAGTTTGGGCAACCTTTACTATCAAAACTTTTGACCAAAAATAATTTAAAAAGATAACTGTGTGGAGCCACAAAACATATTTAAGCCTTATAATAAAGTTAACACAGCCCGTTAAGTCTAAATTAGCCGACACTAATAGTCCAAATGAGCAGTCATTAATATGTTTTATCACAACATAGCGACTTTGTAGGGTGCAATTTATGATTATGTGGTACTTTAACTTTGCAGAGCTGGCAGTGAAAGCAAACAAATCTGTCCACACACTACTAAATTCTCTATTTTATTACAAGACTTTTACTTTTTTGGATTTGGCTTCCATAGCTAACCAGTTAAGAAGACTCAAGACTAGCCACTGCTATGGAGGTTCGGCAAAATTTCAAGGAAAAGGAGCAACAACATTTTAGTTATTGAAATGTTTTTTTAATTCGGTATATAAGCTTCACATTTTTACAATCGGAGAATGTAAGAATTCTTTAGGCCTACAACATTGATAAATGAATATTAAAATGTTAAAAACAGTAAGAAATAAAAAATTGTTAAAGCCACAGGGAGCCATTGGAGAGGGGCTAAAGAGCCACATGTGGCCCCAGAGCCACAGGTTGCCGACGCCTGGCCTGGGGCAACATTGAAAGTAAGCAAAGGGTTAGCTTAACACAAACTATAAACTGTATGCTGTAAGTTACCTGAAACAAGGACAGTTAAAAATAATAAAAATGACTTATCCAAAGTCTCAAGTACTGCAAAAATTTGCCTTTTTTTTCTGTTCGGCTCATGGTAACTACAGTGGGTGAAGTCATATAGCTCCAGGGAACCAGCAACAGCCACCCCCTTCTAAAAAACACTGTCTGACTGGAGGCAGGCAGTGCAGAGTGTTGCAACTTGCGAAACACGCTCTGAAGTGGCTCGGTCTCATCGGGGCCAGTGAACTTTACTTTCTGTCCAAAACCATTTTACATTAAATGTATGGTTGTACTTTGAGTAATATAAAGAGGTCATGTTGTCACCCAGCCCTTTATTTGTATAGTTCAGTGCACAGAAAAGTTGAACTCAATAGTCTTACTTACTTGTGGGAAAACTCATAAAGCCCTCAGGCAGATCTTTGTCTTTACTTGTCCTACAATTAGCAGCAGATCTCAAAGTCGCAAAGCAGTTCTCACACTCAGGTTGTACGTAAAGGGCAAATATTTTCCCACACAGGCAGTAAAGCCAAACAGATATGATGTCATTAACTGTTTTTCCTTTGCATTTGGATACATGACCTTTAAAAAATGTCCAGAATTATGTTTTTTACCATGTTGTTGCAGCACTGTGTGTCACCGAAGCACCTGTGGGACCCAATAGACCCATTATCCTCCCCCTTCTCCATTTACTTGAATTCCATTACAGCTTTTTGGATGAATAGGTCTGTCACTTAATGGCTTTGATTCCTCCTAAAGCTCCGTCTGCACATATGCAAAACTGATGGTCTCTTGAAGAAATTGGACATTGTTCATCACACAAATGAGACGAAATGAGAAATTCCAAGGAAGCCAGAGATCACACGCAGCATTGTTGCAACTTATTTATTCAACTTGTTAATTATGTTTCCACCTGGAAGCAAGAAGATTTGTAACTTGGTGTGTGATAGTAGACGCTAAACACAGGATTATGTCTGGAGGAAATCACATTGTGAATGCTACATGTATCAGCACATAACCTGCTTTGATAGTGACCAGACAGAGCGGCTGTGATTACAAGGCATTCCCAACAATGTTACATAAAGGCTGCTGTGAGATTCTGCCAGGAGCAGGAATGTGACCTTTTGACATTTGACCCTAAAAAGAGATAAACAGGATGGTATGTCACTGGATACACTCCTCCCGTTTTTCATTTTTAAGTGAGCTTCTACCTGGTGCAACAGCTGGTGGTGAATCTGTGCAATGGGCTGAAGGATATGGCCAAAAAAAACGTGGGTGATTCAAAAATATGCTCAAAATTAAGATTTTGTTTGTTTCTTTAGAGAAATGAAGGCCACAAAATGTGTGTCACAGTTTGTGGCCCTTTAAGAGTCCTGCCAATCTTTACTCTGCCTGTGCTGACATGATATTTTTACAGTTACAAGCGTCATGGATTATTTTTTAATACATACAATATTGAATACAAGTCATGGCTTGTAGGTTGTTAAGTAAATATTGTTGCAAGTGTTGGCATTTTCCAGACTCTGGGAGCTTGTATGAACTTATTTTCATGTCTGGACTGAACTGGCACACGTTTTTCTCATGTGATCGTTTCTGCAAAGCCACTCCCTGTGCTCCAAAACTTGGCTTGATATGAGAAGGGCCCCCGCTATTCGTGTTGCCATGGCGACGGTGCATTCTGCTGTGAACTTTGGAACAGAGCACACACACAGCACTGATTGTGTGTGACCTTAGAGAGCTCCGTGCAGGCGAAAACTTTTGACTTTACACGCTTGTTAGTGGAGGACGCTGACGACAGTGGGACTGTTTGAAAACTGGATTTGCTGCAGTTGTGCAACAAAGTAAAATATCCACAAAGGATTTTCTAAATAGTTCAAAAGGAAATAATAGCCCTGAATTTACTTGTGTGGCTTTGGATTTATATCAAAGATTTAAAAACATCAGTCTGTGCAAACATAACTTGTGAGGATTGAGGGGAAAGATAATCTAGGCATCATTATTTTGATAGGATTCAGCCTGTGTGAGGAGGAGTTCAGTCAGGTGTCAGCAGACTGTGAAACATGAAACAGATTCATCACAGAACTGGACTTTAGACTTCACTGGACTTGACCCGTCCTACTCAGCATAACCCCGTATGAATGTGACTGGAGCCAGATGTGAATGAAAAGAAAGTGTTCAAAATTTAAACAGAACATGACCAGATAAAAAATGGGCCTCTGTCTTAATTTCCACCACAAAAAGTTAAAGGTCTACTATGCAGAATTTACTGAAGTAATCCCTCTCAATCATCGCTTATAAGCCACTAGAAGTGTGTGGCGGTGTATTTAACTGCAGAGACTCTGTCCTCTGCCTGTATTTTCTTATTTTCTTCTTATTTTAAATGCTTGGGATGTTGTGTCCAGGTGCCAGAACATAAGCAGCAGACATCCAAGAGACACCATGCCGAAAAAATGCAGATATAGCGAGGCAAAACACCAAACAAGCTGAATCTAGGGTTGACTTTTACTTTTACATTCGCTGAAGAGCAAGTTTACAAAAAGTAACTGACAATCTTTCATAGTATACCTTTAATGTCTGGAATATGAAATTTTAATTAAATGCCTTTTCTTCTCCTCCTTCTTCTTCTTCTCCTTCTTCTTCTTCTCCTCCTCCTTCTTCTTATTTAAAAATGATATTATGACAGATCTAGTAACGCAGCTCTAAAGGAAGCTGAGGTATAGGCAAACATATTGTGTACAGCAGTTCAACAAGTGGATCATCCCAGTTCCATACTGAGTCAAAGCAGGGTTTGAGTATACGGACTAAACAAGGTCAGTTTTTGAGTCTGCTGCTGATCCACACTATTCTCCCACAATGCAATGCACTAAGGAAATAGAGGAGCTGCTCACAGCTGGAAAAAATTAAGCCCTTTGTCTTGTCCTAAACACTCCTCCTTGACCATAATGGAAAACATCATGAAGTCAAGGAAAGATGTGAAGGAGAATTCTTAAGGACCTGGGAAAAGACATCTGTGGTACCAAGAGAATCAGATTGCTCTTACTGTACAGTAGGCTCTATAATTATGAGACGGTGGCGGATGTTATTGAGGTGAGTCTGCTGTGAAGAAACTATAATAGACGACTAAAAGTGCATCACTTTGGGGCAACCCTGTACCTCGACGAGTAGACCTCATACAATTAGACTCCACTAGAGTCCATACTGCAGCAGCACGGGTTTAACTTTGACCTTTAGCCTTTTGCAGCAGGTCTTCCCCACTTTCTCCACTTTTATATTTTGTCCATCACTATCTCCATAACACACTAAAAAAGAGCATTACTTTGGTCATGTTATCGTAGCATAATGTTGACAGTGTGCCTATGGGTTTAACATATTGTTGAAATTTTAATAAGCATATTAGCAAGTAAGAATCTCTTTTCTGCATCGCTTTAAGTGTTGCTTCCACGAGGAATTTCAGGACAGCGTTTCCTCCTTTCTTTACAAATGACGGCTCAGTGTGCCCTATGCTAAAGGAGATAAAGAAGGAAGCTCTGAAGCACCTTTCATTAGCATTTAGAGAATTCAACCAGCTCTTATCAAGGCTGCAGCGTACATACTTCAGAGTCATTTCAGTCACTTAGCAAACTTCCTCAGCAATAAAGACTATTCACCCGCCCATGTGAATTGTGGGTGATGGTGAGTCCAGCTCCAGGTTTTCTTGTCTGCCACAGTGGTCGTCCTCCCTTGTGTCTGTGTGTCTCTGAGAGTGTGTGTGTTTAATGATGGTGAGTTCCCATCCATTCTCATGGTAATTGGAGGTCTGGAATGGAGTTTTTGCAGCGGGACACGCAGCCCTCCACAAGGCTCAGGAGCCGGACTTCAGATTGACAATGGACTATCGCAGAATGGGTGGTGTTGTTTGAACCACTGTGTGTGTGTGTGTGTGTGTGTGGGAGGGGGATGTTCTTGTTTTTGAAGTGGTCTGAAGAAAGTTGCAAGCAGCAGGTGGGTGAAGCCTCATCATCTTGTTTTCCCTCCCTCATGCTTTCTCTCTGTCTGAGCAAGAAGCAGCGATCTCTTGGTGCCTTGGAGAGAACGCCGCAGTGATTTTTAGGAAGAATATTTTGTTTTATGTTTGTTTTGTGTTTTTTCAGAAGAGATTTAAGATTTTAACTTGCAAAACAAACAAAAAAATCTGCATTGCACGCAAATGAGACAACGCATATTGACCATAAATCATAGATGGAGTGTGTGATACCCATACTCACTTTTCTTTGGGTCATTTTTTGCCATGCATGACTTCGCTGTCCTTTATTTGTGTCAGCTGTTATCCACTTTGTTAAATCCTTGATGACCTGTGCTAACACATCAGCTGTGACTGTGACTGCAGTCATACTGGGTGTGTGACGACAGAAGGTGCAGCGCAGTGAGAGATGTTGTCATCTTATGGTGCTATTAAGCACACTCCCTGTTGTGGCTGTCCCAGAAATCCACTCTGCTGTGTATTTTAATCTGTAAGCTTATTGACGAGCATGATTCATAAGGCGTAATCATGGCAATCAGGAACAGCTTGAAACCATTATGAAATTGTCTGATTCCTGTTAAGTGTTCAGGCTCCTGTTTCCGAGCAGCAGGTTCACTGAGTTCTCTGGAGGCGTTCGTAAATGTCCGAACCTTTCCAAATCTGGAACACAGCTGATGTAAAAGGAGCTGGTCCAGGTTTTACTTTGCAAAGATATCCAGATGAACCTGATTTTTGGAAACACGCTTGGCTCTACAATAGGCTATTGATTCCACCTGTTGAAGCCTGTGCAGTCAAGCAGTGACACACACTCTCTAACCCCCTTTGCACCTCGCAATAGAATGTGTTTTGGGTGATCGGATTGCAGTTGGATAGTGCTTGATCACAGTACAGGAAGAATGAATGAATATTAACATCAGAGCCTTAATGCATTTGATTAACAGAATTAATTAAATCCTTTTTCAGTTCTTGTCTATACTAGTGGTGGATAGGGGAATCACAGGCGCTCCCTTCATTAACCCATACAACCCATAACCCCCTTTATTTCAAGAGATGAAACAGGCAGTCTCTTTGTTTTATTTTTCCATACTCTCTAATATGTGTAACCAGGTCAGCGCTTCAATGCAACTCATTTATTAACCCTAATGCTGCTGGGTTTCTATGCAGACACCCCCGAGCCCCCTGCAGATCCCTGTGTTTTTTGTAGTCTGGATGTTTGCTTCCCACAGAGAGACGATCATACAATTACACATCACATCAGTTCTACAGTATCTGTGTGTTTTACATGTACTGTACACCCAAGGCTGATTGTATGCTACAGTGCATAATGGTCCTGCACGTGACATGCACACCCAGATCTGTTTAAATATGTTTTTTATCTTTGTAGAGTGTCTTAAACCTGTTGTTTTCTTGTTAAGACAAGACTGAAAATGCATTACATAGCGTTGATAATGCTTTTTGTACCGTTACTTAGCAGTTACAGTACACACAGTTTAATATATTCAACATCATACTTGCATTTGACCATGTCGTTGAGCTAGTTTGCCGTCATGGTTAAGCACATGTCTTTTAGTCACTTACTCTACAGCAGGAGACAACACTTCAAAATAAAAGTTAAGTGCCAGAAATTCACTGTACTTCAAAATAAAGTGTGATTTTTACAAACTTGACACATCCGTGAGTCACTGGCAGTCCATTCAGAGTGGACCTGTGACCCACTTTTAGACTACTACCCACCAGTTGGGAGCCACTGCTCCATTGGTCATCATATTACAGATATTGAATTAACAATCAACAGGTGTTTGGAGCCGGATCACACCTATAGAGCAATGAAAGAACAGCTGATTAAAATCACTGTGTTATAAGTAGAAATAGAATGAGACTAATAAGACTAACTAAGTTGATTTTGGTGATATATATTTTGAATAAAGTGTGTTTTACGATGACTTCACAAGACAGTTAATCTAATGTTAGTCTTAGTTTGGTGAAACTTGGATGGTCTACAGTTGTATTTTTCTGTTTAACAGGGAATAGGTGTAAGAATTGGCCAAAACTGAGTGTTTAATCTAGTGAGTTTACAGCCCTACTGACGTGTGTGGTCACCATAACAACTCAACAACATCGCCATTTTCTTTTGTACTAGTTAAATGACCAGGACAAATGGTTCAGTGTCCTTTCTGTCCATTCTGTTTCTATGATTAAATGTGATTGAGAGGAAAATGAGCTGGCCTCAGTTCGGCTCAGTGATTGTCTGAATTTAGAGACTTAAAAACATCATAGACCACTTTTCTAGTTTTTCTGATTAGAAAACCCATTGCTTGATACCACAATGAGGTTTTCAGACGTAAGTTGTTGTTGAGGGATTATAGTTTCTCTGATTTCTGGCGTCCAGTCACAGGTGTGTGATTCAGTAGATGCTAACTGATTGTTCTGTGGGTGTTTCCTGTTGTCGCAGACTGAGTAACACTGGGAGATCCTGTTTCACATGCTGATAGATGTGTGTTACACCTGACTTTATGGGCATCTGTGATTGTGTGTCTGTCAGATATAAAAAATTTTGGTATACATTCTTAATCACTAACTAATGAATCGCAGTTCTGCTGTTTCAAGCCTCTTGTGTGTGTGCAATCGTGCAAACAAGTGTGCAGTGCCTGTACGCTCTTTATAATACTTCACAGAACAAAGAAAAGTCCACAGAAGTGGGTCAAATTCTGGTCATGCGGCTTCACAGGTTGGTTATGATGGAAATAGCTGCGTATTTAAGCAAGTGAAGTGGAGCATATGATGTAGTTGTGTGTGCATGTGGAGGATCAAACGTGGGAATGAGCCGATTGATTCCAATTAAACTCCGAGTCTTTTGTTTTCAGTCTGCTCATTGTATTGTGTTGCTGCTGTGTGACTTTTAAAACCCATTAGCGAGCTACTTTCTCAGCAGTGGGGAAATGCTGGAGCGCGGGCAGTTGGCAGAGCAGCAGTGACGGACGGGAGATGTGGTGCGAGCGCTGAGAAAATCTCCTTGAGTGGAGCTTTAGCCAAGTCACGTGAAGAGAGGGAGAGAGGGATGAGGTCAGGGTGGGAGGAAGACAAAAGGCAGGTGGTGTGAGGATCAGACACAAAGTTGGCTCATAGAATATATTTTTATGTGTTTGCATCAAAGCGTAAAAAGCTTTGCTGTTATGTTTTGCAAGGTCTGAACTCAATAATCCCGTGAGAGGTGGTCTCACTCAGGAAGGAAATTCACAAAAGGATGTAACTGCGTGATGTGATCTGAACAAAACTGTGTCACTGCAGCAGTCTGGCCGTGTGTGTGTTTGTGTGTGTGTGTGCTAGTATTGTCAAGTGCATAGCATGGGGTAAGATGAGGGTAAGCAGAGTTAACTTCATTAGCCTCTATTAGCATCTGCTCGAGGAGTGAGGGTGACGTCAGCCTCACCCGTCAACACATGCTGCATCTCACCTGCTGAGATGTAACACAGTTTTAAACTAAAATAAACACAACCTCCATCTACAGCACAGATTTATGTACAGTAATACTTTAAAATGTCACACTGATCCACTCTGAACTTATAATCTAAGGTAATATAACATCAGTGCGTTAACAAATCCATGAGGAGACCAAAACCAACATCTCATGATACTTAAAATCTTGTCATTCCTGAGTCTATTTGTTCCATACTGAAGTTGTAAATCTTAAGAAATGGGTCATCATGAATATAAATTATCATATCTAAAGGAGAAGTCTGTAGGATTTAGAGAGCTTTATTGGCTTTGTTAATAGAATATAATATTCATAATTGTGTTTTCACAATTTATAATAATATTTATAATCAAATGAAACCAAGAATTACTGTGTTTTCATTAGTTTCAGCAGGGTTTATAATTCTGCGTTTAGTTAACACCATACCTACGACATAGTCTCTGTGTAGATGTGTATCATACGCCATAGCCTATGCTATAACCTGACTTGCAGCTCCTAAGATACGTTTGCATTTGTAGTGTGATTTATTCCGGTTTCTTATGAGTTGAGGAAAGTCTGCTAGCCAGTAGGCTAATTTTTGCAATGTAAATCGTCATAGGCTTATGCTAATAACGTTAGCATGTTGTATTTGTGGGGGAAATGTGTTTAGGAAGTGTTCTGTCTGTGAACCTTATTGATAATTTCGTACTTTTGTTTACTGTTGTCGCTGTTAATCCATGTTTTATATGTATTTTAGTTAGCTGAATCAATCAATGAAACTTTAGTGCACTTTACAGAAACTTAATACAGTGGCAGAGAAATCCGACACCAACTAGTGTTTTAGGTGTAATTTCAGAGCAGACACACCACTGCACGAGTATAAATGCTTACAATGGCATAGGCCACTTGCGCAGGCTACGGTGTAACCTATGTGTAATCCATCATCTTTTAGAATGAGCCCTTCATATCTACATTGGAAGCGGTTTTGTTCCACAAGGCCCGCCATGTTGCAACACCATGTTTCAACAGGTTTTTTAGGCTATAGAGACAGGCTTTAGAGAGGGCCTTTCACATATTTACGTTGCCTGAAGATCACCATAGGTTCTTCCGCACGCTTGGAAAGGGAGGTCGGAGGGTTGGTTGCAATCTGGAACCTCACTGCTAAATGCTACTATGCCACACTTAAGCAAACGTTATTTAAAAAGGAGTAAGTAGTGCATTTTGGGTGCTTTTTTCTAGCTGCAGATATGACGCTCTAGTGAGTATTACAGTAGCGTGACACTGTGTGTGGGATCGACTCTTAAAAAAACCATAGTGCCCATGTTCATGGTAACAAAAGAGCATGTCAGTGAATCCGACAGTGTGGCTTATTGGTGTGTTTTTACTAGTTTCTGCATGACAATGGAGGTCTGTGGCATGAAGGAATAAGCTCCGGCTTTGGATACACAAACAAATCATCCGTTGACAGTAAGAAAGACATAATGTATCACCAGACATATCCATCAACCTGAGAGCCCAATGACTTACTGAGTAATAAAAGATGCAGATATCAGAGCTGGCATGTACAACATGTATCATCAGTCTCCAGTGCTGTTATCTCTCCTCCCTCAGTCCCCCTTCTTCAATGTCTGCTCAGTCCCTGAGAGCCTGTACGTCTGTAGTTGCTGTCACAGGCCATTGTGCCACACACAAAGAGCCTGAGTCCACTCCAGTTTTGGGGCCATTCATAAAAAGCAGTGGTGCATAAACCAGGCTCTCCCTCCAGTCCCGGGCACCCCGAGAGATCAGCCCTCTGGGAGTGAGAGCAGAGACATTGATCAAAAGCCGGTCAGACAGGAGGAAGAGTAAAGGGCGGAGCGGGTGGGTGGGTGGGCAGGGGTAAGTTTGGATACAATGAATGGAGACGTGGGCTGGGAACGTTTTTCTCGTTCCCTTTTTAGACTTTGTTATCTTTAGAATACCCCGTTTGTGTTTTTGTGATACAACAAGCTTTGTGTTGGTGCCAATTTCATGCCTATTAATGAGCAGAAATTTGTCTCAAACTCTGCTTCATCCAAAAACTTACAATGAAAAAATAGAAGTAGCTGTAAGATGAAGATAATTTCAGATTAAATGGAGCTAAATCTGTCTCCTCTCCTGTCTCTACAGAGATGACGCTCCTTTCATCCCAACCTAAAACCCTGGACTCCACTCCGACCTCTGACTCCACCCCCACCACTGGCACCGAGGATCCTGAGCTGAGGATGCTGGAGAAGAGGTCAAAGGTCATCGAGGAGCTGCTGCAGACGGAGAAGGACTACATCAAAGACTTGCAGATGTGTGTGGAGGAGATCATTGAGCCGCTGCAGAGGAAGCAGGTAAAGAGATGGACACATTGTAAAGGTGGAGTAAGAGTGTGATTTTTGTTTTAACCAGCTCTGTGTCACCACGGTTTGAGGAGTGTGTGCAGATGAACGCTTGCCAGCCAAAATCCACCCGATTATGTGTTTCTGGTTGTTTCTAGATTTTTGCTAAAGGGTGGGGAGTTCCCGGTGCTGCTGGCAAAGGAGGAAGCCAAACACCTGTCACCTGCACACACTCCCCACACCGTGGTGACACATACCTGAGGCCACATTCACAAAGCTTCCTAGCGCTAAGAGTTGCTCCTAGTGATAAAATTCTAAGAAAATTCTTAAAATTGTGATGTTTTCTTAGAATTTTCCCTTGAAGTTAAGACTAGGTAAAGATAAAAGTTATTCACAAAGTGTCTTAGCCCTTAAGAGAGGTCCTAAGGTGAAAAACTGTTAGGAGCAGGGAGGGGGACTTTTAAGAGGCTTAAGAGTTTTTTAAGCAGAGGAGAAAATGGTGGAAACACAAAGACGTCAGAGAAATATTCTCCAAACAATGAGAGTGAGTTAACAAAATGCTACAGATTAGATCATGCAGGGATAGTACGTGTGGTTGATGTCTTTAGGGATGCGTACACATTCCCCACCTAGCGCTATAACGCCAGAAATAAAATGATCACAACACTAAGATATTTGGAAAAGTAAGCAATGATGACCTGTGATCACACAAACAACGACAACACTTTCACAGTCAGCAGTTCATTTCATTTCCATTGGGTGCCCACACCCTGCAGGCTCACCTAAGGGTGTATCTGTGACAACCAATCACATCTGTTAAAAGAATGCATCATACCAAAAAATGGGGTTAAAGTTTCTGTCCCTTCCTTGCTCAGAGTCGCTCTGAAAACTCTCCTAAATCACTCCTAAGCTAGGACTCCTCGCTAAAAAATGTTACGGCTAAGTTAGGAGCTCTCTGAGAGTATTCTAAGAATGTTTGTGAATACGGCCCCAGGTAATTTTCAGCAAAGTATCCCTGTGAGAGCGTGGTTTGAAAAAGCTGAATGTCTCAAATATTTATGGAGTTGATAAGAGGTTCCTGTGAAACATCCAGCTCAACAGGGGGCTTTTGAAATACACGTTCATCATATTTGGGATATGAAGTTGACACAGAAGAAACCTGGTTATTCTATTGTCCTGTAGGCATGAGTATACACATATTTTCCCTTCTCAGATTTACAGTAACTTCATCTAATCTTGAAGATGAGAGCAACATTAAAATGTATTGTCTACATTACAAATGTCAGATTTTAACTTTTATTTTCATATATTTTACATTATAAGTTATCTCATTTCTTGACTAACGACTGCATTACTTAAATAGAGGAGGCACCTGGGAATGTAGCAGAGAATGATTAGAAACCTGGATAAGATGTTTAGATATGATAGTATCATTAGTTTCTAGGGGCATTCTCCAGCTAGTATAAACAGGTTTCTTAAACCTGTGATAAGAGCTCTTTCTAGGTCTCTGAATCAATGATATACACATAACCATCATACTCCAAAAACAGTCATAATTAGGATAGGTGTGTGTTTGGCTCTGTGTTCATCTTCTGACATTGTTTTAAACCTTTGTATCTGCATTTGCAGGTGAAGAATGTGGACTTTGAAGGACTCTTTGGCAACATCAGCTCCGTGATTGACCTGTCACAACGCCTGTTTGAAACACTGCAGGACTCAGACTCTATCGGTAAGGAGCTAGTTTTTAAAAGATGCATATCTTATGAAGTAATTGTTTCACCAACGGTCGAGTCAAGCAACTTCTACCTGCACGCTGTGCTTTGTACTTTATTCATGGTTCAACGATAAGCTGTCACCTGATCAGATTTTATTGGCTGAGTAAGACTTTGAACGCATTTTAAAAATAGCCACTGTAAGAGGAAGGAGATGTTTTTTATTTTGCCCCGAAACAATCTGCACAAACGTACCCAACGTTTTTTTTTTTTTTAATCTGTTTGGGTGTAATTTTTCATATTACTTTAACATACCCTTCTTCTTCCTTCCCTATTTCCCTTTCAAAATGAACACATGACCTTATGTTTCTGCACCCTGTGCTCTCAGGAACGGTATTTCTGGGCTTCAAAGCCGAGCTGGAAGAGGTGTACAAGATCTACTGCCAGAACCACGATGACGCCATCTCTTTGCTCGAGACCTACGAGAAAGACGAAAACATCCAGCGTCACGTGTTGGAGTGTCTGGAGAGACTGAGGTGAGTCACTGAGAGGCGGAAAAAATGACCGAAAAAGAGTGTTTTGCATTTTGGCTTTGACTAGTGTTTGACTTTGAAAAATCCTTTGCACCTGAGTGATCCAAGATGTGCATGTTAGTGTGTGTAAGAGCATGAAAACAAAGCAAGCGTGGCCACTAATACAAAGATACAGTTAAGGTAAAACAGTAACTATAAAACACTGTTGATCATTTAAGTTATTTAAGTTAAGTTATGATTGAAGTTATGTTGTTATGGAGTTCAAGGCTACAGTGAGACTTCCTGTAAGCTGTTAGTCACATGGAATTAATTTATGATGGGGTTTCTTCAGCAAACTTTGAACTCTGACACATGGGCATGTTATGATAGACAGGGGCAGTCTTAGTAAATATTTAAACACAAGAAAAACTCCCTCAGGCGGAAACATATTTACACTTAAACCCTGCCATTTTTGCATAAAGACACCCTCACTTCACTCGTGCTGTGGTCGTGCCACATGAACACGATGAGATGGAGCACGGTGACTGCTCCTCAGTAATGCAGAGCAGTCGAAGAATGCGCCCTGCCTGGTTTCACCTGTCTGGTTTCACCATCTGTGACTCAGGCACTTGAGTTGACACTGCTATACAATAAAGTCATCAATCTGTGTTTGAAGGTAAACACAGCGTCTGTTAGACCGGAAGCTTTAGAAAAAAAAGGGCGCTGCTTCTAAGAAGTCCTAATAAACAAGAGGACAATGTACAGCTGTGTGTGCACGTACGGCCGAGCCCTTGTTGACATGGAGTTCTTTTTAGTTTCTTTTGAGAAACAGTTCTTCCAGGCATATTTTAGAAGTTTTTAATTGAGTTGCCAGCCCAGGAAAATTGAGCTTTTTTTCTAATTGCTTAGGAGCAATAGGCTAATTTTGCAAAACTCTACACACCAACCACAAAATCTTCCATCAAACAGCAAACAATTCTTGTAAAACTCTTTTTAAAAATGTGTTTTGGTCAATACCATCCTTTAAACAAGCACATGAAGCACCGACTGAGACACACTGATAGTATAAATGAAAAACACCTGTGGCTTTTGCTTCAGTGTGCAGGGCGTCATAGTTTGCAGTACAGTTTTGTCATACATGTAGTAAACAGATACACACAGGTATCTAAATGTGTAAAGTACAGATGTGTATTCTGAAAACAAATATCAATACAAATAGGGGACATTTTTTTATCTCAAATAATGTGCTAACTCTCTTTAACTCTTTGAAACCTGGAGCGACCTTTGGCAAGTACTTAAACCTTAGAAACTTGAGCAAATTTGTGTGATTTCTTTCAAAAACCTGGGGAAAAGGGATTGAGCATCTTTGTAAGACATGCCCAACAAATTGCAAAAAATATAGTAGATTTAGAAAATTTAAAAGAAAAAAAAGAAAAAGCTAGGGAAAAACAACATTTATAATTATTATTTTTAATTTTCAAAATTATGTGACAGAATTATTTTAATCTTTAAGTACTCTTTCCAGGTTATTTCCTTGTTTCTTTGTTTTTAATTTACTGTTTTTACTGATTTCTTGCTAATTTTTTGGGCCATATTCTTCTATATTGCTCATTGCCTTTTTCCCCATGTTTTCAAACTAAATCAAGCCAATTTGTTTAGGTTTCAAAGGGTTAAACAAATGAAGTGCAGTAGAAGAAAATAAAACATTTCTGTAAGAAAAAAGAACTTAAAAAATGATCCTACATTTCACTGTCTTTGTGGTTCTGGCCTCAAGACCTTATCTACAGCTCTCAGTTGAGTGTTGGCCTCCATTATTGTCCAAAAGTTTACCTGTAGCACAGTTCTGATTTATAAGTGAACTCATCATCTTGAAGTGTTACATGTAACAATCAGGGCTGGGCGATATGTCCTGAAAATTATATCACAATATTTTTAGGTTGTATCTCTATACATGATATATATCACAATATTTTTAGGTTGTATCTCGATACATGATATATATCTCGATATTTTTAGGTTGTATCTCCATACATGATATATATCTCAATACTTTTAAAATCTCCTCAGAAGCACTTCAATGCTAGGACTGGGAGACAGAATCAAACACAACAATATTTCTGACCAAATACCCTCTCTGGTGCAAAACAGTTGTCAGTATTGATTTATAAATTAATATTAACACAATAAGATTTTTGATCAATAATCATCAATAAAGTGGATATATAACGACTAAGTGGGTTAAGGCGAGCAATTAAACAACTAAAAAGTGTGGTAAGTCAATACATTTACATTATTTTACTGTCATTCAGCCTTTAAAATGAGGGAAAAACACCATTTATGCCATATCATGATACAACAATTTCCAAAATCTAAGACGATGTATAGTCTAATACACTGTATACTGTACTGTGTAAACAGAGGCTAAAGAGACTGAAATCAAACAGTTAAACTAAGCAGTTTGTAAAGGCAATTGGCAAAATAGTGCAGCACTGCAGGGACCCATGTTCACAGTTTAGCTAGAGGTGTGTCCTTAAACAGCAAACTGAGTGTAAAGTGTTGAGTTGTGTTTGTTATAAAATTCCAAACTGAGTGTAAAGTGGAGAACATGTGTTCATGGTTTCAGTAATAGTGCCTCCAGAGTCACTGTTATGGCTGTTAAAGTCTTTTCTCAAGTGTGTGTGCGACTGTTGCACCCTATTCAGCTTTAAAAGGTCATGTGTTCTGCCACCTTCTAGAAATTGCCAGTTTTACTGCCACACTGGGCCTCCGTCCAGCTTTAGGAGAGAATTCACAAAACAAAACCATAACAACCACGGGTGCAGCTGGCTCGACTCTTTTACTAACCTTTCAAAGCAAAATCCTGCAGATTTAGTGTCTGCATTAAATCTTGTGGAAAAAATGAATCATTCATGAAAGTTGTCGTCAGGTCAGAGGTTTATAAATCCTGTTTTTGTCATCTTTCTATCTCTTTCCAACCCTTCCCCACAACAGGGCCATATATCGCGAGTGGTAAGTCTCCCCAACGAGTGTCGTCATGATTTCCAGCATGAGAATCATCTTGACCGCATGCTTTTTGCTCACTAACCCTCCTGGAAATTACCTCTGTGTGTGTGTGTGTGTGTGTTGAGTGTGGAAGACTCTAAAAGCCGTCTGTGCCGCCTTTCCAATTCCCTTTCCTGGATTGAGATGGACTTGTGTTGTGTTTGCACGTGCATGTGAATACTGTGTGCTGCTATTGTGAAGGGAAATATTCCTGCTTGTGTCTGGATAAGCAATGTAATTGTTGATCCTCGGAAACACATCTAATGCCATCTACTGGACTGAAACAGCAACAACAGCTTACTGTAACTGGTGTAGTCAATATTATTAAAAGAAAAACATGAGTTGTAAGAAGATATGAAGGTCTGAACGTTCTCTTTATGGACATCAAATTACGCAGTTAAATGTGTTGCTGATTTGTCCTCTAGATTGCATTAAAACTAAGCAAATCAATATTGTGTTTTATCGTGCCTTCCCTGTTATTTTATGTCTCCCAAAACTGCATTGATCATCATCACAATATGTGAATATATGATGATAGTTGCTTATCATTGGATCATGAAATCCACATGATACATTGACGTGTGTTACATGAACATGGGAACATAATTTAATAGCCGTGCCTGTGATAGCGTCTGAGTGTATGAGTCTCTCTTCACATAATCTCATTCTTCCCTCCAACCAAATTCTGTCTGCTGTGTTTGTTGCCTTTTCAGGGGGAAAACCAACTACATCAACCTCGGCTCTTTCCTAATCAAGCCGGTGCAGCGGGTGATGCGTTACCCTCTGCTCCTGATGGAGCTGCTGGGAGCCACGCCAGAGAGCCACCATGACCGGCCTCAGCTGACTCAGGCTCTGCAGGCCGTCAAGGAGATCAATGTGAACATCAACGAGTACAAGCGCAGGAAGGACCTCGGTAAAAAAAATCTCTTAACGGGACAGATTTTCCTCTTACGTGTAGTGTTATATATCAGTCTGTATTGTTTTGTTGTGAGTTGCAAAGTGTGGAAGAAAACAGCAATCCAACAGACCTTGTTGTGAGCAGTTTCATGAAGGAACTATTTTCTTTTAACTGTATAACTGTGCAGAGGGAAGTGTACATCTACTAATAGCTCACCTCCCAGCTGGCACCTGACGTAAATATGACGTCAGAAAGATGTTGGACTCTTACGTCGGACAGAAGTAAAATTTAGGTGGGAATGAAAATCAGGTTGACAACACTTTAAATGTCTAACAATGTAAGAATTTCAGGTTGAGTGGACGTTAGCATTATGATGTTTTGTAGACGTTGGGTTTTGTTCACTTGTTGTCACAACTTAAACACAAGCCTCTCGTCCATGAGTAGATGCACTCTTCCTTCTGCAGCGATACCGTTGGTGGGTGTAGCTCAGTAGAAAGAAAATAGTTCCTACATGAAACTGCTCCCAACAACGTCTGTGGATTATCTTGAGTAACCAGGGGCCTCATTTATAAAGCTTGCTTACGCACAAAACGGGGCTTGAAAGTGGCGTACGCCACTTCCCACGCAAAGGTTGTGATTTATGAAAAATAAACTTGGGGGGAGAATGTGCACACCTGTAAGCAAACTCTGAGTCATGCGTGCGCACATTTTGGAGACACTGGGAAGACGGCGAGGTGGAGAAGGGGAGTCAGATTTTTATTGATGTCTCACACAAATTTAATGTCACGCTATATCCACCTTAGATCCACGTTATCATTGAAATTAAATCCAGCAGCCTTATTTTGCGCTTGGAGTGAGGGATAATTGTTTCATAAAAACATTGTAAAATCCAACTCAAATCCTGAATTGAAATTCTTTCTAAATATGTATTTAATCCGCACTGCCTCTAACGTCTCATTGTCCACTCTGTGAGCGCAGGAGGGGGAGAGGATGGCGCGACTGCATGGAATATATTTATTTATTTAGCTAATATTTCCAGTGCATTCATCATGTCTCGAAATACAGCCATTAAGCACAACCGTTACACTCATTTCATCAGCCCTACTTAGACATTTGCTGTTCATGACAAAAGCGGCATGAAGAAATGTGTTCGCCTATTACACGTTCATCTTTGAATTGTATTTCAAATTACACGTTGTATTTTGGGACAGGGATACCACTAGTTCATGCTATAATTCAGGCCGGGTGTCTGATCAGACTAATTGCCATAAACATATAAATACTGTGGTGACCCTCGTGCGTAATTGCGCAAGATGGCACTGGCACATACTCCTTTTTGCCTCCACCTTTAATAAATGTGATTCTTTATGTCGCACATCAATGTCAAACATCTTCAAATTTAAAAGCAACACATTAACTACATGTTGGTAAAGGAGTGGAAATATTTGGTCTACCTTTAGATCAGACCACTTTTTTTTTTGTTCTGTCACTGTCCGTGCAGTCCCACAGACACAGCTGACAGCATCAGCAGCGCTGATGTGTTGCCACTTTTTTCCGCTTTCTTTTTTCTTTTTTTTTTTAAAGATATTTTTTGGGGCTTTTTAGCCTTTAATGGATAGGACAGACAAGTGTGAAAGGGGGAGAGAGAGGGAGTGACATGCAGCAAAGGGCTACAGGCTGGAGTCGAACCTGGGCCGCTGCGGCAACAGCCTTGTACATGGGGCGCCTGCTCTACCACTAAGCCACCGGCGCCCCTTTTTTCACTTTCTTTTATTAGTGATCCCGCTGCTGTGGCCACCAAATAAAATCTTTCTTCAGTCCTCCACCTCCTGTTAAATGGTCTCTAGCTCAGTCTCGGAGAAATTCCGTTTTTTGGTTCGTTTCTCACACCTGTCGCCGTGACTCACACAACGAGAGAACACTTGCATGCCGGCTTATTTATATGCAGATCGCATTCATGAGGTGATTTGCATGACCATTTATGGCTGAACTAGGGCGTGTAGAGGGCGGAATATGAGGCGGATCTGGGTGCGCACAACTCCAGGAGGTCTGTGATTTATAAAGAGAACATTGCGTGCAAGTGTGCGTGCGCACGGTTTTATAAATCAGATTATTTTTTGGTGCATGCCATTTTCAGCTTTTGGGCGCACGACAACTTTTAGTATGAATCCTAAGCACTCTTTTATAAATGAGGCCTCAGGTCATGATTTCTGGAAAGAGAC
Organism: Epinephelus lanceolatus; assembly: GCF_041903045.1. Classification (NCBI taxonomy): domain Eukaryota; kingdom Metazoa; phylum Chordata; class Actinopteri; order Perciformes; family Serranidae; genus Epinephelus; species Epinephelus lanceolatus. The sequence continues at coordinate 22,056,109 of NC_135754.1, read as the reverse complement.
ATTGCTGTTGAGTTTACCAAATGTATTTTTTGGGCGCTTTAAGCACTAAAAGCCAAGCACCATCTAGTTGCATTATATTGGAAAGAAGGCAGACATCTCTACGGCCGATATCTCCAACACTCGGCAACTCACACCAAAACAATCTAAATTGCTAAACTGCACTACAGAAAAGAAACAAAATATGCACTTTTGATTTTGGGGTGAACTGTCCCTTTAAAGCCTGCTGGTTTGTCTGTATTTGGGAAATTATTTATCCAGTACAAAGTCTGAACTCTTTCCCTCTGCTGCCCCCAGTGGTGAAGTACAGGAAAGGCGACGAGGACACGTTCATCGACAAGATCTCCAAGCTGAGCATGCACTCCATTATCAAGAAATCCAACCGAGTTAGCAGCCACCTCAAACACCTCACAGGGATTTCACCCCAGGTACAACACTGCTCCAGCCTAAGTTCTTAACCCGAGAGGAGAGAAGACTGTGTATATGTAGTGTGTCTGATCTCTCTCTGTCTTGGACTGTTTCACAGATTAAAGATGAAGCGTTTGATGAGGCTGAGAAGAAGTTTAGGCTGCAGGAGAGACTCATCAAGTCCTTTATCAGGGACATTTCCTTGTACCTGCAACATATAAGAGTAGGAGCATTTTACCATTATCACATTAAAACTCTAAAGTAGATACACTCAAAAATACCATGTCTGAGTCATGACATTTTTAATTGCATCTAAAGTATTTACAAAATCTTGATGTACTTGCACTGATTGTAATAAAATGCATCTCTCTAGGAATCTGCATCTGTGAAGGTCTTGGCAGCCATCAGTTTCTGTGACATCTACACAGAGCGCAGTATCCTCGACCCCGAGCGCTTCCACAGAGCTCACCGCTGCATCAGCGACAAACAGTTCACTCAGTTTGTAAGTCCTCTTCCTCTGTTTCCTTAGTTGCAATAAAAGTGCACTGGGAATGACCTCTGATCACATCATATTATCTATCCACCCCCCTTTACCTCATTCGCTGAGCAGAAGGAGCGCACAGAGGCCTTAGTCATCAACCCACTCACGCAGCTTCTCCTTATGTTCGCCGGGCCGCACAAACTCATCCAAAAGCGCTTCGACAAGCTGCTGGACTACGACAACTGCAAGGAGCGCGCCGACCGCCTCAAAGACCGCCGTGTCCAGGATGAGCTGCAGGTGGCGCGCAACAATTACGAGGCGCTCAATGCCCAACTTCTGGACGAGCTCCCGAAGTTCCATGGTGCAGCAGAGGAGCTGTTTACGGGCTGCGTGAGGGCTTTCGCTCAGGCTCAGAAGGACTTTATGAAGACGACACTGGGAGAGCTGAACCCCCTCCTGCAGGCTGTGAGTGTTCCTTTGTTTATGCAGGTGTTGATGGAAGTGAGACATGTTTTTCCCTATATACGTGTATGGACTCATAGTATTAATTCCCAATAGAGTGCTGCAAGGATACTTTTACCACTCTGGTTTCCACGTCAAAAAGCCTGTATTTTAAGACACCTGAAAGCGTAAAAAGTATGATTGGGGTATTAACTGAGAATGTTCCTAACGACTTATTTACCAGTTTTACTTACCTTATGTTATTAACTTTTTCTTTCTGTTTGTCTCCAGTTTTCCAACAAAGCTGTCACAGAGGGCAACCTGATCGCCAAGTTCCAAGAAGAGTACGGCCGAGTCCTCCAGCTCCTGCAGAGCTTTAGCTTCTGCCCGGAGAACCTTCCTCCTGCCACCACCACGAAGAAGACCTTTGAGAAGAAGACTCTGGAGAAGCAGACCTCCAAAAAGCAACTGCAGGGACCTGTGAGTGGACATCTAATCCCATTCTGCCACACTGTATTTTAATAAATAATGCACAAGGAGTTTAGGATCTAACCAGGAGCCTTGTTCTTGTCGCTTTCAGCCCAATTACGTCCTGCAGACAGACGAGCACCGTGCTGCACTTCTGGTTCGCTACGGTCCTGAGAAGCTTTTCCAGGCAGAGAGAAACTTCAACGCAGCCCAGGATCTGGATGTCTCTATACTGGAGGGAGATCTTGTGGGTGTGATCAAGCAGCAGGACCCAATGGGTAGCCACAACCGCTGGCTAATTGATAATGGAGGTAGGTAGTTTGTAATCCGAGCCCTGATTGGAAATGTTCAATCATAATTCAATCGTCCACGCATTTTGGATGTCTGAGCCTCTGACATTGGAGATAAACAGTGCAGCAGTAAAATCTATTTCTGTCTTTTCTTGTTTTGCAGTCTCCAAGGGTTTCGTATACAGCTCCTTCCTCAAACCCTACAACCCACGCAGGAGCCAATCAGACGTCTCCATCGAGAGCCAATCATCTAATGAGTCCGGCTACGGCGGCTCCTCGCCTGTTTTCTCCCGCCAAAACAGCAACAGCACGCTGACCTTCAATCAGGAAACAGCCACCGTCAGCTTTTCCACAGCGCAGCCCCAAAGTCAATCATCGCCACACCCTTCGCTGGACTCCAGCTCATCTCGTAGGAGTCACCCCAGAGATGTTCCCAACCCCGACTCTGCCAGTCAGAGCAACTCCATAAACTCCTCCCCGAGAAACCCCTCAAACCGCCGGGAATTCTCAGACCAATCACACCGAAACTCCTCCAGTCACAGAGACACCGAGCCTTCTTACCGACATTCAGGCAATCACAGAGACGCGTACGACACAAGTTATGCGAGTCCGAGCAGCCACAAGGAGACGTCGGACCTCTCGGAGACAGACTCTTATTCTTCGCTCAGAAACAATCACTCGCAGCGGTATGGACACACAGACAAAAGCTACAGTTCATACCAGTGGAGAAATGGAGATAATGGTAGCCACAAGAGGAGCGCTTACCCCAGGGATGAGTACATCGAGCCGGAGCCAGAGCCAGAACCAGAACCAGAACCTGAAGACGAGGGTGAACTAGATGGTCATCAGGTGAGATTTAGTGTGAATGCAAGGAGTTTTCTGCTCTATTTTTTAGAATATCTCCAGAACACTGCAGTTTAGATACTTACTTTAAATCGACTCTGCTTCATTGCTGTTGTAGCTTTTCAGCGAGCACTCTCTTTCAGAAGTTTTGTAATCCAGCATGAAACAACAGTGTTTTTTGAAGATTTTTTGGGCCGATTTTGCCTTTAATGATAGTGCAGCTGAAAATGGACAGAAGTGGGAGAGAAAGGGGGGATGACATGCAGCAATGGAGAAATGGAATTAATTAACTGTGTTAAACAAAAGGAAAACATCTGTTCACAGCTGATATAAATTACTTTCTTAATTATGATACTCAAATGCATCTGTGGGAAACTGTTTTGCACAGTTTAGAAAAAAATAGGATTGCAACATCTCTATTTTCAAGTGAATGTTTTGAACTCTTATCTGACTAACACAGGGGTAGGCAACCTGCAGCTCTGTAGCCCCTCTCCACTCCAGTGGCTCCTAGCATTTTGATTTCCATTTATTGTTGTAGGCCTAAAGTGATTCTTACATTCTTCAACTGTAAAAATATGTAGCCTACATACCGGTTTTAAAAAATGCTTTAACATTTCGTCAACTAAAATGTGTGTGATACGTCTGTGGCTTGGCGCCTTGTCCTCTAAAAACATCACTAGAGATAGCTACAGTAATCTTGAGTCTCCCTCGCTGGGCAAGCTGTGGATTCCAAATCCATAAAGGGAAACGCCTCAGGGGAAGAAAGAGAATCTAATAGTGCATGGACAAATTCTTTGCTTTCATCAGCAACACTGCAAAGTTAAAGTACCAAATAATCAAAAACAGCCCACTGCAGAACAGCCACCTTGTGCTAAAACATATAAATGAATGCTCATTTTAGATCTGTCAGCAATGTTGAGAGGCTAAATTTGATTTGAGAGCTGGCTCTTTTTATAGTAGGTTGCTGACCTCTGGACTAACACAACTTTGTAATTTATTCTGATGGCATCAGTTTCCTGTTTGTAGAAAAATGAAATAGTCATGATGAGAAGTGGTGCATTGCTGTCAGATGCTACAGTGCTGCCCAAGATAGATAGATGGGACAAAAACATAAATAATACTGCTTTTAGAGTAGAACATTTACTAACGATATTGTTTTTCTTTACTTGTTTGCAGATTTACTACGCTCTCTACTCCTTCGATGCCCGTTGTGCCAACGAACTGAGCATCTCAGCCAATCAGCGGCTGCGGATACTGGAGTTTAAGGACATGAACGGAAACAGCGAATGGTGGCTGGGGGAGGCGGGAGGCCGGCGAGGCTACGTGCCTTCCAACTACATCCGCAAATCAGAGTACACATGAACAACCCCGAGACTGTCCTTGGACCTGAAGGAGGCTCACTCTGCGAGCAGACAGAACAAAGACAAAAAAAGACAAACAAGCGGTGACTCATTTTGGATCTGTTGTCGTGGAGTTTGATAGTGAGAAGGACTGACTATTGCTGCTGACTCTGCTCCTTACAGTTAGCGTTATATGCCTATATTTATAGACTTTTTCTATTATTTTTACTTAGTGGAAACTGCACCCTACTCCCTCTTGTTTCCAGGGAAACAACCTGTGAATTGCACCAGATTTGTTTTTGCCATATTCTCTGGAGCTGAAGACAATGAATTGTATGTTTGGGAGAGCGGTCTTAAAGGTTAGCGCGTTGGGAGATTGCAATGGAAATGTGAATGTTTTGGGTTCAGACTACAAACATCAAGTGGTATGCAGACAGACTGACCTAAACACTGTGTTAATGACTTTTTCCTGCATGTGGTTTATTACGCCACTAGAATGATGAATGAATATTAGATGCATCTTTACCATACTGCTCTACAATCAAGGTTTGACGCACTTAGGATGATTATCCACCGGTTGCAAGTATTGAAGTGTCTGTGGAGCCATCAAGTATCTGGAGTGTTATATGAAATGAATACAGACTGTTTGAATTAAACCCAAGGACAAAGCTGAATGACATATGATATATGGTTTACAAGCACTCCCCTTGTCAACAACCTGAATACACTTTTGAGCTGGGTTGATACTGTGCAAACAGGTGATGACTCGGTTTACCTGTAAGAGGAGGATAACAAATTGGGAGCGAGGAGTTGTGGTTTGATCTCAGCTCTGATTTCTCCACATACTTCCTATGTACATTATATATAGTGATGTATATTGAGAATATGCTATTGCACCCACTGTAAAGTGATCACTGTTTGAATAAAAAACAGCTCAGCTGACAAATCGAGTGACGTCTGAAAGAATTTGTTTTTCGTGGGTTTTCTCAGGGTGCTCCAGCTTCCTCCCACAGTCCAAAGACATGCAGGTTAATTGATGACTAAATTGTCCGTAGGTGTGAATGTGAGCGTGAATGGTTGTCTGTCTCTATGTGTCAGCCCTGTGATAGTCTGGTGACCTGTCCAGGGTGTACCCTGCCTCTCACCCAATGTCAGCTGGGATAGGCTCCAGCCCCTGTGCGACCCCCAACAGGATAAGCGGTTACGGAAAATGAATGAATGAATGGATAATGCTTGTGTAGACATACACACAAAACACTTCCTTAAAGGCATAGTCTGGATTCACCTGCAGTAGGAGGCAGTCGACACGCTCCAGTTTTAGGGAAACAGACAGGAGTATGGCCACAGAAGCTAAGCAATGTACTGCTGTGGATGGGGACAGCAGCAAAACACACTGTAACCACCTAAAAAAATCAGTATCAGTTTAAGTGTACGCTTTATTTAGAATATTTTCACCGCTTTACCTTGCCACCAGACTGCCCTTTCCAACAGGGAACTGACGCCATTATATCACTCTCCTCAAAGCCACCAGACTCGTTTGGCAATAACAGTAATTTTACCTTGCAGAAGACAGGAGTTGCTGGTCTACTGTTGGCTTGACTGGTTAGTGTGTGTTATTGTGTGACTGGTGTTTTAAAGGTTTAGTTCAGATTAACCAAAGTCACATAACGACACAAACAAACTAACAGATTGAGGCAACAGTAGACCAGCAACTCCTGTTTTCTGCAAGGGAAAATTACTCTTTTTATCAAAGGAGTCTGGTGGCTCTTAAGAGAGTGATATAACAGCTTCAGTTACCCATCAGAATGGGCTGTCTTGCAGCAATGTAAAGCAGTGGAAAAAAAAATCATAACATAGCGCACACTTAAACTGTTACTGTTTTTTTAGGTGGCTGAAATAAGTTTTGCTGTTGCCCCCATCCACAACAGTGCATTGCTCAGCCACCATGGCAGTACTCCTGCCTGCTTCTCCAAACTGGGAGTGTGCCAACCGCCATCTACTGTATGTAGTAATACTGACTATGAGTAAGTACCGCATACAACCGCATTTCAAAAAAATCCAAACAATTTCTTTAATATATTAAACTGTGATATGTTGGATATCTGTGCAATCTAATTTTTTTCTAATTTTTACAAATTGTCCTTAATATTTTAAAAGAAAAAAAAGATGGGTGAAAATAAATTCTAACAATCTAAAAACTGTAATATGCTCTCTCTAAGAAGCTGAACTGTACATAAATGGGGGGGCTTTGATTATTGCTGCAATTACTAATACACTTGTATAGTGCTTTTCTAGTCTTCCGACCACTCAAAGCACTTTCACACTACATGCCTAAGTCACCCATTCACACACAGTCACACACTGGTGGCTGAGGCTACCATACATGGTGGCACCTGCTGCTCCGTAACCAATCACATGCTCTCACTCACCAATGGAACAGCCATCGGGAGCAATTTGGGGTACTTTGACATGCTGGACTGTAGGACTGGAGGAGCCGGGGATCGAACTGCTGATCTTGTAGCGTGTACAGTGCAGTGCTGAGTAATGGTATTTTACATATCGTAAAACATCAAGAATTTCATACAAATTGTAACTTGTAGACCAGATTTTGTGATAAACTTACAGCTGTTCACTTTAGCAGAGCAAAACAAGTCTGACATATTGAGAAACTCCAGGTCAGTAATGTATACAGTATACAGTAATGTATACAAAAAAACCTGATGACTACAAACAATTTACAAAAGATTTTAAGGGAGAAATTTATTTTTAAAAACGCACCATCTGTGACCAGAGTGCAGTCTAGCATCAGCCTCTTGGTATCACTTTTTAATTTTCTTCTTGCTTACTGCTTTAGCTGTTGACGACTTCGACAGGAGTAAAGGTCACAGGTCAAAAAAGACATAGTATTGACTCACATGTAACTCCTGTCAAATCAGTGCAGCGTACCAATGATTAACAGGTGGTGGAGTGTTTGGGGGTCTTCATGTTTCTGAGGGATTATTTAGGACTGTCTGAGCAAACACTAAACCACAGACCTACACTGGTCCCATCATGGCCGGGGTCTACACCAACATGCTCTGCTTTACAGCTTTACTCTTACAACTGTGTGCGCTCATTGCGCTCGGACAGGACTACGTGAGTATGCAGATAGGATGGATTCAGTTTGAAACATGGAATCTAATCATGTATTAATATTTTGGAAGAAATACAGAAGTAAGTCAACTTGATAAATAATTGATATAATTTGGTTTGATTACAGGTATACACAGAAACAGATGGCACTGGTGGTAAAAACACTTTCCACTTTACTCAGCTGTAAACTAAATTTTTACTTTATGAGCCCTTTATGACTTGATGCTTAAATGCTTTTTTTTTTCCTCACAGCTTATGAGTATTATTACGATTACACCACTGACAGCCCTGCTGGGGATTTTGATTTAAATCTTGATGACTGGTTGTATGAACTTGTGGACTTCGCAGGTAAATTACGTCTGGTTTGTATATCCTGAAAACATGCCGTAGTTTAACTGAGATACCTCTTCTGTCATAAGACACATTGATTCAGGCAGGCATAATCAGTTGCACTCTGCTCCTGACTGATTTATCTGAGTCTGTGTGGTAACTGTTGGGACAGCATGTGAGAATTTATATTGGTAAGCATTTGACATGGTTCTGTCCTCACTTAGATGAGTGTGATCCAAACCCATGTTTGAACGGAGGCATCTGTAACCACGCTGCTGACGGGAGCTTCAAATGTTTGTGCCCTGAGCCTTACACGGGAAAGAAGTGTCAGACAGGTATGACTGAGATGAGGTGTATCAGAGCTTCAGGTGTAATATTCAGAGGCTCTCAGACTCTTTGGCGTCTTTGATCCATGTTTGCAAACAGCAACACAGAGGTTGCTTTTACAGATGGATATGGACAGATTGCTGATTAAAGAGTTGTGCAAAACAGTTTCACACAGGTGCATTATAATTCATATTCATTAGAGTAATTTAAATCAGCTGTGAACAGATGTTTTCCTGTTGTTTAACACAGGTAGTCCAATAGTTTCGGGTCCCTTTTAAATAAGATTTCTGTCTTTACTGTTTGGAAAAAGGGTGTCAAAATGTGTGAACCCAGTGACAAAGTGTTTGAAAATTTGCAACAGAAGACTTATGCTGTGCCAATGAGGTGATGATGAAAGAGCAAGTGATTCCCAATTTCATTAAGCGCTTCATAACAATCGACAAAACTGTAAAGTGTGCCCTGAATTGGAATTTTTCTGTTTGTCTTTGGCGCCCAGACACAGTGTTAGCAATATAAAATTACACACACAGTTTACAGGAACAAAATAATATTTGAATGTAGTTTAAAGCTCAGTTCTAGTTATATATTTATTTTCAGGGACAATGCACATAGGTATGACATGATTTTGCCAAGTGGGACATGCTCTTGGATCAACACCCCACATTGCATTCCTGGATCAATACTGCAGTCAATCCATCACAGCCCTTTAATATCATCAGTGTCCTGCTCCTGCGCTTCCCTCAAAATTCCTTTAAGCTTCTTCTGAGCTAAGCTACATTTTCCAAATTTAAGTTAGTACAATTTAACAAAATCATGTGTTACACTGAATAAAATTCTTATAAGCTGTTGCAGGGTTAGCGAGTTAGCTTGCTAACAAGGTAGGCTATGCTAACAAGCAAACTTACAAAGAGACTAGAATATTAGCGAGTTAGCTTGCTAACAAGGTAGGCTATGCTAACAAGCAAATTTACAAAGAGACTAGATTATTGTTGACAAAGATGAATGATGCAAATCACCACATTTTCCCAGCCTACCTAGTTCGCAAGCTAACTAACTGCTATGTTGGTATCGACATAAACAAATGATCCAAAATCAGCGTGGTGATGATGGTTCTGGATAAACCTAACCAAATCTGAAATCAACATGGAAAAAAGGAGGTAAAATGTGTTAATTGCAGGAATTTGCAACTGAAAAATGCTTTTATCCATACCTGTCAATCTTACCTGTCAGCATAGCATACCTACCTAGCAAGCTAGCTCGCTAATATTCTCATCTATTGGCAGGTTTACTCAGTAGCATAGTCAACCTAGTTAATGCGATTTTGCTGTAAAGCCCTCTGAGGCAAACTGTGATTTGTGATATTGGGCTTTGTAACTAGAATTGAAAATTGAATTAAATTAGCATAGCCAACCTATTTAGCAAGGTATTTTGCTAATATTCTAGCCTACTGACAAGGTTACTTGTTAGCATAGCATATGTACTTAGCAAGCTAGCTTATTAATATTCTCGTCTATTGGCAAGTTTACCCATTAGCATAGCCAACCTAGTTAGCAAGCTATCCTGCTAATATTCTAGCATACTAGCAAGGTTACTTGTTAGCATCGCCCACCTAGTTAGCAAGCTAGCTCGCTAATATTCTAGCCTATTGGGAAGCTCACTTGTTAGCATAGCATACCTACTTAGCCAGCTAGCTTGCTAATATTCTTGTTTATTGGCAAGTTCACTCATTAGCATAGCCAACCTAGTTAGCAAGCTATCTTGCAAATATTGTAGCATATTGGCAAGGTTACTTGTTAGCATAGCCTACCTAGTTACTTTTTACTTAAAAAAAAAAAAAAAAAATTTGGAAAAAAAGAGAAAAAATTGGAAAGCTCACTTGTTAGCCTGACATACCTACTTAGCTAGCTAGCTCGTTAATATTCTCCTCTATTGGCAAGTATACTTATTAGCGCATAGCCAATCTAGTTAACAAGCTATTTTGCTAATATTCGAGCATACTGGCAAGGTTACTTGTTAGCATAGCATACCTAGTTAGCAAGCTTTTTTGCTAATATTCTAGTCTATTGGGAAGCGCACTTGTTAGCATAGCATACCTACCACCTACCTTGCAAGCTAGCTCACAATATTCCCGTCTATTGGCAAGTTTACTCATTAGCATAGCCAACATAGGCAGAGGCGTACAAGTTTTTGTTCAGTGTTAGAGGATTACGTTCAACTGCACTAACTTCAATTTGGAAAACTTAGCTTCACTCTTGTTGATTGCAATCTAGGTCCAGGAACATGATGTTGGATGCTGATCCAGGGACATGACCTACTTGACTAAACTGCTATCCCTTTGTGAGATGTTAAATTAGTCATTAAATCAGCAATAAAATACCCAACATCTAAAGTTAGAACAGAAGAAAGCAAAACATGAAGCAGCCTAAAAAAGCATTGTGTAAAGATGTTAATGTACCTTGCAGACTGTTAATGTTAAGCAGGTGGTCAGCAGCACACAACACAAATCACATTGGTTAGGTGTGGCAGCAGGCCTGTACTATGCACTAAGCCAAAATTAGATCTAAACTAAATTAAATGAATGCACCATGTGTTTTTCAGTGAAAGATGTTTGCAAGAACGTGAAATGTGGACGTGGAAGCTGTGTCATCACATCTACTGCTCCATTCTATGAGTGCAAGTGCAAGCCCCCTTACAAACCACCCAACTGCAACAAAGGTCTGCTTTTATGGAATTCTGTTATTGAATATCATGTTATTGATTTTTAAAAATCAGTCTAAAGTTCTCCTTACTGCATTGAGTCCTTTGCACTGGACAGCAGCTGTTCTTCTTGCCTGCGTTCACAGCGTCTCCCTGCAGGCCCAACCCTTGTCAGAATGGAGGCTCCTGCTTGAAGGGTCCCAAACGGTCCTCCTTCCAGTGCTCCTGCCCTCATGGATATACTGGGAAGTTCTGCGAAGTTGGTAAATACAAACCTCTCACTCTCCTAAATTAAATCACACCTTAAAACCAACGTTCTTCCTCTAACATCCCAGCTATCACATGGAAATAAATAAAATAAATATTATCTTCTAGGACCAAACGACTGTTACCAAGAGGATGGAGAGTTTTACCGGGGCATGGTGAGTGTGACAGTTGAAGGGGAAGAGTGTCTGGACTGGAATTCCTATTTCATCGTACAGAAAGGGGGAGATCCCTTCAAAGAGTACGCAGGCTTCGATGGAATCGGACCACACAATTACTGCAGGTGAAGACTCATCTTGTGCAAATACTGCATATGTACCTACTGCTGATGTAACCATGTTTGTGTTCTTATGTGGATGCAGTACATGTGAGGTGAGGGACATACTGCATATGGTACAGACTCAAACAAAACGTTGTGTTTGCTGATGTGTTTTTGTAAAACTTGTAACATTATATGTTGATGACGAGCTTTTTAATATGTGTTTTAAAATCTCTGTCTCTTCAAGGAACCCTGATGGAGATGATCAGCCCTGGTGCTTCATTAATAAAGACGGCAAACTGAAGTGGAACTATTGTACAGTTAGGAAATGTTCAGGAGGTAAAAAACACACACATGCACACACTCACAGATTGATCTTTGCCTCCACAACTCTCATTGTGATTTTCCATCCCTCCCAGCTCCAGCCACCCCACCAACCATCCATGAAACCGATCAAACTCCAGCCAAGCCGGATGTCGCTGCTGCCCAGTTCTCCCAGTGTGGGAAGCCGCAGCCCGGCCGCTCAGCCAGGATCTTCGGAGGAAAGAAATCTCTTCCTGGAGCTCATCCTTGGCAGGTTTCCCTGCAGACCAGATCCAAAGGCTCCTCAGGGCCCTTCAGCCACATCTGTGGAGGCATCCTCATCCAGTCCTGCTGGGTGCTTACAGCTGCACACTGCATGTAAGCTCCATTGCTGTTTTGGTACATAGTGGCATGGATGGATTACTGGACGGGCCTACTGGGCACAGGACCAGGGGCCTAAAGTGTCAGGGCCCCCTTTGTCACCTGCTAAATATCACTTAGTTAACATGTACCGACCTTAAAGAGACACGAAATTGCCCCAAAGAGACACAGAAAGACCACAAAGAGACACAAAATGACAACAAGCGACACAGAGAGACCACAAAGAGACACAAAAGACCACAAGAGACACAGAAAGACCACAAAGAGACACAAAATGACAACAAGCGACACAGAGAGACCACAAAGAGACACGAGACACAGAAAGACCACAAAGAGACACAAAAAGACCACAAGAGACACAGAAAGACCACAAAGAGACACAAAAAGACAACTAGAGACACATTGAGACCACAAAGAGACACAGAAAGACCACAAAGAGACACGAAATGACCACAAAGAGACACAAAATGACAACAAGAGACACAGAGAGACCACAAAGAGACAAAAAAGACTACAAAAAGATACAAAATGACCACAAAGAGACACAGAAAGACCACAAAGACATGCAAAGGAACTACAAAAAGACACTAAAGGACGACAAAGAGACACAAAGGAACCAACAAAGGCACAAATATATCTCAAAGAGACACAAACTGACCTTTAAAAAGACACAAAACAACAACAAGGACATGCAAAGGAGCCACAAATAGACACAAAATGACCAAAAAGAGACACACATGACTACAGAGGGACAAAAAACAACCACAAAGTGATGCAAAATGACCCCAAAGATACACAAAAAAGTGTATGACGACTAAAACGAGACTCAGAACAAATAAAAAAGGGGCAAAATCTCCAGAAATTCTGTGTCTTCTATGTAGGAGAGGAGGTGGGGTCTTTTGCATGCCTGTGCCCAGGGGCCAATTGTCTCATAATCTGCCCATGCATAGAAGCAGATGTGCATTTGTACATGGACACATTCACATGACCTTCATTTACCTCTCTGTGTATGTCCAGTAAAAGCGGATTGGATATGCAGGTGGTGCTGGGTGGAGTGGACATAGAGAAGAATGAGGTGTTCGATCAGGTCATCCCTGTGGAGAGGGCCATCGTGCATGAGCAGTACAGACAGAGCCCGTTTGCTCTTTACAATGATGTTGGTGAGGAGCAAAGTCAGCAGCTGTTCACTTTTTTACTGAGTTAAAATGAAAATGAAATATACTGACATGCTGTTCTTTGTTCTGTGGCTCTCCTGTGCAGCCATGCTTCAGCTGAGAGTCACAGACAGACCGTACTGTGCCAAAGAAACCCGCTTTGTGAAGACAGCCTGCCTGCCAAACCAGTCCTTCAACAGCGGGACAGAGTGTGTGATCTCAGGATGGGGCGTAACTGAAACACGTATGTATCATTTCAATCTGCTCAGACTGCTTAACAACAAGTCATAACACAACAACCAGTATGAGTTAACGGATCAGTGGCTGTAAACCGGTTGCTGGTATTTAGTCAGAAGACATTTAAGTATATTTGATTTGCACTGAGGCAACTGAACTGTGCAGAATAAGCAGTTTGAGGACTCTAAAATAAAAAAGAACAGACCAGTTGTGAGATTAAACCAATAAAATGGAAAAAGTTTTGAACTTTGGCAGCTCACGGATTTTCATCCGATTCACCTAGGCCTATATCACGCATTTACATCGGAAAACAGGGTAATTTATTCCTACTTGGTCACTGAAGTGTGTCATTTCAAGTGCTGTATTATTAAACTGACTGAGAACAAAGTGATGCCAAAAATATTATTACATTAAATACTCATTAGCATGGATGAGTTGATGAGATGATTACTAAACGGGCCTACAGGGTAAAGTGACCGTCTGCTACTGACTGCAGTGTCCACAGCTCCACCTTTTAGTACCACATCTGTGTGCTAGGTACCCTAACAGAGGGGGGACCAAAAGTGGGGACGGTATGAACAGTTCCAGTGGTACCATTCACAACTTTTCACAGTGGAAACTGGAAAAAAAGCTTATCAAACTGAACTGTACTGTACTGCTTGGTGGAAACGAGGCTAAAGAGATGTGAAGGAACTGCAAAGAGACATACTGTATAATAACTACAAGAAGGGTCTTTGGATGCATTTGCACATCACACTCTAATGTCTAATGCTACTCTGTCCGTCTCAGAGAGGTACGGTACCAACCAGCTGCTGGATGCTCGTGTTCTCCTGATCTCCCAGGAGAAGTGTAAAGCTCCCCATGTTTACGGAGACTCTCTGGACGACAGCATGTTCTGTGCAGGCAACATGGGAGGAGGTGTTGACTCCTGCCAGGTCTGTGACTGCTGTGATCTCTTATTTAAATATTCCTTTTGACAGTGCTCATCATGACAATAACTTATCCTCCTCTCTGTCCCCTGCAGGGCGACTCCGGCGGCCCTCTGGTGTGTGAGCATAATGGCACCCACTATGTTGTTGGTGTTGTGAGCTGGGGTGACGGCTGCGGCAAGAAGTACAAGCCTGGTGTCTACGCTAACGTCGGCAGATTTGTTGACTGGATCTCTAAACATTTACTCTCATGAGGATGCATGTAACTGCAGACATGCTGCCACTACCTCAGATAATGTCCTGTTGTAGCAGTAATACACTTTCCTTTAGGTAAAAATAAGCTAGGATCAGAAAAAAGTTTGAAAAAGCTTTCATATGACACATTGCCTCAATGTTTGTGTTTCAACTCATGTATACCTCACTGTGGTGTGATTACATAATTGTTCCAATGCTAAGTTGCTTCCTAGTTTGTGTAAGCATGCTTGCAGCAATAAAGTTAAAGTTATTGAATCCATTAAATCCTTCACATTCTTTGTGAAATATGCAACACTAACAGTGCTGTAAATCATCAGATACACCACACACAAGAGGGCTGAATTGCTTCTTCTTTTATTGAGTCTTCACTTTAAATGTTGCAAACAGCGTGATCATGTGCTGAGTAGACTCTGTATATGGTTCTGTACACATGCAACCAGACACATTGCATCACATACACCCCACAACAGACAGTTTAATTCAATTATATCTTCAATTATAAATCTCTACATCAAGGGGAAGGTAGTGTGAGAGGAGGAGGGCGTGTCCAGCCTTTCTTCTCTCTCAATCTGGTCTAATTGTCTGTAGACAGAAGAAATATGCAATTCAGCCCTCTTGTGTGCATTGTATCTTCTTATTTACTCTCAGTCTGATGTTTCCTGCCGTCACCTGCACCAAGTTGTACAGACTGACCCCGCTGTGCACGGGTTATGTGCTTTCGAATGAGTTCAACTAACAGTGCTGTCTTGATGTGAGCACCTTTTGAACTTTTCAAATTGTCATGCCCTCTTGTTGTGCTGCCAGCTTGGTCCACATTGCAGGTATCCCAACATGCTTTGTGCAGCGAATCAGTAACTTCCAATACACAATGAATGGGAGTGAATTTCTGGTTGCCTGTAATCTCATATAGTGGGCATGCAACGTAAGACTGTCACCATGTGCTTTCATATGTTGCATTTTAATGCCTTTGGAGTATCATTTCAGGATACATAAGTTTGTCTTGCTTATCTGTTGGTGTACCACACCTGACATAGAGCGGGGATACTCAACCTGCGGGTGTTTGGTGGCCTGCCAGATTCATAATTTTCTCATTTGCAATGAAAATTAATTGATTCACACTGGGATTTTTATGCACTTTGAATGAAAATAAGGTGCCAAAGTGCATAGAAAACATCAAAATAGGACTTGATTGTTAAAAAGAAACACTCACTGGGGCATCGGTGGCTTAGTGGTAGAGCAGGTGCCCCATGTACAAGGCTGTTACCGCAGCAGCCCAGGTTCGACTCCAGCCCGTGGCCCTTTGCTGCATCACTCCCTCTCTCTCTCCCCCTTTCACGCTTGTCCGTCCTGTCAATTAAATGCTTAAAAATGTCGCAGAAAATATCTTTAAAAAAAAAAAGAAACACTCACTCTCCACTCATTGTGAATATAGTATAATGTTTTTATTACCATTTCTGTTAACATTTAACCAAAATCAAGATCTTTCCCTAACCCTTAACCACAGTGCTTCTGTTGCCAAAACCAAAGACAGGAGTTTGGATATAAACCTGTGGTTCTGGTATCAAAGTCCTGCACTTAGTACACATGCCATCCTCCCCAAACACCTGCTCACTGAGCCTCTACGGTACATGAATCTAGAGTTTTGTTACCTGAGAGCAATGTTGTCTCTGATAACTCTGTTACCACAGCCAAACAGTTTAGTAACATACAAACATAATCTCTAGGAGACAGGGTTGGTAACTGACAACTGATATTGTTTTTTCTAAATCACGATTACCTGAATTAACTCAAAGTGAAATTTGCTGACAAAGTTTAAAGTTGCATTATATGTGGGCAAATAAGACAAGGTTAAATAAATGAAACCACGGTGCATAACAATTAGGGCAATGTCCTAAAACACACAGACTCCCACAGAATCGATGCAGCTGGCTAAAGATTGACAAGCGCGAGGGATGAGCTGGATATCGAGATGCTTTTTAGAATTAAAGTCAAACTCTGGGTCTTCAGTCATCTACGTTGTGCTGACAGTGACACACGGCACCATGCTGACCGCGGCGGCCCTGCTCATAAGCCTGAGTATACTAGGCGTTCATGGACAGAACCTAAATGTGAGTTTCTCATTATCTTTATGAAGTATTCAGTGAAGGATGATTTTGTTTTGATTCATATGGAAAAGTTGCTGATCTATTCTCTGCTGTGATTTTGTCGTTTCAGCTGGATAGCATATGTAAGACCTCTTTCTTCAGTTGATGACATGCATGGTGTGTGACGACACGCTTTATATTAGTGCCACTGAGATCTTCAGATAGATTTATTATTTGTATTTAGGTTATTTGGTTTCATATTTTTAAGACATTATATGGCATCTTATTAATTTTTTTCAATATAGTTTAATCTTTAGGTGAGACAGAATGGTGGAGGATTATCTAATGCAAAGTGGTTTTAATGCACTTTGTTCTATCTATAACACAGTCAACACCTCCATCATTTCATCCTGTTCTTTATCCTACTGCAGTATACAGTACGCTTGTATGAACTCTAATATCAAAATCACCATATGAGCTAACTTTGAGTATTAAGTAAAAAATCAGTAGCTGTATTTACACCAAATTGCATGTACGGCTTTACTGGAAAATGCTCCAACTAACTACAAGCACTACAAAACTCCAGTGTGTAAACAGCTCTCTGTTCTTGGCAGACATTGAGTACGGAGATGACTACACCACTGACGCCCCTAACACTGGTTTTGATAATAGCGACTGGTTCTTTGACCTCTTAGATGTGTCCCGTAAGTGACCCTGAAAAGCTGTGTTTGATTGTACTGCATATCTCCATCTTTCTTCTCAACATGTAAACTCATACGTCCTTTCCCAGATGCTTGTGATCCAGACCCTTGCCTCAACGGTGGCTCGTGCCAAGTTCAATCCGCCACAGCATTCACATGCCTGTGTCCTGAGCCGTACATAGGGAAGAGGTGTCAAAGTGGTAGGAATTCCCAACTTGGCTTCATGATAAGTTCATTTTGTGAGGCAAAGGAACTGCAATTTCTTTGTATTTATTTTTTCATTTATTACTATTATTTTTTTTATCCTAACCCCAGACCCCCTTAGTTAGGCCCATACTGTTGCTAGGTTGGACAATCTTGACAAAAAAGAAACATGGATATGCCAGTTGTTGTTTTTTTGGCTGGATACCCTATTAAATAGTTTCTAAGTGTTATGCAATATTGCTAAAAGAAGCTGTCAGCAAGGACTGGAGCATGTAATGGAAGAATATATTCACGATAATGTCGTGTATATCCAAATAACCTACACAGCACCCTATGTCACATGGGTGTTCATTGCAGAGGAACATTACCTTTGCGTTGCATTCCATTTCTGCAAATAGCAATTAGTAGGCTAGTCATCTGTAGGGTAGGCAGGGTCACTGCACCAGTATTCTCGTGTTTTCAATGCTAAATGCTAAATGAAGTCAGAATAAGACCTACAGTTACTTTAGGATGGTATGTAGCCTTACAGAGATAATAAACAAAGCAACTTTAGCTTTGATCTGGCCAACAGTGTCACATTAAAAATATGTCAGCAACCAACCTATTTGTTCTTTTCCAAATCTCTTACTTTAGCACAGTAGTAAGGCAGCAACAAATCTGACTGATGATGGTGACCTGAGATTAGGCTAACTACTCTCGATACAGCTCTATGTTAGCTAGCCTAGCTAGCTAGCTAGCTAGCTAGCGTTTGGCTAACATAATCTAACTTTAGCTGTGACCACAACGTAATGTGTCTGTTAAGATTGTGATAGTCCTTCAGCAACATCTTCTAACCATTTTCAAAATTTGCTTTTCTTGTCAACATAGAGAAGCCTGCTCTTTTCCTAATTCCTTTATCATTAACACAACAATAAGGAGGAAGCAAATCTGGCTGATGACGGTGAAATGAGATGGGGCTAACTCCTCTTGATGTTAGCTAGCTAGCATTTGGCTAACATAAGCTTGTGTTAGTTGTGACTAACTACAGCAAAAGTATCTGTTAAGATTGTGACTGTCCTCCGGTCACATCTTTATTTATTTAACCATCTTCAAAATTTGGTTTTCTTTTCAACATGGAGAAGCATGCTCTTATCCAAATTCCTTAAACTCTACCACAGCAATAAGGAGGAAACAAATCTAGCCGATGATGGTGACCTGAGATGTGGCTAACTCTTCTTGATGCAGCTATATGTTAGCTAGCCTAGCTAGCGTTTAGGGGTCCATGTCATTGGTTCGACAGCCCATTGGTTCGACATCCCATTAGTCCGACTGTCCGCGGTGCTGAACGGCTCGCGGCGGGCGTATGGTGCGCCGCGACCGGCTTGAGGCGGAGCAGGCTCACGGCTTATGTGTTCGTCACTTTCTTTTTCATTTTAACCCACACCATGATCTTTTCCTGACTCTAACCAAGTGTTTTTGTGCCTAAACCTAACCAGACCTTAACCACAGGGCATCATGATGATTTCGGAATGGACTTCGGAACAATGAGTTTAATATGGTCGGAACGATGGGATGTTGAACCAATGGGCTGTCGAACCAATGGGCAGTTACCGCGTTTAGTGAACCTAAGCTACCTTTAGCAGTGACAACAACATAATGTGTCCGTTAGGATTGTGATAGTCTTTTAGCCACATCTTTTAACCATCTTCAAAAATTTGGTTTTCTTTTCAACATAGAGAAGCCTAGCACATAGCCTGCTCCAGGAATGAGTCCTCAAACCCATATGTTTGTGAGCATTTTACCACTCTAGGTTCACTCGTCTCAATGTCAGTGGGTTTTTTAACGGGTTTTTGGTTAACACAAGTTTAAGAGACTTTCCCGTTATGTTCCTCGACATACCCAACTTGTGAATTTTTAAGCTTTTATGTGTCTTAAAAAAGGTGGTTGCTAACAAGTGGCTAAATGAGACTACAGAACGTCATCACACCGACCACAGCTTTACAGCCTCCTTGAGGTAGGGGTGTAAAGACATGTGACCATAGTGTAGTTCTTTTATGGCCAAACGTTAGCATTTTACTTCTAGTGACCGAATTTAGGCGAAAATCATTAAAGTGATGTTTTGTGGTGTTAATTTTGCACAAGAAAGTTTATTTTCTGCAATAACCCAAAATCCAATGGAAAAATCCCATTGGCTTTTTGACCAGGGAACCTGAGTTATGCTCATGTTGGCCTACAGAAAAACATTATCCCTGGAGCACTTGAGCAGTGGTTTTCCAACTGTCAAAAAAACCCCACACTTTATTTTGACGTGCAGTGAATATCCAGCATATCTAGGTATAACACATAAGAGTAAAGTTGACTGAGGTTCTGCTGAACTGTTGTTGAACTGTCATTGGAATACACAGCGAAAAGAGGCAGGGCTTAGGAAGGGTCATTTCTGTTTTTTTGTGTACCAATCTATTTTGATGACTTCAAAACTAACTGTAGTCCCTTTCACAATCATTAAAGCTTATTGCAATATCTCAGTGTTTCCACACAAGGTTCCTACGTGTTTAACCTTTACTTCTGACAACTTGTTTTAAATATTTAGTGAGAAATGTCTGCCAGAACGTCAGATGTGGTCACGGTGACTGTGTCGTCAATCTGAAGAAAGACCCTTTTTATGAGTGCAAGTGC
Source organism: Epinephelus lanceolatus (assembly GCF_041903045.1). Taxonomy (NCBI): domain Eukaryota; kingdom Metazoa; phylum Chordata; class Actinopteri; order Perciformes; family Serranidae; genus Epinephelus; species Epinephelus lanceolatus. The sequence continues at coordinate 22,035,929 of NC_135754.1, read as the reverse complement.
AAACCTCCCTACCAAGGTCCTGACTGCAAGACAGGTGAGTATCCCAAACCTTATCTTCAACAATTAATTTTTGAATGAACTGAGCAGAACAGTACATTAAGTACCTTGTTTTGGTCAAGCAAGAAAAATAGGGTTGCCATTATTCTTTGGGGGCCCCAGAATCTCCTGTTACACCCCTACTAATGTGCACTATTGAATTGTTTATGTCTTGTTTCTGTATCAGTTCCAGTGTCTGCCTGTGAACCCAATCCTTGCCAAAATGGAGGCTCTTGCACAAAAGGGAACCGCCGCTTGCGCTGTCTCTGTGATGATGGATATTCTGGGAAATTCTGTGAAATTGGTAAAGACTTTGCAAATGCCAGAAAAAAAGCCAATAATGATCTAATACAAGAGACCAAAAACGGCTTTGTCCTCAGCATATTTTTGTAACAAATTATAATTTCAGTTCCACTGCAACTAAGAATAAAATGACTGTATTTGTGCATTTGGATGTTAAAAACTATTCCACTCCTTGAGCTCACTTCAAATTTTCTTCTCACTCAATCTTCTTGGACAGCTGCCACTGACTGTTATGAGGGAAATGGAGAGACATACAGGGGTGTCGTCAGCGTCACAGATGATGGGCATGAGTGTCTGGACTGGCATTCAAATTTTATTGTGATGAATGGGGACGATCCTTTCTCCATGTACTCAGACTTTACTGGACTGGAACTGAACAACCACTGCAGGTAAAGACAAATTATTCAATATTTATTAAAGTTTAAGAAATACTTTAATTCCTGAATGATCATTTATATATGAGTTACTCACCCTGTGTTTCCTTGAATTCGGGAAGATAACTTTGCTTTTCTCTCCACATACGAACCAGCAGTATATCGAGCTGTTTATGTAGAAGTGTCTTAAATATTATGTTTTTTTTGGGAAAATGCATGTGTTGGAAAGTACTAACATACGACTAGTTAAATGAAACTTGGATTATAGTGCACGAGTTATGTGAGAGTTCGTAAACAGATATAGTTTTGCTGTTGTTAAATGCAGACCACATTTACTTTTTGAAGAATGTCTGCCTTTTTTGGATTGTTCATTCAATGTAGAGGCATGCAAGAAGTTTCCTTCACAAACTCAACCTAACACAGGATGAGGAATTGACATACAGATGAACATTTGGGGGGTGAATTATTCCTTTAAGCCATTGTGTGTACCGTTTAGTCAATCATAGCATCTGGGAAGTTATTCTGTTAATGTAAGATAGACAGAAAAATGAGACAATCCCAGCGAAAACTGGGGAGTTGTATGAGTTGTCTTGAGGCATTTCATTTCAGTGTAGGTGGATTCCCATGTGGAGGGAGGAATTCTTACCACTAGGGGGCACCAAAGTCGGAATTTTCAGATACTACACCTCAACATGATCTTAAACCTACTCATCATATTTTTCCGCTTGGGCAGAAGAACGGAGAATTACCAAAACAACACTGAGGGCGTTTAGCGTTGTATCTAAATGCAGGAGGGGTCAGTGGTAAAAAGTTGTCAGCGATTAGGTTTAGGCAACAAACTACTTAGTTAATGTTAGGAAAAGATCATGGTTGACGCTAGTCACGTTAGGCGACTCACATAAGGCATCAGGGTTTAGATTTAGGCAACAAAGTTACGTGGTTATGGTTAGGAAAAGATTGTGAATGTTGCTGAAAAAAACCTGTCATGTGGCACAAACGTGGTGGTGAGAAGGGGTCAGTGGTAAGATTTAGGCAACAAAACTACTTGGTTATGGTTAGGAAAAGATCCTGGTTGGCACTATATAGTCACGTGAAGCAACTCAAGCAAGGCGTTGGCAGTTAGGCAACAAAACCATAAACTACGTGGTTATGGTTAGGAAAACATTGCAGAAGTCGCTAAAAACACAACCGGCTTTGAGTAGCATAAACGCGGAGGTAAGACGGCAACAAAACTATGTGGTTATAGTTAGGAAACGTTTGCGGATGTCGCAACAAAGCACCCGCCTTGAGTGGCATAAACAAGGCTTGAAACGTTGCGGTGTGTTGCTACAAAGCACCTAGCTTTGAATGACATAAACGCACCTTGAAACGTTGTGGTGTGGCACAAACGTGACTGGGAAGGCAGCAGTGTGTTGCGAAAAAACCCACCTGGCTTTGAGTGGCATAAACGCAGCTGAAGAGATTATGGTGTGTCACTACAAAAAATCCCAGCTTTGAATGACACAAATGCGCCTGGAGGTGTATCGCTAAAAAATAAAAACACTAGTCTTGTGTGGCACAAACGCGGCTAGAAAGGCAGCGATGTGTCACCGGAAAAACACCAGTCTTTGAGTGGCACAAATGCAGAAAGGAAAGCGATGTTGTCATTTGTTTGTCACAAACAAGCTTGTAATATAACACTGATTGTTCCTTTGTGTTGGCAACTTCAACACTTTTTCTCTCGGCTACTTTTCAAATATGGCTAAACAAATTATCATGTCTTTATTTAATCTATTTATTACTCATTCTAAATTTTAGAAACCCAGATGGGGATGACAAGCCTTGGTGTTATTATAAGAATCAAGGCAGACTGAAATGGGACTACTGCAAAGTCAAGAAATGCTCTGAAGGTGAACACACACACACACACACACACACACACACAGTATGTAGTGTATGCTCACATTGTGCTCACTCTTCTCTGATGTTACCCAGCCACTCCACCCTCACCAGTCCAACCAGTGCCAGGCCCTGCACAGTTCTCCCAATGTGGGATATCTGAGAGCCACCCTGTTCGCAATAGCAGGATTTTTGGGGGCAAGAAGTCTCTCCCTGGTGCCCACCCCTGGCAGGTGTCTGTGCAGGTCAGACAGAAAGGCTCCACTGCTGCATTTGGTCACTTCTGTGGTGGGATCCTCATCACATCCTGCTGGGTCCTCACTGCTGCACACTGCATGTAGGTTTGCATTTTGTTTGTACGCCCTTTCTAACTGCTACTACAAGCTAACTTAGTTCAATTGTTCTTTCAGTGAGCCTCAGTATGACTACCAAGTGGTGTTGGGAGGAGTGAACATAGAGAAACAGGAGGAGATGGACCAGACCATCCCGGTCATACAGACGATTCCTCATGAGAACTACAGGGACAACACAACTGCTCTTTACAACGACGTTGGTTTGTCACATTCATCACATATAATGTCATTTTAAGCCAGGATAAACTGCACTCCATAGAGAGGTATATGCAGATTTGGCATCAGTCTTTTCTGATGCGTTACGAATATTGTTTTCATACTTTGAGAAATGTTTATAGAAAGGTAATTTGATTAGTTTACACATCAAATGATTAATGTCACTCACTGTATGTGCTCATTTCCTGTGCAGCTCTGCTTAAACTCCAAGTTACCGACAGCCCTTACTGCGCCAAGGAATCCCGCTTTGTGAAGACAGCATGTCTACCGGACCAGGTGTTCCCCGCTGGAAAGGAGTGTGTGGTCTCCGGATGGGGAGCAACTGAAACACGTAATTAACTATTTATAAAAGTCCTTTCATGTTTTATAAACAGATTATTTTGATAAAGTCATAATTCAGTGTTGTATTTAAAGCTGGGGGACCTTTAGAGACAGGATGGTCTAGATCGATGCAGCAGAGGCCAAGATATCCCGAACTTTAGTGTCTAGTTTGGGTTGAGTTCCAAAGACACTGGACCGTTTTTAACGCATAATACAGCTGTGCTCCATTGACTCTAATGCAATCGTTTCAGATTTCCTTCATTTTCAGGCTGGTTTTGTGGATTTGGAGCTAAATGTTGTGCCTGGGGCATGTCGTGTATTAATGATACTTGTTACCTGGAGAGGTTGGAAAAAGATGTACGTTTCTTCCCTGTTCCAAAACCAAAATCAAACCCTGCAGAGTGTAGGGTTAGCTAGCTAGCTACTGAAGATATAGCCTACTGAATGTATACACATGCTGCTTTTGCTTTTTCAGTGATTATAACAGTGAGACAAAGACCGACCCTGCTGTACAGGAACCAGAACCTGATATTCAACCAGCTGTGTGTCATCACAGTGTGTCAAACACCGTTCATCTGCACACACTGTGATGACACACAGCTGGTTCAATATCAGCAAAGTTTCCCTTTATATTCATTGTCTTCTGTGGCGATCAGCAGTGATGTGGTGGTTCACGTTTACACTGTGATCTGTAGCCTATAGTTCGGCTTTAGCTTCTAACTGTCTTTGTCTTTTTAACCTGTTGTTGCTGCTGAGTCAGTTTGACATCCTGGATATATCCTTCAATAGCTTTTTTGTTTTTCCAAATATTTCTTAAAGGAGCGCAGTTAGTGACAGTGTGGGCTCCATGCTAGCCTCGACAGCTTGATGGACCATCACAAAGGGGCGGGGCTTAGCAAAGGGTCAAAATGCCTTTCATGGAAAAAGCCAGTTTAGTTCTTTATGCCAGTGTTTTTTCTAACTTTCATTTAAACTCACTTTGACCTCCACTTTTCAGAGAGGTACAGCAGCCAGCTGTTGAATGCTCGTGTTTTCCTGATCTCTGACCAGCGATGCAAAGATCCCACAGTCTACGGAAGTGTACTGGACAACAGCATGTTCTGTGCAGGGACTTTGCAGGGCGGCATCGACTCCTGTCAGGTGTGTATGAATGTGAAAAACCTGCATGCAAGGTGCTCATGCAAGAGCTGTTAAAACATTTTCTTGGCTGCATTTAATTCTGTTTGTATTAAATTTAACAGTTTGTGTAAGAGGAGTAAAAGATCCAGACTTCACATGTACATATTCTTAACTTGCTCTTTCTAACTCTACAGGGTGACTCAGGTGGACCGTTGGTGTGTCAGCAGAATGGCACACACTATATCACCGGTGTGGTGAGCTGGGGTTACGGCTGTGCTGAGAGGAACAAGCCTGGTGTCTACGCCAACGTCAACGCATTCACCAGCTGGATCAAAAGCAAGATCAACTGAACTGCACATTCATTAATTACTGTAGTGTTTGCTTTTTGCCCGAAAAAGTATTCTTTATTTTGGAAAAAAATACAGACCTCAGCTCAGTTTGCCTTGAAAAAAAGTTTATTTTATCAGCATTAAAACCAAGCATTTACTCCCAGCCCAGCTTTGAGTTAAAAGGGGCACTGATATAAACTCACCAAGCTGAACCTGCCAGACAAAATGTAGATCACACGTGATTCCAGTCGACCTATACTGCTGTATCACCGAGCCTAGCTCAAAGTGCACTGGATTAGCAGACCTCGTAAGAAAACTTCATGTTTTGCATGGCTGTAATAAAGTTTGTGCCTTGTGCATTTGATCCTGCAGCCTGTGTTTATCTCTAAATATTACAAAAAAAAAAAAAACAAATTATGAAAATATCCTCTGCATTGCTGGCCGTAACTCTGGTCCAGCTCCATAACTTCTGATCTCACTCAATATACAAAAACAAATTGCTGACTTTCCTTTTCATATTTCAAACAGTCAATTTTGTCTTGAATTTAGTTTTGGTAATCTTGATGTTTTTGCTGTAGCTGGTGTCGTACGTGGTCCTTTAGAGGAGATTTAACCCATTCAGAAGATGGATAAAGTGTCAAGAAATACCTTGCATTCAATCTGAAAATAGTCTCTTTCTGAAAACCTTCATCACATACAATCCTTTAAACTAACCTGACAAGTCCTGTCCTGATTCAACATGCTTCAATCCCCCCTTTTTTTCTATTTCAACATTTAACAGTTCATTGTTGCACCTACAGAAGCTCCGCTCAACATCTCATGTAACTACAGAGTCATCTCATAAAAGTAGATACCACAAACACCACCTGTAAAGTGGCCATCTCTAAACACTATCACCTATAAAAACTATGATCTACGCCTCTTCTATCGCAGCAGCTTTACTAGACATGGACGTGTTGACTGTGTTGTGGAGGGCAGCCGATGAGGAGGAGGACGAGGTGGTGCTGGACTTCTTCTCCATGGATTTGAAGGTTTTTGAGGTTGTGGTGGTCGTGGTGGACTTTTTCTGGACCGTCTGGAAGGTCTTCTTCCTCTTGACGTGGAGGACCTCCATGGCATCCATGTTGACGCCTTGGTTAATCTCCTCGCTGGTCTCCACCTGCTCTGAAGTCTGCTGTTGCTGCTGCTGTAGCTGCTGCTCCATCTGCTGCTGGTGATGCAGCTGAAATAAAGACATGGAGAAAGTTTATTTTGGGTTTCTACTAGAAGATGTTTACATGCTTTAATGTTGTATAAACACTATTTTCCTCAATTTGTCTGTGCTGGATTCACCCTCTGTCTGAAACGCCCCGTTTAAGCGCCTGTCTCTTTAAGACCCCCTCCCAAAAAGCCCATTCTGCTTTGATTGGTCAGAGTTTCTGAATCTTCTGGCATCCCTACACCATCACTGAAGCTGGGGAATGACTTTTAGAGAGTATAGCCACACTTTCTACCATGAAAAATCACCAATAAAAGCTTCTAAACTCAAAAAGTGACAACCAGACATGTTCCAGCGGGAATATGATCCAAAATTGGGGATAAACTCACAACATCGGCAACCAAGATTACATGTTTCCCTGATGTTAGCATGTAGCTATATGTAGCATTGTATTTCATGTAAGCACTTAGCAGTAGCGTGCTTGAAGTGGATCAAGAAATTTGTCACGAGACGACGTCAGCTTGACTTGAAAGTAGAAGAACATGCTTGAAACTGAGGTCTCAGGATGGCCTAAACCTGAGGTTTTGCTGACAGGGATTACCTTTACATATGTTTACCACATCTGAATTTTTGGCCATGTTAGATATAAACATCACTTTAACATACATGTACATAAAAGGAAATGCATAAAAGGTCCCCTTCATCCCATAAAAAAGTTTTTCTATAGTAAATGACTAGAATTCATCCTCCCTCACCATTATCATGTGCTGATAATTTGCAATAGCCTCGTCAGTGCTGACTCCCTCAGCAAGCCCCAGCTCTGCAGCCCGGCGGGCAAGCTCGGCCTTGTGGGAGCCTGGAGGGGTCCAGCCCACTCCTCTGATCCAGTTCAGGTCTGACTTGTAGTTCACCTGCAACAAAAAGGGAAAAATAATCCGTCATGTTAAGATTTTAGGAATCAAAGTTGTTGAAGTGGGTCCACAGGACAAATAAATGGATGAGGTTAGTTATATTCTTGCCATATTTCAAATTAAAGTTCCCACAAATCAACCAGTATTTATACACTCAAATACTACCCTGCCTTTAAGTTTTCTCGATAAAATTGTATGATTTATAGAACTCATAAATTAACAGATATAACAACACTGGCTGTAACAAACCCCTTTAAAAACCTTTTTACAACATACTCTGCATGCAGCATGACTCACATCACTCTGCAGCTTGTAGGCCTGCTTGGCATGCTTGACATTGAGCTGCTCGGGGTCGCAGGTGTAGTCATGGAGCTTGTGGCGGTAGGTGATGTCACTGGCCTGAGCCTGACTCTTTTTGGCTTGCAGGAACTCAGGCTGGTCGGCATGGATTTTGTAGTGGGCCCGGTCCTCCTTGGATTGGCGTTTGTACTCCAGGTTGCTCTGGAGTTTGCTAGCTGCCAGAGAGTGCACCATCTTAGGGTCGTCCTCCACACAGCGCAGCCCCACCTGTTGGCCTTTGTCCTTCAGATGGGACTCTTTGTAACGGAACTGTGAGAGGGAGAAGGATAAAATTTTCAGTTTTCAGACAGCTCTCCCAGCTTAATTAAAGTTGTTGATTCTAAATGTAATTTTAGAGTTTTATAGTAACTGTGGATTAAAATTACATGCAGCTACTTCTCAATCCCCTGCCAAAAGAGCTTAGACCTTCAAATGAATCCTAATTTGTGCTTAAAAAATGTCAAGAAAAACTAAAGCGACTCAAATCCTGTCACAAACTGAATCATCACATGAACTCACATCGCTGGCAATTTCTCTGGAGGCCTTGGCGGTTTGGAAGGGAATAGCATCCAGCCTCAGGTCATAGCCTGATGTCTTCACCTGCTCCCCAGATGCCTTGTAAACTTTCTACATGTGAGAATAATTTTCCAGATAAACAAGTCATGAAGTAATATTGGCAGCTTTCGATGTGTATATACAATCATTTTCTTGCATTTAGGATTGTGGTAAAGTATGTGAGGCGTGCCTTACGTCACTAATCTGCAGGGCGTTCATCTTGGCTCTGACAAAGTCTGGATCATCTGAGTGTAACGTGTACTTGTGCATGTCATCATTCTTTCCAGATTTGTAGAGCCTCTGCAAAGACATGAGCAGGGTATCAACATTGTCATTAACAGCCCACAACAACCACATGTTTTGTGTTTAGGATTTTACAGTTATAATAAAGAATGAGCCTTTGTATTATTTCTTCAGCATGTTTATATTTTCACCTCACCTCACTGCACTGCTGATAGCTCGTCTTAGCGTGGACGATATCAGGAGAGTCAGTCACTGAGGTGAACTTCAGCCTGTCTGGCAGCTGACGATACTTCTTCTGCATGGAGGAAGACCACACACACACTTTAACAGCAGGAACGACAGATGGCTGAGACTTGTGTGCAGAAACCGTTGCACAACTGCTGTGAGTGGGTACAATCAATGTCACACACTGAACTGTCTCTGTGTTTCATTACTTGAAAATGCATTTAACAGTGGGAAACTACAATAATATGAGTGGTATGTTATGCAGGCTGTATCACTGTCAATTAGTATAGTTTTTGTTAAGTGTAAGTATGTCATAGGAAAGTAATAACAAATGTCATAAAAAGTCATGGTATAGTATGATTAAAAAGTCAGTATAGTACAGCATGAAAAAAATAATAAAAAATAATAGTATGATATACTATGTCATCAAAAATCATGAAAAAAAGTCATAGTATAGTATGTTGTCAAAAATCATGAAAAAACGTCATAGTATAGTATGTCGCCAAAAATCACGAAAAGAAGTCACAGTATAGCATGTTGTTATAATGGCTATAAATTGATACCAAGTAAAGAATTTTGAATTAAAATGCTCTCAAATAGTCAGTTTAGCTGTTAAATATTTAAAAATCTCTCCTGGGGGAAAATCTCCCAAAGCCATCTGAAGGGTTTGGTTGCAGAAGGTGGCGACTGAAAAATTTGAAGGCTTTCAAACAACACTGAGACCTCCATGTAAGGAAAGAAAGAAAGGCACATATTTTCTTCCTGGTCATATTATCATGAGGGTGGTAAGGTGTGCATTATAGACATATTTCAACTCATACAATTTGAGGCATCTACTCACATCACTAATTAGTTGTCCAGCCTTCTTAGCCGACTCCAGCTGAGGTGCGCCCACACCGTCCCAGGCCACTCCTTTCATGAAGTTAAGGTCTGACTTGTAGAGTTTCTACACATGAGACGACATAATGCGTCAGTCGAGTTGAATCATTTCAGTAATTTCCCCTTCATCATCCACGCCTCTCACCTCACTCTGCAGGTTGTAAGCCGCTTTGGCCCACTTGACCTTCATATCATCGGGCAGCACCGTGTACTCGTGCAGTCTCTTCCTGTAGTCTTGATCACTGGCGAGGGCCTGGGCGTTCTTAGCTGTCACCAGGTTGATCATGTCTGGGGTGAGGTGGTACTGCCCGCTGGCTGTCAGCGCGTCCTTGCGGTACTCCTGGTCGCTGGCCAGCCGGCCTGCATGCAGGCAATGCAGGAGACGCGGGTCTTCCAAGACGCTTTTGACCCCGATGTGCTTCCCTTTTTCCAGCAGGTGGTCGTGTTTGTACTTGATCTGAAGAGACACAGAAGTAACAGCTATCGTTTACTGCAACTTAATGTCATATATCTGCAATAAATCCTTCTTTTCTTCTTCTTTGTAACTCTATGATCATTTGGTTGCATTGTAGGCATTTGACATATGCATGAGGTCTCTCTTCAGCTGGATATTTTGGACAAATATCAGTAATAGTGTTTAGTCTAGTATGACCTTACATCACTGGCGATGCCTGTGGAGCTCTTGGCAGCCTGGAAGGGGATGTCCTGCATGGTGAGTTTGTAGCCCTGAGCCCTCAGAGTGTGCCAGGACTCTCTGTACTTGATCTGAAGCAGAGACACAAACACCAAATGAACATTAACCTTAAATAACACACACTGTGAAAAAAAGAAGTCGCAGCTGTTTGCAGTATATTGTATGGTGCAAAGGCCACAGGAACTGCTACTACCTCACTAAAGTTGGCTGCGTTGATCTTTGCCTGTGTGATCTCTGGCCTCTCTGTTGTGATAGTGTAGTTATGCTGGTCATTCACCCCCTTCTGTTTGTACAGACGCTGAGGGAGAGATATAAAACAGCTGTGTAATGTTGACACACAAGGATTTAAAAGTGCAACTTGATTGAGCAAATAAAAAAACAGAAAACTAGAACAGAAGTGAAACAAGAAGCTTGGTGTCTCACTTCATTTGTGATCTGTCCGCTGATTTTGGCGTGGACGATGTCTGGAGAGTCAGCGACAGAGGTGTGCCTGAAGTTGTACGGCTGCTGACGGTACTTTTTCTGTTAGAGAGGAAACAACAAAATGAATCTCTGTTGTTCAGTTTTGCTGATTTAAAGGTAAATTAAGACAGTGTTTTGTTTTGTATTATCAAGGAAATCAACATTAAAAATCCAGAAAATGACAATATTGACACACAAGAAATGTTCATGATTACAAATCGTAGATATGACATTAAACATTTAAGGTTTTGGAAATCAAATGGAATTTCCAATCAAGTCAGATATGGAGAGATGTTTAGGGTCAGGTTAGTTTATATATGAAAAATTTAACTTGATGTATGCAAAATATTGAACTTGGGAGCATGGAACCCTGGGAACAGGATATGAACTACAGGTGGAAAAGAGCAGCATTAAGGACTGTGCGTGCAGTAAACAAATAAAAACAATGATAAAAAGGAAAGGAGGATGTCTTACATCACTGATGAGGTCTGTGGCCCTCTTGGAGCCTTCAATCTGCAGAGCCCCGGTGGCGATCCAGGCTGCACCACGCAGGTAGTTCAGGTCAGAGCGATACACTTTCTATGACAAACACACACATCACAATACAACGTTCAAACATCCAGTTGGATCACTCCTTTAGACTTTGAGCTGTTCATTACTGAGGTGACACTGCCTTGTGTGGCGGCTAAAACACTTCAAAGTATTACAAACTAGCAATAGAAGCACTTAAACATTTAAACAACATAGTGGAAAGCCTGTATGGTGTGTGTATGTGATATCCAATAGGTCAAACATTGGTTGAAAAAGTGTAAATTACAAACTGATGTAGCAGCTATCTCACCTCGCTCTGCAGGGCGTATGCTTTCTTGGCCGCCTGCACCGCCATGTCATCGGCCACCGTGGTGTACTTATGCAGGGTGAGCCTGTAGTCCTGATCACTGACCAGCGACTGGGCCTTTTTAGCATGGGAGACCTCCAGCATGTCCATGGGCAGGTGGAACTTGGAGAGCTCTTTCGCAGAGTCCTGCTTGTATTTGATCTGGAGAGGGAGAAAAAGACAAGGGAGAGAGTGTTTGTAAGATATTACTGGAATTTTGTCCTCTGAGGTACAGTTAGGAGGTTACTTACGTCACTCTGCAGCTTGCTGGCATGGACTGAGTGAGCGATGTTGATGTCATCCTGCAGTCCCTTGGATCCGATCATCTTGCCTTTGGTCTTCTCAAATTGTTCTTTGTACTTTTGCTGAAATGACAAATCATTCACTTTCAATTACTGTTGTAAGATACTGTGTAAAATGTTTGAACAGTGTGTCGAATAGACAGTTAACCCTAAGAGACTTGCAGAATCACCGCCAGTCAGATGACATACTTTCTTTACGGGGCTATGGCACACTCATTTTTTTAAGATTGTGAGGTAGGCTAAATTTTGGCGAGGGGAAAAACTGGCATGGCCATTTTCAGAGGAGTCTTTTGACCTCTCACCTCAAGATATCTGAATGAAAATGAATTCTATGGGTACCCACGATTCCCCCCTTCACAGACATGCCCACTTTTTGTTAATCCCATGCAGTTGTAGCATGCATTCATAATAAACGTATTATTTTTGCCTATTAGAAACTTAGTGCATTTGAATGTTGCAAGCTCACATCACTGAGGATCTCTGCAGATGCTTTGGCCGACTGGAAAGGAATGGCATCCAGACGCAGCTTGTATCCGCCGTCACGTAACTTCATCCAAGATTCCTTGTAACAGCTCTGTAAACACACAGATGTACAAACTGAGCTCCACATGGAAGACCTCACACACACACACACACAAAGGCAGCTGACTGTATGACTGATTTACTGTTTGATGGATTTCATGTGTCTCCGTGTGAGTTCTTGACAGTGTGGTTTTACCTCGCTGAGGTTCATGGCATTGAGCTTGGCCTGAACCATCTCAGGAAGCTCCCCGCTGAGGGTGTAGTTGTGCTTCAGGTTTTCACCCTTCTCCCTGTACAACCTCTGCAAAAACAGAAAGGCATTTAGTATTAGGTTTGTTTTAGGTGCACGTCCATATATTTTGCACTTTTATCTATTTTAAATTCAGAAGTTTGTTCCTTTATTGGCGTTCTATCTGCCTTATGGGAGATCATCTTATATTTACATCTAATGTGTTTATATGTTTGTTTACTTAGTTATCGCATGCTTTATGTGAGGTCTATCTATGTATGGTTTTAGTGCCTCTTGATATACTATCTGCTGTCATATTCCCAATTTTTGTATGTCATATATGGGGGGGGGGTTAAATGTTATTTTTAAATCTGTAAATTGATATTTAATTTAATTTAATTTATTTCAATTCAATTTAATTTGAAAAGCAAAAAGGGGGGTAAATAAATACATTTAATTAATTAATTAATTTCTTACTGAACATTACATTTTACCTCTGTCTATTCGTATACCTCATATATCTCAGGTTTTATGTGCAGTAGCAGACTTGTTTAGTTTGGCACAGCCCCCAAGTGCAGCCAAAAAAGAGCACAAGTTTACATTTTTTTAGCAAGATGTGAAAAATCATAACCATTGCAGCTGACACAAACACATCAGGGTTACTGCATTTTAGTTGCTGGCTGTATCTGTTGCATTAAATTAACAACAGCTGAACTTACATCAACAGCCAGTTTGTTGCTGAGTTTGGCTTGGATCATCTCTGGAGTGTCTTCAACGCTGGTAAACTTCAGAGCACTCACGTGCTGGCGGTACTTTTTCTAGATATGAAAATGACAAAGAGATGTCATTGGAAGATGAAGATACAAAATGGGTGCACATGCATGCAGTGAACAGTAGAGGGCACAATATCATCACAAACTGTCGTACCAACAAATTAACAGCCTGGCAAAATGAAACAAAAGCAACTGGTCTTTTTTAACTATATTTTTGTAAGACAGACAAATGAACAGAAGATATAAGATACATAGAGAGAAAGAGGTCAGCTCAGGAGGAACTCAAGGCTCTGCTCTATTAATGTTCAGTCTGTCATTTCAGGTCTAATGTTGGTAACCCTGACTGGAACGACCCTTAAAATAAGTGGCTGTTTATGTGGAGGTCATGAATAGAGTCTGGCGTTTTCCACTCTGTACTAGAAGTGTCATGGAAATAATTTCATGCACCATTTGAATTAACAAAAACAGCATTTATAAAAGACTCTGAGGATAAGAAGGGTGGTGGAACAGAGAGGTAAAAGGTTAATAAGGTGCGAGTTTAAAGCACAATCAGTTGCGAGATTATATCTAGAGAAATTTAACGTATTGATGTGAAATATTTGATTTTTAAAAAATGTTTTCTTGTTGATTCTTTCCCCCTAAATGTATTAAATATGAATTTAAATCAAGGTTTATAAACAACCATCAGAGCCTGGAAGTTCCCACGATAAAGCTGCTATCACCAAATTATGCACTCATTGAACTAAGAGGATCTGGGCACCAACAAGCTTTTAGGAAACTGGATACTGCAAAGAGAGATGCTGCTCAGCTTTCCTTTAAGGTCATTTCTGCTCTCCCTTTCTAAAAAATTGTGATGTAAGATTTCAATGTAAGCAACATGGACACAAACCTAATTTATTTGGTAAAGAGAAATAAAAGGACAGAAGCTGCCCTAATTATTATCGAAGTCTTTTCATGTGTGACAGCTTCAATTACTACTATCAGTCTGGTCTCTCGTTATAGCCATGTGTAGACCACGTACTTAACCCAGTTTCTAGAGAACAGGAGTGGTCCGCAGCTCTTTAAATACATCCTGACCTAAGCTGTAAACCTAGATATGTGCCTCCCAGTCGCATGTTACACAGTCATGCTTATCACTTTAGTCATGCGCCCTGTGCTAATTTACCCACATAGTTCTCCAGTTATAAATAGCACTTGAGTGTGGTTAATCATACACTGCATGTTAATTGGTTTGAATTACATCTGACTTCCTATACAATTACCATAAATGAGGGAAACGTTAATGAAGGTCAATGACAGAAACTGCTGCTGTCGGTTAGCAGTCAACCATGTCAGTGAAAACATTTCCCCTTTCAATTAAAGGAGACCTATGATGCTCTTTCTAATTTTCTGTCATATATATAATGTCACAATGTCGGATATTCATATTAATCATGGTCAAAGTTTCAAATGATGAGGAAAAAAAAAAGTAAAAGGTTGAAGGTTACCTCGCTGACGAGCTCCCCGGCTTTCTTCGCCTGCTGGACATCCAGAGATTTTGAGGCCTCCCAGCCGACGCCCTTCATCCAGTTCAGATCTGATCTGTATTGTTTCTAAACACAGACACACAGAGTTTACTTTTCACAGTCATGTAGCGAATAAATCACTGAAGCATAAAGCAAGTTGTTATTTGAAAGTCTAACAACGACACTTACATCGCTCTGTAGTCCATAGGCCTTCTTAGCCCAGGCGACGTTCATGTCAGTTGGCAGAGTTGTGTATTCATGGAGGAACGTCCTGTAATTGGTCTCGGTTGCCAGATCTTGAGCCTTCTTGGCGTGGCTGATGTTGAGCATATCCAGAGACACACTGGGGGACAAGATGGATTTCAGTCAGTATATGAAGATTTATGGCCAGTTCTCATGGTTTTATGCTGAAGCAGTGCTCTTTGGTAATTATAAAGACAGATACTAATGCACCTAATTTTGCAGAGGACTTTATCAAGGTGAAGGCCTGTGGGGTCTTCTCTCTTCGCAAATGTTGTAACCTTTTGAAATGAGTCAAAAGGGCTCGACTTGGATTCATCCCCTCCTGCGCCCGCATGTCCTGGCCTTTGTTTGGTCTTTCTTTTGTTTTGCTTCACAACACCCTACACTACACTATTCTTCACCCACTCACATCTACATGAGGGTGAGGGTGAGGGTGGTGGGTGTACACCTCCACAGAGGTTAAAAACCTGAGTCTTACTCCACTGTTTGTCAGACTAGTGAGGACTAGTCAGACAGATGCGTTGAAAACTGATGAAGCCGCTTGGATAAGAGGCGAAACGTCTTCTAGACAAAATCAAAGTCCAGTTGCCTACGATTTAATTGTTGCCAGAATGGAATTGACCTGGATAAATGAGAATATCCACAGACTTATCTACACCACTGACTTACTGATTAAATACACTTCATTCAAAGTCGACAGAAATAAAATAAAACTCACAAAAGCTGTTTTGACTCCTCTTTGCACTGTTCCAACGATGAACAGCTCCGGTTTGGTTTAAATAATCCCTTAATTCCTGCAGCAAAATATGCTGACTCTATTCACACTAAGTTAAGCTAAAATACTGCTTATTTATATGGAGTCTGGTTAGTTTGATGATGCCGATTTTGGGGTTGTTTCTGGTTTAACAGAAAGAATATCTGTAACAAAATGGTCCATCTCTGTAGGGATCATTTTGATAATGTTGTCAGACACTCTGAGCTTGTCAGTGGTAGTGGATGTGACATGGTGGTGTACATATCTCTAAAATGGTTTAACGCAGCCTGTTTTGCTGCTGCTGGCTGCAACGCTCTCACTCAATACTGGACCAGTTTCAAAAACTGTTGTTCCCATTAGTCACTTAGACACAAAAACATGGGAAAATAATTGAAAAAAAATGACGCGTCCTTTTAACTGTATTCACTCGGAGTCTCAGGATATATCTGGATATGAAGGACTAAGATTGGAGACAAGTGTTAAAGCCTCACCTGAATTTGGTCTTTGTGTCCTCATAGTGCTTCTTGTAGTTGCGGTCGCTCTGTAGTTTGGTGGCCAGAGCGGTGTGAGCCATCTGAGAGTCATCACTGACAGACTTAATGCCAATCACCTTGCCTTTGTTTCTCTCATACTGCTCCCTATATTTGATCTGTGAGGGGACAAGATATTAGTGGTTTTACAAAAAAGCCTGTGAATAAAATTATTGCACAATAAACTTCTTCAGGTACATAATAAGTTGAAATATATTTAACATTATTGCATATTAAAAAAAAAATTAAAGGTGCACACTGCTTTTAGAATAACTCACATCACTAGCCAGGTCTCTTTTGGCTCTGGCAGTAAGAATAGAGAGAGAATCCAAATGCAGCTCGAAGCCCTTCTCCCTCTGCTTCTCCCAGTTGCTCTTGTACACTTTCTAAAAAAAAAAGAAGAAGATATTAATCTGTTTTATCAGGCATTTATATAGAAACATGTGTTGACGACCATAAACAGGACATGGTGAACCAGCAGTCAGGTCATACAATCAGAGCTGCATTATATGCTTTACTGTATGTGTAACCTCCTCCTCAGCTCTGAACATTAATTGTTGACCTCAATTAAAGTGAAGGCCGCAAGAAACAAGGCTGCTATAGCTACTGTGCAGCATGAGAAACATAGGATATAAATGAAAGGGAAAATCATGGTAGTTAAAGTGCACTGATCAAAACACTGAGCCCTGAGGTACACATCACATCAATATTGGAAGAGGAAAGAAAATTTTCTAGTTCAACAGATTGAAACAACCTATGCACCAGTTTAACAACTGTATTTACTGTTTATAAAGCAACACGTAAGGCTGGGGTAGGCAGTTTTATTTTGGCGTCATTGGGAGAAAATCCAATGCTAAACTTTATATATCCCATATTGTAATTCAAGTGGACTGAGAGAACACTACAGTTCTGCACCTCCTCAGGCTTTAGAAAACCTAGCCTGTGACGGAAGACTTGTGGCCAATCACAGGCCATTTCAGAGTGAGGGTGTTTCTATTGGCTGTTCTACAAATGCAGATGTGCGAACACTTCCCTTCAATGAAAGCCTGATTCAATGGTTGAAAGTCCTGCAAACAAAAAAGCCACTCCAGCATTAGAAACAACTGCCTATGCTGCATAGCAAGGGTGACTGAGCCCTTTCCCTTTTTGCTCCTCGGCTTTGGAGCAGCCTCCCACTGAGCATCAGATCAGCTGACTCGTCCTGACAGCTGACAGACTTATTGTGCATATTGGAGTGTATGTATTTGCAGCCATGTGTACATGTCTGCATATTTACAGGTATATCTGTGTTTAAGTGTACATGTTGGCGTAGGCGTATGTATACTCAGCTCGAAAAGTGCCTCACGAATAAAGTTATCATTATCATACGGACTCATCAAAGGGAAAGTCTAAAAGAAGGTCTGACAATAAACCAAACAAAACGTGTCAATATTGGCAAAGTGCTTCAGAGATCAAGGGAAAATGTTGCTAACAGTTTAGCCTTTCGCCAACTGGAACCAAAGGCTCACAGCTGTGGTTACATTAGTTCATGTTTATATCTAGCTAGAGCCTTGAATCACAGTGTGACTTCTAATAGGGCTTTACAGGCAAAGCCCTTTAGTCAGCCTCTGTAGCAGCTCGAAATTTAGCCAGCGCAAACCCCAGCTGCTGGCTGAAGGTGCAGCTCCAGAGCTGCTGCCCGCTCTAATCCTGGCAAAGTAGTCTTACTTTTGGGGAGTGAGGTGGAGGGACCTCAGCTAACTTGTTAATTCTTGTTTTATTTGTGGTCTCAACAGAGAGAGGGAGGGGGGGGCTAGGAAGGGCTGCGTGAATGTGGTATGGTACAGCTCTAAAATAAAATAAGATTATATGAATCAATGTATGGGAAACACTGGGTTTGTGGTGGAGGGGGCATAGGACAGAGAGGGGGGAGCTGGTGGTGTATTTTCATATTCTACAGAGGTTTTTTTTGCCTTTTCCAGAAAGCTGCCTACCACAGCTTTAAAAATCTTGTGAATTCATGGTCGTAATTATATTCTAAAGCTTTCGCATACCTCAGTGTTATCATATATCTGCTCATTGTGATGTAATTCAGCAAACTTACCCCACTAAGAAGGTCGGCGTTGGCCTTTGCTTGTCTGAAGAGCGGCTCATCTTTTGTCATGGTGTACTGATGTATTATCTGCTCTGTGTTTGCTTTGTACGCCAGCTGAAAGTCACATTCAGACAGACATAAGATGTGAGAGTGCACCCTAATTAAATGAACATGATTACAGTTTTTAAGTGAAGACCTTACATCACTCTGGAGCTCCTGGCTCTTCTTGGCGTGTTGGATGGAGAGATCGTTCGCCACCTGGGTGAACTTGATGCTGTCTGCCTTCTGACGGTATTTATTCTGTGAGGAATAGGGCAGCAGGTACAGCAGATGACCAGTGTGTCTCATAGAGTGTAAAGTTAATTAGCAAACTCAAACATGCACACACAGACACAGAATTGTACTGACATCACTGAGCAGCTCTCCAGCTTTCTTGGCCTGGGTGATGTTCAGACATCCTTCAGTCTCCCAGCCCACTCCTTTCATCCAGTTCAGGTCTGAACGATACTGGTTCTGTGGAGCAACAGATCATTAACCAAGGAAAATATTTTTATATTTGAATAACACACTGGGGCTCAACCGTTCCTCTTGTCTCTCACCTCGCTTTGCAGGGAGTAAGCCTTCTTTGCCTGCTGGACCTTGATGTCATCAGGCATGACGGTGTAGTCGTGCAGCTTTGTGCGATACTCCAGGTCGCTGGCGAGGGCCTGAGCCTTTTTGGCGTGGCTCAGGTTGATCATATCCAGAGGAAGGCTGTACTGGGCCTGGCTCTCCTTGGAGCCCTTCTTGTACGCGATCTGAGGTGGGGCCGATTGAAAAAAAAAAGATTAATTTTGAGTGCACACATATAATGCAGCTGTAAAAAGTGTTTATTACTTATCAGATGACTTTGCTTACATCACTGCTCATCTTGGCCACTTGAAGAGAGTGAAGTGTCTTGGAGTCGCTCATGTTGACGCCCACTGCCTTTTCCTTGTTCTTCAAGTAAGTCTCTTTGTATTTAATCTGAAACACATGTGCGCCCGACTTAATTTAATCTGCCAGATATATCATTTGATTAAACCCACTTAGGTTTTTGCTCAGAAATTAGCTCTGTCTCATATCTTGCTTACATCACTTGCAAGGTCACGGGAAGCCTTCGCTGCTTTGACACTCAAGTCATCAACACCGATGTCACAGGCTTTTGACTTGGTTTTCTCCCACTCCTCCTTATATTTGATCTGGAGTGATGAAAATCAAATGATCAGACTATAAAGAATGAGATTTTCTGTAACCAGGTGAATGCCTCAAATGCAGGTGTGTGTGTACATTATGTGTGGGAGTGTCTGCGTTTACTTACGTCACTACACAAGGCAGCATTGGCTTTGGCCGTCTTGATCTGGGGCAGGTCCTGGGACAGTGTGTACTGATGTTTGGTCTCTTCATAGCCTTTCTTGTAATTTAGCTAAAAGACACATGAATAACACATTCAGCCTTCCACAGTCCGCTCAGCGCTCAGTGCTGATAAAGTAGTGATCATTATCAGTCACTGGTGTAATGCAGTTTACTTACATTGCTGATGAGCTGAGCATTTTTCCTCGCCAAAATAATCTCCGGCGTTTCTGCCGCTTGACTGTACTTGACCTGGTCTATGTGCTGCCTGTAGTTCTTCTGCAGTCACAAAGGAAACATTTTTTACGAATAATAAATCTATCACATAACATGATCCACGCACATTTTTACAATTGTAATTTTTCTTGCCATTTTAATGCAATTTGCATCTACATTACATATTTATAGAGGCTGAGAGATTGGATTGGGTTTGAGTAAACTCACGTCTTTCAGTGGGTCCAGTTTCCTTTGGCTTTTGTAGCCTGGTGTGAGCGTGGCTGGGTAGTTGTATTCACCCTGCTCCTGTTCACAGCCTTGTTTGTAAGAAATCTGGAATTTCATGTTAGAGGTTTCATAAATTAATCCCAATCAAACATAGGTTGAAGTAAACATTTGTCCACAGATTATATAGTAAATATAACACTGATTATGCCTATGTTTTTTGCCAGGCACAGAGAAAAGGTGAAGGTGAATAGCTGTTTAAAATCCCAAATGTCAGGATAGTCCTTAATGACAAAACTGGATCTAAGCAGAACCAATTTTCAAAATTTCGCGACTTCATTTAAGTAGTTTTAAATAGGTAGGTCTGTAAGACAGTTGGTTGCAATACCTGCATTGTTAACCACCTAAATTTGCACTACCATCATGAGCATATCTACTGTACTAGCAGCTCCACCTCTCTCTAGTAGTTGTGGGACAGGTCTATCATTGCACTGCTGTGTGTTTTTATTCTTATGTTTTTTATTCTTTTTACCTACTTTTTTCTATCCACATGTACCTTAATTTTCCTCAGGATTACTTAAGTATCTATCTATCTATCTATCTATCTATCTAGGGCACAACAGTGAAGCTCCTACTGCAGTGTGCTATGCCCTAAAACAGGCATGGTAGCAAAAATGTAGCATGGAATATGGAATGAAATGCCTTTGTGTCTACATATACAGTTGACACAAAGGGGAAAAGTTATCTGGCCTGACTACAGCAGACATGAAATATGCGGTGACGATGGCAGTCTGTTGATGTGATGTGTTTCCCTTTGGCACAGCTGATCACACCCACTTTTCCTAAGTTGTCAGTGTGAAACATCTTGGTGCTCAGTTTACATCCATCGTACGGTCTGCCTCTCTCTCGAGCCATGTATAATAATCCCAGGCATTTGCGGAGAAGTAAACTTGCGGCGCTTGCTTACTTTATACGCTCAACGTAAAACGTCATGTAAACACAACAGGCAATATCGTACGATAAAGGACATGACCTCGTTTGTTTTTGCTGAGCTCTTCCTCCTCCTCCGCTTACTTACATCACTAGCCAGTTTCCTGGCCTTCATGGCATGCATGGTCTTCTTGTCGATTCCTGAGTCTTCATAGTGGCCCTTCATGTTGGTGGTGTACTTCTCTTTGTATTTGTTCTTTTAAAGATAAGAGAGATGAGGAAAAATCAGCATGCAGGATCATCTTACATAACCATTTTATCCACACATTTGCCTACATGACATTAACAGTAAGGCCAAATAAATATTTCTATAGGTTAGTAGTACTGAATTTTTTAAATATACTTACATCACTGGTGAACTTGGCCACTTTAGCAGCATTTTGAAACTGCGGTGTCTCACAGAAATTGATGCTGTGACCTTTGGTGTTCTCCAAGTCCTTCTTATACTCCACCTGTTAGAGAAGATGGAAAATTACAGCAGCTTTATTGTTACATTTTTCACTGCAGCCCTCCTTTGTTGTTTCTGAACAGTCAGAGCTATACCTTTCTGGCACTTTGTTATGTGCTAAATATAAAGACAATGCTGCCAATCAGTCACCGTCACTGACACTCCATCATCACTCAGGAGTCACTGAGACAAACCGTCAGTCTTAAACATGCATTGCAGAGCTTAAAAATGACAGCGTGGACCCATTTAACTTGTCAGCTTTGCCACAAAAATACCACAGAGGGAGAGTTTTGTCACCTTTATGCATTTAAGCTAAATCGGAGCACAGTTCACAAACCATCGTGGCATTTCTATGTCACATTCCCAACACTTGGAATAGTAGCCCAAGAGCGGAGCGCTGTGTTGCTGTGTGAGGTAACATTAGTTTGACGGGATGTCCCGTGGCCTTGGAGGGAAGCTGTAACCGCACCGGACAGGCATGTCAGAGATGCCGAAAATGCAGGTTGGGTGGCTTCATGTCTGCTGGAAACTGACACAGTATGTCCAATATTTCAAGCTCTTATATACACGCACACACACTGTGCAGCAACATGTTAACCTGGAAATGCTCCTCTGGGTTTTGTCTTGATGATCAAGTAAAGACGGTTGTTCAGTTATGTTTCTTTTATCTTAAAATAATCTTAAAAATCAGATCTTTTGTATCCTTTGATGATTCACACAGGGTTGCCCATGCCTTTATTTTTTTCTTGTCTTGATTTCTCCAGTGCCCTCAACACAAGTATTACCCAGGCTTCGCTCTATCGGCTTTAACTGGTCCAAAATGCAGCTGCTTTCAAGAAAACTAGATCATATAACTCCAAGTCTGGCTTCCCTGCATTGGCTCCCTACTGACTTTTTATTTTTCACATAGATTTTTAAATTTTATTGTTGACCCTCAAGGCTTTAAAATGACCAGGCCTCTATTTATATTAAAGATTCACTATTATTGTTTATTATATTTTATTATTTATATATTTCATTTTGTTTTATTTTTTATTTTATTCTATTATATCTTATTTCATTTCATTTCATTTTATTTCATTTTATTTTATTAGTTATCATTGTTTAATTGTATCTTATCTTGTTGTGAAGCACTTGTTAAGAAAAATGCTATATAAAGTTTTTCATTATCACTGTACATCCTGACGATCGCTCACGAAGAAGCTCACCTCACTGACAATCTTGTTGATCTTTCGGGCGTTCTTTAGAGTCAGGTTGTCCTCGGACGTCAGGCTATGGAAGTGTGAGGTGCCCTTCATCTTGTCTAAGTCCTTCTTGTACTTGAGCTGCAGAGGGATGACAGATGATTGAGTGCACAGGAGGACAATATGTTGTGTTTCTGTAGGATCGGGAGCTTCACGGTGCACACACATGCACACACACAAAGTCTAATTTAGTCGGTGTGAAGGGTTTAAAGAATGACAACACGGGGAGGGTTTCTCATTGTGGTCCCTCATCTATTCTGCCCAGTGATGACAAGGCCAGATGACGGATGAAGCTGCAGCTCTTACACTCTGCACTCTGTTATGCCTTGACAGCATTTACAACCAGTTCACATGGTTACACAGCGGATACAGGCTCCCTTTTTAGACAGACCAGCCTCCTAGTTACTTTAATGTTAGACTAAAGTTATAGTGAAGTGAAAGGTCCACTGTATGTATCAAAACTATGGTATATACAGTGTTTATAAGCTCTGCACTAAGGGTTTTATTTGGAAATGAATGTTGCTGTCAGGTTGATACTCACAGTGCTTGCATTTTCCTGAGCCTTCTTTGCAAGATGATAACCAGGAGTGATCATGGCAGGGAAGCTTCCTTTGCCTCGCTGCTGCTCGTACTGCTCAGTGTAGGCAATCTGCAAACACAGGATGACTTATTTTTAATTCCAAAAATACAGCAAGTTCTACAAATAATTCATAAAGCGCTATCAACAAGTTTCTGAGACTTTTTAGTGGGTTGATATTAAATTAATTAAACCGCGTCAAACAGGTGTCAGTCATGGTAACACAGCATTGTGGGTCTGAATCCCAACTCACACCAAAACAATCTACTGATCTACATACAGCCTTCTACATTAAAACCTATTAAGAAAAGACTAAAGTAAATTTCTTACCTGGCTGAAGTTCTCTGCATTTTCTCTGGCGTGAGCGGCTTCAGTGACCGCTACCTCAGCGCTGGCTTTACCTCTTATCTCCTGTTCATACATCTGACGATACTTTATCTGGTGGGACATGAAGAACATTACCAACCACTGATCTGCAACAATGTTAGTGTGTACATGTGTATGTTTTTTATATTGGCTACTTACATCACTGGCCTGCTCACTGGCCTTCTTTGACATCATGTATCCAGGTGTCAGATGTGCAGGAAAACTTCCTTTACCTCTCTGCTGCTCATACTCTTCTGTGTAGGCATACTGGGGGAAAAAAGCAATGATTCAGGTGCACACCTACAGTACAGGCCAAAAGTTTGGACACACCTTCTCATTCAATGCGTTTTCTTTATTTTCATGACTATTTACATTGTAGATTCTCACTGAAGGCATCAAAACTATGAATGAACACATGTGGAGTTATGTACTTAACAAAAAAAGGTGAAATAACTGAAAACATGTTTTATATTCTAGTTTCTTCAAAATAGCCACCCTTTGCTCTGATTACTGCTTTGCACACTCTTGGCATTCTCTCCATGAGCTTCAAGAGGCAGTCACCTGAAATGGTTTTCCAACAGTCTTGAAGGAGTTCCCAGAGGTGTTTAGCACTTGTTGGCCCCTTTGCCTTCACTCTGCGGTCCAGCTCACCCCAAACCATCTCGATTGGGTTCAGGTCCGGTGACTGTGGAGGCCAGGTCATCTGCCGCAGCACTCCATCACTCTCCTTCTTGGTCAAATAGCCCTTACACAGCCTGGAGGTGTGTTTGGGGTCATTGTCCTGTTGAAAAATAAATGATCGTCCAACTAAACGCAAACCGGATGGGATGGCATGTCGCTGCAGGATGCTGTGGTAGCCATGCTGGTTCAGTGTGCCTTCAATTTTGAATAAATCCCCAACAGTGTCACCAGCAAAACACCCCCACACCATCACACCTCCTCCTCCATGCTTCACAGTGGGAACCAGGCATGTGGAATCCATCCGTTCACCTTTTCTGTATCTCACAAAGACACGGCGGTTGGAACCAAAGATCTCAAATTTGGACTCATCAGACCAAAGCACAGATTTCCACTGGTCTAATGACTCTTGGTCTTCCTTTCCTGGGTCGGTCCTCATGTGTGCCAGTTTGGTTGTAGCGCTTGATGGTTTTTGCGACTCCACTTGGGGACACATTTAAAGTTTTTGCAATTTTCCGGACTGACTGACCTTCATTTCTTAAAGTAATGATGGCCACTCGTTTTTCTTTAGTTAGCTGATTGGTTCTTGCCATAATATGAATTTTAACAGTTGTCCAATAGGGCTGTCGGCTGTGTATTAACCTGACTTCTGCACAACACAACTGATGGTCCCAACCCCATTGATAAAGCAAGAAATTCCACTAATAAACCCTGATAAGGCACACCTGTGAAGTGGAAACCATTTCAGGTGACTACCTCTCGAGAAAATGCCAAGAGTGTGCAAAGCAGTAATCAGAGCAAAGGGTGGCTATTTTGAAGAAACTAGAATATAAAACATGTTTTCAGTTATTTCACCTTTTTTTATTAAGTACATAACTCCACATGTGTTCATTCATAGTTTTGATGCCTTCAGTGAGAATCTACAGTGTAAATAGTCATGAAAATAAAGAAAACGCACTGAATGAGAAGGTGTGTCCAAACTTTTGGCCTGTACTGTATACGAAACTATCAACTACTTAATACTCAACTAGTCTTGCTGGTGACATCTGGTCTAAAGGACAACAAATACAGTTATCATGAAAGGTTTAAAGCTTACATCGCTAACAATTTGTCCTTGTTTCTTAGCCAGAAGCACCTCTGGGGGGTCAACAAACGTGGTGTACTTTGAAACTCTCTCCTCATGTCCTTTTTTATACTCCACCTGCAAATTAAGAAAACAAAGACCTTACTTTGGGCTCATTATAAAGTCCTGAAAACCACTGACAGAGACACATATTAAACAAATATCACTTACGCTACTGGCCAAAGTATTGGCCGTCTTAGCCGCCTGGTAACCTGGTGTTATCATGGCAGGGAAGCTGCCTTTCCCTTTGGACTGCTCATATTCCTCTGTGTAATTCACCTGCCAATTAAGCACAAAATCAGTCAACACATTTGACCAATACTAATGCAGAACAGAGTTTCATTTTGCCTGTTATCCATTTGCAAAAAGTGAACTCACATTACTGATGGCCTTCTGGGCCTGAGACATGGTTACTATCTCCTGGCTGGTCACCATGCTGGAGCTCCATGACTGCTGCTGGGAGAACTCAGACTGAGACTGAAAGGCCTGTTTGGATGTTGAGGACAGAGCTTGATCATTTTCATTTCACAAGACAGGTAATCTACCACCTTTCATGCCTTTAGGGCATTTAAATCAGCCATCCAATTCTGTCTAATTCTTCTCTGCTTTACTTAGACTGTGGTAATTTAAAAGCTTATTGCATCAACAGCAACAGCCTATTAAAGTAAGTGACTTGACTTCTTTCATCTGTGATCACTGAATATAAACACTTAAATGTTATTGATTATTTGGAGACAGAAAATGGATCAGTACACAAGAAACTAAAAGGGTAAAGAAGAAAAATTTCTTGCTTTATATGTATATTAAGGTGGAAATAGGATGGCTGTTTACTTTAACTTATCATCATTAAGTAAATGTTGATTGCACAGTGTAATGGCTGCAGATTAATGACACCATTAACATTTAAATTGGTTCCCCATAAGCCTTGTTTTCAGTATGCAATTCTGTGCCACCGGGTACGATCTCCAGGGAAAATGGAGGCTTGATTTACAGCACAAAGGAAGTCCGTCAATCATTGCACAACCAAAAAAGGAAGAGGATAGCACTTTGTTTTTCCTAGTAGCTATTGGCAGCTATCCCCAGTTAGAGTATCAGCTCTTTGCAGTTACTATCCCTGGAAATGGCAGACGGTGGAACAACCAACGTAACTGGAAGCTGTGGTAGAAGCAAGGCTCTCAGGAAACCAGAAAGCGATTTGGTTTTGTTTGTGACAGCAGCGGCAACAATGAAAGCACTTGAAATGCTAGGGGGCGAACAAGGGCAGGGTGATATGGAGGAAATTAAATATCACAATATTTTTGGCCAAATACCTCTACGTGGATATTGTGACAATATTGTAGACTATTGGTTCTTTCATAAAATATTTACACAGTGACATTTTTGATAAATAATCATCAGTAATGTGGATGTAATGACTAAGTGGGTAAAGGCAAGTAATAGAACAGCTAGAACAGTCTGGTAAGTTCAGAAAATTACTTCACTTTACTGTAATGCAGCCTTTAAAACCAAGACAAGACAACACTTATGATATTGTGATACCCAAAGTCTTAGATGATATCTAGTCTCATGCACCAATCAGCCAAAACATTACAACCACTGGTGGGTGAAGTAAATAAAATTGATCATCTTGTTCTACTGGGAAACCTTGGGTCCTGGCAATCATTCGGATGCCATACCGCAAAAACTGCTCAGGAATGGCCCAAGGAATGTGATGAAGAGCTCAAGGCATCGACCTGGCTTAAAAAATTCCCCAAATCCCAGTCTGGCTGATTCATGGGGTATGCCGGTATCCCAGAGGTACCCACAATCCACGGTGGGGCCTCCTCGGATCAGACTCTGACCTGTTGAGGCATGGACACAGGACCTCTGGGGGTGTCCTGTGGTGTCTGGCACCAGTGTGATGGTGGCAGATCCTTTCAGTCCTGTGGGTTGTGAGATGGGGTACCAGCACATCTCACGAATGCTTGATCAGATTAGGATCTGGGGAATTTTGAGGCCAGGTCGATACCTTGAGCTCTTTGTCATGATCCTTGGGCCATTCCTGAGCAGTTTTTGCAGTGCAAAATGGTGCACTGTCCTGCTGGGGGGTCCACTGACACTAGGGAGTGCTGTTGCCATGAGGAGGTACCTGGTATGCCATGGCGTTTAGGTGGGTGGAGCACATCAGGTGGTATCCACATGAATGCCAGGACCAAAGGTTTCCCAGCAGAACATTGCATTGTAGCAAGAAGTTCAATGTTATTCACTTCACCTGTCAGTGGTTTTAATGTTTTGGCTGATCGGTGTATCATGATGTTTAAAGTTATTTCAGGAAAGATCAGAATCAAGGTTGAAACTCCCTTTCACTGGGTGTAATGGCCAGTTGCTCTCCCGGGAGCTCACCTGGCTGGCCATCTGACTGGCTAGGCGAGCCTTCTCCAGCTCCATGGACCTCATGTCATGGTGGAAGGTGGACATAAAGCGCTCGCCATCTTCGCGATACTTCAGCTGCACATGGACGACAAGCATTAAGCCAAGACCAGCACACATTTGCACATGCACACTTGAGACAGAGACATACAGCACCCACTTTGGTAGCCGGATGCATGACAACACAAAATAACTAAAAGAAATGTAAAGCCCTGACTGATATTACCCTGACTTAAGAGCCAAACATCACTCAACAGTATTCTTATGTTGTCAACTTCAAACCAGACAACCTGAGCTCACATGCTTAATGATGAAGGGATAATATTAGTGTGCTGTTTATTAATAACCAAAATGCTCCAGTAAAGATGAAGACAGACCTGCCAGGAAAGATCCAGAGAGGAACACTGAGTGATGAAACTCTGAGCTGTTTGCTAATGATCCTTAAGCTATAGAAATGTTTAAAACTAATATTAGAATAGCTTAATAGCAGGGGATACGAGTGACATCTCTGGAGCATCATGGCTAAAGCACTAACAATAAACACTAAAAATACATTTAAGTACGAGTGTCACCAAGAAACTAATAAAAACAAAAGCTCTGCATGGTAACCAAAGCAAGAGTGGACGGGGTTGAGGGTCACTCAGCACGCTCTGAACTCCGTCCCCAGATCAAATATCAACACGCTAAGTCCCAAATCTTTCTAGTGGCATATAGCGGTAGCTGATGAGCTTGCTAGCTCACTGCTAATATAAGCATAAGAACATTGCATGAACTCGCAGACACAGACAGGCGCAGACGGACGGGAACAGGTGGCGGGGCAGAGGAGAGGAAGGGATGTGAGGCTGTCTTTCCTGACGTATAATTTTAGCCCCCCGAAGCATAAAGTGGGCTAAGCAGAGGGGGTTGTCTCGCTTCTGTCACAGGAACAGAAATAAACCTGAGCCGCACTCTCCATTCCAAACCGCTGCCGTCACCATGGACTCAGAGCAGACATCCACCTCTCGAAGTAATGCATACATCTGCTTTGGGTCAGATCTTGAGATGATGGTACGTGTGTTTGCAGGCTGATAGATCTGAGTCATCTGTGAGATGATCAGTGGTTTTGAGGGATAAAATAGGGAAGCAGAATTGTCTATTTTCAATTACATTTTGGGATTTTCAAACAATGTGCCCACGCAAAATACATTTCTTCTAAATAAGAATAAACTGGTGTACTATTAATAAATGGAGGTTTTATTGTAATGCATGAGTCAATTCCTTTTTTAAAACCTAAACCAGCACAATGACCACTATGAACAGCGATCTCGTGACAAACCGATGATAAATGATCATTTTGTTCATGACATAGACAGTGACTTATGTCAGCCTGTCAACAATGCACCTTGACTCAGACCAAGGCCGAGATATTTGGTCTTGTGTTGCCGCCTGTGTGTTTTTGCATGTGACATCATCTCACCTCGCTGCTCGCCTTGCTTTGCTTCTTCGCGTTGATGTTGATGGGGGTCTCGTAGACGCTTGTGAATGTGTTGTTCCTTGGATTGTGTCTGGAGGGAGGAGATATTTAAAAAAAGGTCATCGTTTTAATCGCCAATCTTAAATTCATGGAAACAAATGGATAAAGGGGATCTACTTTCCCCCGAAAATGTGATGTAAGTGATGTCATCAGGTGTAACGTGTTTGGTACTTACACAGAGCAGTAAGGCCTCTTCTTGTGGCTGACAAAGTTGTTGGCAGTGAGCACCATCTTACAGACGTCACAGTGAAAACATGCTTTATGCCAGTTCTGATGGAGAAAGAGACAAATTTTATTATTTCAGAGGGTTCTAAAAGTGGCAATAGACATGTTTTTTTGCTTTTATGTATCATTATGAAGCAAGGGTGTAGGTTTTCTTTCAACTTTGGGTTGGCTCAGGAACTTTCTAGCATCGTAAAAATTGATTTCCTGCATTCTGGTGTATTTTTCTGCACAATTTTGTGCCTTTTTTGCATCAGTTTAAGGTGGAAATCTCTTAAATTTTATCCAAATAAGAGTCCTCTGCTACTTTCATGTTTTTATTGGGTAAATAAATAGATGCACGTTCTAAATATTGAGAGAGGCATTTCCACTGTTTCCCCCGCGAAATGTACGCCTATGTTATAAAGTATATGTCCATTACACAGTGTAATAGCTGTACAAAAATGACATCAGCGTTTAGATGGGTTTCCTACAAGCCTCGCTTTCACTTTCACTGCCACCGGGTCCGATTCCCAGGGAAACCGAAGACTCGTTTTATGGCACAAAGGAAGTGTGAAAACGATTGTACCACTAAAACAGGAAGTGGATGGCACTTTTGTTTTCCCTGGTAATTATTGGCGGCTATCTCGTTACTTTCAGCGTAAGTTCTTTGCAGTTACTATCCCCGGTAGCAATGATGGCGGATGGTAAAACAACCGAAGTAAATGTGAAAATTATGCTAGTTGCTTGGCTCTGAGGAAAATGGAAAGTGATGTGGTTGTTTTTTGTGACAGGCGCCAACATAAGTACGAGGGTTTGCAAAGTTGTCTGTTTCCACTTTAAAATTGAATTTGAATCTCTACATTTTTTTTCTTTTTAAATGACTAGTTTATCACATAGAAAGAAAAAATTAAAACTTGAACAGGTCATTTCTGGTAACATCATATTAATACGGCAGCTTTAATTGAACAAGGCTCAAAATAACGGCTGCAATCACAACATGATCTTCAAACAGGGCTCACTGACTAGTCTTTAAATATAGCTTTCCTGTGATTGTTAAACTGTACACCTCTTTGCTTTTAATCTCACAAGGTTTTAAAAATACATCTCACAGCAGCAACCAGTCACAGCTACATGGATGTTATTTTTATGCTGGGTAGAGATTATCAAACATCTACAGATGGTCTCCACCTACAGTTTTACCCTTTGACAAATGTGTTCTCACCGTTGATTGAAAAATATAAATTCCAGTGCTTTACATTTTGATGTGAATACAGACTATCTTGTTACCTTTACAGCTGTTTTAAATGTTTTGAAATTCATTTTTATTATCAAATATTAAAGAAAACACTAGCAATTTTCTCAGGATGTCGATATTCTGTGTGTTACCTGGTCGATGCAGTTGATCTTCTCAGCTGGGTAGACCACAAACCCACACCTGGCACAGGACTGCATGGTGAATGCTTGTCCTTCTCCCAAAAAATCTTCAGAAAAGAAAAAATATCAGAAGTGAACTAATAAGTAATGCTGGCCAAGATGGGTCAGTCAGGCGGGTAGGCAGGCAGGCAGGCAGGCAGGCAGGCAACAGTTTGGTGGAGGAACTGGCAGTGACTCCCAGACAGTCGTGGTAGTGCGTCTCTGGTGGTGGTAAACTTAGCTCTGTGACTGTGAAACTCTGAAACTGTCTCTTACTTGACACCATGTCCCACCATGGACCAGCCCCCTTCCACGTACCATGCTAGAGGACTGGTTGAGTCCAGCTGTCTGTCTGCAGGCAGAGAGAGGGACAGCCAGGTCAGATGTCACTGTATATGTGTCATGATCCTGAGTTGGACAGCTCGTTCAACTTTGGGCATCTCGCCATGACACTACAACAGATAAGAGTAAATACATTGTGTAAGAGTTTTACTTAGTCTAACGTAGCGTCATTGGTTAAGTTTGTGGACCAGGGGTATCATAGTTCTGTATTTTTCATTGTTTTTTATTCTAATTTCATTTCTAATCTTTGTTTCAGCTTAGGTTTTAGTTTAGTTTTAATATTCGTTTTATTTTTTTATTATTATTATAAGGGTGGTATTTGTCAGGGGCAGGATCTAAGAAGTTCAGAATAGGTATGACAACATAAACATAACACTTAATGAAGGCATCTGACTCACAGTCATGTAAATATCTCAGTGTTAATTGACATATGCACTAATGCCTCCTCGTGCTTCTTATGTTGACAAATTTGACCAGATTAGAAAAGACTAAAGCTAAAGTCATTTCCTGTATACTTTTATTTATTTTAGTTAGTTTTGTAAGTAAACAATATCGTTTAAGTTAGTTTATATTCTATATATTATTTATATATATACAGTACAGGCCAAAAGTTTGGACACACCTTCTCATTCAATGCGTTTTCTTTATTTTCATGACTATTTACATTGTAGATTCTCACTGAAGGCATCAAAACTATGAATGAACACATGTGGAGTTATGTACTTAACAAAAAAAGGTGAAATAACTGAAAACATATTTTATATTCTAGTTTCTTCAAAATAGCCACCCTTTGTTCTGATTACTGCTTTGCACACTCTTGGCATTCTCTCGATGAGCTTCAAGAGGTAGTCACCTGAAATGGTTTCCACTTCACAGGTGTGCCTTATCAGGGTTAATTAGTGGAATTTCTTGCTTTATCAGTGGGGTTGGGACCATCAGTTGTGTTGTGCAGAAGTCAGGTTAATACACAGCCGACAGCCCTATTGGACAACTGTTAAAATTCATATTATGGCAAGAACCAATCAGCTAACTAAAGAAAAACGAGTGGCCATCATTACTTTAAGAAATGAAGGTCAGTCAGTCCGGAAAATTGCAAAAACTTTAAATGTGTCCCCAAGTGGAGTCGCAAAAACCATCAAGCGCTACAACGAAACTGGCACACATGAGGACCAACCCAGGAAAGGAAGACCAAGAGTCACCTCTGCTTCTGAGGATAAGTTCATCCGAGTCACCAGCCTCAGAAATCGCAAGTTAACAGCAGCTCAGATCAGAGACCAGATGAATGCCACACAGAGTTCTAGCAGCAGACCCATCTCTAGAACAACTGTTAAGAGGAGACTACGCCAATCAGGCCTTCATGGTCAAATAGCTGCTAGGAAACCACTGCTAAGGAGAGGCAACAAGCAGAAGAGATTTGTTTGGGCCAAGAAACTCAAGGAATGGACATTAGACCAGTGGAAATCTGTGCTTTGGTCTGATGAGTCCAAATTTGAGATCTTTGGTTCCAACCGCCGTGTCTTTGTGAGATACAGAAAAGGTGAACGGATGGATTCCACATGCCTGGTTCCCACTGTGAAGCATGGAGGAGGAGGTGTGATGGTGTGGGGGTGTTTTGCTGGTGACACTGTTGGGGATTTATTCAAAATTGAAGGCACACTGAACCAGCATGGCTACCACAGCATCCTGCAGCGACATGCCATCCCATCCGGTTTGCGTTTAGTTGGACGATCATTTATTTTTCAACAGGACAATGACCCCAAACACACCTCCAGGCTGTGTAAGGGCTATTTGACCAAGAAGGAGAGTGATGGAGTGCTGCGGCAGATGACCTGGCCTCCACAGTCACCGGACCTGAACCCAATCGAGATGGTTTGGGGTGAGCTGGACCGCAGAGTGAAGGCAAAGGGGCCAACAAGTGCTAAACACCTCTGGGAACTCCTTCAAGACTGTTGGAAAACCATTTCAGGTGACTACCTCTTGAAGCTCATGGAGAGAATGCCAAGAGTGTGCAAAGCAGTAATCAGAGCAAAGGGTGGCTATTTTGAAGAAACTAGAATATAAAACATGTTTTCAGTTATTTCACCTTTTTTTGTTAAGTACATAACTACACATGTGTTCATTCATAGTTTTGATGCCTTCAGTGAGAATCTACAATGTAAATAGTCATGAAAATAAAGAAAACGCATTGAATGAGAAGGTGTGTCCAAACTTTTGGCCTGTACTGTATATTTTTTATTCCAGTTAACTAAAGTTTTTTAAAACCTAGTTTTAGTATAGTTTTAGTTTACTGTAATAACCTTTATGTAGACACATAAAAAGAATTTAGCTCTGGCTTTCAACAGCTTGTGATACAGTGCAGGAAGAATCAAGGACAAACAAGAAGAAACTAACTAAACAAAGAAAACAAACATGGACATACACAAAAAGGGGAAAACATTCCCCCCAAAAACCCAAGAAATTGTCAGTAGCAGACTCTATATAAGAGCAATAGGACCCCCAGCACACAAAAACACACACAGTCACTGGCTTGGAAAAAAATAATAGAAAAATATATTTATAAAAGGAACTACCATCACAATCATTTCTCTTACATGCTTTCCTTTCTCCTTAACTTAAGGTCTTCTGTTTCTTAGCGACTCAATTTAATTCCACTTGACTCAAATTTACCAACTCAAATATGCCATGTGAATGAAATCAGAACCAAATACGTGTAAAGAGAAATACATATATTGATTAAAACTGCATGCAGCGATGAACAGGCCCTTGCACCTTTGCACAAGTTGGCGGGGGTACTGGTGGGAGGCCGATTGACGGGCATTTTTCATTTCTGTGAAAGTCAGACACTGCAGGCAGAGTGAGATGGTGTGTCCTGAGTGGAGTGCAGGTGATGGAAATGAGCTACTGCAAATTTT
This sequence comes from Epinephelus lanceolatus, assembly GCF_041903045.1. Classification (NCBI taxonomy): domain Eukaryota; kingdom Metazoa; phylum Chordata; class Actinopteri; order Perciformes; family Serranidae; genus Epinephelus; species Epinephelus lanceolatus. Next base: position 22,001,654 of record NC_135754.1, on the reverse strand, counting down.
GCTTCCTGTGTCCATGTGGTGCTGTATAAGTGACACAGAAAAAATATTAAACTCTTGGTATGAGGTGTAAAGGAAAATTAAATGTATCATCTGTTCGACCCAAATTGGTTCAGTTCGTAGTTCTTAATGGTTTTTGTTTAATTCTTTGAAAGGCCCTTCAAGCGTCAACCTTGGGCCACATTTGAATTACAGTTTTTCTCAGTTTTGGACACACACACACACACACACACACACACACACACACGCACACACACACACACACACACACACACACACACAGGAACAGGAAGAATACTCCCTAACACAATAAACATCAACAAAACAGAACAGTTACAATATCGTCCAAATTTTCCTGTTTCACTGTCCATCATATTTAAAATATACACATGCAAACCTTTATAATAATTATTATAAAACACACAAGACCTTACATGTTTACAGTACATACACACTAGCTTTAACCACAGTTTAAGTACACAAAAATTACCAAACACCCAGTGCTACCTAAGTGCTACCAGCAGCTACTGTATGGATGTTGCACTTAGCTTAGCACTTAGCTTGTAGCTGATAGAGGCAGGCGGCTAAACAGCTAATTACAACTAGCATATTTAGGCTAACATTTACATTACGAAACAGCACACAAAACGTTATAGGCCGGAGTAGTTTTGCTTTACTGTGTTTCTAAAAGTAAAATAACGCACAATTCAACGGTATTTCAAAGAAACCTCAATGCTAACTAGCTAACGTTAGCTAGCTAACTCACCAGGCTTATCCACTTAAAGGGGCAGTGTGAAGGACTTAGTAGCATCTAGCGGTGAGGACCAGAGATTGCAACCAGCTGAAACTTCTGTGTTTATTGTTTAGGAGTTTTTTTTACCAGGAGCTGAATTATCCACAGAGGTCTCCTCCTCTCCAAAACAGACAGACCAGGTGATTAAAACCAGTAAAAACATCAAATAAAGCACTTCACAAATCAGTGTTTCTCCTCTGCTGTTTGGCTCGTCAGAGATGCAAGCTTAGCACCTGCTAATGTGTGCTCACCTGTTTTCTCTGATAGCTTAAGGTCCTGGTGTTCAGGAGGTTTTTACCAGGAGCCAAATTATCAGCAGAGGTCTCTTCCTCAAACCAGCACAAAAAAAAAAAAAAAAAAAAAAGTAGTTTAATGTTTTAAAAAAATGTGTGTCTGGGCTACTGTAGGAACATGGCGGTGCAACATGGCAGACCCCGTGGACGAGGACCTGCTCCTTACATAAACAGCTTATTTTAGGGTGACAAAAAACAAGTGATTCTTATTTTGAGGTGGTTAGAGACAAAATAAAACATGTTTATATTCCATTTCTGCCAATATGTCCCCCTAAATCCTACACACTAAACCATTAATTGGAGAGAACCACCTGAAGGGGTTCATCTTCTTAGAGAAAGCCTTCTCATAGGCTTTGCAGTTTTCTCTCACAGCTAAAGTGCCCTCTTGGATGCCCCTGTAGTAGATAAAACATGATTAAATTCCCTCTAGTGGGACAGTGTGCATGGCAATCTGATGTCCTCCAGAGTGCCTTTCTTGTGAAGTAAGACGGGATGAAGTGCCATATAGCTGGAGAAAATGAGACAGAGAGCACTAATGGGTGGTCTTACAATGAATAAAACATGATGCAGCGCCATATAGGAGCCCTACATGCAAGGAAAACTTTTTTTAAATCATTTTTAACTTCAGCATACTATACAAGCACTTTAGTTTTTACATAGCTCACATAGTACATAGTACTTTGATCATTGTAAAAAGTTTTCAGCTGCCGTGATGTCTATCCAGGTTTATTACAAGTACAGTGACGTGTTCAAGTGCGATAAGTTGTAACTGGGATTCTTACTTGCGAGGAAAAAGAAAGGAAATTAGATACCAATAATAATGATAAATAAATAAATGTGTCTAGATGTACATACAAACATACCTGTTTGATGACATGTACACCCATGAGTAAAAAGAGATGATTTTTTTTTTAAAGGGAAATGCTTAAGGACAAGATTAAAAAAAACGTAAATAAATTGAGTAAACTTAATAATATAAAAGTGGGATGGGATTAGAGGGGGGATATGAATTTTAGAGTTCCCTTACTGTATTAACAAACTCATTACAGGACTCCACTTCTTTATAAATGTTAGTCTTTGCAACCCCAGCGCATATGTGATTTGTTCCATCTCATTAGGTTCGCATATTTTTTTAATCCAGATGGTGTAAGTTGGAGGTTCAGGATTCAACCATCTAATAGATAATAGATGGTTGATACGTTTTTGCCCTCCCTTCAAACCCTTCAGGGGTTGCTCTGAGGAGAATCACCCTTGGATCATCCTTCCAAAAGTTGCTTAACTTGTGGCCATAAAATATGAATGTGCAAGAAATCTCTCCGCACACTGGTGCCCTTATTATTTTTTTGCCCCTGCCCCTCAGACAGCCTGAGTCGCCACTGCTTATTCTAAGCGGCGTAGGCTACTTGTGCAGTGGTGTGTCTGTGTCACTCTGCAGTTACACCTCCAAACTACTAGTTGGCGGCAGGGATTCTGTGAAGTGCTGTAAAGTTCAGTTGATTCCAAACCAAAAGACGCATTAAACACACATTAAACATGGCTTAATAGAGACAATTTCAAGCACAAATACACAAATCAGCTTCACTATAACTCGCAGCATTCACAGACAGACACTTGTCTTTATCTTGACACATTTCCCCCACAAATACAACATGCTAATGTTATTAGCACAAGCCTATGGCATTTTACCTTATATAAATTAGCCTAGCAGCTAACGAACTTTTCCTCTTCTCATATGAAACCAGGGACAACAGCAACATTTAACAAGGTAACGGTACATAGTTTGGCTCTGTTACACATCACAAAGTTCACTGATAAAACAACTGTCATACTAAACACGTTTTCCGAACAAATATAACATGCTAACGTTATTAGCACAAGCCTATGGCATTTTATATCGTATAAATTAGCCTAAGTCCACAAAGGATAAATCACACACAAGACTTAAAATTCTATTTTTGTGGAGGCTTTATTATCTACACAATTTATTGTTTCTTATCTGTGACTTAAAAGTGAATAAAAGTTTAGTTTCCACTGAAGGAAATGGTTTTAATGGTCAAAAATAAACAGGAAGTCAACGTGTATGGTAGTTACATTTCTTTTGATGTATTCTGATGTTTTCTAAATTAAAAAAGCAGTTTTATTATAGTTAAATGTTATATAAAGACTACAGTTTTCTTTATTTTGCGCAGTACAATTGTTTATCAAACCTGATATGCCTGATAAACTGCGGAGTTTGATTTAAATGTGACTGTATTTGCATGTAAATATGAATATGAAATATGGCAGAACCTGACGTAGGGCTGTGACGTCATTACGCACCTCAGAGACTCTGGGCTGAGCCCACTTTCGTTTTATGAAGTTCTCCGAGGAATAGAAACTTGGCTGAAACCTTTGGAGAAGGAAAACGACCCACTATCAACTTGTGTTCAACAGCTAAACTGACGTAGCTTATAACAGACGAATGACAGTGTAAGTTCATGCTAACGTAACGTTACTAAGTTGAAACTAGCTAACATTCTTCAATGAGTTTTTGACGCTAAGCTAATCAGACAGTCGGATGTAACGTTAGTAACGTTAACCCGGTGATTAAACTAGCTAGTTTTATGTTTGTTAACACTGCTTTTAAACCGTTTGAGCAGAGTTGGTGTGAGCAGTAATGAGGAAGGAAGGAAATGAAGTGAAGTTACAGTAATGTTAGCCATAATAAAGTTGTTACTACCGCAAATGTATAGTAAGTGCGTCAAACCATAACGTTACTGTACGTGTGTTTACTACAGATGGCTGCTGAGGAATCTGATGTGCCAACTGATCTTGGAGCTGAAACTGAGGAAGGGAAGCTGACTGGAGACGTAACTGACGCCAAACCTGACCGCAGGGGGAGATTTCTATTGTTTGGGTATCGGACTTCCTCTTCAACATTCCTAGTAGCTATATTTAGCCACATAGTTTGGTCCATACAACGTTGAATCCACTTCAAATTCACTGTTAGAGACCAGGTATGACAGTATGCATTTTTTACTGTCGTTTTCACTTTCATTATTATTCCCTCTCCAGTTTGTGTCTGAGAATTGATTATTTCAATACAGAGTTAAGCACAGTGAGATAATGTAATTAGTACTTTGCTGCATTTACACCAAACTTCCCATCTAATTCTGATGGTTTTTACACATGGGTTTGTGCATATATCATATATAGCCTGATTTATATAACATTTTATTCCTAAAAACATGGTGATAATTGATTTTTTTAATAGCTGATGACAATATTTTCTGATTTACGGAGTGAGAAAAAGAGATATTAGATAGTTTTGCAGATTACTGCGGATTTAATTAGATAATGCCTCATTTGTGTATATAAACATAACATTACTGAAAACTGGTAATACAAAAAGTAATTGTCTTAATGCAAGTAACTGCCACGGTGATATTTATTAGTTAAAAGTCTGCAATGTCACATCAGATTGCCCTAAATACTGTTTTCTGCTGTGTGGTGGTTGTTGTAATTCACACCCATGATGCAAATACTATTAGGACAACTACACCGACCATTTTATCAATAAGGAAACATGTAGTACATACAGTGTAGGATAATGTGACAGCTGTTAACACATCCATTACGGGGGTCTGCAGCTCCTTTTAAAGTCTTAAAATGTCATAGATTCAGTTTTAAAACAATAAGGCCTAAAAAGGCATTAAATAGTATTAAATTTGAATTTGTAGACAACTTAACAACTACAAACATTATGTCTAATTTCATTTATACATCTTTTAATATCTTTTAGTGAAAATGAGTGAAGCCTTTCTATGTAAAAGTCCACATTTCTAATATATATATATATATATATATAATTCTGTCATTTTACTTCATTCTTACCCTTACCTGTTGGCAAAATGTAGATCAACTTATCTCACTCTAATAACCATATTCCTACATAACACCTACCTCTGCACATATAAACTACTTACCTGCAGTGCTTACCTGGGATGCTTAAATCCCAGGTAAGCATTGCCCACATCCATATTTTAGCATAGTGATTCAAATAGTTGAATTACATATTTTGCCATTTTTGTGTAGTTAACTTCTGAAACTACAACCAGATTTGGGCCATAAAAGTATAGGAATATTTTTTTATTTTTATGTTACCTTTGCATCTCTATTGCAATTGAAGCCCCATTGACCACAATAAGTCATAAGTATTGATTATTACTATCTATTAACACATGTTCAGGGAAGTTGTTGCATGCTCTTTTGGAAGTTACGTACACTGAGTAATCCTGCTTGGTGCAATAACCCACCTGGACTCAAGCTTCTGACGGCAGGTGTCTGACTGATGGACATTTAATACAAAACCAAAGCTGACATGCCTTCCACTTTCACATAAAGAGCAGGGTATTTTTTCTTTTGGTTTAGGACCTGTAAATAAGTGGGCACTTTATGTGATAAACTCAAATTAGTGGCATTTTTCGCTGGCGTGTAACTTATAGTATTAGGCTATTTCTTTTTTGATAATTTCACATCGCATGCACATTGACAATTTGATCATTTTTAAAGTTGTTAAAACTATTTTAAAGCTTTAATAAACCAAACTAGATTCTTCCAGTAGCTTCCCTAACACTGTATATATGTATATGTTGGTCTTTGATATTTTACTGGTGATTCTTGCCAGTTGTTATTCTTTTATGTGTGGTTAAGATGGCTGTGTATAACCAGATACACATGATTTGATTATTTTGCAGCTGCAGTCATGTTCCACTTTCCTCTGAGTGTGGTTCTCTACCACTGTGGTTCAGTGGCAGGATATATTGGTGTGTGTGGTTTGTCCCTTTGTCCCCATTTTCACCCTGGGCGCTGTTTTAGTGCGATTTTTATAAGCAATTTTGCATATATTACTCTATATTACTGTATTATAATTGCACTTTTTCTCTTGTGGTGGTTGTAAAACTGTTGCTGTGGTCTTATATCACATCCACATGAACATATTGTACACAAACGCTTATATATTATGACATATTTATTAACTCAAACAGTAGGGTGAACATCCCTATTAAGCCCACCAAATATTGCCCCAATTTAAAGGTTCAGTGTGTAGGATTTAGGGGGGTATATTGGCAGAAATGAAATACAATGTAATAAATATGCTTTCTTTAGTGTATAGTCATCTGAAAATAAGAATTGTTGTGTTTTCATAACTTTAAAATGAACTGTTTATATCTACATAGTGAGCGAATCCTCATCCACAGAGATCCTTATGTTGAATTGCCGTATTTCTATAGCTGCCCAGAAGGGACAAAGCAAACACTGGCTCTAGATAGGATCATTTGCATTTGTGTGTCAGCCATCGTAGCAAGTGCAAGTGGGCTTACATGTTACATGGGCTTTACAGGGGCGTCTGCCCTACTTATGGGCTCCTTGCAATACAAAGAGCCTTCACATTAACTGTACCTGTACACTTTAAGTAAGATTGACCATTCTTTGTACGTGAGTGTGCCTTTGTTCCTCTCAAGCCTCAACTCATCGAAACGTAAAAAAATAAATATATAAAACACATGTCCTTGATTTGACACAGAAACCCAGTTTTGGATGGCCTAATTAGAGTAATGGGGCAAGGAGCGTGGAAAGGATTTTAAAGTCAATTTTGGGACTGATGTCAGTCCTCAAGTGGCTGCTCAAAATTAGACTGTACTGCAGCAGTCTAAAATTGCAGATATGTGCACTCAGTGTGATATTGTAGAGTACGGGCCATTTCAGAACGTCTTGTGCCTGATACTGTCTTTTAAAAGTGTGACACTGACTCACGTGAGCGAGTAGCCTCTGTTTGTTCCAGTTTGACTCACAAGGTGGCACTGTGCACCTTTGCAGCAGAGGAACATTTGTCCACTGTTCTCCCAGACACCATGAATGAACATGTCTCACATTTATATTTTTACTCCAAGCTTCTTTTATGTAAAGCGTAAAATAACGAAATTAGGATGAATTGCCATAATAAGAAGACATATTAAAAAAATGATGTCATCTGCTGAATGATGTGGTTTTTCTGCCACTTAGTCAAAGTTGCCTGACAGAAAATATAACCACCATATTTAGAGGTATTTCATAAAACTGATACCACATTATCTCGTCCCATCCTCATCCACCATGTTGCATCACCATGTTTCTACTGTACAGTTGCTCAGGAAGCACAAACCAAACACTGGCTCTAGATAGGGCCACTTGCTTTTTTTGCATTGGCAACTTCTGCGACTAGCAGCATCGGGAAAACACAGATTTTTTTTTTTTTTTTTTTACATTAAATCGCTTTATTCAGTGTTTTTACCAGTTTAAATCATCTGGAGGAGGCCTCTTCAGATAATTGAAGTACTGGTAAAAACCTCTTGAACAATGAACACTGAAGGAATCTTAACCAAGACGTTTCAACAGGTTGCAATCTGCAATCCTCACTGCTAGATGCTACGAAATCCTACGCTTACTTCTTTAAATCCAGACCACAATTACTAATAACCAAGACTTCTCATTGGTTATTTGTAGTGTGTTAAGGTGTTTAGCAAAGCGGCTGTTTTCTCAGTGATGGATGTTTTTTTAGTAGTACCTTTCCAGCTCTAAAATTGAGGCAATCAGGCACTCACAGTATGTAGTATGTCCGTACAGGTGGATTCTGTGCCTGTCAGCAGAGGAGCAACTTGTTGCCCTGTCTGACCTCAGCAGGGAGTGAGGCGCAGGGGCCATGTGTGAATAGGCCTTTAGAAAGCACTGGTGTGGTGGCAAGGCTGCTGACTCAGGGGGCTCACAGTGCGCCGCCCCTGTCCTCAGCACCCGCTGGCCCAGTCAGGTGTCCATCCAGTACAGAGAGCATGTCAGTATCCTAGCACACAGCCAAAAATTAAGCTGCCAGGTCTGGAGAAACATACTCTTTTTTGGGGGAAAACAAAAGAAACGAGACAAAACCAACGCATTTCAGATGCAGAGTGGCGTAGCGCTTAATGACGAACCCAGGTAAGACTGACGCAACCGCCTCATATTCCTCTTCGCCGTCCTCCTCTACCTGCTCCTCTTTCTGCCATGCCCAGCCCACAGCAGAACAGAGTTGCAGCTCTTTGCCCACCCTCACGCGATTGTTTGGTACAGTATGTTGGCACAATTTGGAGGTGGGAGGGGGGCTTGAAAAAGTTCTGGATCACATGTGTATTAGAATATGGCTGGGCTGCCACTACACTGCGAGTGTATGTGCATGAGACTGTTAGCACGCATTGCCGTGTATTGTTCCCGTGCCGGAGTAACTTGATGACTAGGCTCTTCTGGAACAAGCCTGGATTTTCTGAGCCCCCAATGGGCCACTGTTGGCTTTGCTATCTGGATGCATCTTTTAAAGAATGGAAATATGACAGGTCTGTGAGAATTGTCACTCGTGGAAGATTAACTCACTGACGTGGTTTTGATTTTTTAAATATCTGCCGTAAGCAAAAATGTTCTAGTTTCTTCTTCAATCGGATGGTGGATTACTGCGACCAAATTTGGCTGCGACATTAATGCCTTATTTGAAAATGTATGTACTCTTTGGTTGCTGAGTAAGTGGATCAGAGTGAGTCAGTTTCACATGGTTTTCTTGCATTTGAAGTCTTGGCATTAACTTATGTTGAAGTGATTGTTATGTGAAGGAACATTTGGGCTTAAAAGACATCGTCAGGTCAGTGTAAGAATCAAGAATATTGTCTTAACGTTTCTCTTTGGCAAGACGCTGCCATGTAAGATTAGAATTACCATTGTGGAAGTTAAGATATTGAGTGGCTTGTCCATTTCTTAAATTCATTGTTATTTTAATTTCTATCACTGTTCTTTTTTACTTGTTGTTTAAGTTGGTTGTGTAAGGTCTAAAAGACACTGATGGAGGAGTAATGATGTTGATGTGATTTGTGTGTCTCTACTTTATTTCCACACAAGTAGCAGCCTTTTCAAAAGATCAGCTGAACACTCAAAAGTAAAAATATTTCAGGAGTTTAATGCTACATTTTAATTTTTAACAATGCTGCCATGAAGTAACTGTCCGTGTTTTCCATTTTCATTTCTCTCTGACTCTGTTAGTAAGAAGAATAAGGATGGCCAGACGCGGGAGCAGGACTACTCTTCTGAAAGCCATTACAGAATTGTTTCACCAACATTCCAGTATAAGATGAGCCACCAGCGAGTGGGCAAGTGCATCATCATCAACAACAAAAACTTTGATGAAAAGACAGGTACAGCGAACACTTTGCGCACCTCATTCAATCTTACTAAGTTTCATTGCATAAAGAAGAGCGTGTGTTCTAAGCAGATTGTCTTGGCAGGGATGAATGTACGCAATGGCACGGACCGAGACGCAGGTGAACTGTTCAAATGCTTCAAGAGCCTGGGCTTCGACGTCTGCATCTACAACGATCAGACGTGTGAGAAGATGGAGCGTCTTCTCAGAGAGGGTGAGTACTGAAGGAAGTCCTCACACTGTTCTTGTTTCTTTCATGTGGGTAAGTAACAATGTGGAACTATTGGAGTGCGGACAGGGCTGCATCATATGAGGAAAATATGCAATAACGTTGTTGAATATCAGGATATTACTTGTGATAAATACACAGATACTAGAGTGTACTCAGTTTTCTACCAATCCCAACAAATAGCCTTGAAAACTACTTGCTACGATAGCTAAGATAGTGGACAGTGGAGGACAGGCATGCCTTAAAAATCTCTTGAATTTTATCATATGCTCAATTGCCACTTTGTTAGGTACACCAAACTTAGTGCAGTCTGATCCAGTGGTTCGGCATTGAATCCTACAGGGTTCACACAGATCCTTAAAAAAGCATTAAAAGCATTAATTGGTATTATAGTGTCTTAAATCGACCTTTTAAAACTCTTAGACGTGGAATGTAGGATTTTATGTACTGTTTTTTATCCCCATATGCATTGTAACGTGTCAAAATGATTGGTTAACATCTGTCTTTTAAAATTAATTACCGAATGCCTTTTATATGAATGTCATGCAGATCAGGATAGCGGAACCACCAACACTCATATTTTGTTTCTGGCTGCTCAGAGCAGAGAATCCACTGTCTGCTAGCTAGCTGTCGCTTAACCCGCATTTAATGAATATTGGCTATTTAACCAAGATCTGGCAGCAAGGCTGAAATCGATACAAGCTGTGCATATGAGGCTCAATGTATTTTATGCAAAAAGATTTTTCCAAACTTGGCACAATAGGTATCAAGGTAGTGGAATCCCACATGCAGAATGAAAAACACAAAATCGCTAAGAAACCCGCCATAATATGTCCCCCAAAATTCTTTTTTATGTTACAATAAACAACATCTGGGGAAATGATAGATGTCAGTTCATGTTTTTCAAGAGGCATAAAAAATGTTTTTGAAAGTCCTAAATCTAACTTGCCTTAAACTGAAGGAAACCTGTCTTTCCACAGTGAAGGTTAAAATGTTCAGTTGTTGCTGATGTTGTTTTGGAGAGGTATTGATTCACCTCCATGGTCATTCAAGATGCTCTGGTTTGTGGTGCTGTTCAGTTGTATTGTGTTTCATTGGGATGAGAGCTGTGTCTGATATTTAATCTACTCACATCGATATACATTGGGTGGACAAACACATCCCAGTATACACAATACAATTCAGCATCACTTCAAACAGAAAAGCCTCCAAATTCACCACAACAGTTTCAACAATATTGATCATTCTCACCTCCATGAAAGCAGGGTTAATTAATAGGGGAAATGAGAAAATGTTTCACTTTGAAGTAAAGGCAGGCAGGTTCACTAACAGAATTGTTTTAGTACTACCAGATTCCTTTAATTTTTAAAAGTTTTAATATATGTATGCTAGAGAAATTGACTCCCCTTCAAGTTACAGTGTTACATCTAAATGCTCAGGTTGCATGCAGGACTCTTTATGACTGTTACAGTATGGCTGTTTCTTAAAACTGCCAGGTCAGCCAGCAGGTGGTGCTGTTGTAACAGTAATGACATAAATCCTAATGCCGTTGTCTCCAATTTGACCAAAAGGTTAATAGTTTTTGGTGTCACTCATCAGAGCAGTTGACTGGCTAGAGTTAATGACAAGATGTATAAGTCACCTCTCAAGCCATTTGACCTTGGGAACACCAACGGACTGATACCAATATGAACGTAATAGTACTTTCTTAATAGAGGTTATAATTAAGCTGCAATCTCATATTCTTTGAATGAACAAAGTGATGATAAACTCCAGACTGGACCATTAAGTTACTGACATTCTTCATAAATTTAAAAGTTTAATGAGGCCTGAGCCGAGCTAAAAGTTGAGTGTTTGTCTATGTGTGTGCTGGTCAGCCTCGGAGGAAGACCATAGTGACAGCTCGTGTTTCGCCTGTATCCTGCTAAGCCATGGTGAGGAGGGCATGATCTACGGAACAGACGGAGCCATGCCCATCAAGTCCATGACCTCACTGTTCAGAGGGGACATGTGCAAAAGCTTAGTCGGAAAGCCCAAACTCTTCTTCATCCAGGTAGGAATTTCCCAAGACTTTCAATCATACATTTATATGAGGGTTGAATGAGAAAAAGAATGTGTCTTTATCAGTTCTTTGTGTTGACAAGACAGATTAAAATGGCTCTCAGTTTCTCCCTGTGGACAGATGTGAGCTGTTGTGTAAAAGTTTGCTCATCTCAGCTTTTAAAAACAGTTAATTTTTAATTGCTTCACCAGGTCATCGTTGAGAAAGCTACTCAGGATCACAATGAAATGTCATTTCATTTACTTCACCAGGCTTGCAGGGGTTCCGAATTTGATGATGGTATACAGACAGATTCGGGGCCGCCAAACGATACCCTGGAGACGGATGCAAATCCAAGACATAAGATCCCTGTAGAGGCAGATTTCCTCTTTGCCTACTCCACTGTGCCAGGTAAGCCAAGTTTTACTTTAATGTTGTTATTGCCAAATTAATGAATGCTTGAAGTGAAAGTGTTCTGGGTACCTGTCACAACAACTCGCCAGAATAAATGTTGGCATTGTACGTTACTGCATTTGTACATTATTATGTAGCGCAGTGGTTCCCTGGTCCAACCACAGGGTCCAGATTTCTTCTTAGTCATTCAAGTCGTTTAAGGTCCACACAGTTAAACAAATTAAGTGTCACACTTTCGTTTGGCCATGTCCTTGAGCTAGTTTGCTTTCTGGCAAGTGTCTGTCCATTAGTCACTCACTATACAGCAGGAAATGGCTGTAGAAATTCACCGTACTTCAAAATTAGATGTTTTTTACGAACTTGACAAGTTTCGAGTCACTTGCAGTCCATTCAGAATAGACTTGAGACCCACATTGGACTGCGACCCACCAGTTCGGAATCACTGATGTAGCGGATACAATGAAACTTAACAATTCTTTATGTTTCGACAAAATTGTGGTTAACATGTTATTAGGTTAAGGCACAAAAACACTTGGTTATAGTCAGGAAAAGATGTTGTTTTGGCTTAAGATAGCTTTTTTTTTTAGCACTATCCTGGCTAAAAAACAGAGCAGTATCTTGGTAAAAAGCAACCATTTTCATGGCACTAAATAAGCAGGAAACACAGCGATGTCTTGTTATATTAAACAGCCGCTTTTGGTTGAACTATCCCAGCAATGTCTCGGTAAAAAACAACCACTTTCATGGCACAATCCCTGGTGGAAATGCCACAATGACTTGCTAAAATACAACTGCTCTCTGTGGCACTATCCCAGCAGGCAACGCAGCGATGTCTCGGTAAAAAAACAACCACTTTCATGGCACTATTCAGGCGGGAAATGCACCAATGTCGTGGACGCACCAACAACTGCTTTTGTGGCACTATCCCTGATGGATACAAAGCAATGACTAGCTCAGTGGCCTAGTGGTAGAGTGTCCACCCTGAGACTGGGAGGTTGTGGGTTTAATCCCCAGGCTGGGTCATACCAAAGACTATAAAAATGGGACCCATTGGCTCCCTGCTTGGCACTCAGCATCACGGGTTGGAATTGGGGGGTTAGATCACTTTAGAAATGTCAATATGATGTGTATGAAACATACAAATGTTAAGTATCCTAGGTTTGCAGGAACATACAATGCTAATATTTTCCTCTGCTGACTGGGCCTGTCACATACCTGTGCTGGATATATTGGTAAACAGTCTCCTAGGAACCTAGCTTCAAAGTTTCATTGCTGAATCATGTTGATTTTCCAGGGTATTACTCATGGAGAAACCCTGGGCGCGGCTCCTGGTTTGTCCAGGCGCTCTGCAACGTCCTCAACGAGTTCGGCAAGCAGCTGGAGATCATGCAGATCCTGACGCGGGTCAACTACATGGTGGCCACCAGCTTTGAGTCCTGGTCTGAAGACCCACGCTTCAGCGAGAAGAAGCAGATTCCCTGCGTGGTCTCTATGCTGACGAAAGAACTGTATTTCAACTGACCGCCAGCTGAAATGACTGTACTGTACGACACCGCTGACTGACTCGACTGACCGACTCGACCGACTGTTTCAGGTACCGACTAAGCGGTCAAAGCATTCAGGGATGATTCAGGCCCAGCAGGACACTGCACATTTGGAGCACATATGACATTTTGCATGTGTAGTTGGGCCCGAAAAACAGGCACTCCGTGAAGGAAAGAAAAAAATATTTACAGTGGCACTCTGCGTTCATGTGTTGATGGTGAAACTTCTTCCTCTTCTTCAGGTTATTCTTCGGAATAATGGCGTCACATTTGATCTGATCTTTTCTTTGACAGGCATTGTGAAATATTTATGTTACTCCACCGGCCCGGAAAATTTGCTGCCAGTTTTTTGTGGGTTCGGTGGAATCATATCTGAATATGTGTCTCTCCATTTTCCAGCATTGGTAATAGATGTTGAAAGGAAATGTACAGAGCAGTCAGGAGTCCTCGGGCTAAAAACGGCTCTTGCATTTATTACACGAAATGGGTTTTGAATATTTGAAGTAATTTACATTTAGTGTTCTGAGAGAAGTCTCTCCAGAAATAGATCATAAACCTGCCTAATGCAGTCCAGTGCATTTGTGCAGTGTACAATACTCTGTCACCATTACACAGGAAAATAAATTGGAAACCAGGTTTGAAAGCCTTTAGAAAGTCTATAGAAATCCCCACTTGAAAAGCAGACAGTGATTACAAACCTTTTGATTGCCATAGGAGACACAAGGGAGCTGCTTTAATTACAAACCCCGTCTGATGCATTGTTAGAGGGGGGAAAAAGCATTTGGAAAATGGATCACATCATTTTCAGCTATCTGTGTTTCCACGTTTTCAGCCGTCAATTGTCAGAGACAACAGAAAAAGACAACACTCCTCTGAGCAGAAACACGTGACGACGCTTTTTGCCAAAGGCTCAGTGTCTCAGCCTTCCTAGCAAGTTTAAGTCGGTAGCAGCACGCTGGCATCCTCAGGTTCTTTAATGTCCCATGAAGTGGGTTAATGTCATGTTAAAGAATGTCATATACGTATGGCTAGGAAGGTGTGATCTTTTTGCTGTGTAGTGATTAGTTTCATGAGATTTTGGGTCAAGTGCATAGTACATAGTCCACTCCTACAAAAGCAAGGATTATTTGCAATTTGCCAGTTTTCACAGGCCGACGTCGGAAGACTTCACTTGCTTGTCGTTACACTCCAAATAAGTGAAGTTTGTGTAATTGCATATAATCAAAATGACGCAGTTGTCTTATTAGTCAGGGTCCAATGAAACAGTTATGAATTTCCCTTTTTCAGTCTTTGAATTTAGACATTCCTCTTTGATAACTTTAACAGGATACATGCTGTAGGATACACTTGAAAGAAGACTTAAAAATGTCAAACACTGTGTCATAAACTTGGGAAATATCATAGTGTAAAGCTGGACTAGGGCCCAAAGCACAAATGCCACATCATTTCACTGTATATTAGTGTTGTACATTGTCATTACACACACACTACACTCTGATAAGAGGCACCCAGCAATGTCTTTCTGTTTTTTATTTTTAAAATCCATCTTTGATTTCCAAAGATTTAAACACCCAATAAAAAAAAAAGAAAAAACATTTATTTTATTTGTAAGCACTTAGTGCACTTTTTAGGATCAGTATTGCATAATTTATCCAATGATTGAGTTTTGTGGTAAAATATAAATCTTTTTAATCCGATAGACATTTGCTGATGGTCATTTCAACTCACACGAAGTTTGTTTCTGCAAATATGCTGTTATCGTGCCAAAGTCTGTCAATCACAGAGGCAGCTATTACTGGTGGTGACAAGTCTGAATCATACACAATCCACATGTCCGCAAACACACACTCTCATTGTTGCTGCAATGTTTTTACATGATTCACATGACTGCATGTATCAGTAACTTAAGGGGGAAAAGTTCAGCAATAGCTTTAACGTGTCAAAATATTTCCCCCTTTTCACTCCTTGTATTTTTTATCAGTTGTTTTTTTTATTTTGATAACACTATTACATAAGTGTGATCAATACTGGCTTAAAGGGACGGTTCACCCCAAAATCAAAACTACATATGTCTTCTCTTAACTTTAGTGCTGTTTATTAATCTAGATTGTTTTGATGTGAGCTGCAGAGTGTTGGAGATTTCGGCTGTAGAGATGTCTGCCTTCTCTGGAATATAATGAAACAAGATGGCACTCGGTTTGAGGTGCTCAAAGCGCCAAAAAATACATTTGAAAAACTCAACATCAGTGTCTCTTTCCAGAAATCATGACTCGGTTACTCAAGATAATCCACAGACCTTGTGAACCGAATCAGGTGTGCATCTACTCATGGATGAGAGGCTACTGCTAGCTCACCTGAGCTAGTTAACGTGACAGCTTAGCTGGAGAGGACGCCATTAATGTTTGCATCTTGCGCTGTCACAAGCACAAGTCTCCTATCCTTGAGTAGATGCACACTTCCTTCTGTGCGATGTTGCAGTTGCAGGTGTTGTTTGGTAGAATGAAAATAATATTTCCGACATGAAACTGCTCACAACAAGGTCTGTGGATTATCTTGAGTAACCAGGTCATGATTTCTGTAAAGAGACATTGCTGTTGTATTTATTGTATTTTTTGGCATCTAGTTCCATTATAATGAGATAAGGCAGACATCTCCAACACTCTGCAACTAACACCAAAACAATTTAGATTGATAAATAACACAACAGGTAAGAGGAAAAATATGTATTGCTGATTTTGGGGTGAACTATCCCTTTAAGTACGAGACATGTCCCATTCTACACCCAGTGCACTTGTCCAATACAGCCACAACTCTCGACACATGGATCTCTGATCAGTGATGTGGTGCCCAACCTGTGCTGAAAGGAGTGTTTGCTCCACTTGTTTTGCATTGGAATTGAAGGAGGGGAGAAAAAAATAATATATATATTTTTAAGGGTAAAATTTTAAATGCTTTCCGGTGTTAAATGCTGTTGTCCTCAGGAATATATTTGAAAAGATTTGGAAAAAAATGAATGAATGAATTACATTGAAAGTATAATCTGGCCCAATTTTCTTTTTAATTTGGGGCAATACCTTGTTTAAATATCTTCAAAACAGACGAATGCTTATGTAAACATTTTATTGTATTAAACATAAAGAATTTATTCTGTAATGAGCTGTCATTTTTCTTGCACATTCGCAAACACAGACCACATTGAAAGACTTTTTTTACACAAGGAACATATTTGTAATATGGTTATGAATAAACTAAATATCACTTTAAACCAATATTGAGAACAATGAAAACTTAATAGGTTCATTGGTAAAAAATAAAGCCCAATAAAAAGCCTTTTAGTTTAAGTCAAAGGATAAGGCTTGTGTTATTTCTCATTTTTTCATCAACTAAAATGATGAAAACCAAAACCAACAAAGATTGCTTTTGTGAACTCTTACTTCAGCAAACGTGTATTCATCCACAGCTGAAAATAGTCCCTAAGCAATGCATAGGTTACCTCTATTTGGGTAATAATTGATACAGTGCCCTGCAGTTTTAGAAAATTACCTTATATATATGTAACAGGGTCAATCATACAGCAGTAATATGTGTAACAAAGTCAAATCTGCATGTTTAATATTAAGTATTATATTTACACAATATGTTTTGCTTTACCTGACTTGCTTCGGCTTCTGAACTCAATATGTGAAACGTTTAACACAGTTTTTTTACCCCTACGTTCACCTTTGGGGGTACCCCACCCTTTTGCTGCTGTGCTCTGTGGGAGAAGGGCTCGGGTTTGTATGTTTGTTTTATTTTTGCCACTTGCTGTCAGGAGAGGAATAAATGGAGATCGCCTCTGAAGATATCCACAGGTTGGGCCTCTTTATATCAACACAATGCAGACATCATTACAGCCCACTGGTTACATATATATGAAACTAAATCTGTGCCCAAGATTTACAACTTCAGTAGGACGCAATGATCTTGGGGCCGAGAGCCACAGAGAGAGTGGGAGAGTTCAAAAGTATTGAGAGGTGGACTAACGACCCAATCACCAGAATAAATGAAGGCATTGTACATTAATGCAAACCACAGATACATTATGCAGTGAACATGCTTAAACTATTTTTCAACAATGCTTTGTTTAACACATGGTTAAGTTTAGGCACAAAAACCAGTTGGTTATGGTTAGAAAAAGATAATGTTTTGGCCTAAAATACCCATTTTTGTGACACAATCTTGGCAGGAAAAGCAGCAATGTCTTGGTAAAAAATAAAAATCACTTTTCATGGTACTATCCTTGGTGGAAAAACTAGAAAACACCCATGTTTGGTGGCTAAAAGCAACTGAAAACACCGATGACTCGCCATAAAACAACCAGTTTTGCTGTTTGCTGGTCTCAGCAGTGCTCTGCAGTTTGACAGGTGTCTCGCCCAGGTGACAGACCATCCACCATCACCTCCACCTTTAGATGACAAAGTCAGCTCATATACGTAGCTACATTAAAGTTAATATGATACGTATGAAACACACAAATGTAACATATCTGTGGTTTGCAGAGACGTACAATGCCAGCATGGCACGTCCAGCTGGTAGGAGGCCCCCGGGGCAGACCCAGAATAAGATGGAGGGATTATATATCTCATCTGGCCTGGGAACACCTCCTCCCTAAGAGGAGCTGGAAAGCATTGCTGGGGGGAGGGACGTCTGGAGTTCTTTGCTGAGCCTGCCAGCCCCAGATAAGCGGATGAAAATTGATAGATGGATAGATGGACAATGCAAGCAATTCTGACGACTGGCATTTGGCATTTTAATAGGATTTGTTGACAACAGAACATCACCAGCTTTATCCTTTAAATTCAATTTGCTAAGTAATAGTAGACACATCCAACTTCTTGATGAGTGTTAAAAAGCAGATCTATCTTATGAAATAATTGTATCATTATTTCTTAATTAAAGGCCTCTCTTACCAGCTCAACATCTGTTGGAATTCCCTGATTCATCACAGCATTTAACATAAACATTTAAAAAGGAACACTTTGCATGAGTATGAAAGACAACATGTCAGCTTCACTATATCCATGGAAAAGAAAAGCATGATTGACTGGAAATGACCCACACCACCTGTGAATCAAAAATAGAGATCACTTTAAAATGTCCTTTAGGCAAATTTAGACGAGCCTGACACGCACAGCATCCTGAGCTGATGACAGTGTCACCAATTATGTCAGATCAGGCAGCTGATGCGCATGCCCCACAGCGCAGTGCATTCCTGGCTGTCACTGCCCCTTCCTTCCTGCCCCGTCCTTCCTGTCCCACATCAGAGAACAGGAGCTGATCGGGAGGCATCACAAATCTTAAGGGACGTCCAGTTTGTGCCTTCATTGTCATGCCCAGGACATAATGCTTGATGCAGGATGTCAGTGAAGGTCCCAGCGCTGAAGCAGTAGAGGGGGGTCATTGTATCAGCTCCCAGAAAGCACACCAACCCCCCAGGGAAGCTGCTGTAAACCCCGATACGAGTGAACTGTTTTCCTGTCAGCAGAGGCAGCTCACGCTGAACACCACCGTGCCAGGCTGTGTAGTCTCCGTTAAAGTACTCCACACACCACGACTCTTTGCCTCGGCCCAGCCACGAGTCCTCGTCGCGGCCCTTGCGTGGGATGCTCGGGTAGGTGAGCCCCAGCTCCCAGTAGGTCTTCCCGCTCACATCCACTTCCCAGTACTGGCGGCCCTCGCTGAAGCCTTGCTGGCTGACGACATTTAGGGTGGTGTCAAAGCGGGAGGGAGTCTCTGGGACATCCTGCCAGGTGTCTGTGTAGGTCACTGAGTCACCTTTGGGAGAGATGATCAGCTTGGGGTGAGCGGTGTCGGCGTCAAGGACAACATCTGCGGCGTCTGTGTAGCAGATATCAGAAGGATCAGTGTCATGTCCTTCACAAAACTAGTTGACAGTAAGAGCTGGAGGCTATATATGTCAATCTAGAACTCACAGGTCTGAAACAGTCTCTTGGTGACAGGGACCTGGGATCTGATGAACAGCAGCAGGTTGATCGTGAGACTCAGCAGTTGTTCGTTCTTGAACTCGTCCATCTGAATCAGGTCAAGGTCAGTCAGCTTCAGAGTCTCAGATACTCTAATTTCAGACAGAGCTAAAGTTTAGGTGCTTGAAAGTTCAACTTTGTAGCAAGCTGGTATTTCCTGAAATGCTAATGTACCTTTTTTCTGTTTCAGCGTTCTGTAGATGATACAAACACAACACATAGTTAGGTGTGTGACAGTACGCCCTGTAAGCTGCATGAAATTTGTCCTTTGTGTTTACCTGTGTTTTCACTTGGGCATCGACGTTGGACAGCTCCTGGTCCAGCTGCTGAGTGAGGTGGTAACACTCCTCTATCCTGTCCTCCACCAACTTCTCTGAGGCCTCACACTCTGTGTCCAGCTGGGTCAGTGTGATGTGAAGATCCTCATCCAGGACCTTCTTCATGTCCTCGTACTTTTTCTTGATTTTCTCCTTCACTGCATTTGTCTTTTTCTGAGGTGAAAGAGCGGTGGGAGTTGAAACAACATACTACAGTGTATGGGCAGCAAATCCCACTTTGAGGACCACTGATGTAATCACCTGTGAACACGGTAGGGCTACAACCAAGGGTGTAGGTTTCGTTTCAACACTGAGGAAGAAACATATGAAACAGGGAGGTTTGGCCAGAAAATTTAGAGCATCAAACACTTTTTTATAATTACAATTTTATATTAATTTTTTTATACACCAATCTGTGCCTTTTCTATATCTATTTACGGTGTAAACATCTTTAATTTTGTCAAAATAAAGTCCTCTGCTATTTTAGTGTTTTACTAGAAGGTCAAATGCACATGTTCTAAATATTGAGGAGGGCATGTTCCCTGAGTCCCCCCTGAAATCTACACCTATGACTACAACTGATTATTTTCATTATCAGTCAATCTATCAATTGATGTCTTCAGATAACTTGTTTTGCTTTATCAACAGCACAAGAGCACAAATAATCACTTTACTCTCACGTAAGATGAAGAAAAACAGCAAATCACAATTAAAAAGCTTAAACTTGTAAAAAAAAAAAAAAAAGAATTACAGATTAATTAAAGACTAATTGAGTAGCTGACTATTTTCAGTTCAGTTTTAGATCACAGTATGTTACAGTAATTGGGCCCAGTGGTGGAATCCAACAGAGTACTAAAGTACTGTTCATAAAAACACTTTTGAGATAAAAGAGAGAGACGACTGGTTGTTCTGTATATACAAACATAGATCAAAATCTTGTGTCAGGTGCTCGTGGAGAACGGGAAACAACAGGATCGACCAGAAGGCAATCCAGACACTCCGAAAAAATATATAGAAAAACAAGGAGGGAAATAATTAAAAGCCTTTATTGCTGTGGCTGAATCATTTAAAGAACCAACATGTTTCGACCACTGCAGGTCTTCGTCAGGGCATTGAAACATACAACGCAGGTATGACAGCTATGACAAATCACAAATCATTTTTCTATTGGAGTGCCTGGATTGCCGTCCTGTCGATACAGTTATGAGGTATTTGTACTCTACTTGAGTATTTTAATTTTTTGATATCATACTTCTACTACATTTGGGAAGCCAGTTGTGTACTTTTTACTCCATTTATTTTACAGCATTAGTTCCTTTGCAGATTCAGATTATTAGTTCAAATATAACAAAATAAAATTATGCATTATTATATTATTAAAGATAAAACTTTATTGATCTCTTGGTGAAATTCACAAGCCAGCCAGTAGTATATATAGTAAGAAAAAAATTAACCCCACTTATACCAGCTGCAAATTCATTCATTTTATTAGTTCATTAAAAATAGCCTATATAATATTCTGAAATGGGCCATTCTGCATAATAAGTACTTTTACTTTTTGTTCTTTGAGTGTATTGTGATGCTAATATTTGTGTACGTAAGTAAGATTTTGAATGCAGGACTTTTACTTTTCATTTTAACTGTTTTTATGGCATTTTTTAGGTAATCTGTACAAAAGGAACACAGCACATGGGCAAACAGTAATAAAAAGAACAAGTAGGTGAGGTAAATTACTAAAAACAAATCAATGGTAAGATCAATAATAACAGTAAAATGGACAAATAAGAGAAAATAAATTGAAATAAATTAAATACATAAGTAGATAACTGAATATAAACTAAATCAAGGGGGTGGGGCTGAAGGCCCTATTCAGTCAATCTGGCACATGGAAGGTTCTTAAAGTAATCCAGGAGGAGCTGTTACGCCTTGTAGTATTTTTTAATAGATCCCTGACTGCAATATCTCAGCTCTTCTAGCTTTAGGTGTACCCGACGGGCATGTGAAAGTGGAGCCCTGTCCTTCCACTTCAGGAAAATTAATTGGCTGACCAAAAGGGACGCAAAAGCCATGGAGTTTGATTGGCTACTTGAAAGGGACGAGCCTTCTGGAGCTACCCCAGGCACAGCAATTACAAGGTACGGTGCTATATATTACGACCATACATCTGTGAAAGAGTTTCAAATATAGAGCAAAATGAGGCAATTAAACGACAGGAGAAAAATGTGGTATAGGGTAACGGGTCGCTTTTTTTTCAGGTCTTATCAGGTCACCTAATTCTCAATTCTTCTTCCCAAGCACTCTTCAGATGGTTAAGAGAGGGGCTGTTGTATTGCTGCTTTTACTTAAGTGAAAGATCTAAATTCTTCTTTCATAGAACACAGAGAGTCTATAGAGTGCAATAAATAAAAATAATACAGTTTAACGTGAAAAAATGCAAAGGGGAAAGCTAGGACGACCCAAACAAACAGGCTGAATAACAGAGATGTTCAAAAGTGCATTTCAGAATCCATAACTCATTTAACCTTGAGGCGAGTGTGCTACAGCGGCACAAGGACATGCTCTTTGTTCCACCACTGGGAGCTACAATCAGATTAGACAAGTGAAAAAAATCCTGTCAGGTCACACAGCCACGGTGATTTTAGGACTCCTGGGATGTTTTGGAACATCATGTTTACAGACAGTGACACTGATGGAACAGCTTGGACCAAGACTCCTGTTCATTGATTTAATCCACAAAAATGCACCAACATTCATTTAATTTGAGCTCGTCTCAAAGTCAAAGTTTCCACCATGTTGTCCCACCATGTTGGGATTTAGCAGGCGTTGAATAGTACTAGCCTGCAGGCTAATAGCAAACTGAAGGTACGAATATTTTAAGTCATGACAGATGTCAGCCAGCAATTTGTTCTGTGTTGTGCTTCTACTCACAGCAGAACAGCAGGTTATTAAATGGTGTGATATACTTACTGTTATCTCCACCTGCTTAGCTGCCAGCTTCTTCATCCTGTAGGCGACGGCATCTCTCTGTCTCTGCAGGTGCTGCTGATGTTTCAAGAGGATTTCCTTTGAACCACACAAATAAAAACGATGAAGAACTGCAGGTAAAGTGAACAAAAGGCTAAAGGTGGTGGGTCTTCTCAAAAACAACCCAAAGTGGAAGTTCGTACTCTGTGTGGCCTTCTCTCCTACCTTACTGTTCATTTCCTGTGTAGTGTAGATTAAACTCCACTGACAGGTTGCAACACGACCGCGAGGGTTTTTATAGGCCTGTCACAGATGTGAAGGTTTTGTTGTAGGGGAGGGGGGAGCACAGAATGGCGGCCTTGTCTGTGTCTGTCCTGGTGCTCTTGTAGACACGTGCTTTGTTTTATTATGGTGGGAACATGAATCGGAACTTTGAGGACGGGAAGAAGCAAACAAGGTTTTGTGCAGAGAAGGGCAAACAGACCATAAGCTCTATTTATAGTGCGCTGACACTGACCTTGATGTTTGTGTGTGTGTGTGTGTGTGTGTGTGTGTGTGTGTGTGGCCAACATAAACATTTGAGGAAGTTTATGAGATACTGATGTTGCTTTTGTGGCCCATGGATAATTTATATACAGAGCTTTATCACCGGCGCACAGCGTGATTGAAGTGCATCTCTTACCCTGAGACAGCAGAATTAGCCTCAGCAGATGTCTCTTTAAAATTCTTACCGTGACCTTTATGACCTTTTACATGCATAGCACAAATGGCCCGCGCATTCAAGCAGGGGAGAATGCAGGCACGACACAGCAGGGCCACACGACTCCGACTGAGCGCTACATCGACTGTGACTGACACGCACATTTGACTGCTGCTGTTTTATCCCAGTGTAGCTGTTGAGATTATGTGTTCTTATTTTCAGTTGTTTCCTATTTTATTGTCTCTCATTTAAGATACTTCACTTCCCGCCTGTGTGATTACCCTTCTCGCACTGATTTGTTTCATTACCATGCCAACTTTGTGTATTTTGCCTGTGTCATCCCCTTTGTCTGTGCCAGCTTGTCTTCACTGTTTCAGTAAGCGCTCCAGGAGTCACTCCTTGTATGTTCCTTATAGTCTTTATTTTGATTTAGTCTCTTACTTTTTGGGAAACTATCTTGATTTTCTGGACTGACTCCTGTGTGCTGAGATCTGATTCCTCCAAATAAATAAATTAAATAAGTATTTCACAACTGGTAAGATGGTCATTTCATAAAACTACACATACTACCCACATTATTATGATACCAAGCTGGTTGAAAATTGGTGAAGTACCCCTTTAACTTTTCATAGTGTTTTTGAGTCGTGCTTTTGAGTCCCTCATTCGTTGTTGCCTATACTTCCTGATAGGTGCCAAGTGGTTATCAGCAGTGTGTGGCTGTAACGCGTTACCAGTAACGTGTAGTAGACCCTACGACCCTATTACACTTGTGCAGTGGTTTGTCTGTGTAACTCTGCAGTTACACCTCCAAAACACTTGTCGGCGGTGGAGGTTTCTGTTAAGTGCTGTAAAGTTTAATTGATTCAAAACACACATTAAATATGGCTTAATAGAGACAATTTCAAACACAAGTACAAAAATTGGCCATATATTATAACTCGCAGCATTCACAAACAAACACTTGTCTTTATCTGGACACATTTTCCCCACAAATACAACATGCTAACGTTATTAGCACAAACCTATGGCATTTTACATGGTATAAATTAGCCTAGCAGCTAGCGACCTCTTCCTCTTCTCATATAAAACCAGGGACAACAGCAACATTTAACAAAGGTAACGGTACATAATTTGGCTCCGTTACAACTCACAGGGTTCACTGCCAAACCAACTGTCTTATACTAAACGTTTTCCAAGCAAATACAACATGCTAACGT
Source organism: Epinephelus lanceolatus (assembly GCF_041903045.1). Taxonomy (NCBI): domain Eukaryota; kingdom Metazoa; phylum Chordata; class Actinopteri; order Perciformes; family Serranidae; genus Epinephelus; species Epinephelus lanceolatus. Next base: position 21,976,889 of record NC_135754.1, on the reverse strand, counting down.
TATTAGCACAAGCCAATGGCATTTTACATTGAATAAATTAGCCTAGAGGCGATCTTTTCTTCTTCTCATATAAAACCAGGGACAACTATAACATTTAACAAGGTAAAGGTACATATAGTTTGGCTCCGTTATGGTTACAACCCAAAGTTCACCGACGAAACAACTGTCAGTAAAATGTATTTTTCCAGTAGTGTAACCAATTACTGATGAAATTTCAGTAATAACATTACAATTACTCCGAAACAAAAAAAAAAAAAACGTTAGACCGTTTTAGTTATCGTCGTGCTGCGCGCGCTCCTCGTAAAGCAGCTAGCTAACTTAGCTAGTTGGATAGCTAGCTAGTTGGAAAGGTTACCTTAGCGGCTGGAACTGTTCCCGTTACTTTGGTTTTGTCAGGAGGAAAGATGACAAGAACACTGTTGCTGCAGGTAGTTCGACTAAAACTTTTTTTTTTCTACTGCAAAAAAAAAAAAAAAAAAAACATAGAATAAAACACGTCCCAAACGTCCGGTCTGAAACACTACTACAACCGACAACATAACAATGTGAAGCTCCAGGAAATACACCCCATCAAAGGTCTTGGGAAAATACTGGTCACAGGCAGCAGACACCCCCAGGTAAATAAAAGCTAACTAGCATTAGCTACACTTAATGGTGATTACCCTGACATCCATACAGAGGCACACATCTGAATTTTGGGGAGATATGCAATTACCAATTTTATGGGGTGTAACGGAAAAGTAATGTAACAAGTAGTATAACGAATTAGTGTTGGCAGTGAGTAATAAGTAAGGTAATATTAATATTACCTTGAACTAATGACTAAGAAGAAATCTGGACCCTGTGGCTGGACCAGTTGGCAACCAGTGATCTAAAGTGATTAAACACATATCTGACTGACATTTAATTGAACTACTGCTGACTATCTCTGAAGGGGTAGTTTAGGTGACAAACACATTTGTGAACTGGTAAACCCACTGAACCTACCATAAGTCACCTGTGTGTTTTGAGGTCATATTTATTTAAGTTGCTGCCCCTGCAGCACTCATCAGTCTTCATGAGATGTCAACCAGTAATTCATCTGAGGTCAAAAGCTGGCATCAATCTTTTCTTTTGTCTCCACAGCTCTTGAATGTGGTGCCTTATTATTATTAGTTTTTTTTTTTTCTCACAAAGACATTTCACTCAAAATTGTTTGGTTCCTGAGTGATGTTTTTGGCGTGGGCTGAGGTGCTGCTGTAACACAAAGAACTTTTTAAGCCCCTGTATTGTGGGTCATGGTCTAAAAGTGGGTCAGGGGTCCATTCTGAATGGACAGCAACTTTGTAAAAAACACACTCTATTTTTAAGTACAGTAAATTTTGTCATGGTCAAACGAAAGTATGACGCTGCACGTATTAAACTGTGAGACCTCAAACTGATGACTGAGGAGAAATCTGGACCCCGTGGCTGCACCAGTTGGAAACCACTGCTTTAGAGGTTCTGTTCTGGTTCTTCATCTTAAGTTTACAACCAGAAGAATCAAAACACTACATTAAAATAGCCTACAAACTGTGACTTTCCGAAACATAATACATCAAAACAGTGGCTCTCATCCTTTTGCCCCCATGTGCATGAACTATATTGCAATTAATAAGCATCCATCCATTTTCATTTGATTATCCAGGGCCAGGTTGCGGGGGCAGCAGGCCAAGCAAAGCACCCCAGACGTCCCTCTCCCCAGCAACACTTTCCAGCTCCTCTTGGTGGACCCCAAGGCGTTCCCAGACCAGACAAGATATGTAATCCCTCCAGCGTGTCCTGGGTCTGCCCTAGGGCCTCCTACCAGTGGGATGTGGCCGTAACACCTCTAACGAGAGGCGCCCAGGAGACATCCTGGTCAGATCACTGATGATGAGATCACTTTTCCTGATCAGGATAATCATTCATATTATAAGTAACAGTGTCACTTAGAAGCATATTGACTTGTCCATGGGATGATTTGGCATCATTCAAGGACCTGCAGGCTCAAAACTTTTTATCTGTTGAATGTAAGGTGTGTGAATCTCTTGGAGTTATGACATGTTACAGAGCAGTATATTCTGTAATCTGCATAAATCTGCACGCCATCTTATTTCCTGAAATGTAAAAACCATAATATATTAATAAAAATATTCTGCATGTTTTTATCAGGTGGAGCGAGGTCCTTAAGGAACCCCGCTGTGGAATTCTACAGCTAAACAACATGGCAGGAAGACCTTAAAAGCAACTGAGGAGGAACCAGAAACTCCAGTTCCCAGTATGAATATCTCCTCACTGTGTGCCAGGTGTGGGACGGCTTACAGCTTCCTCATGCAGCAACACCTATTGTTATAGAGAGCAAGGTGAGCAGACTCTCTCAACAGGTGCTCCACAGGTAAGAATATTATGGGTTTCTTTGTCTTTATAGCCAGTGTATTTATTTCATATTGTGTATGAGTTATTTGTTTTATTACCTATTTGAAATGTTTCCACTCTCCTACACACATTTGGGTCTGTTTTAGAGAAATGTTAAATTGTGTGGACGTTAACAAAGGTATAAGAGGGCGATGAATTCTCTTGAGTTTTATGATACTTTATGTTTGTAGTTATACTTTTTAAATTACTGCACATAGGCCTTAAAAGACCATAAAATGTCTTTAAATCAGTAAGTATTAAGATGAATTCTGATTTGTTTTTCCCAAACATGTACACCTGCACCTTAAAGTGAACAGAGCTCTGTTTCATGCTGTGGTTCGCTGAGGCATGAGTCTATTTTTAAACCCGACATTATTTGTTTAAAAGGTTAACTATTTCCTTCTGGATATTTTTATGCTGTTTGAAGTGGCAGAGACTGATACATTCCTGTGTTATTTTTTGTTTAGGTGTGGTGTCACGATGCACAGGAGCAAGAGCACAGGTAGAAGTCTGCTTTGTGGTTTGATTTAGGTGTTATTTATTATTATTTATGTTGGTGCCACATTCTGAAAACCTGTTCTTACAGCTGATTTTATCAAGTCGCTAAAGATTCATTGACAAGGCAAGGTGGAATGTGCTAGTGTAATGTCTGTTTAACACAGTTATTAATAGATTGTCTTTTGTTTAATCTGCGTTTTTAATGTTTTTTAGTTCATTCTCCCTCTTTAAATCGTTTGCTGATTTCCCAGATAGCACCTACAGGAAAATAAAGCTAAAGAGTTCTGCAAACTAAGACAAGATTTAAAGGAAATGATTTCAAAACAATAGGCTTTTCTTTTGCCCTCAGGCGGAAGTGCGGTGTTCTACAGACCAGTTGGAACTACAACGGAAGTGAGATCTGGATACCTGTTCAAGTCTCCTCCCCAAAAACGGTTGAAGGCAGAGGTGAAGGAGTTGGCACAATGGAGGCACTTAATTGCAGCTCTTTATGTGTGTTTGTTTTTAAAATTAAATTTCATTATTAATTAAATCATTTTCATCATGTTTCTCTTGCAGAAATCATGGAAGAAGAGGTATTTTGTGCTGTTCAAAATCAGTGAGCAGGAACACCTCTTGAAGTACTTCAGGAGTCCAGCAGAAAAGGACAGGCCTCTTGGAGGCATAGACTTATCGCAGTATGTTCCCACATATCAATCCACTGATAAATAATTACTCTAATGTATGTAAAAGATGTTTAGTATAGATCTGAGTATCATTTGCGTCCCTCTGTCAGCATCTCACTGTTGTACGTGAGCCCTCAAAACCATCCAAGATGGGCGTGGGTGCAAAAGAGCTTCAAGTGCTCACCATCCTGTGTGCTGTACATCAGGGCGGCCAACCGGGACTACTTCCTCGTCGGGGAAACCAGGTCAGTCAGCTATTTTTTGTTTTACAGGCAATATAAAGCACTGAGACGGAATTTATAGCTCCTTCAGCAACTTCCATGCATTTTACGATACTGTACTGTAAAAAGACCTGAAATACCACACTCGAGGTAGATACACACAGGGGTGTGTGGCACTTCCTATAGGTGAATTAGGGGGCTGTATAGGGGCCCTGGATGCACTAGCGTGTCTTCTTTTTTACTCAACAAATATACTTGATAGTTAAGTCGATATTTTTGGGATATGTGAGAATAAAGAATCTTAATTAAAAGCCTGTTATCAGTTCTCTGTGAACTTTAATCCTAGTTTATCAGGGTGTATTTTCAAAATAAAGCTCAGTTGTGCATAAATGCAGCTTTTTACACTAGCATACATTTTTCAGAAGAGTTCGGTTTTTGATTTTGTCATGATAATGTGCAGATAAACCACCCTAGATACATGGGCTGCATTAATTTGAAAGTCAGTGTAACCAGGACTCACTGGCCACACAGCTGGGTCGGCCAGTCCTCCTCTCTTTTCCCCCGCTGACACTTTCACAGCGCCTCATTAAACATTTCCACCTGCCCTTCAAGTCATCGACTATTCTGGGAGTTTTGACAATCAGAAAGAAATTATGTTGCTTTCTTGTTTAGCAACAGTCCATCAGCTGATAATGGCTTTACCTTCCTCTCGGCTCGCTCCAAATCGTTGCTAAATGTCACCATTTCCACTTTGTATTCGATTTTGAAAATGAATTTTCAAAATAAATGTAATAGCCGTCATTTGTGGAGACTTAGAATTAGGTTTCAAAGTGATTCATTTGCCCTTTCTTGCTTTTAGCGAGGAAGTGGACGGCTGGTTCTCTGACCTGTTTGAAGCCCTGAAAAACCGGCCGCATAAATGTATGAATTCAGAGGTACATTGAGATTTTAGTTCTTTATCATGTTTTTTAACAGCTTATTGAGACAAAGCGTCTCTTGCACTGCACTTTGTTTTGTATTTTTCATGTTTTTTGACCACTGTCAGCGACTGAATAATTGTTTTTTGTCTCTGCTAAAGGACATGACAAATGGACAGCAGACAATTGAGGTAAAGTCTGTTTCTCATCTGTTGACCACAAACATTAAATAAGTGCTATAGCATTATGGAAAATACATTTAGGGCACAGTTACACATGCAAAATTGGTGAATATTCGCCTCCCTTTTACTTCTATTCAGGGGCAATAAAACATTTGCTTCTGGTGGCAAAGCAAATTCACATTTTTGCATCTTGCACAGTTCAACTTTGGTGAACTTTGACTAATGAAAGATGCAGCCTTAACCAATTGCAAAGAAGCATGAATGGAGGAAACACTGATGTTGTCGTCTCTAACCAGCTGATATTGACGAATGCTAGTGCTAACAAGTTTAATCATCTAATCATCCAATTTTTTCCTCTTTAACTCCTAAATATTTGCTTTACCTCAGATTTATTTACTGCTGTCAACCTCTGCCTCCATGCTCTCAGAACTTGCTCAGTCTAAATTCCCTCAGTGCCCCTGCCGAACGCAACACTCAGCCCTGGAACAGTGACATTAATCATCTATTGTCCATGCTAATCAATCAACTCTCTATTTGACTTTTGAAAATAGACTCTCTTCCTGTTTCTACCAGGTTATTTCAAACCCACTATTGCGGAGAAAGCAGAGCTCTGACGCTGTGTCTGAAAAGGTTGGTCCTTTATGTTGCAACTAAAGCTCTGCATGAATTTGGCTAAACTTCCTAAATGCATGCATCCTGTCGATCTGATACTAGATCCAAATCATCAACGCTGCCGACATCAGTCAGTCATGACATTCCTTTGTGTGAATCTGTTTGATGGGTCGGTTTCTTTTTGGGCAAGGAAAGACACGTGAATCCATGTATCCTTACTATTGAGCTGTATATAAATTATCGACACAACCTCTACATATAGTCATCGTTTTAGAGACACACATGGGGCTCATTAAGTCAAGAGTTAAGAATGACATCACTCACAAAATGTAAGAATGATTAACTCTCATTTAATATCAACCCGGGTTAATATACAGCAGCTTGTTGTTGGTTTATCCAGGTGAAACTCAGATCCATATCAGTGAAATGACCCCCACAGGATTTTAAATATTGTTCCTTATTGACTGACTGTTACGACTCATGCACCCAGCTACATTAGGTTAAACCCATCTGACCCAGGGACACTGAGGTGAATGGACTGAAAGCAACACACTGCACATTTTCACTGGGATTGCTTTATTTGTGTGAAGAATAATCCAAGCACATGAATATCGTCTATATACTTTAATGTATTTGTTTTTTTCTTATTCAGGCAGCGTTGAAAATTCGGTCCATGTCCGACCCATCCTCAAATGCCATGGATAACGACACTGAAAACTCAAAGGTGCTTCACTTGACTGCTTGTAAATATTCAACATAAATCTTATTCAAATGACAATTATTTAAGAGATATGATGGAGGACTGTACTGTTTTTTTGGTTGCATAAAGTATGTCATATTGCTTTGTGACTGGACAGCAGGATGACGATTATGCCAAAAGACGTGCATCAGCGCCAGTGAATCCAATCTACGACTATCCGAGACCTTACATGCAATCACAAGGGGCAAATGGTTCGACCCGTCGCAAAAGCTTGGACTCAGTGTGAGTGTTGGTTATCGTATGTGACTCCGTGTCGATCTGATGTATTCAGTAGATTGTCTCTTATTTTGAATGTCTGTCTCTTGCAGATATGAATCAATGCTGGAAGTCAGACTTAACGCACAAGTGGCTCAGGCAGCGTAAGTATCGTTCTCAAAGTTACTTATCACTGAAAAACAAATCACATTTCCTTGTAATTACACATACTTGCAGAGTATTGTTGAAACTGAAAGCAGTTCATTGTGCCAATTCATCCAGGGACCGTGAAGTGGAGGAGGTTACCAAGGGCAGCCTGATGAGAACTGTCACTCAGGCCTTTGACAAGCTGAAGACACAGATTTCCCCACTGCCCCCATTCGACGAGGAGACAGCAGCGGAGGACAGGTAGAGCTCAGATTAACTGCTTTTTCTTTTTCGTGGGCGGCGTGTGTGTATTTTTGACTTTTCACTTTGTCTTCAGTGTCACTGCCCTCTGCTCTTTGTGTAACATGTTTTGCCAGTGTCCCAGATACCAAAATAGCTCAGTCATCATCAGAGGTAACCAGCGGTCTCATTGGCTCAAACAGCGAGACTGACAACAAGGAGGGTGTTATTTATACAGCACAGAGCTGTTGACACTCCAAGACCAGTCAAGAATCTAAGAGAGGCACCTCAGAGCCTGCTCAGCAACTTATGTGCTCGACTAGATTAAACATATCTCTGCAGCTTGTGTGAGAGGTTACATCTGAACAAGATGGCACTGATCACCTTTGAAGATTTATACACAACTGAGCAGTGAAAATGGGTGTGGTGATAGACCTTGCATAAGTTTACAGGTCAGGTGTAACCGACATCTTAGCTGTTCCCTAATAAGATAGTAGTGCATGCTGCAGCCACATTTGAGTGTACTGTAACTCATATGATGTCAATAAGTCATATTTCACATCCATGCAAAGTACTTGTAGAGAAGTAAGACTCGTAGAGAAGTAATTCCTCTCAGTCGTCACTTAGGACCCATTAGAAGTGTGTGGTGGTGTATTTACCTGCAGAGACTCTATGCTGTGCCTGTAGTTTTTGATTTTCTTCTTATTTTGCTGTATTTGGAATGTTTGTGGGCACAGTGCACAAGTGAGGTCAGGACTTTATAAAAAAGTAGGGATCAGGTGCCAAACCGAAAGCAGTATGCATCCAAGAGAAGAGGAAGCTACAAAAATCATGGACAATGTTTTGAAATAGCCTATAGCAGTGGATCTGTGCCGTGGGATTTTGTGATAACCACACATTATTATGGAAATATTCAACTGGGCCTATACAAAAAGTTATGAATGAGTTTTTAATCAATTTTATCAGTATGTTGTGCTCACCCATTTCCTAATAAAGAGCCAAACTCTAGCAAAAAAAGGTCATTTAATTCAATTTAATTAAAAAACCTTCATGGGGAACCTATTTTTAAAAGGAGAAGGCCATGAGTGGGACAATGGATCGCTTTATTGTATAGAGCAAATTACAGCAAGGCTCCAGCAAAGACGACCTACCACCAAAAGAGAAGAGAAAAAGAAAACTGTCAGTAGACAGTATCACGAAAGCTACCTGACTTTTTTTTTTCTTATTTTTTGTCTTAGAAGCTGTTCTGCACAGATATAAATACAGGTGTGCCTTGAGATTGTGGTTCGCCCTTTGGTGTGCCTTGGGCACAAAAAGTTTGAAAACCATTGATCTACAGTATATCATGGCGAAACTACCAGAGAAGTGAATCAGCAGTTGGCGCTGGCGTTCACTTTCATTTTGACATTTGTTTGCGATATTGTTAACAAACACTAACACAACTGCTGCATAGTGTGCCTTTAATTGGCAAAGTGACGTTACGTAGCTTTTGCTAAAACAGCTAAAAAATGACAATTATGGGATGATGGTAAATGCTAACAGCATTAGGGAATCTTCACTAAACTACCAGCTACTTCACAATGAAAAGCAGTTTAACTACATCTTTACCCCTCTCAAATGTAGCTTGCAATACTAGCTTATAAATTAAACTACAACCAAACTACATCACGGAATCTCATATTGTTTCACGGAGGTACACCTGAACTGACACTGAGTGAAACTAGTCATTGAACTACACGTAGGTAACTGCCCCCCAGTAGTGATGCTTTAATATTGTGAAACAGTAACACAACAAAGGCAGAATTATAAACCAAACCAGCTCAGTGAGGCCCATCATAAAACAACTTTCATCTTTCTTGGCTAACATTAGCCAACATTTAACCGTAAGCTACAGGTCGTACCGGACCATGGAAAGCTGTGGCTGGAAAACCCCTGCGTGTAGTGACTTGAGGAAAGGTGTGTTTTATTTTTTATAAGTAACCTTTTCATCTGGAAGAGAAATAATATCCCATTTCCTCCTTGTCTTACTGTAAGGCTCGTAAAACAACACTGCACGTTTGAGTCACTGCTAGTGATGTCAAATTACAGAAATCCCCTTGGAAACAAAAAGTATTCCCTGCTTCCTTATCACGGGCTAATCAGTGATGATTAATGCGTTGTATTACACGTAAGCTTGGGCGATGTTACCATCAGAAAACATTTTTCCTTATGTTGGAGTTGATCTTTTATACAATGTGAAGTGTTTCAGACCTGCTGTTTCCTACAAAGTCTCAAAGGAGGGTGGGTGTCTTAGTCCCTCCTACCTGAGATGCGAGTGGAGGAGGCAAGACCAGCCCATTCGCCAGGAGAAAATGTTGGCATTGTACATTTCTGCAGATATGTTAGATTTGTGTGTTTCATACGTATCATATCAAAGAAAGTGGGAGGTGTGGGGGAATGTGGAGAACGTGACACCTAGACAAGATGGCTGCCAAGCTGCAGACCACTGTTTAAGGCCTACAACGAGCTGTTTTTTTAGGGACCTGTTGCCAACATTTATTCTGGCGAGTGGGTTAAAGAGACACAAGGAGAGAGGAGTTGAGGAAACAGACATTTAGCAAAAGGAGACATCCGTGCTCCAGAGCTGTAATTTTAAAACGACAACAGTTAAGTATAATGTACAGTACAGTTGCATAACCATTTGTGGGTCACACCTCTTTTATATATCACGGGTGCCAAAAAGACTTCTGCAAAGGATACACCTGTGCATCGTCACTCAACTCTTTCAGCAAGCCTCCTCTCTTCTCACTCCTTGAGATGCATTCTAGATATTGAGACATCCTTTGAGATGGCACCAGAGATTGATTTCTGGGTCACAGGCAGGATGAGGGAGGAGAGAGGACACGAGGAGGCACAAAAGAGAGAAATTAGGAAAGCCCTTAGACCATTGTGTTAATCACCAATACAGCAGGCGAATGATTTTTTAAAATCTACATTGTGCCTCTTCCAGCTGTTTCATGCCATAATCTCCTGTATGAAACTACTCTTTCCTGCTGTTTGTTTTCCTAAATTTGCTATTATGCAAAACTGTGCGATAATTCTGCATCTACCACTGACGTCTGATTTCTGGACACCCGCTGAGCTGCCACACTGAAGAACATCTTACATTTGGCATATGGGTCAAAAGACCTCCTCTCTGAAGTGCCTCTTAATTAGAATTCCTACTGCGCCTGCACAGAGATTTGGGAATGATTTGCTTCTCCCATGCTGCTTTTATGAACTACTTTTAATAAATCTCAAGGCATCTGGTCCCCTTTATGTGTAAGTGAGAGAAATATCTTTTGGCTTGTGGAGAGTACAATGCTGTTTTGCCCTCTATCAGCCATTTCTTCTCTTTATTGTTGTTATTTTCTGCCACAAGGGCAAATGTGGACTTCCGATCATCTAAGGCTTCTAATGCAGCGCCAAAATCTGTCGTTACGCTATCCGGTTGTGAGTCACTCCCCCTCCACAGATCACGCAGATTCAGCGGTGTTCCTCCTCTGTGTCGTTTCATACTCAACATAAAGCGTTGGCCTTGGCTCCTGCTTCATAAGGGCCTTGTTGTGGTTTATTCCCACTATCTCTCCAAGCTGTCTCATGGACTTTTATTAGAGATATAAACCAAGAAAACACCAGCGACAGGAAGCTGAATGAGACATGCACCAAGATCTGATGCTATAATCCCTCATGCTGTTATTTGCTTTTGCAGAGAAGAAACGCGTCTGACGTCAGACTTCAGCAGCAGCTCCAGTGACAACGATGCCACCTCTCCTGTGGAGATGCTGGAGTCACAAAATGTGCCCACACTGGAGAAACTAAGCTCAACAGAAAGGTGAAATTCCAAAGTATTTTAACCCAATAAAGTACCACCACCTTTAGGGCCTCTCTCTCATCATAAGCATACACTACATATAGGGACATTTTATGTCTAACTTTATGTAATAATCAGCTGCAGCAGAGCACTCGTTGGGCAGTTGCTCTACTTTTAAATAGTACAAGGTCACATTCAAAACCCCCACTGTGGCCCCATCTGTGCATGGATGGATTACTGTATGGGCCTGCCAGGCACAAGCCCAGGGGCCCAAAGTGTCAAGGGCCCCCGTGGCCACCACCTGCAAAACGTCACTCAAATTAACACATACCATTCAGCCATTCAGAATTAGAATGACTTCAAAGGACACAAAACGACCTCAACGAGACACGTAGTTAATACAGAGAAACACAAAACAACTACAAACAGACAAAAGGGACCTCAAAGAGACACAAAACAACCGCAAGAAGACACAAAATGACAAAAAAAAGACTACATGAGCTCAAAGAGGCACAAAATGACTTCGAAGAGACAGTAAACAACCACAGAGAGACAAAAATGACCTCAGAAAGACACAAAACAACCATAAAAAGACACAAAATGACTTCAGGGAGACACAGAACAATCACAAGAAGACACAAAATGAGCTCAAAGAGACACAAAACAACCACAGAGAGACAAAAAATGACCATAATGAGAGACACAAAACAACTACAGAGACACAAAGGGAAGACAAAATGATACAAAACAACCACAAAGAGACACAAAATGACTTCAAAGAGACACAAAAGGACTACGAGGAGACACAAAGAGACTACAAAGAGACACAAAATGGCTTTAAAGAGACACTAAACAACTACAAAGAGACACAAAATGGCCTCAAAGAGACACTAAACAACTACAGAGACACAAAAGGAAGACAAAATGACACAAAACAACCACAAAGAGACAAAAAAAGGCTTCAAAGAGATACAAAAGGACTACAAAGACACACAAAGGGACTACAAAGAGACACAAAATGGCCTCAAAGAGACACTAAACAACTACAGAGACACAAAAGGAAGACAAAATGACACAAAACAACCACAAAGAGACACAAAATGGCCTCAAAGACACACAAAACGACTACAAAGAGTCACAAAACTACCAAAACAGACACAACATGCCCAAAGTGACACACAAATCAACAACAAAAAGATGCAAAACCACCACAAACTCTGTGTGTCTTGCTCCTGTGTAGGAGAGGTGGTGGTGTCTTCTGCATGTCTGTGCCCTGAGGCCCACTGTCTCATAATGTGCCCATGCATCTGTGCTGTTACCAGAGAAAGAGTCAGAAACAGCTTTGTAATGGTTACAGAGAACAAATTTAATCATGACTCAGTAAAATGCATAAGCAGAGAGGAATGCTGGGACTGACGCTGACATGTTGCCGGACTGGTTGGAGTGGTTTCTGAAGGTTTCTGCAAGCAGATGGTGTAATGATGATGGCTGAATAAAAAAAAAAGGTAGCGCTCGACATTAAACATTAGTAACTCAGGTGATTTTGCTGCCAGAATTTAAATAAGTTGTTCTAAGAAAATTAGACGTCCTTATCTATGCAGACACCCATGCCACTATAATCAATCAATTTTATTTATAAAGCCCAATATCACAAATCACAATTTGCCTCACAGGGCTTTACAGCATATGACATCCCTCTGTCCTTATGACCCTCGCAGCGGATAAGGAAAAACTCCCCAAAAAAAACCCTTTAACGGGGAAAAAAAACGGTAGAAACCTCAGGAAGAGCAACTGAGGAGGGATCCCTCTTCCAGGACGGACAGACGTGCAATAGATGTCGTACAGAACAGATCAGCATAATAAATTAACAGTAATCCGCATGACACAATGAGACAATGAAGGAAGGAGGAAATAATAAGCAGAATTTGCTGCTTCTGTGTGCTTGTTCACCTCACCCGACGCTGACAGGGTTTCATTTGAGGAATCAAAGGTTTCAGTCTTGTTTTATTTGGTATTGTGTACCTTTAAATCATGGACTTATTAACTTATGATACCAAAGATGACCTAAAATAAACATGCGACACACACAACAGGCTAACGAAGGAATCCATAAAATGTCTCCTACAAGTATTTCATTTGCCTCTGGTGTCAAGTGTCAAGATTTAAATGCATGTCTCTATTTCAAAGTGTCAAAACGTATTCAGCACCATTACATAAAGCTTTTGTCGTCTTTTCCTTTAAGCCTTAACATCAACAGCCCGGAGGAGAGAGATTTTGAGGTCAAGCAGGCGGATTTGAAAAAACACCTGACACTGACAGAAGTGGATGGGAAACCAAGGTGAGTTTGTCTATGAAAGAGGGACGACTCACCTCACTGCAGAAAATGAAATGTAAAAACAGTCTCAGATAGTAGACGGCTTTGATTGAGATATAAAGCCCTAACAAATGTACTATTGTTCTGTATGCATTAATAATAATGAAAACACTTAAGACACAGACGTGTTCGCCACACGTCCGTCTGTCTGGTTAACTGCACGTTTGTCCTCGTCCAACAAATTGCCATTGTTTAAAAACACAGTTCACATTAGGAAACGCTGGCTGCGACGGCGTACGTCCTTATTTTCTCTTTCTGTGGCTGAAAAAACAGGCGTAATGCTTCGCTGCAGGAGCTGTCTGTTCATTTGTGCAGGATGACTCAGAGCATCCAGCTGCATTGTGTGGAAATTTGGGCATTCATTCACACTGAGATTTAGCAACTGTTCTTTGCATTAATTGGTTTAGTAGCACAAAATACAAATTCTCAGTCCCCTCTAACATGTAGAAAAGAACACTGGATTACTTCTCAGCTGCTGTTACATTAAAAAGTGGCTGGATTTTAATGTGAGGCCTGTCGCTGTTGTGCCTTTTTTTTAGACTTTGTTGAAGCATAGGTATCTGTGTATCTCTGAGCTGATTCTAACAGGCAAGGCAAGTTTATTTATCCAAATCCAAAGTGCTCTACATGATACATTAAAAGCATCAAAACAAAATGCAAAAGACACACATTGTAATAGGACATTTAAATATATTTTAAAGCTCAATTAAAGAGCTAGAGAATAGAAAATAAAATATATTTTTGGAGCCTGACAAAATGTGAAGTGAAGTGAAGGCAGCATGACAGCAGAGCAGCATCTTCAGTCCTCCGTCAGAGTCTGCACAAGATGTGTTCAGGCACAGAACTGAATGTAGGTCATCGAACACACAGTCGCTTACATGGGTCAAGTGCAAGTGAAACACAGCTGGATTGATTTAAATAGAAGTGTATCTGTTCCATCAGATGTGTGTGAGACAAATGAGGGAACAATGCTGCTAAAACATCCACCTCACATGACAGATAAGTTAAACCAGTAGAGCAGACAGCATTTACACTGGACAAAACTAGAAACTCAACACTTTTGGGTTTAAATAAAAGACCCAAGACTTTTTCTCTGCACTTTATAGATATATTTCTCTCAAATTTTGGTCACAAATATGTTAAAAATACATGTTAGTGAGCACTTCTCCTTTCCCAAGACAATCCCTCCACCTGACAGGTGTGACATATCAAGGTGCTGATTAAACAGCATGATCACTACACAGGTGTGTGTCAGATGGTCATAGTCAAAAGACACTAAAATGTGCTGACATTTATTAGGATTTAGCATGACTGGCACGACAGAAATGTCTTTCTTTGGGTCAAAGTTACCCCAAAGTATTTGGTTAGACCATTTGCCTCATGCAGTGTAACACATCAGTTTGCACAAACTTTTGGTAGTGTATACCAATTTGTTTTACACTTTTATTTTCAAATTCAATCAAATGTAATTATACATATATCAAAGAACAAACATACTGTATCACATAACAAATGGGAGCTTTGCATCAACCTATCTTGTTCATTTTTACTTTACAGAAGCAACACAGACAGACACCCAATCACACTGCAATCACACATATTTGACCAGATATTTTTGTCAGCTGGGAAACTCTGGAGAGTAGACAAAAAGTTAATCAATTGTCTTTTTATCACCACTGTACATGTACTTCTTCATAATCATAAACATCTGTATTTATGGCTTCAGTTGCACGTGGACAGTGTCAGTCAAACTCCTCCTCTCCACTGGGGTTATGGAGGAGTTGTGTCCTAAGTCAGTCTCAGCAACTGTAGTATCACTGGTGTCCACTTAAAGTTAGCGCGTGGCCAGCTGTGGCTGTTCTAAGATGATCTTGCAGGTGAAGATGCTGGATGTGGAGGTACACGTGGTCTGCGGTTGCAAGGCCGGTAAAATGTACTGTCAAATTCACAGACACGACAATGGTAGTTAAATTAACATTCTGTGCGCAGGCAGCAGCTCTGGTGGACATTCCTGCAGACAGCATGCTCTCTCAAAACGTGACACGTGTGGCATTGCATTATGTCATCAAACTGCACATGTGAGACTGACCTTTTATTGTGACCCGCCCAGGGCACACCTGTGTAGTAACGATGCTGTTAAATCAGCACACCTGTCAGGTAGACAGATTGTCTTGGGAAAAGGAGAAGTGCTCACTAACAAGTCTTTGATCTTAATTAATGCTTGTGAGAAATGGGAGAAAAAACAAGTGTTGATTATATTTTTGGGTGGGTTCACATTTTTAATTAGCATTTAGGCTTCAGTCATTAAATGCAACATTAAATGCAAGGTGGTGACGATTAAGAGGAGCCCACAGCTGGAGAGGCCTTTTAGCACCAATAGGAGAACAGTATGGAATTATGATGTGTATATTTGGCCGTGATGTGGATGCAGGGGTGTAAATATGGACAGGGCAGACAGTGTGATTGCACTGGGGCCCTGGGGTGGAGGGGCCCGTAGGGATACAGGCCCTTGTAAGTGATTCAGATTTCCACCTTGGAAATATACCCGTGTGTTGATGTTGTCCAATGTCACGTCTCTATTTGTGTCAAGACAATACATGCACGATAGCGTGCACTAGGACCCATTGTAATAGTGGAACTAACTTCCTTACACCACTGTATGGATGTATATATAAAATACAAAAAAATTAAAACAGAATATGTGTTTGTGTGTCGCAGTGTGTCTGGGTGGACGGGCCAGCCCCAGTCAGTGTGCCTGTTTCACAAAGGAGACCAAATCCTGGCGATTAACGACCTGCACACCAGCAGCGTGGAGGAGTTCAACATGTATCTCAGCAAGTGTCTCAAGAACGAGGTACGTTCAGGAGCCAACGTTAAGCACAGCAGTGTCCATGATGTGTGATAAGTCATCTGAGGGGTGAATGATTTCTGTCTCCAGGTGAAAGTGACCATCCTGCGGCTGCCTGGATGCCCTCCGCTGCACTCACCAAACTGTGTGTGTACTGACTGACTGCACACTGACCGTCAGAGATGAGACGTCCACCATATGCTGGTTTTTACCATGTATAGACCACTTTAGACAACTGACAGTATTTCCCCAGGGCTGTGGGCAGTTCCTACTGATCTGTCACTCTGCAAGTTTACTCCATTTAAATGACTAGAGGAGCTTAAAGTGAAGGTAGAGGAAACAATTATTCAATGACTTAGGTCACAATGTATGTGATTATTAACATGTAAAAACACCAAATGCATTTTTGTTTCCAAGCAATCTTTGTATAAACAATGATTTGCAGTTTTAACAGAGCGTGATATATGACGTGATTACGTCACTGTGTATTGTATCTACTGTAGATAAGATGTTTGGTCTCTGAAGCTGTCTCTAAAAGGAAACAAAAGGCAGAGGTTCTACTGAAATGTATTTCCTCATACCGCCTGTATGATGCTAAAAAGAAAGGACTCTAACCACCTGCATGAGATGGCGCAATACGCACATGGTTACTGTAAATAGACTTATGTAGGAATGCTATTTTTAAAACTTCAAGATGACAGGAAGCGATAGCATTTATCAAGGTGATTTGAAGAATGATGATGATGACGCTATTTTCCTGTGACTAATGTGATCGACAGTTTTTGAATCACACTGTCAGTGTAGGTCCACTAAAAGTGCTTGTTTTTGCCACTGACAGGCTCAGATTATCACTGTAAGGCTGCGTTCTGAATCACATACTTTTTACTCCCAGTACGTCCTGAAGTTGCCTTTAAAAAGTACTGTTGCATGCAGTATCCACAATCAGGACACACTACTTTCTCACAACATAACGCCCTTAACTTTGTCCCTTTCTCATATATCCGTTACCTTGGAGATAAAACAAAATGCCGTTCACTGAGTACCGAGACCTCTCCTGTTGTTACTTTGCAGTGCATGTAGTTTTAATTTTCAAGTACTAACTAAATTGTAGATTCTAGCATATTCACTGACTATAGATTTTTCTGTCAGTCTTGTTTTCATAGTCCTTTTGTCGTTGGTAATCTTTATGATTATAATGTTCACTTAAACAATCAATATTCCTCTTATTACTGTTTGACTGGTCACCAGTCTATCGAATGCGTTGTCATCCGTCCTTGCAGCTGTCAACAAGCTGTCAGTCTGTGTTTGCAGCTCTGTCAATGTGACGTTTATTCTGTTATGCAGAGGATTGTGGGTGAGAATAGCCAAGAAAGCACTGCATACTGCATTTAGTGTAGTGGTTAGAGCACTCGTCTTCATGCGGAAGGTCCAGGATTTGAATCCTGCCGTGGTCGACGTCAGCAAAGGCATGCAGTCGCAAGAGGTTTCCACTGCCGAATCAAACGGGATCAGATTCCTTAAGGAGGCTTCAGGATAAGAAGTAACTCCGAAATCTGAGCCTAGTCCTCAACGAGGGCGCGTCTCAAGCCCGTTGTGGACGGGAGGTTCCAGACGTGAAAGCAGATACATTCATTTGACATACTTAATCTAATCCTGGAGATTAACCTTTTCCTTAAAGAGTAAGATCCTCTTTGTTTAGCCTGAAACAGCCCCGAAATCGCATTCACCAAACCCACCAGACTCCATTGAAAAAAACAGTATTTTTATCAGCGTAAAACACACATCATTAAAAGTCTACAAGACACGAAATAAGACTCACTAAAGCAGTCTTGGTTTCTTTTTCCACTCTTCCAACAATCACCAACTCTAGTCTGGTTGAAATAAACTCTTAATTCATCCAGTTAGATTTAAAAAAATATGCTGTCTCTATACACACTAAAATTACTGTTTATTTAAATGGAGTCTGGTGAGTTTGGCGATGGTGATTTCAGGGCTGTTTCTGGTTACACAAAAGGATCTTACCCTTTAACAAAAAGGTCCATGTCAGACACAAGGAAACTTACCCTTTAAATCATATTTTGGGAAGATGTTGCCACAGGTATCTAAACCCCAATTGTGTCGTGATGACTGTAACTTGAGCAGGAACTGAGATGCATCACCAGCGTGAATGTCATCACTCAGCAATGCTGATTCATTTCCAGTTTGCTCAGTACGTGGCACCTGTGATGAAATGTCTTTGTACACCATGCCCATCCTATGACGCCTACTTGAGAGCACAAATAGAAGGGCACATTTTATGTTAAGGTGCTTTTGTTAGATACAAAAAAGGCATATGCCAAATTTTCCTTTCCTTATTTATCTTCGGAACATTTTGACAGTGATTAGAAATGTATGAATAAGAAAAAGATTTGAGAAGAGACCGGTATTTCATGTCGTTCACACCTCAGGGAGAGTCTTGTGAATTAATATGCAGACAGAATGGTGTTGCACCTCGGGCTGTGTTTCACCCATTTCTTTCCAATCTGAAGCAGAAACGTGACTCAGCCGGCCGAGGACAATGTCCCGGAATGTAGTTTTAATATTGGGAAGATGGTTTTTAATCCCTTTTTAAATTACGTCTGGTGACCAAAGCCACTCCCGGACAAAGACAACATCAAATGGAAATTATCTCCGAGGCCTGCTCGCTTGAAGTGCTACAAACCATTCTGAGTTTTATATTAAAAAACGCTAAATTATGTCCACAGAGGGGAAGGACAAAGCTAAACTCTCGACATTAAAAAAAAACACTTTCTGACTCCAATATTCAGATGAGCTTTCCCACGACTTCTTATCAGCCTCACCGAGATTAATGTTTCAAGTTTTAATGGAGCTATTAAACAGATATGAGCTGGTACGATGAAATTATTCAGAACATTTACTCCATTATTCAACTGTGATGCCAAAAGCTGTGCTGTATTATAAATACGCTCTGTTACAAATAAATGTATTCTCTGCCAGGGTGCAGCACATGCAAGTTGTACTGGGACATTGAATCTGTGTTATATTTGTAAAATGATCATGAATAAATTTTATCAGATTGTTAACTCACTGACCATTTGTGTTTCTTCAGCAGCTTTTCTCTCGGACTGACTGGTTTCATAAAACCTCTTGTAACATTTTAAAGGATCATGAGCTCACTGTTGCATTTTCTGAAGCATAAGGAGACAGCTGAGGGGTATCTAATTATGTAAAGCTGGCAGGGGTTCAGTATCCTGCGCAGTGGGGTGTATGCTAGCAGGGAAGGAACCTGAACTTCCAGTCTCCTTCCTCATCTCATCACCTGCAGGCCAGAACATACCGAGTGATCAATATCAGCATCTATAAGGAATACACAGGACACTGGAAGATTTTATGCTACGCTGAAAATCGTTTTAGTTTCTATAAGGGATAGACTCATTATTTGTGGACACAATCCTCTCACATACTCATATACAATACATACTGTATATACATTGTACTAATTATTTTACTTCATCACATTAAAGGTGTGTGGGATTTAGCGGCATCTAGTGCCGAGGATTGCTTATTGCAACCTGCCAAAAATGCGTATGGTAGGGCAAGTGTCTGGTTTGTGTGTTCTGGGCTGCTGTAGAAACATGGCGGTGCAACATGGCGGACTGCATGGAGGAGGAGGACCCGCTCCCTTTGTAAATATGACACGGCCTATTCTAAGGTAATGGGAACACAACAATATTTATTTTCAGGTGATTATACACCAAGAAAAACATACCTATATTTCATTTCTGCAAACATATCACACTAAATACTGCACACTGGACCTTTTATTCCTAAATATCTTTATATCAGATGTTTTTGTGCACCACATTAAAAAATAAAATAAAAACTTAATGTGTTCAAGGATTTCCAGCACCCGGGCTAACCCCAATTAAGACATTCTGCACCTACAGACTGAACTAAGACATTAAACACCCTGCTCGATCCAATTTCAGTTTCCCAGAGCTTAACAAATAGTATGCACGCCTACGGGAGGAAGATGATACACCATTATTATTAGCCATGGCTCACTGGGAATGGCTTGCTGTGGGCAGAGAGAGTAATACATTGGATTACATCAGCCACGTAGTAAAATGGATGATGAGCACGATGCCACATGCATGACTTATAATAGGAGAGATAAAAGGTGTAGTGACATGCCCAGAGTTGAGTTTAAAATGGCCATTCACTGCTACACCACAAAGGAAAATGTTAAGAATCACTGACTCTACACCCTGAGATATATTGTGTGAATCTACAGCACATCAAACCTCTTCAGTGTTCAGATTTTGTGACAAACACTTCACTCACTCTGGCCCCTACGATTGAACACACAGCTCAGACAGACGGGATAAGATGACGCTGTTCTACATGAAAGGAGAAACCTCACAGTGACTCTGTGGAGAGCCTGTTTTACAGAGACTGACGTTTAGTATCTCTGCACCACATCTCACTGCTGTCTCAGAGATAAACTACTGAAAGGTCTGACGGCACGCTGTTCAAGACAAGCTGGCGTTTTGAAAGCCACGACACAAATGACAGTCCTCCTTAACACTGTATTTGCCTGAAGATGCACTGATGAGATTGCACACATCTGAATGAGATGTCATTTTGACATACAGTAGTAGACGTACAACCTTAAAAACCATTGATTATGCCAAGTTTGTGGATTTAAAAAAAATCTGGGTTCCCACAGCCTCTTAAATATCAAATTTAAGGACTTTGGAGGCCCAATTCTTTCATATTTTCGGCCCCAACACCCACAGTTTGAGACATGACTTAAGGTTAATTACTGCTACAACACTGAGAATTTTTATAATGAGAACTAGCAGGCTTTACAGACGCTCAATTAAAACGAAAGAGTGGCTTGAATGTGTGAACAGTGATGGCAGATTATCTGGTCTCTTGCCAAAACTATATATATTTATATTATGCAAGTGATAGACAGAGCCTTTTTACAAGTTAAAGAGCTAAGTAACTCTGAGTTTATTTTGTAAGTAAATGTCTCGGTGAGCCACAAGTCCTCGTACTTACATGTTCCAGGCATAGCTAAAGGTTTGCGTGACTTTTTTCTCGCTTGCTATTGTTTAACCCTCATCACTTGATGTTAATCACTCATGCACGCACCTGACCGTCACACTTTCGAGGCAGGTAGCACATGACATACTGTGGGAGATAAATGCAGACAGCTGCACATAGCCTATTGACTGTCTTGAATCTCATGCACAATGATTTTTTTTTTTTTTGACGTGTCATATGAGCAGTCGGAGGAAGAAGTTTAACGCACTACAACCACCTCGCAAGAAACTGCAGGCCTGGCTGATGCTCTCAGAGTGGGGCAATCTTTTATAAGGAGAGACTTGAGAGATTTGGTCCTAAGTATACTACAGCACATAGGCTGAAGGCAACAAACTGTATTTGACGACTAACGTTTCAATGCCTGTTGCGTCTTCATACAGTCTCCACCCCTCTGTTGGGGTACCTAGCACACAGATCTGGTGCTAAAAAGTGGAGCTGTGAACACTGCAGTCTGTTGATTGGTCAGTAGAGGGCGGTCACTCTGCTCAGGGCTGAGTTGTGGCTGGTTTTGAAGGTTATGTAATCACTGTTCATACTGTGGAGAGTTTTATTAGTAAACTAACTATAAAATGAAAGGATGTTTTGCTGCCTCTTGCAGCAGCTGGAGTTGGAGAAAATAACTTAATTCACTGGGCTGACTGCCGGTGACTTTTAAGGTGGAATGTTAACTTGTAATGTTACTCAATGTATGATGACAACTAACATTTCCAGTAGTTTTTATCGTCTCTCTTGGATGACACACTTTCAGTAATGAGTGGATCTTCAAGCAACCGGATTATGTGAACTACATATATCCCAATCCTCATCGTAGAGCGTAGTTCCTGTGGGCTACGGCAACACTAAACCCCCGAGCTTGCCTGAGAAGGATTAAACACACAAAACTGCCATTTTTAATATCCCATGGAGAGAGACTCTCACTGCAGCCTGTTTTATTTTGTTCTGAAAATGTCAGCGTACAGCCTCATTCTGTGGACGATAAAGGAGGGAACACAGTGAGTGCTGTACGGAGCAGTGAGTGACAACAACCCCGCCCACATGAAAGCGTATTTCCATGTCTGAAGGGTTCCTTTTGGTTCCAGAGGTACCATACTGAAAGTGTTTAGTGGAAACCGGGCTTAAGTCTTCAAATGCAGTCGCCTCAAGCCCATGTGCTCCAGCATACTTTGGACCAAATCTCTGAACTATCTCCAGATGTCATATGAACATGTTAATGGTGCAAAAAATAAAAACAAGGGAAAAGGTGTTAAAACAAAATTAAAACATTTATTTTTCCAAGCATAAAAATTTATATTAAATTACAGATAATTATGAAATTGCATTGTTTCAGTTCTATTATTTCAGTTCTGTTGTTTAATACTTGTGGATGACACAGGTCCGACTGTAGACGTGATGCGACCTCAGATCCTGTTTACACTGAGCGGCTTTCAGACTTGTTTTCTATCTTAATTGAGCACATTGTGAATAAAAGCAGAGCCTTTCTATTAAATTGGTTCAAGCGTGTATACGTGACCTTTCTATTCAGAAAAGAAATACAGTTCACCTGCTTCATCACAACCTCTCGCTCTGCGTTGAATTGCTAGTGTTACAAGTTCAGCCGTCTGAGGCCAGCAGCTTCAATAAAAGCAACACAATGAGTAGTGTTTAAATATTTGTTCCCCATGGCCATACAGGATTGAGAATTAATTGGTTTTGCTCTTATTACCGCCGAGCTACAGAGGCAATTTCATGTCCAGCAGTTCACCTGTAAATAAGCTACGGGTTAGCTTTAGTTTCCGTGAGCCACTCGCTGAAGCACTTCTCCATGGCCTTCCTGCTCGCCCAGCTGCCCACGTTGACGGTAGGGATAATCTTGAGGGGCTGAAGCCACTGGACAAAACGCTTCATCTCCAGGAAGCTGCTGTGTTCGCTGTATGGGACTCCTGTTGAGGGAACAGAGGCATTGCAATCATCATATGCCAAAATACTGGTGCTCAAAACGCAAATGTAGAGTCAAGCAGTGGTTCGGAATTGAACCACAGGGACTTCACACTTTCAATCGGCTCACTGGCTTTGATATTTTTCTTTCTAATTTCTCTATTGGGAAATATCCAGCTCAGTGAACACAGAAGACATTTGGCACGGGGTGAAAACTCATCATGGAGCCAGATGTCTCAAAGCATGGGGGGGTCAATCAGACAGGCAGCGGGGTGACGATTTACATGAGGGGCCAGATGCTAAACTAAGTGATCCAAAGGCTCGGACTTTCCCTTCTGAAGAGACAAGGCAGGTTTCAGATAAGAAGACATCTCAGGACCGCTGCCTCTCATTTGTCTTCCCCTCAGCCCTCCACAGGTTCGATGTGCTCCACTGCTTTAAACAAATCTCGCTGAAACTGAGCCTTTCTCGAGTCAATCCTCCCACATGCAGAGAACAATATTAGGAGCAGTCGTAGCATATGGCTGGGAAGAGCGAGGAGGAGCTCAACACACAGCACAGAGAGAGAGAGATAGAGGGCGCAAATTAGTTTCCGCCTGACTGACACACAAACTGCTGAGGAGGAAGAAATTATGTGCAAGTGTGCGCCGCAAAAGCCTCTCGCTGGTGATTGTAGGTTACAGGCCAGATGGCTGATGCTGTTGATAGATCTGCTCAGAACGCAGGCTAAAGCCGCAGAGCCAAAATCAAATCATGACCCATTTCAGAGCCGGGGTTTGAGGCTAGACGAGTGCTGACCGTGAATGAAGATACAAGATCTAGCATTTAAATGAGTGTATTCCCTCTTGTCACCTAACTGGAGTAACCTGACACGGAGCCATCGATTATTTATTCTCCCTCCCTCCTCCTCCTCCTCTCTTTGCCAAAAGAGGGAGCTGTGGGCTGAATACAACAATGTGATGAACATTCACGTTTTTGACAGGAGGGAAATGCTGCTCCTGTGATTAGGTTTTCGCAGCAAGCAGCAAGATGACAATTAATTTATGACTAGAAGAGGCTTCTGCTTTTGGTCAGTTAGAGAGAGGGAGCTCCAATATGTCCAACTCTGCAGAAGTGCTTCAAATGCTGTGCAACAGTAGTAACAGTTTCAGCCCTAATTTACGCTGCAGAGGATTTTCTAATGAAAAACATCTGTGATTCATTAACATTAGCAATGTACAAGGCTGGTACCTGCGGTTATTCCACAGGCTCGTTAATAACATGTCGGGCAGGAAATCCATTTTGAGAAGGTGAGGGACGAACCCAAGGTGATATGTAAACTCATCTTCATTGGTCGACTACAAACATGACGTATCATCTGAAACATGGAAGTAGCTACATGCCCATTAGCCACTTAGCACAACCATTACTGCTTTGCCCACAGCGTCATTAACAGGCGGCTCGCTCAGTGTGTGACGTGCAGTAAAAATATGTCAGAAAAGAAAAGTGTGTACCATAGATGGAGATGTTGCCGCTGATCTGAGGCTGAATATCTTCCACCGATTCCACCTGCTGGCTAAAGGTCCAGCCTGTGGGCTTGAAGGCCACCAGCTGATCATACCGTCCTGAGAAGCGTGCCAGGTAATCCTGCAGTTTCTGGAGACAAGATGAGGGCGAGGAGGGGAAACTGGAGTGAGAATTCTATATTCATACACAAGAAAAAGTGTTCATAAAGGCAAGAGTGGAGATGCAGTATGTTGAGCATGACCTTGGATAAATTCTAATGTGTCATAATAGAACACTGTTGCACCGTCTACGACCCCAGCGACGCGAGTTGTCACCGTAACAACTTACAACAATCACCAGTGTCTTTTGCGCTAGTCGAATGACCATGACAAACGCATCAGTGTCCTTTCAGTTCATTCTGTTTCTATGCATATACATGAAGTTCTCTTTCAAAATAACCCACGTTTGTGCAGCTTCATCACCCTCCTTTGTGTTTTGAATAGCTAACCTTAAAAACATGAAAAATACTTCTTTTTTTCTCAGGTGAAAACATTTAATTTAAACTTTTACAGAGTTTTATATAGCAATTTATTTCAAGGTGACTGTCCAAGTTGCAGTGGCTCTTCTTGATAAAAACTGCTCAAACTGTCACTACTCAAAGGTCTCAGTACAAACATAAACTGCATATATTTCCCCAAAAGTCAGCCTCTCTGTGCCTCGTGAAGCTTGAATTATACCAACTCTGGGACTTATCTGTAGTTATACAGATGGCAAATGTAAACGCTTTGGTCCTTGTGGAGAGATGGCGTGCTTGGTCATCATAATTAGCATTTCCTAATTATTTCAACTGCTGTCCCAGATACTTGTGTATGAATGGACCGTAAGCAGAATAAAAAAGTTTGCACATCGTAATAAACTGTCCATAAATCACTGGACACAGTCCTTGAGAAAGAGAAACTCTTACAACGTAGAGGTCTGCAGAACTTTTAAGAAATACAGCATAACTATATTAGCTCGTTCCCCTTCATCTCATTAAGTAGTGGATCATTTAATTATTTATTTTGCTACTTGTTTTATTCTAAACATGCCCCTAAAATAGGACATTTTCTAGAGAGTCTCAATGTAATGACTTTTTTCAGGTTTATGGAAAGTGACACTGCCGCACTTACTTTGAAGGAGAGCTGCATCATGGGTAGCACATGGACCTGGGCTGCCTTCCAGTCAGTGGTTATACGTTGCCTGACTTGCTCCGACTCCAGGCAGCACATGGTGTTGTATTTGTCTCTAGAGAGGCACACTTTAGAGCCCAGGACCTCTGCCAGTGCTACGAATGAAGCAGAACAAAGTCTGTGTGAGGACAGGAATGTGGGTAATGACGTCTTTTTGTTTTAAGACATAGTATGTACTTAAAAAAAAACCCATGTGCCCCCCACCCCAATAACAACATGTACATTTTATTTCAGGATTCCAGAGAAAAAAATCTGGATAAAATTGTCGTTGTCGACCCTGTGAAGTGTTCGAAGGGATAATTTGGATTTTTTGAAGTGGGGTTACATGAGGTACTTATCCATGGTCAGTGTAATACCTACAGTATGCTTCTCCTGCCTGGAAAAGCAGGCAGGAGTACCAGCTACAAAATGTACTGCTGTGGATGGAGCCGGCAGCCATAGCTTATTACAGCCAGCTGAAAAAGCCAGTCAGTTTGAGTGTACGCTATATGTGGAACGTTTTCACCTCTTTACCTTGTCAACAGACAGCCCTATGCCCCATCTATGCTCTCTTGATATCAACCAGACTCATTTTACTTGGCAAAAAACACAGAAGCTGCTGAAAGTATGCAGACCGTGTAACACCGAGTAACATTATTGACATAGAGGCACTTAGTTGCTGGTAGGACTTTGTTTTTTACAATCGCAATTCAAAAAAAAAATCCGCAATATCCCTTTAAGAGCACAACTACTTGTGTGGACTAACAGGAGAAAATTACAGTTGTACAGTCGTCTGAATCAGCTGTGGCTGTTTGTTTCCGCTCTAATTTGACGCAGAGCTTGTTGACGCAAAAGGTTATTACAGAGTGAATGCGTGTTGTTCACTTTCTGAGAGGACAACATGGGTTTGTGATTATTTTGCCACACCAAAGTGGAATGGAGCATTATTCACATGTCAGCAAAGGACACCAGAGTGGCTCTTTTCTCAAAACAGACTAATCCACAATTCTCCACACCGCTCCCTTTCGATACAACACGTAATCTCACACGACCTTTCGAGGGAGGAAAGGTCAGGCAGTGATAAAAGGCTACAGAAAAATCCAATCATCTTACTGTTAGGTTCAGAAACACATGGACTCTGTGTGCGGTCGTTTTTGTTGGTGGTAATGCCGTCCTTTATATTATTACTATTCCCAGAATTAAATAAATAAATTACTGTCATTTTCAGTGATATAATTAGCCATCAGAAAACATTTCACTTATTACTAAATTGTCTAAAGAACAGACTGACAATTTATTTATGTATTATCAGTAACTGTCATATCAGCCAAATGGGTGCCAACAGGAATGGGTTGCATAACAACTATTTTGGTTTTTAGTAAACAAAAACATGGCCTAAGTTGCAGGTTTTTAATTGTGATTTTATTTCACTTAAAAGATTACATGCTCCTCCTTGTGTTTTTCTTTTGTATGTCGGCAATGACATTTTGCAGGTGATGATATACAAGTAACAATATTATGTTTAATCAATTAATCAATAGTTTGTTGTTTTTATCATGACAGATCTGCCATGTCGTGACCAAACTGTTGCCATGCGGATACGGAAAGTAGAATTTTGACTGAACACTCACCCATAAAGACCTTCTCTTTTCCCACAGAGTAGGATCCACACACCACAAGTGTACGTGGGTTGAGCGTCACCAGTTCAAAGGCCGTGCTGGCTGCAAAATTGATGACCTCTTGCTGCCTGGGGAAGGTGTACTCAGGGCTGCAGTAGCTACAGAGACACAAGAGCTCACATGAAAATCTGTCCCTTGCTTGAGAGAATTGAGGACATGGAGTGGAAGCAAAGTGCACATGTTTTCAGCTAATACTGATCCACATTGGCTGAAGAGTCTCCACCCAAAAAGGTCACACACAGCTGAGAGCAGCGCCATGAAACTACAGTCCTCGCTGGTACATTCATGTACAACCCCTGGCAAAAATTATGGAATCACCAGTCTTGGAGGATGTTCATTCAGTTTAATTTTGTAGAAAAAAAGCAGATCACAGACATGACACAAAACTAAAGTCATTTCAAATGGCAACTTTCTGGCTTTAAGAAACACTAAAAGAAATCAAGAAAAAAAATTGTGGTAGTCAGTAACAGTTACTTTCTTAGACCAAGCAGAGGGAAAAAATTATGGAATCACCCTGTAAATTTTCTTTCCCAAAACTAACACCTGCATCAGATTAGATCTGCTCATTAGTCTGCAGTTAAAAAGGAGTGATCACACCTTGGAGAGCTGTTGCACCAAGTGGATTGACATGAATCATGGCTCCAACACGAGAGATGTCAATTGAAACAAAGGAGAGGATTATCAAACTCCTTAAAGAGGGTAAATCATCACACAATGTTGCAAAAGATGTTGGTTGTTCACAGTCAGCTGTGTCTAAAATCTGGACCAAGTACAAACAACATGGGAAGGTTGTTAAAAGGCAAGCATACTGGTAGACCAAGGAAGACATCAAAGCATCAAGACAGAAAACTTAAAGCAATATGTCTTGAAAACAGAAAATGCACAGCAAAACAAATGAGGAACAAATGGGAGGAAACTGGAGTCAACGCCTGTGACCGAACTGTAAGAAATCGCCTAAAGGAAATGGGATTTACATACAGAAAAGCTAAACGAAAGCCATCATTAACACCTAAACAGAAAAAAATAAGGTTACAATGGGCTAAGGAAAAGCAATCGTGGACTGCGGATGACTGGATGAAAGTCATATTCAGTGATGAATCGCGAATCTGCATTGGGCAAGGTGATGATGCTGGAACTTTTGTTTGGTGCCGTTCCAATGAGATTTATGAAGACGACTGCCTGAAGAAAACATGCAAATTTCCACAGTCATTGATGATATGGGGCTGCATGTCAGGTAAAGGCACTGGGGAGATGGCTGTCATTACATCTTCAATAAATGCACAAGTTTACGTTGACATTTTGGACACTTCTCTTATCCCATCAATTGAAAGGATGTTTGGGGATGATGAAATCATTTTTCAAGATGATAATGCATCTTGCCATAGAGCAAAAACTGTGAAAACATTCCTTGAAGAAAGACACATAAGGTCAATGTCATGGCCTGCAAATAGTCCGGATCTCAATCCAATTGAAAATCTGTGGTGGAAGTTGAAGAAAATGGTCCATGACAAGGCTCCAACCTGCAAAGCTGATCTGCCAACAGCAATCAGAGAAAGTTGGAGCCAGATTGATGAAGAGTACTGTTTGTCACTCATTAAGTCCATGCCTCAGAGACTGCAAGCTGTTATAAAAGCCAGAGGTGGTGCAACAAAGTACTAGTGGTGTGTTGAAGTGTTCTTTTGTTTGTTTGTTTTTCATGATTCCATAATTTTTTCCTCGGAATTGAGTGATTCCATAATTTTTTCCCTCTGCTTGGTCTAAAAAAGTAACTGTTACTGACTACCACAATTTTTTTTCTTGATTTCTTTTAGTGTTTCTTAAAGCCAGAAAGTTGCCATTTGAAATGACTTTAGTTTTGTGTCATGTCTGTGATCTGCTTTTTTTCTACAAAATTAAACAACTGAATGAACATCCTCCAAGACTGGTGATTCCATAATTTTTGCCAGGGGTTGTATATGAGAGGAGACAGAGAGGTACTAACGTGGTGTCCAAGTAGAGCGTCTGCACCCTGCAGCTGAGTAGCTCAGGGTAGGTCTCCATCGAGGGATCAGCTCTGAAGTCTCCAGTGTGGAGGATTGTCTGTCCATCGGGCAGGAAGAACAGCAGCATGGCAGCTCCTGGACAACTGAGAGAACAGACAGGAGCTGGATGTATGACATTTTAAGGAAGCATTCACTGTGTGATAAACTAGGATAAGCATCTTCTTAGAAGGTATGACTGTTGAGGAAAGTCTGTCAATAACGTTGACATAATCATTTTGAATTCAGTAATGGTGCAGACTTTCACAAACATCTGACCGAAGGAAATGCCTTGGAATTCAGAAGAAGCATTTCCCCACAAAAATGTCTATTAGTATTCCTCAGTGACACAATCTTTGCAGCTGGCTTAGTGCTGTCTGTCCGACTGAAATGAGTAACAGACGTTTGGCTGATAGTGACGTCAGGTTGGTGACTCACTGGTTGGCATCCAGCAGGATGACCCTGACTCCCTCCACGGTAACCTGGGTGTTCATGGGGAGGATGTGGACGTACTGCTCTGCCACCCTCAGTTTGCTCTTCACCAGGTTGCCTGTAATCTGACCAGGAGAGGCAGCCGTCAGTTGACAAACATCTTCAGGGTTTACTTAAAACAGCCACCAATGTACCACTAAGTGAGAGGGTGTCAGACTTCAGTCTTTTATAAGTCTTTACACAGTCTTCTCGTGTATGGTATGCATAACTAAGACACCCTACACGTCCCAGCAAACTTTTCTGGGCTGTGACCCACCTAGCGTCCAAGTTGAATTTCTGTGACCTACCAAATAAACAAAACCCCAGTGGAGTCCCAATGAGTCCTTGACAGTCTGTTTTTAGTTGTAATCCCCAGATGGTACTCACACTGACAAATCATGACCCATTTGACAGGAGAACTTCTCCAGCTTCTTTCACCAAAACATTTCACTTTAGATACCATCTATTGAGATAATAGGATTCGTTTCAGATGTATATACTTGAATATCTCAGTAAGATAGATAAAAAAATGTAAAATACCTCAAGTAGGATACTGTATAGAAATTATACATCTAATTTAAACCTCAAAGAGGCTCAAATACTGAATTAAAAATGTGTATTTATTTTGCTATATACCTGAAATTATTCAGATTATTCCTTGATTCACTCACCATCACTGGATGCTACATTTGCACAGTGACAACAAAGCGCTTACGTTATAAACAGAAAGACAAAGTGAGACCCAGACCAAAACCACAGAGGTCTTCAAATTTCAATCAACTCCAAAATGGTCTGATCCATTGTTGGGAAAATTGGTATTCATTGCCGCCAACTGCAAACTAATTTTTCATTACTGAGTCAATGCAGTGCAGTGAGATAAAAGGATCAGGCTATGAGTTCTGTGGAGAAAAGCAGGCGGGAAGCTTTTAATGAGATGCAAATAAACAGGATTTCTGAAGAAGAAAAAAATGAATTTGTAGCACCTTCAAAGCATTAATTTCTTCCTTAGCATTCAGGGACAAACAGGTCTTGGGAGGGAGGACCTGTCATTTATTTATGACACAATACCGCACACTCTTTCTTTCTCTGTATGAGTTATAAAAATCTGGGTTTGGGTGGGATGCAGTTTCAGCTGACTCAAATTAAATCTAGGGTAAAAAACAATTCATAACTGACTCCTAGTTCAAAATACAGTGGTGTAACTAATGCATGACCCAGCCAGTATAAACACCATATCAGGCACTTAGCCACCATTTAAAATACACAGTATAAGCATAAACTAAGGAATGTATAAGGTAAACTATGCAGGATTCTCCTAACCCTATCTCTTATGACCCACTAGAAGTGTGTGGCAATGTATTTATCTGCAGAGACTCAGCCCTCTGCCTGTGTTTTCTTCTTATTTTGCTATGTGTGGGGCGTTCATGGGTAGAGACGTGGTGAAAAGGTCAAAAAGGTACGGATATACACACTGAAATCATTTCACTAAGTTTTATATTGAAAACCACAAATAAAACTAGCAGCACTATCAACTTCTTATCTGCATAAACATTATAATAATAACATAGCTAACACCTTATGTAAACCTATAAAATGAATATCAAATGTGCCCACTCTGTAAGCGAGGGAATAGCAAAACAAACCCAACTTGCATGCGGCACCTGCGTCTGGAAGACTAATTGTTGGGAATTTTATCACGTTTTTTTGTTAAAATGGTTCCCGTTTCATCCCCATTCTTGGCCACAGTGTGCAGGTGAGGGCAGGACTTTACAAAAAGGTAGTGACCAGGTGCTGGAGCACACATACTGGGTGTCGTTCACATTTTAAAAAAATCGCCACAGCTTGACTTACTCTGTTGCAGTAGATTGGAAATGTGGAATTCTTGGTCAACCCTCCATAGTGGTCCGAGTGGAAATGTGTTAGGAAGTAGGCAGTGATGCCCTGGACCTCTCCGTACCGAAAGGCATCTATGACAAACTTTGTGCCTGAGTGAAAAAAATTACAATTATCTTCAGTTACAAAACACAATGCATGCAACAATATCAATTTACCACTGACCTGGAATCTTTTTGTAGAAGGGACAACGTGGCAACTCTCCATCAGCGTTCCCTCTGTTCCATCTTCCTCCTCTCCATCCCCTACTCCTGCCTCTCCCTCCTTCTCCCTGAGCATCCACCGCATTATCTACAGTCACTGTGCCCTCCTGTGAGGTATCTGCGGATGTACCAGCCTTACTTCTTCCCTGCCTGTCTCCTCTTTGTCGCCTCTGCCCGTCTCTCCTTTGTCGTCCCCGTCCTGAGTTTTCACTGTGTGTTAGCAAAGAGGTGGTGCTGACTTCACTTGGTCCACTCTCAGGTTCTTTCTCCTTGAGGGGTTTGAGGCCAAAAAACACCCCAATGTCCGTCTGCTTCAGAGAGGAGGCCTGACCTGCCTTGCCCTTCTGTGGCGGCATGCTTTGAGGTCTTTGGACAACAGAGGTTTGTGATGAAGGCACTTGAATACTGCTGTCGTTCAAGTTTTTCAAATGTGGGCTATCTGAGCTCAGAATAGTTTCTCTCAGGCGCTCTAAAACAATACTTTGTGGAGACTGAAAGCTGCTTTTACATGGACTTTCAGCACTGGTTGGTTTACAATGAGCTTCTTTTTCACCTGTGGAATCAGTTCTGTTTTCCGCAACTGCAGAGGGGGCGGGCTGATTAGCAGGAGGCGACGAGGTAAGTGAGTCCAGCTGGGTGTTTAAGGAAGCAGGCTCCTTTACCTGCACATTATTGGTATCCAAATTATCTATAAATTGAGAGAGAACCTCATCTTCACTTGAGAAACCGTCACTGAACAGCTCCATTGAGTTTTCATCCTCATTTTCAAATGCATTGTTATTAAAAAGGGATTTTCTGCATTCAGTACTATTGACTTCAGTCTCTGTGGGGAACTCAGAAAGAGGAGAAAATGATATTGCATCATAGATGTCAGGGGAAGGTTCACTTTTGGGTAAAACTTCAGAGGCTTGTCTTGCACTCTCTGCCTTGACAGGGGTGGATGACAGCTCTGTTCTACTTTCCTGGGAAGCACTGATAGACTTTTGGCTTTTAGTAGAGGTTGACCAGCCTTTCTTTTTCTTAAAATCATCTGGGCCGGGTGAGCGCAGTAACAGAAGTCCATTTGTAAGTTTAGATGGTGGTGTTCCAGTGTGATTACTGTGAGGGGAGACACTACGATTGGATAAGGCAGAGAGACTGAGAGCACTATCCTGTGAAGACTCTAAAATAGAGCCATTATTGTTTATCAGTCCTGGGAGGTTGGTCTTCCCGCTGGTGTCTGCCTGCTGGGACAGAATGAGGTGGTCCATGTCACCGTTTGCTCGACCATGAGCAAGGAGGGTGTGGTTGAATTTCTTGTAATGGTTAGGAATGGTGGAGATGCACTGGAGGCCATATGGACATTCTGTGCAAACAGATAAAACATGTAGAAATTAGGTTTATCATAGCACGAAACAAAACGATAATTCAAAAGCATCTACATACAACGAGTCTGCTGCGGCATGACAGAGCTTTCTAAATAAAATAACACTGATTATGCAGTCTAGGTTTTCTTAAACCGGGCTTGAGGCTTCAAACTTTGAACAAAAACAGTGTGTTAAAATAAAAAAGTGTACAAGATATGGACATTTACCAGCCAGGGTGGGTCTGATGCCATGTTCATGTCATGTTGGCATTACTGTAATCTTCAGTTTCTGACTTATAAATAATGTTCCCCATATCTTAAGTTGTAACCATGACTCAGGTTTTCCTGCCAGTGTATCTGAGTTAGAAGTTGATAATACAGAACTGCCCAAAAGGCAAACAAATACAGATGCCTCACACCAGCCAGTCCACCTTTTATGGTTATTAAACCAACATTTAATGTATATAAAGTGCTATATTGTCAATGTGCAATATTTTTTCCCTTATTACAACCTAGTCTGCAATTACACAACCTCCTTGAGCTGTCAGATGACGTGAATGCTTGGGAATGTATGCCAGGAACCGTTCCCATGTCTTCATGAGTGCAGCATGGTGAAGGATGCTATCAAGTTGCATTATGGGAAATGTAGACTCTAGGGTTTATTCCAACTTGTGAAGTTTTCATTGCATGAGTTAAGTATACTCTCAATTTGTCGGTGAAGATTCTCAGTCATCCAGGTCATGGTAATCGTAAGTGCTAATATCGTAGGCAACTGGACTTGCTTGCGTTTCTTGAAGACGTTTCGCCTCTCATCCAAGAAGCTTCATCAGTTCTAAATGACTGGTATGAAGTTGCAGGCTATAAACCCTGTGTGGGTGGGAACCCTTGCAGAGTCGTAGGGGTCATGTGAGCTCTTAGTTTCAGAGTCATTTAGAACTGAAGAAGCTTCTTGGATGAGAGGCGAAATGTCTTCAAGAAATGCAAGCAAGTCCAGTTGCCTACCATATTAGCACTTAAGATACACTCTCAATCACAAGTATAAAATGCAAGTCTCCTTCTAAAACAATCCAAGGGATACTGTAGGGTTTGTGCAAAAATTAAAATGCCTTACTTTACATGGCAATATAGATTAAAAATATGAATGCATTGCAACTCATAGGTCTTCATCAGGGTCACTGTCTGCTTTTTTGATTGAGAGTATACTTTACTCATGCAATAAGCCCTTCACAAGATGGAATAAACACTGTACACCTTGAGTATCCAAAGTGCACCTGTATGTGACTACTACTAAGACCCAGCATCGCTTCTGTTCCTTTGTCTTTGTAGAGTCTGGTGTTTTTGGAGCTCTGACCATCCTGGGGGACTTATCTTTTGTGAGTCCCCAACCTTTGTGGAAGGACTACTGAATTGCTGTAGTGCTCCTTTAAGTATCATGGAATAATTGCGAAGAACATTTTGCAATATATAACATTTTAATAGGTTTTATTTTTGGTATCTACAGTGCATAATAATTATAATATTAAAAATAAGTGTCAGTCCATTTTTAGATATAGTGTATGAATAAGTAAAGGTGTCTGTACCTTTGCATGTGTCCTTGGGGATGTCAAGACATTCAGCAACATGCCATCTTTGACTCTGTACCATCAAAATAGAAAAGGGCATCTGGCACACAGGGCAATACTCTCCAGAGGATGATCTCTCAGCAGCATTGTCTATTAGGTCCGTGTCACCAGTCGGAGATGACTTTAAGGGCTGATTATGTTCCTGAGAGCTGCTTTGTCCGTTGACAGCACTACTGCAATGTCCAGTTTCAGCTCTCTTGAGTTTCCTGTCAGGTGTCCTGACTGAGGCAGAAGTGTCTCTCTTGAAGGTTTTTCTGATAGTACATCTTCTTTTAGTCACAGTTGCAGGTGCAGACGGTGCTTCCTGTCTCTTCTTTTTCTTCTCAAGAGGTTTATACTCCCAAATGTCATTTTCAGAGTCGTCCTTCTGTGACATTTGGACCAAGAGAAAGCCTCACGTCCCCAACGTTATCCAACAACTTCGCCAAACCGTCGCTGTTACACAAGGATTGTTTGCTAACATCCCGCAGTGGCAGAAAACAATAAACTTTACAGTACATTAACGGCTACTCTAGCTTCCTTGATGTCGCGAGGATAGTTTCCGCTGCGAAAATAGTTTCTCATAATTAATATTTAGGATATAAAGGTAATTAATTCTGTGAGGTTCGCTCGGACATGTTAGGGCTTACCGCCACAATACAGTGATGAATGTGGTAAAGACAAGTAGAGAAACCGAGCAGCACATTCCACGCACATCCCAACACTGAATTCGTAATCATTCAAGCTAAAGACAATTAAAAAAATACACAATAGTTTACTGGTAATTTATTCAGTTACAAAACAGTCTACAGTTCTAAACAAAGCCCCAGGTGACGAATTTAATTTTATCTTTTCGTTTTACTTTTGTGTCGAAAGCCGCGGTCTGAATCTTCGTTGTGAGTTTACCTAGTAGGCTGCTTGTTGTTAGAAACATGGCGTCCTACTGCAGCCTCTCCACCTTATTTCCTATCCAAACTCAGCTGGACTACGCCCTGGACGACGCCGCGACACAGCAAGAGAAGGAAAATCTTGTCTACGAGTATTTAAAAAGGCTAGACGAGAGAGAGGACCTGAAGATACCCGATTTCCAGACAGGTTAGCCCATGTTACAGCTCTAGCTCGCCTAGCACTGTGTCTCTGTCCATAGCAGTTGCTCCATAGTTTGACTCGAGTTTGCTAACATGCCATTACAGGACTCGACATGTTCATACAGTATGGGAACTGAACATTTAAGGGGTCCTCTCCTTTTCTCTATTGGTGTTTAAATTCTTTTTAACATACCCTTTAACTACGGGTGCTTTTGTTAGTTAGCTAACTATCTTATCTATTCACAAAACAACTGGTGACACAGCTATTTAAAGAAATGGCTGCAATGATCAATTTCAGACCAAATAAGGAGCAGCTGTTTTGTGCAGGTTCAACTTTTTTACAGTGCAGTGCTTCCTGTGTTGTGTTTTGTTGCCTGTGTCTATCAGCTGTGCACACAATAGCTTGCAGCTTCCTCCTGTCCAAGTTATACTTTATTCACTTTATTTAAGTTTTTCTTTCATAACAATAAGTATGGCATAATTTGGAAGCCACAAGTCTATATAAAGCAAGAGCATGCATTATATTATGTACCTTTTCCTTTTCTCTGTCTTTGTATTTGTCCTCTTCAGGGCTTTATTCATACTCTAAGCTGTATAACTTTCATGCTACTGCAAATATAAGGCGTTAAATGCTTAAGTAGTTTGAAATTTAACTCACAATTCACATACAATGATAGTATGTTAGCCTTTTCTCTGATGGCACCATCATAAGAATGAATTCTTGGCATACCCCTGACTTCTCAGTGGTTTCTTACTCATCTTTGAATTAGTGTGTTTATTTTTTGTCCTTTAACAACAGCCTAACATTCAGAATAACTACATAACAGCTGTCTTTTGTAGCTGCTGTCACACCAAATAGTATAAACAGTGTTGGCCCATACTTGAAGAATGAAAAAGGTTGTCGCCAGTGTAGTTTCAAAATAAAGCTCCAGGGGAGGGGAATCAAATGCTGCTGGTGTCAGCATCACCTCAGTTTGGTCCTCTGCTATGCAACATGTTGGCAATATCTCATTGCACCAGTAGATGGGGATCTACAGTTAGAACATCAAACAGCAGAGTAATAAACATGGCTGTATGGGATTGAAACTAGGCCCACAAACCCATCATGACTGTACATAAAATAAATTAAACTGGTAGTTAAAAACAGTTATGGATGTTCATATGATTTTCTTCTTGGCAGTATACCTCTGTACTTGACCCATTCATTATAGTATTTTGTGTTTTTATATATTATATGTGTATTAAATGCCTTTCTTTTTGCATAGTCAAAGAAACATTTAAGATATACAGTATGTAACAACAGCCAAGTTTAAACTCCACAAATAACAAATTAAAAACCTAAAATTAAACCATCTTAGGTACCATACAATACCTATAGTCTTCCTCTTCAACAATTTAAATGCTGAATCTTTAAAAACACGAGATCTATTTCTTCTTTATCCTACTTGCTCTGTGCTTGCATCATTTTCAAAGCTGTATAAAAGGAGGGATAACTCTTTTTTTAATTATTCAGCTTTTATTTAATCAGGTCATGTGCTACTGAGATTAAGAATTGTTCTTTCTAAGGAGACATTGCAAAGCAAGACAGCAGCACAAGTAAAAGAAATACGTTCAAACAGGCTCAAAGTGTTTTATTTCCAGGTACCTCATGCTGGATTTTGGTGCTCAGTACGCTGTGAAATTTAAAAGTATTAATCGAGTGCATGTCAGTAAAGTGTGACAGACGTTATCAGACACAATCTGGAGTGCATGTGAGGTTAGTGTTAAAAAAAAAAAAAAGAATTATCAAACACGATCTAGATCTTCAGAAATTAATTCATGGCATTAATAGCTTAGCAACACCTCTGAAACTGTGAGAACTTCCAAGTCTGCTTTGATCCATCAGCTATTTTTTTTCCTTCCATATGACATAAATGCAGTATCAGACCAGACAGATGGGCACTGTGAAACGTTTTCCTGCGCTGTGACTAAACATAATTAATAAAATGACAGGCCAATTTTCCACTCTGTGATTTACTCCAGGCTTGGAATGGCTCAACACAGAGGGGCCTCTGTCTTTAAACAAGGAGCTGGCTGGCAAAGTGGTGCTGCTGGACTTCTTTACTTACTGCTGCATCAACTGCATGCACATCCTGCCCGACCTGCACCGGCTAGAGAAGACGCACTCTGTCAAAGGTATGGATGTACACTGGCTTTAAAGCAACAGCTGACGTAGGTGTCTTGTTTCTAGAGGGGTTGAGAGGTTTGAATGAATGATTTACAATAGAATAACATGCAATTCAACATCATGACAAACCTTTATGATGTGGAAATATAGGACAACTCCCCCCAGTGTCCTCCCCAAGGAGACTTCTCGTGATCCTCCCATTAATAAAATTAAGCAGAGGCAAAGCCCTTAATGACTGACGTGTCAATGAATACATACAGTTATATCATGATAATGAGACATGATATTCATGTGATTCTGTTGTTACAAGGCACCTTGAATAGCACAGCTGGGCAGGTTGCTCTAAGCCACAGATACTCAGCTTGCTTTGCCCGAGGGCAACTTTTGCACAATGGCAGGAGGCTAGTGGCCAATTAATGAACGGGCATTAGTCATATTTATCAGTATAAATGATGAATGAAGTGTCTGTTTCAACCATTTGACGTTTGCTGTGCTCGTCTTTGCCAAGTGCCCAGTCCAGCCACAGCAGCCCTGCACAGGTCATGTTTACGCAGGGGCGTTTCCAGGATTTAAAGGACATTCAGGGCTTAGAGGATCCTCCCCTGGCACTTTGTGTTTGATCTAAAAATTCCCAGTGGGAATCAATTTATTTTCATGGTCAGCAGGCCCCCGGGACCTGATCCCAGGCCAGATTTGTCCCAAGTTGAGTGTCACTGATCTAAGCTATTTGGCAGAAGGGAGAACTAGCGAACTTTGTGTTTGTCTTCTGTTTATTTGGGTTTCTAACATGCTCAGTCGTGCAGATTTTTTAAAAAGCAATTTTACCAGATAGCTATAAAAGTGAAATTGTATCTGTCTCTCAATACTTTGACCCCTCGACCCTGTTTGTGTCACACAGCCTTGAGCTCATTTGTTCCTACTGAGATATAAATGTTTGAAAATTAAACATCTGGGCTGTAAACATGACGCAAACAGGAGTGCACAGCGTCTTTATTGAGGGCTGTTTTCAGCCCTGCATTAATAGAGATTTGGTGCTCTAGTTAATATTTTTGACACCACGACAGAGTGCGTGGAACTGGCTCAAAATAGACATCAGTATTCATGTTCATGGAGCATGTCAATCAGTGCAACAGTGAGTCTCATTTGTGTGTTTTAAAGGAATAAATCCTTTTGTAGCTCCAAAGGCCACGAATCTGATGACAAACAAACGTTGCTTGGATTAGTGTCAGTCGAGGGTGAAAACTACAAGTCTGAAAATGAAAGAACATCGTGTTGATTTGGAAAGTAGTGACTACCAGACTCCTGTAGCCTGCCTCTCATCTCTGCTTGAGGCAAGCGGCCCAGCTCGTGGCCTCAGTTTAACTGTGCTCAGTATCTGTAAACAAAGGAATGATTGGTCCCTGTTCAGTGCTCGTTAAACCATAGCTATTGTTAGCTGTGGGCTAATTAGAACAAGTATCAAGCTGTGGAGAATTACTGTCCATTTCCTGTGCATGTTGAATGAGTGGAAGATAGATGTACGTAAAACAGAAAAGGCAAAATGCTCATTAATGCAAGTTTCAGTCAAGCAACAGCCAAATTAATAGAAATAGTATACTTATAAAAAGCAGCACTGGCTCAGCAGGGAGGGAGCACAACTCCATTGGTATCTATATTATGTGTCATGCTGCGTCACAGGATCATGTGTAAGTTCACTGGGGCAAAGGAGCTGCAGTACATCAACTTGACTTCTCTTTTTGTCCAAGAGCATAAGGACCCTTATCTCAGCTGTGAAGAGACAGTTTCTAAAAATATTTCCAAGTAAGTGCATACAGGGCCCATAATTGTCCCCCCGCTGTAGTCCACTGTATGGCTCTTTATATAGCCACTCCACGCAGAGCATTATCACATCCGACTGACTCTTTCATCCCGCTGGCCCTTTACAGGATCATCTGAGGAAGCCATGCAGCTTGAAATTCAGTTGCGAGCCAGGCAGGACGCAGAGCACACACACATTATCTCACTCGCCTTATCTTTGGCACTGCTATGGGTACATTCTGTTTGCTGCTCTGGTCAGTGAGGTGTGGGAGCCACCCTGTCCAGTCACTCCCACAGTCCAACACCCACCCACCCATCGTCACTGCAATCTGTGCTGCTACTATACTGCACGGGTGATGAAATCCGCTGCAGATGGTTTGAGTTTGAAGGTTTGGATCTCTTGTGTTTTTATGTCTGAGGGCGGCTCGGTGATGTGAGGGAAAGGAAATGTCAGGAGTGAGCAAGGGTTTTTGTTTATGTCATTGTCAGTGGAAGTAGCCTGCGGTTATGTGCTATAAAAAAGGCAGGATGAAATGTAAATTAAAATAAAAGCTTGGCCTGTTTTGTGCAACAAATAACAAACTAATTATGTGCAAATTAGAGATGCGACAATTAATCGATTAGTTGTCTACTATTAAATGAATCACCAACAAGTGCAGTCGATACATATTGATTCTGAATATCTGAAATGGTTTCAGCTCTCAGTTTCTGCTCTCTCTTCTCTTGGACAGTGAGTTGTGACACACACCATTTTATTGACCAAACAACTAATCGATTAATCAAGTAAATAATCAACGAATTCATTTACAATGAAAAAAATTGTTAGTTACAGCCATAGCGTGAACATATGCACATTAATTATGAAATTAAAGTTACTTCAAATTGTTTTCTCACCTGAATTAAATCGATTAGTTGAGATTCAACCGTTCAAACTGTTTCACTTTATTCTGTGGACGTTAAACAGATCATCGATAGCAGTGGTTCCCAGTCTTTTTCCTCAAGCAACCCCGTTTCTATCATGTGACTAATAAGTGACATGTTTTATGGGTATTTAATGTTATATTCAATGCATAACAGTCATAGTA
Source organism: Epinephelus lanceolatus (assembly GCF_041903045.1). Taxonomy (NCBI): domain Eukaryota; kingdom Metazoa; phylum Chordata; class Actinopteri; order Perciformes; family Serranidae; genus Epinephelus; species Epinephelus lanceolatus. Next base: position 21,935,917 of record NC_135754.1, on the reverse strand, counting down.
CAGATCAACTGATAAAATGCACTATTAAACCAAATTGAAAACGTAATGACTGCAGGAGGTTTTGTGTACAACGAGCGGTTTGGATGAATTTTGAGCAAATGTCTTTTCAAAAAGTTTTCTTACACTCCTTAAACCAAAAAGGCCCTGTGACCCACCTGTGAAGCTTTTGTGACCCCTAGTAGGGGTTGAGACCCCCAGGTCAGGAACCAGCGATCTATGGAGTACATGTAACAAGTCATAAACATACCTACATGTTCTCAGAATAATTTTGTTGAACTTGAGCTCAAGTTTAACTCAAATTCTGAGAGTATGTCGTGAATTGTCACATGTACCCTGTAGATAAACGTCTACAGACAAAGCCTATTACCCATGTTTGTCATTGATACACAACAGTTTCAGACTCAGTGCCTCAGAATGACACGAGTAAAGAAGCGACTGTGTTTCCAAAAAGAATCCCACAGGGATCGGAGAACAGGAAGGAAACTCGAGATATCTCATATGTAAGGCCACTTCAAATTTTAGCTCCAAAACAAAGTGTTCACAAAGCATCACAAACTTGCCTCTTTCCACAGTTTTAGGCGTTCCTGTCTATTTAGACATTCGTTTGTCCTTGCCAAAAGTCACAAATTCTAACTAATCGCCCTCATCATCGATACAATACGGGTAGTGTTCATTGTCTTTGAAGACTGCTGTGAAAAACATTTACAGCCTGGAGGCGCTTAAACATTTCCAAGAACCTCTGTGAGGCTGTCGTTTTGCTGCAGGGTCACTGATAACAAAGCGAGACAGTCGAGGGTTCCAGTCGAAAATCATCCGTTTCCCTCCTTCTCCCCAATCCTCTTTGACGTGCACGTGTGTGTGTGTGATGTTGGCGTCTTGTTTATGATCAAGCTTATGCAACTTGTTGACACAGTGATTTAGAGCTTTACTAGATGGACACATGTCAAGTCACGACAAGTTTTTATTGTGAGCACAGATAAGTCAAATCACTTACTGTTCTGTTATGTTTGGCTCTGTTTTATTTTTGTCTTTGTGTCTCTATTTGTTTAATCTCCCTCTCAGATGGATTGGTTATTGTTGGTGTGCACTCAGCTAAATTCCCCAATGAGAAGGTAAGTGTTTTCATTGTTCTTCATCATTTTTACCTCTCCGTAGGCCGCTCTGCTCGTGCATTCTTTCTGCATTTTCATCACTGCAAAGTATCAACAAATATGTGTAATTTTCAGCATGATAGAAGACAACATGACCCACTCTTTCCTCAGGCAGGAAATCAAAGCACCAAAGCATTAATCTGGAATGTTACACCAGCGTGCCAGAATTAGAGTCTGATTTTGGCAGCTCAGTTGATAACTATCAGAATGATCATATCTGAAATTATTTTTGTTATCAGTGTAAGACCATAAAACATGCTCAGATCTTTAGAAAACCCCCCTGATACTCTCCTCTCATTTATTCTGTATAAACATAGCACTGATGCCTTTCTGTTGTACATGATCATTCGTCTATGCTTGTCTCCAACCTTTCAAAGGTCCTGGACAACGTCCGCAGCGCCGTGCTCCGCTATGACATCTGCCATCCAGTCGTGAACGACAGTGAAGCACACCTGTGGCATGAACTGGAGGTGTCCTGCTGGCCCACGCTGGTCCTACTGGGCCCACGTGGCAACCTGCTCTTCTCCCTGGTGGGTGAAGGCCACCGCGACAGGCTGATGCTTTTCTCTGACAGCGCCCTCCGTCACTACGGGGAGCAGGGTCTCCTGAAAACACACGAAGTGGGGATCAAGCTGTACCGAGACTCGCTGCCACCCAGCGTCCTGTCTTTTCCCGGGAAGGTGGCCGTAGACGACAGCAAGAAAAGACTGGCCATAGCGGACACTGGGCATCACCAGATTCTGGTGGTGTCCACAACTGGACAGCTGTTATATGTCATAGGAGGTAAGAAGGAGGAAACTGGATGGTGATTTGCAGTGTAATGGGCTTAACGTTGCATAAGTGTCTGTAGGGATGGCAACTGATAAGATTCTGATTAATTTTCTGTGTAGGTTTTCAGTGTCAGCGCAACTGTTTCATTATTTTCTAAGCAAAAAAACCTGCTAAGCCTGCCTGCGTGGCGCTAATGCTATTATAACAGGACATCAACCCTTGGTAATGGCTGTGCTGCTTGGTCTGGAGGCAGTGACACTCGTGCGTAGGGTCACACACAGGACAATCCTCAAATTCAAGTTTACATTGCATAAGACGTTTCATCGTATTGCTGATGTTTCCACCCTTGAAATTGTCATTTTTATAGACATTTCATCTCTCCTCGTGAAATCAAGTCACCCTTTTGACCGTGTCCTCGACTCCACGGTGACTCCTTCTTGTTGGGAGTTCCTAGCAGTGTAAACACATGAGTTTGATGTCATTGTTACACCTTTGGCAACTGTCATAAAAACATGGCTGCATCAATAAAAGGAATTGATAAGCTCTGAGGCATACGATTGTAATGGATTTGACAATTTGGAACCAGTTCTTGATTTCCATCCCTTGATGGAAATATGCGTCATATTGAGGTTAAAGTTGCGTAGATATCTGGGTGGGTTTGGTGGAACCTTAAGGTGTCCCTACTAGTATGATTTTTGTGCTATTTGATTTGTCATTTAGCACAAAGAAATCATCTCTGAGTTGGTGGAGTAGCTATTTAATGCATGAGTTATTAGAATGCGTGCAACCACTTATCCAAAGCCGGGTTGCGTTGCGTGGGGCAGCAGGCTGAGCAAAGTGTTCCAGACGTCCCTCTCCCCAGCAGTGTTTTCCAGCTCCTCCTGGAGGACCCCACAAGTCTTGTTGTTCCCTTGTTATGATTAGAATCCATGCAAATTGAACAACGGTGTTTAAAGGGAAACGTCACAGATTTTAAACCAGCTCTGTGTCATAAGAATGTGGGTAGTATGTGTGATCGAACTGTGGTAAACTTCCCTCCATCTTGCCAGCACCCAGATGTCCCTGCTCATTTCCCAGCTCAAATTTGCCAGATGATGAGTTTCATGTGCATTCTGGTGGTTGTAGTGAATGTCACAGTCCTTTTACTTTGTTTTCTCTGGTCATGTTGCACCAAATTCAAAAGTATCCGTAGCTTTCTACTGCATAGACAGCCCATGTTTAATGAAAGGACCATCTTTCCAGCAGTGTAATACTTCTTTAAACATCACTGGTATTTCTGGAGCTACGTGGCAGACTGTGTTGTCCCCAGACCAACAGAGTTTGGCAACAACAGGGACGACCACACACTGGGGACTGGCACTGTTCTTACTGTGGACAAATTGAGGTTTAAAAAAAAAAGAACATTTATTTGTGTAAGAAGTTTGAAGCGTCAAGCAAATTGTTTCTGTATCAAATCATCCTGAGCACATTTGTTAATGCACTATAAGGACAGTAGATTAAAAATCAGTCACACTCTCAAGTAATTATGGCACTTACAGAAAGTGAAGGCCACCTGTGCTCCAGCTGTTAATGGGCGAGTACGCCTGTACAAATCCCTCGTATTAGTAATCATAAAATCATCAGTCATATCTTTTCAGGCAGGGAAGATTAAAAAAAAAATGCCTCAATCCACCTCTTGTGTTAACTGAAAGATAAGTGAATATGTGAGGAACAATTAAAGTGCTGTTGCTTAGTAACCTGTCAATGTCAAAAACTTTTATGAGTCACATCGGACCACAGATAAATGTCAAATACCTGAACACGCCGAGTCTGAAGATGCACAAATTCCCCTGTAGAGCTTTAATATGACAGTGGTGGTGAAGAGAAAGACATATAAACAACTGATCTGTCATCAGAGATGCATCCACATGGTGTACCACACACACAGACTTTTAAGTTTCATGTGATTATCATTTCTGTCCCAGGGCCTAAAAGCGGAAGACAAGATGGCGACTTGTCCGAAGCTTCCTTTAACTCCCCTCAGGGTGTGGCCATCAAAGGGGACATTATATACGTGGCTGACACCGAAAACCACCTGATCCGAAAGGTAGCACCCTAAACTATCTCTTAAAATCACTGCTTTAATTAAATTCGATGTCACTTGATTTTTATCCGTATATCTCTGCCTGTCTGTCCGGGTTTCAGATTGACCTGTCGGAGGGAAGAGTCAGCACTCTCGCCGGAGTTGGATCTCAAGGCACGGACAAAGAGGGCGGTGCCATGGGACCTCAGCAGCCCATCAGCTCTCCTTGGGATGTGACTCTTGGCACCGCTGGTGAGTCTTGTGGCGCGGTCGGACAGGAACCAGAAGGGCGATGTTTTATTGTCTCTCCCCTCTGTGCCTGCCCTTGCTCTCGTCACCTGTTTTATTTCTGAACGCTGCCACGCAATCAATAATTCTTGAGAGAGAAACAGAGGATAGTGCAGCCTTCTTGTCTCAGATTGCCTGGGTATTTTTGGGTCTCATCATTTCACAGGTCACAGTTCAGTCAGACTGAGGTGTAGATAAAGGAACGGAGGTCTGTAAACAACAGGAAGTGGCTACATCTCACCCGATAAGAAAAGACCAGGGTGATCACACCTTTAGAGGAATTGTTTGAAACTAGCATTCGCAGTGTTCTTGGAGGCAAATAGTTAATGGGAGTTAGCAATGTAGCTCGGCCCCAGCCCATGTAGGGCTTTGTATACAAGGAGGAGGAGCTTAAAATCAGTTCTAAATGTAACAGGAAGTCAGTGCAGAGCAGCTCAGACTGGCCTGACATGCTCTCTCCTCTTGGTTCTGGTTTGTAGCCAAGCTGCAGAGTTTTGAATGAGCTGATGTCTCTCAGAGGTGTTTTTTGAAAGGCCAGTAAAAAGAGTGTCAGTTTGAAATAAAGACATGAATCAGTGTCTCGGCAGCCTTTTCATTTAGAAATGAGGTTGTACCATAGCTGTGTTTCATGTCTGTTTCCACTTAAAGTTATTTTAGAAATGAGGTTGTACCGTAGCTGTGTTTCATGTCTGTTTCCACTTAAAGTTATTTAATCTACAGTTTAGGATGTCACCCATGGGGGATGCTCAGTAAACTTCTTTGCCAAAATCCCTCATTTTAGCTCTACTGAATCACTCTGAGGCTAAAAATCAATATGGGATCAAAACTGCACAAGTCACAAACGACTGTGAAGTACCTGACAAGGTCTTTTCATTTTCCTACAAAGTAATCTCAGACTTCCAGTTCCAGCTTTGCCTCTCTGAATTCTTCGCCTTATTATTTTGCCTTTGGCATTCAGAGTTTCTTTATTATCGATCTTTTGTACAAAGTTGTCACACATTACCTTTTTTCATCAAAGCAGAAAGCTTTTTTAACTCAGCTTTTGAATCTCGCAGACATTTTGTCCCTAAGTGTTGAGTGTATGTGTTGTGTTGCCATCAGGCCTTGTTACCTACGGGCATTGCAGATTCTACATCAGTCAGCATAGAGTTGTTGTCATACACACACACACAGAGGCCATACCAGCAGATTCCTTAAAACAATATATACACCTTGCAGACAGTACTGTATGTTGCTGCTAAATTTGGCGTTATTGTTCTGCTCTCCAGGCTGTTATCATTTAGACATGTTGAATATGAGGTTATCATGTACAACTTGAGCCTTATTTATGTTTTGGTCATTAAGTGAATATTATTTAAAAATGTCTATTAATTTCTTTGCTTTCTTCACTTTCGGAGAAAACTACAAGCCCTTAATAGCCAGTTATTTATTTATTTATTTATTTTTCATGCAGGCTTTACATCAATGTAGAGCCTATGCCGTACCCTACGCACTAGCCGGAGTGCACCTCTTCAAAAATGTCATGGCACAGACACTTAAATTTCACAGAAAAGAAACAATAAATTGTAAAGACAATAAAGCCTCCACAAAATAGCATTTTAAGTTGTGTGTGGGATGTATCCTGGCTTCACATGAGCAGAGGAACTCTCCGCTCGTCGCTAGGCTAATTTATACAATGTAAAATGCCATAGGCTTGTGCTAATAACGTTAGCATGTTATATTTGTGGGAAATATGTGTTTAGAATAAGACAGTTGTTGTGCTGGTGAACCTTGTGAGTTGTAAGGGAGCCAAATTATGTACAGTTACCTTTGTCAAATGTTGCTGTTGCTCCTGGCTTCATATGAGAAAAGGAAAAGATCACAAGCTGCTAGGCTAATATATACAATGTAAAATGCCATAGGCTTGTGCTAATAACGTTAGCATGTTGTATTTGTTGGGAAAAATGTGTCCAGATAGACAAGTGTCTGTCTGTGAATGCTGCGAGTTATAGAAAAGCTGATTTGTGTACTTCCGATTCTCTCTATTAAGCCATGTTTAGTGTGTGTTTAGTGTGTGTTTTGAATCAACTAAACTTAACAGCACTTCACAGAAACCTCCAACACCGACTAGTGTTTTGGAGGTGTAACTGCACAGTGACACAGACACACCACTGCACAAGTATAAATACTCAAAACGCCCTAGACCACTTGCGTAGGCTACAGCGCAGGCTCTGCAGAAATCATGCTCAAGTAGGACTTGTGCCCATCAGTGCATCCCTGGGTGTGTAGGTCTTAAAATGAGGTGTGGTCAGGCGCGTTGTTGACGTATTGCTATTTGGAGGCAGCAGAAAGCCATTGTGCCATTGACGAACAAAAGCGTGGTTCAAAGTCCAAGTACTTCCTTGATATTTAAAGGGCACAATATTCAGATAGCAAGATGCGTCAGCGTAGGCTGGTCCACAGCGCGTGGATGGGTTTGGTCGGTAAAATAACCATTTATTAATGAGGAAAATATCAATTGCATTCTATAAAGTGTGAACATAGCAGATTAGAGCTGCAAGGCTGCTGTCTGACTCCCCATAAAGAGAGACACTGTGTGCATTTATGTACCAGGAGCAGTGTTACTTCATTGATTATTCCAGAAGTTAAAAGTTTAGTTCTGTTTCCTCTGTCAAGTTTATAACCAAAGCTCTTAGTTTTGCAGCTTAAATGTCCCACGATATTTGCTGCAGTGACAATACTTACTGCATTACTCTACAGTTGCAGGCACGCCTGGCTCTTAAAGGGAATGGGAGATAACACACTGATTGGTTGAATTTATATTATGCCCCAAAACACACCTATGATGAATTAATTAAGGGACTAAATACAACCCTTTTGCCTCTTACACCCACTTTGCGCCCAGGTTACGCTTCGTTTAACCAGCAAAAGTTGTCAACAAGTCCTAAATGCACCTCACACCATGCATTATAGATCATTAAAACAGGGCTCTGAGGTGTTGTAAGAGCCGACAGTTGTAGTTAAAGTAAAATGTAAGCATGTGTTGTGACTGCCCCATTAATGTTGTGCACCTAATTAAACAAAGGATGAAAGTGTACGCCTGGACAGAGCTGTTTATTCTGCCTGTGGCGTGTACGACACTCATCAACAGTCAGGTGTCACATGTTAGTTTGAATTATTAATCACAGTGAATTTAAAGCATTAACTCCAAAAAATTTAGGGCCATCAGTCCGATTATTTCTCACTGCAAACAGCCTGTAAGCACAAGATAATCAGTCATGGGATCATGTAATGAACGGCTTGATGGATGACACAACCTGCTGGTTTGCACATCACCACAAGGTTTGGGGATGTGATATCAGACCTTTAACTCCACCAACATTGTCCTCTGAGAGTACATCCAAACACTCATTGCATATTCATGATTTATTCCCCATATGTATGAATAATTAAGAGGACCCAACACCTTTTGAACTGTAAAGAACCACAGTGAAATTGATGCTGTCAGATGTTGCTGACAGTCCGCCAGATGTGATCAAGAAGGCCCGAGCTCTGCGCTGCATTAAAAATACAACTGAGATACTGCATGTCTGTAAGGGTTGTGTGTTTATCATGATGACAGTATTGTCTCTGCTGAATGCATCTGAGGCGGCATACAGCCTTTGTCAGTGAGGCTGCCGTCACTTAAACCTGCACAGCTGCATTTCTGACTCAATTTTTGGCACCCCGCCTTCACCAAACAATCACAACTTATTGTCTCAGTCAGCAGACATATTTCATGGTAATACTAGTCTAAACATCTGAAAGGACATTTCACCTTTGAGGACAAAAATGTTGTCTTAAAAGTTTCCTGGTTCAAAGAGAGTTTGTTTTTGTGTGTGTTTGTATGTGTAGGCGGTGATGAAGATAACGTGCTGTGGATAGCCATGGCAGGGACCCACCAGATCTGGGCTTTGTTCCTGGCAGATGGGAAACTGCCCAAAGGAAGGTGAGAGACTGACACATGACCACCATGGCCTCTTGGCTGCAGCCTCTCTGAGTCACTAATAACTAAATAAGCAAATAGAAATGATAAAAAGGGAGAATGTACTCCTTATATCCAGCAATGTATGCAAGTGTTTTGTAATGTCTATTTCAAAATGTAAACAGTGAGTCCAAGGCAGGGACGTGCGTGCGATGGGCAGGCAGCGGCAACGAGGAGAATCGAAACAACGCCTACCCCCACAAGGCTGGCTTTGCTCAGCCTTCAGGCCTGGCTCCAGCCCCGGAGGAGCCCTGGGGCTGCCTGTACGTGGCCGACAGCGAAAGCAGCACCATCCGCACGCTGGCACTGAAGGATGGAGCCGTCAAATTGCTGGTCGGGGGAGAGAGAGACCCCCTGGTGGGTGTGCAGCAGTTGATGGATGGATGACAGCATGTTAGATGAATGTATAACTGAATGAATGGATGGAATGGATTTCTTCACATCATTTCATACTTGTAATAAATACCTTTTAGTTGATTTCATTACATTATTATGGTCAGGCGGTTCATGTCCAACCAGCCACAGAGAACAAGCACCAAATGAATCGGAAGTGTCTTTGAAGCTGAATTTGAAAATACATACTGTGTTCCAAATTGCTTACTTTTTTTATACTTCAAATGCGACAGATTTATGAGCAAGAGGGTCAAAGTTCAAGGCACAATGCCAAGACAAAGTAGTCTGTCCAAGTTGTATGACTATGCCATACAACAGTACGTACTTTGTAAAGGCAACTTCTGGACGTACTGAAAGTTAATAATTCAGAGCACAGCCTCAGGCCCTGATCACACAGAAAGCGTTTTAGCAGCTTGAGGCGCCATTTTGTAATTGATTTTAATAAGAATGAAGCTTTTTGTTCGCAGTTTTTTGCATTGCGACGCGCCTGGCGTTTTTGCTGTAGCTCTCTAAACTCATCGCGTTGAAGAAACTTCGACTCAGAGCGAATAAACGCCCCACGTCATCTCTTGTGTCGTCATGGTCACGACACATTTACAGTTGGTAAACAATGGAGGAGAAGCTGGTGGTAGCGGTTGCTGGCTTCCCAGAGCTATACGGCCCGACCATAGGCAGCAGGTTGTCAAACTGCCCAGAGTCATCCTCAAATATGCCTGGAAACAGCCATCACGGAGGTGAAGCTCCTGGACCAACTGGTGGTACTCCCCATTACCCACTCTCTTTTTTAGGGGCTCATGTACCCACACAGATCTCCGTTTCCCTGTGCCCAACAAACTGTTTACTGACAGCCTCTCACCCTCAGCCAGAGCTACGGCAAGTAGCCTCTGCCTGTCCATTTTAGGAACTAGCTATTAACTACAGTCAAATAACTAAAATGATTAAATAAACAGTAGATTGATTACACAGCGACCTGCAGCCCTCCCCTTCCTGACCTTAGCCCCTCCCACCAGATGATCACATAAGCACACACTTCTTACAATAACCTGTATGAATACTTGTATTTAATTTTAATCATTCTGATTGTCATCGTGATCCCGATGCTCTTATAAGTGGCAATTCCATGAGAAGTACCATCTTGTAAAGCCCTTTGAGGTGACATGCTGTGATTTGAGGCTCTAGCTACAAAAACGTGACGCACCTGCAAAAAAATTTGGCTCCAGTTAGCGCATTTTTGCTCCTTCCCAGAAACACTTTTATTTCGTTTATTGTCAGACTCTCTTTTGAATTCTCTTCTAACAAGTCCGTCTTTATTTATTTTGGTCGCTTTGTAATGCAATTAGTTGTAGCCTATGCTGGAATAGCAACTTTTTCTGCAGCATTTCCGCCATTGAATCAGGCTTTCACCATCTGAAAGGATGCACATTTGCATCTGCACAGCCAGTAGGAGCACCTTCTCCCTGTCACAGGCTAAAAACAGAGCTAAGAGAAGATGTATAGTGGCCCCTTAGACAACTTGAATTACACTATGCTCAAAGATTAATATGGCATTTTTGCCCAATGACACCAAGACACATTGCCTACCCCAGCTTTAATAGAGTTTTCCTCTTTGGTTGAATTAATTCTCTTCTACCTGGTTAGCATTTTTTGTCAATTGTAGTGTCTCTGTAAAAGAAGAATGTATCATCTAATAATCTTCCAGACAATGCAGTGAACAGCAGCTTGAACAGCAGGTAGTGGGAATTAAAAGTCCATTCCCAAAACAAGAAACTCTCATGAGATACCTTAAACGACAATATGTCCTGAACCTGGCTGTGCCCCCATCCATCAGCAGCAAACACACATGCCGTACAACCTGCACATTCATCTGCTACATTTCCAGCCACAGAAAACACTCGGACAATTATGAAGAAAAATGTTGCACAACATTTTGCATCACTCCTGGGCAATCACAAGGTTTCAGGGCCATTTCTTCATAGATAGAAAATATTGATTTAAAAGACAAAAAGCCATAAATAAACACAGCCACTCTTGTTTGTGGCTGAAACAAAGCCTGAAGACATTTTTTGAGAAATTACTTTCATGTCCTCACAGTTGTGCTGCTGTAGGTTTCTTTTTTTTTTTCATTCTGCCACACTGGAGTATTTTTGGAAAGTCCTAAGAGCTCTGAAGTAGTCACTCATGAGAGCGGGGAGTAATTAACTGGAGAGTCGTATACCATTTATTCAGCTTGTCCATGAGTCAGCAAAAACCATTAAAATATATTGTGAGTTGAGCTCTCCTCACTTTACAATACAGTGTTTTAAGTATTTAAAGGAGCACTTCAACGTTTCACATTCTCACCAAGAGTTACTGTTAGTGAGAGGATCAATAACACTCTAATATATAGCTACAGAGAGCAGCCATTTAGCTTAGCTTAGCAAAAAGACTGGAGACAGGGGGACACAGCCCACCTATTAGCCAAAAAGCCTTCGGTATATAGGAGAATATTGTAGTAGAATTTTGTAGTAGTGTACAACCGATGGTCACTAACCAAGCAATATATCCCATCATGCACCGCGCCAAAGGAACAGATGGACTGTATGAGATGGCAGCAGATACGGATGAGAGGAGAGAAAACAGCTCAGTTACAGCCTCTTGTATATGTTTAACTCATAATTGAGTTAAAGATTACTGCACAGAGATGGACTAAAATTAGCAAGCTGGGTTGCTACTAGCTGTGACTTGTACCATAAAGGCTTCATGCATAAGGTCACACATTATATCCCCAAGGTATTACATGACTAGCTGGTGAAACAAATGTCAGCATATCAAATGGAAAATGGAAAATTACTTATATTAATGGGACAGTTTGCAATCATGCTACTCTCTTTCCTCTTGTATGTCTGCCAGGGTTACTTTATTAATAGGCCTATGTTTAATGTGAGCAGAACAGTGCATCACAACACAACACAAACTGCTACAAAGTACTGTGTAACATTATTTATTTATTATTAATTAATTTTGGGAAACCATCGTTGATGTGGCACGTTTTAATCATTGGACGGCAATGACTAATAACGCAGAGGAGATGACCGTGTAGTGTCCGAAAGAGTTTTTTGATGTTCTAGATGACTCACTTTGTAGTCCTCAACATAGAACTCCCTCTATAGTATATAGAGAGTTATGAATGAGTGAATGATTTCAGATACAGCCTATACCTGGACGAGAGGGTGGAGCTAACCCTAGCTAACCCTAGCTGCAAGCTTGGTTAGCATGGTGCATATCTGTTGTTAACTGTGATAATGCTAATGCTAATTTAGGCTTCTAAAAATCAGCCTTAAAACCAATATAACAATATGTACTGTCCAGAAAAGCCAAATATCTGACTCCTGAGACGGTCTTTCAGTACAAAGTTAACTTTCATGAACTGAAAACACACTGCAATAGCAACAGCTACAGCTACATCTATACCATACATACATATTATACATAACTTTAAACCTTGATAATATTCACACAGGTGAGTTATATAAAAATGTACCCATGCACAGTTGTCATGAAGTAGGAAATCAGCTATAGAGACCAAAACTGTTTTTGTACCAGACCATAAACATGTTTATTTCTGCTGTAAGGCTGTGCATTTTAAAGGGATAGTGCCCAAAAATGAAAATTCAGCCATTATCTACTCACCCATATGCTGATGGAAGCTCAGGTGAAGTTGTAGAGTCTTCACAAGACTTGCGGAGATCCCAGGGGAGAGGGGGTAGCAACACGACTCCACCTAATGGGGGCTTACGGCGCCCCAGATTCAAACGTCCAAAAACACATAATTGAAACCACAAAATATCTCCATACTGCTCGTCCGTAGTGATCAAGTGTCCTGAAGCCCCGACATAAAAAGCTTTGAAAAACGTCATTTGAACTCTGTTTTTAGCCTCATTGTAGCCTGCAGCTCTGACTGCTTCTCTGTACATCACGGTCACGTGTGCGTGCTTGCGCGAGGCCGTGGGACATGGGCACTGCGTTCATGTGTGTTCATGTGCTTTCGCTGGTCTTGAGCGCAAGTGCGCACATGAGACACATGAGGCTAAAAACAGAGTTCAAATGACGTTTTTCCAAACAACGTTTTATGTGAGTGATGTGAGGACTCTAAAACTTCACCTGAGCCTCCCTCGGCATATGGGTGAGTAGATAATGGCTGAATTTTCATTTTTGGGTGCACTATCCCTTTAACACGGGGATCTATGGGGATTTTCTTGCTTTGGACCCAGCCTCAAGTGGCCATTTGAGGAACTGCAATTTTTGACATTGGCTTCATTTTATCAGCCCCAGAGGTTGCCATTTGGTTAATTCGTGAGCTCTAGATGTGCTGTTTGGGGATTCCAGGCTAGCTGTTTCCCCCAGTTTTCAGTCTTTTTGTCAAACTAATTTAATCATCTGCTGGCTATGGCTTCATATTTAGCATATAGATGATCTTCTCATCTTACTGTCGGCAAGAAAGTTAGTGAAAGTGTACTCCACACAAAATGTCCAACTATTCCTTTAACCCCATTAATTAATTTTTTTTATTCATTGTCTTTTTCCTGTTTTTAATTTAATCTAATTTTAAATTTTACAATTATTATTATTATTATTATTATTATCACTGTTGTTGTTCTTATTATTAATTATAATAATAATTTAATTTAATTTAATTTAATTTAATTTTAATTTTCTTTTTGTAATCACAATTTTAAGTTTAAAAGCTAAGTTTTCAAAATGCCTGTATTTTTTCTCAAAGTTAGCATGTGAGAAACAGCAGGGATCTTTGTATGGGCATTTTGCTGTGTTTCAGTACATCTATAGCTCTTTCAAAAAGAGAGAAACGAGTGGTTGATCTGTATATAGAAAACGTACATCAAAACCTTGTGTTGATTGCTCGTGGAAAACGGGAAACAACAGGATTGACAGGAAGGCAATCCAGGCATTCCAAAAAATATAGAAAATGAGTAAAGAAAAATAAAAAGCTGTTGTTGTTGTTGTTGTTGTTGTTGTTGTTGTTGTTGTTGTTGTTGTGGTTAAATCATTTAAAGGGCCAACATGTTTTGACCACTGCAGGTCCTCATCAGGGCTTTTTCAATACAACACAGGTATTGTCCCAACCTATAGTAGCAGGAACCAATAGGAGGCCATCACATGACCCAGATAATGACATGACAGGTGAAAAAATAGACAATAATGAAAAATAACAGGTTAGTAAAAAAACACAGGGTACTTATTTAGCTCTCCTTATATCCCATTCTTCTTCTGTCCTAGTTCAAGCACATCCTTCACACAATGTTTTCACATTTCTGTGAACAGCTGCATCACAATCTGAAATAGAGGTCACACTCCCGCGGTGAAGGTGAACATGTGAGCACAAGTGAACCCGCTGGCGTTTTTAATGTGCTTCTGCTTGTGCAATAACAGATTTTCTCAAAGATTTTCTCTCTTTCAGAACTGTGGAGAGTCAGCGAGCCGTAGAGAATCATGAGACCTTTTATGAAATCGTTGTCTCTGATTTTGTTTTTATTTATCAGCGGACTGATACAGAATGAGAGGCTGTTTATTTCAGTTCTTCCCGATTCTTAGCAAATTGGTTGTTAATTGGCCATAATAGTTATTTATCTGTTTGGGTCATGTTGACCTGAAACAATCTGAGCTGTCTGCTTCTGGTCACTGTCAGTAAGAACCGGATGAATGTTCCCATTTGTTGTATTTTAATGGCATTTATCATTAATGTTGTGCTTTGCTGCAAAACTTCCCAAAAATGACTCATCTAACTATTTTTAGCACGGTGACTAATGCGATTTAAAGATATTGTTATCTCTCTGGTGTTTCTTACAAAAGTGGTTACTGATATGAATTATTCAGAAACCTTTAAAATAATGAAGCCCGTGTTGCTTTAATGTTTTTATTTTAAGTCAAATAAAAAGTCTTCAAATAAAAAGTGATCATTTTCACTTTATGGGAAAGGCTTCAGAAGAGAGTGCTTTATCTCGATGGTTAAAAAACCTCCTTTTCTTCTCTTAACTAAACTGAAAATGTTTTAATTCAGTTAGAGGCGGTTCATAAATTTAGATTGGATGTGTTGTTCTTTGACCTATGTTGAGATTTAGACACAGGGGTCACAAGTTGCCGCTTGGGCATTATTATCTTAATTTGATCTCTTCTTTTGAACCAGAACCTTTTCGGTTTCGGCGATATAGATGGGAAAGGGGTGGACGCCAAGCTGCAGCATCCTCTCGGCGTCGCCTGGGCTCCCAAACAAAGCCTGCTCTATGTGGCCGACTCCTACAACCACAAGGTAACTGCTGCACATCACAAGGCTGCGGTTCAAAGCTGCAGAGTGCTCACATTTGATGCTTTTCTTGTTATAATGAGTTCCTTTAGGTCGTTGAGTGGATGCACAAAGCATGTATTTCCTTTTGATCTAACACCCATACAGGGAACATACAGGACTTGCGCTTTTTGTGTGATTGTATCTATGTGCCTGTGTAATTATGTTCAGATCAAGGTGGTGGATCCAAAGGGAAAGCAGTGTAGCACATTAGCAGGGACTGGAGAGGCTGGAGACATTCTTGGCCCTGAATTTAACAAATCCTGCTTCAATGAACCCGGAGGACTCTGCGTCGGCGACAATGGCAAGCTTCTCTACGTGGCCGATACCAACAACCACCAAATCAAAGTGCTGGACCTGTCCTCCAAGACTGTCTCACTGGTGAGATGTGTGTGTGTGTTCTAACCTTGAGAATGCACATCACATTTTGTCCACTTGTTTGAAATAAATCTACCCTGAAAGCTAGAAGAGAAAGGACATTGCATGTGTCAGTAGCTTTCTCCTTGCCCCCCTCTAACCCAAACATTCAAATCTCTCTCCCATCCAGTTCCCCATCTCCACGGAGTGCGTAGATGCGGTACCTTCAAAGCCTTTGTTGCCCGTCAAAGCCCCCACGCTGCCTAAATCAGCCGCCAGGAAAGAAATGCCACCAGTGGCAGTGTCAGCAGGCCAGACTCTCGTCATGTCGCTCACGCTGTCGCTTCCAGAAGGAACCAAACTTACAGAAGAGGCCCCCAGCTGCTGGGCTCTCTCAGCCGAGGGTGAGACAAAGTCATTGTTACAAATACGTGTCAGTGTTAATCCTGCAAGTACAATTGATTTTATAACCACAAGAGGCACCTTGCCATTGGCTAACACCTCTTCCTAGTGTGAAAACTTGTCCAATTATACTACGAGTAACAACAACATTCAGGGAGCCTGTCGGGCCCTCATCGAGTTCTAGTTCACGTCCAGTTAGGAAGAGGTGTAAGCCTGGCCCCGTTACTGTTGCTGCACCTGTCAAGTTCTCTGTTGTTGGGGTGCCCTGATGGCGTACTGCTCTATCCTGCATGTCATCTCCTGTCTTTGCTGTCTGTCTCTTTCTACCAAAAATAAAGCAGAAATGCCAAAAAATAATCTTCGTGGCATTGCACATGGTGCAGTTTACAGTGATAAAGGAGGCAGATTTAACACTCAAATTTTTTGGTCATTTTTGAAACAGTGGGGCATTGATTTCGCACAGAGTTTGAGAGAAAGCAGGAGTCTCCATTCTGGCCAGCAACTGTCAGTTTTTGACGGCTTTAACGATAAGAATCGCTGGTATTTTGTCATAGCTAACCAATTTAGCGAACTACAAAAAAGCATTAGCTCCATGACTTGGTTGAAAACTCTCAGCTGAACCATTTTTAAACAAGAAAGGATTTCCATTCTGCATTCACTGGTTGCATTTTATTGACTTATTTAACCTTTACTTAACCAGAAAAACCTCTTGAGATTAAAAATCTCTTTTTTAAGAGTGTCCTGGCCAAGACAGGCAGCAACATCAGTTACAGACAGACAACACAGAAGAATTTAAATCTTTAAAAAAAAAGCAATATAAAACACAAAGTAAGATTACTTAAAAGAAAAGCCAAAAAGTATGTTAATATAAACTCCTGCAACAGTGCTTTGTAACGACCGAGAGATTCCACATAAAAGGAGCTGCATACATAAATGCTCACTTGCCAAACTCTGTACATAACCTGGGTACAGACAATAAAAACATGTTATGTGAACAGAGAGCATAGCCACATGCATACATGTAGGAGTATGGGAAAAAAAGGAGCACCATTGTCTTTGTTTTACCATGCAAAGCTCCGTTTTTTTTTTATCATAACCAGGACAGTGTGATAAGAGAACATTTAATTTATACTCGTGTTACTTCTGTAGGTGGTGAGCTAATTAACCGAACACACTTAAGGTTACAGCTTACATTAGAACAGACAAACAGCAGTGAATCAATCACCAACACTTTCACTCTTGAATTTTAATGCCTCTGCGCCAAGGCATTATGTATTTGGGTTGTCCATCTCTATGTCCGCATGTTCCATTCTCATTAAGGCAATATCCTAAGTGCTGTATCGTGCCCGGCCATGTTGTGTGTCGTTAGGGTCAGGTGGGACCAGGTGTGAATGGGTGTTAACTTGTCTGGGGAGGGATCCCAAGACTGCATTGAAGGTGGGTGATAAGTAGTGTCATAGGCCACCTCCTCTGTTTGATGAAGGTCGTCTCAGTTTGACGTAGATGGCTTCTTTCTTGCCTCTTTCAAACTATCTTTCTTCCCTAGCCAAGATATGAACATTGCTGTCCTTGAAGAGTGTCCCTTCTCCTTTAGATGTAAATGGACAGTTGAGTCTTGACCCAATGGCTGGCTCTCCTGTGCTGCAGCATGCGCTTGTGGACTGGTTGTTTAGCGGCTGCATTTGGCTGCATACACTACATAACTCTGTTTCTGCCTGGGTGTTAAGGCGATAACCCACAAACACCTTGAGGAAATTTGTTCAAATTTGGCTCAAACGTCAAATTGGACTTAGCAAAACTGCAAACTTAAATGTTTGGCAGAGTCATTCAACCACAGGACAGTAACTCTAGTTGGTTTTGTAACAAAATAAAGCAAAAACATGAGCACAGACTCTTTGTATATTAAATATTACTTTTGCTACAGCCTCCTGCACACTGCGTCAACATGTGGAGAAACTCAAGCCTTGACAGACCTGCTGTGCCTGGTTACGGTTGCTAAGCTATGAATGGACAAAAGGTGTTCAGGGCAGGGGTTTATGGAATAGTCAGTTCTGCAAAGACAGCAGTATCTGACAAAGACTTGATAAATATCTGCTGCAAAAGGTTAATTGAGGAGAAGTGGAGGGATTTAAGCAAGAAGACGGTCAGGGTGTTACCGTAAAAATGATCTCATTTCCACGCTGGAATCAGCTGCTTTTGTTTAAGTGCATTGTCTCTCCAGTGACTGGTTTGTTAATATTTAGAACTTTTGCTTTCAGTAGGTTTCAAAAGCTGCATGCTTTGCTGTAGTTTCACCTGATAGGGTTGAGTCAGAGTTGCAACCCAAACTTACTCTCTTCATTTATAATAACCTTGTTCTGAATGTGAACCTCTCAACCTCTCCTTCTTGTCTTTATTTTAGTCCGTGATCCACGATTCTCTTAAAAAATAATGGAACTGAATGATGCTTAACCTTCACGTTGTTTTCACTTTACAACAAGCAGATTCTCACTGTGCCGGCCCACGCCTGGGATTTATACTGGAGAAATATTTAGATCAGTCAGGTACTCCTCTAAAGCACCATGGAGGCAATTTAATACATGCTTTCTACTGTTAAATACTACTCAAAGGGCCTTCTTCAGTGCTCTCAAATAGTAATCAACAATAGTCCGACCCTACGACAGAGTGTGAAGTGATTTGAGATACCATGTTGGTGGCAGGCAATGGTCCGTTCATTAGGTTTGGAGCAAAAGTCTCTCCATCATTCTGAGCGATGCTGCATGCAGCCATCGATATCAGCAGGCTATTTATAGAACATTTTGATAAGACGACATGCCTTGGTTCACATAATTAGCTACCAGGCTATGTTACGTGATCCTCCACTGTCCGATTATACCCAGTCTAGACTTATGCTGATCAGATCAGAGCAGAGGCAGGAATTTTAATGGATCAAGTTAGAAGTGCACTGCAGATTTAAATTGTTTTTTAGTGGCTTTTTAGAAATGGCTACCCAGAGACCTCAAGTTCGAAATCAGTGTCATTAATCACCGCTGGCATGGATTTGATGGTCTCACTGGCATAATATTTTCTCACAGTCGAGGTTTCTCGGCTTTGCTTTTTGACTTTCATTCATCCTTCAGTGGTTACATCACTCTAAATGTGTATTTGTTTCTAAAAATATCCCCCAGTAAATTCATGTCCTTACCCTCTCCACATCTGATTCAGTGGGGTTATTTGTGAGTAATATTGTAGAAGACTACATTTAGCAGTGCTCTGACTCGAGCCAATCTAGTACACGGGGTGCACCTTGCCACACTCAACCATAAATTTAGATGCCTGAAAGACAGTTTAATACCAACAACGCCCTTTCAGCACATGACACATTGTGTCTGATCTGGGTCCAAGCTGAGGATTGTTTTTGTTTTTGTTAGACATAATTCCGTTTCCTGTTTTTCACAGGTAACGAATGGCTGCTAGAAAGTCCGGTGGTCACTGGTGACATCATGGATCTGTCGAAGCCCCTCTCCATCTCAACCAAACTTCCAGCTACTATGAAGGACTTAAACGGCAACCCAAGCCTCACTCTTGGTGTATGGGTGTACTACTGTATGGAAGCAGGTAAAGCCTGTACAATGAAAGCAGCCTCCTTCACCCAGCCTCTTCAAATAAGTGCCAGTCATGGAGAGGAGGAAATCACTGTGGCGTTGGCTCATGCCTTCTGAAACCTCTTAACCTGTCTGAGTCACAGCAGGCGCAGAATCAACACCCTCTTTTGCTTCTCAGCTCTGCTCCTGTTTTGTTCTGGAAGAAGCTAATTTTTCCTGTGACTGTCTCTTTGAGAAAAATGCATTTCATACAAATCTGATTTTCAGGGGAATTTCATTTCAAACTACTCAGAAGCCCCCTCCATGAAACATCAGCGCCGTAATGTCCTGCACGTGACAGTTATTCATGGGAATGTAACCGTTACATCCCCAGGCATGTTTTAAAGGATGAACAGCCTGAAAAATCTGTATCCATGTGATAGTATATTTATGCAACAAATTCCTACAAGGACAGGCTGTACTGTGTAATTTAGGGGGTACTATTTCCACTCAGTGTTACCTTATTTTAAAACAGTGCCGCAGGACTAAATCAGTGCTGCAAAATAAAAGATATTCTGAGGATTTTAATGAGAAACTTATTTTGATTATCTAATTGGCAGGTGGTGGTGCTGGTGTCAGTGGTGGGTAGATGAATAAACAGAGTCTCTGTCATTTAATGATGTTGCAGAGGATCCAAACTACTTTAAAACATTGAAAACAAAGTAAAAGCAGAAACTCTGATGAGCTTTATATTTTCACCTTCACTGCCAGACAGATGTGAATCTCAAAGACGAGGCTGTTTACATTCAGATGTTGTGAGCAAAGTCTTTTTTTTTTTTTAACCTCCTCAACCTCCAAGAAGTAATTATTGAACAATTTCTGCTTTTGAAAAATTAGTGAAAGACTTCTGTGTGTGTTTGAAACCATTTCTCAGAAACACTAACTTTGTTTCTGTCAGTCCCATAAGTAATTAATTTGTAGGAATTTGAAAAAAAGGGATGTTTAATGGAGCTGATATTTGATTTAGACTCACAGAAAGCGGTTTTATTCTGCGTTTCCTCACTCAAGCATTGCTTCTGAATGCTAATATCGAGTTACGGTCAATTTCTCAATAATATGATCTTGGAATCCCAAGAGGCTTTCACAGGAATTATTTAGATAGGAGGATATAATCTAAAACCTTTTCTTTAAAGGTATACTATGCAGGAATTGTCAGTACTGTTTGTAAGCACATCATTCAAACTCTGTCTTGCACTGCCTGTACATACTATAAATGTATGAGAGAACTAGATACAGCGTTGGAGGCGGGGCCCCATTCATTCATATGAAAGTTGCTCAGTGGTTCATAGAACTTCTGGTTAAGTCCTCCAATAACTTGCTTTTTTACAGTTTAGAAACATTATTGGACAAAATGGATCAAATCCCAGTAATAAAACAAGTCATTTAGCAGGGGTTGTGATGCTCAAAAAAACACCAGATGTTGTAATTCCACATTTGGCCACTATGTCAACCCCAGGTTCACCCTCGTTTTCAAGCAGGTTTTGTCCACTTGGCGTTCACCTCAATATTTCTGTGTTTGGTATGCATGTGTCTGTGATTTTCTTGCAATATAGCACCTGATCGGTACCTTGTAAAGTCCAGACCTTACCTGCGTACTGTTATTGGCTGGGGGTTACACACCAATGCTCAAAGGTTGCAGCCATGAAGCTTCCTGAACTACAGCTGCAAAAATAAGTTGATTGTAGTAGTTGAGTAGTTGATTGCTGGGGTGTGCCACATGGGTTTGAATCCATCCCACAGCCCTTTACTCTCTGTTTCCCATATCATGTCAGTCCATCTGTCCTCTCTAATAAAGGCAAAAAAGCTAAAAAAATAATGTTACGTCAATCACTAACTAATTTGCCAATCAATAACTTAGTTTGACTAATTAAGAATTAAGGAAAAAACTTAAAATCCTTTGCTTCCAGCTTCTGTAAATATATTTATTTTTTACTCCTCTGTGACAGTAAACTGAATCTTTTTTTGGATTATGGACAAAACTAGACATTTGAAGATGTTATCTTGTGCTTTGAAAAACACTGATTGACAATTTTCACCATTTTCTCACCAGTTTATAGATCAGCTGGATTATTCGTGAAAATAATGGGCAATAAAAATAATGATTAGTTGCAGCCTTATCCTGAACACAGCAACATGAGAGAAAAATGAGAAGATACATGCAGATAAATATAATGCCACGCATGTCTTCTGGGTCAAAAGTGATGATTGAGAGGGATTACCAGGGATTGTATGATTGTTTTTTTTTACAGAAAATCCTGCATAGTATATCTTTAATCTCGTCCCAGCAAAAGAAATAATAAAAGGACAGAAATTAAATGTATGTCTTGAGAGGCTGATGAGACGTTATCTATGCAGAGACTCACATTTTTATATCACTAATATGTTACAGACTCCAGTGTACTAAATCACAGCTTCACTTTGTGCTCTTCAAAATATTATATTACCATGTATATGTTTGCTTTAGTTTACAGTCGGTGTGCTTGGATGGTGCTTTCAGGCGCACCAATCGAGCTTTCATAAATATTTGTCTACATACTGTGTTTCACCAGTCTCAAGTTGTTTACAGAGTTCATGCTTGCAGCTCGGAGCTGTGTTCTGTGTCTCCACTCGCTGTATGACTGATTATACTTTTGATTAAGATTATTCATGACACAAGGAGCCCTTTTGATTCACACGGCAAAGTACCACCGTTATCTAAGTCATGAATAAAGTGCCTGTTTTCGATAAGGGGGGGCAGCCACTTGTGACCTGATGACACCGAGCGACTGCAGCTTGCGTGCATCCTATTAAAATCTCTCCAACAAGCATTGACACGCTCCATCTTTGCTCCACAAAGAGAACATAATAAAAAGAGTTGCTCTAATAATGTTACCATAATACGCTGTGTATTATGTTATGAAACATGCCATAATATGCTAATGTGTTGATGTCGTTTTCTTTTATTGGTTTCCAAAGTGTTGAGCTGTTGTCAGAAATGGGTCTGAGAGTGTTTCGACTGTTATCACGTCTCGCAACATATTTGTGAATGTCAGTTTTTATTTGGTTTGGAGCACTCGGCCCAAGTGCCTTGCAACAAGGGGTGTTACTGTACGGATGGCGTGGATGTGATGACACATAAACGGCATCAAAAGCAATAACTATATTTCTGTAATGGGAGAAATGTTTTATTCCCACAAGTTATTTATTTCCAATGAACTGCAAAGCTTTGCCAGCATGTTTTCTCAGCTTTGATATCCCTCTGGCGTTTTTTAATGAGCAGTAATGAGCTTGCTGGTGGGCATTAAGTTCCCTGATATTGTTTTCTCACTTGATTTCTCCATCTTCTTTCTCAGTGCTGCACTTTAAAATGCAACAGAGTAAACTAATAAAGCATTTTTATCTAAGTCTGGTTTGTGTGTGTGTAGGTTTTCTTCAAAGATCATTGCTGTAATTCCATACAAATTCTTCTTATATGACATTTTTCAGGGTCTGACAACCAGGTCACTTTGTATAACTACACTTAATATGTTCATACATCTAACGACTGAAGCTCTGCTATGTGAGATGTTATCAGAAGCTTCCCTAATGAGCCAGCTCTCATGAGGTTGTCCCAACGCCAGGTTATGTTAGCCTACCTCAGATATTTGTCTCATTCCTTTTACCACATCACCCTCATTTTTGCAGATCAGAACTGAAATAATGAGCAGTTCAGCTAAGTTATGGTCATAAACACATCAGGTCAAGTCAAGAGTCAAGTTGATCTCAGTCTGCGAAGAGCAGGGATGAGCAACTTGTGGCTCCAGAGCAGCACACAGCTCTTTTATAGCCTCTGACAAAAAATATGCATGGAATTGAATGAAGATTGTTTTCTCAACACTTGATTTATATTGCTTTTACAAAATATCACAAAAGGTAGAGGGAAAAAAATACGTGTATGGAAATATATGAAAAGGTCAGGATTGGCCTGTCTCTCAAAAGCTATTCATCCCTGGAACATAGTCAGTGACTCAGTCTCTCATCTTGTTGACATGTTAACATTGTCCTTTTCTCTCAACATAACTCCTCTTGAGTCCTTATCCTGTGGGTTAACAGTCCCTTATCATATATTTCATTCACAATTTTTTTACAGGCTGCCAACAAGATTTTGATTCGGTATCACAAAAGGGTGGCAAGGTGGTTTAGCGGTTAACATTGTTGCCTCACAGCAAAAGGCTCCTAGTTTGAACCTTGGAGTTGGGGGAGCCCCTCTGTGCTGAGCTTGCATGTTCTCCCTGTGTCAGCGTGGGTTTTCTCAAGGTACTCCAGCTTCCTCCCACAGTCCAAAGACATGCAGGTTAACTGGTGACTCTAAATTGCCCGTAGGTGTGAATGTGAGTGTGAATGGTTGTCTGTCTCTATGTGTCAGCCCTGTGATAGTCTGGTGACCTGTCCAGGGTGTACCCTGCCTCTCACCCAATGTCAGCTGGGATAGGCTCCAGCCCCCCCTGTGACCCCTAACAGGATAAGAGGTTACGGATCAGGACAGAAACAAAATGCATGGGTATGAAAGATTGTTTTTTAACATTTAAATTCATGTCATCAGAGTCACCTCAATAGCAGCAGCTAGTCCAAAGTCTGCCTAGCTTGGCTAACAATGTATTCCAATTCCAAAAAAGGTCTCGGTCTCAAAAGAAAATAGAGACTTAAATGGTCCGTGGAGAGATTCAATTGCTTTCATTGCCGAAGCTGCAAAGTTAATGTACCAAATAATCATAAATAGCCAACTGCAGAGAATATACCTTGTGGTACAACACCCCAGCTGACACTGGGTGACAGCAGGGTACATCCTGGACAGGTCTCCAGACTGTCACAGGGCTGACACATAGAGACAGACAACCATTCACACTCACATTCACACCTACGGCCAATTTAGAGTCACCAATTAACCTGCATGTCTTTGGACTGTGGGAGGAAGCCGGAGTACCCGGAGAAAACCTTCGCTGACACAAGGAGAACAGGGAAACCCAACACAGACGGGCCAACAGACTGGGGTTCAAACCCCCCACCCCGGGATTTCTCTTGCTGTGAGGTGACAATGCTAACCATTGCACCACCATGTCACACAGATTTTTTTTTCTGGGCTAAAAATGAAGGTGATTGTTTGAGTCCTTTTTACTTTAATCAGAAATATTAGCTTGTAGGAACTTTTGATTTTGTTTTTTTGCACCTGAGAGCTGAAACACTGATAACAATACTGTAGGAGACAGCTATTAATAAAGCAAACACCAGCACAAGTCAAAAAGGTGCTGGCACCAAAGAACTGTCTAAATGTCACCATTCATAGCACCTTATTGTCTCAGGTCTCGGTGAAATAGATACAGAACAATAGACCTTTTTCACAGCAGACATTTTGTCATGTCATATGGGGAATGCACAGGTGTAAATAAAAACAGTCGTGACATTCCATGAGTTCACTGAAGGTGAGCCATCGTTAATCTTATCAGTTTCACCCATGCTTTTCCTTCTCTGATGACAAGGCTGTGAGGTTTGTTAGGAGGAGTCATCAATTATCAATCAGCATCCCTGAGGTGATGGAGGACAATACACTTGAAAAATAAGGCTAACGCTGTTCAGTATTTTTCTTCTTGTCCAAAGGCACCTTCCCTACTTCCAACCCCCCTTCTTCTGGCCCCCATGCTTGGAACCACTGTGGTCGTTCTCACCACAGTTGTTGTCACCAGGACCACATCTCCCTATGACAACACACACACAGATTCACAAGGACTAAAGCAGTACCAGCCACCACAACAAGTCAGGTTACATAATACCATGTGACACGGCAGAATGACCTGAAAAACACATCACGGTCAAATAACAGGATCAGTCATCATCGATCACGTTACTGCAGAACATCAAAGATGGACAGTTCCAATCAGTAGGGCATAAACTGTGACACAATTAAATCAAACTAATGAATAAAGGCACAGTTCATTACAAACTAAAAATACATTTTTCCAAAGTCATTATCTCATCTGCTGCTACAGTCATCCGCTCATAGCTAATGTTTTTCACACCTGAATGTTTAAAGACTGATTAGTCATTTATGTAATATCTTCAGATTTGCCAATATTTCCAGATGCAGTTGACCACAGTTGAACCTTTACAACATTAAAGGGACAGTTCACCCCAAAATGAAAAATACATATTTTTCCTCTTACCTGTAGTGCTATTTATTAGTCTAGATTGTTTTGGTGCGAGGTGCAGAGTGTTGGAAATATCAGCCGTAGAGACTTCTGCCTTCTCTCCAATATAATGGAACTAGATGGCATTTGGTTTGTGGTGCTTAGAGTGCCAAAAGGAAAACAATAACACCATTAAGTTACCTGTCTAACTCCAAATCCTGCTTCAAAGTACAGGCCTCTGGTTACTCAAGATAATCCACAGACCTTGTTGTGAGCAGTTTTATATAGGAATTATTTTCTTTCTATCAAACTACACCTGTCAACTGTATCACCACGCAGAAGGAAGTGTGCATCTACTCATGTGAGATGTAAAAATAAATGGCGTCCTCCTCGGCTGAGCTGTTAAACCCAGTTCAGTCCACAGATTCACGATGGGATGAAACCATTTTAAAACGTAGCAGGGAAAAGTTGCAGCGGGGTTTACTGGCGTTTCTCAGCTCGACTCAAGCCGGCTGATGGTGTCACCTGCGACTCAGCTTGTAAAGTCATCAGCAGCTGGTTTTAGAATATAAAGCACATCACCTGTTTCAACAGCCAATTGGCTTCTAGGGAAGTCCTGTCTTGATGATGTCTTCTGATGTCTTCACAGTGTGTCAGTGTCAGACAGTGGGTCTTTGCTGTCAACACATTCTCACTTCGACCTTGTTACATATTGACGTTTGGTCATGGACCTTTCACGTCCTGATACGACGTTGGTTTTTGACGTTCTGGTACGCCGCGCCAAGCTCTGCCTGTTTATGATTTTATAAATAAACGTACTATGTCGTACAACAATGCGAATTTCCGTTTTTTCCTCCAACAACAACCACACATGATTGGGTTTAGGTTACAAAAGTGCCTGGTAAGGTTTAGGAGAACAGGGTTTGGCTTTAGAATCTTATGGGACGCGAACACCTCTCTCCAGGGTTAAGGTCAGTGTTTGTTGGACTTTCGCCGCCTTAACTTACGTTCTTGTCCCACTGCAATTCCCCCCTGACATTGCTGAGCGCCATCAGTGTCTGACGCCACAAGTTACCGGCCAAGTGCTGCTGTTAACTATGAGAGGATGACTGTGGCAACGGATGAGATAATTACTTAAAATCCCAATACAGAGAGAGAAGCAGAAGAGGAGCCATTATCACTTCTTCCTCCTTGTGTATCTTTGCCCTCTGTCTTATTCCATCGTCCCCCCTTGGCTGCTTCCCTCGCTGTCCTTCTGACAGCGTCATTAACTCTGTGTGATTCTGGCCTCTGTCTTCACTACCAGAGACCATTCGCACAGATAAACACAGTCTCATTAACATGTGCCACACTAGCAGCATCACCAGGGAGCATGCTAACACATAGTGGAGATTCTCACAGGTCAGGGGTGTCACCAGGAGCCAGGCACCTCCTCTGTGTGCTGCCGCGGCGGCCTATATGGTGATATAACAGATTTACAAGGAAGCAAATCCCTTACGTAAGCCATGGGGATTCTGTATCTGAGTGATCAGATAGGAGCCTCCTTCGGCACACAGCTCCTATTAACAGCACAAAAAAAGCTTTCTTAAGGGCTTGTACCTCCTGTGCCTCTTATGATGCTCATATGATGCATGAGGCTGACACTGGTTAATTGTTACTGACCTGTTTATGATTAACTGTTCATTAAAAGTGATTTAAAAATTAGATGACTGAGTTTATTATAGCCTGAGTTATGCAATGATGTTGGCAGGGTGTTTGTTTAGGAGCTGAAACCATATGGAGGTTTAGTGAAGGGTAAAATCATGTTTTTTACACAGTTTTAATCACAGGAAAATGTACTCGCTTTTCATTCTGGCTGAGTGGGCCCCATTAAGATCATATCTGTGGAAGAGATAAAATATTATTACCATATTTCAAGCTTCTGTGACAGTGCAGGAGGAATGCAAAAAGCAGGAAGAAGAGGTTTTAGGATGAATAGAGCTGCGGAAAATGTTCACCCAAACACATCATACCAGTTAGTCTGCCTGTACTGCTCGCCACCAGTCTCACCTGTGCTTAGAAAAACAATCTATTAATAGAAGGCATCATTTCAAGTGATAAAAATCAACTTTGACTTTTGACTTAACGCTGGTGTTGACAGGAGAGGTCAAGCTGCTTAAGTTGAGTTGAACCTGCTCTACTTTCCTTTATTCGAGCATGCAAAACTTGTTTGAAAATATGTGGGAGTGAACTGCTGCTCAGTGTGTCGAGAGCACTTTGCTTAACTTATTTTTGTGAAAGTGAGGGAGCAGCTGCACAAAAATGTAAAAGTACAGAGAAACAAATGCCATAAATGTAGCCTCTGAGAGACATCAACACTCCTGCAAAGCTGAGAAACTGCTTCAAGGGTTTGAAGGCGATGTTTCTGAGTTAACAGCTTTTTTATAAAAACTTTAGCTCTGCTTCAAATCACCACCCCAAAGGTTCAGTTCACCCAAATTACAAGAAAAAACGTATTTTCTCACTTACCTCTATGGGCATCTGTGCATGCAGATAGTTTTGGTTTTATTTGTCAGGATTTCTGGCCCCTCTGAGCACAATGAAGGTGAACAGAATTCGATTTGAGACACTCGCAGCAATGAAAATGACATATTAAAAATTCAGCAGCAACACATGTACCCATCAGTCTGGACAATTCCACAGACCTCACCATGAACAGCTTTCACTGGGACTGCTTTCTACCCAAGAAATCTCTGTGAAAGCACAGCTGGAGACCACTGAGGGCAGTGGAAATATTGAGGTTGGGAAACCAAAATCTCCCAAGGCAACCCAAAACCCAAAATAAAAGCTTTAAATTTAATTTCCCACACCAGGAATAAACCATGGTGGGGAAATACTAAATCTCTTCTATTTTCTGTTGGCCTAAAGCTTCAGTGTTTACAATAATGCACACATGGTAAACAGGTGAGTAGGAAAATTACGTTTGTTAGCCAAAAGTAGTCAAATTTAAATGTAAATACTTGGGGTTATCACATATTTTACATATATATTTAACACTCATCAGTGTTGTCCATATTAGCTACGGCTCGGGACATAAATTAGGAAAACAAAAAAGTGTTTGTTTGCTTTATAGATCAGTTGTATGCTATTATTAAGAATAAATCTGAGGCTCTTGCTAGCTAGCTAGCTATGAAGTGTGACATTAAAAGAGAGGTGGTTAAGGTTAGGGTAAGAGTAGTGGGAAGGCTGCATTTTGTTACTTATGCTAATGCTAAGTTAGCGATTAAGTTAGCTAATGTTTGCTTTAAGTATGACATTAAAAGACAGGTGGATAAGGTTAGAACAAGGGTAATGTCAAGAGTCACATTTTGTTAATTATGCTAATGCTAAGTTAGCGATTAGCTAATGTTAGCTTGAAGTATTACATTAAAAGACAAGTGGTAAGGGTTAGGAAAAGGGCAATGGGGGGCTGCATCTTGTTACATATGCTAATGCTAAGTTAGCAGTTAGCTACAGTTAACTTGAAGTATGACATTAAAATAGAGGTGGTTAAGGTTAGGATTAGGGTCATGGGAAGGCTGCATCTTGTTCCATATGCTAATGCTAAATTAGCGATTAGCTAATGTTAGCTAGGAATGACATTAAAAAAGAGGTAGTTGAGGTTAGGTTAAGGGCAATATAATGAACGTAGCCACCGTGACATCATCCATTGGTTAGTAAACTGCTGTTTTGAAGCCTTGAGTTTGGCATTTTGGCTGTCGCCATTTTGGATTTTTGGACCCAGACATGAAAATATATGAACATTTTTGAACGAGAGGGCGGAGCTGTGGAGGAGTGAGTAGAAAACTATGCACGCCCACCTACCGCAACCTGACTGAACGCACGCTGCACCCAGCTTTGCTGTGCTAACAAAGTAAGCTTCCATAATTCGAGGTAAACTTTAGGGCAATGGGAAGGCTGCATCTTGCTACTTATGCTAATGCTAAATTAGCGATTGGTTAATGTTAGCTTGAAGTATTCCGTTAAAAGACAGGTGGTTAAAGTTAGGATAAGGGTAATAGGAAGGGTCACTATGGCAAGCTGTTTTAACATTTAATCGCTAGACTGGATATTCATTACTGATATCTGCAACATAATTTTGCCTAGTCAAAACTCTTCAAGATATCTGTAATTAGATTTTGACTAGTAAGATTCAAACTATTTTTGCCATTCATGTGTATGGGGTTTGTCATTATAGATAGGCCTATCTCCAATGTAGTTGCGGATATCTACAATTGTTATTTCAGATATCTGCAACTGAATTGTAGATATCTGTAATTCCAGTTTGAGATATCTACAATTTAATTTTGACTAGTCATAATTCAAGTTCAAGATATCTTTAATTATCATCAATTGAAGATATCTACATGGTCCTTTCTAGATATCTTGAATTGAGTTTCAGATAGTCAGAATGACGTTGTAGATATCTTGAATTTGAATTATGACAAGTCAAAATGACGTTGTAGATATCTGCAACTGAATTATGACTAGTCAAAATGATATTGTAGATATCTGCATCTGAATTATGACTAGTCAAAATGACGTTGTAGATATCTCAAACTGGAATTATAGATAGTCATAATGTAATTGTAGATATCTATAATGACAAACCCCATACACATGAATGGCAAAAATAGTTTGAATCTTACTAGTCAAAACTGAATTACAGATATCTGTAACTGTAGTTTTGACTAGTCAGAATGACGTTAGAGATATCTGTAATTCAGTTTTGACTAGTCAGAATGATGTTATAGATATCTGTAATTCAGTTTTGACTAGTCAGAATGACGTTAGAGATATCTTAAATTAAAATTCATACTAGTCACAATGACATTACTACTAGTCAAAATGACATTATAGATATCTATAATGGTAATTCCGGATAGTCAGACTTAGCGATTAAATGTTAAAACGGCTTGTCATAGGGTCACATCTCGTTACTCATAATGTGAATGACATAAACTGGAATATTGCTACATTTGGTCTCATGTAATCACTACAGTGTAGCATCATAGCAGGATTCAAACAGTTGTTGGTGGATTTGTAGGGCAGCTATACTTCTCAAATTTTTATACACCAATTATATTTCATGAAATACATTTTTATTTGTAATATTACTGTTTATTCTTGTGATTTCTATGTTTAATTTGTGTATTAATTAAATAGTTAATATGTTACAAAGAGAAATGTAGCAGTTTTGCATTGAGTATGAAAACGAAAGGCAGTGCTTTTACTCCCCATTCATTGTGAACACAATTTTTTTTTAAAGCATGCATGCACATGCACACTTCAATCATGTGTTTTATAACATTAACGTCAAAAAGCAAAAGTGTAATGTGCCTTTTCACATAAATACGCCAGAAATGCTCTTTAAGTATATTACGTATAATCAAGATTCTACACTGGAAATGTGCGCAGTTGGATTGGACACCACACCATCAGAGCTCATTGTAGCTAATGTATGTCAACATCAGTGTAATCAACATCTCTGAATTGAACGATTCAGTTTTGAATCGATTTTGCAAAATTGGATTTTCAAAGCAAAAAGGAAATTACCGAGACCTCACCCTAAACCAACCTACATCAACAAAAGGGACAAAAAAGTGTTTCTGAATGGACTTGTACAAGATAAGATTGGCTATACTGTAAATGATAAACTAAAGTGAAGAAAACTGTTGTTATATTTGAATCCAGGTAGAAAGACAACCACCACTCAGGTGCCACTGAGCAAGACACTTAACCCACTTAATGTAGCTGGATATTGTCCAACTGTTAGGTTGCTCCCAATTCCGTACTGTGTGAAAAAGCAGCCTGTTGCTGAGACAATTCTGAGCCAACCTTTCTGGACAAGTATTTGAAGATCTGCATTTCTCAGGAGCTCATAATAATAGTCATAAACTTTATTTATACAGCACTAGAACACATTTTAACAAGGCTACAAAGTGCTTTTTACTTGTTCAAGAGTACTTATTATTTCAGCCTGCTCCTAACATGTAGGTGGCTGTGAGTGCCTTAGGTATGGATCCATGCTGCTATGGTGATGACACTCTAAGTGGGGCTTTGTTATGTTGGGTCAGCTTGTGTCACAGCCTCTGGCACTGGGTCATCAGGTTCAAGAACAAGCATGCTAATAATGAGCGTATAAGAAAAAACACACAGTGCGGTGTCATCCATCTTTGTGTGCACTCTGTGTGGTTCACGGGGCGGCGCAAATGCTTTCACTTGACAGATGGTCATCAACATGTCTCTCTCTGTTTTCATGTTTGAAGTCTTTTCTGTCAGCTGATTCACAAAGGCGAACAGGGAATGTGCACATGTGGGCTGCTGTCATTTCAAAATGAACTTACTGCATGAACATCAGTGTTTAAATGAATGATGTTAAATGCAATCATTTTGATGTTTGTGTTGATTTCTGAGGAGCTCAATTTGGCAACATGATGTCATCTTTTGAAGGTTTCTTATTTACACTTTTACTTCAGTGTAACAACATTTCTGTCTCTAGCATTGTTAATGTGTCTTTCAGGCATGATTATGAGACAATGGGCACCAGGGCACAGATTTGAAAAAGACCCACCACCTTTCCTACATAGGAGCAAGACTTTGAGGTGGGTTTGCCTCTTTTCTTGTTGTTGTTTTGCATATCTTTTTAGGTATTTTGTGACTCTTTGAGGTCATTTTGTGTGTCTCTACAGTTCCTCTGCATCTCTTTTGTGTTTCTCTGAGGTAATGCAGTGTCTCTTTGTGCTTGTTTTGTCCCTCTTTGTGGTTATTTTGTGTCCCTTTGCATCTCTCTGTGGTCTTTTTGTGTCTCATTGAGGTCATTTTGTGTGTCTTTGTAGTTGGTTCGAGGCTCTTTGTGGTTGGTTTGTCTCTTTGTGGTTGTTTTGTCCCTCTTTGTGGTTATTTTGTGTCTCTTTGCATCTGTCTGTGGTCTTTTTGTGTCTCATTGAGATCATTTTGTGTGTCTTTGTGGTTGGTTTATGTCTCTTTGTGGTTGTTTTGTCCCTCTTTGTGGTCTTTTTGTGTCTCATTGAGGTCATTTTGTGTGTCTTTGTGGCTGGTTTGTGTCTTTGGGGAATGTTTGTATCTATTTGCAGTTGGTCTGTGTCTCTCTGTAGTCATTTTGTGTCTCTTTGTTGTTTTCTTCCTTTTTGTAGTTATTTTGTGTCTCTCTGCATCTCTTTGTGGTCTTCTGTTTCTCTGAGGTAATTTTGTGTCTCTTTGTGGTTGGTTTACACCTCTTTGTAGTTATTTTGTGTCTCTTTGCATCTCTTTGGGTGTAATTCTGTCTCTTTGCAGTTCCTTTGCATCTCCTTGTGATCTTTTTGTGCATCTCTGAGATGATTTTGTGTCTCTTTGTGGTTGCTTTGTCCCTCATTGTAGTTATTTTGTGTCTCTTTGCAGCCCCTTTGCATATTTTTATGGTATTTTGGTGTCTCTTGATTGGTTGATTTATGTCTCTTTGTTGCTGTTTTGTCCCTTGTCTGTTGTTGTATCTCTTTGTGGTCATTTTGTGTGCAGGTGAAGACCAGGGGGCTCCCTAACACTTCGGGCTGTTGGACCTGTGTTCGGTAGGTCTGTTCAATAATTCAGCCTTGCTTTTAGCTCTTATTTTATGCAGTTACATTGTTTTTATTTGAACAAGCCGGTGTATATGAGGCCATGTCTGTCAGTTTGATGTTCCTCAGCCTCAGTGGCTGCTTTCTTCAGTTTGCTGACATCCTGATAAAAACAAGGAAACCTATAACTCTCAGCTCCCGTCTTATCTTGTCGATAATAAATCATCTTGGTTAATGTTTTACATAGATTTTAACGACCTGGACCTGGCCTGGATACTTGCATTGCTTGGCTGTTGGTCAAACCCTGTTTTCTGGTTATCTTATGATTAAGAAATTTCATGTAATGCAGCTGCTGTGGTGCAAGGAGCAGATCTCTGGTTGGACCTGACCTCACAGCAGTGGAATGTATTCTTTGTGATAAAAATATAAAAATGGGAAAACAAATCTTGTTTGTGATGGCAAGTGATGAAAATATTGAAATCCCTGTGGTTCCTAATGGCATGGTGGATTTCCATGTTTGGCTTCTTGTAGCAAGGACTGGCAGATTTTGGCAGATTTTGCCAGATAGCAGTCACAGACAGGTTGGTGTGGTGAGAGAGCTGCTTGCCATACATGTCCTCCTCTTCCTGAGTGAAAGTGTCGTTTATTCATGCATTAGCCCCTGAAGACATGACACCAAAATGAGACTGAATGTATAATTTGTGAGGTTCAGGTGTTGTTTTGCTTCCCTGCTTCATTGATGGGACAATTTGTCCGCTGAGCTGCGCTGATTGGTCCTGAGCAGCGGTGATGTCACCGCCTGCTTTGTTGTACCGGCCGG
This sequence comes from Epinephelus lanceolatus, assembly GCF_041903045.1. NCBI lineage: Eukaryota > Metazoa > Chordata > Actinopteri > Perciformes > Serranidae > Epinephelus > Epinephelus lanceolatus. The sequence goes on along the minus strand of NC_135754.1, from coordinate 21,901,993 downwards.
TGCAGCAGCTCGCTCAAAGCTGAGAGCGAGAGAGAAAATCCAGATGGAGTTGGCGCGCGACGGGAGAAGAGCTGTGGCTCGTGCGACAGCCACACACTGGAAAGGCTGCCTTGCACTGCCTTGATGAACTCGACCTGGTCCCGCACACAGCGCAGCAGCCCGTCATGGGGGACGGTGGCGCGTCCTCGCCGGTGAACTTCCAGAATGGCACGGGGAGCGAGGCGTCGGACGCACCGGACTCCGCTACTGCAGCCGCGTCCGAGCAGTGGATGGCGGGGATGAGCCTGGTGATGGGTTTGATCGTCCTGGCTATTGTGTTCGGGAATATCTTGGTCATCGTGGCCATCGCCAAAACGCAGAGGCTGCAGACCATCACCAATGTGTTCATCGTGTCCCTGGCGAGCGCGGACCTCATCATGGGGCTGCTGGTGGTGCCGTTTGGCGCTGCGCTCGAGGTGCGCGGCTCCTGGCTGTATGGCTCCTTTTTCTGCGAGTTTTGGATCTCCGTGGATGTCCTGTGCGTCACAGCCAGCATCGAGACCCTGTGCGTTATCGCCATAGACAGGTACGTGGCCATCACCTCGCCTTTCCGCTACCAAAGCTTGTTAACCAAAGCTCGGGCCAAAACGGCGGTGTGCGTAGTGTGGGCTATCTCCGGGCTGGTCTCCTTCCTCCCCATCCTGATGCACTGGTCCCGAGACAGCGTGGACACAGCCTGCTACGAGGACCCTGAGTGTTGCGACTTTGTCACCAACAGGGCATATGCCATCTCCTCATCCATCATATCTTTTTACATTCCTCTCTTGGTCATGATATTTGTTTACGCCCGCGTGTACAGAGAGGCGAAAATGCAGCTGAGGAAGATCGACAAGTGCGAGGGCAGGTTTCACAACACCTTAACCGGACTCACCTCCAAGTGCAAGAAGAGGCCATCTAAAATCCTGGCGCTCAGGGAGCAAAAGGCGCTCAAGACGCTGGGCATCATCATGGGGACGTTCACCCTGTGCTGGCTGCCCTTCTTTATAGTCAACGTGATGCGGGTGTTTTGCGCAGAGGTGGTGGACAAGGACCTGTTCGTTTTCCTAAACTGGCTGGGCTACGTGAACTCAGCCTTTAACCCCATCATCTACTGCCGGAGTCCGGACTTTAGGAAAGCTTTCAAAAGGCTGCTGTGTTGCCCGAGGCAAGCCGACCGCAGGCTACACATCAGCTCCTGCGATCTGTCCCGGTGCTCCGGAGGATTCGTGTCCGCTCTGGAGCCCGGCACGCTGGGGCTGTGGTCAGATTGCGCCGGGTTGGACAACAGTGACAGCAGCCTGGTGGGGACCAAAAAGCTGTCTCACTCTGAATCACAGCTGTGAAGGAGACACTAAAACTTTTATCATGGTGGATTACAACAGCTTGGAGAAAAAGGATGGTGATAAAAGCGGGAGTTGAGCTTCTTTTTGGAGGGGAAAGGTATGCGCAACAGTCGCACCTTGGATAGATCCGATTTTATATCTGCATCAGAAGTCAAACATCACCAGAAATGTATCTGAAAGCCATACTTTTACAAACGCATCAGGACCAATGCTCCTTAGGAGATAAGCAAACCTCTCCAGGACAGTTCAGTGTATAAGAGATGATCCAATTTGCTGAAAAAAAATGACCCTGACAAATTTATTCAAGTGGATCTGATCAATCATAATGGGTGCTGCGCTTATATTCAATGAATTGACGCTCCTTTTACAGGGCGCGCGCTCCTGTTTGTTGTTTTTGTTTATTTTTATTTTATTAGATCAGCAGTTCTGCGCTATGCTGAGGATGATAATCTAATCAGGGGGAGTGGATATCCTTTACCTTAACCCCAAGTTCGCTATGGGTCACAATCCATTCTTAAAATGACCGCTCAGGCGCACTGTAATGAACTGGTTGTTATTTAAAAAAGCATTGGACATGAGCGATGTACTGTATCCATGTCGTGCCCACAATGTGTTTTTACCTCACAGCTATCGGTAAGTGCAATTTGTACGACAGGTATTTGTTTATATTAAACATTGATGTAAGATAATGTATTTATTCCGCGCCGTCTTTTACAACTGAAGCAAGTGAATGTGGGGCGGATTCCCACGCCCTCTGTACAGTATACTGTTGTATAATGCGGTGTTTAGTACTGAAGTGAGGAATTTGAGCCTCTCTCTTTGTCTTTTTCTCATTTAAGCTTTACATGCTGTTGTGAGGTGGTGTGTTGACTCCTGTGAAATAAAAGGAAGTTTCATTGTTAATTACTGTTTGGGCTTTATTTGGAATTTCGTGATGTTTTTGAAGTTTGAGCTCGCACAGAAACCCACATCAACCTGCAGTAATCATTTCTTTCATCCTGTTTACTTTCTTTCATTCACAAATAATTTACAGGGATGAAAATAAATGTGTGTAAATGTCAACAACAGGACATCTAGAGGCAGGGGCGTGTCTAGGATTTGAGGACACTGGGGGCTCAGCTTGAATTTAAGGGGGCCCGGGGGGATCTTTAATGCACTTTGGCACATTATATTGGGCTGAATTTGGGGTTAATTGTAACAGGTAGAGGGTATAGCTGCAACACTTGCTGGAAAAGTCTGTTTTACACAATTAATTCAATACAATTCTGTCTGTATACTACAAGTCTCCATCTACATCAGGGGGAAGGATAGGCAATGGTCGGACCGAGAGTTTTTGAATTTATGAATATTGACAAGACTGTGAAACCATGTCAATAAGATACCTGACAAATTAAAAATACAAACTATTTCATTTAACTGAGGACATGAGTTCAAAATGAGCATCAGTTTAAAGTGCAAAAACAAAGAAAATGCGCCCTGTTGGGTCGAAATTTTATCAAGCCTCACTAACACTTGCTGGGAGTTGGTTACATATTTCAAAATGGCGCTAAGTTTTAGGCAACAAGACAGTTGTTAAGATGATATATGGTTAGATTTGGTGACTTACATAGACAGCTCAGTGATCAAAAAACAAGTATGACAAAGGAACTTATGTCGGCTGAAAACACTTTGTTGCTGAACTCTGCTGAAACACGTCCTGTTGAATTTCGCGCGTCACTATTTGGCGAGACGCATGAAAAGGATCCTGTGTAACCACATAAAAAGTCCATGTTACAATTTACAGCTAAGCTTACCATTTAAGATTTTTTTGATCACTGAGTGCCATTTTAGGAAGCCAGCATGTAATTTTTATTTTATGACATATTATACAAGGACATTTTTTATTACTTTTCTTATGACATACATGACTATGAATTTTTTAACGACATTTTTCAGACTTTTATGAGGTTTTTACGGTACTCTAACACTTGCCTAAAACTATCATGTCAGTGGTATACCTAACAGTCATATTACATTCCAGTTTCCCACTTTTTAAAGTAATAAAATAGAGCGACAGTAAAGTGTTTGACATTTATTGTACGTATCTACAGCAGCTAAGCAACGACTTCTGCTGGGGTACGGCAACACCACATGGACAAACCACACGCAGAATTGCAGTAAATCATAATACTAGAGCTAGTGGTAATAATAATGGCAATTTGTTAACTGTATTTATGATTATGACTACATTTGCTAGTGATTATTTTGCACGTTTTTTGTTTTTTTTTTAGTTTTTATCATTCGAAGCCTCAGTATATATTAGCTATAATTACCACCTGGTGTTAAAGCCTTTGTGCTGGTTGAGGCTGCTGAGAGCAGCTGAACCTGATTTGCATCTTTGGAGAGATAAGCCATGAAAATCAGATTTTTAAACAATGGGTTTTATGCACATTCATGCAGAGTGGATTAATATGGTTTCCCATCAGTTGTTTAAAAGTTCAACTAACTTTATTCTCAGTTGAACCCTGATCAAGGTTCATTCATACAGCACATGTGAACACGTGCGTTAGTGTACAGTTCAAATGCTGAAACAACTGAATTATGTTCGGATTGTGGTAATGATGAATCAATCATGAATCAATTTCAGAAAAAACAGTATTTCTATTGATTACATTTTTAAATAATTGTGGCTTTTTCACATTCAAATTTAACTAGAGGAGTGAATTTGTTCAATGTAAGTACTTGTAGGTGCATTTTACCCCAGTTTAATATGTTGGACATCATAAAATACAAAGAATTGTGTGATTTCTAACATCTCCAACCAATCCACTATTTTAAAACTTGAAGGATCTACTCCAGAGATCCAGTATTGCACATCCATAAACTTGGGGGATCCATATGAGACAGATTGTGCAACATAGGCCAAAATACCCTGACTTCTAATATCCGATAAGGATGCAAAAACTAAAGACCAAGATCCACAAGAAGTCTCCACTTCCTGCTACTTATGGATGTATTTTTAGATCTGGATTTGGGACTCCAGGATGGCGCCTTTTCATTCCAATTGCTCACTTGGCGCACACACTAATTAAGTTTCTTGCTTCCACATTTACTTCAGCAATATGTGGCCCACTGAGTATGTGCAGTAGTGTTTCTTACGCTCCGCTCACGAGTTCAGCCCATAGACTTTACCTTGTGCTGACGTGACAGATTTTTAAATCACTTTTCTTGGCTGGCTTAAAAATTCACGAAAAGAGTTATAATTGACCTTGTTTGCAGTTCGAGGTGTCCAGTCAACAGTTTTACCAACCTGGTCTCACTCCAAGGTCGTCGAAAACTGGCGTGTGTTCAGTGACTTCCGGCGTCAGACACTGACGACAAAAGCTAGATACGTGACCAGTCATTGGCATTGTTTACAGCACTCAGCAGCATCATGGGGAAATGTGCTGGGACATCAACAAAAGTCAAGTGGTGGAAGTCCAAATAGGGCAAAGGGGAAGGGGTGGTAGATGGGTACACCTGCCCAAGTTTGGAGGATGGCATATGACTTGCAGCTTGTACTATCATACCTCATCTTCCCGTTTTAGCAACAACCTTCTATCTTTAACTTTGAGCACAAAATTAAGTTATTTGTCAAAAAATATTTGGCAGACAGCGTGGCCAAATAACAGTCATTCATTCATTTTGCGTATCCTAATCGGGGTCGCGGGGTTGATGGAGCCTATTCAAGCTGACATTGGGCGAGAGGCAGGGTATCACAGGGCTGACACATAGAGACAGACAACCATTCACACTCACATTCACACCTATGGACAATTTAGAGTCACCAATTAACCTGCATGTCCTTTGACTGTGGGAGGAAGCTGGAGTACCTGGAGAAAACCCACGCTGACACGGGGAGAACATGCAAATTCAACGCAATGAGGCTCATACACCACCCATGGACTATTCCAGACAGCAGTCAATATCTTCAACCCTTGGCACCCCACTCCAGGTTCGAACCAGGAACTGTCTTGCTGTGAGGCAACAATGCTAACCACTGCACCACCGTGCTGGCCACTGTTACAACATGACTCAGAAAAGCAAAAATATAAAATAAAAAATGCCAAAATATACTGGAGGGGGGCTTTAAGAATGGATGATGTCATAGTGATGTCATCGGGGGGGTTGTCAGACAAATTTCCCTCCATAACCACAAAAAAAGTACAGTAGATTTCACTTAGATTTCACATAACAATCAAATGAATGTATCTTCTTGTTTATAATTAGGCCAAATGTTGTTTGTTTTGTTTTATTTCCAGCTCTCAGCTGCGTACAGTCTCATGCAGGAGCCTCTTGAGTATGCTGTTTGTTTACATTTTCCACAGGCCTCTCTCTGAAAGCCTCAAGAAGATGTTTTAGTCAACATCATGGCAGCTGGTGTTATGAAGTGACTCTGAGAGGAGAGGTTTCCACTTTTTTCAGGGGAATATTAATTAGCCCCTAAGCTGGACGTCTTTAAAACACATTAGGATGATGTGTTCTGCTAATGGTGCTCTCCCAGAAGGGCCGAGTCACACATTTCAATTAGACCAGAAAAACTGAATGGAACTGAGCTCAGCTGTTTTGGCTAATGAACATTGTTTAGATATGATTGGCTGGAGTAATGTGTGTGAATGAGACTCAGCTTTTGGAATCAAAAAATTGACAAATAACAACAGCAGTGCAGCCAGAATCACTGATGGCCTTCTGGCAAAGGCCCACTTCATTATTAAACATTGTTTGTTTGGCAGGAAGTTTGTGTTTGGGCAGATTAGCCGTGGGCTCGCAGATGGAGGAGCTAATCAGCAGCTTCAAGAGTAATTGTTCCAAATTGCGTGTGTATCAGTGGACTTTTGGCCGGTCCGAGTCAGATTAACTGATATCACTGCGACCTCTGCGATAAAGGAGGTCACTGCTGATAAACACAGAGTTTACATTCAGAATTATGACTCAGTGATTCATCTGATGTGTATCACTGGAGCATTTGGTAGTCATTCCTTTAAAGGGACAGTTCACCCTAAAATCAAAAACACATAATTTCCTTCTTTCCTCTAGTGCTATTTATCAGTCGAGATTGTTTAGTTAAAGATAGAGACGTAGTTTCTAGTTTCCTGGGTCCAGACTTTGGAGTCTACCCACTCCACCAACCTGACTGATTCATCTGGCACTGTGACATGAAACAGCTCTTTCTGAGCTGAAATAAAAAAGACCAATGAGTGCTGCGGGGGGACTAATGATTAGCCAATCAGCACCACAGGTGGGAATAACCCCATTGTCAAGCTTTGTCAAGCAGTTTAGCAGAACCAATGAGACGTAAAAACATTGGCAACTGCTAAAGACAAGGTAGATGCTGCTTCCGAGGCCGAGCTTAGTCGACATGTGGTGGCTGTGTGTCAGAGGGTAGAGCAGGTTGTCCACTAATTGGACGATCTGTGGTTCAATCCCCGCTGCTCCAGTCTACATGTGAAAGTGTCCTTGGGCAAGATACTGAACCCCATAATGCTCCCAATGGCTGTTCCATTGGTATGTGTGAGTGTGTTAACGCTGTGTAGCAGGTGGCACCTTGCACAGTAACAAGGCCACCACTGTGTGAATGTGACTCATAGTGTAAAAAGCGCTTTGAGTGGTTGGAAGACTAGAAACGTACATTACAAGCGCAAGTCCATTTACCATTCTCAATATCCCCTTTGCTCCACTTTTAAAACCCTGGCAAACCGTTATGTTTGCATGGCTACACATCAGTGTGGACTGAAAATTAAGTTAGAGTCAGAAAGTTTTCACGTTGGGTATGACTGATTCGTATCATGCCTGCGTACGATTGCCCCCACTCTTCACTTCCTTGCCGTTCCCCAGAACAATTGTGTCATCATCTATGTGACATTTTTGCTGCACTACAGTGTAGAAAAGGACACCACAGATGGACACTGCTGCCCTGGGAACCGTCATTAGCAGGGAGCAGTCTGGCAAAGCTTTGCACCTGGACGCAGGAGGAACTCCTGCTGTTGGGCCCAGAGCCCTCCACATCCTGCCAGAGCTCCAGCTGCAGGTTGAAGGCAGCAGCAAAGATAGCAAAGATCTGGCTTTGTCCACAGCAGGCTGCACTGCCATCTGGTACAGAGGCTTTAGTGTAAAAATCCTTGCAGGTGCCTTAAATAGCAGCGCACACTGGTGTATTGGAACAGTTGGTGATCACACCTGATGCATACCATACTGGAGTACACATGAATCATACTCCTGACCACCTTTTCAAGTGGATTCCAGTACAGTCTGGTACTGTTCCCAGGTACAGTGCATAGTGTTAATCAAACAAACTGGACTTTGGGGTCAACGTATCTCAGATCCAGGCCTGGGTCCCTGATGTGAAAGCTGCCTCAGGCAGATTCTAGTGATTGGTTTGGGAAAATCTAATCTGTTTTTCAATGCTCTCACTGCAGAGGGGCTGCTAACTATGGTGGCTAACGGTAAAACACGATGGCCCTGTTTAGAGTCAGTGTTTGGTTTGGTCCATTCTGGGCTACTGTAGAAAAATGCTGGTGCAACATGGCAATATATCCCCCAAAATCCTACTCACTGACTTGTGTGCCCGTCTGTTTCTTGGCTGGGAGTCGTTGCCAGGCAACAAGCAGAGACTCCAGGAAGTTACTGCTATGGCCAGGCCATAGGCAGATTTTGTTCCCTTTGAACAGAGCCAGGCTAGTGGTTTACCCCCGCTACGCTAACTGGCTGCTGGCTGCAGACACGTAATTAGCACAGTATCAATCTTCTCATCTAACTCTCTGCAAGGACATGTAAATAATAAGTGTATTCCCCAAAATGTGGAACTGTTCCTTTAATTCTATTGCATTTGCTCCTGTTCAAATTTGGTCATTTTACATGGACTTTGGAGACATTCCACGAGACCAGGTGCAAGTCCAGGTGCAATCATTCCCCATGAAATCTCCATATTCCCAGACGTTAATGCACCAACGAACTAATTCAAACGTGGTTTCACAGAACAGAATGACATTTTTCCATGACCTTCTAAATCACCAGGTCCGTGCTGCACAGAGACTTAAAAGGCGTGTCTGGAGCTCTTTCAGATCCTCTCAGGCAACAGGTGTGAGGTTTCATTCAGCTATTACATGGACATCCAGATCATGGATGTTGTCTCTGCCAACCGCCGCCTACTGCCATCTGTACTTGATTAAAGACCGACACAAACATCAAAATCATCAAAGGGGAATCAAAGACATTCAGACTGTGAGACGTCTTTGTGAATTAATAATCTGCTTCCTAAACGCTACTGTGATATTGATTCTAAGCCACATTTGCTTCATGATAATTTTTAAGCCTGTAAATGCTGATTTGCCGTGTACAAAGAAATATGATTACAAACTTGATACTTTAAAAGGCACTGCAATGCTGTCGTTTCTTTCAGAAGTGGTTTGAGGGGAGGGTGTACCGAAGAGAAAGTACAAAAACGAATTTTTGTAAACCAGAAATGTCAGCACCTGGAGGTAATTACTGCTGATTGCTAATGATTACAACATTATCAGATCCAAATAAATGTGCTAATTCCATGCAACAGGAGCATACAAGTCCACCTTTGCACACCTTAGCCACTTTTAAATAATTTAAACTATTTTGTTTGATTAATTTAAGTGTAGTTAACATCAATAAAATATATCTGTGTGTGTGAAACATGGTGGATTTGGGGTCATTTTAGAAGCTAATAGGGGAAAAGAATTTCACATTTTATTTATGAATGTACAGCATAGCTAAATGACAACCATGAACTTGCGGAGACCCTGGAGCTGGCACATGCCCCTGATGCCAAACACTGATAAAACTCAACTTCCATTGGCTAATAATTGCCTTGTAACCCTGTAAGATTAAATTCCCCTGTGATTCTCTCCACTCTAAATCACGCTGAGAACGTCGAGGTGTGGTGCCAAAAGCAGGTGCTACACTTCATGTGTCCATCTGTTTGGATTCCCATGTGAACTTGGCGCTCAGTGGGCTCCATCTGCCGTGCTTTGGCTCGCTTCGACTGTCGGGGCGAATATGGTCAGTCACGTTCAGCATCTTTTATAATGTCATTTGATGTTGGTGCACTTAAAGAAATATTAAGTATGGAACTCAGCGTGACTGGGTTACATAACTTCCTTTAGAAACATTATTATTCAGAATGCAGCAAAAGGGGTTATGGCGTTTTCTCTCTGGCTCACTGGTTTCTCATTCCAAACTCGATACATTTGGCAGAGTCTGAACACTGAAGCACTGCGGCTCCAAAAACCTAGTCCGACTGTCTTTCCAAATTGTAACTACGGGGTGCCAACCTCACGAGTCTTGACCTTTCAATAAGCTGATGATTCAGCGTCAGATTCTGTGTACAGGATGTGAACGTGTGCCAAAAGTGATAGTCATTAAAGGAGTAGTTTAACATTTCTGTCTGAGAGTCAGATTAAAAGATACCCGTCTGTTGAACATGAAGCTATAGCCAAGATATGGCTAGCATAGCGTAGCATTAACACTGAAAACAGGGGGAAACAGCTAGCCTGGCTGTGTGCAAAGTAAGGATGTCAGTTAAATGTTAATTGGTAACCTGCCGAAAACATTGTTAAGTATGTTAGCTCTGTTAGCACCACTAGCTGTGCCATCATGACTTGTGTTGCTAACATGGTTAACAATTCTAAGGGGGATTTGCGGATCAAAATGAAGCCCCTTTCTCACCAGGGCTACAATTGGGTGACCATCATGTTTCCACAGCAACACCATCCCACCACCGGGACAGCACAGGGTGTAACATACTGACAGATAAGAAAAGTAGCAAAGCTCCCATTGGTGTGTGTGTGCCTTATAACTTAGCTAGCATGCAATGGGGCCCATTGTAACTACCTTATGCCACTGTGACAGCACTACCAGCGGCAATCGCAGAATGAGCACTGCTCCTATCTGACCATGGTGCTGCACAGTGGAGGGGTCCATGTCATTGGTTCGACAGCCCATTGGTTCAACATCCCATTAGTCCGACTGTCCGCGGTGCTGAACGGCTCGCGGCGGGCGTATGGTGCGCCGCGATCAGCTTGAGGCGGAGCAGGCTCACGGCTTATGTGTTTGTCACTTTCTTTTTCATTTTAACCCACACCATGATCTTTTCCTGACCCTAACCAAGTGTTTTTGTGCCTAGACCTAACCAGACCTTAACCACAGGGCACCATGATGATTTCGGAACGGACTTCGGAACAATGAGTTTAATATGGTCGGAACAATGGGATGTCAAACCAATGGGCTGTCGAACCAATGGGCAGTTCCCACAGTGGAGAGCTGGCCAAGGTCAGCCCTCTGTCAGCAAAACAAGAACCTGACGAGGGTTGTGTGCCAAACGATTTTCTGGTCAGGTGCAGTGACCTCATGTGTTTATATACAGCTTATCTTTGGATAGAACCAGGCTAGCTGTTTCCCCCTGTTCCCAGCCTTTATGCTAAGCTAAGCTAAGCTAAGCTAATTGGCTGCTGGCTCCAGCCACATGTTACATAACAGATTTGAGAGTGATGTTGATCTTCTCATCTAACTCTTACAAAGTTTTCTTTCAAGTCCCCAGGCTGAGCACACTGATGAAAGCACGCATTATTATGAGGTTCACTTCTAACCCCAGGGTTTCTAAGTTATCTTCAGCTTGCAGAGATCTGACCACCATTATCACACGTGCAAGCACTTTGAAGTACAGATGTTTGCACTTTAGTCTTACTGAAACCTCTAAGCCTTTTGAAATCCTCTTTCTTTCAACGAATATTGTCAACAGTCCTGGCTGCTGGATTAACAGTCTTTCACACATCGGGGTTCAAGAGGTGGACATGCACACGCGTGACGAGTGGCCTCACAGAGTGTTCAAAGCCCTCTGTAAGGCCAGGCTGAGACTAAAAGGGGGAAAGTGCCCTTTTGCAAGCCCGCCAACTGATACTGGGGTTTTTACCCCTCATCGTAAATGCCACTGTGCCCCAGCGGGAAAACAACACCGTGGTGCATTAGATCTCCCGCACCTTTAGACCAGCTTGTCAAAAAGATAAAGCAGAGGTATACAGAAGTGCTTAGCGACATGTAAGTGCAAATGCACAGGGGCGTTGTTATGTATCAGTCATTTACGGCAGACTTTATTCTTGTTATTTAACTTTTTTGTCTTTTTTCTGTTTTTCATTCTTGGTAGACATTGCTACTAGTTATTTGTTTTTATGCACTTTTTTCATCATTTTATTGCGATTGCTATTTTATATTTTTATCCTTCTAGCCCATTGAATGTGAACTTAGGGCACTGCTGTAAAAGCACTCAATGCTCAGTCAATTTTCCCTGAATAAACAACAGTTTGATGAAAAATAAAAATTCTCATTCTGCAGAAAAATGGCCCTGTGACTGATATATTATATATATATGACGTTATTAGATTTATACTGATGCATCAATGCATACAAAACTATTTTACATTATAGCCACTTTATATACAGTTAAGTAGTTTTCATTCTTGAGGTCGGGCCGTATCCAAGGGGTCACATGGTAAATCTGAGGGGTTGTGACAATTAATGGGAGAGGAAGTTTTATTAAACATATTTTATTCATTTTTGGTACATTTATTTAATCCTTGATTTCTTTTGTAATGGGAAATTGAATTAAATAATTTATTTTTTTGTGAGGGGTTTAGATTATTTTTTTTAATTTCAAACATGCTAAAAAATAAATATAATAAAACTATAAATACAATAAAATTATAAATAAATATATGAAAAAAAAACCATGTTACCCCTTTAAACCTATACAGTAAACAACATTAGTTAACAGTAGTCATGTCCAAAATTGGATGTAGAAAGAAGCGAATACTTATCAAATCCTACCTCTTATTTATATTTTATCAGTGAACTTAATATTAAACATGAATATTCAAACTTTACTGCCTCAGTGTTGATCACACACACCTCAATCAAATCAATCAAACGCAAACCCTCCCCCCAAAAAACAAGAACAGATGAATCAGAATTTAAGAAAAAATGTTTAAATGTGTTAAATGTTTCACATGGTTTCATTTCCACATGACACTAGTTCCTTTAAATTAACCCTTTTGACAGTAATACAATAATATTTTGCATTAGTCCTCCACTTAAATCATGACGATACCCTTAATTAACAGTTTATTTTTTGCTCTGTGCTTCATTTAAACTGTTTTAAAGTCAGCCAAATTAATAAATAATACTTAAATTTTGGTGCTTATAATTAGATAACAAGGCAAATGGTTAATATTTTCATCAAAGAGCTGCATTCGGTAAATATAGTGTAGTAAAAGGAACAATATTTCCCTCTGAAATGTAGAGGGATAGCAGCATTAAAAAGAAATAAAACGTATTTTGGGCTTGGATACATGTACTTAGTTACCTTGAACCACTGCAGAGCAATGAAGCTGAACACAGCCTGTTTAAAGACCTTCATCACTCTCAAGGCTCAGGTGCTGCCTTTGTTGCTGACTCTTTGCACTCAGCACCGATCCAAGGCAGCGACTGTCCGCCTCCAGCATAAAGACACAGGCGACAGCTTCTGAGCTCTGGTTTGAGCATGAAACAAAATACATCTCATTCATAAATCCATTCACAAAATGAATGCGCTCTGCTTAAACCTGCAGCCCCGCACATATTTCCATTCATTACAAATCTGAATGAGCATGACATAATTTCAATTTGTTAATGTATCACAACACCGGTGGAGAAAATGACCCTTTTCAATTTAGAGGTTGAGGCGACGGCAGAGCAGGAGAGTGGCATACAATCAGAGCATTACCGAGATGCTCCACACGTGGGAGGGCTGATGTTTCTAATGGTATCTAATGATAGAGCAGATGGATGCATGAATATTCCTAATTAAATAAAGTCTATTTTTGTTCGCAACATTACAAAACACTTAAGTTAAAAGACAATAAGTGGACTGTAATAATTCTCATTACAGAGCCCCATCCATATTCAGATGTTTTTATCTTAATGTTGCAGCTGTAGCTGTGCCAGTCTCAGAACGGAGTAAACAGACACAGACTGACAAGAACAGAGCAGGCTTGTTATCTCTGCACCTTGTGAGCCACTGTCATGGTTTCCGCTGCGTCTAAAGGACACAGGCAATGCTTTATGAATTCAAGGGTGGTCATCTAGGCTGATAGGAGAATTCTTTATCAGGGAGCTAAAAATAGCCTGTCAGTAACCATTGGCCTGAATTGGATATCTGAACCTGTGTGCCGCCGTGCCTGCGGAGAAAATGGGAAATTTCACTCATACGTGACGAGAATGTCTGAGGAATCAAGTGTCTTGTTTTGCTGCTAAATTATGTATTGTTTTATGACAGGTGCTATCAGTTGGTCCGTAGGTGTTTCTCAGTGTCTTCACATGTGTGTGCGTGGGAAAGAGAGAGAGCTCATGCATGATGTGTGCAGATGGACAGGCTGACTGGGTATTGTTCAACAAAATTTTGATTCAAAAGAGAAGCACTAAATTCTCCACAGGAAGCAGTGCAGCGAAGATCTTTTTCCTTCCATGCACTCTCCTGTCAAAACCTAGCACCTACATTACCCACAATGCAACTCAACTGTTGACAGGAGGTTAAAAAGAGGAGACATCCAGGTGCTATATTACATCATATTATTGGGGTACAAGCGTGAGAAGTAAAATCTGTTCTGCACTTGCTGAAAGGCTCAACAGCTGGTGCACCATCATAGAACAGAGGATGATTGATTTGCTCACTGAGGCGTCCTCAGTTGACCTTGAATATATTTTACACGAAAAATAAAAACATGTGAAATGCAGACTGTGTTAAATTAATCTGCAAGTCATTACTACACTTTCTGGGTGTGAGAAAGAAGACTTGGGAACTCGAATTAAATGTTAACATGCAACACATCTCGTCTGTTTTCGTTCTCATAAGCGGAGCATCCCAAGAAAATGTTCTCAGGCTGAGTGCAAAGTGCACCTGAGTGGATGCCATTCCTTTTAACACTGCAGCTCCTGTCACACTGCACGTGTATTACACCTAATAGCTCCCATGGGGTCAGAGATTGTGACCCAGTCATCCTTGAATAACCTTGGTTGAGGAACCTGGTGTGTTATGCTAGTAGCAGCTAACATAGCCTTGAGCTGCTAGCCTCAAGCAAAGATGAAGAGTACAGAGGTCTGGTGAGCTCATTCTATTCTAACTCACAGTCCCCAACCAATGCTGACTCAAGTGACATCACTTGAGGCAATTTATCAGCTTTCATGCAGTTCTGAAGCCACAAAAGGCTTTACACAACTTTTTTCCCCCTACACAGATGTACTCCCTTAGACTTTATATAAGAAGTGAATGTAGTCTCTGGGTCTGAAACATGAAGCCATTGTTGACGTGCCTTGAACCTGCATTCTGTCTAAAGGCCAGCAGGGGGCGACTCCACTGGCTGCAAAAAGTCTACGGGTCTCATTCATGAAACGTGAGCAGAACGAATTTGTGTGTTAACTGTTCGCAGAGGGAAATTTACATGTATTTCAACATTAGGTACATCTACTTCTGACGAAATATTTCTCGTCATCATTAGACATTACAGTTTTATTTCCTGTCATGCTCCGTTATATTCACAATACAAAGATGCCTTTGAAACACGTATGTTAAAGATGACAAGAGATTAGACATGTAACATATTTAGTTAAATTAGTTTAGCAGATTTAAGCATCAGATTAGGGTTCTTGAAAACGTGAACAAGTTGTTTAAATCGACTTAATACAAAACTGGAAAGGGCTGCTCTGTGAATAAATAAAATGCCAAACCAACTCGCTCCTCCTCTGCACTCTTTATGCACCACAGCCCCAAACTGCATGTCATTTTTGTTTAATTAATCATCAGAGAAGCGACATGGGAGATGTAAACATTATTTCAGATTGAGTTTTGGTTTAGTAAGACCTGTGGACGTGGGAAAGCAATTCGACGTCTGTCTCCGCTCACACCGGGCAGCTGGTGAATCTGGGAAGAGCTTCCTATAGCTGCTGTTTTTGTGTGTAATTGTGCGTTTTTTGCATCAAATTTCATGTCGAACCATTTTTGTTTAACTATCTGGATGGTTCTTACAACAGAGGACACGGAGTTAACGGCACCTGTTGCCTCCTTACAGGCCTTTGATTCACCTGTCCCTGTCACATTACTAATAATAGAAGAAAATAAAATGTTTTTCACCTCAAAAACTTCAATCTCAATAAAGTTTTTTTTCTCTCTTTCTCTTTCTTTGTTTCCTTCATGTTTCCAGGTCGACAGGGTGCACCTGCCCATAGTAATTATCACCTCCATATATGGTGGGTGGTCACTGGCTGTTCATTGGGCGGGGATTTATGCTAATTGTTGACAAGTGGGAGCGCGCTGTCAGTTTACAGTTGATTGGCATTCATGAACATTCACACATGCCTACTATTAAATCCGAGTTTTCTGCAGCGTTCATGAATCCAGAGTAGGTTTTTATGTGCCAATCTACTCACAGATTTACAAACATTTCATAAATGAGACCCTATGCGTATAGTAGATGTCAATGAGAAAGTGACCCACTTCCTACTTGATTTATTACCTCAGTTAGCATTTTCTTGATGGGTTTATGGTACAATGGTATAATATAATGTTCATTTTGTAAGTGATGTCTCCATTTAGAGAAAAATACACAATAAAGCAGGGTATGCTTTAAGGTGCGGCTACCTCGTGATTGACAATTCACTACCACAGCAACCTGTCAATCACCATAGAGGTGTAGCATTGTGTAACCCTTCAAAACATCCACTTTCTTTTCATCCAGTCTATGAGTACTCCCTGTGACTTGCAAACAGACTCTGATGTATAAAATCACCACTTTAGCAAACTCCAGCTTCCCAAATTTGGGGATTCGCTTCTTACGTTTTTCTTATGTGACATAAAACTTCTTTGCATTTTGGTTTGTTGGTCGATTGACACAAGCATCTTAACACCTCTCCTCGGCATTTTTACCATTTGTTTTTTTTTTAACATTTTGTAGCAAACAAACATTTAACCGATTAAAAGATACAGCTGCTGCCCTGATGTGAACCACTTTTTCACCTTTGAAAGTTTTAGGTCATGTAACTCCAGATCCCCGAACAAACTAGGACACTTACACAAGATTAATGCGTTCATTGACACTTAAAATGACAGGCTGTGGAGGAAATCTCACCCTTGACTTATTTTCATTTGGATTTTTGGGAGTATTCCTCATAGCCTTGGGTTTTAAATCATCTGAGAGGCTGCCTGGTTTGACTGACAGCGGTGCAGTGATGTGCATGACCTCCAGCACTGCTGACACCGCTGCTTTTGAAGTGGGACCTAAAGCTGCATGCCACAAAGACTCACTGTGTGAGAGGTTATCTCTGCTTATACGTCATTGCCCTGTAACTGAAAAACAGAAACCTTAGCAAATGTTACTCTAAGTAAACAAAACAAAAACACAAGACATGAAACACTGCGGGAAATTCAAGAGAAATTTAAGACTCATCTCCTTTTATTCCCTGGAAACACCATATATACAAACGTAATCCAGAATCAGCATTTTTAAAAACATCTTATCGTAATTTTACAGAATGACATATTTACAAATGTATATTATAATCACAGTTTGAATATTCCACAAAAAAAAAGAGCGAGGAGGAGGGAATCATTGCACAGCAGGAGGAAAACAGAAAAATGACAAACTTCTCATTTAAAAGGAAACTTGGTGTTTTTCAACCTGATCCCTCTTTTCCCACATTTTGTGTCTGGATAACGAATGGGAACAACACATTGGTCCAGTATTAAGTAAGAATGCTGCAGCTGCGAAACAGGTTGCAATGTAACATAAATGGACAATTGCACACTGTCAATTTACGTCCAATAAAAGTGCTTGTTTTTGCCACTGACAGGCTCATTATTAGTTAATAGTATTAGTATTAGTATACGGATCCCTACAGAGATAGACCTTTTTGTTCAGCCAGAAACTGCCCCAAAGTTGCCATCGCCAATTCCACCAGACTCCATTTAAATAAAGAGTCCTTTTAGCGTGTATAGAACCAGAGTATTTTCCAAGCCAACTGGGTGAACTGAGGGTTTATTTCAACCAAAACCAGAGTTGGTGATTGTTAAAACAGTGAAAGGTGAACCAAGACAGCATTTGTGAGTTTTATTTTGCTTCTGTTGACTTCGAACAACGTGTGTTTTATGATGATAAAATTGCTGTGTTTTTTTAAATGGAGTCTGGTGGCTTTGGTGAAAGTGATTAAGAGGCTGTTTCTAGTTAAAGAAAAAGGTCTATCTCTGTCAGGAACCGTTCCATAATGCATAATATGAGCCTGTCAGTGGCAAAAAGAAGCACTTTTAGCAGACCTAAATTGACTGTGCGCAATTGCCCCTGTTGTTATACTGCAACCCATTTCACGGCTGCCGACTGCAGCACTCTTACTCAATACAAGACCATTTTCACAAACTGTTGTCTCCAGTAGTCACTTTGACACAGAAAGATGGACAAATAGGGTCCACGTTGAAAATGACCTAAGTTAACCTTTAACGTCACATTTTGACACTCACACATACTGAACACCATTTCTTCATACCCATATACTGACACACGATTCATTCATTCGCACAATGCTGCAGCATGGCTTCGTTTCAAGGCTGTGGAAATGTGTGAAATCTCGGCTCAGCGTGATTCTTACAGGTGTCACGCTGCGACAGAAACAGGAGAAGCGCATTAGCATGCCTCGGAGAATTATGAGGGCCTAATCAGGAAATCCAAATGCGGGTGTTTTGCATAGGTTGTATTGTGCTGTCCCAGAAACAGACTGCAAAACAACAACTGCTACGATTTGCATGTCATCAGCAGCAAGCAGCTTGTTTTTTTTCGCACTGTTTGAGATGCGTGAAAACACCAATTCATTTTGAAATAATCAACTGGCTCGATAGAAAAGGAAACCTAAATGTTAAGTAATAAAACTGCAACCTGACAGAACCTTTCAGAGCTTAAAGGCCACCGAGTTTCAATATCGAGGAGAATCAAGTTGTGATCTCCGGATTTGTTGTCCGTGTGTTTACATGCCGATCCCACGTTGCAACAAAATCAGCTTGGATGAAATAAAAGCAGAGGTACATCAAACAGAGAGAGCACGCACTGCAGCAACAGGGAGGCTTTAAGAACTCTGTGACCTCAATCCTGCAAACTTTCATCTCTATTCATGTAGTGGGCCATTTCAACATCGCCTCAGGGTGTATGGGAGAGGGATCAAGCTGTAACCATAAAGACCCATAAAAGCCTGGTTCTGATTGGGAAATAAAGAGATGGAGGCTTATGTTTTGTAGCAGCTTCTGCAGAGGCCGAGGAAACTTAGGTGGTGTGGAATCAAGCTGCGTAACCTTCATACTGTGTGTTTGAGAGTGTGTGCGACAGACGAAACATCTGTGAGTGTGTGTCTGAGTGGCTCTGGTCTAAATGCAAATTAAGTTTACACTTCTGGATGAAACAAACTTCACGGTCAATCCGGTAAAAGCCCATAAACCCTGACAGTTTAAGCACGTTCACGAGGTGTAAACACAAGAGCTTGAGAGGTTTTAAAAGAAAAAAGGCACACATGCGGCCATGCACGCAGACACACACAAGTTGAAACACTCAAACACCCGCACAGTCACATGTTGCACGTACACAAGCATAAAATTGGACATATAAAACAGTTTAGCGCAGACACATTCGGAACAACAACGAAAAAAAGACAAAATGAGAAAACAGAAAATCAATAAAAGGAACAGCATTGCACTTTGTCCCTGGATATATTTCTGTAGGTTCCATTGGCTTTCCTGAGCTACAGCTACAGATCTCCTGCCCTTCTGATTCTTCTGATTTACTTCACTGGACTCGGTGACAAAACAAAGAAAAACAAAAAGAAAAGCACGATACAAATACCTTAACATTCTTAGTTTTATCCTCCACCACCACCACTTGATCACTGTGCACACGGTGCAAAGAAAGTTTCTACAAGCTGGTAGCATCTCTGTGCCAACTGTTTGGAGCGAGGAATGCTTATGATGCTAACAAACCACTTTTGGGGAAGTTGAGACATAAACAGCTTTAGATGTTTGTGTCTGATTAAGAGACGCTGTTGCCAGTTGGTACTGAACAGACAGATCAGTGAAGGAGAGGTAAAAATAGTCAAGGTATTCATCATCTTAAAGGAATATGTTACCCACAAAATGGCCATGTGTGTATCAGTTACTCACCCTGTGTCTCCAGTGAATGAAGAATCCAAACAAGGATAACTGATAAATTGATGTTTAACAACCACAAAACTATATAAAACATCTGTTTACAAACTCTTTCACAACTTGTGCAGCATAATGCAAGTCTTATTTACCCAGTGGTATGCTCAGTGCTTCCCAAACACCTTAATATTTCCTAATATTACCTTCGGCATCTGAGTAACGTAAGTAGCCAAGCGTGTGCATTTGAACTCTGCTCTTGCATTCCATTGAGCAGAAGTCAAACACACGCTACTTGTCTGTGCTTGAAATTGTTTATGTAGAGTTTTAGTGTGTCAGTATCTGTGGTTTTAGAGAAAACATATGTTTTGGGAAGTACTGTGCGTATAACTGAATAAATGAGAAGTGGATTACACTGAAGGAGTTGTGTGAGAGTTTGTAAGCAGGTGTTTTGACATAGATTTGCTGTTGTTACACATGGTTCCCTTGTTTTTGGATTCTTTGTTCACTGTGGAGGCGTGCCAGAGAAAGTTGTTCTCGCAAATTCAACGTGAAATAGAGTGAGTATTAGATATACAAATGATTATTTTGTTGGTGAAGTACTCCTTTAAATTAAAAGCAAGGACCGAAATTCTAAAAGAAAGCTTTCTTGACTGAAACTGCACGATACTAAAAATAAAACTGGACAACCAGACAAATCAAACTTCATTTTGAGCAAACAAAAATGAAAATAAATTAAATATCACATTCAAAATGGCTAAACTTACGATCAGCTCTACGTTTCAACATTAAAGGAGCTGAATGCAACATTCGGAGCATATCGATGATTCAGAATCTGGGGTGGGATTGTCTGCACACGGCTGAGCCAAGGGCTAGCAGCTAACCGTGCTAGCTGCTAACTTGATAAACGGTGCTAACGACCGCAAAAGTGCCAACAGAGCTAAGGGTGCTGACCAGAGGGTGGTTCCTACGCTTCCACCACAATGCTGTTCCGTTATTAGCAGTAACCAGCATGTGAACGCATTGCAGGGTGAAGTTGATTAGCTAGCCGGTGGGATACACTTGCAGGGAATCACATGCACACACGGCCGGACTGTCTATCACAACATCAAACACAGAAGCTCAGACTACAGCACACTCAGAGGGAGCGTGACTTCATTCTCTGCTCAGGACGCCATTACCCCACTGTATCTTTACACAGCAAAAAGTTTGCTTCTATATTAATGCTCTGAATGTCGCATTCAGCGCCTTTAAAATGACATTAAACTTGTCGATTTTCTTCACTTTGACACAGCTTTACACTGGGATACTTCCACGCTGATAGCATAGTGCTGTTGGCTGCATGAAACATTACAAAGACCGTCTGCTTCCTTCAGTCTAGCACCGGTGTCACACAGATGGGGGGTGTCTGCTGATGCGAGGTACCTTGCTACACCAGCGTCTTCGTAAGTGCTGTGCAGAGCAAAAGCTGATGACAAATGCACAGGTGGCGTACAAGGTCCCCCAGCAAGCCAGAGCTGATCTGTTATTTTTTTTCTTTCTTTCAATTTTGCTTCTTGGAGTGCTGTTTAGTCAAGCTGAAGCAGCAGCTTTTCAAAAATACATTTGGCTTATTGGCAGACAGACATCAAGAGACAAGCAGCGAGAGCATGCTGGGCGATGATCATCTCATGTTTACTTACTGTTCTGGTGGACAGAGCTGTGAGGACACACAAATGTACCAGAAAACTGTCTCTTCTTTTTATAGGATTAATTAATTGGCATATCAGTGTTTGTCGTTTTGGGCAATTTCCCAGGTAGAATTTTGCTATACATTCATAATTATGGCATCTTCAGTCAATTAGTTTTTACAAGGCAGTCAGACTCTTTAAGCTTGGAGCAACTGGCCCGAGGAGTTTTATCTTGGCAAGGCTCAGGGGAGACGGATGTTAGCCAGAGGAAGATTAGATGTGTCGGAGGAGGTGGTACAATGTGGACGGAATAACAACAGCTCAAGTAAGTTCAGACACGTTCTCCATGTGGAAAGAGTTCAAGACGTCCTCCGAAAAGCAGCCTGAGGTGCTACCGGCTCTGACAACATTCAGTTTGCTCCTTCATACATTGGGAGAATCACTGTCGGTATGTCTCAAAATTTGCTGTCCCTTCAGAAATGGTGGGTTGGAGGTTCTTTAAGTTGTTCATTAATTTCCTTTCTCCAGCGACATGGTTGGGTCACTTCCTCCTTACTCCATCCTCAGGATCTCTCTGCTGTTTTATGAGCCGCTCGATCTCAGCCCCAAGAGTCTGCAGATTCTCCTGTAAAAGAGATTTAAGACTTTTAGACTTTAAATCACCATTTATGTGAGGATACATGAGAGGGACTGGTGTGCTCTGGCTGTGGATCAGCAGCAATAAAGAAGAAGCTCAAGCATCAGGGGTTTTCTTGCACAGAGGATTATGAGGCAGCCTCCTCTATCAAAGTTTGTACCATCTCCAGCCTTCCAAAATTCTGACAGGTGCCTTCACATTTTTCTGCTCTCCTCCAAGTGCTGCACTTGGAGGATTTCTGCCATTTGTAAGTGCTACAGCGAGATTACGCCAGCGTGGTGGTACTGATTGTAATCAGCACAGTGCACCAGGAGAGGCACTGCCAAAACTGCCAAAGAGGAATAAAACAGACATCTGTTTTTGGCTGAACCGCAGCAAAGCAGTTACCATCACTATAAACGTGAAAGAAAGCCAACAAGGTCATTATTAGCCTCCTTCTCCCTGCCGTTGGATGTTTAATATAGTTTTATCTTGCAAACGGGCACTTACAAACACCGTTGCCAGAGCCACAGTTGGTGTTTGAGAATGCAGCTCTATGCAGTTAGCTTTAGTAGTTTCTGGATCAACAACGCATAAGCAAAATATTCAACTATAGTAAGGTATACAACAAGCTACAAATTTCCATCACAACAAGCCGTCCCCTGAGCTCGGCAAATAACGTTGCTCTCTATGTGCAACCAGCTACAAGAAGTGTACACAGGGACCGTCTACAAAGTACAACACTGAAAAGAGATAACTTATGACATAACAGTTTCTCCAGGATTTCACTGGCTGTTTTTGGGGCTGTTACGGCCTGAAATGCCTGATTTCACCGCAGCTTTTCGAGAACACTGCGATGCATGTTGCAATGTTTATAGGTACTTTCTTGCAATGAATTTAAAGAGACAAGTGAAAATTGCAAAAATAGTTGAGATGCTGACATGGAAACTGGGCTTATTACTACAAGCATTAAGTGTTTCACACAGAATTAGAATCTATTTGTGATGGCGGGGGGCTAATCGCTGACGATCAGCTTTTGCTGCCATTCGACGCAGAGCTGAGGGACCGTGTCTGTGAACCGCTCTCCTCCTGCCCTCTCTGCTGAGCCAGCACAAGCTAACACAGCACCTCATGATCACATTACTACTCGCCATATTTTGCTACTTGGGTCAAAGCAGTGGTTAACATAAGCCGTTAATCACACACCAATACCAAAACGGCTTGAATCTGTTGGAAAACCTGTTGATAACAGTTGGCTGACGTTAACTGTGTGATGCTAACAGTCAGCCCTGTCACTGTGTGTGCGTGATCCTGTCGCAGTCACAGAGCTCCGATCCCACAGCAGAGTCTCATTATAAACACAGAGAGACAGAGGGGGGCTGAGGGAATCAATGCACTGCACGCAGCTCTACAATGAAGTGAAATTTTACCCGTTTCAAAGCAACAAACAGAATTTGTTTCGAGATGATACATGTGTTGTTCAGAGTAAACTTTGCGGTAAAGGTGCAATGATTGGACAAATTTGCAAGGTTGCGCAAACTTCACAGGGATTGGCTGAATTTGCTTTAATTGTCGTGACTGCAACATCCTGGAGGAACAGATAAAAATATTCAATAACCTCAATCCTATACAGTGTAATGTCCCAAAAATCACTTCACACACCAGTGGGCTTCTGTATAATTTTGAAGAATTTCTATTGGAAAAAATGACAAATAATTACACTCTTAAACAGCGTAGTGGCACCAAATCACTTCACACACATAACTGTTAGAACTCCTTAAATAAGTTGTTTGTAATTAAAAAAAAAAGAAAAAAGAAAAGTTTGTTTGAGCTGGTTAAAGCCACAGTGCACATGCACAAGATCAACCTCAGCCTCATTTTGAGACAGGAATAACCCTGAACATCTTCGCCTTTTTTCCAGCTATTTCTAAGCAGAAGTATTTTGAGTAGAAAACATCTTAAAGAGAACAAAAAAGGGCAATTAAAAGAATAAGTGACTTTACCTGTTTTAGTAATAAGAGCCAAAACAGTGCACAGAAATAAAGTGATTCTATTAATATTTCTTTAAAAAACTGAAAACAATCATCACAAGCTTGAAAATGGCCAAAGCTAAATTATCCAGCACAGTGAGTATGAAGCCTTTTTTTGGCTTTCTGAGAGCGTTTTGTTTTATTGTCATTTTATTGTCCTCAGGTTGAGTGTTTTTATATCATTACTTCCTGCTCACTGCCAATCATCTTTCATCCACAGAAAGAAAAGCTGCTGCCACAAAGTCCTCCCACGTAACAATTCATTGCTGCATTTATGTTTTTACGTAGGTTTCATAACAACATAAAGACAATGTGAAGGTGCTTGTTTGCAAAATATGAGTATATTATTAAAGCATCTAATGTGCTGACATGAACAAAAGTGCAAATGGAGCAAAAAGACAAAGAAGCAGTAACAACACACAAAGACAGGATGATAACACGTTTTGAGCATTTGCCTTGTTTATGTGGGCGCATCAGAATATTTTAATTTTTTATCTCTTTTATTTTTATGTTGGCCTGTTTGGAAGCAGTTTTTTCGCCCACTGTATTTGGCTTGGATCCAAGATATGTTTGACACTTTCCAGAAGGTAAAAATAGTGAGAAATAGGTCAGTTGTGTTGCAGCATGTACTGCACACTGATTGAGGAAACAGATACAATGGTGAATGGGTTGGAACTGATTCAAAATCTAGACCCATCTACTTTCATGACTCATCAGATGTGTACATACTCCAGCTGAGTGGTTAATGTAAACTTCTACCAAGTTAAATCTGGGACTGTGTATGTTTCAGGTAATGGAAACTAGTCTAGTGTGAATTAACTTTAATCTTTTAAATGCAGTTTCTTCATACATTTATTTGTTTGCGCCCTGTCATTTTCTGTTGTTGTTGTCTTTCAAATGCAATTTTAGTGTTTTCATAAAGTCTTATGTTTAAAGATCCAGTGTGTATGATTTAGTGGCATCTAGTGGTGAGGGTGCAGAACTGAATCTCCCATGTGTCTTGAGTATAGCGGAACTTAAGTGGCTGGTGCGAAAACAGAAATGGCCTTATCTAGAGCCAAGGTTTGGTTTGTCCACTCTGGGCTACTGTAGAAACAACAGGGCAGACTCCATGGGAGAGGACAAGGGGTCTCATTTATGAAACCGTGCGCAGGATCCATACTAAAAATGTACATATGGACAATAACCAGGCTTCCACCTCACTGTCTGCGTCGCCAGTTTCCCACCTCCAAAATGTTCATAGGCATGGGTTAAAGTTTCTCCCATCATGTCTGTTTTTATAGATCACAACTTTTACGTGGGAAGTGGATTACGCCTCTTTCAGGCCTCGTTTTCTGCGTAGGGCTGCAACTAACGATTATTTTCATTGTCGACTAATCTGTCGATTATTTCTTCGATTAGTCGACAAATCATTTTATCGAAAAATGTGTTAAAATGTTGAAAAAATGTCGGTCTGTCTCTCCCAAACCCCAAAATTATGTCATCTAATGTCTTGTTTCGTACTCACGCGAAAGGGTTTTAGTTCACCTTCATGGGAGAGTGTGTAAAGCTGCCAATATGTGAACATAAAAAGCTGCAGTAAGAGTATTTTGGGGTACTTTTATAGTACTTTTCTATGAAAAATGACTCAAACCGATTAGTCGACTACTAAAATAGTCACCGATTATTTTAATAGTTGATTAGTCATCCATTAGTCAACTAATCGTTGCAGCCCTATTTCTGTGTATGCAATGTTTATAAATGAGACCCCAGGACTCCATCTAACGTGCCAGGCTTTGAAGCCAATTTTCACTGGGGCCGAACAGTTTCATTACAACTCAAGAGTCTGTCACATGATGACATGGGGCCCAGAAATATTTTTTCCAGTGGACTTACACTGGGAAAAAGATGTCAGTAATTCAGTGGATACATTTTTAGGCGTCACAACCCCCACAAAATGACTCTTGCTACAATCAGGATTTGATCCGTTCTGCCCGATAACATTTGGAAAGTCTAGAAGAGCAGCAAGATTAAATCATTTTATCCCCATTCAAGTTAACAGAATTGCCAAACAGGAAGTTGCTAGCTTGGTTGGCAGAAGTCTCTCGTGCGCCTGCTCTATGGACCCAATGATGCGGAAGCAGTGCCGATCATATGGGTAATATCATACCGTGGAAATTAAGCTTTATTGGTTGTGCCACAAGCACAAGGAATCTTGTTTTCAGGTTATGATAAATTAATGAAAACATACCATTTTTGCCAATAGATGCCCCTAAATCCTACACATTAGACCTTTAATGTATTTCAATGCCCCTTTGAAATGCCTGGTGTCTAAATATTACTATATAAATAGACCTGCCTTGCCTAGTCACCACAGGCGGCTGCCGCCCTGGCACTACATTTCCTTGTGGATACAGTGTCTCATCTGGCTACATCACCTCTTCAGACAGGCTGCTGTTATAAACCAGGAGCTGAGAGGTGGAATGGATCCTTATTCAATTTAATTATCCAAAGACCCTCAGGTGAAGAGGCAGGACAAAGCTCACACACACAGGAGCTGAATGAGGATGAACACTGTGAATATAGGCTTAAATAAACTATTTCAGATCGTAAACTGGTGAGGAGGAGAAAGACGTCTCAGTTACAGCGGGGCACAGTTTCCTTACTTAGCAATAGCATCAATAATGCAGGTTGTGAATTGGATCACGATTTCATGTCATCTCTCTATAAACTGAAATGGTTCAGAGACGCCTTGACGAACACACTGCGCTGAGAGGACTGACAGCTTGTCAGATGAAATGAAAAGTCACATACAGACAATGTGATACATGCTGTGGCTGACGTTAAAGGTTTAGGAGATACGACCCAAACATCTGACAATCTCAGTGAGGAAAAACTAGCAAGTGGCTTGACATTCCCTTTGCTCTGATTAAACCCCCTTATATATTGTTAATATTATGTTACTGTCCTTGTTCTGTTTAAGTAAAGCTCTTAAGACACTTACTTGACAACATTAGTAATGATTAAATTTGATTTAAGTAATTTATGTAAACAAAACATGTCCCGTTTCGTAAATTTGATGGTTTACTTTTATATTTTTAAGCCTTTTGTGACTTAATTCAACAAAAATATACATTATTAATCAAGATTAGGTATTAGAAATTCATTCAAATTAGTTTCTCTGTCAAGAATTCAAGCAAATGGTGGGATTTCCTTGAAAAATATAGAGCAAAAACAACAAAACACAGTGGTTATTTGCATCAGGTTTGTTGCAGTTAATGCATAAAGCCGTGAAATGATTTGTTTTAGACTAATAGAGG
The DNA here is from genome assembly GCF_041903045.1 of Epinephelus lanceolatus. Taxonomy (NCBI): domain Eukaryota; kingdom Metazoa; phylum Chordata; class Actinopteri; order Perciformes; family Serranidae; genus Epinephelus; species Epinephelus lanceolatus. The sequence goes on along the minus strand of NC_135754.1, from coordinate 21,874,779 downwards.
CAAGTCATTAAAAAAATGTTGTGTTAAAAGGAACCCAAAAATAGGGACTGCTTTTGCACGAGGAGTTTGGCTGTGTTACCAGTGAGCATGATCACTTTGCAGGGCCTAGGAACTAAATGAGGCTCTGCATCAGTAATCTGCATGAGCAGCTCTTGCACTGTACAAAACTGTTACAGTGGAGGCACCCAGGGATCCTGCAGTCTTCTGGGCTGGCGTAGGTGGGCTAAATTTCCGTATGAAAAAAATCTAATGCTAAAAAAAGTCATTATTATTATGTAAGCATAAGCTTGGGACACTAATACAGTAGGTCATCTGACTATAAAGAGAGGAATCTCTGTCTGTATGTGTGTCCTTCGCATATCTGCAGAACAGTTCATCCAGTTTATTTCACATATAGCAGAAACCCTGCTGAGGACCCAAGGACGTGCATTGTCAAATTTGGTGCAGTTTATACACCCGACACGTTCCGATATTAATAAACTTTGAATAAATAGGCAAACAGAGCTCTGAGTCTCTGCAGCAGCAAGGGTGGAGCTTAAGGGCTCTGTGGAGTTGAGCATGTCGTCCATGGTTCACTGACTGGAGCTCAGTTTTGCTGCTGGATGTTGCCGGATATACTGATGTCACAACTGAACTCTTCTTCACTCCCCTGGAGTCAACAACACGAGCAGATGGCCTAAGGGAACAGAGCTAGTCTGCCACTGCAACTCAAAGTGTGTGTGTTTGCATACTAATACAAACAATAGCGTAACGGTAGGCAAACTCCATTCTGTACCTCATAGCCGCATGTCGAAGCAAGCAACTAATATGTCTATTTGTGTACCACCAGTGTTTCTGACTCCGAGCAACCACAACTTGGGTGTGTTTTTCTTTGCCTTATGACAATCATGTTACCACAGCCAAAATACCTCCGCAAATAAATCTGTGCTCTACTTTATAACCACGGTGATTATGTGAAACCAAGCGACTCAGGATGCTTTCAGACCTAGAGTTGTCTTGCTCTGGTCTGAATCAGGGACTCATTGTGTTACAAAGTTGTATAATTGCCTAGAGTTGGTTCGTGTTCTCACGGTAGCATTTACAAGCGGACCAGATCAAATGCCTTGTGCGAGAAAGCTGCTCTTGATTGGTCAGAATTTCCACGAGGGAAAAATCCAGGAAGTAAACCAAACATTGAAGAAGAGTACACTTGCAAGATAAATGTGACACTTTCTAATGTCACAATGGAGGGACAACTACGCAGGTTGATTTTAGCGCTGGTCATCGTGGACTATATTGCTGTCATTGTTCATTTTAGTCAAACCATACAGTTTGAAAACAAGGCGCGGCTCCAACTAGAAAACAATGTTTTGATGCATTGCATGTGCTGAATGTGCATATTAAGGCAGTACAGGAGGAGGTGCACATTAATAATCCTCCAGGACTGTAACATGCTCATGTTTAACCCAAACAATGTAAAAATAGCCAAAAAACATGCACATTCCAAGGTCCATTTGGAGTGGGTGCTGGATGCATATATATAAAAGTCATGAAAAACAGAGAAAATGTACCGCACACCAAGTCTCAGCTCCCATTGAAGGCTTTTTTATTTGCGCTGTGACGTTTCGAGCACAAGGCTCTTTCTCAAACTGCTGTTAGGTAACCCAAACAATGTGTCATGTGACTGCAGTTGGTTCGGATCGATGTCACCACAAACGAACACCAGAGTTCGTTTGTAACCGGACCGAGACCGCCTCTTCAAGAGGGTCTTGGTCCGGTTGTTTTGCTTACACACACGTGATCCCTACACTAAGAGCAAATAAACTGAACTGCTGACTCAAAAGACTGCCATAATGTGAGCCACATGAACGGACAGATATACTGTTGTTTGTAGTGTTTCTGATTTGTGTATAGTCACATAACACACACTGAGAGTCCACAACCTGACATGAACTTTTTATGGTGACAGCAGCACCTGCACACTTTCGTAGTCAAGGTGGGGCATGACATTGACACAGCCAATTAATTATCCACTCAGGTCATCTATATGATAAATCACTCACTGCAAATTAAGTGGCTTTCAAGGAAACTGCACACATCATCAATATCACCGGCGCATGTCAATCAGCTTTTCTGCATTTATAGCACCGTACATACCAAGTGCGACGCCTGCGGGGGGACAACTTACCTTCAGAGTAATGTTCTTCAGCAGCGTGTCCTCCAACACAGCCTGCAGTTTCCTGTTAATCTCCAGAGACAGGTCCAGGGTCAGCCCGCTGTCTGCCGGGTGGGAGGTGTAAAGCGAAGCCATGATGCCTCCCCGCCTGCTCAGGTGGGCCTTGTTAATATCTGACGCCTCCGAAGAGAGGGCCCCGGACTCCTCTCTTAGCACATAGCTCTGGATAATTCTGCAGGGGAGGAAGGAAGGGGAGGAGAGGAGTCAAACAGAGTGCTTCAAAAGGAAGAGGGAAAAGGAGTGAGTGTGTGGCAGACTGTCGAGCAAAGAAAATTGAGAAAGCGGGATTTATAGGTGGGAGCATGGAGAGCTCCTACAGAGCAATAAAACCATTTTCAGCGGTGAAAGCAGTGGACGTTTCAGGAATAGTAATTCCAGTGGGATGGCTTGTTGAACTCACATGCACGGGATACATTCAGTCGTAGTTGGTGAAATTATTATTGTGCCAGGGAGAGGAGGAAAGGTAATGAAAAGGGCGGCTGCCAGGATTCAATTAATCAACTCCATGTGTGTGTATGTGTGTGTGAAAGTGAGATAAATCTTCATATTCATAATACGTTTTCATCTGAATAACAATACGGTGTCGGGGTTAAGCTATGTTTGTGTCACGGAGAGGGAGAGGAGAGAATTCATTAGCTTAACAGCTCTAAACTTCCTGTTGTCCAATTTTCCCAGCGCGGCCTCGAGAGCACCGACAAGCGAGTGTGTTTCTATTATGAGGGAAACAAACCCAGAGAGGCGCCATTGTGACGGAAATTCATTACCCCGTCCTCCATTATTATCTTTTTCTTAATATGCAACCAAACAGACGGGAAGATAATACGAAGCACAATTCAAGATGAAGGAGATGGTTGAGGAAATTAGTGTGTGAAGCTCATTCATAACATTTCGTCTGCGCGTGTTTAACAACAGCGACAATGAGGATGCTCGGTCTAACTCCATCCAGCACGTACAGGATTGGAAGTACAAAGCTTTTGCAATTACAATCTTAATTTATTTTCAGACTTGGAATGTGGGTAGGTGAAGAGGGTTAGGTAATGTCCTACAGGAAAAGTCAACAACCTCCTGTAAATCTCCTGAGATGGGCCAGTAATCAATATCTTAAACCTGCTCTCAACCCAGTTGCACATCTTAAGCACTGACCTGAAACAACAATATTCAGAACCGCTCTGGCATTGTTTAGTTTAGAGTGTGTCAGTGAGGGAATTTTTGAAGGTGGGTGACTGTAGGATGAGCAAAGGGACGTTCATGACCAAAAAAGGAGAGAGTGCAGTGAAATTTCCTCTCTGTAAAAAACAGCATTTCTCTATGGAGACATGTGGAGCAAAAGATTCTTATAAGAGGAATCTAAAGATGAGTGTAGATTCACTGGAGATGAACACCTAAATGTAGCATTTGCTCAGCATCAGTGGTATCAAGGTATTAAGGTATACTTAGGCATGTGGAAATCCCAAGGTATGATTTTCAATACCATCAAAAATACGGATGCTCCTCTTTCTATTTAACTGATACAGAGATGCTGTATTTAGCAATGAATTGTAGTGCGCAACATGCGCCACCAGAGGTCAGTCTCTACTGGTGGAACACGCAGATTAACTGAGAAACAATGGTGAGTGGTGGGGATAATGTTACAGGACTAGTAAAAAAGAAAGAAGCCTCCCCTGGAGTATTGATACATATATTTTTATCTTGAGATGACTTCTTCTAACAACAAAAGAAGTTGACTGGCCAAATTATTTTATCCAACACATCATCTGTGTTCAGCCCACTGATGTATTGGGTCTAGGGCTGCCCCCTGAAACCCCTAAACCAAGGTTTATGCTTCTGCTTACCTACGACGCAGGGTGCTTTGCTGAGGCGTTGCGTCCCTCTGCGACGCAGAGACGCAATGTGCACCTCCAAAAATTTTTAACCACGCTTCCAGGCAACGCAGACCCAACACAGACCACAAGAGCTATAATTGGTCCCTTAAACTACATAATTTCCGGCATTTCGCAAGGTTTCACTTACGGCTGCAGTACCACAACACCGCCATTTTCAAAAGTCTCCATTGTGATCGGTTGTGTTTTGAGTTTTGATTAAAAGATGGACGTAATAATGTAATAAGAGCATTTGCTGTTCAATGTCGATCATTTCGAGCTCCAGCAACATACGTTCTCTCTCGGTCACCATCTTCACTGTGACTAGAGCACAGCCGGAAGATAAACACACAATGAATGAGCAATGACCATAGACGTCACAGAGTCTCGGTAGATATATAAAAGAACACAGCGCCCCCAAGCACTTTGGCGGGGAATTGCGTAGCGACATAGACCAACAAGCGTCAAGTGTACGCAGAACCATAAAGAAACTTTAAGTCGACTGAGATTGCTTCAAGTTGAGCAGTCTTTATGATAACTTTTTTTGTAATCCATGTCCTGTGCAGTGTGGTTCTGGAGATGTTTTGCTCACCACATTTTACGTGGAGTGAGCACTCTTGACTCGCACTCTGCTCTTTGGCACAGGCTGCAGTGGACATGATGCAGAGTCTGGAGGAAGAGAGACTCTGCAAGCTATGGCTCTGAGATAACATTATCTTCTCTCTCCTGCTTAGAAGTGGTTTATTCACAGCTCACAGGTACTGATACAACACAGCCTCTGGCTTTTGTTTGACATCTAGTGTTGGCAGAAAATTGCTGCACATTTCTGATAGGTTGTTAGCGCAGTTAGCTTGTTTACTATACTACATGTATGTGAGCTACTGGGCGCCCCACATATTGATTATATTAAGTGGATGGCACTGTCACACTGAACGTCATGCTGGACCCCATTCAAACTTTAAATGGGGGAGAAAACAAACAAAAAACGAATCATATTGAACTGTCAAATCTGATTTGACTGACATCATTCTGAGTCGGGTACAGCCCTATCAGTTTATTATTATATGGGCCCTAAGTGTTTAAACCCAGCAAGTTTTTGTTTTTAACACTAATGCTGTCATATACAGTATAACCTAGTGATATATCAGGACGATTATGACAAAACAGGTACCGCTCAAGCCTGACTGCTTCACATAAATGCCACAAATGAAGCGAATGGAGAACAGTTTGTGTACTACATCCTTAAGGACATCCCCTTTCTATGCTGTGAATCTTTATGTGTGCTGTATAGAGCCGCTCTGCACAGATACACTTTATGAAGCTCTATAACAAACAGATCCAATCTGAACGCTTCCACTGACTTCAAGTGGTCTCTTTAAATTCTAAGCACCAACATTTTACATGGGATCGTCACTCACTGGGGACTACGTGACTAAAAAGAGCCTGCTTTTGAACTATTCCTGTTACAGAGGGAATTTTATTCAAATAAACATGATGTGAAAGACATTTTGGAAGGGCTGAAAACATGCCAGTGACTTCTGTTTAAGACGTACCATGCATTAGTGTCCAATACCAAGATAAAAGGTGATGCATGCAGCTGCCTGGAACATTTGAAACTACTGGTACTCAGTATTTACTCTTACTTTCATTCTATGTGGGAAAAAAAATTACTCCCAGTTTTTATTATGCAAAGATTAATGTATTTTTGTCTTGGTATTGTGAGTCTTTCACAGAAGTCAACCCAAAATCTATGCACTACATAAACCTAAAACTGTATGGTGCAGTGTATGCATTACAAAGCAAAACAAATATGTCTATGGTGCAAAAAAAAAAAAAAAAAAAAAAATTCAAATAATACTGTGTAAGCACTACAAAAAAAGCCAGCATCATTAATTGTCCCCGTCCACCTACACACACACACACACACACACACACACACACACACACACACACCTGGGCTTGCACAGATATAAAATGAGACTTACCTCTGACTAGACTTGCGAGGGTCCATATTTGGACCCCGGTTCCCTCACGACAGTGTTTAGTAAAAACAAAAAAGTGACAGAAATTAAAGATGTGGCCACATGATGTGCTGGATGGCATGCACAGGGCAGTGGAGGGGCAGGGATGTGAGGACGATAATGATTTCTTTTTGAATTTGTGAGTAGTATGTCCCAGCTCAGAACGTGTGAGCGATGAGAGCGGCAAGTCAAGCGTGCATGAAGTGAAGGTGGCCATTCTTGATGACAATGCAGCTCTCCTGTAAGCTGCGTCGCACCACACTACAGTACAAAGGCTAGCTCTTAAAGTGACTAAAAGAAGTGGCAAGAGAAGATGCAGAGAAAGAAAGATATGCCTGTTGTTGTTTATCTTAATCGTATTCAGAGCTACACAGGCTAAGGATGTAGATACTTATGATCAAAATCTAAATAAATCCTCTGTATTCTTTACAAAACACCACAGGCACTGGCTTACATATCGGCTAAAATCAAAAGCATCGACAAAGCCTGACTGGCAGTGGGACAGAAATCCCAGATAACCTTGAAAGGATCCATTACAATAAATCCGAGCACATACAGCAGGTGTGGATCTGTAATGGCCCGCAACAAAGCTTATATTGCTTAGCATTGATCACAACAAAACAGAGCATAGAGGTGGGCCTCTCCAGATAAATCGCCATCTACACTTCCTGAACAGAAGGCCTCCTCCCGCTTTGCTCTCGTCTGCTTTGTATCAGCATCATTTTAATTCAAGACACATGAATGGCCCATTTAGACTTAATGGTTACAATAACCAGGTGTGGGGACTGAAGGACAGACGTCATTGCCCTTGAAGGATGCTGCTGCTGTTTATGCATGTTTTAGCTCATTTACTACGAATCACACATACTTCATGAACATCGTAGCCACTGACCTGTGTTTGACTTCCAGGCAGCATCTGAATACTCGGAAACAAAATGAATGGCTGCATTATAGGTTAAAAAAAGACATCTAAAAATAATAATGTAGCAACAGAGTTACAAAGTTTGAGTTTTGCCGCACTCCCACGAGAGCCTTCTACAGTAAGTGATGTTCCGATCTATGTTTTTTTTTCTGGCCACCGGCTTTAATTAGTTCAACTTGCCAGTGTGAGTGTGTGCTGAATGCAGATGAGCTGTGTTGCAGCCAGCCTACTGTGTGCCAGCAGCATCAGGAACTCCCCACCCATGCTGTGAGCAAAAGTCAGTCAGATGACAGGCAACATGTCATTTTGCATCATCAGTGACAAGTTGCCTGTCTGGCTGGCTGATTTGGCGGCACAGGGGACAACTTAACACCATTCATCTGCATTCGGAACGCACTTCCTGCACCGCGATGACACGGACCTGGTTGAAAATTGGCATAGCATCCCTTTAAGCCCCATTCACATGGGACTAGTACTACCTGGGGACTTCATGTGATTTAGAAATTTGCATGGGATGAGTGAAGTCTGTATTTTACTCAAATTCACTGACACTATCCCCTGATATGATGTCAAGGCTCTGCATAACATCTGCATCCATGCTGCGTAGCGAGTTGAGACTCCTGAGCTTGCACCAAAATATGCTCTCAGAACTTTTTATTTAAAAGTGCCAACATAAGCGCTATTCGCATGGGACTAGTATTACCTGGGGACTTAATGTGATTGAGAAATTACCCCTTACCTTTGTGTTTCTTGCGGCACATCCACACAGGATAAGCAAAGTCTGTCTTTAATTCAAATTTACTGACATCATCGCGTGGACGTGAGGCACTCAGTCAATTGTAACAACACAGAAACACTACGAAAAACTACTAGCAGCAATGCACAGCGTTAAACCTAATTTTACACAATGTCACATGTTAACCATCTTACCATCTATCAAGATTTCGCTCTTCTGATTAATTTGAGCTTGCTTTTTCTGTGAATGGGTCTCCACGCTCTGTATCAAATGAGTCTCCTGCTCTGAAAATGCTGCCAAAGCTTTAATTTATAACTGCCGCAGCCTCCGTGATTCTCGCCTGGCAAAGACGCAGAAATGAGGAGTGGAGAAAACACAATACCTGGATGCCGATTTGCACGGGACTAATATTATCACACAACCTCTATGTTTGGAGAAATATTTGAGGTAATTTGTAGTGGAATTTTTACTATTTTTTACCTCCTCCCACTTTGCAACTCTATATTCTTTGGAAATACGTGGGTGCACACAAGTTATAAGTGTTTACAATCATTAATAGTAAATGAGCTTAAAGATGCAAAACCACAGCTAAGATCATACACTGGAGGAGCACAGATGTGGAAATGTAAATCAAAAATTAGCCCTTCTTCACTAACTGTCCTGTCGGAGACCCACTAATCTTGTGTTCCCTCATCTCCGTGTCTGTATTCATCACCTGCTTCAGGCTTACAGTGAGCTCATCAGTGTTCACCAGGCTGTCCTGGAGGGATAGGGACAGAAAGGCAAAAAGGACAAATTCACATCCACATTCTGGGTAGTGCAACCCCCCCTCCCAAGCTTTGCTGAGATTTTGCAGAGCTAAATTTAGCCCTGCAACCGTGGGATTCGTCCTCGATTTTAACTCTTGAATGTAGGTTGAGGCTAATGGATTCAATACAATTGTACAGCTGAGAAACACAGGAGGAGTGGGATAATCCAAGTAGAATCAAGTAGGGATGATTGGATATGTTTGAGCACTGTGATTATCATCTGGCAACGTGATGGAGTGATCTACACTGATCAATGAATGCCATTTTGCTCATTTTACTCAGTACAGAAAACTGTTTCCACATCTTACGTCTATTTGGTTCAACCTATGAGACTCCACAATCCACTTCAAGACTTCACCTACACATAATGTAGTGCTGTGATTAAGATAGCCTTGATGTCCTTCACACTCTCTTTAGTTTAGGTGATGGCTATGAATATGGATGGAACCTCATTAAGGATCCATACTGATGCATTCTTCCACCCTTGATCGTCTCGCCTATAAATAGCTCAGAGTGAACTTTGTCATGAATCAGAGGCGTGGCGTGTGAGTTAGAATCTAAAGATGAGAGAGACACGTAGAGGGAGGCAGGGGGGCCGTAAACTGTGTGTAAGCGTATGGCATTTTGCCAAGGTGAGCTGAAGGAAGCGGCACACCGGGGAGTGAGGTACGGTGCGCCTAAATATTATCAAGAAAATTTTTGGTTCAATATATCAGTCTGCAATACTAAGAGTAGATGCTAAGAGCTGTGTTTAACGTGTACCTGAGAGAATATACACTGCACTGAGTCCTTATACTTTTTGTCACCTTTTAACACTTCCAAAAAGCTGCACGAAACTGCTGTCACTCTATCACGAGGTGTTGCTCCACAGATCACACAAATTATCACCGTATAAGTTTCCACAGGTTGTTTTCAGGGTACCAGTCAGGGGTTAAGGTGGGATTTGGCAAGTGGGGGCACCCTTAGATCCGGTGAAGCGGTGCAGCGGGGAAAAATGACTCATACTACAGGCTCCAGTGGGCTTTTTTCTTAATGGACAGGCTATGTGATAAGCTGACCTTCTTTCAAGGGTGCTCCATTCTACAATGTAATAGCAGGTGTTATATGGGCTGTCATACTATCATGGCAGCTTTCCAATCCCTCGCTATAGTATAAAAGTGGAATTTGGCAAGCCACACTCAGGAGCATCATCGGCTTTAATTCAAAGTGACTATTGATACCGCAACCCGCCCTGCACGAGGCCAAATTAGCCCATTGATGGAAACTTAAAACTACCCAGCTTAGGAGGAGGAGAAGAAAGATTTAACAATATGAATTAATGTACCTAGCCACTACCTCATTGAAAAATTCTTAAGGGAATGCCCATTCCAATTTGAGGGCACTTAACGCTCCTCATGACATGATACGGACTGCGAGCACAGATAGACCAGGGTAGGTGGGCTCTTCTGGGAGATAGCTGACAGTCATCGCCACCTCGGCCAGTCAGGTCTATAATTACAGTGCCCAGGTTATCTCCCTGGCCAGCCCTGCTAGCAATGTCCATCAGGAACCCCCTTAACAGAGCCTCCTCCCCCTGGCCTTGGACGTTGCTTTTGAAATTATCTATCACCTCAGAAAAAAAAAGCAATTCCATTTACACTTGCTCCTTCTGTTCCTAGCTAGATGCTGACCGATCAACTGACTGACGCAGCACCATGAAAGTGACAACTGCACGCATGAAAAGTTGTGTTGTGAGGGTCTAACTTGATTGAATAGGCTGGAAGGAACGCCAGGCTGCAGCATGTGAAAAATGAAATCACATAAGATGTATTTTCTTATTGATCCAAAGTGCCAGAACACTGTTCCGAATTTTTCCAGCCCACTATAACCCCTGGTACCAGTACACACTGTATCTGTTAGTTGAACTTTGTAAAAGTAGCCAGTGAGTGGTGGTGGAGCATCCTGTGTTCTCTTCTCTTCAGTGAACAACTTTTTATATTTTGCTGACTCCTCTTGGGTAGTTTAATGGCTGCTGGTTGTAGCTTGTTCTGTTCTGTATACAGTACAGGCCAAAAGTTTGGACACACCTTCTCATTCAATGCGTTTTCTTTATTTTCATGACTATTTACATTGTAGATTCTCACTGAAGGCATCAAAACTATGAATGAACACATGTGGAGTTATGTACTTAACAAAAAAAGGTGAAATAACTGAAAACATGTTTTATATTCTAGTTTCTTCAAAATAGCCACCCTTTGCTCTGATTACTGCTTTGCACACTCTTGGCATTCTCTCGATGAGCTTCAAGAGGTAGTCACCTGAAATGCTTTTCCAACAGTCTTGAAGGAGTTCCCAGAGGTGTTTAGCACTTGTTGGCCCCTTTGCCTTCACTCTGCGGTCCAGCTCACCCCAAACCATCTCGATTGGGTTCAGGTCCGGTGACTGTGGAGGCCAGGTCATCTGCCGCAGCACTCCATCACTCTCCTTCTTGGTCAAATAGCCCTTACACAGCCTGGAGGTGTGTTTGGGGTCATTGTCCTGTTGAAAAATAAATGATCGTCCAACTAAACGCAAACCAGATGGGATGGCATGTCGCTGCAGGATGCTGTGGTAGCCATGCTGGTTCAGTGTGCCTTCAATTTTGAATAAATTCCCAACAGTGTCACCAGCAAAACACCCCCACACCATCACACCTCCTCCTCCATGCTTCACAGTGGGAACCAGGCATGTGGAATCCATCCGTTCACCTTTTCTGCGTCTCACAAAGACACGGCGGTTGGAACCAAAGATCTCAAATTTGGACTCATCAGACCAAAGCACAGATTTCCACTGGTCTAATGTCCATTCCTTGCGTTTCTTGGCCCAAACAAATCTCTTCTGCTTGTTGCCTCTCCTTAGCAGTGGTTTCCTAGCAGCTATTTGACCATGAAGGCCTGATTCGCGCAGTCTCCTCTTAACAGTTGTTCTAGAGATGGGTCTGCTGCTGTTAACTTGCGATTTCTGAGGCTGGTGACTCAGATGAACTTACCCTCAGAAGCAGAGGTGACTCTTGGTCTTCCTTTCCTGGGTCGGTCCTCATGTGTGCCAGTTTCGTTGTAGCGCTTGATGGTTTTTGCGACTCCACTTGGGGACACATTTAAAGTTTTTGCAATTTTCCGGACTGACTGACCTTCATTTCTTAAAGTAATGATGGCCACTGGTTTTTCTTTAGTTAGCTGATTGGTTCTTGCCATAATATGAATTTTAACAGTTGTCCAATAGGGCTGTCGGCTGTGTATTAACCTGACTTCTGCACAACACAACTGATGGTCCCAACCCCATTGATAAAGCAAGAAATTCCACTAATTAACCCTGATAAGGCACACCTGTGAAGTGGAAACCATTTCAGGTGACTACCTCTTGAAGCTCATGGAGAGAATGCCAAGAGTGTGCAAAGCAGTAATCAGAGCAAAGGGTGGCTATTTTGAAGAAACTAGAATATAAAACATGTTTTCAGTTATTTCACCTTTTTTTGTTAAGTACATAACTCCACATGTGTTCATTCATAGTTTTGATGCCTTCAGTGAGAATCTACAATGTAAATAGTCATGAAAATAAAGAAAACGCATTGAATGAGAAGGTGTGTCCAAACTTTTGGCCTGTACTGTATATTAAACAAGTCACGGTGCTGAGAGCTTGTCAACCTTTAGCAAAACTGTATTATTACTGCACTATTGCATCGAAACTGCTGTAGGGTCTGAAACACCGCATCTATAACTAACCATATCCGTTCATCAGTACTGTTTGAGCACAATAATACCACCGTCCACTGCACCAGTAAAGTCTGAACAGTAGGGTCAAAAAATTAATTCACCATTTTATATAGCTGTAAAAAACTAAAATAAAAAATGTTCTCGCCGTCTCTCTTTCTCTGCTCCCCGTACTCTGGTCCATGCCACTCACTTTGTCTTTTTGCGGATCTCCTCCACCAGCTGCTTGATGTGATCCTCCATGAACTCGATTTTTTCCTGCTTGCGAGCCAGGGCCTTTTGCAGACGGACGATACGCTCCACGAGCACGGTCTTGTCGACCTCTGGGAAGCTGTCCACGACCACCACCGACGGACCTGACTGGCTCTCGGGCGAACGCTCTTCGACACCACTGCTCCCGCCATGGCGCGCATTCAAGGAGCCTGGGGAATGAAGGGGAGGAAGATTAAAACAAAGTTAGAAAACTGTTTATTGTCATGACTTTGGTCACAAACACTCTTTATAGTGCCTTTTTTAAACACTACCTTTTTTGGAAGGACACGTATGCCACCAGATTAAAATAAAAGCACTTTACAGGACAAATATTGGAAAAACAAAGTCTTTAATTATATTACTTCTGGTGGTGTTAAATACTAACCAAATCCAGCGGCAGTACCTGAGGAACTTGAGCGACTGCCCATACTGCTAGCATCCCGGTCGCAGCCTCCATTCTCAGTCTGGTCCAATCTCTTACGGGCTGTAGAAGAAGAGAAAGTCAAGAACTGTCAAACGGAGAGAGCGCTTTTTTCGTGCAAGTAATTTGCATTTCATTCATTTTTTTTATCTTGTTTTTTCTCAAAAAATTGGCTTTGTTCTTTCTGGAACAAAGACAATTTTTCCAAGCTTTCAAACAGCAAATAAAGGCATCATCGTGTCACAATGTCACAACAGTAGCGGATCTGTTCATCATTTGTGTTTCTCAGCACCCAGTGTTATATGACAAAGGATTCAAAAATTATAAAGACAATTAACTCAAGAATGTGTCGATTAGCATCACCGAAAAACAACATGGAGGCTCCGTAGACCAGACCATGACGGCAAACCTTATTGCTCTTTTCAGCTTTGAGAAAGGCAGTGCATCCAAGACCCGTTCCTTTAGTTGTAACCTTTCACAATAAAAGCCCTAGACATACACGCTGCGTAGCCAGACTGAATCTATTCAAACCTTTTATTGAACCAGTCCTGCAACTCTTCGCAGGCAGTACTAGTACAGTGTTTCCTGCTGATCAGCTTATTGAGTCCTCTTCTAATCACTTTAATACTAGCCTGTGTGAACAAAGACACAGACAATGCTGGCTGGAATTAGGACTTTAAAAAATGGCACACAACAAGGAAATCTTACAAATTATTGGAGGCAGAGGTGCACAAAAGGTGAGATGAAATCCTAAGCTAAGCAACATTGCTTAACTGAACTTGCTCTGAGTTTTGCTCTGAGAAGGTGTCCACCTGAATAAAGGTGATGCAGGCTGCTTCAGGAGAAGACTGCACGCTCAGCAAACCTTCTATGCATAAACAAAGGCGTAAAATCACTGTGCTGTAGTCATAAACTGTAACGGCAGCGCTGATGAATGATCAAAGGCTCTCTTAATAAAAATGTCCTTCTGTATCGAATGCCAAAAGGTAAAAGCTTGTGTTTACAAGGCACGGTAATAGCACTGAACTTCATGCCTTAAGGTTACTGTGTGTGCACAGAAAACCAAGTAGGGGAAGCTGGCTCACTCTATTAAGTGTAATTAAAGCATGAGAAGAACATTAGCTCTCTGTACATGGCACGCACTGTACACACTCCCATCTCTCTTGTGTCTAATCACCCTGCACTCCATATCCATATCTGCACGTGTGACCTCACATTAAATCCTAAGTGCTGTGTCTCAGCGCGAGTCATTCTATATTGAAGATAAAAATCACAGTAAGGTAATATTGGATAATGGGATTCAGGAATTTTCAATTATGACATATCCCGGTATGGTCTTAAATACATGAATGACATGAACACTGTGGCAATGCTGCAGATGATACAACACTTTTGATACCTTGCAATTTAAATACAATCTCATTTACAGTAATTCTGACACACAGTATGTTAATAATAAAGTAATGTAAAGTATGGTAATAGCATACAGCTCATGTTTCATATTCTGTTGGGTTTGAGTGAAGACTTGATAAAGTCACTAAATTACAAAAACAAAGGTGAATTTCACTCTTAAATTCTATGTTTGACCTGGTTTTTAAATGCAGGTGAAAAATGGCGGGTCGAGCAAGATGGCCCCAACAGCCTTGGCTTAAAAATATCTGTATGCAACATCACATCATCAGTGTGTGACCACCACTTGTAGCCACCTCCTGTCTAAGAGGCGATACAAATGCTGCATTTTTTGGCGACCTCAAATGAATTGTTTTCAATGTAGGTGCCCTCAAATGCCAGAACGCATTCCCGAGCACCTATTATTCAGGACAAGAGTTCAACTTTTGGAACGCAGCAGCATGCGCCAAATGTCATGTGACCAAGAACAACCAAACACAGCTGGTAGACATCTTTCCCTTCATACTAAAATATTAATCTGTGATAAATATGGAGAAGAAAATAATCATTTTAGTGCAGAGCTGCCAGAGCTTTACATCTGTCCCACGGACAGTAGGCCCAAACCCAAACAGCGCCCGGAAGATGATCAGCTCTGCAGTCAGGATTTCAGGTATATAGGCTATGATATGGCGCTTGTTAAGGTTGCTTAGCAACTTCAGATGCAACCTGCCACTGTGCTCTTGACAACTGACACAGAAAAGGCACAAGAGTAGCACCCAGTGTCTGACCCTACATCTTCCGGGCAGTTAAAGACGAAGCATGTGTACAGCCCCTAATGCAGCATTTCCACTACATGGTACAGTAAGGCACAGCTCCACTCAACTTGCCTCACTCTTTTTTGGGTTTCCATTAGCAGAAGTTGTGGCTCATACCTGGCATTTGTCACTGTTTTTGGTACCACCTCAATCCAGATTCCAAGCGAGCTGAGCTGATACTAGAAGGTGGCAACTGCAATTTTTTTATTCACTTGACCCAGATTTTAA
This sequence comes from Epinephelus lanceolatus, assembly GCF_041903045.1. Lineage (NCBI taxonomy): Eukaryota > Metazoa > Chordata > Actinopteri > Perciformes > Serranidae > Epinephelus > Epinephelus lanceolatus. Next base: position 21,859,384 of record NC_135754.1, on the reverse strand, counting down.
AACATGGCAACCAACAAAACTACACTGTACAAATGACAAGGTGCAAACATGGTACCAAATGGGAGTTAAGTCGAGCTGAACCATATAGGGGAAATGCAGTCTAAGCTACATGACTTCCATAAGATGTCAACCTTCTTATCTGCTAATAAAATAGTTACATTAAATTAGGTACTTAACCATGATGGAGCTACAGAAACATACTGCAAGCTGGTGTCCTAACCTTGTGTTAGTTGTTTCGTCAGGTCCTTGATATTAGCAGCCTGTTTCCGTTTCTGAGTCACCAACTCGTCCCTCAGCTCTTCAACTTTAGTTTTTAGTTGCGCCACCTCTGTCTGCAGTGCAGCCCGCTCCTCCTGCAGGCCCTGCACCTCCTGCTGCCTCAGCACTTCTTCTTGTTTCAGCAGCCGTGACTGCAAAATCAATGGAGACGGGAGGAAAAAAATTAGAGTAATGATGCAATAACAGCCATGACAGAGTGGGAAGATGTTGTAACATGGCTGCTTGTTCCAAAAAACACAATTCACAGTCTAGCAACCTGTGATTGAATAGAAAAAAAATATATCTAGCAAATGTCAAGCCAGAAAATATCACACTATGTTCCAAGTCAGACAACTCGGCTGTTTTGTGCCACTTCTACGTCTCACTAAATCACTCTGTGCGATCAAAGTTCCCGCACCTTGTCATCCAGTAGCCTGTTGGTCTCCTCCATCTTTGCTTGGAGCTCTGCGAAGCTGCTGTTGAGCTGATCCAACTGAGCCTGCAGCGAGTTGCTCTCTGACTGGAGCTGGGCATTCTTGCTGCTCAGCTTCTCGGTGAAGCCCAGTAGCTCAGCCTCGCGCTCCCTACTGCCTTGCACATCACGCTGGAGGTCGGCCATCTGATTGGTCAGGCCGTCCGCTTCCTCACGTAGAGCTGTGATCTCCTGTTCATCACTGCGGGACAAAAGAGTGATTGGCAAGGTGTTACTAAAAACAGCAGCTTACATTAAATGTGCATTCACTACAAACATCTTTTGTTCAAATTTGTTCAGATATACTACAAGCAAGGTTGCAGCGCCAGAATAAGATGAGAATGTTGTGGTGCAGTTGTAATTTCTGCCTCTGCAAATGAGTGTCTGAATTAATAATTCATAAATAACATAAGTACGACACAAGTTTTAATTGTTTCCTCAGCTCGAATGATTAATTGTTTTCGATCTGTACACTGCGATATTGTATACAGGCTGACAGTTATATAGGCTGCAATACAGAGTGGCACTGATTAACACTTCTTAACATTGCAAATGAGTCTCTCTTTTTACAGGTTGATGGCTGACAGGAAGGAAAACGGAAACATCAAGGAAATCAGGACGTCAGTGTCAATTTTGACCAGCGAAAATAGGTTGGAGGTCGAGCAGCGTTTCTTAGCCTGCTCACTGATGTACGTAGCACGTTAGGACGATTAAACAATCTGATGTTCCCTAATTTCATCACTTTCAGTTAGAAAGAAGTGTCAGACATGTTGTTGACACAAAGATCCAATGCAAGAATATACAAATCTAAAATAATTAAGACACAAGGACGGATTTGAAGGACAGAAATGCTTTATACATGAAAAGATGTAAGATTTAACTATTCACTTGCATTCATACAGCTGAAAGTTTAAGTTAAATTCACAAAATAACCAGCTAAAATGAGCCATATGTGATGTTTCAGGATGAAGGTCACAATCTCCACTGGACCAAAGAACTGGCGGCATCAAATTATTATTCTTTTGCCAGCAACTAAAAATGTTGCTGCGAGTGGCAAAAAAAAAAAAAACTTCCTGCTGCTCAAAATGACAGCCAGAAAAAGAAAGGAGGAGAAACTAATTGGGTTGGCGCCACCTACTTATGGCACTCTGGCACACGCAGAAAGCAGAATCTCAATAAGTGGAAAAGTTTCTCTATCAAGTCATGTGCACATGGCCGGGAGAGCCACACACCCACAGAGGGAGCTGAGTCCCTTCCTGCACTGTGTGCTATATCTGTCCCTGGCCTATCTTTAAATCCTGTGAAAAGGTATGAATATAAATTTAGAAAAGGGACAAGAACTGCATGACAACCAGCTCTGTTCTATCCAAACCAATTATGTTAGAACGGTGATACAGGTGCACAACTGGCCTGCAAGTTAACCTACACACTGAACCTTAAAGTATTTCCCCTGCATGATCAGTGTGACAGTCAGTACGTTTACATGCACAGTTTAATTCCACTTTTAATCGGAATGAAAGGCCATTCCGATTAAAAGTGGTCATGTAAACGGTCATTCCGATTGAAAAACGGTCATTCCGATTGAAAATTAAATCCGATTAAAGGGGGTGGTTTATTCCGTTCGTCATTCCGAATGAAAGAATTTTGTGTGCATGTATACACTCATTCCTCTTTAAGTTCATTCCGGTCTTTCTGCGCATGCTCGTTTCCTTGCCCTTCTGGCGCGATGACGTATATAGCGTGCATAGCAACGGGCTGCATAGCAACGGGCTGAGATAGAGCAGTCGGACTTGTTGCACTCACCGGTTTCCATTCGCCACAGCACGGTCTTCTACCTCCCTTCTTCGACCTTCTACCTCCCTTCTCCTCCTCAACAGATGAAGCATTAGCAGAACAAGGTTGTTGTCGTACTGCTGCTTCAAGAATATAAGCAAAACAAGCCCGAAAAAGGCACTAAGAACGGTGTCGTCAAGCATCTTGTTATCCGGAGCGAGGACTACAGTGTTTTCTTCTGGTAAACGTAAACACGTAACATCCGCCCCGCCCCCTATCCAATCAGAAACCTTCCCTGCCCCAAACCTTGCACAGACCTGAATAAAGGCGACTGAACTGATCTCCCATGTAAACCCTCATTCGGAATGAATATTTCCCATGTAAACTACCTGGAAAGACTTTAATTCCGAATGATTTCATTCAGATTTATTTCATTCCGAATGAGAAGCCATCATGTAACTGTAACCAGTGTGTGTTCGTACCGTTGATGCTGCTCCTGGAGCGCGGTAATCTCATCCAGCTTTTCTTTCTGGCGTCCGATCTCAGCTTTCTGACGGTTGATGATCTCCCTGTACTTGCTCAGCTCGTCCTCCCAGCGTGGACGCTCGTCCTCCAGACACTTTAACTGCAGGACAACACGCCCTTAATTAACCTCAATACCTGCTGATATCAGGTACACACACACACACACACACACACACACACACACGGATGATCAAGCAATTATCTGTATGACATACCTTGGTTCGGAGAGTGATGAGCTCATCCATGCCCTCTTTGTAGCTCCTTTTCAGGTCATCCAGCTCTTTGGCCTTCACTCGATGCACCTGCCGGTCGCATTAAGTTTTACATTAGATGTGTATCCACCGTTACGGTATTTAACTGGAGTCTAAACCTTTGAATCCTTACTGTAAAAGGATACGTAATTATAAAAACGCCTCTCTCTCTGCCAATTCTGATTGTGATGACTAATGCTTAATACATATAAATTCAGTTCAGTGGTTTTACCCATCAACTTAACCCTCAATCACACTTAATGGAACACATTTCTTACTGGAAGAAAAGGAAAAATTCTACAGTCGCATCATTTCACTGCAGATGCATTTCCTGACAATCCAAGTGTGGCATTCATTAACACGACTTTGCTTATGTAGTCATTACACATGCGAAAGCAAAGCTTAATAATGTTTCGCCTCATCTTTTTAACAAAGCCATTAACAGTACGACGGCTGGTCAACTTTTCCAAGAAGCCATTAGTAGCCTGTGGTATTCAAGACAACAAACGAGTAATGGCCATGCCAGCAAATTTACCGTCTATTTCCGCCATTCATCCCTTCCCATTACGTTTTAACGTTAACACCCGCGCAGTAATGGACGCCCAACTGTTTTGCTTGCATTATTTATGACTGAGCTGCATCATGGCTTGAGCATAATAAATATACTAAAATAAATACAAATGTGGGGTAATTTATTCATCAGCAGGGCAGCGATATCTGCCAAAACTGAGGTCCAACATTGTAAAACCTGTCCTAAAAATAATCTGCACACATCTTTTCATGGCCAAATGTCTGTAAGACTTTTCACCTACAATTAATGCAACAAAATTCAAATCTGAGGCCATTTATTGTTGTCTGAGGCCTGATATTTTTCAATTCAATTTCAAGCACTTGCAAACACTGTGGATAAATGAACCAGGCTGCAGAAAGATGGCAAGAAATGGGTGATCTCTTCTGGGCTGTTGTTGAAACCCTCAGCTTCATATTGATTATTTCTAGGCCATTTATTTTTAAAGTGCGATTCCCCTCAGAATGAGCCAGAGAGAAAAACAGGCCATTGTGTTTGGATGGAGTCCATGTCTGTGCCAGTGTGTATGTGGTTCTGCCTGTAGAGCCCATGTGCCAGTTTGTTACTCATTCCTACTTAAGGCAATTACACCTCTCAAACTGATGAATACAGCTGAAAATAAACATTTTTACTAGAAAAGGCTGGCATCGACACCATCAGTAAAAAGGCTGTATAATGGCCTGGCGGGACAGGATGTATATGTAATTTTGAATTAATAGCGAACCTGTATTAGTGCTTATTTTGGATTTCTGGTGGATTGTCACATAGCGACAAACAGAAACATAATTCACAGACAAGTATGTATGCAGCAAATATACAAACTGCTAATGCTTACAGTAAAGCTGCTTAGCTTCAGGGTTTTATTTACTGCCATAAACCTAAGGCTTTAGACCAGTGCAAGTACTCTGTTTCCAAATGGAGCTACATGTAGCTACATGCTAACATCTGGGAAACATGTAATCTTGGTTGCCGATATTGCTTATTTCTCCAGATTTCAGATCATATTCTCACTGGAACATGTCTGTTTGTGAAGACTTGGGTTTTGCAGTTTTTATTAAAGATTTTTCAAGGTAGAAAGTGCCGCTACTCTCCGTTAAAGTTGATCTCCGGCTGCAATGATGGTGCAGAGACGCAGAGAGTGCAGATGGGATAGACCCAGAAAACACTGACCAATCAGAGCAAACTGGGCTTTTTCGGGAGGGGGGCTTAAAGACAGGCCCTAAAGTGGGGCATCTCAGATAGGGGGCAAATACAGGTGTTCCAGCACAGAAAGTATGGGGAAAATGGCAACCCAACATACATCTATAAACCTGAAAATAAGCAGAATAGGTCCCCTTTAAGTGCCCACTCACTGGTCACCTTAAGCTACTTAAGTTCTTGTGTATACATTTGTGTGTGAGATAGTGTTGCATGTGTGTGCACAGTGGCTGGCACCTCTAATTGGTCCGTTTGCTCCTGCTTGTGTTTCTCCAGCTCCCCTTTGGTCTCCCTCAGTTTAGCATCCAGCTCATTGGACTTGAGTTCCTCCGATTCCTGGAAGAGAGAGGGAGTAAGAGATTCAAAAAACAAGACAGTAATCAGTGTGACGGAGAGGAAAATGAAACAACAGTAAAAGGCAGGTTGACATAAAGAGATGGTGAGCCTGGAAAAGAGATTTATTAGATATAAGACATCAACATCAATCATCATCAAGACATATAAGACATGAGAAAAGGGAACTGATAATAAAAAAATGACACAAAACAAAGACATCTGGGGTTAATTTTGGTTTTAGTTCAATTCAACTTTCTTGTCTTACATATGATATGGTGTAAGTTTCCTTAACCTTCCCTTTTTAAATGTGCTAATAACATAAAATATGTACGTTCATGTTGTTTTATACGCTGTTACGGTACACAGTGTGTGCTCTGAGAACACACTTGTGATGAAAGACTGCAGTAACTCAAACTCATCTTTCTCCAGCAGGAGAGAAATCTCAGGCAGCTCTTTACCACCATCACAAGGTATAAATGAAAACTGCCGTTCTCGTGAAGCAGAGTCAACAAGTTCACTTTTGCTCATTGAATTGCATCTTTTTGTATTGAACAGAAAAAGACAAAATTAAAAAAAAAAGACATTATTTTCTCGATTAAATGTCTTGTCAATATAATGTCAGAACATAGCTAACGACATCTGACAAATCTAGACGTATGCTAGGTTTCTCAGATGCAGATATGTTACATTTGTTCACCTTATTGGTCATGAACAAATTAATACTTGCATGTGATAAACGTCACAGACCTGGTATGTTCGGATTATGTCCTGGCAGTTCTTGCGGATCTGTTCAGTCTCTTCTTTGGCCTGGGCCAGTTTGGAAGTGGTCTCTCTCAGTTTGTCTTTAGTTTCCTGCGCACAGATAAACAACATAAACATGCATTTGTAACTATGACGAGCACAAAGGGAAACATTAGTGGCTCAGCTCCTGTGGCCTGGAGCCATAACTGACTTTTTGTTTTTCTTTTCTCTTTATTGTTGTGTATTTGCTCGGAGGCAGATAAAAATAAAACCATTTATTCTGTAATAGACATTTTCAAAAATAGCAACAATGTTAATGATGATTTCCTTGCGGGATCATTACTGTACCATTTTCAACCCCCATTTCATTTCGCCCCCTAAATCAAAAGACACATCTAATCATGCTTTTTATGGAGCAGCTGCGGATGCAAAATGACTGAAGGGGATGTCATTTGTATCCTGGAAATACTAAGCAGGCTCACGTCTTTAACCAACAACAGGCATGGTTTCTTGTCTATATGAAGAAAATCAACATCATCCATGAGTTTAAGTATGTTCTTTCACACTGATATGGGTAATGTATTAACTGTATCAGGGTCCCTACAGCTTTAGGCAAGTTAGTAAGATTATTTTTCTTAAGCTACTGAGCTCTTTAGCAAAAACATTTCATCATGGTTTGCTTATTGTTCACTGACGCAACACTGGATTATGTTGTTAATGTGCTAACTGGCTAACTAGTCTCATGACGGTCTTCTGGTTTTCCCTTTTGAACGACGATTACAGACGACCACTGTCTGCTGGTGTGGAGAGTTATTTCCTCTCATGCAGAGCGTACATGCTGGTTGGCTATCGGTTGGAGGCTTTGTGGTGTGTTCATGTGCAACTTTTTGGCCAAGACACAGGCAATGTGAGGGGACACAACAATCAGCCTTAGTCGTGCTAGTTCTTTGATGTCGGTTTGGTGTATCTGGGCCTTAATGGAGCTGCAACAACTTACGTGGTCAACCTTATTAGCCATGTAAATGTGTGAATTTAGCTATTTGTATGTGGTGTATTGTTTGATGAAAGTTTTACTGCAGCATGTTCAGGTTCATACCCACAAAATCCAAAGCACAAGGATATTATGAACAAGCAGTTAAAATGTAATGAACTCTTCTCTGTACTTCTTTACAACTTCTTATGTTTGCCTATAAAATATTTCCTCTGTCATGAAGCACATTTTGGTTGTGAATCGGTACATGTTGTTGACTACAATTCTGTTGAAAAAGTATATTTATTCTCAACAGGATTGCTTGATGAATATTAAAATAGCACAGTTACTTTACCTTGTGTGCATCCGCCTCACTCTTCAGTTTGTTCTGGGCCCACTTGACCTTGATGAGATGTGAGTTGATCTCCTCCTTCAGCTTTTCTACCTCCCGAGTCAGCCTGCCGACCTCGCCTTCCTGAGAACACAGAGAGATGGGTGAGGCAGGAACAATGATGAAGAACAGGACAGCGAACAGATCTTTGAGCTGAAGTACTTATCCACATAAGGCACACTGCAATAAGTCGAAATGCATCCATTCAAACAACTGTAGCATGTGGAAAATGTTTCACTATTGTCAGAGATTAACTTCGTAGCCAAATGCAAAATAGCACATCTGTTACTGTCATCCTGATATAAACACTTAAACAAGGCACTTAAAACTGACACAGCACTTACCTTAGCATCAAACAGCTGCTGCAGCCGACCTTTGTCCTGAGCCAGCTGGTTTCCTCTGAGGGCCTGGCGGTCGACCTCCTTGGTGGCTTCCCTCAGCCTCTTCTCCAAACTCTCCTTCTCCCGCCTCAGATCCAGGGCCTCTTTCTCCCCCCGCACATATTTCATCACCATGGCCTCCTTCTCTTGGCGTGCCTCGTCGGATTTCTTGCTCACCTGAGATGGTTGTTTATATCATGAAGTAGGTTTATGTGAATCCAACATACTTTAGTGTGTAATGTTTTTTTTTTTTTTTTTAGGAAGCCCTAATAGGAGATGGCTGGAGTTGGTGCTGCACAGTTACATAGATGGATGGATGGATGATCTTGCATTGCCTTGTGAATGGAGGACAAAACTGCTGACTTTCTACATCAGCTCGTCAGCCTTTTACAAATAAAGCTGACATGCTTCTGCTTGACGGCAGTGTTACAAATCCAATTTTCTGCTGCCTTATTTCTCCCTATAACATTGTGTATTATGACTTCATTATTTAGTACAATTTAAGTAATGCACCCAGACTTTCTTAATCCAATATTTTGCTTACTAGGACTGAAACTAACAGTTATTTTCATTTTCAATCCTTCCTTTCATTATCCTGGCACCGGAAAACACTGTGGCACACACTACACGTCTCACACCTGTGTGCTCATTCCTCATGCCAATGAGATGCTTGTGTGCCTTTCTTAGTTTGTCAGTTAAAAGTTTTATCACTGCCCACTCTTACATGGACTTTCAGGAGAGCAAGAGAAGGAAGGAGAAACTTTTAAAACCCAGTTCCAACCAAAGATTCGAGACGAGATGAGTTCAAACTGGTCTGCAATGTTCTTCAAGCCTGCCAGTTTACACCCATGAACTTAACAAGATGCTGTACTGTCTCCATAGCAACGACTATACTTAGTAAATGGTAAATGGACCTGCTACTTTTTTAACACACTCACACACTGATGGAACAGCCATTGGGAACAATTTGGGTTTCAGTATCTTGCTCAAGGACACTCCGACATGCAGACTGCTGGAGCCAGGGATCAAGCCACCAATCTCCTGATTGGTGGACGACTCTCTCTACCTTCTGAGCCACAGCCGCCCCGTTCAAACTTCTGGCTTTTCAGGCTTTTGGTGTAGCTGGTTATTATTTTTAGCATCTTAAATTATGAATGAGGGGTTACTTCTCACGGTTGCATTTCTAGTAGTGATATAACATCAAAAACATAAAAACACTTTCCTGAAGTCAGAAGTTAGTCGGGACTCAGGCAATAAAAACACAAAAGGCTGGAGACTATGAAGCCAAATTCATTTACTTGGGACAAGAGATCTCTGCCCTTTTGTCATTTTCTCCCAACAGTTTGGTCTTCACCTTTAATCAGAAGAGAAAACACTACATATCGAGACAGCATTTCACAAGGGAAACCGCTCACGATGACGCCACGCTTCTGGGCAACAGGTGAGCTACAGCCCGTGGATACTGACACACACATGCACACCCAAACTCATTTTGTACAGCTGACTTCTCTACAAGCTGATTGGCTGTTTAAACAGGTGACCTGCCTTTCTAAAAACCAGCCACTGGCTACTTGACAAGCTGAGTCACTGGCAACACCATAAACTGGCGTGAGTCGAGCTGAGACGGGCCAGTTCACACTGCTGCAACTTTTTCCTGCAACTCTCTAAAACATCTTGTTGCAAATCTCTGGTCAGAACCGGGCTTAAGAGTGGTCGTGTGTGTGCATTTGTGTGTTAAACAATATAACTTAATGAAAACACATACAGCACATTTTATGCATCAGGCACCACAATATGCACTGCAAATTAAAAAAAAAAGAAAAATGCTCAGTTAGGTGGCACAAAGTTTCTACAAAAAAAAACAAAACATGAAAAATGTTTTAAACCTCAGGGGAAACAGTTGATTAGGCCTGACTCGCCATCTTAATACAAAGGAGGACTGATAGAAGGGAAGGGCTTAAAAGAGACCACTGGGTGCAAAATCTACCTCTTATTGTTCACTGAACAGTGAAATTAAAAATTGCCAAGTGTGACAAAACTGTCAGAGGAAAAGTGCCCTACATGGTTTCAGCCAGGTGTGGAAACTACTGGATAAAAAAAAAATGCTCTCCTGCACTATTCGCTTAACAAATGATGAATTCTGCAATAATAGAGTTTGGTGCACAAAGACCCTGACCGTTCAGCTGCTGGCTTTGTGCAAACATCTTCAAAAGATACATGTGTGGCAAAAGCAGTGTACTTTTGGCCAGCTGTGTTTAAACTGCTATTTCAGCTAAAGATGAATACAACATGTCTTTATGTAAGGTGATTCAAGTTACTCAGTGACAGTGATACTGATGCATAGGCATCGTTTTTTCGACGCACTACAGACACTGTAGAGGGAGATCCTCAGCCTGCAGTCTGTCTTTGTTTCCATCAAGCAGCACCAAACACTCCACTCTTTTGTTCTAAAAATATCGACATGCTTCCCCATTCCGTGGACAATCAGCAAGTTGCAAATGTTTTCTGGAGGGAGCTGTGATGCAGCTATTACTTTCTACCATCAACCCCAACAGCACTTAAAAGTACTGTCTGCAATGGAAATGTTAAACAGACATAGGGTTTAGGTACATGTCTGTACAGGTTACGTACCAGTTCTAAGGGTACCATACCAAAAGTGTTTGGTGGAAACGCAGCTGTAGTGACACAACACATCGCACAAAAATGTGACTGATTCTCATCTCAGAACTCTCTTGATTAAATATTTAAAATCCATTTTCTTGTTTACATACAGTATAAACACATACACTTATTGACGCTGTCTGCTTTGCGGATGATTAAGAGTGCCGAGTGCTGCGTTGTGGTTTGAAATGTCTTCATTAACTGTCTGAGTTTGCTAATACCTCAGTGAGACATCTCTGGCCACAGGAGCTGTAGTCTGAGCTTGAGTCAATACATCAGTAACACTCACAGTGAGTATCCCATACCAGCTTATATCAAATGTACGTGCCCAAGCATCCCTAAACTGCTTGGTCGTAATTTCTGTTGTTGTAACTTGTTAAACTCAAAGGATTTTTGTCACCTTTACTTCAACTTCTGCAAGTTGGGACAGGATTAATGCAAGTGCATAGCTATAATGTCTGTTTTTTAATCAGATGACTCTATAAGTAAGTAGAGCAATAGTGTGTAAGCAGGTGAGGCGTATGTTTTTATACCTGTGGAGCTCCAGAGAGCTAATTTGTAGTCGCATTTTGCAACCATGGAGCACCTGTGCAACTTGCAAACAGTATAGTATAGTTTGTTTCCAGCTCACAGTGAATAAACGCTCATCTCTGAAGGCGGCACAGTAGCAGTTTAACTTTCTGCTAACTGCTAATATCTAACTGTTGACTTGAGGCTTCAAGTTCACAGCAAAAACATCAACACTTCCGGACCAAGACGAGCTGGGTGCTTCAAAATAAAAGCACCCATGACTCCCCTTTGATTTATTTAATCATAGCAATGCTTTATTTAACTTTATTATATGTACAGTACCTACTTCATTTTACTTTACTGTAAATGTATTTCATTTAATAAGTATGTATTTTAGGAGTCTACAGCACTTTGAAGGAGGTTTCAAAATACTGAGATATATATTGAGTATCACAATATAGTCAACAAATATTGTGATATTAAATTCAAGCCACATCACCCAGCTCTACATGTGAGGGATCCTACATAGCTAAAAAAAACTGTCTTAAAACACTGTGAGTAGTGACAAATGTCGCCTTAGCGAAATAAAAAGGACTGTGACAGCCTAAACTGGAACAAGGCTAGACATGCAAATAAGGGTCGGACCAGTTGTGTGACCTGCTTGTCAAAGACTCTCACAGTATTCTGGGTGTCAGTTATACCTGTTCCAGCCTGTAGGACATCTCCTTCTGGATCTGCTGGAGGGCGGCTTTAGCTGCCTGGTCCTGGTGAATCAGTTTATCCCGCGACTCCTTCACTTCTTTCAGCAGCTCCTCCACCCTGCCCTCCAACTGCAAAAACAGGGAGGATACAAGCTAAGCAACTTGTTGGGCAACGTGTAAGCCTGAGCCACAACTGGGCTGACCTGCTTCACGGGGTGACACCTGACACAGAATGCTGGAGGCAAAATAAATTTCTGTAGCACAGTAAGAGGAATGGCTTTTGGCATTTTTCCAGTCCTTGAAATCACAGGCTTTTACTGTAACGGACAATTGAAACGGCTCTGTCAACATGAGCCTAGAATAATTACATATGATGGTGCATGTAATAAATAATCCTCTCTACACCTTTCTGCTTACACAATGCTTAAACAAACGCTGTTACCAAGAAAGCATGAATCAATTATTGTTCCTTCTATGGCAACAGAAATGCTAGACTAAATCCAAAGAATAGAGAGGCACTAAGGTAAGCTTGGAAATCAAAGGACAAAATACACAGACAAAAGACACAAGACATTTAAAAGCACACCGATAGAGGAATGCTCTGATAAGCCATCAGACTGCTGCGAAGCTAAATTTTTTCCTCCTTTAAGCTGTGAAAGTCCCCAACACAAAACATGATGCAGCAAAAATGAAACATTGTAAAAATGCAGGTGCTTTGTGATCACAACTAGCTGACGGCAATGTACGCCACAGGCAGGAAGTCAGACAAAACATTGCAGAGGTGCACATCCTTGTCAGTGAAAACATGTGGTGAATAGACTTCTATTGTTTTCAAAAATGTGTTATAAATAGCTCGGAGAGACATGCAGGACGAACAAAGCCCAGTATTTTAGAATACACGTACACATTTTAGACCAAGGGACAGATACAGACATCACTTGTGTTTGTGCTCCACCAAAACAGCCAGTGCCAGAAGAATTTGACTAAACCATAGAGAAAACGAACCTTTTTAATGGTGGCCATGTGCTGCCTTTCTGTCTCTGCCCTCTTTTTCAGCTCTTCCCTCATGTTGTCCTTCTCTGAGCAGATACCAAGGATCAGCTCCTGGTGCCTCTTGTTCTCCTCCAGCAGCCTGAATACATAGGCGCATCACACATAAGCATACAATTCAGGTCAAGTCCACACAATGTGCTAAAGAATTTAGAGCGCTGGCCTGCATACAGAGCAGGATACGAAAATATGTGCGCAAATAAGTCCAGTTTGGGCATTAAATAAAATCATTCTTGTGTGTCAGCTTGATCAAGACAGATTTAATGCAACTAAGGTGAAAGAAAAGAAAAGCAATAGCAGCTAGAATGTAGTTTAATCTCTTGCTAGACAGACCGATTACAATGAACACTGAGTACTGTACAAGTAGCAGTTTTAAATGATGTGATGAATGTGTCCTAGTGCATCATCAGCTACAGATACAGAGGACACACTGATCCAATTTATAAATGACACTGCGGTGCATCTATTTTAACTGATGAAACAGCAGTTTACCTCTGAATAGATTTCTCCTGCTGTGCATACTTGTATTGCACACACTTCTCAAAAACCATGATGCAGTCCTCTTGGTCTGTCTGGAGTCCATTGACAGGTGGGCTCCCTTTCCTCTCACTTTCACTTCCACCCTCAGGCAGCTGACACGCCAGCAGCTCTGACTCCAGCTCATCCAGCAGCGACTCCTGTGACAGCGAGCGCTGGATCTGGGAGATGAGCTTTCGGCTGCAATCAGTGTCATACGGACTTGACAAGGGGTGCGAGGGGGCCGAGTTGTTGGCACTGGTTTGTGGGCTGGAGGCGAGGGAGGAGCTGACAGTGTCAGAACTGGGGGTAGAGGGGCCATTACAGATCCCAGAGGTGGTTGTTGAGTCGGTGGGGCTTCTGGAAGCGCTTTGAACGGAAGAGGATGATGGGCTCTCAGCTTGACCACTATCATCAGCGGGCGACGGCTCTGTGGGACAATTTGTTACCAAAACAGATGGCTTCTCATTGCTGTTTGGAGGGGTGGCATGAGAGTCCTTCACTTCATCAAGAGTCAGTAATGTTTCTATTGTCCCTTCAAGAACAGAAGGAGAGCTTTCTACCACATCATCCAAAGTGGTGACTGGGGCGACAAAAGCTCCGCCAGCCTCATTTGAAAGTGAAGGTGTCCCGCGTTCCAAGGACACTGTACTGCTATCCCAGCCAGCATCAACACACAGCTCACTCCCCTCTACAAGCTCCTGACTGCATGTTTCAGCTTCCGACTTTGTGTTTGTGTCTGTCTGAACATCTGTTGCAGTTGTAATTAATTCACCGTCAAGCTCAGCTTCATTGTTTGCCTGACTGCACTTTTCCGCCTCGTCTCCACTATTGAGAGAGATTTGTTCCTCCTCTTCTTCATTAGATTTGCTGTTGTGAGGCTGATTCACTGGGTGCGATCCCTCCAACACAGCTTCAACCTCCGATCCTTCCATCATGTGTGTATGTGAGGCAGGACCAGGCTGTTCTGTGGTCCCTCTCTGGCTCAAATCTGGCAGAGACATATTGAGAAGCAGACACAGAGCAGAGAGGGAGACTGAGTGGGAGCACAGATAAAAACAAACTGTTACATTTCATACATCGTGGGACAACACTTTTTCTGTGAAGTCGAAAATTCCTGAATGTTACCAGCACAGCAGCTCTGGGCTTTTTTGAATGGTGTGCCTTTCTGGGAATTAGATAGCGTCTTTCCTTGTGTTGAGCAAAGAAAAACTCCACCACCAGGTATAAGCTTCATATTTCCTCATGCTAGTTCTCCAGTGATGTGCAAGACTATCAGTTACCACATGAATAACATAATTCAAAGACATGCCCAGCAGACACATACTAAGAGGTGTGGTCCTTTCAATGCCTGGGAGAGTGTTACACTTGAGGGTGTGCGTCATACAACTCACATAGGTATTTGATATTACTACACAGCCTCACAGCCTTTATCTTTACAGTGTATCATCAATCCAATCAGACGTCATGGGAAAACAAGAATGGGAGGACCTGACATTCATGCGAAGGACTGTGCAGTGCTCGACCTTTGTCCGCTTTTTCAACTGTGTCTGATATGAAGCAATATAAAATACAACAACAAAAGAAATACAACCTTTTCTTGTTCACAAGAAAATTCACCAGCCACTATGCCGTGCTCACCAAAGCCATTTAAAAGGTTAATACACAGAGTGGCCCTGTCTCAGTCTGAACCATTCAATCATGGCTTAAACCTCTTAAATTAAATATTCAGCAGTTGCACATTATTCCCTTGGATGGGAAATGGCTTTGGCAGCATCTACTGTGCTTTAATCACATCATGAGAGATGGCTGAGAATAGCTGGAAGTGATCTAAACTTTTAAAAACAGCTCCCTGTGTTGTTTCCATTATAATATGATAAGTGACACCTTGTTTCCTGACCCAAAATCCCCCCAGCACCATTTGTCATACCTCTTTAAATACCATCTTATCCGTATTCATGACAGCTGTCTGCCCTAGTACACAGACGAAATTGTACTTACAATAAAAGCACTGTGTTTACCATCATCCTATCATAATAAATGGATCATAGCCCCACAGCAACACAATAAAGCTTCTCATGTTAAGCAGTGAAAGCACATCAGATTAAACACACACAATGGCGTTGATGCTCTTGCGACAGGTGTCATGCCACGACACTGTCAAAACTAGTTACCATAATACCAGTAACGAGCTTTAATAAAAGATACCATTCAATGCATCGGGTTGGACGCTGTGTAGCTAGCAAACAGCAGGCCGATGTGCCATTTGTATTTACTGCCGTTTTATCAACACTTGAGTCCATTTAACGTTAGCCCTGCCAATGCTGACTGGAGCATGCTAACGTTAGCAGCTTAGTTAACGTTAGCCCCGACTAGTTATTAAGAAAACACGTTATCTAGCGTAAAACACAGCAAAATACGTGGTTCAAACAGATTAAACGCATAGCTGCGAGCTGACATATTGGTGAAACTGCTTACGTTAGCTAGCTAAGCTAACCTTGATAAGAGAAGCGTTAGCTAGCTGCAGCCAGGCTGCTACAAGTACAGTCCGCTTACACTGCACCTAGCTAAGCTAACGCTAGCACCCTACATACATGACAGATAAAGCTTAGTAAAGATGGCGATGCTGTCACCCACCGATTGCGAGAAAGCCATGATGGAGTTCAACGCGGAGATAACCGGGATGAGACTTAACTTTGAGCTTTCTGCGTTAACAGCTGATAGCCCCAACAAGTCACTTTGATATGACACATCAACAAATATGGCTACTGCGGGAGAAACCGAAACGATGACGCGGAATAAGCCAATGATAGCCCAGGGAGAAATGACATCAGTATGACGTAGACACACGGCAGGTACAGCTCCACCTTATCTATTTTAACACCAGAAAATGAAATACCATAATAACTGTGAGGCAAGGAGGAAGCACAAGACACGTTTCAGTCTATTAATAAGTGGTGTAGCAGTTGTTGATGAGGTGGGTGTGCTACTGGGTGGGTGGATGGGTGGGTCGAGTATATTCTCCTAAATATTCCAATAGCTTTTTGGCTGATAGGTGGGTGTGCTGTGAATGGCCAGAAAAAGAGGTGGGCAGTCTGTACCCCATATACCTCCGTGTACCCTTCACTACACCACTGCCATTAATCATATTGTTAAAGTACATAAGTTGTGTTTAAAGATTTATAGGATATTTATAAGATTTATAGCTTTTACTCTGCATTTTTCCTAAAAATATCAATTCATTGGTATGGATTGTGGATCTGAATCTCAGCTGAAATAGGGGAAAAACTATTTAAATAGAGAGATACTATTCTTATTTGATTTTCTAATGATACAATCAGCCTGTAATCCTATTGATATTCATTTCAAGAGGTTTTCATTATATTGTTTTCTGGAGATACTTCAGAAATTGAGGAAATTTTGAGTCATGATGACAAGTACAATAAATAATACATATGCAATGTCTTTTAAAGCATCTCTTTTTTTTAATTACATGAGTTAGCCATTCATGAAAGATACATTATCTCATGTATTTTGTTGAAAAAAATTCTATTAAGACTATTCTTGTCATTTTTAGTATCAGGTGGTTTCTGCATTGAGATTCTTTGTCCATTGGAATCGTCAGAAAAACAAATACATAATTTAGTATCCTTAGGGATGGTGTGACTTCATTTTTCCTACTTTTTTTAGCCTCCCTGAAGCTACAAACATTTTTTCTTGAACCTCCCTGAGTAACTTGGGGAAAATGCATGTCAGATTTTAAAAATTTACACTTTGATGTTTGAAAATTAAAAGTTGACCAAGTCGGTTGATTGTTTCCACTCTTCATGTGCATGCTGATTAGTTTATTTTTGTCTTAATTTAAATGAGACAAGTAGAATCAAGTGATTTTGATTAAATATCACTTTTTTAAGATTTGGTTATGTGTGTTTTCTTTTAAAGGAAGCCTTGTCACACATAATTTGCTCAAGGACCGTCAGAAATGTGAAAATCCTATGACAATTTCTGTTTTTACAGTTTCTGGCTATGATAAATAGTGTCATTTTGGCAATTTTTGAAAACAATGGTGGTAAAATAAATACAAAATACAGCCATTTAAAGTTGTATACCCCTTCCCTAAGCCACAATAAAAAACTCCTCCCCCGGTGCTTGAAAATAACTTGACATGCTTCCTCCTTTTTGTACCCCATATATAACAAACACTTCCTAATGAAAAAAAAGGTTTTGCTGTATTTGTATGAGCGAATTTAGAGTAGAAATCCATAATCCATCCTTTCCTTTGACCACAGACTGTAAAGGGCCTACCTGACAGCCTGTCAGCCACGCCTTTATTTAAATGCAGAACTTTAAGCCTTAATAACATTTAAACAGGATCATTATAAAAAAAATTCACCTGGCTGTGAACATGTTTAATTTAGCTGTAAAGTTGAGAGGTAAAGTTGGGCATTTTAACATGGGAGTCTATGGAGATTTGCTCTGTTTTGCAACCAGCCCCCAATGGCCAGTCAATGTATTGCAGTTTTTGGCACTTCCGCATTGGCTTCACTTGCCCTGAAGGTTGCCGCTTGCTTTTGACCTATTGGCAATTGAGGCCACTGCGCATGCGCAGCTGTATTCACTCTTTCATCTTGCACGTGCATTCAGGTAAGATGTTGACAGCGCGACATAAAACCATAAATTACTGAACATATATATTTATTTGTATGTGTTGATATGTTCAGTTATGTCTCGTAGTGTAAACTGTTTAGGTTTGTTGGTGTAAGTTTGGTTAAACCGTCGCCATTTGTACTCGCTCGCTAATTACCGTGTAGCTAGCTTAACCGTCGTTAAGCTAACGTTAAGTTAGATAATGAGTTTCTTGTGTCGTGTTTGACAACGTTTTGTACACTTTTTATGCTCATATTATACTTTGATAGACTTTCTGACTTTACACAATGTTTATTACGTTGACAGTTGCCGCCATGTTCCACTCATTTTCTCCAAACCTGGTTCGACCTAACCTGCCCTTGAGGAAGCCTTCATCGAGCCCCGTCGTTCATGCAACCCTGTCACCTCCTGCCACACCTGGCACCGCGCATAATGCAGCACCGGTGCGCCTCGCTTTCGGCCCCATAGGAGAAGGTAAACTGATGGCATCATTATAGAAAGGATTTTCTATGGTTTGTATGTGTTACTGAGGAAAATCAACCACACTCTGCTTTTTAAAGTGTCACCCTTAATCCATTTCAGTCTCCGTTAGGTGAAGGTTTTTTCCTTTTGACAGAATCATGAACTCCAAAATCAGGGCTTTATTTCAGGAGACCTTGGTTTCTATTCCAGCAGCAACATTTTACTATAATAAGAATAGTAGTAATAAACTTTAATTATGAAGCGCTTTTTCAAAGTTAAAAATTGCTTTACATGGTTGATCCCAGATTTAAAACAACGTGGGATTCAAGCCAATAAAATGTGGCAATTACAAGAAATACAAAGACCAATATAAGTAAAATAAAGATAATATACCATCACTGAAGCAGATAAGCAAAGTTGGCAACCAACAAAAATACTTAATACTTAATAGTACAAAAATAAAATAATACAATAACAGATGACAATACCATATAATAACTATAGAATAGTATCAAATGAGACATAGAAAACATACAGTATGCTAAAATGAATGAAAAGCTTTTTTTGAACAGATAAGTATTAAGAAGCGATTTAAAAGATGTCACTGAAGCAAGCCCCAGATACTCAGGCTTTGACTGCAAAAGCTTGGTCATCTTAGTTTTGAGCCACGACTGGAGTAATTGGTGTTTTATTGTTAGTAATATTGACTGGAAGAACATTTGGTCCTAACCACAAAAATGTCTTCAAACAAAAGATAGATTAATGATTAGATACAGAGATATACTGTATTCATCCCGAGTTTAAAACAGAGGTGAGGTGTTGTACAGTTAAAATAAGGCAAAAGAAGTTTCATTTGAATTGATCTAAAGATTTTATCCAGTGAAACATTTCCCTAAAAAGTTAGAGAGTGACATAAGTTTAAATTGCGCTTTTTGTGAATTACATGTTGAAACATGCCCCGATTTATTTGGTCTTTAAATTTTACACATGTGCTGTGGAAAGATATTACTAAATTTATAGTTGACAACATTCTGTCAGATTTTACAATTACTGAAAAGATATTATATTTGGGTGCTATGATTACTGTGATAGATATTAATTCATTTTTTATTTATGAATCTAATTTTACCACTTACAAAAAAACTTAATTCTTTGTATTTTAGGAAGAAAATGGAACAATACTCGTAAACAATTTCTTCCTCACAAAACAAAACAGCTATCAAAATGCTAAATGTATACACTATCTTCAAAATCTGAAATTTAGCCTAACTTTTTGTCACAAGTCAATTGCATCCTTATATCTACTTAAATTTATGTTTGATTTGTTTTGTTTTTGTCATCTTTTTTAGTTTTGTTTTCTCAATGCCTCATTTGTATGTGCATTATTCTGTTCAAGTTCTGTTTCTGCACACACTGTATGTCAAAAGTTCTGAATAAAGATTACAAAAAACAAAAAAACATCATCCAACTGGTGTCTACTACTGTACCTGGCACACCTGCCTGACATACCCTTTGTTTTTTCAATTTGGACAGTTGTACAATACAAAAATTAACTAAATAGCGATGCAGTGTTAATCTTAGGTCATGGTAATATTATTAGCTACTGTATAACATTACCCCAGAGCTTATATTTCACCAGGTTCATTATGTTCTTTCTTTTTTGCAGGCCCTTTAAATTCACCAGTCGGCAGGGATCAATCTCCAGTATGTAACAAAGTCATTGGCTTAATCAGTGTGTTCTGTTGAAAATTTCCATTTTAGCTAAAGGTGTTTCTATTTGTTTGTTTGTTTTCATAGATGTCAGGATCCATCCCACCAGCACGGACTGTATACTTCTGCAACTACTGTGGTAATCCAGGTAATATTTTCACCATTGACTTCACAACTTGATCTAAAGGGCTATGTACAGTTGAGCGCCAAAAAATCAGGCTGAACCCTACATGAACCTGCACAAAATCTGTCCAAGCCCAACCTGATCCACGGCCCCAGTTATGGGCTCCAGCCAGATTTAAAAACCCAAATTTCTACTGGAAAAAAAAGATATATTGTTAATATTAAAACATTTTTTACAAGCCAAGGGCTGACGTGTTTTCTCGCACCACTTCTTCTTCTCTTCGTTATTTCAATAGTCTGTCATCTTGTGCCCGACATGATTATTCCTTGATTTTAGAGACAGAATATTTTTACTGCACTTTAACATTTACATTAACAGAGCATTGCTTCTACATTCCTGCAAATTAACAGATCTTTGCATCAAAGTAAGACTCGGCCTTACTCACAGTGCATCTCCTAGAAGCAAAATAAAATTGTATTAACACTTTTTCCCCAGTGTAATCACCAGAGGACTGTTTTACTTTCAAGTTTGTGTTCCTGTTATTAAAGAAATATCAAGTGCGACTGCTTTGGTTGTTCCAGTCTGTCTTTCAGAGCTGGGTGGATACGCATCCACCACTCACCGCTTCAGTAAGGCAGCATTAGTAACATTATTTATCTTGGCCTTTGTACATTCATCATACTGCAGATTGTAGTTTTTTTCATGTGGTCTGACAAGTTAGTTGTGTGGCTTTGCGGGGCAGACACAAGTCTCATGCTCTCTTGGTTCTCCCCTAAATCCAAAGTACTTCAAAACAACAGATGATAATTATTGATGAACAGATGATTTTTGTTTTACCCGTGTGCACTCACAACTTATAGGGAAGTTTTTTACAGGCTGACTCTGCAGGGTCCGAGCACAGTAGCCTGACAGCTCTTCAAAAGTGGAGGCTGCCTGTTAGTTTAGTTTATTGAATTCTGACACTGTGGTGCATGCTGTGCAACCAATTTCCTCATACTTGTTTTGTATGCATCAGTGTTCCTGTCAGAACATTTTTGTATTTTTAATCAGTGCAATTAACAGTTTCTAATTAACAAGTATTCACTTGACAGGAAATTTTCGGTGCAAGCGCTGCAAGAAGACACCTTACTGCTCTGTGGTGTGTCAGACTGAAGACTGGAAGGCACACAGGCACATATGCATATGCATTGATCCAGAACCTGCAAAGTAAGCTGGGTCATCCACCCTGAGTATCACTGATTGTCAGCTGTGATGTAATTTTTTTTAAGAGAGTTGATTCATTAATATCCAAAAAATAATGTGAACTCATTTCTTTTAATCTTAGAGAGAACCCGAAGGAAACTGCGGCTTTGCTGATGGCAAGAGACGGACCTGGTCTGCCCGAGTCTAAGGTATTTGCAGTAATTTGTAGGTCTTCTAATGCAACTTATAGTTGAGCTTAACATTTTAACGATTTTAAAAACCCTATGTAAAGGATTCAAAATCTGTATTTTGTTATCAATGCTTAACCTCTGTTTATCAAAGCAGGGTGATGCATCTGCATCCAGCCTACAGAGGGTCTTTATGAAGGACTTGCAAGTGACTAAAGTCATCAAGGGAACAGACATCCAGGTACAGCATCCCCAGTCAATTTCAGAAACAAAGAGTGATCTAGCCAATGTTATTAGATATTAAATGTCTCTTTGTTGTGATTGTGTGTGGCTTTTAGGCATCTGTTGTAGAGTTCTACAGTCCTGGCAGGTTTTTCCTTCTTGCCCAGAGTCCTGAACTGCTGGAAGCTCTGCAAAGCATCAGCACAGAGCTTCAGAAAACTTACAGCAGCTCACCAGTGACAGCACACGTACCCCATGTTGGAGAGGTCTGTGCTGTTCAGTTCTCCTGTGATCTGGTGAGCAGAGGCCTTTTCAAGCTGTTTGGTAAGAGACAAGTTTTTATTGAGCACATTGACTCATTCTGTCTCATGTGTTTTTGTGTGTAGAACTGGTACCGAGGCCTGGTCAAGACTTTGGCTGCTGACCAGAAGACAGCTAGTATCCTTTATATCGACTTTGGCAATGAAGAGGAAGTCCCTGTGTACAGAATCAGGCTCCTGGCTGCTAATATCCAGCCATTTTCTCCATGTGTAAGCGCATGTTTATACATCTTAAATTACTTTTTTTTAAAAAGTATGGTAAGATAACACAAGGTTTTACACTATGTAACATTCACACTGACAGTTTGTAGTGTCTTACAGCTGGCATGATGACACTAACACTTGCGTCTATTACGTCCAGGCAATGGAGTGCTGTGTCACCGGGGTGGTGCCAGTAACTGACAGATGGTCAGGCGAGTGCTGTATTTTCGTGAAACAGATGTTGCTCGGCAAGACTGTGACTGTTAGGCTGTTGGAAACACTAGAGTGCGGTCGCATTCATGTTGTGGACATCCTGCTCTCCCTGGGTAGGTTATTGTAGAATTGGGAAGGCTGACAATATGATGTGTATATGATGGGTAAAGTGCGATTTGTGATAGGTATACATTGGTAAATAATTAGCAGAAGTTTAATCGCATAAAGACAACTCTCTTCCTGTGACTTTTAGGAAAGAAGTTGAGCACTCTCCTCATTGAGCGTGGTTATGCAGTAGAGGAAATGGTCAACAAACTTCCAACTCCTCAAGAAATAAGTAAGTCAGCCTCATATGTACTTCAGTCATCCCATCTGAAATCAGACAGCAGACCAGGGGTCTCGTTTATAAAACAGTGCGTAGGATTCATACTAAAGTGTACGAGCAGACAAAGGCAGAAAATGTCCCGCCAGTATGCATGTATGTAGTGTATGAATGTTGATGCATAGAAACAAGCCTGCTGATCAGTGGGTCTTTACTGTAAACCATGGCAACAACGGAGTATCACCACAGTAGTTATACACTCACCAGTCACTTTATTAGGTACGCCTGTTCAACTCCTCAACGCAAATATCTAATCAGTCAGTCATGTGGCAGCAACTGGTCAAGACGACCTGCTGAAGTTCAAACCGAGCATCAGAATGGGGACGAAAGGTGATTTAAGTGACTTTGAACGTGGCATGGTTGTTGGAGCCAGACGGGCTGGTCTGAGTGTTTCAGAAACTGCTGCTCTACTGGGATTTTCACACACAACATCTCTAGGGTTTACAGAGGATGGTCCGAAAAAGAGAAAATATCCAGTGAGCAGCAGTTCTCTGGGTGAAAATGCCTTGTTGATGCCAGAGGTCAGAGGAGAATGGCCAGACTGGTTCAAGATGATAGAAAGGCAACAGTAACTCAAATAATCATTCGTTACAACCAAGGTCTGCAGAAGACCATCTCTGAACCAACAACACGTCCAACCTTGAAGCAGATGGGCCACAGCAGCAGAAGACCACACCAGGTGCCACTCCTGTCAGCTAACAACAGGAAACTGAGGCTACAGTTCACACAGGCTCACTAGGGCTGTGACAGTATGTATTTTTTCTCACAGCAGTGACAGAGTGACGTATCACTGCGGTATGGCGGTGATACGTCACAGCGAAAGGGCATAAATCCCAAATTGTCGGAGTATTCTTTTAACATTTGGCTTGGGAACCAGATTCCAGATGAATCAGCTTTTTTCTTTTTTCTTTTTTCTTTTTTTTGTGCGGTGATGACCTCTTCACTGCGGTAGGCATCATGTGACTGGGGTATTGCGGTGATGCGGTTATTGTTACATCCCTAAGGCTCACCAAAACTGGACAGTAGAATACTGGAAAATGTTGCCTGGTCTGATGAGTCTGGATTTCTGCTGCCACATTCAGATGGTAGGGTCACAATTTGGCTTAAACAACATGAAAGCATGGATCCATCCTGCCTTGTATCAACGGTTCAGGCTGGTGGTGGTGGTGTAATGGTGTGGGGGATATTTTCTTGGCACACTTTGGGCCCCTTAGTACCACCTGAGCATGGTTTAAACACCACAGCCTACCTCAGTGTTGTTGCTGACTGTGTCCATCCCTTTATGACCACAGTGTACCCATCTTCTGATGGCTACTTCCAGCAGGATAACGCACCATGTCACAAAGCTCAAATCATCTCAATCACCAGATCTCAATCCAATAGAGCACCTTTAGGATCTGGTTGAACGGGAGATTCGCATCATGGATGTGCAGCTGACGATTCTGCAGCAACTGTGTGATGCTATCATGTCTGTATGGACCAAAATCTCTGAGGGATGTTTCCAGCACCTTGTTGAATCTATGCCATGAAGAATTGTCACTGTCATTATATGTGCATTTATTCACAAATTTCCTAATAAAGATTCATTTGAACTAAAGCGGCTGATGGTCACAGTAAGTATTCATTGTTATATCAGAGAACTTCATCCTGGCCATGGTGGAAAAGCCTCTGAAGCAGAATTTTACATGAAGTAGGCAACATATGTTTTTTAACTTGCTCTTGAAACCTGGTGCCTTTAGTCTAGGTATCTAGTGGGCCACAATGGACCCTTTGGCAGGCCAGGTTTGGCCCATGGACTATATGTTTGACACCCCTGGTTTAGAGTGATTTTATTGCAGAGTGGCTCTCTGTGAAAGAGCTGTAGTGTATAATAAAAGTTTGATGTTCCTCAGATGCTATGGTGAGTGCATCCTTGGAAAACTTCAGGCGACTCTCTGATGGCAAGGACGACAACAGCTGGGCTCAGCCACCAGAGCCACTGACGCAGGCAGTGGGTGATTCCTTCTCTGTTGTTGTCACCCACATCCAGTCGCCCAATGACATTATCATACAGAAGGTGGAGAATGCTGGTAAGTAGCACTTGATCTAGTATATGCAACTGAAATCTCTGGACTTTGATATTTATCTTTACCCTGAGAGCTTTTGGTTTACAGGATTGATTCAGGAACTGCAGCAGAAGCTGAGGGAACACTGTTGTCAGGGCCCAGCCCCGCAAAACTTCAGGCCAGCCCCCGGCACTGTTTGCTGCGCCCAGTTCTCAGGTATAACACGTTCATTTTGGGAATTTAATCACCCTTTAGCACATTGCAGTATGTGACAGTTTGGTTATGTCATCTACTATAGTATACCTGTCAGTATTGTAGCTAAATAAATTTTAAACTGTTGACATTTCAGCCAAAGAATACTGTGTTTCTTTATAAATGTGTTTTCATGATTTGAAATCGCCTAAGCCAGAAATGTGCCCCAACTGTGTGTGTGTGTGTGTGTGTGTGTGTGTGTGTGTCCCCTCAGATTCTAAAACACTTGTACATTCAGCTCTCATGTCAAATAAGTTGTTTCCCATGGTAGACCTGCTTTATGAACCTAAACTGTGACCTCTGTGTGTTTCTTTCAGAGGACAAGCTGTGGTACAGGGCTAAAGTTCTGGCTTATTCATCAGAGGATCGTGTCTGTGTCGGCTACCTTGATTTTGGCAACTCTGAGGAGGTGGATTTAGGCCACCTGCGGCCTATCAGCACTTCACTACTGGCCCTGCCCATGCAGGCCATGCCTTGTAGTCTAGCAGGTAGTGTATCTACCATGAATTTTAAATGGTTAGAACTTTGCCAAAGTGTATGATGGATGGAAACTGTGTTTGATGGATCTGCTTTGAGTCAGTTTTCAGAAGAATCCACCCAAAAACTCTGGGTATAATGGATGTGGCCTTGCCTCCACTCTATATACATTAAGCAACTTTTTCTATTTAAGCACCTAGAAACTGTCGCTGTAATCTTGCGCCCCTTGTACACCACCTGTTCACGGCAGAAATGTTGCACTGTTATTCCGCCGTTTTGTATGAAAGGTGTGACTGCAGAGGTGGAACAGAGTCATCTCGTCTTGAAGCAGGCAGTAGAGATAGTAACAGTGCAAAATCCACATCTGTGTCAAAGGGACAGCTGGCAGGACAGGATGGATGAGGACATCAGGGTACCCGCGGATCCTTGAAAAGTCTTAAAAAGTCTTAAATTCATGTATCTAAAAGTAAGGCCTGAAAATGTCTTAAATTCATCAGAAATGTCTCAAATTAGTCTTAAATTCATTACTCAAAGGTCTTAAAATTGTTGCGGAAGGAATATTTAATCTGACTTTATTTCTTTTTTTTTTTAATTCTCGCGGCACTTTCTGTGAGTATCCATGCGCCATCCAATAACGGCACGCGCTGGTGGTAGCGCATACACAATGAATGGGTTCGTCGGCGGAGGTCTGCGCTTTGCACGCTCTGTGTGAAAAGGGCTTAATGGCGCGGGCTGGCCACCTGGCACTCAATATGCTGCTGTAGTGGTTTGTTTTCCAGACATGTGAGTATCTTTGAGCAGTGAAAGTTATTATTTATGACTTTTTACTTGTCGGCAGTGATTTGTTTTCCACAGAGCTCTACGCGCGAGCATTTTACTCGCATTTGTGACTAAAAATAGTTTTGTGCCAGCAAAATAAATCATTCAGCATGCTGTGGGAGTACAGATTTCAACCAGCAGCAGAAACGAAAGGCGAATCATGCAGGTTGTGGGTTGAACGGGGGTCACAGACAGGAATATGGTGGTCAGATAGCCTACGGCGGCTCTGCGGCGCAAAATAACAGCTTACCGGCGGCGACAGAGAAGTCCGACTCCAGGTCCAGTAGCCTAATTTCCTCTTTTGTTGGTGTCATGACTGCCGTTCACATTTCTCTCTGTGGCAGGTAACGGTCCACAAACCTCACCGCGCTTTAGGGACTGTTCTTTACTTATGAAGGGACTGTTCTTTACTTGTCAGGGGAGGAGGGTGGCTGGTTGATATTTATTTGTTTATTTTATTTCAATCCCCCCTATGTTCATCACTTATTGATGCTGTTTTTGAAGTATGAATAAGTCAATAAATAATTTATTCCACTGAAATATCATTGATGTATTATAGAAAAGTGATTTATGTTTTTATAAATGACAAAAGGCACATCTGCCTCATTTTTGCTGTGGTATCATGATACTACTCAGAACCGTGACACTTTCACTGGTATCGTACCGTGGGTCCCAATTTTGGTACCGTGACAACACTAGATGTCACAACCATTCCACTCGGAGTTGTGCAGAGAAGTGGCTCTGGTGCCGCTTAAAAAAGTGTTGCCCCACTTCTAATTTTACAAATTAAGCACTGGTTATAGTACAGCGGGATCCCCCAACTATCGCTTATATTCATAGTTTTTTCGGTCTTAAATTCCATTCAAGGTGGCATTAAAAAGGTCTTAAAAAGTCTTAAATTTAACTTACTGAAACCTGCAGATACCCTGGGACATGATATGAGTGCAACACACTGGCGGGGGATCTTAAAAGCAGCTACAGGCAGTTAGCAGCTAACTCCAAGAGGAAGAACAGCAACTGAAAATGTGCAAACTGGGAGACTGTAGCCCCTTTTACACTGCCTCTTTAAGGCAGGAATTGCACACCATAATGTCACCTTGCCATTGTGTATAAAACGCACAATCACGGAATGTTAAGGTAGCATCAAAGCGAGCAACAGTGCTGAAACAAGGCCTGTATAAACGGGACAGCCGACAGGATGGGATCATGGGTGGCACAGGTGGGACATTTTGACAATGTGTGAAGTGTGTGACCCTCCTTGAGAGATTTGAAAAGTAGGTGCTAGCAGTTAGCAATAAGCAACAATGAAGTACGGGAGCTCCTTACCCTCTGAGCAGGGGACAAGATCAGCTGCCGAATAACACGGACAGTAAATGATTGTTACTGCCGTGTTATGGCATTGTTACTGTTTAGAAAACACTGCCTGACGTGTTATACGTCACAGTAGAGGCCAACATTGTTTTGTTGCATGCCACACCCGTCATGCCTCTTTTGCTTCTGGGACTCCTGCTAGCTGGGGTGACTGGGGTGTCATTATTCCGTCGTTGTTTGGCTCTGTATAAAAAAGCAGAGGCAGTGTAATGAAGGGTCTTCATTGTGGCCCTATGGTGGGGTCTCTGTAGAAAGAGTTTCAGTTACAAATGTCCAGACCTATACGTCCCTTTTTATGAGTGCAAAAAAGTGCACATAATGCACATTTTTCAGCAAACATTATATGTGAGTATATGCTACAGTTATTGGCTTTGCAGACTGCAAAGAGTTTTGTTAGGTGAATTTTACTCAAATTTGAAAACACACATTTATGTCTTTATGAAGTTGTCTCTCATGCCCTTTCAAGCATGTGTTGCTGGGCTCTTTTCCAGGGGTGCAGCCTGTTGGGGAGAGCTGGTCAGATGAGTGCCTGCTGGCCCTGCAACGAAGGGTATCGAACCGAATACTGCGCGTTGAGATCCAGGGAGCACATGAGGGCAAGGTTTTGGTCGCCATGATTGATGAGGCCAGTGATCCTCAGGCCAATGTAGGCGAGCTGTTGAGCTCTGCAGGTTATGCTGCATCTGCTCCTCCTCCTCCTCCTCCTCCCACCAGTAGTGACCAGCAGGCTGACCAGACACCAACTCCTGCTGTGGAACCACATGGTGGGAAATTAATCTCAGTTACGTAGATATGAAAGTTCTCTCTAAAACAAAGAAAATAATTATTAGAGTAAAGCAATGATTGTCCTCTTTTTTTAAGACTGTCTCTGACCTTTTCAAAATTTTACAGTATATTGAATATTGATGTAAGCATATTTTGGACATAATTTGCCTGAGAATTTTATTAATAGCTTTATTATTTTTGGTTGTAAAATACATAGTGCAAGTGGGAAGACAGTGAGGCCTGTATGTTAAGCATTTTGTTGTGTCTGTTTGAATATGCTATTCAGTGCCTGACCCAGCCTCTGAGCCTCTGGTGTGGTCTGAGACTGAGCTTCCCTGTGATGGCCAGAAAGTGGCACTGCTAGCCAGTGTCATACAAAACCCTGGAGAGTTTTACTGCCGCATCAACAACCCTGCAGGTACTGTTGTTTCTTTTGCCTAGAGGGTTGTAGATCATATGAAGAACTTGATTCTTTGCACTCCTAGAATGATGTAAGTAACTTGAAACACTCTGGGAAACACTGCACTGTGCATCATATTACACCTAGGTTACAATATTTAAAGTTATCCACGTGAGACTTATATTTTGATGCTTTCATGTGACATTTGCCACTTAAACAGTTTATTTCATGTATTGTATTTGTGTATATCTCAGACCATCGGCGGCTGATTGAGCTGGGTGCTGAGCTGAAAAAGCATTGTGAGGCAGTGGCCTCACCTTTTGTGCCCAAAGTAGGAGAGCCGTGTTGTGCCATGTTGCTCGGTAAGAAAATTCACTGTTAAAACATGAAAGACTTGGTACATTGGTATGTGGGTGAAAACAAGTAACGTATTGGTTGTGATTATTGATGCTGTCTGGATTGAGTTAATTTTATGAAATACTGCAATTGTGAATCTCATTTGTGTAAGTTGGACATATTATCTGTTAATGCATGGAACTGTTTGCTAACAGCCTTGATCAGATGACATTCAGAATGATCTTTTTTCTTTGCTTGTTGTCTTTCTTTGTCATTTTGCTCCCCAGGTGATGGAGCATGGTATCGGGCCATGGTAAAAGAGCTGTCTGAGAACGTGTCTGTAACCTTTGTGGACTATGGTTATAGCATTAAAGTGGAAAAGAACCTCCTTCGACCCATTACACCCCGACTCCTGACTCTACCCTTCCAGGCAATTCGCTGCTGGCTCACAGGTAGTGTGGTTAAGTTTGTCTGAATAACAGAGAAATGTGAAGGTATTTTCTCCAAGTAGACATGACATTTAAGCAATTTCTTGGAATAAAATCCTTCTTGTTCAGATGCAAAAAGTGTTTTCAGACCAAACAGTTGTGGGGGCTCCTGGAGAGATACTACTTACTGTGGAGCTGCCCCGAGAATTACATGATGTTTTTTCTGTTTACATTTACACCACTAATAGCAATGCTGAAGCCAGTGGTTGGTATAGCAATGTCACTTTTGCTTTGACGATTCAAAAATCGCGTTCTATTTCCACTGTTGCATATTTGCTCAGAAAATCCTGGACTTCACTGTCGGGTCCATTTGTCCCCTGTTTTCTTCCATTGTTTTGTTACAAGCTGCTGTTGTGTTTGGTGCTGTCTGTTGTTTTCACGGCTAATGGGGTTTTAAATATGTGGGTTGCCAGTGGTGCATTGGCTGTGTTCGACCAGTCAGTGTACACTTAAGTCTTGTCCAATCACCGTACACTTGCGTTACTCATGATTCCTCTTGTGCTGCAAGAGTACTCTTAGGGTTCCCACCGTCATAGAAAACCTGGAATGGTCATGGAATTTCAAAATCAGATTTCCGGAGCCTGGGAAAGTTATGGAATTAGTCAAATCATAGAAAGTTTTGGAAAAGACATGAAATTTTGTTTTGTATAATGAAATTGTTTCAGTAACCTTCCACATAATGAAACATACCAGCAAATTGATTTTTTTTAATAGCTGTCGACTTAATGTAGCTTTGATAAATGTCGGATGTGTGACGTTGTTAACCATCACATTTCCTCCTTTTCTGCCCGGGTTTGTCTCCCATTACATATACAAGCTATCTGAAATTATGTTTGAATAGAGTTTGAATTTGATGTGTGAAAAACTCTGGGCTAGTGGGGCAAGGGGAAAACAATTGTTATAGGTCCCTGAAAAGTCATGGAAAAGTTTGGAAATTTTGTCCATGAAAATGTGTGGGAACTCTGTAATCTAAAGCTAATAAAAAATCCCCTTAAAATGGCATGCTAAATACTAAGATTGTTCTTATTTCTTACCATGCGGACACAACAAAAAGGGAGGTTCCTCTAGTCTAATAATGCCTCAAAAGAGTATCTGCTTTTTTTTTTCTTTGGGGATTTGTTGTCACCTCCAAGTATGTTCTAATATTAAATACTTCAGAAGTTAGAAGTTTCCTAATAAGTGTATGTTTGGACTCAGGTGTGGAGCCCCTGGGGTCAGAGTGGAGCAGTGAAGCCCTGCTGTGGTTCCAGAATCTGGTGGATGGCGAGCAGCTCTCTGCACGCGTCCTCTCTGTCACTGAACAAGGCTACGGTGTGGAGCTGGAGAGCAGAGGGCAGAATGTGGCGGCTGCCCTCATTTCTGAGCAACTGGCCAAAGGTCCTGGAGCGAGTCCCAAAGAGATGCATGCCAACACAGGCTCTGGACACCAACACCAAGAGACAATACCAGAAAATGAGCACAGCCATGTACATGCACAAGCCTCCAGCCAGACTGGAGGCAGCTCCAAAGAAATGCAAACTGAAGGAGGCACTGCAGTGCCATCAGAAGGTCAGCTGAAGTACAGGTGTCCTGCAGATGAAATGCAGTGGTCAATGTTTTGAAAAGCCTGTTTTGAAATTATGTGGTGTTATCTTGTTTCAGCGCCATCTTTCCCAGTGGACTGGAAGACAACGGAGCTGCCTCTAAACGAAACCTTTCAGCCTTGCATCGCAGCTGTCATCAGTCCTTCCCTCTTCTACGTGCTTGGTCTCACTCAGGGTCAGAACACTCACTTTGTCCTTGTCTGACATAAAGATGCACAAATGGTGAAAATGTGATGCTCTTTCCTGTTTTAACATTTGTGTGTTGTCATGCAGTGGACCAGCAGAAGCTGCAGGAGGTGATGATTGAGCTGACTTCCTACTGCAGCAACATTCAGGCTTCTTTAGCCTCCACTGTCCTGAGCAGACCAACTCCTGGGGCTGCCTGCTGCGCCCAGTTCTCTGGTGAGGAACACATATTATTCCGTAAAGTCCAGAGATAAACTTCTAATCTGTGGCCTTTCAATCATATTGACAGATAGACATAGGTGTTGCAGACAAATAAATATACATAGGTTATTACTTCTATACATGATAAACACTTGGTGAAAAATATGGCTGTTGCAGTGAAGGAATTTCCCCTGCGGTAATTAAGGGTGGCTCAACAGCGTGATATGCAGTATTACTGACATTTTTTGTTGTTTTTGCAAATTACTTATTTTATCCTGATTTTAGTGCTCTAAAAATAAGCTCATTGTTCAGGCTTTTATTAGATATATTGTTAGTTTTAATGGCAAACATGACACAATTTTAAAACAACATAAATACTTGTCCATTGGTAAATGCAGAACACAGAAGGGCAATGGGGCACAATAAGGGGTGCAGCGTTTTTATTTTTTTTTTGCAGCTGAGGTGCTTTAGTTGCTATGATACAGAATATCCGCAAAAGTAAAAATGCCACCTGAAGGAAGTGTACTTGTTCAGGATGAAGGAAAGGCTTAAGCATGTAGGGAGAGAGGACAGACCCACTGATCTTTGTGGGTCCAGTAGTAATATCTCCTCCCATTGTTGTTGTTGATCAGTGATTTGGTCTTTGTTGTATTTGTCCCACCCCTCCTCCACTGAAATTAGATGGCTTGGTAATAAATGACACTGACCAGCAGCTGCAGCATTTTACCCAGAGTTGAATATTTTTCAACTCTTGGCCACCAGAAGAAAAAAAAAAAAAACAAAAAAAAACAAAAACACATATGTGAAGTGCTCAGCGCATGAATGGATGCTTAGTGACTAGTCACACTGCTGGTGCTTGTAGCAGAGTGTAAATATGTGGCGCTTCCATGAAAAAAAAAAGAGGCGGTCACTTGTCATGCCCCTGCAGTTGGCATGTCATTAGCATGGATTTGCAATATTGCGGTTATCATGACATCCCTTGTAAAAAGATTTAATTAAAAATTCTTAATAAAGATACATTATACATAAATAATATTGATAAAACATACAAAAATTAATAAAATACAATTAAAATAATTGTAAAAAATCAAATACAAAGATACAAAATAATCAAAATTGATTAAATTTAAAAAATAAATAAATAAATAACAAAAACAAATTACAGTAAAAAAAAAAAAAATCCACAAAGGGTAAGAGAGAAAATTAACAATGCCATACATAATCTAAAATGAAAGTTGTAGTTATATGTATTCCCTGAGTGGCATACAGCTCTTCAGAAGGCAACAAAACCTCCATCCACTGCACTGCTTGTGTTTGGAAGCATTGCTATGACCCCTTGAAGCCACTAGGTGTCAGGCAGGTGAATTAAGTGAATGACCATGTGAGCCAGCTTTTGAATTCATGGTGTTTCACATCATATCATGATTTAAATTAAGTTTTCACAGCAGACAAATTGATCAGAAAAATCTTAATAATTGCAATTTCAAATTTTGCCATACATTATTGCTAATAATATTAATGTTGAAACATTATAATGATATATCCAGACTTAGTTTTTGCTTTTAGCCCAAAACAGTGTAATCATATGTAAATTCATGTGACAGAAGACTACACTAGAGTTTTGCAAGGTGGATTACTTTTCAACATCACATAATGGTTTATGAGGAAGTTACATCTAAAGTTTAATAGATACTGTCAGCAGGGGAAAACCCAAACACTCAGGCGGTATCATTCCCACACATGGTTTAATGATTACAGACAAGAGACCACATGAAGACAGACCAGCTGATCCATCATTGAGCTATTACACTCAGGAAACACACACACAATCTGCCACTATGATTTCCCTTCTGCCATACAGTTTCAGTGTTCACTCACTGACTCTTCTTGAGACCCCACCTGCAGTTGTTGCCCCTGCAGACCTAAGCTGGTAATTTAGTGTCTGCTAGTAGATGTAATTACACAGCGCGTGTGCAGCAGAGCGTAGGAGCGGCTCTTCCTTAAACACAGTATGTAAGTAGGAGACTATAGCCTGGCATACATTCCGCAGCTCAGCTAACAACAGGGTCTGTTTTAATGGAGTCCTCACTGCTGTCTGTAGGTTCGTAGCTGGTGAAGGCTCATCCATTTTTAAGTGCAGCTGTGTAGGTAGAGTCATCTGTCATCTCTTAAAGACTTCGATTCAGGACTTTTTTTTTTTTTTTTGGTAGATTTGAATCCTGATGATGAGCAAAATATGAAAGATTGACAGCATCTGTGCAATTTGTATGCTTTTTTTCCTAGCTGACAATAACTGGTACCGTGCGGTGGCCCTGGAGGTCGGTGACAATGAGATGAGTGTCATCTATGCAGATTACGGCAATAGTGAGAAGGTGCCGTTCTCCCGGATCCTGCCCATCACCACAAACCTGCTGCAGCTCCCCTTTCCGATCATTCGCTGCACCCTCACTGGTGAGGCAAAGACCATCATTCTTGTTATTGTTGTTCAAGTTGGGTTTTTTGGTGTTTTCCACACAATCTGGTTATTTATATTTTCCACATAGCATTGATAGACAACACAGTAATACAATAGTGAAAAAGCAAAGGTTCAAGTAGTAAGCAAGATAGAAACTAAGACAGGACAATTACAACAAACTGAAAGCAGTTTCCAGACCAACACTAAGGACAAAACATTGATAACATTTAATTTTAATTTAACATTTATAATAATAACATAAAACTAATAAAACAAAGTCATAGTTCCTCTCTTTATTTCTAGGTAAGGAACATTTCACTGCAAAGTTGCCTGAGAAAATACAGCAGATGTTCCAAAGCCTGCTGTTGAACGGCGTCCTCGCTACTGTCCAGTCCTTCGATGGCGCTGATAACGTGCTCTCAGTCTCTCTGCCCACTGAGAAGGGCGGGGGGGACCTCACCGCCATGATCTTGGATGCACTACAGGTTCAAGCCAAGAATAGTCCCTGTCCATCCACCACAAAGAAGGCTGAGCAAACAGACAGCAGCCCACCTGCTGCCAGCTACCCAGTTGTACCAGAGTGCCCCGAGCCC
Source organism: Epinephelus lanceolatus (assembly GCF_041903045.1). NCBI lineage: Eukaryota > Metazoa > Chordata > Actinopteri > Perciformes > Serranidae > Epinephelus > Epinephelus lanceolatus. The sequence goes on along the minus strand of NC_135754.1, from coordinate 21,824,462 downwards.
AAGGTGATACCTACACCTCCAAAGAGTCTGGAAAATACACAGGCTACCCCTGGTCTAACCACAACCCCACAGCCGTTACCCCAGACTCCCCAGCAGAGGATACACACCCTTGCTGCGTCACTCAATGGTTGGTCACATCACAATTTAGGTGTGGGTTTTTTATTTAATTCAGTTGTTAGTCTTAACTGTTGTGTCATAAATAAATGTCGTTTTTTATATTGTTACAGTTTATGGTAGGCATCATATTGCTTTTAGGTTTAAATTATTGGAAAGAAGAGCAGCAAGTAATTACTATTTACTTAATTGATTTCAGTGTTGTGCATGAATGCACTAAAAGAGCATGTTTATTGAACATGCACACATTTTTGGTGAACTAAATGCATTAGTTTGAACCTTATGAACTTAAATGTGAGCATCGTTCACTCTTGTGACAGTTAACATCACTCGTTCATGTGGCACCTGAGGATTTACGGCACTTGGTGGCATGCTGACACAACACTAGTGTTGCTAGTGAACTAGCAGCTATGAAGGCCCCCTGCTGCGTTGACCCACGTCGTCTGTGTATTGGCCAAAAATTTGCACATGAACATACTGCAAAGACGGCAACTCAACCAGAACGTACGTTATGCGCCTGCGTGAGAGGAAATAAGTCTCCACACCAGCAGACGGCAGTCGTCTGTAATCGTCATTCAAAAACAGAGACCGGCAGACTGTCTGGAAGCTAGTGTTGAAAGAACAAAGCATATTTACTGTACGCCAGTGAATAATACAAACCATCACAACTTGTTTCTGCTAAAGAGCTCAGTGGATGAGAAAAATAATCTTATCTCATGTAACACCTTTGTGTTGATCTCAAGCCCTCAACTTTAGCTCTTTGTTTACTTTCCTCAATTGAGTTTTTCCTTTCTGGCACAGAGCTGCACTGCCAGTCAGAGGGATTTAATTCTCTGATGGGCTTCGCAGTCACTGACACCAATTTAACATGCTCAATCAGTAGGAAAAAGCGAATGGGGGCCAAGAACGCTCACCGACAGCCCAACATTGACCCATTGCTGACAGTTGGCTTGGTGTATCAGTGTCTTAAGACACATGCAGTACTGCTGAAGCCAGTTCATATGGATACTAAAAGGGTTTAATCAGTATAAATATCTAATGTCACATTCACATGCAAATTGTGCCTGCTTGGTTAAAAAAAAAAAAAGTCTTTGAAAATATCATGAGTGAGTGATGGTCACAAGAGTTTACCTGTGAATTATAATTGTATAAACTAGTTCATTTTAAAATGTGTGAGCTGAACTTCGAGCTAGCTCTTGTGAAGTGTGAATATGCACACCACTGATTTAGTCTACTAATTTGATACTTAACTCATCAGTGAATCTGAAAATAAACGATCCAGGATGTCTGACGAGGTGTAGAAAGTGCTGAAACCAGAGGTTGTAATGATACCTTGCTTTTCAGAAGATCCAGTTAAGAAGATTATTGAGCAAATGGAGCCCCCAGACAACATCACAAAAACCAATTGTATGTATGCTTTAAAACAACAATGACCTTTGACTTTCTAACTTAAGTATTTTATCACTTGTCGTTACACAATTAGTGTGTGACTAATCAAGATGGTAAAGCACTGACTTGGCTTTCTTTTTGAATCCCAGATCCTCAGACCTCAGGCTGCTGCTGTCTGAACCTGACAACCAAGGTCAGAGCTGGTCTCACTGTTAGGAAGACATCTATGAAGCTGTTATTTATTTTATAGGAGGCTGATTTTAGTTTGTAGAGCTAGGAGTTAATGGCCATCTTGTACATATATCATGCCATACTTGTTAAATGGTTTAAGCAGCATTTTGAAGTGCGAATGAGTAATATGTTTGTTGTTGCCTTTCACAGATCGACCACCTGGAGCAGTTGGTGCAGCTGCAGCTTTCTCTCATCAAGCAATTACTGGGACAGACAAAATAAGATTTACGAATTATATGTAGTCTTGTCGCCAACTTGTTAAAATCAAGCCTGTTGTGTTCTTTCCAACCATGTTTCTTTGAAACAAGTTAACAGAATGTGGCCTCCAGAAGCAGCCAGCCAGCTTGTGATTTTCATTTTGTCACTTTATTCCAGAAGCTTTTAATTTTGCCTTTTAGTTTTAATTTGTCCTTATCACTGATTGTCCACTTAGGGCTTTTATGTTTTTAACCTGTGGTTAAACTCCACTTACCTTTTTACAAATTCTGGAGGTTTTTATTAAAAAAAAGCTTCATGCACTTAATGGGTTTGTTAAAGTTGGCAAAAAAACTTGCAAGATGTTCAACTCCAGTGTGTTTGTCTCCTGTAAGTGTGCTGTGGCATGCTGTGCAGCCATCTGTTCCTTGGTTCAGCACTAATCACCTGTTCAGTTGGGACGTCCGGCCTGATTGATTTATGTTTGACGTGTGTTTCAGTTTTTACATAAAGGTTCTGTGACAGTGAAGTGATTTTATCTTGTGATGTTTTGCTTTGTGCAACGCCAATGGAAAAAAAAAAATCATCACTTCATGATACATTCTTCCAGTTCAGATAAAGATAGACCTTTCTGAGATGCAGACATTGAATGTCAGTTATGCAGTGGTGGAATTAAACTAAGTACGTGTGCTTAAATATTGTACTTAAATACAAATTTGAGGTAGCTTCTCATGTCACTTTCTACTGATGCGCCACTATGTTTAAGAGGTAAATATTGTATTTCTTTTCTTCTCCCACAATGTATCTAATGGCTTTACTTTTCAAATTTATCTTTATGGATCCAAAATATAAAAAGGTTCAAGTAAAGCTGAATGGTGCAGCCTTGAAATTCAACTGTTTAAGGATCCTTCCTTGACTTTGAGAATCGCATAATTTTTTACTTTTAGTTGTTACTGCAGCTGCCCTTAAAAAGTACATATTGTTTTATGCAGTAGGCACACAATTAGGACATACTTCTTTCTCATAACAATACACTCCGTAAACCTTGGAGATCAAACAAACGCCACTTACCAAGTTCACCACAGACCAACAATGTATAAGTTATAACTGCACAGATTGAAGTATCTAACATTATATTAGTGACAGTGAAATTATATCTGCATTTCTGTCAGTTATTTTTATGGTTATGTCCTTTTGTTTGTAATATTTATGATTATTTTATTCACTTATTACTATTCGACTGGTCATCAGTTACTAAAATGCACTGCCATCTATCATTTTGACTTCTGACAGCTGTCAATCAGTTGTTTGCAGCCCAGTTGATGTGACATATCGTCCACTGAACAAAGGATTGTGGGTCAGAATAGCGGTCTGATAATGTGGCGTGCTACAATATCAGACCGGATGTAGTAACATCCTGGTCGTTTTGGCATACTGCATTTAACATGCTATTTATTGGGACATAGTACATCTTTTTCTGGCATACTATATTATAGTATAATAGTATGGGGATTGGAACGCACCGTAAGTGTTTGGTTTGTCCTATTTGGGTTACTGTAGAAACAAAATGGCGGACAGACAAGTAGGTAAGTAGAGCGAATTCATTCCTCCTTTGACAAACTAATTAAATGGTAATGTAAAACGAAAAGGCAACAGTTGTTACTTTAATATAATTATAAGGTGTTAAAACATAGTTATGAATGTTTTTTTATCCATGTTAATTATGGCTAACGTGGTACTTGTAGCAGAATTTTTACAGTGCTATCAGTAACGATACTTTTACACAAGCTTAAGACCTTCTCCACTGCACTTAGGCTAAGTATAAGATAATTACCCATATAAATATATTTTTAATTAAAATTGTTGAACATTTTCTGAAGTGAATATGAAAGTTCTTTAAAGAGCACAATGAAAACAGTTTATAATGCGTCGTCTCTGTCACCCCCTGTCTCCATACGTCCTCTAAGCGGGATGAGAGGAGGAAATGAGACGCTGCCGGTGCAGGTACTCCAGAGGTGGGCATGGCGAGTAGGTGGGGTCGCTGCTCCCCTCCTGTCTGGAGCAGAAAGCCCCGGTGGATCAGAGCAGTGCGGACACGTTAGGGAGTCTCTGAGGACCGCTGTCTCAGCGATAAAATTCAACGGTTGTTAAGACTGAACAGCGCATGGTAAGTGAAAATATTTACTCTGTCATGGAGGAGAGGCTGGAGAGTGAGTTTGTCTGCAGGCGGGACATGCTGTAGTGCAGCAGGTCAGGTTTAGATGGACTGGGGTCTGGTGTCTACTGATATTTTATCTGTTTATTGACTTATATTAAAATAAATGATAATGCTGCATTAGCTTTACAGACGGACTGTCATATAATTTCATGCTTTTTTAAGTTGAAGAAAAAGTAATGAAGTGTGATGCATTACAAGAAAAGCAACATTACTACTCTGCACTTATATGTAAGATTAGTTGCATTGTGCTAGTCTATACAAAAACTGCAGCCAACTAGACAAACAACAGCGAGCCTAAAAGCATCACAAAGCTTTTCTTGAAGTCCGTCTACCTACTTAGTACTTAAGTAGAGTGACAGGCATCACTTTGTTTGGCTTCTTGAGTAAACCTCTTCAACTGTTGCATGTCAGGGTCACAACCTCTGGCCCCATCTTAAGCCTGCCTCGACCCTTGACACATTTAAGAGTGACCAGATGTTGGGAGATAACAGGCTACAAGTTAAGCTTCAAGGGGGGAAATAAACATGTTTAAAGTGAAGACATTTTTGTGACATCTTAAAGGGTAACTTTGGTATTGTTCAACATGGACCTTATTTTTCCATGTTTCTGTGTCTGCGTGACTAGAGGGAACAAATATTTTTAAAAGTGGTCCAGTATTGAGCAAGAGGGCTGCAGTCGGCAGCAACAAAACAGGCTGCAACGTAACAATTCAGGGCATACGTGCACTGTTGATTTGTGTCCACTAAAGGTGCTTGTTTTCGCCACTGACAGACTCAGATTGTTACTCTAAGTGTCTGATGACGTATTGGAAAGACTTCCTACAGAGATAGACCTTTTTGTTAAAGAGCAAGATCCTGTTTGTTTAACCACAAACAGCCACAATATTGCTATTGTTAAACCCACCAAATTCCATTTAAATAATCAGTAATTTTAGCAAGTACAGAGCCAACATATTTTCTCATCTAACTTGGTCATTTCAACCAAACCAGAGCTGGTGATTGTTAGAAGAATGGAAATAAGAACTAAGATGGTGTTTGTTAGTTTTTATTTGTTTGTGTCGACTCTGAATGAAGTGCTTTTTATGATGATAAATTACTGTTTTTCTCAATGGAGTCTGGTTGGTTTGGTGATGGCGATTTTGCGGCTGTTTCTGGTGAAACAAAAAGAATCTTACTCTTCAAGATGAAGGTCAATTTCTGTAGGGATCCTATCCATAAACTTGTCAGACGCTCATAATAACAATCTGAGCTGTCAGTGACCAAAACAAGCACCTTCAGTGGACGTAAAGTGACGGTACACATGCCCTGACTGGTTACATTGCAGTCAGTTTCTTAATAGTGGACCAATTTCAAAAATGATTGTTCCCATTACTCACTTAGACAAAAAGCATGTGAAAATAGGGTTCAGGTCTGCACGACTTTGTCTTAAACATCAGCACAATTTTAATTTAGGGTGTTGTGATGCTGAAGACTGATTATTGATCAAGTGGGGATGAGCTACCAACACCTAAAGTTATTGCGAAGTTTTATTACATTTGATTGGGTTTTTAATTTGGTTTTCTGATAGTACTAAAGACTGGGACTTTAAATCTTCTGTGTGGTTCCTAGCTTACTTGTGCAGCACATTCCTACGCTTTTATGCATACCAGGACTTTTTGAATTACAGTTAGTTGTGGCTTTTAATCAGCCAGTTGTCACAGTGTGGGGGAAAAAAGTTTCCACATTTGTTCTTCAGTTGTTTAAAAAGTGGCTATTTCAGGTGACTCACCCTGGAATAATTTCAACTGTTAGGATGTTCACACCTCCAAGTACAGGTTAGGAGATCTTGGGATTTTTGTATGAAGTTGGTCCAAAAAGCGAGCACTCCTTTCTAATTATAGACTACACAGCGGAGGCACTTTCCAACCTGCCAATCAATTCAAGGCAGACGGCACATCCACGGCTTAGGCCTGCCATTTTTAAAGGTACTTACATTTTAGGAATGAAAATGACCCTGCTTTGGTACTTATTGTTGATTTTTGGTGACACATTTTGAGTCTAGAAAGCAAGATAGGACTTTGAGTTCAACTTCCAGCCAGCCAGACAGAGCAGAAAGGTGTTCACTGACAGGCAGAAAGTCAGGACAGAAAGATGAAGGGTGGAAGGATCCAGAAGAATGCTTGTGAAGACGGAGCCAATTTTGAGACAGGTGTGCAGTGCACGTTTGTGTTTTATATGTAGGCATGCATGACTGCTTCCTCCTGCAAGCATGTGTGTCCCCTGGCAGTAATGAAATCTCTTGTCCTCGCGACGTACCGGAGAGTGCACAAATAGAGCATCAATAGCGCCTGGTGATGGTTATCAGTCGGCGGCTTCTCAGACAGCCGCTGCATGTCAGCCCTGCAGATCTGTATCGCAGTCACACAGACTCCTCTTAAAGAGAGGCTCCGTCCTGCACACAATTCTATCTCTGTCTCAGGAATACACACAGCTTTACCTGTAGGGAGGGTTTCTCTGGCACGTCCGCCCTCTTTAGCTCACCCCAACACACACACAGAGGATATTATGGCCAAGCTTATCAGCAGCCAGAGTTAATCAAACCTTATCTGCAGCCCCTCAACTTCTTGTGTGTACCCAGCACTGAACACACAGAATAAGGCAGGTTGCTAATCCTTGATTTAGACCTTCTCTCAATTAGCAGTTAATCAGATACACCTGTGTGATTGAATGGAATTCTATTAAGTCCTATCTTTGTTTCGCTTATAATAGCTGTCATAGCCTGTTGCCACTGTGTGCTTTTTTTTTTTTTTTTTTTTTTCAATTTTTGAGGCCGTACTTACAAATGTGTTGGACTGTTGGTGTTTTTGCATTTATCGGCCCTCCCTTTACACAGTTGAGGGAAATAGACTCTTTGAAACACATGTCAGTACACTTAAATGGAATCCAGTGCACTGTAATCACCCAAAGTGGTCCCCCAAAATGACCATGAAGTTCAGTCCACATCTTTCTGACAGTTTCAACAAATAGAGATGGGATAAGATTGTAGAGGTGTATTGAATTAACTGGTATAAGTTAAAGATTTTAAAGATATGCTATGCAGGATTTTCCTAAAAACAATATATAGACTCATTGTGAAGTAATCCCTATGGATCAGTCATCACTTATGATCTGCTAGATGTGTGTGATGGTGTATTTTTCTGCAGGGACTCTGCCCTTATTCTGTATTTTCTTATTTTCTTGGGATGTGTGTGGGCTTGTACCCTCAGCACTCAGGTGAAGTCGGGGCTTTATAAAAAGGTAATGACCGACACTGCGCCAAAAAGAAAAGCAAATATAGCAAGGAGAATTTTAAATGATTAAACCCAGGGTTGGCTTTCACTTTCACTTTTGCCGGCGAGTGTTTTTACAATCAGTAACTGACAATCCTGTGTAGTATACCTTGATGGGGTTTTTTTTTCACGAACTCAGATGCTGTCTGTCTTTTGGGGCAGACGTATTGTAAGATTGGCAGCTCGATCCCCGGCTCCTCCAGCCCCCATGCCAAAGTATCCTTGGGCACGATACTTGAACCCAAAGTCCAACGGTGTGGAAGTGTGTGTGTGAATGATTACCAAGCAGCAGGTAACACCATATATGGTAGCCTCAGCCACCATACATGTTGTCTGAGTATGAATGTGATGTAGTGTAACAGTGCTTTGAGTGATCATAAGGATAGAAAGTCTGTATAAGTGCAAGTCCATTATTTTGTGGTGAGATTACTATATCCCAGTCTGACAGGCTTAATTGTAAACAGGAATTGTAAAACATCAGATTTTTATCTTGCATTTTAAATACTAGCAGGACCACAGAAGTGCTTCTTTAACTATGATATCATGTCAATTCTCTAATAATGTGGAAATCCACTTGTGTGATTCAGAATTAAACAGATTTTTGCATGTTCCCAAGTTTTCACTGATCACATACTCACATGTAGTAATTCTGGCCCAGATCGGCCATATATATATATATTTAAAATTGGCCTCAGGGTGACATCTTTATTATATGTCCACATGCCCAGGCAATGATGGGCTTTCACATTGTCTAGGTAACCCAACACCCAGGTGAATACACTCATGACACTGTAGACGTACACGACATAGTAACACACTTTTACAGCCCTCATTACATACACATGGTCTGACACATTCCTCCTCACACAACACACACATCAAAAGAAGATGAAAGCTTGATATTGCTTATCTTTATCACTCAGACAAAATACAGAATGGTCCACATGTTGTGTGTCTGTATGTAGACACCTTTGTATAGTGAGGTGATTTGGTGCATGGGGTCCTCTTTGTACGTTGTTCTACAACATTGTGGTAAAATTTGTGAAACTTGCTGTTGAGCAATCTGCCCCACAGCTCTGTCTGTGTGTAGATCTTTTACCAGATATAACACTGGTGCAGTTTTATTAAAAAACACCACCATCCTGGGGTTCCTCTGTGGTAGCTGTCAGTCATCAAGTATCTCTTCATTCAGTCCTCTTTGAAAGGTCACAGCTCCAGCCACAACAAGCTGTGAAAACATGGTTAGGGTGTACTCAGGGTCCTTGAGGCAGGTTACTACTACACTGACCTTACTTCACTTCTTCCCTGTCATTTTCCCCCTGTACAACACTTCCAGAGCTGTAAACCTTATTTTGTCATTCCTTCGCTCTTTATAAGTCTTCCTGTAGAAACAATATGAAAACAAACGTCCAAAATGAAAACAAAAAGTGGTACTTCTGCACAAATTGTCCATGTGTCCACCAGTGGTTCCCAACCTGGGGTCAGGACACCCAGTGGGTACCAAGATAAAGTTGATGGGTCACAAGATGATTTAAAGCATAGAATTCAAGCCTGTAAATTTACAGGCATGTATTTATACAAACTTCAGTTTAAACAATATATGTATTAAAACTCAGTCATAAGTCCACACTAATGCCATGCATTGCTTCATTTTAAGGTGACTTAAGGTTGGAACCACTGCTGTACACACACATTTTTCTCATTTAACTCTCACACAATCTCTGTTCTGCTCCTTTGTGTATCCTGTTGCTTATTTTTCTAAGTGTCTGCCCTTGTTTATCATTCCAGGCCTTTTGACATGCATCCTGATATCCATCTCTCCCTCCTCTTAGCGCTGCTGCTTCAAGGTCAGTTTGTTGCTTTTGTTACTGTCTTGCATTTCGTTTCAGCTGAGGAGTGCCTGCTGTGCCCCTCTGGTGTTAAAAGTCTACAGTTTTTGAATGTTTTTGTAATGAACCCATATCTTTACATATATTGAATCACTTAAAGTTCATTTGGAGAATACAGATATACAAAATGTGACAGTAGGCCTACCTTGCACTCATCTTAATAAAATGTTTTTCCTTTTGGCTGAGAATACCGTGGTAGTTGGTTACACCTTCTGAACATCCTCAGTTGAACATTCAGGTCTTTTAACAAATTTCTTTTAGAAAAGTTACACATTTTGGGAAATATGCCTATTTTTCATTTGAATGCAGCCTGTAGCCAGCTAGCTTAGCCTAGCATACAGACAAGGAGCAGGAGGAAACAGCTTGCCTGGCTCCGTCCAAAGGAAACAAACACACCCCCCCCCCCCCCCCCCCCCCCCCCCATTGCTGTACATGCATTTGTTTTTATTTTGTGTTTGCTTTTTCATAAACGACTTAGGAATCGTTACACATTTTGGGAAATACGCTGGCTTTTGTCTAGAGTTTAATGAAACTACAGCCAACAGACAGTAAGCTTAGCCTAGCATAAATACTGGCACAGGTGGAGGTGTGTCCAAAGGTAATACACCTATCACCACTTCTAAAACTCACTAATTAGAAATAAGTTCAACAATGAGTATAAGCGTAGCTGCTTTTCTCTTTAGAGTTAGATAAGAAGAAGATTGATACCACTCTTTTGCCTGGACACTACTGGGTAACATTAAATATGAAACTATAGCTAGCAGCTAGTTATCTTACACTAACTTTAAGATTAGCCAGCCTTGCTCTGTCCAAAGGTAACAAAATCCTCCTACCAACACCTCTATACCTTACAAATTCAAATATTCTGTTGTTAATTAAAAAATGTAAGGAAATAAGCTTGTTTGCTTCATTGTCAAGTGTTAGAAGAAAAGATTGATAGTAAAATTTAAAGCTATAGCTAGCAGCCAATTAGCTAAGCCTAGCTTAAAGACTGGAGACAGCCAGCCTGGCTCTGTCCAAAGATAATAAAAGCCCCCTACAAATACTTACATATAAATTGGCAGTAAATAAGCTTGTTTGCTTTCTTTTTGAAAGTTAGATGAGAAGATTGATAGTCCTCACTCTGGTCTGTATGATAATTATAATGCTATAGCTAATACCCAGTTAGCTTAGCCTAGCTTAAAATCTGGAAACAACCAGCCTGACTCTGTCCAAAGATAAGAAAATCCACCCACGGACACTTCTGTAACTCACTATTTCAAATATTCTTTAGATATTTAGAGAAATTGTTGGGATATAAGCTTGTTGACTTTATTGTCGAGAGTTAGATGAGAAGATGATAATTAAATATGAAACTACAGCTAGCAGCCAGTTAGCTTAACCTAGCTTAAGGACTGGAAACAGCCAGCCTGGCTCTCTCCAAAGCCAAAAAAAAAATCCACCTACCAACACCTCTATAACTTACTAATTCAAATATTATTTAGTTATAATTGTGAGAAAATAAGCTTGTTTGCTTTATTGTCAAGAGTTAGAGGAGAACTTTGACAGTTAAATTTAACAGCAAGTTATCTTAGCCTGGCCTAAAGACTGGAAACAACAACTTGGCTCTATCCAAAGGTAATAAAAGCCCCCTACCAATACTTGTATACTTTCCTTATTCAAATATTCTTTAGCTATTTAAAGAAATTGTTGGTAAATAAGCTTGTTTGCTTTATTGTTGAAAGTTACATGATAAGATTGATAGTTATCATCCTCATCTGTATGGTAATTATATTGCTATAGCAAATAGCCATGTAGTTTAGCCTAGCTTAAAGACTGGAAAAAAGCAGCCTGGCTCTGTCCAAAGGTAACAAAATCCCACCTTTGGGCACTAATATAACTAGCTTGTTCGCTTTATTGTCGAGAGTTAGATGAGAAGATGATAATTAAATATGACACTGTAGCTAGCAGCCAGATAGCTTAGCCTAGCTTAAAGACTGGAAACTGCCAACCTGGCTCTGTCCAAGGGTAATAAAATGAGAAGTTAGTTATGAAGGTTAAACATTACCACTCGTGTGTTTCGTAAATATAATGCAACAGCTAACAGCTAGTTAGCTTAGCCTAGCTATGAACCTCAAGGCTTAATTAAAATGGGTTCCTTCAAGGTTTGTATTTGACTAAAATTGAAATAAATGTTAATGTATAGGCATATATTGATGGATGTTAGAGTTTGTCAGAGAGAACGGCTTCAAGGGAAATTTCGGTTTATTTTAGTGACATAGAAATAATAGTTAGCATGTTAGCCGTTAGCCTAGATACAGCTATAGCGTCAGACCTGTTAAAACTTAATTGAACGGGCATCCTTTCAAGTGCAAAGTTAGTCCACTAAACAAGCTTTTTCTCCACAAAGACCGCCTCATATCGTTAGGATAAATGTCAGAGAACATATAGAAAACGACATGTAAATGTGTTGTCTTACCTTACCGGTGTGGTGCCATGTTTGTTGTTTACCATTTAGCTAAGGCTGCAACCGGTCCCATTCCTTGCAACAGAGGTATTCCTCTTCTGTGGGCACTGGGGTACAGCATTCACAGGTAACGTTACACCACCGATCTCCAGAGCTAAAGCCTTCCAGCAGCCATTTCTCCTCTGTCGTCCTCTACCTGTTGCGCCTCTCTCTCTCTCCTCCTCCGTTCTTCAATTTCACAAAGCTCTTTGTCAGTGTATTCTGGCTCAAATAAATAAGGGCGGCCATCGCCTCTCGATGTGGAAAGCCTATGTACTAACATTCCACATTTAGGTGGTCTTCAGAGTTGTTGTCTTACCTTACGGTGTGTTTACCTTTTAACTCTGCTTCCCAAAGCGCGGCCAAAATATCACGAGAACAAGCAGCGATCTCATACCTTGTCTGAAATATCGCGAGAACACGCCGCAGCAGCTGCAAGGCAGAACCGGACAGTAGCCTGAAAGGTTCATTCATTTATTTTATGAAAGATTTATAGAATAATGGCTGACTTTTTGCCAGACTTCGATTTTGTGGAGGAGGAATTTGATTTTGCAGAGTTTTATGGCCGCCCTTATTTATTTGAGCCAGAATACACTGACGAAGAGCTTCGTGAAATTGAAGAACAGAGGAGGAGAGAGAGAGAGGCGCAACAGGTAGAGGACGACAGAGGAGGAATGGCTGCTGGAAGGCTTTAGCTCTGGAGATCGGTGGTGTAACGTTACCTGTGAATGTTGTACCCCAGTGCCCACAGAAGAGGAATACCTCTGTTGCAAGGAATGGGACCGGTTGCAGCCTTAGCTAAATGGTAAACAACAAACATAGCAGCACACCGGTAAGGTAAGACAACACGTTTACATGTCGTTTTCCATATGTTTTCTGACATTTATCCTAACGATATGAGGCGGTCTTTGTGGAGGAAAAAGCTTGTTCAGTGGACTAACTTTGCACTTGAAATAGGGGTGTAACGGTACACAAAAATCTCGGTTCGGTACGTACCTCAGTACACAAGTCACGGTTCGGTTTTTTTTTCGGTATAGTAATGAAAAAAATAGACAACTATTAAATATCTTTTACTTATTGGTAACCTTATTAAAACATACCACCACAGCAGTTAACTCTTTTTACACAATTTTTGAATGAAACAAATTAGGGATGCACCGAAATGAAAATTTGTGGCTGAAGCTGAATATTATTAAACGCTTGGCCAAATACCGAGTACCGAATACCGAATATCATTGTTTAGTTTTTCATTAGTTTTTGCAGATGAACCCCCTCCAGATTAGTGTTGTCACGGTACCAAAATTGGATCCCACTGTGCGATACCAATGAAAATATCATGGTTCTGATTAGTATTACAATACCACAGCAAAAATGAGGCAGATGTGCCTTTTGTCATTTATAAAAAGATAAATCACTTTTCTATAATACAGCAATGATATTTCAATGGAATAAATTACTTATTGACTTATTCATACTTCAAAAACAACATCAATGAGTGATTAACATAGGGGGGATCAAAATAAAATAAATAAATAAAATAAGAATCAACCAGCCACCCTCCTCCCCTGACAGTCCCTTCATAAGTAATGAACAGTCCCTGAAGTGCGGTGATGTTTGTGGGCCATTACTGCCAGAAAGAGAGAAATGTGAAAGGCTCGTTTCTCCCCTGACACGTGACATACCTGTGTTCGGCTGGCTCAGCTGTTCAGGTACTTCTGGGCAGTCATGACACCAAGAAGAGGATATTATTGGAACCGACTTCTCCGTCGCCCGGTAAGCCGATGGCTGCCGTATTTGAAAGGAATACATTAACGTTACTGTCTGTGTCTGTGACCCCCGTTCAACCCACAACCGATGGGATTCGCCTTTCGTTTCTGCTGCTGGTTGAAATCTGTAGGCTGCTCGCACAGCGTGCTGAATGATTTAAGCCTATTTTGCTCGCTCAAAACTATTTTTAGTCGCAAATGCGAGTGCCGTGATGGACAGATCACCACAGTACTGACATTTTATTCCGCCCGTCATGGCACGCCGTTTGATTGCGTTATCAAAACGCTGCTATTATTCAGCCTTGCTTTTAACTTATTCCACCGAATACCGAATGTGTGTTTTTTTGCAATATTCGGCCGAATATATTCGATTACCGAATATTCGGTGCATCCCTAAAACAAATATATATATAAAATCCTGCTTTTTCACATTGTTTGAATGAAAATAGAAATATAAAAGTGAAAAATAAAATCCTGCTGTTTTTTTAACACATTTTTTGAATGAAAAATATAAATATACATTTCTGCTTTAACAGTTTTACTCAATTAAAATAAAAAGTATAGTGCACCCGGTCAGCTTTAAAGCCTGCTCAGATTCAGTTTTACTAGGAACTTACTTAGCCTTCCCATTTTGTTAAAGTGCAGTAAACAAAACATGCTTATATCTAAAGTGCAGCTTAAACAATTTTATCCAACTCCAATGGCGTTGATTATTTCGTAAGCGCGATGGTCAGGGAAACGCTCTTTCTTTTTAAACGACGACAATATCGTAGTTTGCACCAGATTGCTTTTTCTAGTCGTGCCAGTTAACGTTCAAACTCGGGTGGTGTCGCTTTAGATGCGTTAGCATGTTAGACGTGTTTCCAAGTACATACCCGACCGCTGTTCTGCAGTGTCGGCACACTGCTTTTGACTTGTCCACTTGTTTATTTCCATCTTCGTATTTTACCCTGGAACCAAAGTGTTCCCAAACGGAGGACTTAAGGTTTGCGGGTGGGTCTTCAGGTTCGTCAGGCTCACTTGCCATGTTGTCAAAATGCGAGAATGCGCTGCACAAAGTGAAAGCGGAGGTTTACAGGACTCTGTCCGTCACTCAATTATGTCCGTCGGGGAACTAGATATTTTAAATGGTTCGGCTCGCAAAAACGGAATTAAAATAAAACAAAATAAAATAAAATAATATCCTGCGCCCAATAATTCGGTACAGGGTCGTGCCGAACCGAAAGTCGCGTACCGAACGGTTCGACACAAATACATGTACCATTACGGCCCTAACTTGAAAGGATGCCCGTTCAATTACGTTTTAACAGGTCTGACGCTACGGCTGTATCTAGGCTAACGGCTAACATGCTAACTATTATTTCTATGCCACTAGTGACTTGAAACAAATTTAGGACGATAGGAGACGGGTTGAAATAAACCGAAATTTCCCTTTAAGTCAGTGAAATGTTTTCAAAAATACAGTGATAAAAATATTCAGTGTATTACATAGACTGTAACAATAATGGACGTAGCTACTGTGACATCACCCATTGGTTTATGGATTCCTGTTGAGCATGAAGTGACCATATTTAGGTGAGAGGCTTGAGCTATGGAGGAGCAAGGGGTGGTTCTGAGAGGAGTTGAGGACACTGTTGACAGACAGCCTGCCACTCAAAGCTGCCTGCCTTTAATTATGCGTAACTTTAAGCCTTAAATTAATGTAAATGGGTGAGTTATACAAAAATGTACCACCCATACAGTTGTCATGAAGGGGGAATGCATTTTCCGGCCCCAGAGGTTGCTGCTTGGTGTGTTGGCATTTGTGAGCATATTTGAGGCCTATGTTTGCACGGTGAAAAATCCATGATGCTTCACTGATGTTCCTCTGGTCAACCTGAGATTCTTTACAAGATATTTTACTGCTTAAACCTGTCAAGTGTGCAGTGCTGAAGAATTCCCATCATCTTCTCTCGAGAGTGATTTCCTCCTGTGTTTAAAGCGCTTGCTTGTTTCCAGGCAAGTCAAATTTTGCATCTCTTTTATAGTGTATCGTCAGTTCTTCTCTTGGACCTGAGAGTACAGGTATTTGCCTGAGGGAAGAGGCAGGAGTTGTGGGGCAATATAATCTTTGGGTTGTTTTCAAAAATGACAGCTTTAGCACCATCTGAAGTATTTATTACTGACCATTTTAAGACTTTGAACTTGAGCAAACAAGACTGTTTCACCTTGTCAAGACGCCCCCTTTCCTCCTGGTGCTGACAGCACAGATAACGTGTTGCAGTGCTTCACCAGCTAGATATCCATGTAATCCAGGCTGTCAAGTGAAATTTCCCAGATAGGTACCAGCTGATTGTAGTTTTCAACTTCGATTTTAAAGGAATATTCCTTATATCTCTCAGACTTTGGTGGGATTGATGATGCCAATTAGAAATTGACTCCTCAGCCTGTGGATTCAAGCTCATTGTCTTGCTCCCGCTGTTTTCATTCACAGACATTAAAGATACACACTCATTTTGCTTGAGGCACTTGGCTGAACAGACAGACTTTTTGTTCAGCACAGTGGGGCCCTGCTGACCATGAGAACGCAGCTTGCCAAGACTCGAAACTTTCACTGTCAGCTGTCAGGAGGACTTTGGGCTGGACTGACGTTGGAATTATGGGCAGATGAAAGGGTCAGGATTGAAATAAGGTGGGAGCTGAGGCCTCTGAGTTTCAGGTGGTACTTTTATTTAACGTTTGTGGTGGATTTTATACTTAAATGTCTTCTGACCTCATGCAGTTTACTCCTTTCTTGAACTGATGTTGGAAGATGCAAAGATTTCACGGGCATTTAAAGAGGGATGTGAAGTAGGTCGAGGGCTGGCAGGATGTCTGATTTTCATTATATGATTATTGTGGCCAAAAGATTTCACAGCAGCCATATTAGTGTGATATATCAGTAGTTTTACTATTTAGAAACTGTCAATAAAGAAGAGACTTGCTTTGTCGTGCGAATTTGATGCCCAGTGGCCATCAAGAAGCCTGTCTGGGAGTTTGGAATATTTTTGTGGATGTGTGCACACTATGCTTCTCTCAGGAAAATGTATTGTTGCTCCAGTGCAGCTTTGCAAAATGCATGTGGCAGTTTGCTGCATCTCCCTCATTTTTGCCAGTAGGGGCTGCCACCAAGGACCTCATATTTATTTCTCCCTAATCCTCACTGCGCTGCTTTAGTGACAGAAAGACGAGCAGAGGAGGACAAAGTCAGTGTTGGCACTAAATTCTCTGACACATCCTGCTGAACTTTTGTACATGAAACCTTTCTTTGATGTTCCTGTCTTTCTTCACCTTCACCTATTTAGGAGACACTAAATCAGCATGAGGCGGACAGCCTGAAGCTTCACAGCAATGGGAACAAACTCACAGTTTCTTCCTGTATTGTGATTGGAAAGAAGGACTGTGCTATTCAGAGAGTGGAATCTGTTTAATGTGGAGATGCATGTAAAACCACTCAAGCGCTGCGTCTCCACGCTGGACAAATGCCTCGGTGACCCATTGGGGTTACCAGGGACAACAAGGCGTGTTCACATGGGTTTTCTGAACAGGAAATCACATGCCCTCCCCGCCCCTCCCTGGGCTGTACGTGTGCCTGAATAGAGCGACGTCCTTTCGGTGAATAGAGCGAAAGAATGGTTTTCTTCACTTGTCCACTCACATTAGCTTTGAATATTTAATTATCCATTGCAGAAAGGGTCAAGTGGGAGTCAGTGAACTGTATTGGCTTCAAGGACAGCATCCAATTTATTATTTAATTCAACTTCTAAAGGCTCTAATGATGTTTCGTTTAAAGGCGCTGAATAGACACAGATAACCCATCATCACAAATCATAAATATGCCTCAAGGGACTTTACTGTCTGTACAGTAAACACTATCGTCTGTCCTTTTTGACCCTTACTTAAAAAAGAAAAACCATTAATGAGACAAAATGTCAATTTAGAGTTATGGTAGCCTCTGCACCAGCAGGGCAATATGTTTTCAGGTTGTCTGTCCATCTGTCCACCTGTCCCATTCTCATGAACACGATATGTTAAAATCACCTGAAGGGAATTTCCTCAGATTTGGCACAAACATTCACTTGCACTCAATGATGAACTGATTAGAATTTGGTGGTCAAAGGTCACTTTGACCTGGCTTCCGTCTCATTCTTGTGAACATGATATCTTAAGAACACCATCAGGGAATTTCGGCAATTTTGATTAGATTTTAAAGGTCAAAGGCTAAGGCCACTGTGACTTGGCATCTGTTTCAGTTTTGTGACACTATATCTCAACAAAGCCGTGTTTTGGGACATAACTCAAAAATTCATTCTGCAGGGCGTCGGTGGCTTAGTGGGTAGAGCAGGCGCCCCATGAACAAGGCTGTTGCTGCAGCGGCCCGGGTTCGAATCCTTTACTGCATGTCATCCCCCCTCTCTCTCTCTCTCCCCCCTTCACGCTTACCTGTTCTGTCCATTAAAGGCAAAAATGCCCCAAAAAATATCTTAAAAAAAAAAAAAAAATTCATTCTGCACTTGAGCGTGTTGTGTAGGGTTTTGTTTTGCATTGACAGTTATGGTAGCAGTATCTAAATGTGATATGTTGGAGTCATGCACATGCATGATGCTGTGTACATACAGCGTGTTTAGAAATGTGACTAACCTCTGTGTTGTTTGTCCCTCCTAGTCCAGCAGGGCACCTCAGTGCAGGAGATCCAAACCAGCCATGAAAACATCATGAAGATCAACTCGGCAGGAGAAAGTGAGTAGAGAGAAAATTCTGTTTCGAGAACAAATTAGACACACCAAAAACTCGGCACATAAGGAGGTTGTGGTTGGTGGATGGAGCTGTGACAGTCACCCGCATGTGCGTCATTGGATGTTAGAATTCACAAATATGCAAAATGCCCCATCATCTCTCCTACATAGCAGCAAGACACAGATTTTTTTTGTTTATTTGCCTCTTTTCTGTTGTTTTGTGTCTAATTGATAGCATTTTGTGTCATTTTGTTATTTTTATGTCTTTGTGGTAATTTTGCATCTCTTGGAGATAAGTTGTGTTTCTTTGAGGTCCTTTGAAGTCATTTTGTGTCTGTGTGAGGTCATTTTGTCTCTCTTTTTAGATATTTTGTGTCTCATTGTGACATTTTGTGTTTTTGTTATAATCTTATGTCTCTATTAATTTTGTGTCTCTTTTAGGTCATTTTGTTTCTTTTAGAGGTCCTTTGTAGTTATTTTGTGTCTCTTTAGGATATTTTGTCTCTCTTTTAGGTCATTTTGTGTATTTTTGTAGTTATTTTGTGTCTCTGAGGTCATTATGTGTCTCTTTTAGGTCATTTGAGGTCTTTTTGCTGTAATTTTGTCTTTTCATTGTATGTTTGTTTCTGTTTGAGGACATTTTGGGTCTCTGAGGTAATTTTGTGTCTCTTTGTATTCATTTTGTGTTTGTTTTTGGTCAATTTGTGTCGCCCCGAAGACAATATGTGTCCCTTTGAGGTAATTTTTTGTCTCGTTTTAGTCATTTTGTGTCTCTTTGAGATCATTGTGTGTCTCTTTAAGGTCATTTTAGGTCTTTTTGCTATAATTTTGTCTTTTTGTTGTAAGTTCGTTTCTGCTTGAGGACATTTTGTGTCTTTGTGGTCATTATGTGTCTCTCTGAGGTAATTTTCTGTCGCTTTATATTCATTTTGTGTGTCTTTGAGGCAATTGTGTGTTTCTTTGAGGATATTTTGGGGCTTTTTAGATCATTTTATGTCTGTTTTTAGTCATTTTTGTCTCCTTGTAGTAATTTTGTGTCTCTTTGTAGTTGCTTTTCCCTTTTTTTTGGTAACTTTCCATCTCTTTGTGGCCATTTTGAGTCTCCTCCTAGTCAATACCTGTTAATTTGAGTGACATTTTGTAGGATAAGTCCAGGGGTGCCCTGACACTTTGGCCCCTGGGCCCAAGCCCATTCAGTAATCCGTCCATGATAGCATATTGTGTTGAGGCTTAAGTGACAGAATGTGCAGGGTCTGATGTAGGCAGAGTTGTACAAAAGTTTAAAGTGCAGTTAAGTTGCAGTAAATAGCTAATAAATTGTGTGGCAGAGTGACAACACTTTGGAAGAATCCTTTGAGGTGGTGGGTGGTCCTTATTACTTAGTGTCTGTGTCACAGTGGAAAGTGTTTTGAGGTGACCTTCCCATACGCAGACAGACGGCACACTCTCCCTGTCTCTAATGGCCCCCTCTTCATGATCAGCTGCACATTCTGACATGACAGAAACACTGTGGATTATTTATGCCACCAGCGAGCACAAACATGCTTGGTGATGGTTTTGTGAGTCTGCTCCTGGGAAAAGAAAAACGAGCTCTCAGGCATGCTAAGCTGTTTTTCTCTTATTATGTCAGGGTGTTATTTTCATCCACTGCAGCCCATTTGATCACTAACCAAGATAATCCCATAATGCCCATATAGAATAAGACAATAGGAGTTCTTTGCAAGAAATACAGTGAAGACAATGAAGGAGTTTGGACCTTCAGTGTGTTTAACTGTGTGTGATTTTGTGTGTGTGTTTCTATGGGAAGTGATGCAGTGCTCAGCAGCCATGGATATCCTCTTCCTCATGGATGGTTCTTACAGCGTGGGGAAGGGCAGCTTTGAGAGGTCCAAACACTACGCAATCAAACTCTGTCAAGCTCTTGATATCAGACCAGACAAGGTTTGTTTTCTTTCAGTTCTCCGCCCCCCTCCCCTCACTCTCTTCCTCTTTCTCTCATGTCAATCACCATTCACGTAATGCCACCCTTGTCCAGGTGCGAGTCGGCTTGATTCAGTTTGGTTCCACCCCTCGATTGGAGTTCACCCTAGACTCGTACACCACCAAACAAGAGCTGAAGAAGCACATGAAAAAGATTTCCTACAGGTGTGTTGGCAATAATACCAAAACAGTGAGTTAATAAAACTGACAAAGGTTTGTCAATGTGTTTAACAAGTTATCTGGATGATCTTGGAAGGGATTTAGTTCAAACTTGTGCAGAAGGCAGAACGGACGTACACACATTCAGGAGTATTACAAATTCTCCCTGGGAAGGAAAACAAATTAATTTCAGATTAGAGGGGCACACCACAGGTGGTCACTGGATATTGGATAAGTGCATAAGCCGAGAAAGAGGAAGGTAATTTGGCCGTGTGTGTGTGTGTGTGTGTGTGTGTGTGTGTGTGTGTGTGTGTGTGTGTGTGTGTGTGTGTTGTTCACAATTTGGCTCACCATCTGGTTTGAAATGGCTAGCCGTGTTTGAACTTATTAGCTGTCACATTGCCTCAAATCAAATTAATACCTTACAGAGTTCAATTGTAGCAGTATAATGTCAGTCTATGTTGATTCATGCGTCATTTATATTTCAATGCCTTTATTAAAGTTTGTTTAAATTACATTACAAACAATATTACTCTGTACAGTAGAACTCCTACTTTGTAATATTTCTCTCTGCTCCTCACCAACAATATGACCAAGAACATGAATAATTTGCATGGTAACACACAATTTTAAAGTATTTTTAGTTCAGTGGCTTAACTCACTCCGTTGAAATAGTTGTCTGTGTTAAAGTTGCATTTTCAGCAATTTTGGCATTTTGTTCACACACAAACTGCATTTTAGGTCCCTGAAAATAGGCCTTTTGTAAAACTCCTTCCAAGGTGTTCAGAAAGTCAGCTGTTGCCATGTAGATGGGGAAAACAGATTTTTCTGTGTGGAGCATCGGAGTGTGTGCTGTTATTTCCTTTACAGCAACAATTTGTGTGATGTCAGACATGTCCAAAATAATGTTGGCTCTAACCTTGCAAACAGGATTTTTTTTTTTTTTACATGTTTGCACATAGATGCACAGTCACTGTTCCACTATATCAAGGAACAGAGGCGTCAGGATGCGCTACAGAGGTCATTGCTCCATAATCAGCGACTTCACCTGTTGGTTTGGCATGTCCTTGTCATCATTTTATTTAGAACTTAATTTTTATTTAGTTTTCAATAACAACAATACAGTGAATACATTTCCTTTTTTCCCAGCTATATTTAACATTTCACTCCAATCCACTTCAACATCTTAACCCATTGGTCAAAAAGCAAAATTTAAATAGAATAAAAAAAGAGAACAGAATGAAAATTGATAGTACTAATTGTCCACTCCACATTATAATCACACAGATAAAGAACAGGTGCAAAATTTGTTCTACAGACAATGACATATAATGTGATATGTACAGTGCAGGCCAAAAGTTTGGACGCACCTTCTCATTCAATGCGTTTTCTTTATTTTCATGACTATTTACATTGTAGATTCTCACTGAAGGCATCAAAACTATGAATGAACACATGTGGAGTTATGTACTTAACAAAAAAAGGTGAAATAACTGAAAACATGTTTTATATTCTAGTTTCTTCAAAATAGCCACCCTTTGCTCTGATTACTGCTTTGCACACTCTTGGCATTCTCTTGATGAGCTTCAAGAGGTAGTCACCTGAAATGGTTTCCACTTCACAGGTGTGCCTTATCAGGGTTAATTAGTGGAATTTCTTGCTTTATCAATGGGGTTGGGACCATCAGTTGTGTTGTGCAGAAGTCAGGTTAATACACAGCCGACAGCCCTATTGGACAACTGTTAAAATTCATATTATGGCAAGAACCAATCAGCTAACTAAAGAAAAACGAGTGGCCATCATTACTTTAAGAAATGAAGGTCAGTCAGTCCGGAAAATTGCAAAAACTTTAAATGTGTCCCCAAGTGGAGTTGCAAAAACCATCAAGCGCTACAACCAAACTGGCACACATGAGGACCGACCCAGGAAAGGAAGACCAAGAGTCACCTCTGCTTCTGAGGATAAGTTCATCCGAGTCACCAGCCTCAGAAATCGCAAGTTAACAGCAGCTCAGATCAGAGACCAGATGAATGCCACACAGAGTTCTAGCAGCAGACCCATCTCTAGAACAACTGTTAAGAGGAGACTGCGCGAATCAGGCCTTCATGGTCAAATAGCTGCTAGGAAACCACTGCTAAGGAGAGGCAACAAGCAGAAGAGATTTGTTTGGGCCAAGAAACACAAGGAATGGACATTAGACCAGTGGAAATCTGTGCTTTGGTCTGATGAGTCCAAATTTGAGATCTTTGGTTCCAAGCGCCGTGTCTTTGTGAGACGCAGAAAAGGTGAACGGATGGATTCCACATGCCTGGTTCCCACTGTGAAGCATGGAGGAGGAGGTGTGATGGTGTGGGGGTGTTTTGCTGGTGACACTGTTGGGGATTTATTCAAAATTGAAGGCACACTGAACCAGCATGGCTACCACAGCATCCTGCAGCGACATGCCATCCCATCCGGTTTGCATTTAGTTGGACGATCATTTATTTTTCAACAGGACAATGACCCCAAACACACCTCCAGGCTGTGTAAGGGCTATTTGACCAAGAAGGAGAGTGATGGAGTGCTGCGGCAGATGACCTGGCCTCCACAGTCACCGGACCTGAACCCAATCGAGATGGTTTGGGGTGAGCTGGACCGCAGAGTGAAGGCAAAGGGGCCAACAAGTGCTAAACACCTCTGGGAACTCCTTCAAGACTGTTGGAAAACCATTTCAGGTGACTACCTCTTGATGCTCATTGAGAAGAAGAAAACGCATTGAATGAGAAGGTGTGTCCAAACTTTTGGCCTGTACTGTATATGGGGGAATATTAAAGTAAAAGTTTGGCAGAGCCCTACTGGAGATATGCCAGGACTCCATCAATTAGTAAAGATGATTTTTTGTTATCTTTATGTGTGTGTAATTTGTTCCATCTGATAGAGGTCCCAGACCTTTTAGATCCATGTATTGTATGTGAGAGCGTGGGGCTTCAGCCATCTGACGGTTATACACTTTAAGGCTGCTGTAAGTAATATACACAAGATGTATTTCTTATCCCTCGCATTTAGACTCTCAGGGATAACTACTCCTCTAGGGTCTTGTGAAATACAGTATCTATTTGAAAAACCTCTCTAAGGGCATCACCTACCTCTCTCCAGTATAAACCTAACTTTGGACATTGCAAAAATATGTGTGTGATTGGCAGTGCATGTTCCAGAGTTTCTCCAACATCAGCTGGAATGTGATAGGCCCATTTAAGATATTGCATCTGGTGCTCTGAAAAATCTAATTCTAATTTTTCATTTAAATTCCCTCCCATGTGTTAGAATTTGTAAGCAGATGCACCTCGGTCATATCACAGCACACTTGAAAGGAAGTATGCACTACGTTCATCTCTGCTTCCCTTATCGGTAGGGTGTTATGTCGGTTCACTGAAAAAATATAATTTATACACTTTTGTGTTTGAATTTGAATGACAGTGCCGGGGTAGACAGGATTCTTTAACTGACACCTGTAGCTCTATAGCTCGCTCTGTCAGCTGGTTTGTCATTCAGTCTACAAAAATGTCCCCAGCCTTTGGCAGCCACCATTTTTGCCCTAGGAGGCTGAAATTTGACATGGAGGTTGCAGCTATTGCAATTTCACACTTGTTTGAGAACAAAAGAGGAAAAACCTGTTATAAAAAAACACCTGTGCACATGTGGACCAGGCCTTGGTCTGTGTGCCTTGTGAAAAAAATGTATCTTGTAACAGTAAGTCTGATATGGGATGGAAACTGTAAACAGCAGCTGCAAAAGCTGATCATTAAAAAACATTAGCTATTTCTAATTCTGTATCCAGCATTGTTGTGTAAGATTACCCACTGCAATGCCACTTAAACAAGTATTTACAAGCATCTAAGATGCAGCCTGTCCAACATGTTTGTACAGTTTGGGTTATGTAAGATGTATTGTGGAGCAGCATTTCAATCTGCACTTGTTGGCTGAGACACCAATACCCTTTGTTATTGACATAAATCTGTTCAAGAGAGCTGAGCTCTTTTAATCATGCCTGAAGGCCTTTAAACCTTTTACTGTATTGTTTTGTAGTCTCAGTGCTTCAAGGAGACATAGCATTGTTTTCACAGCTGGAAAAAAAAGTATCAAAACAAGATGGGAAATATGATGAATGGCATTTAAGTGCCTCACTACCTGCACATCACTGTGTTTGTTTCAGCAGTTCTTCCTCCTAGCAATCACGAGACGCTGCGTTTCTTTGTGTCTGGTGGTGAGATTGGAAAAAGGTTCCTGCTCTGACTGACATTTATGTCTTCTTGAAAAAAGTGTGATAGGTTTTAAATGGGTTTTTGAGCCCTGGGGTGATGAAACTTCAGACGATTTTATTAGCATTCTCAGTCCAGAAACTAAAAGAGGAATCCAACCACAATTGGTCTGTGGTTTATTTTGGCAGTGACATGTGATGCGGTGGATTATTAACTCTGCTGGCTTCTGTTAAGCACAGTACAAATTCTTTAATTGTTCTGTTTCTGTCTCTAAAAACTCTGAACCTCAAGAGGAGGCAGCACCCAGACAGGCCTGGCTCTGAAGTATGTGCTGAGGAAGGGTTTCCCAGGCGGCCGTAACTCCTCCACTGTGGCCCGGATCGCCATCCTCTTATCAGATGGGAAGTCTCAGGGCAACGTGGCGCAGGCGGCTGCACAGCTCAAAGAGACCGGTGTGGTCGTCTTCGCTGTGGGCATCCGCTTCCCCAGGTATGTTTGATGGTTGGAAAATGATCATAAATTAAACTACTTATTTTCAGTCTCATAAAAGGTTTGTTTTCCAGGTGGGAGGAGCTACACGCTTTGGCCAGTGAGCCGATGGAGAGCCACGTCTTCTTTGCCGAGCATTTCTTCGATGCCGTCAACGGCCTGTACACCACGCTGACCACCTTTGCTGTCTGCAGTGCCACACCTGCAGGTGCGAGACTTTTTCACTGCAGGCAGTTATGACTGTCCTTTCCCCCACTTACTTATTTGTGTTTCTCTCTTCAACTCCCGACTTACCCTCTCGAACACCTGTCCCAACCCAATCCTCCCATCCTGTTCCCCAGGCTGTCAGATGGAGTCGTTTCCCTGCGAGAGGAAAACACTGGAGACGGTGAAAGAGCTGCAGGGGAATTACATGTGTTGGAAAGGCTCCAAGGGGTATTCCACATACACGTCTCTGTGTCCGTACTACAGGCAAGTGTACATGAATGCATCAATAATGCACGAGGCTTCTTCACCCGAAGAATATGGTCTTTATGAAAATGATTTACTGAACTTTTACAAGAGAAAACTCTCTATTTACTGAAACTGGAGACACTATTTTAATAGCTACAACTCAACATTAAAATCTAAATTCCTGAAAATTTGTATTTAATTGTACAATGCAAACTTTGCCGTAAATCATGATTCTGTGATGAAACAAGTCTCCAGTACAGATAATAGACTTTTCACAAGTATGAGTATCAGCTGAGTGACATGTGTCAATATACATATCCAGGATAAAAGAAAGTCTTCATTTGGGTTGCTGTCTTAAATTGCTTACTCTTGTGAACAAAAATGATCTGGAGCGAAATCTTGAGATTGTTCCTGAAATAGTTTTTAAACAATTAATATATATGATCATAATATATACATTTAGCAGCTTCTAATCAACCCATATCAATTTCAGGTTTAAAATAACTACTTCTGGTTAGGCCCTGACTAACTTCCAGTTTAAACTCTGCCCATTCTGAGTACACATTCAGATCATTTAGTTAGTTGAACAGATACAGATACAAATAGTAGTGTACTCACTCATCTCTAGTAGGAATGATGGACCCACAGTTGTGTCTAGCAGGTATTGAAGAGGCCACAGAAATGGTTTTATAATAAATAAAGGAGGCTGGTGTCAGACTTGTGGGTGAAAAAAAATCTGTGCATTGGAACCAAATATGTAAAGGTAAGATAAGTTAAGGCAAGGCAGCTATTCAAAGTGCTTTACAGAGCAATAAAATGTTAAACATGATAAAGGATACAGAAAAGAGTAAAGAGGAAAAAAAGATACTAAAGGTAAAATCAATTACTAAATGATTTACAATTCAAAAAAAAAATCACCATTAAATAGCAGAAGTGCAGGCAAGAGGTGCAAAGAAAAAAAATTATTTAAATTGATTTAAAATTGAGTTTGAAAATAAGTTTGCAGTCATTAGAGGGTGGAGTAGGCAGTGTGAAAAAGGAACGTTTTTAGCTTTGACTTGAAAGTGCTCAGAGTACGGGCATGTCTTACATCACCTTGGTTATTCCAGGTTTGTGCTGCTGATAACAAAACGCTGCTACACTATGTTTTGTTTGGATTCTTGGGACGGTCATTAGGCCAGCCCCAGATGTCCTTAGGGTCCAAGAAGGTTCATATGTCACAAGCATGTCAGAGAGATATTTGGGTGCTGAGCCACAGAGTGATTTATACACAAGCAGCAAGATTTTGAAATCAGTTCTCTGAGTGACAGGTGTCAAAGTAATGTGATCATATTTCCTAGTTTTTTTTTTTTGTCAGGACCCTGGCAGCAGCGTTCTGAATAAGCTGAAGTTGCCAAACAGCTTGTGTGGAAAGTGCTACACACAGACCGTTGCAGTGATCTAATCTACTGGAAGTTAAGATAAAATAAGCTTTTTTAATTGCACACCAGAAAAACTCTCTCACTACAGCAGCTCACCAGGCAAAAGCAATGTAAAAAAAAAAGTGAGTGTGTGATAAATAAAAATGAAACAAGACAAAAACACTACAAACAATACAAATAAGATAGAATGAAACATAAAACAATCGAAAAGCTATATACACTTTTCATTTGTTCATATTCTGTATGTCCATGATAGATGATTGCACATGATACATGGTGTGTAACACTGAAATATATAAATAGTATTTCACAGTAAGCAGCAAATATGATTTCACAAGTCGGAAAACTGAAAAACACTTGGTTTTCATTGCTTAATAAACCTCAAGGCTGTGGTTGTTCAACAGGGCAACTACCATGTGTTAATGAGCTGCGTCAGTGCGAGGGTGTTAATAAAAACAAGTGTAATTCTGTCAGACCCTCCCAGGGCAAATTAAATTGACTAATTTAATTTCCCCACATATTGCAAATTCACCACAGTGAAATGGTTGAAGCCAAGTAGAGCTCACTGTTTGAAGAGCTATCACAACTTTTCATTTGATCTTCCAAATCTTATTTGTCATGAATACATTAAACCTCCCAACAGTTTGTTTTCACAATAGCTCAGTTTTAAGCATTTGTAGATACAACACAAAGTAGGACTGCTGCTTGAACAACACTGTACATGGGTCTATATAATAGTACCTTATTTATTTATCACTTTGGTTATAAGCATCTGCCAAATGATTATATGTAAATATATATATGTTGCTTTCCATGTGAGTTGCTTTTTTTTCAAATTTTGTCATGTACAAACTGATAGGCAAGGTTTGTATTTCCATCATAGAACTGCCAAAACAGAGCCAATTTGAAAATAGAAATTTCATTTACTTGAGAGGGGAAAAAAAGAAGTTAGTCCTCGCAAAATACAACATTTTTTAAACAAAAAAACCTGACAAAACAAGTGAATTCTGTCTAAGTCCAAATATGTGTGTTGCAGGTACAACAAGATGTACAAGAGACACCAGACAGTCTGCCATCGGACGATCTGTCCAGGTAACAACACTGTTCTTTCTCTCTTTGAGATGTTGTGTGCATACAGTGTTGAGAGGATAACTTTTAAATGTATTCTATTACAGATAACTTAATACATACCCTAAAATGTAATCTGTAATACAGTATATTCCATTAGATTACTCATTTCTGTTGATGGAACATGTGTGCCTAGTAGCATCTTAATTCAGAATATTCAGTTGTATGTTTATACCTCTGTGCTGGCAATAGCTGTGACTGGAGGCATTATGTTTCTGGGTTGTCCATCTGTCCATCCATTCGCCCAACTCTGTGTATATGCCCGTTCATACACATTTAAACAGCCTACTTCCTGCCACTCTTTCTTTCTCTTCTGTACTGTAGATCCCTGTGACTCTCAGCCCTGTCTGAACGGTGGAACATGTGTATCAGAGGGTCCAGAGGGTTACCACTGCAAATGTCCACCTGGCTATGGAGGAGACCCACACTGTGGTCTGTACTTACTGGGATATTAGTGTCACCCAACTGGCTGCATACCATTTGTAATTTAACCCTCCATCCCTCCTCAGCTCCTGCGTTATCACTGGACTGCTCCGTAGACCTGCTGTTCCTGATGGAGGGCTCTGCCACGCTTACCTTGGAGGGCTTCCTCCGTCACAAGTCCTTCTTGAAACGCTTCCTGCGCACTGTGATTGGGTCCAACAGCCCCAGCAGAGTCGGCCTGGCAGTGTTTGGTGGTGAGACCAGAGTCGAGGCCCCGGTGGACAACTTCAAAGGGGACCTGAGGGGTCTACTTCAGACGGTGGAGGCACTTCAACCAATCGGTGGCGAGACCCGGACGGGCCAGGCCCTTCGCTATGTCACACGTCACGGCTTCGTGAGCGCACCAGTCTTTGCGGATGTCACTGATGACCTGCCCCGGGTGGTGGTGCTGCTCACTGCCACTCCTGCTGCAGACGAGGTAGTAGAGCCTTCTAAGTATGCTCGAGACAGAGAGATCTTCCTGATAGGGGTGGGACCAGACTACCTAAGGGGACAACTGAATAATATCACAGGAAATCCCCAGAGGACTATCACCTACACACCACCTGAATTCAGTGCCAAGATCCCTGAGCTCAAGGCTAAGATCTGCAGCGTGGACACACAAGGTACTGACAGACTTTTTAATACCTAATGAAATATTCAAATTACCATTAGAATCCAGGCATTCCAAATTGTATGTTTGAACTAGTAATGATTGTCTGTATATTTTGACAACATAATTCTTTGTCTTTTTGTTTCTCAGGTTGTCTGGGTCAAGCAGTTGACCTGGTGTTTGCCCTGGACGCCTCAGGTGGTGTCAGCCCTGATAACTTTGCCATCCTCCGCGACTTTGTGCGCAGCCTCACTGTCCAGTTCGACATCAACCGTGACGTTGCTCAAGTGGCACTTGTGGCTTACGGTCGGAGAGCCACCACCGTCTTCAACTTGGACACCAACGAGTCTGGTTCTGCCATCCTCAAGGCTGTAGGTGAGGCCAGCTACATGGGCGGAGTGGCTTCAACAGGCTCAGCTTTGCTTCACATCCACTCCAACGTCCTGACGGTGGCCAAAGGTGCACGACCCGGCGTCAACAAGGCCGTGGTGGTGGTGACGGACGGTTCAGGCAGTGATGACGCTGTTGTTCCAGCTCAAAAGATAAGAGACAATGGAGTTTCGTTGTTTGTGATTGGAATCGGCGATGTACAGAAAGAGAGGCTGCTGCAGATTGCTGGTTCAGAGGAACACATGATTGCGGTGCCATCTTACGAGGATCTCAAGTACTTTGAGGATGTTCTGGTGCAGATGCTGTGTTCAGGTGAGAATACAGAAACTTCTTGTTGCCAGAACTTTTCAGGACAGCTTGCCCTGTCCTGCTCTATGGTAGGGCTGTTGGAACAAATTTGGTATATAAATCAAATGGTAAAAAAATTCCACTAATGGAATGCTGAAAGTACTATTTGAATGTGTAGATTATTTACAAATGTGTTGGCTATGTTTGCAAATCCCGCTCTTCTCACCTTGCTGCTCCTTCTCTTCATGCAGTTCCTAGAGTACGCTTTGCCACTCTGAGAGTGTGGTGCTCTGTGTAACTGGACGGCATATTCCAACAGCGCTCGAAATTTACCAACAGTCCAGTTTCCGCTAGAATGTGCTCTGGCTGGCTCTCCATTGACTATTTACAAATGCACCGTTGGCTAACCAGCATGTGAAAACAAAATGCTTTTGTCATGTCTGATGAACAGCTAGGTTTCCTGTATCACAAAAAAGTGCAAGAAAACGATGCACCCACAGAGATCACCACTCCTGAACATTTAGGAAGTGCTATGGGATTGAAAATTAGTTAATTTAGTTCATCTTGTGCCAAAGTTTACTTATTGCCTAGTCAGAAAGCTATCATCTGTTGGTAATTCCAAATGCTTATTGGTAATGTTGGAATGCCCTCTAGTGGACAGAAAGTATAACAGCCACATGCTGATACTGACAATGCATTTAGCAATGCAGAAGTCTGTGTATACAGTGTTGTGGTATAAAGTAAATGTCAATAATAGGCTAAATTTGAGCAATAAAAAAACTCTAATAATGAATATATGATTGGGCAGTCTCAGGCAGTGACCTTGTTTGGGATCCTTGAGATGTGAAGGTAGAAGCACGTCCTGAGCCTCTCAGTGCCAGCTGGGTGTATCCAATACCTTCCTCCTGACCACAGCAGGGAGAAAAGGCTGTTATCCAGGTGGCTGGGATCTTTAATAATTCTCCTGGCTTTATTTTTGCACCACCTGGTGTACATATCCTTTAGGCAGGATAGAGTGCCACCTGTTGTATGTTTAGCCAAACAAACCACTCTTTGCAGGGCCTTGCAGTAGTGATCAGATCTGTACCAGGCAGTGATCTTCCCCGTCGGGATGCTCTTGATGGTGCAGGAGTAGAAATTCCGTAGCACTTACCTCACTATATGCCCAGAATTTCCTCAAGCGTCTGAGATGAAACAGCCTCTGCCTTGCCTTTCTCACCAATTAGTCAGTATGCGCCCAGGTCAGGATCACAGTGATGTGGACACCAAGGTATTTGAAGCTGTCCACCCTATTCATCAAGAACCCGTTGATTTTGAGGGGGGGTGTAGTTCCTTCCCTGCTTCATCCAAAGATCCGCTATTATCTCCTTAGTTAATAATATGGTATGGAATACAAATAGGGCCATAAAAAAGATGGGCAGCTCTACTATATTGATAGAAAGAATGGGTTGATAAATAAAAGGCAGGGAATGCTCGGAGACCTGAATAAAATATGAATTTATTAACTTGTTGTTATGGTAACCAGCTGATTTATAACATTTCTTTCCATCAGAGGTCAAAAAGCCGGTAGACCTGTGCAAGCCCAACCCATGTATGAATGACGGGACCTGCATCCTGTCTGGAGGGAGCTTCCGCTGTCAATGCCGAGGCTACGAAGGACCACACTGTGAAACAAGTCAGTGACAATAAGTCTTCCTTCCTCATTTTCTTACGTCTTTACTCCTTCCTATAGAACCTTCCCTCTCATATGTTTATCAGTCAACAGTCCTTGCAGCAGCAGCAATATTTGCATGTGCATATGGCTTTTTCTGTCTGTAGGAAGCAGCAGGTCTTCATCCAGAGGAGATCTGCCGAGGCCGGCAGGTCTCAGGAAGAAGAGCAGGCAGAAGAAGAGTCACCAGGAGCTCCTTCATCACTACAAACTGCACCGCAGGAGACACACAGCATGATGCACACACAAACGCACATACTGTACACTCATACCCAAGTCAGTCATGGACATTTAAGACCCAAGGATGTTTGCGGGTACACAGTGGAGTAAAGGGAAATCAAGTGTTACTGTTTCAACATTTAAACTTGCACTCAAACTTCAACAAGTGCCTTCAAACTGTGTGTATTTCTACTGCAGTGTCTGTCTGTGCCCTAGTGTGTCACTATACTCAGTGATGTGCAGTTGTCTCAACATGGTTCTCTTGTTTATTCAAAGATGTAAACTTTTATATATTATAGTGTATATCTGTGTCATAATTGTATTATTTTTTAATGATCACCACAACCTTGTTATCTCCTTCAAACCAAAACAAAAACATAAAATTTGTGCCAAAATGCTTTTTACTAAGTGTTCAGTTTTTGTGTTTCAATATATTTAATATTCTTTTTTTTTTTATAATAGGCCCCTCCTAAGTTTACTCAACTGATTGAGTGTTGTAAGATGTTAGAAAGATGACTGTTTGGTCCTAAGAATGAACAACAATTAGTTTATAAATATAAGTATATATGTATTTCAGTATTAGTTTTATTGGTGCAAAACTGTATAACACTCAGAAAACAAGGCTGGTTTTGTACTCAAAGGGAAAGTTCACACTAAAATCAAAAATGCACATTCTCTCTCTTACCTGTAGTGTTATTTATTAATCGAGATTGTTTTGGTGTGAGTTGTAGAGTGTTGGAGATATCGGCGTTTTATCTAAAATATAATGGTGCTCAAAGCACCTAAAAAACACATTTGAAAAACTCAACAGCAATGTCTCTTTCCAGTAATCATGACTGGGTTACTCAAGATAATCCACAGACCTTGTTGTGAGCAGTTTCATGTACAGTAGGAACTATTTTCTTTGTTCCACTCATGGAAGAGACAGTGACAGTGCGAGATGTAAACATTATAGTTTCCTCTAGGCTTGGGTGGTATCTAATTTTTTGTACCTTCCTGTAATTTCACAGGGGTCGCTACTTTCCCTAAGCTCCTTTAGCTTTCACAGTATAATAAATACACAATAAAAGCTCTCAAAATGTCAAGAAATGTATATTTTACTATTTTCCTAATTATACAGAGAGATACAGCTGTGCACCTTTTGAACTCAAGTTTTTCTCTTTTGCTAAAGTAAGACTGGCTGTTAACTCACGATAAAACATACTTAATTTAAACTCGACAGACACAAAATAACTCCCCCCAAAACCGGCTCGGTTAGTCCTGTTAGTCACTTAGTTAGTTCGCTGTTCCAACAGTCACCAACTCTGGTTTTGTTGAAATAAACCATTAATTCACTGTGTTTATTTTAAAAATATGCTCTTTTCCCTGTGGTCTCTCCTTGCTGTTGGTGACTGGCTGTTGTAACATTAACCCCACCACCACCTCTCTACAGTTCCACCAGTAGAGACCGTAGACTGACCTCTGGTGGCAAGTGCTGTGCACTACATACAGTGACTTAAATAGAAAAGAGGAGCGCCTGTATTTTTGACAATTGAAAGTCACACTGCCAGGATTTTTAAATACCCTGGTGTTACCGCCAAAGCCTCCTCGGCTGAGCTTTGGCTTTAATGCTAGTTAGCTTAGCGTTGCTAGGTAAGCTAGAGGTAGATGCACACTCCCTTCTGCGTGGTGATACAGTTGGCAGGTGTAGTTCGGTAGAAAGAAAATAGTTCCAACATGAAACTGCTCACAACAAGGTCTGTGAATTATCTTGAGTAACTGGGTCATGATTTCTGGAAAGAGACAGTGCTGTTGAGCTTTTTAAATGAACTTTTTTGGTGCTTTGAGCACCACAAGCCAAGTGCCATGTAGTTCCATTATATTGGAGAAAAGGCAGACATCTCTATGGCCGATATCTTAAACACTTGGCAACTCACACCAAAACAATCTAAAGTGATAAATAGCACTACAGGTAAGAGGAAAAACATGCATTTTGGTGTTTGGGGTGAACTGTCCCTTTAACTTATCCTGTACTTCACTTATCACTTCTGGGGAAAAGGGAAACAAACTTCCATAATGGATCATTTCTCCATCCAGCTTTAGTAAATAGTGTCTGATTAGACAGTAGAATTATTCCACTAATAAGCTTTAAATTGGAATATTTAAAACAGCGAGTCATTTAGCCAACAGCACAGTTTAATCACTTTTAACCTTCAAACACATTTGCCAGGTGAACATCTAATTGTCAAATGACTCCCCTTCATGAATGCTTTATTCCCTCATTAGTAAGATGTGCCTGATCTGACTCTAATTACCATGTTAAATTTTAATGCTGCACGCTTCCAGTGTCCTTTGCAAATTTCAAAGCATTTGTACAACAGGTAACCTTGGGTCCATTTTCATCAGACAAGCTGGACGGACAGATGTTACGTTCAAGGCAAATGAAGACATTTCCATCAACACAATTCAAGCCAGTATTGTTGTCAGTACATTTTTATTTGAATAAAAAGTGCATTTTTAGCTAGCAATACAAGCCACATGAGGCTGAATAATGGTGTAAATATATTTACATCTTGGCTACCAGCATATATGAACCAAGCTACAATCTAGAGTGTACAAAATGGCCAATTTTAGTTAGAGGGGTGTCTTTCTGTCTCAGTGGTTTCAAATGTTTGGCTGTTTTCAAACGTCCCATTTGTGCATCGTTACCAAGAACAATTGTTAGATTGGCCAGAATGCTACTACATCGGTGTCCTCCCTTAAGCAAATGGAGACAAACAAGGTGAAAAGTCAATGGACTAAGAATATCCAGTGGTGTTTGAGAAGACGGCTCGTGCAACTCTCTGATTGGCTCTTTATAGTCTTGGCGAGGAGGTGATGAGGATGGAGGGTCCATAGAGAGAAGGGAGGATGTTGAATGAACTGTCTGGTCTGTTAACTTGGTGGTTCCCTGCTGAAGCAGGACAAGTTGTGGACAGCTGACCAGACCAAGAGAAACTTGTGGATTTTGGACATCAAAGGGCATTCAGGTTTCCCTCTAGGTGGTGGACTTCTTCTCCCATTCCTGTTAATACAATGAAGGGATGAAACTTAGCTATTTTGACAGTACATGGTCTTGCTGCTTGAAACTCAAATCTCAAATCTCTAGTCTCACCCAGTGGTGGAGTAGGAGAAGTAGAAGTACTAATAACTGGTATGATGCTGATTTACATCAGAATTCATGAAAAATGGAGGTTGAACCGTGAACATAAATTACAGATCACATTAAAAGCATTTTAATAAATCAATCAATCATAATTAAAACAACAGGAGACTGAGAACAAACTGATGTATGAGTCTGATAACATTTTAATAACTTGGCATCAGATCTAACAGAATGTGGGTGTTTCTGTGACTTCCTGTATGAACTGAAGGCTGCTGGAAACCGTCAGGAAACTGTCAGACTTGACCACAGCTTTGCCTCCTACTGCAGCTGCCTGATCTCGTTCCCTTCCCAGGCGAGGTACACTTCATCGCAAACAAGCCTATTATGCGTGTCTTTAACAATGGTTCCCAAACTGTGAACTTCCTCTAGTGGTATTTGAAGGAATCTCTATATATAATGCAATTAAGATGCTACAACACCAAAGGAAAAAACGTATACTATATGATTACTGAAATGTGATTTTAAATAAGTTTTGCCTTTCCTGTAACATTTTTGTTTTGATATCAGCCTGCTAGGTAGTCACATTCATGAACATAGAACCCGCATACGCTCAGGATTAGTTACAAGCTAAACTGTGATGGTATGCGGAGGTAAAATTAATGGTTTAAAAACACTTAAATCAGAACTCCAAACAGGAACGATCAGCAAGAGTATTTTGAGCCTCCCTGTTGAAATTGAAGTGGACTACAATCAACCAAATGCAAGTGCTAGTGGCTAGCTACTTAAGCAGCGGCAGTGAAATCTCCACAACATTTTCCTTATCTTTTGCTTGTTCTGGTCTCTTTTGCGTCCAAGTCTGGCGAAAGGAGAAGTCTCATTCTGAAATCTTGCGAACCCTTTCACATTGTCGAAGTTGGCCATGACACCGAAAATCTTTTAGATAAGAATAAGATACACTTTCTGTGCCCCAACACGACAACTTCTACCAGCAACTTCTCTCTTTAACTCTTACTTTCTTCCTGCAACAAATCACCTCTTGTGAGATTTTGGAACAAGAGCTCTCCTTAGTGAGACTTGGACACAAACCGGAATGAGTGAAAGATTCAGGAAAATGTTTATATCCTTGATGTTGTAAGACCCTTTAAAAGAGCAATCTGAGCCTATTAGTCGCAAAAACAAGCACTTCAGTGGACAGAAACTGACAGGGTGAACATGCCCCAAATGGAGACATTGCAGCCTGTTACGCTGCTGCTGACTGCAGTTTCCAGTTTTGGAAATTTTTGTTCCCACAAGTCACTTCAACACAAAAAGACAGGAAAATATGCCCCCGGTTGAAAACACAAGAACAGAAAATGAAACCATGTAAGTTAAAAATGTCGGTATTGTCATCTGAGATGTAACGTAAACTGTCAAAAAGTGAAGTATTTACCCATAAGATGTCGTGGAGTAGAAGTAAAAAGTTACATAAAATGGAAACACTTAAGTAAAGTACAAGTCCCTTGAATTTGTACTTCAGTAAATGTACTTAGTTACATTCCACTACTTGTCTTACCTTGGCTTTCTGCAGGACTTTGCCTTTGGTGGCCATGATAGAGGCCGGTCTGCTCTTTAGTGCAGAGGCAGAGTTGACTGGCGAGGCTGGGTCTGCACTGATGTTGCTGTTGCAGGGTTGGGATGATGAAGATGATGATGATGTTGATGATGATGATGTCTGGGTAGAAGGCAGGGTTGATGCTTTAGGCTGAGGGTGAAACAGAAGAGAGGATGTCAAATATTTCACATAAGTCAGTTTCCTGTGTTCACCGTGATGACCTGTACACTCACTGTGGATGTGTCCTGGAGGCTGCTGTCCAGTGTGGTCCCCAGTGTGAAAGGCCCCGACTCCACCTTCTTCAGACTCTCCTTCACCTCCATCAACCGTAGCTCCACCTCAACTCTGCGTCGCTCCGCCTCCCGACACTCCTCGTCCTTCTGCTTCAAACGGGCTTCTAGCGAGGCCTGCTGCTTGGTATCTGAGGACGACACGCAGCCATCAGTCACACAGATCTGTGTAAAGCTTCAGTGATGTGTCACAGGAAGTGCAAGATGTACCTTGGCAGGCAGTGAGCTCCTCTTTGGTTTCCCTCCTCTCCTTTTTCAGGTTCGCCAGACTACTCTTCATCTCCTCCCTCTCTTTCTCCAAACGGTCGCGCTCATCGATGTAGCGCCGCATGTCTGCTTCTGTGCGGTTCTTGCCCAGTTTCCCTTCAACTGCACCGGGACACCCTGGGAATTAGAGATGGAAATGTTGTACATTTTACCTCATACACAAGTGAAACAATATCCAGTATTTATTATCGCATTTGCCCGAGAATTCAAAGGGTGCTTCGTGTTTGGTGCTGGAGAGATTGGTTGCTGTCAGTGTTCACGTCATTGAACTTCAGTTTCTGTGTGAGCCAAGACGAAAAACGTAGGATGGTGTTAAACTCGTTTGATTTTGTCGAAACATCAAGACAAGAAATAGATTGACTTAAGTCAGCTCAGACTGAGTTTTATGACCACCTTACAGCAAACGATTGAGATCACAGGAGCGCACGCCAACTGAGGTAAATCTCAATTGTCTTTTTTTTTAAATTAGCTGTTGGTCTTAATTATTAATTCATTTTATTTAATTTTATTCTTATTTTTAATGTTTTATTAAATCTTGCTTTTAAAAAACGTTTATTCATCTTAATTCTTTTCATTTTTATTCCTACCTCTTCACATGTATCATTTATGTGTCTATTTTCACTGTGTTTACTTGCATCTCATGTTTTATCTTTACACTATCTATATAGTGTTTGTGGCTGCAACTTCCTGTGGTCGCTCACGTGTCACGCAGCACATTTTGCTTCCACCTGGCATGAAGTGTGCTTTATAGATAGAGTTTTACTTGCTATTATTAAAAAGCTTATTTCTGTAACTATAAAATAAATCTGCATTCCCCTGTGAGGCTGTAGGTTTTGCTGTAGAGGATGCAGCTTATCACTAGAGGGAGCTGTAGTAATGGGACATGACAGAGGAAGGAAAGCAGCTGATCTCAATAATCAGTGTGGGGGAAACATGTTCTGCTTAATGTCCTTTCCACATTTGTCCTCACCTATGGTATGTGCCTTGGGCCGCTGGGGGTGAGGACTGTGAGGGAGCCCCACAGAAACTGTTGAGCCTTTGTGGATCTGTCCCCCGGAGGAGGTGAAGGCCTGTGGGATCCCCACACTGCTCCTCTTGGGGGTCTCATGGCTTTGGGTTGAGGTCTTGACTGGTTGGGTTTGTGGCTGTGGTGGAGTGGGAGTGGGAGGGTGCTCTGTAGCAGAGGCTGAATTTGCGTCATTTATCACAGGTGCTGACTCTGGCTCAGTGCGGGTAGTTGAAACGACCTGGATATTAAAGCACAAAATATAAATATCACACAAGCAGTGAGAGCTATTTGCTCCAAGTCAACAGGTATGTCCTTATTACCCACCTCTTTCATTTGAGATGAGGGGTCCTTCTGCTCCTCTGCTGGGACTGGGGAATGTCCAGAAGTTTCTTTGGCAGGAGGGGCTTTACCCCCGCAGGACGTATGGAGGAACGAGCGCACAGGGACCAGGTCCAGGTAAATCCTGTTGTCAGTGTCCTGTTGTGTTCCCGTTGAATCCTTGGTGTCCTGCGCGGATGTTTCATTAAGTTCCTGAGGATTGTTGTCCTCACTGTCTGGCAGGCCTCTCTCTTCAGCATCCTGTATTACACGGGAGAAGGAAGTTATGAGATGGAGAGTGGCCAGACTTAGTGAGTCCATGTAACAATGAAAGTGAAACTGAACATGTGCTGAAAACAAAACAGATGATTTTTACTGATCTGAAGGTGTGCTACACCAGTCAACGTGGGTGCTGTTTTCTGACCCCTGTGCGCACGATATGACATGTCTGACTGAACCTGTAAAATCAGTTTTGAAACATAATTGGGTGATTTTGAGTACAATGCACGCAAACCTGGCAACCTACTAGGACATGGCAGACCAGCAGAGGCCAACTTACGAGTCAGCTGTCAGGAAGAGGGTTGCACAAATTATAAGATTTAGATTCAAGGATGATGTTATCAGTGACAGTAGTGAGAAGACCAGTACGCAAGGCATAACATCCAACTTCATCCATCACTACAACCCCACAATCAAAGGCAACGCTACATGGTTGTGTCTCTTTAGCCAACTAATTAGCTTATTGGTTTCTGTACCTGAAGAACCTGAAAGCCACACTTGAGTAAAGGTACAAATTACTTAACAGAAAACTGCTATGGTAGAAGTTAAAGTCACCTTTTAGATAATTAATTGAGTAAAAGTCTTAAAGTGTCTGACTTAACTGTACCTAAGTATCAAAATTTATTTTAGTATATTAAACGTAATTAAGTATTGAAAGTAAAAGTATATGTAAATGTTGGTTGTTAAAAAGCAAGCAGTCAGAATTCAGAGGATTCTGAAGTTAATTTCTTCTTAACATGTATACCACCTTAAAAATGGAGTGTACATTACACTTAAAGAAAAACGAGATCTTCTTCACAACTTACAGGATTTAAAGACAACCTCTGACTATCCAGGGGTGACGTTACCTGTCACAAATCTGCCATGGGACACCTGCTTCCATCATGATGTTAGTCTGATCGTTGAGTAGTAGGTAGGCGCTATAGCATGTAGCATCTAATCTAACATGCAGCCTGGGCTTGAAGGCAAATAAAATTTAACTGTGGCTTTGAGAGCACTTGTTAACACTTGGCCTTCTGCTGGGACCACTGATTCTTTATTTTGTTGTAAGGAAAATTCTGAGGACATAGAAATATATAGGTACTGGAGTAAAACTGGCGTAAAACATTTCTACTCCATTACACAGAAATGTATTGAATTAAAAGTATACGTTTTATTTAGGAAATGTTGTGACACGGTGGTGCAGTAGTTAGCATTGTCGCCTCACAGCAAGAGGTTTTCTGGTTCAAACCCAGGGTGGTGGAGCCTTTCAGTGCGGAGTTTGCATGTTCTCCGGGTACTCCGGCTTCCTCCCACAGTCCAAAGACATGTGTGACAGGATAACTATGACCGTAAATTGGTCATAGGTGAATGTGAGCGTGAATGGTTGTCTGTCTCTATGTGTCAGCCCTGTGATAGTCTGGCGACCTGTCCAGGGTGTACCCTACCTGGTCCATAATTGCAGCTTAGGACTTGCTTGAAACTTTCAAATGTGCAACTTACTCCCACCTCTGGTTTATGCATAAACATACTACAACATTGAACAGCTAACCAGGAATACAGGAACTTGTGGTTGTAGATAACATACCTCTGGATCAGCTATAGACGCCACATCATCATACAACTCATCAGAGTTGTGAGAGATGGAGGGTGGTGTGTCTATGTAGGTGTTTGGCTCTGAATACCTCCTCTGCATCAAGCTAGAGAGACACAAACACACAGTGAGTTCCCGCTTGAAAATTGTGCCACAGTACGCATACACTAGCAGGACCAGTGTCCCTTAGAGTGGACAGAAAGTGAGAGTCCTTACTATAAGGAAGTCTTGGCAGCATTGACGATGCTGGAGATCCTCTCAGCGTTGACGTAGTCGTATGTCAGTTCCTCTGGGTCCATTTTAGTCCCTGTCTGTGACAGCAGGAGGCCCAGCCAGTGGCCCATGTCTGCAGATGTCTTGGCCTTGGAAAGGATGGAAGAGAGGAGAGGAAGATAAAGAGGACATCAAAGTACATACCATGCACTTGCAACATCACAAGTTCAAAACAAGCTCATGGTTTATGTTGCATACCATCTGTCACTTTGTATTAATAAACCGATTGCTACAGCGCAGATTCCCAGCAGTATTTCAATATGCAAAACCTTTTAAGAAGTGATATGTCTAATATCCTCAGCTGAGCAGTTCTATTCGTCTAAGAAGCGATAGCAATTTGCAGTTTGGTGACAAATGGCGTTTGAGAACAGACGAGCAGTCAGTGTAACTGATACATATAAAATAGCTCTTTTCAATAACACGGCTAAATTATACCCATAATAAGACAGTTTCATAAAGAACACACCCCAATATCATTTTGGGAGATTTATACAGCTCACTTAATAGCGCTGCGTGAGGCAACACATGATGGTTTGGAGCACATTTCTACGACGTAAAATAGGTGATAATCTCGCTGAAGTGTTTTGTTTGTTTTGGTAAATACTGGACGGGGGGAAGTTTCAATTTGTGAAATAAAAAAAACTCATAATAAGAAAGAAAACAAACCATAAATGTGTCAGAGCCCTCAAGACTAAACATTAAATTCCATTGGCCTAGAACCAAATATGCACTGTAGCAGGGTGGTACTGGAAACCTAATGAAAAAGGGCATTGCATTAGTCCCCAAAATCCCAGTACATCCACACCCTTCACTCACACACATATGCACACAAACACGCAGACCACCCTCGTGTGCACACATACATTACTCAGAATAAGTTTGATGTCAGCAGAAAGTGATTTCCAAATGAGGACATGTTTCCTATAGGTAGCTGTATACCACTTCTCGTTCGGAAAGATGCTGACGTCTGTTTTTCTTCAGGCTTGTTAGACCTCTGGTAATTTCTCAGATCAACAGTGACCCGTCCTCTCTTACAGAGGAACTCTGACGTAAGCTCCCATCTGAAGCTAACATGAACTGAGGAGAGGAAACACACCACACTGCACCCTGCCAGATATCTATCTTCAGTCATCTTCAGTAACAAAGTCTGACACCCCACACTTTGGTGAAAGACATCAAGGTGTCAAACCATTAAACAGTGTCAAACCATTTATTCAGATCCGAAATGTTTGTTGCAAAGTAGCAGCAAAGTGCAGCAGTGGTTGTCTACCTCCAGGGTTGCAACCTGCGTGCCGTCCATGTCGATCCTAAAGGAGTACAGATGCTCGGGGCTCGGGTCGGGCAGAATGCTGCAGCCCCCTAGGGTCACAGCTGGCTGGCTCACTTTGTTCTTGCCCTTGTCTTGGTAGAACCAAAGCTGTCCGTTCTTTATAAGACACCAGCAGGTCCGCCATTGGCTGTTCACCAACACGTTGAGGTAGCCTGAAAGAGAACAGAGAATGTAGAGGTTATCTACATTGTTTAAAGGAATACTTCACCCCCTAATTACTCACCTCGTGTAATGCTGAATTCATGAAGAAAACGTTTTTCTCACTGATGAACGAAGGATGCAAAAACTTAGAAAACTCTTGATGAACTAAAGTCAGAGAGGTCCCACGTATAACAACAGCAAAACTGTGTCTAAACACGCGATACAAACTCTCACACAGCTCGTCCAGTATAATCCAAGTTTTATTTACGCAATCATATGCTCAGTACTTCCTGAACAGACGGCCCTTTTTGATGGGGAACTGAACTGAAAGCGAAACTATCTATGCTCTCCTTAAAGCCAGACTCCATTGATGCTAAGAGTAATTTTACCTTGCTGAACACAGGAGCTGCTGGTCTACTGCTGCCACGAGCAGTTAGCTCGTTATTTTGTGACTTTGGTTAATCCAAACTAACCCTTTAATAAACAAAAGCCACACAATAACACATACAAACTAACTGATTGAGGTAGCAGTAGACAGGCAGCCCTTGTATTCAACAAAGTAAAATTACTGTTTTTGTGAGTGGAGTCTGGCTTTAAAGAGAGCATAGACATGTTTCACTTTTAGTTTCCTGTC
This sequence comes from Epinephelus lanceolatus, assembly GCF_041903045.1. Lineage (NCBI taxonomy): Eukaryota > Metazoa > Chordata > Actinopteri > Perciformes > Serranidae > Epinephelus > Epinephelus lanceolatus. The sequence continues at coordinate 21,781,734 of NC_135754.1, read as the reverse complement.
AGAAAGTGTCTGTTTGGGAAGTACTGAGCATACGACCACATAAAGGAAAGTGTGAGAGTTTGTATCGGGTGTTTTGATGTAGTTTTGCTGCTGTGAAACATGGGCCACTTCTACTCCAATTCAAGGATTTTCACCGTTTTTGGATTTTTCGTTTACTGGAGGCACGTGAGAAAATGTTTTCATCACAAATTCAAGGTAACTTGATGTGAGATACATTGATTATTATTGGTTACAAAGTGTTGTGGGAGTATCTTGGTGGCTGAAAATGATTAAATGTTCTGTGTTCTGTTCAAAACAAACAACTTTTTCACTTAAAACGTTGTGGCCAGTCCTCAAGATTAAATGTAAGGTGCTGAGGACCCCAGAGTTTTGCATTAAGAGAGTCTAATTATGGTGTTACAGCTGTATGTGTTGTCCCCTTTCCCTCTCCTGTAGCTCTTCCCAGGTGTCCTGCATTGCCTAATGAGGTGCATTGATCAGCGAGGTGCAGCTGGCCTGGAAGGAGGTGCTTAAGATCTCCTGTGCCAGCAGCTGAGGAGAGAGGCCTTTGGTGTGGGGACTGTTTGTCTTGCTGCCTTTCAGTCTGGGATTTTATTGTTTCCATGTCTGTGTCAAAACTAAAAACTACACCTGAGTAACAATCAGTGCATGCTTGGAGACTTTATAATCTGGCACAACATGCACAGTCGATCTCTGCTCACCTGAGGTGTCCACACATTTCTCTGGGCTCTCTAATGAGGAGGGTTTTTTCTTGCCAATGTTCATGAGGTTGCTGAACTTCAAACCTGCCCCAGATTTTTTCTTCACTGTGGAGAGGAAGAGGAGGATTCTTTACATGATACTTAGAGCTGCATGATGTGTCAAAACCCACTGTTTTGGACTGGCTCAAGTCTGCGTAGAAACTGCAAAAAGTCTCACCATCTTTTTCGGGAGTCTCAGCATGGCTGTCAGTGCTGCTGCCGCTCTCTGAAGCCACTGAGTATCTCTCACTCAGGTCTCCCTGAAAGTTCAGATCAACATTTTAATCATTTAGTGGGCATCAGAAATACAAATTATGACAAAAACAGAGACTGTTCCTGAACTCTGTGGTTTAAGTAGAGCCAATCAAAAGCTCCTTCGATATTTTCAGATGTTGCTTGATTATATAAGTCTGAAGTAACTGTACCTTTGTACAGATAAGCCTCGGGGAGTCGGATACAGAGTGCTGGTGGTCATAGTTTTCAGTCGGCTTGGGACTGATCTCCTGAATCACCTAATGAACGAGAGGTTGATTAGTGTCAACATAATCAGATTGTTTTTTTATCAAATCATCATCAAAACTGCAGAATTACATTCAGAAGTGAGCCAAATAATCCTGCTCCACCCAGTTTCTGAGAGCTTTTTTTTGGCTGGCTTACCTTTAGCCACTGCTCTGTCTGCTCCTTGCTCTGTAGGCCAAGAACGATAGCCTCCCCTCCCACTGGTATGACCTTGAGTTTGTGCTCTTTCCTCTTCAGCTGCTTCTCCTTGTAGACCACGCTGCATCCCAGCAGACTCACATCCAGCAGAGGTGTCTGCTCCTTGGAGCTCTTATAGCACTGAGAGAGGCAGAAGTAACACTGGACTCAGTAGGCAATTTAAGAGGGCATGCAGGGGCTGTCAACCCTCTCCAAATGACCAAAATGCATCCCCCTTGTTAATCTGCCATTGCTCTCCATCCCCCCGAAGGTCACTAATAAGCGAACCATGGTAGCAGTCTGCAACGCAGAAGCCACCCTCCTTTACCTTGCCTTCAGACAGCCCCTTCAGGTAGGGAGCTGCAGTCATCATCTATGCTCTTTTCAAAGCCACCAGACCCCTTTACCAAAAACCATAATTCAGTCAGTCACCACTCTTGTCAAAGAAAACTTTATTTCCATTGCAGTATTATATTTGGTGGTATGGCTCTGTTTTGGGGCCTCTCTGCCTGTCCTCAGGCCTATGCAGAAAGCCTAAGGCTGAGAGAGCACCCCTCTCTGCCTTTCCACATGCATACGAGGAAAGCCTAAGGCAGAGAGAGATCAAACCTCCCTGCCCTTTCATGTGCTTATATTGGAAACCTAAGACAGGGAGAGCAGCAGCAAAGACCCCCCAGGAACAGAACAGAGCAAGCAAGTTACAAGTAAGTCTCAGTTCTTTGCACTTAAGTCCCAAGTCAAGACAGGCAAGTCCTGAGTAGAGTCCTAAGTCCTAAACCTTGAGTTTCGAGTCCTAAACAAGTCATAATGCACCCTTCACAAAAAAAATGATGCCATTTCAACAACAAAGTAATAATATGTTAGTTACAAAAATCTTTAATGCTTTTTAAAACTTCCATTTGCAGTATTATATTTGGTGGTATGGCTCTGTTCTGTTCTGTTCTGCTCCCTGCCCTTCCATGTGCCTACATGGAAAGCCTAAGGCAGGGAGAGCAGCAGCAAAGACCCCCCCGGAACAGAACAGAGCAGCTGTTGGAGGAGGGTTGCAAAGCGGCTTGCAGAGGAAGCAGCAATAGTAGGCAGGCCAGAGCAGTTTAAATAGGGTGCTCTGAATGAAAGGAAAGGAATCATGTGATCTATCAGCTGACTCCCTTCCGTCAGTCAGCTGCTCCATCAGTTGATTGGGCTGCTTGAGATCAGCTGATGTAACTGGGATGTGAGCTGAGCTTGACATCATGTCCTGCCTGAGCTAATGCTGCGCTCAGTTTTTACCCTGCAGAACACAGGAGCTGCTGGTCTAACTGCACCAATTGGTTAACACAAACAAGTCAAAAAGTCTGGTGGCTTTGACGAGAGCATAGGTATCTGTTTTAATTCCCAGTCAGAGAGGGCTGTCTGGCAGCAAGGTAAAGTGATAAAATTACTCACTTAAATATAGTGTACACTATAGTCGCTCCCCTTTTAAAAATGAACAAATTGTCTACTGACTGGACTTAACCTTATGATTGTACAAGGGCTGACTATAGGCACTTTGGCTCCTTGGCATGAGGGTCTTCTCATCATTCTCAATCCAGATGAGGAGAGGACCATAACAGACTGTCCTACAGTATTTGTTGATTTATTGGATTAATGTTTTCCATCCTAAAAATAAGTGGCAGAACAAGGACAGCATGTGACAGATAAATATTGAGTTTAAATATATTCTGGGAGTTTGTTTACTTCAGGCTTTTTCCATGTTCAGTTACATGGAACTGTTAATATAAACAATCGCTTCATAAAACCCTCTGTGCTCATGATGACCTTAATTGTTGTACGACAAACCTCACCGGGGCTTTAATTCAGATTTCCAGGCAATCTTTTACTCACCAGCAGGCGATGGTCTTTGATGACACACAGTTGTTTGGCCCACTGGCCCAGCCACTTCTTCCTCCACAGGAAGGCGCAGATCCGAGCGTCCTTCATGAGCTCAATGGACGCCTCCGCTGACGGCCACTGGTGCTGCGCCGACGGCGACTTTCCTCTGGTCACTTCCTCCTCATCGTAGGACTCATATGAACTGCTGACTGCCTCCCCATCATCTAAGAAACAGAGACATGATAAGAAACTAAAACAAAGAGGGAAAGTTACACGGGAAGGGGAATGAAAAGGCACGAGTAGCAGCACGTTACACTGTTAAATGCGCTTGGGGGACCGAATGATGTCAGTGACTCCTTGATCTTGATGACCTTCTTCAATAGAAGAGGATTTCCTTGCAACAGCCAGGCTGCAAATAAGCTGTTAAAGTACTAATGAACGGCGGTGACAGGAAAAAGATATGATAAAAAGGAAAACAACAAAATGGGGGAAATTGATAAGATGGGACTGATTGATGACTCTTGTCACAAGTCTTGACATTGGTCGTTTCTATACATGCAGGATGCTGGCCATGCTGGACAGTACGGACTGAGGGCATGCTGACTGGCCCATGCACATGCCACACATAAACAAAGGCATCCAGGGAAAGAGAGGTAGCTACCCCTGTTGATAACAGCATAGACCACACTGTCAGAGCTCTGCACTCGCATCCAGGGCCCTGAGAGGAGGCCAAAACAGTCCAGATCTACACAACGTCAATAGAAACAAGAAGAAGAATAGAGAGAAGAGGAAAAGGAAGAAGAAGAAAGAGGCAGGATTGGAAAAAATCCAAATGAAAAATGCCTATATATAAATAAAGATAAATGTAAAAAAGTACAAGTCCACTGTTACAAATTAGGTAAAGGAAAATCCATAACAGGCCTACTGGCCATTGATGCATGAAGTGTTCCCTAATTAACCTCATTAATCTTCATGAGTATATCATAACATAGGGATGACCCAAATGCTTAGAAGCTTCGACTGCTGCCATGGTAATTGACGTAGAAGAGAATAACATTGATCCTCTTGTAACAGTGCAATGTTCTGCTGGGAAACCGTCCTGGCACTTATATGGATGCCACTTATTACGCTTCACCCACCCAATGGCACTCCCTAGTGGCCAGAAGAACGTGACAAGGAGCTCAAGGTGTTGACCAGGCCTAGATCACAAACCCATCAAGTATCAGTGGGATGTACAGGTACCCCTTCTTGCAGCCAACAGGACTCAATGGATCCGCTGCCAATGCCCTGGTGCCAGACACCACAGGACACACCCAGAAGTCCTGTGTCTATACTTCAACAGCCCCATCGTGGATCGGACTTGGCTTTGGGGAACCTTCATATCATGGATGCTCAACCAGATTGGTATCTGGGGAACTTGGAGGCAAAGTTGGCGCCTTGAGCTCTTTGTCCCACATCCTCGGGCCGTTCCTGAGTTCTGGTGGTGGATGTGCGTGTCAAGTGGTATCCACATGAACGCCAGGACTCAAGGTTCCCCAGCAAAACATTGCTTTGTGACAAGATGATTTATTCCCTATAGATTATTACACTCATTATGCATTATTTTTACTTGTTCTCAGACATGTCAACACTGATGCTGGGCTACTGTTATCTAATTTTAAAATGACTATTCTTCTACTCTAGGTCGCCTATACATCAGGAAAAGGGACCACCAATTAAAACTAGCTTTTCAGCTAACTTGGGTGCATTTATGTTTGTTTAAATGAGGATTAATGCAGTGGTTCCCAACTGGTCCAGCCACGGGGTCCAGATTTCTCCTCAGTCATTAGTTCAAAGTCCACACAGTTTAATATATTCAGCATCATACTTGTGTTTGGCCATGTCGTCGAGCTAGTTTGCTGTCTCTGCCATGTGGCTGTCCATTAGTCACTTACTCTACAGCAGAAACGGCACTTCAAAATAATAGCTCTGTGCCAAAAATTCACTGTACTTTAAAAAAATTGCGTTTTTTACAAACTTGTTCAGCATGTTCAGGAGTCACTTGCGGTTCATTCAGAACTGACCTGGGACCAACTTTTGGACTGCGACCCACCAGTTGAGATCCGCTGGATTAATGTACATTGTCTCTTCTTAGATAAGTAAATTACAAATTACAAGAACATTTAAACTTAGTGAAAGTTCTGTGACTCCAGCTCCCTCTCATCTAATGTCAGTCACCAGCACTACTGAAACCAGGACAGTTTGATGACACATGGCAGGCTAACAGATATGCTAGCAGGATGTCACTAAAGTCCAGCATCTAGAATAGTTTCAAAATTTGCATGGATGACCCCCAAAAAGTCAAGTGCCAGATATGCTAAAGGACTGGCACATCACAAATCTACAATGAGCTCATTTAAAAACTGTAATTAACAGCTTAGCCATCTTGCAAAGTTTTCTTTTCTCTAGCTATCATGGCTAACGATACTGTGACCAGTATGCTAACGACGGTTAATTGTCACAATGTTTTAGGTGCAACAACTGCAAAGTGATGTTTAAAAATGGTCTTGAGGGCTTATGTTCTTTCATTATCCTTATCCTTAGGTTAATTGCATTATTTTTCACTGAAGCTTCGATGCCCAAACACTGGTATTTGAGACAGCCCTGTCATAAAATATCAAAATGTGTCAATAATTAAAACTACAGTTTATTGCAGTGGTTCCCAACTGGTGGGTCGTGATCCAAACGTGACTCACAAATGACTGACCGAGTGAGTGACCAACAGACAGCTTCTTGACAAAGACAGCAAACTAGCTCAACGACATCTGTAAAATACTCAAAGCATTTTAGCTTTCAGCAGTGCTCAGGAAGTTGCCACGTGTTTCACTGAACTACATATGAGCAATTAAAGTAACTTGTTTACCACAGCCCAACAAACCATACAGCTGCACTGTACAGCAGCTTCACAAAGCTCCTTATAGACTGTGGTCTTGGTGTCTCAGCGCATGATAGCAGCCTTTTTCACGGTCATAGCTTATGGTGCATGAAACCGCTTTCTCAGAAAACATTTTTTTCCTCTTTAGAATATGTATGTAAACAAGTGTCACTGTTGTGTCAGGCTGTTTCCATTATGGTTAACAGCTCAAGCTAAGAGGGTTTCTAAAGAACAAGAGAACGGTTGACTGGCCTGATAACACACACATGTCACTGAAAAATACAGCTGAAATATACGTGAACAGGAAAATATCATCTTATGTTTCAAGAGGGGATTCCAGGGTTTATCAGTGATGACCTCATGATGTGTTTCCAGTATTTCCATGATGAAACACTCTTTCACAGTCAAATATGAGGAATTCCTCTTCACAAGAATAACCCTGTGAAACATTTACGAGGAAGAAGAAATGTAACACCAACCCAGAGTTCTTACCATTGAAAGTTTCCTCATATGGCTGAGCCTCCTCGTAGTAGCTCTCTGAAGTGTCTATACAGGCTGGAGCGGGGACAGCAGGTAACGGGAACGGCTCTCGACCCACCATACCCTGACAGACGAGAGAAGGATGAGAAAAAGAGGGGTTAGGGGCTACAAGAGATCATCCATCAGCCTCATTTTAGTGATATGCCCTACAACCAAGAGGAAAAATGTCCAGGTTAACAACAATACACATTCACGCACACAGACGCGCACATTATCAACATGTGTCCTCCCCCCAGGCTGAACATGTGTCTAATCCAGCTGTCACGTCAGGAGTAAGTAGGGAATTCCTCATGTAACCAATCCTCGTCTGACCCTGTGCACCAGAGAGTTACGTGCTTGCCTTCAGGGGGAGAGTGTATATATGTGTGTGTGCGTGGAAAGGAGAGGGAGAACATGTATTTTAATGTGTGTGTGTGTGGGCCCTGTGGCTTTCCTGAAATCAATCAGCAGTCTGGCTTCACTTCTGTCCTCCTTCTCATCTCCTGTGTGGTAAAGACCGTCTGTCGGCCCCTTCCCATACTGCCGCTGCCGCTGCTGGAAACCACCCGGCTGCTTGGCTGCTTCGACCAGTCTCAGTTCATTTAGAATATCTCCATTATACTTCAATACTCGACTGAAGGCAGTTAATGAGCTACATGATCCAAAATACAGTTTGGAGACGTCTGTAATCACTTTTCTTATTCGGCTGTGAGTCTTGAAGACACCCTTCTGCATTGTCTGCACAGCATTCAGTGTGACATGTCGAGATCTAGGCTAGTGGTTCTGAACCTTTTTCGTGTCAAGGAACCCCAAACTGATGAGTTTCCACCTCAAGAACCTCCATCTTAAAAGATTTTGGTTTTTAGATATGATTAAGACCAAAATTCTTAAGTTGTCAACTTATCGATTAATCCATTAGTCAGCCGACAGAAAGTTAATTGGCAACTTCTTGATAATCTAATAATGGTTTCAGTCATTTTTAAGCAAAAAAAAAAAAAAAAAAAAGCCAAACATTTGCTGGTTTCATGGTTTTTAAGAGAATTTGATGTTTTTCTTTGTCAATATCATACCTGTTGCAATGAATCTTGGAGTCTGGTTTGACAGCCTCTTCACACTGGCTCCCAGTATGTTTTAGAACAGATTTTAAAACTACTGATTACTTTTAAGGCTCTTCATGGTCTCCACCCCAGCTATATCTCCGACCTCTTAGTACCATACACGCCAGGACGTACTCTGAGGTCCTTGGGCAGAGGTCTTTGTCTGTTCCAGAGCCCCAGCTGAAAACTGAAGGGGACAGAGCATTTGCTGCCCGAGGAAATCAGGTCGGCCGAGTCAATGATCTCTTTTAAATCCCTTCTTAAAACATACTTTTATTGGAGAACCTTTCCTGATTTAACTTGAGGTGTAAGTCCATTTAAATTGTCATTTAAATTGTTTTATTTTGTAGATTCTCTCCTCATGTGTCGTGTCTGGTTTTATTTCCTGTCTGTGTGTGTTTTCCCGCCTGTTTTCTGTCACACCTGTCTCGTTAGTCCTTCCCTGTTCCCAGAGTCTTCCCTTCACACCTGTTCTGTATCAGTCTTGTTTGCTCCACCCTTGTTGTTAGCCAATCTCCATTTCCCTCCTTGGGCCCATGTCCTTCTACCCCAGCTGTGTCTTGTTCTTGTGATTAGTTCTCTGTGTATATATACCTGTGTGTTCCCCTTTGTTCTGGGTCAGTTTGTCTGTGTTCACCCTGTGTTCCCCCAGTGTTCCTGGTGTTCTGTTTAGATTTGAGTTCATTGTATTATCCTGGTTGGTTTTCAGTTTAGTTTTGGTTCTGCTTTCATTTGGACGTTTAGTTACCTGCTCACTTTTTGTTTAAAATTCAACCTGCCTGTTGGTCTGCATTTGGGTCCTCCTTGAACTGATACATGACATGACTCTTACTGACATCGGGCTGACTTCCATAGTGAATTAAATAGTGAAAATAAACCACCCCCCCAATTTTTCTGTGGATCCCTCGACCATCCTTTAAGAGCCACGGTTATGAATCACTGATCTACACTATCAAACTGCAGAGGGCTTTGAGGGTTTGTATCTCATCTATCAAACGGCAACACGTTCTGCTGATTGTCGTCTTGCAAGGTGTCACACACCCACACATCTGGCACTGTGGAAAATTCTGGAGAAACTTTGGAGAAAACCACTTCAGATCCACATGTTTCAGGGATACAGTCACAGTTATTGGTAGAGAAACACAGATCTTTTTCTGTAGAATTGTGAAACCCTGTGTCCATCCTGCAGCCAGTTACAAAACAGTGCTTTTATATTTCTTACACCCACTTTCTCTCTGTGGTCACCTTACCTCACACTGGAGTGTCATTAGGAGGTGTTTATATAATTATTGTATGACTGTGCCTGCTGCTAAGATCCCCCTTGACACCCACTGCTACTGTTGTCATAATTAGTCATACTTCCATTCTCATTACTGGAAGTGTCATTACTACTATTAATTGTATTCTACTATGTCTACTACTGTTATTATCATTAGTCATATCTCAATGATTATTACAGTTGTTAGTGTAATTATTGTTGTGCTATGGAGCCCCCTAAACATGCTGAACACAATTCTATACTCTATACTCTATATCTGGCATCTGTCCATGTGTGGTCCAAGTTTGGTGAGGTTTCAAGTATAGCATGGTTGTCAAAAATGCATTCAAAGGCAAAAAGTAAGTTGTGGGCGCTGTAGAGCCGACGAGCCACACCCAAGCTGGACTGCACAACCAAACCAAACCAAACCATCACTAGTTCCAAGATGTGTGCAACGTTTTGTGGGTTTTTGTGCACTTAGAGTCCTCAAACGTGTTTGAAAAATGAAAATTAACATACAAATCCAAGATGGCTGACTTTCTGGAGGGCAACAACAACAACAAAAAAAGTATATGCTCTCGGAGATGAGACTAATAAACCACTCAAATTTCATGGCAATTGAAGGAACCTTGTCCTAACCCTGGCATGTGTTGTGGGGGTGCTATGGAGCCTGCTGGACACGCTCGAGCCCAGTCACTGCAGAACTTTATATTTTAATCAATTCTGAAACGTGCTGTTTCAATTTTCGTGAGTTTTCAAACATCCTAAGCCCAATTGTAGTTGCATGCGAGGAAAAATAATAATAATCTCTACAAAAACAATAGTTTCCTGGCACTTTCATGCTTAGGCACAAACAAATGTTTGCTCTTGGTGGATATTCGTTTGAATGGTTGGGTCTCTGTTAATTAAAATAATGGTCTAAATATGCCCTTCATAAAAAGTGTCTGTTTTTTTTAATTGGCGCAATAAAATCAAAGTAATAAAATCAAATCAAGGTTTATTTTTGAATTGAAAGGAAAAGAGCGATTAACATTCCCCTGTTTCCTTTCATTTTTAAAACATTTCTTTATGTTATAAGGCGTTATTGCTTCAAGGCAGGGGTAACTGAATGACTATGAAAAAAGATGGAATAGATCAAGGCCAAGTTTAGAAGAAGGATGATAATGATTTCATTGTTTTCAGGTTGTTTGTTTTGTTGTTGATTTGGTTTTTTGTGTGTCTGTAACTTCTTTTTCTTCCCTTCCTTTTACTACTGTATGTCTATGTCAGTGGTTTATGAGATGTTATAGTGTAGTTGTGTACTCTGTATTTGTATTGTTTAAATAAATGTAAAAAAATAAATCAATAAATAAAATATAATAAAATCTGGGATCCTGCTGCTCGGTTGATATGATCTCTCCCCACTTCCTGCTCCCTTTGGCTTTGACGTACAACACATCACCTCTGATGCGCCTGTGCAAGATAGTCACCACAGAAACCACAACTCCGGTATATTGCAAAATACAAAGAGCTTTCCCTGGTGGCGTCAAGACCTTATCAGCATTGCATGAACTCATCTGGGAAGGACTTGAATGTAACAAACGTTCATTTATATGTCCCACATTCCATCTGTCAGATATTGAAATCTCACTCTCTGACTCACAACGTGTGTTGTAATAAAAACTTCCTACCTGTTGGAATTTCTTCTTTATCTCGTCAACCTGCGACCACAAGTCTCCAGCTATGACATATCTACGGTGTTAGGCAGAAGATGTTTTGTCTTGGTGCGTACTAAGGTGACATACCAGCTCTAAAAATCAAGTGAAGATAACATCTACGTAATCTTTCCAGTATCAAGGAGGAAACATCATGAGGTAAAGAGATGGATGATGGAGACAGACAGCCAAAGGAAGACGTAGAACGTTTTTAGACACACATATCCCTCTTATAGACCGTTATGTAAAAGGATTGACTGTTTTATTAATGTGGCACAGAGACAGAACATGGAGGAGAAGTCACCTGAGGACACAACTCATATTCGTGTTGCAGAATTCTGAAGTTGCTGAGTATATTCAAAAAAAGTTTTTCTCAAGCGAACTTTGTGAAACCCTCCAAGTTGAATGACAAAAAGCGATTTCTTAATGCTTCCTCCCACTGCTGATCTGAACGCACTGTCTGTATTCTTTCATTTTCACTGTAATTCCCCCAAGGCTGTCACATTCTCTGTGAGATCATAGAAATATGAAACATAACCTCTTAAGCAGACGAGCTGCGTACATCATGCAAACTGTGCCTGAGGGGAGGCTGGCTCTGTGGAGAGGCATGAGTCGAACATCTCATAAGATCAGAGTTTGTTTAATTAAGGGTGGAGATCAGCTGGTCGAAACTGCTTCCCTTCAGTCCTTTAGCAATGTTTAACAGCAAAAGCTATTCCCTTCCTGCAGTATGACTCTGGAATCAACTTTGGGAGTGTGATGATGTTTGGTGTGTGGCAATGCTTACGCTTTAAAAAAGAAAAATGAATCAAATTAAAGAGAAATGAGGCAGTGATATATTGTGTTTGTGGTTACCAACCTGTGGTGGGTCTTCGGATACTACAGTTCAGTGGTAATAACGTACTGGTTGGATTAACACACCAAGAAAATAGTGACAAACAAATCCGTCTGTATAAAAATCACAAACTCATCATTTCTGATGTGGGCTGTCTGTATCCCAGCAAACAGGGAATTCCCTGCTCGTGAGCTCTTTTCCCACCATATCACATCTGACACATTTCCAGTAATACATAGCAGATGCGGTAAGCTGCCATAATAACTGGCGTCATGTCATGGTGCGCATGCAGTCATAGTGACGAAGAGTCTTGTTTGTGTGATTCGAGGAAAGTATCCACAAAGACAGAGATGTTATCACTGCGGTTTAAGGAGGATAACATCAGTTCTACATTATCCAGCTGTTAAAGATTTTTCATAATGTGAGTGTCAGCAAATACAAATGTCAGACTGTAATATGACTAATGGCTTTATCTCCTCGAAATGATGCAATGCCAGGCAATTATTTTAAGAAAGCAATATGACCTAATAGTAAACTGAGGAGGTTAAACTTATTTCCCTGGGTGAGAACAGACAAGTCAAACATAGGTGTAACTAATAATACTAATAATGGCTGCATTACATTCAGGTGTGCCAGTGCCAAAGCCTTATGGTACATGTCCACAGGGGTGTTTTTGGATGTTGCTCCTCTTTCCAGCGTCAGACACTTGATGGCTCTCAGACTAAACACAGCAGCTTGTTTCGAAACTTTCTCTTACATTACAAAAATAGTTCACCGAAATGTGTTTCTGAAAAGACTTGATGCAACAAAAAAAGGCTACTGTCTTTATTTTAGCTTGACAACGGTTAGTTTAAAGGGTTTTTGGGAGTTTCTTGAGGCAGCAAGTCATGCTGGACACCCCTGATTAGAGCGAATTAGCCTAGATTCAACTTTACGCAAGGAGCAGATGCCAAATCTTCAAATGCAACGCACCGGTACGAGAATACATCACACAGCTGCTTACATAGACGATGAAATGACGTGTGTAAATGAAGGGAATATATTTGCTTTTAACTGCGCATTCACATGGTTGTGCACATCTTTGGAAGTGTGCTTGATTAAAAATATACACTGCATAAATTATGGACATAGCTACCGACTGGTTTGAAGCCTCAATTTTGGCATTTCGGGCGTCGCCATCTTGTTTTTTTGGATGTTGGCATAGTGGGGGAGCAATGGTGGAACTGATTCATTGACTGTGGTGAGGCCTTCCTGAGGACCCTGGAACGTAACAAGCCTCCTCAGGAACTTCTGATCTGCTTTTACCACTGCACAATTGAGAGCATAATAACATACTGTTGTACTGTGTGGTGCTGTGGCTGCACCGCAGCTGAAAAGAAAGACCTGGAGTGGGTTGTCAAGGCGGCTGAGAGGATCATCGGCTTGACCCTAACAAATCTTTGTGACATCCACTCAGGTTGTCTTTTCACACAGGCCACAAACATAAGGTTGGACCCCTCACACCCCTGACGCCCCCTCTTCATCACCCTTCCCTTGGGCAGACTGAGAACCCTCATTACACACAGACAGACTTCAGAGACTATAGACCCCCCCTCCCCCACCCCCCGCTTCACCCACCATAATGGTGCTATAATGGACTATGTGCAATGACTATTGTGTTTGGCTGTTTTTATTGTTTTTTTTAAATTGCTCTTACATACTATTTAACATATATTCTAAACATCTACATGTTGAAATAAGCCTTAGAGACCAAAATTGTTTTCGTACCAGGCTGTTAACATTACATTTATTTCTGCTGTAAAGTTGGGCATGTTAACATGGGGGCCTATGCATTCACACTGGAGCTATTTGGTCCACTTTAAAAGAACCCTGGTCTGCTTCCACAGACAGTTTGGTTCATTTGGAGTAGTTTGAACGCTCCTTCGACTCTGGTGCAGATCAAACGAGCAAACCCTGGTCCGTTTGAAAACTGGGGGTCTCGGTTCACTTGCAAGTGAACCCTGGTGCGGTTTGCTTACAATGAGAAAAGCAAATGGACTATCCAGCGAACCAAAGAGAGGAAGTGAACCAAAGAGAGGGAGTGATGTAGAGTGCATTTTGGGTAGAAAAAAACCCCAAAGCCAACAGCGCAAACCGGGAGAAGCAGAGGTAAAAAAGAAAAAGTTGGAAAATGTCATGTGGGCAGATGTGGAGCAGTGAGGAGGTGCAGGTGGAGGTGCTCCATTGTTTTTTTGGTGACCAAGCTGGCTGAAGGGGATGGATTTCCATTTTTGGTCCTGGCCAATCGATGAGCCGGGTTTTCTTCTTCCTCCTGCTTTTTTTTTTCCTGGTCAGTGGTCGTTTCGGGCAATACTGCCCCAAAGGAGGCATTGTCCAGATGGTTTGGTTGGTCCTCTTTAAAAAGTGCAGTGTGAAAGTGAACCAAACCAAATGAAGGTGTGAAATTTTCAGCATTCCCTGCCAGAGTCCCCCAGACTGTCCTGTGTGAATGCGCCCTTGCTTTGTTTTAGGAGTGAGCCTCAAGTGGCCATTAGAGGAACTGCAGTTTCTGACACTTATTGGCTTCATTTCTCAGCCTCTTCTCAGTTGCCACTTGATTAAAAAGCAAGTATATCCCTTGCCTTAGTTTCATGCATCCTGGCTCACCGGTACGCCAACAGTTAAGTGGAACAGAGCCATTGTTAATGATATCAGTTATACCTTTAAGAAGAAGGAATGTCTGCTCTGAGAAAAGTCAATACTTTACCACCTCTCCAATTTATTTGGCTCTAACTACTGTATTTACCTCCAAGCAGCTCAGCTAAAAAGGTTAACTTATCACCTTTGGACATCAGGATGCATAGATAAACCCTTTTAGCACCATGAAACAAAAAAGCCAACACTAAGGAGCCCCATAAATACTGTGCACTTACCGTGCACTGGATTTTTCAGACGCAGGCCTAGTCTGTACAGAACAAGATGGACGATGCCACGAATCACAGAGGAACAAAGTGGAATTAAGCCAGTTTTACAGTGATGGAAGTGAACAAGCCTTCTGATCAAGGGATCCAATAAAACATGTGTCACTGAGTATAGCATAATACTTGCTGATTAATATAGTTCCTTATTTATAGAGTGGATTTTTCATGATGAATTGGTTAATCTAAATAATAAACTAGTGGAAAAAATATTGTAACTAAATCAAAACAAATACAGGAAATATGGTTTGTTGTGTCAAATTGTGGTTTTGATATGACCAAAAATGAATCTTAATCTACCTGAATCATCATTAAAGTGATATTTTTTTTAGATTACATGACCTCCCAAAAAAAGAGAAACAGCTACAAACACTCAAGAGCTGACAGGAACTTCATAAGAAAAAGTGACTCCTCTGAGAAAAGAAAAAACACACGCGCACACACACACACACACACACGGCATAAACAGTGTAAACTGCTCCACGGTGAAAAAACAGCAGTTCAGGCATCTGTTATTAATTAAAACAAAGAGCCAGGCATTCCAGAGCACCAGCAGCAGCAGCCCCCCTCCGCCTGGCGACCGCCCACCCACTCTTATCTCTATCTTCTTTCTTTTTCTCTCTCCATTCCACTCATCTCCAAAAAAACTAACTGTTGTTCGAGCCAAGGCTAAAGAGGCGTACAGTGAGCCTGTCCTCCGACCAGCTGGACTGATACTAAACCAAGAGAGGAGAAGATTAAGAACATGCCAGGTGTCTGTCTGTAAGTGTCTACGAAGACTCTACAATCACTCCAGCTCTCTAACAGCCACTTTAGCCCCCTTTCTCCCACTTCTCACATACACACACATCCTCACCACAGAAACATCGGGCAGAAGGAATGGATCGAGGAGTCAGAGCATAAATAACAAAGCAAGGAGGAGGAATAGGGGTGTGGTGGTGGAGGGGCTTTGAGTAAAGAGTGGGAAAAAGAGCCCGAAAAACGAACAGTCAGAGGAACATGGAAAATCCCTGGTTCCCATGCCAAGAATCCGGCACAGCGAAAACACTCACGCACACACTCGCACACACACACTGCTGGGAGCTCAAAGCAGAGGAGAAGGTAGTGATAAAAATAATCAGTTTTGGAAAGCCTGACTCAGGAGGACTCTCTAGGCCTTCACTATCTCTCCACCTCTTATAACATCGTATCTTTTTGGTTGGAAACACTTGTGTAAAATGAAAACTACTCAAATAATATTTGAAGCATGAATGAAACTGAATAAAAAGCAAGCTGGGGAGGCAGAAAAACTTCACATGAAACATAGTGTGCACATGCTGTGCTTCTTGTCCCATTATTTTGTCTTCTCAGGAACACTTTGACATTTTTAGTCCCAGAGTTTCCCTCCCAGCTTTAAATGTACAACTATAAATAAAGAAAATAAACATGTATAAAATTAAAATAGTCATGTAAAACGAAATTGGATTTAAAAGGGCAGTTCTGGCAGATAACATAATCATGAATAATCTAGCAAATACTTATGCTAGCCAATTATATTGCGGTTATGATAATGACCAGTTGCCGGCAGCCACGTTACCGCTTAGTGTGCATGTCAACAGTTTTCCTTTCCCTGCCTGACGCTTGCGAGTGGCACAGCTGCTATCTATAGTGCGACTATTTTCAGACCATGCAGACAGGACGCAATGGAAGTCTCACAAACCTTTATTTACCGTCCAGTTCTGGGGAAAAAATGGCTGTTCTACACTCGAGTCACGCGCTGCATTGTCACTTGAGAGGCTTTTTTAGGGAGAGAACAGACCCGGGGTTTAAGAGATCATGGAAGTGCCCGAAGGCCTGGGAGTCAACCGGCAGATTCATGCAGAGAATGCGACCCTTGATCTGGAGAACAGAGAGCAGCAGGCGGGCTGGGTGAGAGTGAGGGTGGAGGAGAGCTGCTTCACTGTGGAGCGGGCCTTGCTTGCGAGGTGCAGCAACTACTTCTGCGCCCTCTTTCAATCTGGGATGGCAGAAAGTCAACAAGAAGAGCTCCACCTGAAGGGAGGGTTGCGTGCAAGGGGTTTCCTCATCACCCTCGCTATCTGCAGGGGAGAGACCCCCGCTCTCTGTGACCCAGATGAGCTTGTAGAAGCCGTAGAGTGTGCTGCCTTTCTGCAGGTTGCATGCTTGGTGCGGCATCTTTGTGACGTTATCGACTCAGACAACTGCCTCTTGCTTTACCATGCAGCCTCCATCTATGGGGTGCATGCACTCTTTCACAGTGCTGCTCTTTTCCTCTGTGATGCCTTTGAGGATTTAAAGGAAGCAGCAGAGAGTATGATTCCTGAAGACCTCCTTCAATATTCTCAATCACTCTCTCCTGCTACTTATATTGCTATAGGCACACACACTCCCTCAATGGACCTGCTGCAGGACTCCTTTAGGATTGTTTGCTACCTGGATGAAAAAGAGGAAGAGTGGAAGCATCTGACAGACCTCCCAACTCTCTGCAGCACCTCCATGGCTGGAGTGGCAGTGCTCGACAACCGACTGTACATTGTGGGGGGAGTTCATGGTTATAATAAGGACACAGTGGACAGCAGCTTCTGCTACAATCCTGATACAGGGGTTTGGACAACTCTTCCAGGTCCCCAGCAGCTAAGATATGACTTCACCCTGCTGGGGCACGAGGGCAGACTCTACGCCATTGGCGGCGAATTCCAAAAACGGACGATCTCCACAGCAGAGAGTTACAACGTTGAGAAAGGAGAGTGGACATTCATAAAACACGCACCAAGACCTGTAGCATCTGCAGCTTGTGCTGTTGCAAGACGCCGGATGTTTGTCTGCTTCTGGAAACCACCAGACACCACAGACATCTATGAATACATACCGGCGAAAGACGAGTGGAAACTGGCAACCACTATGATCAAACCTATGAGCTATGGCCACTGTATGGTAGCCCACAGGGACAATTTATATGTAATGCGCAATGGGCCTTATGACGACTTCCTGCGCTGTCTGATGGACTGCTACAACATCACGACAGGCCAGTGGACAGCCATGCCAGGACACTACATCAACAGCAAGGGAGCGCTGTTCTCTGCGATGATAAGGGGAGACTCCGTGTTCACAGTGAAATACATGCTAACGCTGGAATACACCATCACTGAGCAGGGATGGAAGCCCCGCAGGCAGATGAAGGGGTTTCCAAAGAGTGGTTCACTGTGGACGTGTTTACTCAGGCTTCCCAAGACGGGACCAGTTACACCACAGCTGGATGCAGAAGAGGAGGAAGAAGAAATGTCTTTGCCAGACACATCTGAGGGATTTGTGGAAGCTATACCACAACTGTGAAATCCCTGAAAAACAATGTTTTATCTTTAGGGTTTCTAAACTAGAATGTGAGTCTTAGAATTTAAAAAAAACACTGTGACTACATGACTGCATTGTGACACAAACGTTCGTTCATAGTCACTTTCACATGCACTCACACTTGCACACACATGCACACGTGCTGACACTATGCATTTGTTCTGATTAGCAACAGCTGCTACTGTAGTTTATAGTAGGGGAGGCCACTGTGCATGTGTGTGTGTGTGTGTGTGTGTGCAAAGTTCAAAGGCACTGACGGGATGTTCTAAACCTCTCGTTCTCTACGTTTTTCCTGAAGTCACACTGAGCCAATTCAGGAGCCAACGGCCTCCCAGTCAACATAAAACACACCACACACTCTTGGATACTCACTTCCCCAGGTTTGCTGCTCCATGAGTGATTAAATACCTTTTTCTGTGGGAGAATACATTTCATGTAGCCTCAAGCTTGTGACTCTGAGGGTTGTGGGAAATGTCTTTGGCTTGTACGACCACAGACTGCAGTTGCTTTAGTATATTAAAAACCAATTAAATTCTCTGGCAACATGTGATATCAATCCATAGTACTATTTTGAATACTTACTTTGCCTAGTGATGTTGTTCTTACTGTACCAAAGGACTAAAATACTGTCAGTTACATTTAAAGTTGGAATTTGTCTGTGGGCTCCTTTAACATACCGTCGAAAATCACGATTTCCACTGAACCTTCCCATGTACTTTGTTGAGTTCAGCAGTCCTACTGGGGTCAATTATACGGCTACCATTCCCACCACATTGGCAGAGGCTCAAAAAAATCAAATCATTTCACATGTTAATCCACTCTGATGCAATCGAGATGGTAAGCACTTACTGCTCTGGGAGGCGGCAGGTCAGGAAGGTTCTTCTGTGGGACGGAGAAATGTTTTCCTGCTTTTCCATTGACCAGGGCATCGGATCTGTCATCTAGGTCATCAAAGCACAAAGAGGGGGGTCAGGGAGTAACAGAAATCTTACATGGCTGTTGTGAAATACATGTACACAATTTAGGCATAAATGAAACAACTGGTGAGTCAAATTTTGTCCGTGTTTCATTCAACACTATTTCCAGATGTCTCCTATACGTATCAGTGCTCCCTGGTATCCCTAACCCTCACTGTGAGCACAGACCCTTCATTGTTAAATAACAGTGACCGCATAACCCAAATCAAGAGGGAGCATTTGTATGGTAGCAACAACCCTATTATGCAAAACACACACCACAGAACAGGATCAAGAACATTGAAGAAGTCTTTACATAAGAGACTGAAGGATTATGGTTTTCGGAGGATTTGCCCTTTCATTAACAATGGCCAGTGATTAAAGGTCCTGTATATGACATTAGGATCATTAACAGAGCAGCAAACCACTATTTGCTATATAAAGATATGGCGGAGTGATGGCATCCTGAGTACAGTATGAAGTCACGCTTTCTCTGTGTGTGTTGTAATTGGAGCTTCTCTGTGGGTTGTTGTGGTAGCTGTGCCAGCCACGTGTGCAAGTTTGGGCGTGTGAGTCCCTGTGAGTGTGTCCCACAGACCAGCTAATCGCCGCCACTCTGCACTACGCTCAGTTATCATTTAATCAGGACGACATCATCGCGGAAGCATAGTGCCCACTCTCCAGTTTCTCCCCAGGTTACCAAAGTTAGCTATGTCAACACTGCTGACGTTGTTAGCACTGCTTATTGAATTAGCACCGTTAGTCATCTCCATGTTGAGAGCCATGTGCAGACAATCTTGCTCCAGACATGGAATTATAGATATGTTCTGAATGTTGCCTACAGCTCCTTTAATATACATCATTGGTAGTTTCCGACCTTTCCTAAAGGTCTAGTGTGTAGGATTTAGGGGTACCTATCTTTGTTTTCATCAGTCTATAATAACCTGTCAGTAAGAATCGTTCTGTTTTCATTACCTTAGAATGAGCCATTTCTATCTACATAACAAGCAGGTCCTCAACCAGAAGTTCACTCTGTTGTTTCCACAGTAGCCAAGAATGGATGAACCAAACACTGACTCTAGATTTGGCCATTTAAATCAATGTTTTTTGCACGAGCCACTAAAGTCCTCCTACATGCTTTGCACACAGAGGTTTCAGTTGGTTGCAATCTGCAACCTCACCACTAGATGTCACTAAATCCTAAACACTAGACCTTTAAAGATGATGTATAGAGAATAATGCCACTTTTCCATCAAATTTAGTGCATGTATGTGGGGGGTTTTAAACACAGGAAAAACTGCTAAAAATGAGCTATAGACTCCTTTCCCATCACCAGTGGACTTAAGTTGTGTACGCAGCTCTACAACAGATGAACATGCCTTTCAGGTTTGATTTTTTTCTGGTGCTTCACATTCAATTTCATGAACAGGCCAGAAAACAGGTTAGTAAACAGTGAAATGGAGGCTAGTAAAAATGTTACAGTGGTTACTTCTTTTATTATATCTCTTACTTAATAAGTCTCTCTTTCAAACATGGTGCAGACTGATTTAGAGCGATGTTTGAGCACTGTGCGTGCGGAGGCGGACGGTATTTTGTGGTGGTGTGTCATTGCATCTCCAGGTAAAGGAGCTAAAATTAGCGCATTCACCCTGGTTTTGTATTTCCATCATTGCCGTTCAGGACCATAGCCAATACATACCCGTGACTACTGAGTCATTTGACCTGGGCGTGCATGCTAATTGTAACCTTTCCAAATACATACAAAAGTCAGGTGTTAGTGGGTTTTTGGTGCAGTGGGAAAAGGGCTTAATGATAAAAATACTGATACCTTGTACAGAGTAAGACCAGCAGTTCAGCATCACTCTCTATCTGTTAAATATAAAGCTACAGTCTGAAGACAGTTAGCTTAGCTTAGCTTAGCTTTGCGTAAAGACTGGAAACGGGAAAATAGCAAGCCTATTCTCAGACCATATAGGTTGAACATGTTAATAACTGAGCTTATGCAGTACTGGTAACTAAATTTTATCTCCTTGCTGCCAGTCTTCTGCCAAGCTAAGCTAACGTTCTGCTGACTGTACCTTAGACTGTAGCTCGGGCCCCCAGGTTGAGATGATGAGTATTGCATCACTCAAATGATGTTGTGTTTACCGTGTTCACAAGAAAAGTCCATATGAACGCCCCCCTGTTGCGTTCTAAGTAGAAATTTTTGGACAGCTCTGAGTTCATGAGTTTGTGGTCACAACTTCCCATGCAGAAACACAACTTCCATTTAAACAGCAGCATATATCTCTGCCAATACTATTGTCTAGACCGTTGTTTACTACTTCCTCTCTCCTCAGACCTTTCACCTAGTTTCTACTTTGGTATCAATATGGGGATCAACATAAAAATACAAAGGCAGAGTTTCAACCCAGTCACTTTCAACATTTCTTTAAATGTTCTCAGTGTATCTTTCTTTGTCTCAAACATCAACTTAGCTACAGAAGATCCTTTTAAAAGAAAAAAGGCTTGGACCCGTGGAGCTAATGACTTTGTTGCTCAGGACATTAAGTAAAATTTCCAGTCATGTTTGCTGTAGGTCAGAGCCATTTTCTGTCATCATGAGGGTGGAGAACAAGCTCAATTGTATTGAATCTTTTCCCATAGATTGTGCGTGCAATAGCAATGAGATAACTACATCTCATTTAGCTGTCTTTTTTGATTAACAAAGTTTTACTGTAATGTCTAAGTCTAAAATGTCTTTCTCTTACGCTTCAGCTGAAAGAGAAATGTCAAGGTTTACCACATGATCAATGATTAAGAAACCGCAATTCTCACATCTCGGCCTCCACTTTCCATCAGTCTCTGTGAAAGAAAACTTGCGGCTTTGCTAGCGTCGCTGCTGAAAATATGTGTGTTAAGTCTAGTGTTCACTGAAACCACATTCTTCGACACTGTCCAAACAAAACAGGTCCGTCTCAGATGGTGAGGAGCTCAGAAGAAACAGACAGGAAATGGTGGGTGAGAGGAGGGGAGCTGAGGGAGGGCTCTGCTTGTGGCAGCTTACTCTCATGTCTGCTACTCACTTGAATCATGTCAAATTAAGTAGTATAAGATGCAATGACATAACAAGTAGACTCTGGCGTTTAACCTACTTGGACAACCTTAACATACCAAAGTTTAGTTTGAGGTTGCATATAATTTCACAACAAACATCCTTTACAGAGATTATCCAAAACTCAATGCAGCTAAATTTGACATTATGAGATTCAGTTATCATAATAACTGGATTAATGCAGCAGGTGAACAATTACTCCTAGCAGTAACATACAAAGTGCCTAACTGAACACGTACTTAGATACTCATTTCAACTGTCATATACTTAGTGAAAATTGTAAAGGCCTTGCCAGAGAACTAAACTAAAGAAAATGTAATGCATTCAATAAGAGTCTACAGCCATGCTAACAGCTCTAGAGGTCATTCCTATGTTCCCAGGGTACATGACAAAGGGTCCTATGTTCCCCAAGTGTAGCACATAAGGGGAACCTG
Source organism: Epinephelus lanceolatus (assembly GCF_041903045.1). NCBI lineage: Eukaryota > Metazoa > Chordata > Actinopteri > Perciformes > Serranidae > Epinephelus > Epinephelus lanceolatus. Next base: position 21,759,335 of record NC_135754.1, on the reverse strand, counting down.
TGAAAGATATTCCTCTGCTCTGTACTTGCTAAAAAATTACATGGATTAGGTTAGGGGACTGAAATCATGACTCTGTGAATGATATACTTGTACTGGCCCAGGTTTTTTGTCTAAATATAGTTGCTCTTTCCATTAGGAGAATGGTTGTAAATTTATTTGCAGCCGATGAAATTGAAAAACTTTTATAAGAATGGATTAATTGAAAAAGTAACAACTAAGGAATGAAAAAAAGAGACCTAGGGGAGGGTTTAACTCCCATGTCTAAACAGGTTAAGGTGAGGAAAAAAGTCAATGGTCAGGTTTAAGTGAGACATCTATAACATCTAAATATTCCCATGCTCAAACAGGTTAAGGTTGTGAAGAAAGACCTGGAAAGAGGGACCGAAAACCTTCACATGCAATCTTATTCATCAATTTTAATCTTACATTTGAACCCATCCATGGCTCTTCATCTATATCTGATGTATTGATATGCAGAACAAACCAAAGTTTTTCCAGGGATAGAGAGTGACAAGGAAGTGGCATGAACACCATATGAGTCCTAATGTGTGTTAACTTAATAATGAACTAGGGAACATAGGACCCTGGGAACACAGACCCTGGGAACATAGAAACCTTGGTACATAGGAACCTGGAGACATAGGACCCTGGAAACTGAGGAACCTGGTAACACGGGACCCTGGGAGCATAGAACCCTGGAAACATGGGACCCTGGGAACGTAGCACCCTGAGAACATAAGATCCTGGGTACTTAGGACCCTGGTAGCATAGGAACCTGGGAACATAGGACCCTGGGGTCATAGGCACCTAGGAACATAGGAAACTGGTAACATAGGAACCTGGGAACATAGGACCCTGAAAACATAGGAAACCTGGAAAGATAGACCCTAGCAACATAGGACCTTGGGAACATATGAATCTGGGAACATAGGAACCTGGGAACATAGACCCTGGGAACATAGGAACCTGAGAATATAAGACCCTGGTAACATAAAACCCTGGAAATATAGAAACTTGGGAATATTGGACCTTAGCAACTTCGGATCATGGCAACATAAGAACCTGGGAACATAGGACTCTGGGCAAACAGGACCTTAGGAACTTAGGACCCTGGGAACATAATTACGCTTCTGTCACTCTGTGAGGATACACTTAAGCAAAGCTGTGCTCTGAGCTAAATGCTAACATCAGCATGCTCAAGTTGACAATGCTAACATAGGGATATTTAGTAGGTATAATGTTTAGTGCCATGTCCACCATCTTATTTTAGCATGTTAAAATGCTAAAATACAAATGAGGCTAATGGGGTAAAATTGTGATGGGTCACCAAAGTATACATCCGTATCATTTGGGGAATATGAATGTGTGTATAAAATTCCATGGCAGTCCATCTGACATTTGTTGAATAATTTCAGTCTGTACCACATTGGTGGTCCGACTGACATAACCTTTCATAGAGCCATGCCGCTAAAACTGTGGCAGGGCAAAAAATGCTGCATTGTGTCAGTATCCCTAGTTTTCAACAGTAAGAATAAAACCCCTTTCTTTATAGATTATATTTCAGCTTCTTTTCAGAAAAAAAAACATCACCAAGAATCAGTCACACTTTGAAGAGGAACCTTTTGAAACTCACACCTTTGCTGCCTTTGTCCTTCGCAGTAACAATGACTTTGTTCATGTAGATATACTCCTCATCAGCACCTGCAATGAGATCACAAAGGCTGTTTAACGTAGCAGCTGACAGCAGTGCACTTCAGCATAGTCAGTGTTACTTTGTGGCTGCTTACCACAAAGGCTAACAATGTGTTAAACTGAAGAAACTAGAGGAAGCCATTTGAATACCACTCGACAAAACACCAGATGAATATGTATCAAAGTGATACATGCATGCACTAACAGTTTAAGTACTCTTATAGATAGTCTGCTATGACTCACATTTGATAATAATCATATTAGGAGATAAAAAGACAAACGTGTTGCGTTACACTGATGTTTCATCAAATTCAATTTTATTTCAATAATCTATTATATTTTAGGATGTAATTTGCTGAATATGTGATAAAAGCTGTTAAGTAATTTACTGAATTAGTTTCTAATCAAATGGAAGTGCAGTGCAGCAGCTGAAGGCCAGTTGAACAAAACACCTTGAGTTAAGATTGTCCTTAAAGTCCTAAAAATAAAATCAGTTTCTCAAAACACCCTTAAGTCTCCTTAAGGTTTCCCTAAAATGTTCACTTAAGTATTTATGATTTTCTCCTTGTTTTGGTCTTATACTTAAGGCATCCCTAGACTGCTGCACATAAGACCTAAGCAAACAAGCTTAAACTTAAGGTACCTCTGAATCTATTGTAACTGCAACATGACCGAGTTTATGGTGATAAATAAAAAAACTAACACACCCTGAGAAGAGTGTTCTGCAACCAGGAGAACCCAGTGGATAAACTTTTGATTTTACACCATAGATTTGACTTAATTCATTTTCGTTGCAGTGTCTTCCTGCAATCGTTTTCTGTTGTATTTGGGGGTCAAATTTACTTTGTAATTTTTCCTTTCTGTGTTTGTACTTCTCCAGAAGTATAATCGTTTCCTCCTCTGACCGATATGGTTTTCTTGTCTTCTTTTCTTCTACCATTTTTTCACTATCTAACTATAAGCCAACTTTGTGCGGCATCACAAGCGTGAGATCAAGCAAACAAACAATATCCATGGAAATTTTTTCAGGGATTCTGTCCAACTGTGTAAGTCCCTCAGCAAAGGAGAAATTAAGCCTCAAGTGTCATACTTAAGGTGTTTTGTGCAACGGGTCCCTAACACTTAACATAACTTCTTAAAGTTGTGTTGCACTGCAGTGAACAGCTTTGAGATTTATATCTTCCTATACTGTACATCCAGTCACTTAACTGTATAGAATCACGAGAAGAGTGGGCATGTTTTGCTTCTGATGGAATCTACTCGTAGAACCAATGGGAAAATTTGACTCCACCTTAGTGCCAAACAAACTTTCATCATATTTGTCAAAAGTCCAGGATTAAAGGGGGAACTTCACCCAAAACAAGCGGTCTATTGTGCAGACAGATGGGCCCATTATTGACACCCACTGTCACCGTGGCTGGCATTCATCAGACATTAGTCAGAAAGCTCCTTGCCTGCACAGATAGAGCACTGTGCCACTTGTATCTTTGAAGTTTTGAAGATCGTGCAAGTAAATATACAATGGAGCTCCTGGGTTCAGTCCATCTGCTAAGAATAGTTCAGTCAAATTTTACCTCTGCTCAATATCTGCATGGAATTTATGTTCACAGACAAGGACTGGGAGAAAATATTATTAATATAGCTACAGTTTTAGTTTCCTGTGACAACAATAAAAGCCCAGTGATTAGCCCAGACACACCAAGGCCAACTGTTGCGCCGTGTTACCTCTCTCAGTGACAGCTTACTGGCTCCGAGCACTGGCTTATTAACATTAAATTAGCTTGGCTTGTTATTAGCTGGTTACTAGCTCCAAGCGGTCCAGACCACTCTGCAGAAGGAAGGATGGTGAGGCGTTCGGGTGCCATTCAATAACAACGGATTTATTGCTGTCTTCACCACAAATCAATAAATGTTGCCTTCTCATGAGGCTCAACAGTAGCCCTGAGCTCATCTAGACTCTTGATTCTGCTGACTATCATCACTCTTTGCCGCCTGCTGTCTTCACCATGACACACCGAGACAGCTGCTTCCCTCTACATACACGTTCATGAGGTGTACACGTCACACCCTCACAGGTTACCCACAAAGCCACCGCCCTTTAAGGGGAAAAAGGGTTAGCCGGTAACAGTCGCCTCATGTCACCTTTGTCTCCTCCAACAAATTGCGCTTAAACAAAATGCAAAGACGTCAGCCAATGGCCAAGTAGTACGTACGTTATGCGCCTGTGGGTGAGGAAATAACTCTCTGTACAAGCAGGTCTGTATTCATCATTAAAAAAAGGTAACTGACAAGACGGATTCAAGACGCTAGTTAGCCACTTAGCACATTAACAACACAACCCGATGTTGAAAAAACTAAGAACATTTACCATGTGCTAGCAAGCAAATAACACAGACAATTACAAACTGTTTCTGTTCTAGTGCTCTGCCTGGTCCAACACCAGAGAAACGGAAGTTAGGAAAGTAAACAAACGGCTCAAGTCAAAAAGGCATGAGATCCTAACAAACTTGTAATATTAGGTAAGATTACTATTTTAGCCACTTTGCTCTTAAACAGAAACAATTTGTAATTGCTTGTGTTATAGGTTTGCTAGCGCATGGTAAATGTCCTTTGTTCTTTCACATTGGGTTGTGTTGCTAATGTGGTAACTGGTTAACTAGCATCTTGAATCCGTCCTGTTGGTCTTTCAGTTTTCCTTTTATAATGACAAATATAGACCACTGCCACCTGCTGGTATGGGGAGATACTTCCTCTCACACAGGCGGAGAATGTACGTGCTAGTTGGCTGTTGGCTGTGGTCTTTGTGGTGTGTTCAGTGGAACTTTATGGCCCAGACACAGGCGACAAGAGGTGACTCAACAGACGGCCTTCATTGCTGCTAGTTCTCTGATGTCGGTTTGGTGTGTCTGGGCCTAGAAAAACTAGGGTGACAGCTACTCACTGATGGCCCAACACTGACCGACTGCCAGCTGTCGGCTTGGTGTGTCAGGGCCCTTAAACATCGCTGGACAAATGATCAGGGCTGCCATTACAGACTGAACTTGACATCTCTTTGCACTCAAATGTAAATATTTACGGGTCAGTGTGAGCAATGGTATCATTTAGGCAAAAAGCAGAGATGATGAAACCTCATGTCATACACCAGTGCTGAAGTCGGCCTAGTGAGAAAAAGACTGTGTTTGGTTTAACGTCCGTCTTAGCATGGTGGGGTAATTACAAGCTGGCGAAGACGACGCCGTAACATTGCCACATAAACAGTTTGAATGAAATGTCTTTTCTCAAACAATAAACCCTGCGGTCTGAAGCTCCAGCTGGTTACTGTAACCTGTTATGGGAATTTGTTCCGGACCTGCAGCGCAGTTTTGAGAAAGGTTGTTTCATTGAATTAAATATTTTAGCTGACTAAGATTATACCCTGAGAGGAAATCAAACAAAACTCTAACCTTGAGTGATACTCTGGAGGAGCTTTCTCCTTTGAAATAGATATCGTGAGGTGAAACCAAACAACAGCAGATTGAAACTATGTTTTGCCTGCACAGTGAAAACAGATTTTCGGGGAACAGAGTTTAAATGCTATTTATAAGCTGCTGCTCAAAGGAAGTGAGTGTCCCCAGAGGATAAATGCAGCTTCGGAAAAATGATACAGCTTGGAGCCAGGAGAGGAAGTACGGAGAGACGAGTCCAGGACCTGAACATGGAAAAGCATGACTGCTGGTGTGTGTGTGTGTGTGTGTGTGTGTGTGTGTCAGTGTCAGAGTGTGAGAGACAGAGAAAGACAGAGGGAGCAGAAAACCCATGTTGGCAATCCAGAAGTGACTGTGAATGTAAAAAGTGCCATGAAGTGTTATGAAAAATCAGTCTAAAGAAGGGGTGGGATCAAGTTATTGTTTTACAAGCTACACGTAAGTCTCAAGTCTTTGCACTCAAATCCCAAGTTAAATCCCAAGTCTAAACTTTGAGTTTGAGTCCTAAACAAGTCTCAAGGCACTCTTCAACATATGCAGCCAACTGCCAAAAATAAATAAATCGACTTACCTAGTTACTAGTTTACTTAGCCTTGTTCATCATGCAACTTTAAATATGGAGCAAAGTTGGAGATTTTTGCATCCTCCTCTGTAATTTTTGAATAGTGCAACTTTTTTGTTGACCATTACATAGTTTTTCTAAGTGAACAAAATTATCTTTGGTACCATTTTTTCCAACTGGTGCCCAGTAACGTGACATAAGCTCTTTATTATGGTTCTTTTCTGCAACTTGATTGGATACTGTGTGCCCGAGTGCAAGTGTCAACTTGCTAGGGATGAATAATGCTAACGTTTGTTGATTCAGGAAATTAAGAGAAATAACTTTATTAACAGCACACTTTTTAAAACAACATACTTTCAGTCAGAAAACTTTATTTCCATTTGCAGTATTACATTTGGTGGTATAGCTGTTCTGGGGCCTCTCTGCCCTTCCACGTGCCTATGAGGAAAGCCTGAGGCTGAGAGAGCACACCTCTTTGCCCTTCCATGCACGTATATGGAAAGCCTAAGGCAGGGAGAGCAACAGCAAACACCCCCCAGGAACAGAACAGAACAGCGTCAATGACAAACAGAAATGACACTGATAAGTCAGACATAGCATGAAAAGGAGGAGCTGGGGTGGAGGCGGGTTGCAAAGCAGCTTGCAGGGGAAACAGCAACAGTAGGCGGGTCAGAGCAGTTTAAATAGGGCGCCCTGAATGAGATTCGCTAATCAGTTACATGGAGAGGAATTATGTGATCTATCAGCTGACTCCCTTACATCAATCAGCTGCTCCATCAGTTGGTTGGGCTTTTTGAGATCAGGTGATGTAGCTGGGATGTGAGCTGAGCTTGACATTGGGTCCTGCCTGATCTAATGCTATGCTCACTTTTTAGTCTTTGGACCAGGAGGGTGGTATCAAATATTTTCAAGTCAAAAGGCTTAAGTCCAAGTGAAGTCACAAGTCATTGGTCAAATTAAAAGTCTTTTGATTTTGTCAGATCTAAACTCATCAAATTTGTGACTCAAGTCTGACTCAAGTCCACATTTCAGGTGTAAAGTAAAGATTTGTGCTAGAATGGACATTTTTACTGTCTAGTATCAGACAAAGGAAATATTTCTGGAGGAGCAGCAGTCATTTATTATCCCAAATTAATCACACACCTAGGGGCTGAAGCTTGGATGAGGCTCAGTGTCGCACCGGTTCACATTGTAACTAACTGACTTCCAGGCACCATAAATCACATCAGCCCACCAGCGGCTGCCACATATTCATGCTGAGTGTCAGAGCCAGTGAGCAAAAACAACAAACTTGTCTTTAGCTGTTTGACAGGATACATTATCTGGCCATGCATCATGTTATGATGAAGCAAGATTACTTCTTGCTTGTGAGCGTAAAACTAATAACCGCAAACATTCACAAAATAATGCCAATCTGTCGATTTTGCAAGGGAAGTAGAAATGTAGGCAAAAGTATTTAATCCAGCCACCACAGTGTGGTTTTCATTCACCAAAATGGGATAAAAGACCCCAAATGTATTTGTTAATAGGAGCCTGCAAGAGTATAATTATTACATGGTGGTTACTGAGAGTTTAAAATAGCAAGATAATGCCAGAGTAGGTTGCTTCACAGCCGACAATGTAAGCTTATTGAATTGTGGGAAACACAAGGCATGACCACATGTTACATAAGGTGCTTTGCATAAAGGCAGACTAACTGCAAGTCAACTGCTTTTGAATGACCCATATTTAAAGACTTGTGGTTAAACCTCAACCAGTGTAACTGTCATGTAATCACAAATACCAAAACATTAAGAAATATAAATAAGGAGCACTGAGGAAATCTTTCAGACTACTTGGCCAGGCTCTCATTGGAAATAACACCTTCAGGAGATATACCTATTTCACAACTGACACTAGGATCTCAGAGCTTGCCAATACTTACATTAAATACAAAGATACACTCATATTTCCTGGAGCTGAAAGTCTACAGTTGGAGTTGCACATTTAGCAGCCTTCATGGGAGGTAAACGTCAACTCATAACACAAGGCAGGCAAGATTTTATCACACTTAGGAATGAAAGATGGTCTTACAGTGAAGTAACCAAAGAAAAGAGTGCGGTTTACACAATCAAACAACTTTCTGGGAAAAGTCACAGAGCTTTTTTCAGTTCATATGGAATTTTGGGGGGGATTTGCTATGCCATTACACTGCTTGTACTGCTCTTTTGCTCTTTTCTCCTTCAGACTTTAAAATGTACAGTATCTAACCACTCATTTCTAAACCAGGCACAGCAACTTTCTCTTCCTCTACTGTAATTTTCCTAATATCATGTTATGAGGTGTAATCACATCTGTTTACAACCTTTCATTTCCTAATTGTCTTTATTTTTAGTTGCATGTGTTTAAAAAAAAAAAAAGCTCAAAATTCCCCTAAAATATCCACCAAAATCAGTTCCTCAATAAATTTAAAGTGAGAATGCAGTGTGAATACTCTAACCACTACACCAAGGAGGCCCCTAAAGGTAGCAATAGAGTGCTTCATTCAATACCCTTAATGTGAATGGAGTGACATGTATATTATAGCCTTACTCCAAGCTCGACGTCACTGCACCACTGACTGTGTGGGTTGTAGTTGCTGCTGCAGAAGTGTGAGCTCCGAGGCAAGGACAGTTGTGAGATCCGTCCAGCAGCACACACACAGTAACAAGGCTAACTGTTAACATGACATGGCAAATCTTACTGAATGGTTTTTAATGGGTTTAATGACAGAGTCAAGCCGTTCAGTGAGGGTTAGTTTGTGGTACTTTAGCTGCTGTGTGTTAGCTGGGTTATACCAGGCACACATTGAACTGATCACCAAGGAGAGCAGCTCTGAAGACGACCGCAACAGAAAGTTTATTGTTGCAGTGTAATAGCTTGGTGTTGGATGTTAGCCCCTGCTGCGTGTTAGCTCATGCTAACAGATGATAAACTGGCCGGAGAGAGGCTCCACAGACGTCTGCAACAGAAAATTTGCTGATCTAATGGGAAGTCGGAACGGTTTGGGATCAGACCAAGAGCGCAAAGAAAAGGATCGAATGCAGGTTTTGTTTGACTGGAGACATTTTGATACTACTTGGTGCTAGGTTATTTCGACTGATACCTTAAAAGTATCGGATACCGATACTGAGCCCTAGGTAAGCAGGTATGCACTCATCATAGTTTACTGACTGGTGTGGCATGTACTTTCCGCTGAGCTGCGGCTCATTCAGATGCTTTCTGGACTGAAATGTTTAGAAAACTAAAGCTAGGTTTATACTCACTGTATGCGTTAGATTCATGTGCCAAAATATGACATCATCATATCTTTCTACTTGAGCGTGAAGGCTATGAATGTTGTCGCGATGCTTGGTCGTGCACCTCTGAATTTTTTGCAGCTAGGCGTCCACTTTGTGTGCTGCACTTTTCAGTTCAACATGGACGCCTTTAAAGGGAGACTGGCTAAGAAGGTTCGTCTGTAATGATCTCTAATAACGACTCTTTGTTAAGAAACAAGAGGGGCAGTCAAATGGCATTAAATTCTTGAGAAGAAGCTTTTTGCCACAGGGTGTGAAACAACATGAGCAGTATAAAATAACTTGGAGGCAGTAACAGTTACAGTACAGAAGTGCAAACTTTGGCAGTATGTCAGTGTTTGCTACCAGGCAGTCTACTTAATAGTAACATTTTTCCTGTAATACTCTGTGACTCTTTGCTTATCCACAGAATATTTCAGTTATTTGCCCCCTGGCATTTCTGAGCTTATTGGAACAAATAATACATTGAGCATATCGCCTTTGTGTGCACTCGTAAGTCACACAGCGTCTACGGAGGCTTGCACCTCGTGTCTCGTGTGAGGAAAACACAGCTTAATCCAGTGAGCCTATTGGTGTACATCTTTTTTGATGCAAATAGGTGCTCTACAGTACATATATCCACTACACTTTGAGAAGTCTGGAGAGAATTTTTCTGTCATACCATTGGAGGCTCCGTAGGACTTGAGGAGATCAGCCAGCAAGCCCTTCTGGATGGTGGCATTCCCACTCAGGGTCTCCTTGTCCAGGATGAGCAGGAAGCGGTGGAGCTCCATCAGGAGCTGGTCCAGCACTGCAAACACAGACAGACAAGAGAGTCTCAGAGGTGGGAGCATAAATAAAAATTCCTTTCTGCTAAATGGTGTTAAATGTGTCTTGGTGTGAAAATATTTAGGAGTATTAAAACAATGGCTTCAGACCAGAACTGTGACAGTTCCCATCCGCAAGAAAGAGATGAGCTATGAGCAGAACAAAGTCTGTGAAGTTTCCAGACAGAAATACTCAGAATATTATAGTTTAATTTACGGCTTAGGGAGTTAAACTCAACGACTTGTCTTTTAACACTGTATTCAGCTGCAACTTTGTTAGCTATTTCATTCTCACAGCTTGGCTTTTGTGCCTCAAGCTGCTGTGTGCCAGCATTTAACATGGGAGAGACTCTACAGAGGTTTTCAGCTGGCAACAAGTTGATAACCATTCAGACTTTATGTCATTCAGTCATTACTCCCATCCAGTTGCTACTGACAGTCTGTTTGGGGTTGTTTTGGGAGTTGCACGGGTTTAGTGAAAGGTCAAGTCCAGTGGAGGGGAGGAGCCTGGGACCCGGAGTCGGCGGGGCCTCTGTGTCTGGGTGCAGCCCACACACATCCTTCAGGGGTCAGCGCTGAGCTCACAGCCCTCTCCGCTGTGTGGGGAGCTCTTTGTGCTTTCCCTTCACTGTCTCTTGGCCTCATGAATAGGCCCCTTGCTACAGTGGGCCTCAGTGTGTGAGCACTTCACCAAAAGACGAGACAGAAGTGGGGTAAAGAAGAGAGACTTTATTAAAGGAAAAGGTGGGGCTAATATCAGAGGGGACGACATGCTGTTGTTAGATACCGGGATGTATGAAGTCACCCACAGAATGTAGGGCGTTACCTTTTGATGTTTTTTAAATGGGTCTCTGTCTTATAATCAGCTTCCACTTGGATAATGTTAAAAATAGACACACATTTAACCCATGAGCACATACAATTACAGTAACATGTTACTAATAATGTCAATAAGTTAACTTTTACAGTACTATCCTCAGTTAGCATTAAAACATTTTCCTTCAGTCAGCAGTGTTTGACAGTATACTAAGTAATTTGGCTCACTAGCCCACTTATAAATTCTTTACTTGTCACAATTTTACTAGTTTACTTATTTTGATAGCTTGACATTTTTGAAACTACACTTATTCGCTTGCTGAGTTAGACGAGAAGATTGGCACCACTTTCACATTTGTCTGTTAAGTAGCCTATGAAGCTAAAGTCTACTGGACTACACCCACCAACTGTATCACCGCGCAGAAGGAGGTGTGCATCTACTGCTAGCTCGCCTAGCACCTAGCACCTGAACTAGCTCAGCCAAGGAGGATGCCTTTAATGTTTTCTTTAATGTGGTGTCACGAGCACAAGCCACTCATCCTGAAAGAGCTCCAGGAATGAGTCCTAAAATTCAAAAATGAGTTAGCATTTTAGCACTCTTGATTCCCTTGTCTTGAAGTCAATGGGTTTGATGCCTAATGTTAGGCCTGTGGTTAACCCAAGCTTAAGAGACTTTCACGCTTTGTTCCATGACATAAAATATGTCAGTAAATACCCCACTGATGAATTTTGAAGCTTTTATGTAATTTAAAAAAGACCGTTGCTAGTAAGTGGCTAAATATGAGACTACAGAACGTCATCACACCGAACCTGGCGCCTGGTGGCTGCATTTAGTCTTCAAAAACCATAAGTGGTGTTTATTGCATTCATTATCTTGCTGTACAAAACATGTAAGTATCATAAACATTTTATTTTCTGAAATAATTCAAAATCCAGTGGAAACATCTTACAGGCTTTTTGATGAGGAAGCCAGGGCGAAGCTATCGTCTGAGTCGGCCTACAAAAAAAAAGTCATCCCTGGAGCACTCTATAGATGCACACTTCCTTCTGAGCAGTGGTACGTTTGGTATACTTTGAAAGTAAATAGTTCCTACATGAAACTGCTAACAACAAGCTCTTTGGGTTGTCTTGGGTAACTGGGTCATGATATCTGGAAAGATACATTGCTTGGGAGTTTTTCAAATGCATTTTGGGGGGGCTTTGAGCACTACAAGCTGAGTGCCATCTAGTTCCATTACTTTGGAGAGAAGGCAGACATCTCAGTCTAGACTGATATATACTATAGCCATAAAATCCTTATTTTTAATTTTTTTTTTTTTTTTTTTTTTACAGGTGAGCTATTCCTTTAACACATAAACACCAACAAATCCCTCAAGTAGCCTGAACTGAAACACAGGACACATTAACAGTGAGTCAGGACAGGAGTTTTTGCACCCACAGCAACCAAACCGCTGTGACTAAAACTTAGACTAACCAATGTTGGGAGTAAAAATTCAACTTAAAAAAACTACTACATCTGACTCTACTCAAGAATTGAACTTTAACAAATCTCACAACTCTGATAAGGAGAGCAAACTGCTCCTCTCTGTTTGAACTCTTTTAAAACTGTCAGCAGTCTGTTTTAGTGGCTCCTTCCGGCTCAAACTGATCGCTAACCGGGCCTTGTGGGGGAGTACACTCATGCCCTCTCTCCCCTCCTTCCTACACTCCCACACATCAAAGGACCTCTTTAGAATTTGGGGGGGGGGGATTTTTGCAAAATAAGGTGTCAGACTCTGGTAAGCTTCGCCTTTCGGAGATGACGAGAGGCTTTCCCAAAGCTACCGCAAGTTGGTTTGTTTTTAATGACTCCTGCTCAAGCTGAGTCAATGTCTGCTGAGAGGCCCTGTGGTAGGAGGACCTGCACCATGGAAAATATCGCCGCTTTGGACACACACACACACATAGGGGATGTAATTAAAGTTAAATGTTACTATAATGATTAAACCTTTTATTACAGCTCCACTAGCTGTTTAGCTGCTGATGTTTGGCTGCTCTGTCTGAATCTAAACATTTTTCCAGCTCCTCCTCCTTGTGTGTTTGCAGAGATTGACTCTGATGGCCTTTTGGATTGGGGGACCCTGGGAAACAGAGTCAGCTGACAGGACAGGGAGGTCTGTAGCAGGCCGTCTCTGTGGGCTACGGGTTGGCCCGACGCCCACTGCACATCCAGTGAGTGACCGCAGCCTCCACAGCATAAACAATTCACTTCTGTCGAATTGCCAAAAGGAATCTGAGAGACCATCAGCCAGCTACAGGGCTGCAGTGTTTTCAACTCAAGAAATACATCTTTGTCATGCAGTTAAAACACATTAAATGTTCAGGTGGGAATAAAATAAACACTTAACAGCATTCAATGCGAGTCAGTAACAGCTGATAGAGGTTTTTAAACATGCAGATCACACGTTAGGGGAATTTCTCTTCCTCATGCCTGAGGTTGTACTTCCTTGTTTGCTTTATTTGCAAGAAAATGTTTTGTTTGATTTCTCACACAATTGAGATATCCACTTACACTGTGTCTGATATAGTGCTCTGTTAAGTTGGCAGATCAGTAAGGTGTATGTGTAATGCCTGATTAGGTTGAGACGGAAGTATGAAACTAAAAAGTAAGGCCAACCCTTAAACTGGGATAACTTAAACTCTTTCTGGTTGTCTGACCACTTGTATTTGACTGGATCCATTATACTGTTATTTGTCACAATTATATTAAAACAGAAGCCAAAAAAAGTTGGCATGGTATGTTTCAGGAAACCACAGATTATCATCAGAACACATTATCATGTAACTGATATGTTGAAACTTAACATTTCAGCAATGCAGTGGTTAATGTGTGGTAAGGTTTAGGCACAAAAACCACTTGGTTATGGTTAGGAAAAGATCACGTTTTGGCTTCAAATACCTGGTTTGGGGGGAACATTCCTGGCAGGAAAAGCAGCAATGTCTCAGTAAACAACAACCACTCATTGTGCCATTATCCCAGTGGGAAAGCAGCAATGTCTTGGTTAAAAAAAAAATGCTTTTAATGCCACCATGCCAGAAGGAAAAACAGCGATGACTGCCAAAATCAACAGTTTTTCAATCCACTATCCTAAAAGGAAAAGCAACGATGTCTGGCAAAAACAACAGGTTTACTTGCCACTATCCCAGAAGGAAAAGCAGCTATGTCTAAGCCAAAACCACTGTTTTTCAAGCCACTATCCCAGCAGGAAAAGCAGTAATGTCTCTGCCAAAAACAAGTTTTCTTGCCACTATCCCGGCAGGAAAAGCAGTGATGTCTCGGCCAAGAAAGACAGTTCTTTGTGCCACTATCCCAGCAGGAAAAGCAGTGATGTCTCGGCCAAGAAAGACAGTTCTTTGTGCCACTATGCCAGCAGGAAAAGCAGCAACATCTAAGGCAAAAAACAATAGGTTTTCTTGCCAGTTTCCAAGCAGGAAAAGCAGTGACGTCTTTGCAAAAACAACCACTTTTCATGCCACTATCCCAGCAGGAAAGGCAGCAATGTCTCAGCCAAAAACAACAGTTTCTCATGCCACTATCCCAGCAGGAAAAGCAGCGATGTCTCAGCAAAAAACAACTGCTCTGTGCCTAAAATTTGCTTGAAACCCAGTGACAGGTCACTAGAAAACACCCACATTTGCAGCAACGACTTGCTAAATCACAAGTCATTTTTCGTTGGTTTCAAACAGTGGCCTGCAGCTTGACAGGTGTCTCGCCTCAGTGTAATGCCACCCACAATCCCCTTTTCCTCCAGACGTCAAAGTCAGCTCATATGGAGCATCAGTTAGAAATGTGCTATGGTTACATATTCATGTTTTGCAGTAATGAACAATGCCAACATCTACTTCTGCCGACTGAGATAACACATAACAAATGTTTCCAGCAATATTAGCTGTAAGCTATTGAAGTCTTTTATCAGTGCTCATCTCCATCTGTTTACCTCGTCTGACCCTGGCTGTAGTTGCTAGAAAAAAAAAAAGGCTCATTCTTTCACTTTGCCTGAAATGTTTTTTATTAGCCCTCCAGAAATAACCAGCAGAATCTATGAATGTTTTTGCATGCATGTCTATCAATGTGTTCATCTGGACTACAAATGATAGAGCTTCTTTTGAATCTCTAACAGCTCTCAAGCACAGCTGCGAACCCCCTGTCTGTCCTGTGAGGAGGGAGACTGAACTAAAAACATATTTTTATGCAAATAATGCATCAAAACAGAACAAAACTGATGTGATATCAAGTCTTTATGGGATCGCAGCCCAGTCGCCAGAAGACAGCGTTGGCACTGCACATCTCTGCAAACCACAAGTATGCCACATTTGTATGTTTCATACAAATCAAACAGCACTTCTAAAGTGACTTAACGACTTTGTCATCTGGAGGTTAATGACATCTGAGCGAGAAGCCTGCCAAGCTGCAGATCACTGTTCAAGAACAACAAACAACAAAGCCAGTTGTTTTTTTAACAAGTCATTGTTGTGTATCCTGCACATCCTGTAGCGACCAATTGCTGTGTTTCAAGTGGGAGATTGTGCTGCCAAAATCGGGTATTTTTAGCCAAAAACAGATTTTTCTTCTGAACCATAACCAAGTGGATTTTGTGCCTTTAAGTAACCACATGTTAACCACAGCATTTGGGAAACATTAATCTACAAGTATTAGCTACATAGCCATGTGCAAATGTTAAATGTAATGTAACCATGGTTTGCAGAAACGTGCAACATTTTTCTGCCGACTGGGTTGAGAATCAAAGGGTAATTGTTTAGACTCATAAGGGGGGCTCTGAGGAGTATTTCCAACCAAAACAAACTGTAACGAGCCTTAAAATTTGCCAGTTAAGGAATAAAATAGACAGAAATAATACTATATTCTGACTAATGGCTTTTTATTCAAAGAAGCAAGGCAATTGAACTTCAGTTTGTAAAATCTGAACAAATCTTCTGTTTAACAAGATGATTTTGTCAGGATCCTGGCAGCATTTCTTATTCTGAGAGACTCGAGGTCCTGCATCAGCACTGATTGGCCACATCTTAGCAGAGACAAGTGCCAGTATTTCATTTTAATTAACGAGGCAGGCACGGCCTCTCATTTCAATCAGACTGCTTCCGGGTTAGATAGGGCTGCTGATACAATTCCGAAAGTCTCGAAACGGCGGGGAGAATCTAATCAGCTTTCTCTCCAAGTGTTGTCTCTCCCACAGCAGCAAGGAGTACCTGCACTGAACAATAACGAGTGGAATGACACTTCATGTTTGAGCTGGTGACTTGAGACATCACAGTGAGAATTCTACATCACCAGCATGTTCGCAAAACTCTCAAGCTGTCATCCAAGTCTGTCTAAATACCAAAAACAAACTCAAATCTTTACTCTTTTTCTTTTTGACTTCTAACTTCTATCTTCTTTTCTCATTTCTTAAAACAAACGCCCCATTTTCAAGTTTCCTCTCATCTTTGCGTCATCTCCTTCCATCCGTCCTGCTTCCAAAACAACCCCTGCATATCAATTCATGCTCCAGGAAATATCCAGTTTTTCACTGATGCAATATTTGTGCTGATTTCAAGCATGTTTATGTCTTTGATCACTGGTGAAAAAGTCAAACTCCTTCTTACAAGGTTTTTCTCATTGCCCAACGCAGACGAAGTTGAGTTGCACGTCATGCACACTAGTTAAAAACCCATCATTAATCTGAAAACAATGCTGACTTTGCACTGGCAACAAACAAACAACCACAGTGTTTACTTGTTTAACATGATTAAGTAATGAAGGGGCATTAAATCAGGCACAACCGGCTTAGCTAACTGCAAAACCATCTTTCTCTTTGTTGAGAAAGCATTTTCTAAACTCATAAAACTTGTTTACAACACAGTTATCACCATTACTCATGATACAGATTAACTGGCACTTTCCTTGAATGTGATTTCATCTGTTTGGCACCTCAGTTGTGCAGCTGCCCCATTCTCCTTTACAGAGGAGACAGCAGATTCAGGTCACTGTGACTGCACTTTTGATTTGCTTTTTTTTTTTTTTATTACAGTTGGAGCTATTCACCTGAACTAAAACATGGTTATTTTGACCCAGAGTTAGACACAACAAGCTGAAGTTTTACCATAAAGCTGTCACAGATTTGCTATTTACTGCTAGTTCAACAAACAGTGTGCAAAGGACATTCACAACTACAACAGATACACGTATTATTAACAGGCAGTGGTGAAGGACTAAGGAAACGTTTTAAGAGATTCCGTGCAACACCCTTGAGTCATTTCCTCAGCTTAGGCAAAACTAAACCTTAAGTGTCATACTTAAGGAGCAATCTTAAGGTGCTTTGTGCAACTGGCCCAAGATCCTTTACACTTAAATATAAGTAACAATACCACAGTCAAAAGTCCTACATTCAGAATTCTACTTGAGTAAAAGTACTGAAGTATTGTCAGCAATATGTACTTAAAATGCCAAAAGTAAACATACTCACTATGCAAAATGGCCTCTTACATTGTGTTTAGTTATGCAAACATCAAGGTTCCAAAAAATATATATTTTTTTAGCTTTTGAAGAAGTTATTGTTTGCTAAATAGCACTGAGCAATATGGAAAAAAATCAAATATCATGATATTTTTTAACCAAATACCTCAATATCAATATTGCGGCGATGCTGTAGTATTATTCATACTGGTTTAAATAAACATTTTGATTGTATTTCCTGTTCTTTGCTGAGCAACAGTTTTGTGTGAAAGGAATTAAAGGCCTGTCCCAAATATAGATTTCAGCGATGTAAACAAATAATAGCCCAGGCTACTATTGGAAGTTTTACAGTACATCATTTTACTGTAATGCAGAAAAAAAGACAACAACTATGATATTACAGTATCCAAAATCTAAGACAATATCTATTCTCATATCACGATATCCGTCTCCCTTTCCTTGTGTTTCCTGTTTGTGTCATTCTGTCTCTGTGTGTTGCTGGGTGTGGACAGTTGGTCCCCTCCTCCTGCCAATCCACCTGATCATCTGCAGCTGCTGAGCATCAGGTCCCTACTGACCTGCTGTCCCTACTCACCTGCACCTCATCAACCAATCAAGCCACCACAGTATAAAACCCCGGCTCAGAGTTCCAGACCCTTCCACTCAATCTCCCATGCGATACAGACATCAAGGCCTACGTTCTGTGAATTTTTTGCTTGCTCTGCACCACCAGAAAACGTGCCATGACCCACTTCGTCTCCGTCTCCTGCTACCCAATCAGACTGTTCAGCCATCAGTTTCTCTGCCTGCCACGCTCGGAACCTACCTCACCCTCCTCTGCCAAGTCTTCGGCCATTTCGTGATAAACTGTCCTAAACCTCTCTCTGTGTCCAGGTTGTGCTTGCTTTTGGGTCCAAAATCAAGCTGTCATAACATGTATTGCCCAACACTAGTGCTACAAGATTAAAGAATATATATTTGGGGGGAACTTCAGGGACTCTCCCAGGGATGTGGGCCCTTAATCTATAACAATACATTACATTTAATAAGTTGATCATATGTTTTGTTTGTAGAATCAAAGTGAGTCAAGCTGTCAGATGAATGAAGTGGTAAGAAAAGTACATTTCCCTTTGAGATGTAGTGGAGTAGAGGTATAGAGCAGCTCAAGTAAAGTACAAGCATGTAAAAATTGTACTTAAGTACAGAACGAGTACATGTCCTTATGTTACTGTCCACTACTGTCAACTATTGGTAAAAATGTATGTTTAATAAGAGCGAGAGTAGATTTCATTAGTTCCCAATCATACCATGTTTTAGTTTGGGTAATAGTACGACAAAAAATGTAAATATTGATTCATTGATACTGAATCTGAACATTTGAAATGGTTTTACTACTCATTTTCCACAGTATCGATACACAGGTGCCAGCTATACTTTCTCGCTCTCTCTCTTATTGTTTATGTTTACTACAGTCATTCTGCTACTAACCCAAAAATATCATTGTGAACATGGTATAGCTTTGTTATATTAATCTTTTGATACACGTTTTAAATGTCCTCAGTGTTGATTTTTCCCAGTGGTATTGAAAACTGTATCAAATTTGAACATTTTTCAAGGTGTTGTAAGTTAGAAATATCAGTAAGTACTGAGTTGGTGAACTGTACTTGACTTTTGCCAATTTTTATGAGTATTTAAGTCTAAGTAGATTCAGTTAAAGGTTGAATTAAACAGTTCGTCATTAAAATTCATGCCCTGAAAAAATACATAAAAGAAACTAACTCTTATGAATGAGGAAAGACACTTACATAATTTCATTTTAAAGAACCCAATAGATGTCGCACACCAAAGTCACATCAAATAGCTTAGTATGCAGCACTGAGACTATCAAGAGTCACCTTGTGACTGACAATAACAGAGGTGCAACTTCACCTAAAGGGGAAGTGGTTGAGAGAAGGAGAATTGGAACCAAACTCAGCAGTAAAACTTTGGCTTTAAACTCCAACAGATTCAAGCTGTTTCTGCTTCAGTAGGCAGGAAAAAAACTGACAGAAGCCGAGCAGACTTCTTATCATTTGACTTTTAACACCCCAAACTTCCAGAGGAAAAACCCCTGAATGACAGTGAACCTTTGGGTCAGTTTCAATGCACACAACTGGAGGAAGAAGCCACGTATGATTGGTTTGTTCCAGCCTGGCCTGACTCTGGCGAGACTGGCAGATAAATGGCTGATGGCAAAGGCCCCGGATACAGGATGAAACAGTGATGTGATTGGTGTTTGATCGCTATTGGCAGCCACCGGCCCGTCTCCCGGCTGCATGCTGGGTTCAGCTGTGGGGCAGGGACTGCGTTGGACATGGCTGGATTAATCCAAGCTGTGTTTTGGTGTTATTGCCGTAGAAACCCGCATAAAATAAGCGGGTGTCAACTTGATGACTTCAGAGAAGGGGCCGCCTGTGTCTGATAGCAGCACTGGAGGAACTTTGAAAAGGAGTGGACAAAGTGACACAAGAGAAAAGTGAAAAGTGAAAGAATGTGTTGAAGCTAGAAGCGAGATGGTGCATTAAACATTACGGGTAAAAGCACATAAGACGCTTTATCAAAGCATAACACAAATGTGGTTTTGATATGTTGGTGAGTGCCAATTTAAAGAAAAATGGTCACCCCTAATGAGAGCTAGCAGATGTTATCACAGGTTTATCTAGAGCAAACAGCACGTAGACTTTGCTCCCATAAAAAGCAGGAAACAGCATTTCATTTCACCTTGGGTTAATGTTTTCAAAAGTTTCAGCCACAATGCCGGGGAACATCTTCCTTGTTTACCTAGTAACAATCAATCTATTTGTCATGTCCAAGAAGTTAAGTTAGTTATTTTTAGTTCTGTCTTGTGTCTATGTTGTCTCGTGGCTTCCTGTTTTATTTTGACATCCCACTCTCCTCTCGTTTCAGGTAACTTGCCCCTTCCTCTCGTGTGTTCCCACCGGTCTGATTGTCTGCCCTGCCCTGATTGTTTCCACCTGTTTCCCATTACCTTGTGTGTGTGGGTACATATAGTCTGTGTTTCCCTTTGTCCTGTGCCAGTTCGTCTTGTCTCGTCAAGTCTGAGGTCCTCCATGTCCCATTTATGATTTATCAGGTTATGTATTCTTTTGATACTTTGCTCAGCTTTTGCCATTGTCTAGTTTTATGTTAATTTGATACTTTATCTAGCCTTTTCCTCGATCCTTGTTGTTTTCCTCGCAAGAGTGATTTTTTGTTATTCTGATTTGGTTTTAGATTTTCCTCTGTATGAGCGATTTTCCTTTGTTACTTTGAAATTAAAGATTGTTTATTTGCACTTTAATCCGTCTCTGAGTTGTGCATTTGGGTTCAGATTCAGGTTCAGTTGTGACACTATTGGCTACTAGCATCACATACTTGGCTAAAGTTGTTTCATTTCTTCAGCACTGTTAGGCTTACTTCCTTAAAACTAATTTCTCTCATCATGACCCCTGAATGTACATAGGAAAGTTAATAATAGATTGGAGGATGAAGATGATTTGTCTTGTATTTACAGTCATATATTACATATCATCTGAATTTCTGCCAGCCAAAAAGTGTCAATTATTCCCATGCAACATTGTCAGTTTGAATTCTAGTTGCGAGACACTCACAGCAAATAAGGTGGCATTTTGGACTCCTTGCCACATGCAACACTGTGATGAACTCTGCCTGTTATTCCCTCGACTCAAAGAGGAGCCTCTATTTTGCCCTGTCTTTGTCACTTTTCCTTTTCATTCTGTTTTATCATAGATTTGTACTCATACAGTACATGAAAGGTATCTAGGAATAGTCAGCCTACTTTCCCCTTTGTTTCAGGATACTCCTTGCTCTCCTTGCTGTCCCAAAAAACAGAGGTTCTGGGCCCCCTGAGATCACGGGGGGGAGGGGTGCTCGGTATGTACTTGTGATGGCGCAAGGTCTAGGCTAACAGGAAATAATAATGAAAAAAAAGTTGCAGAATACATTATGACGGCTGGACCTGGCTCCCGGCCTGGTATTCCTCCCTGCACGGTACAGCACAGCCCTGCTCAACTCAACTTGCTCTTTTTTGGTTTTCCATTGGCAAAGCTGTGGATAGTACCTGATAGTAATTATTTTTTCAGGCTTTTTTGCCCCAAATGGATGGGATAGTTAAGTGTGTGAAGGAGGAGACAGAGAGGGAATGACACGCAGCAAAGGACGAGACGAACCTGGGCCTCTGCAGCGAGGATGGAGCCTCTGTACATGCCTGCTCTGACCAGTAAGCCACTTACGCCCCTATATTAGTCATCATTCATCACATGCATTTGCAGTCTACTAATAGCCTACTGACAATGCTTACAATAACACAACACTTGAGAAGCATTAAAATGTTGCTGCATAAACTTCTGTCAGTCAGTCTGATTTCCCCACATGGCTCCTGATGATGCAGGATGACAAACGCCAAAACTGGCAATCAACAAGTGACCTGTCATTTGACAGAACTTCATGCTTACTCCTCTTGGTTCGTTTGCAATAAGTCAGTGTAAACAGGAACCGAACCAGAACTAAAAAGCAACAACATATTTTTCCCCCTGGTCTGGATCTAATGAAGCGTAAAGTCTGAAACCAATTCAATTCAATTTCAATTCAATTTTATTTATAAAGCCCAATATCACAAATCACAATTTGCCTCACAGGGCTTTACAGCATACGACATCCCTCTGTCCTTAAGACCCTCACAGCGGATAAGGAAAAACTCCCCAAAAAAAACCCCTTTAACGGGGAAAAAAAAAAACGGTAGAAACCTCAGGAAGAGCAACTGAGGAGGGATCCCTCTTCCAGGACGGACAGACGTGCAATAGATGTCGTACAGAACAGATCAGCATAATAAATTAACAGTAATCCATATGACACAATGAGACAGAGAGAGAGAGAGAGAGAGAGAGAGATGCAGGTAATGACAGTAGCTTACAACAACATTAATGAAAGTAATAATATTATAGTTATAGTTCTGGCTACTGTGGTACAATATGTTGAAAGTATGTATTAATATCAGACAGTATACTTGTGTGACAATAGTCATATGTGTATAATAACAGTAGAAGTATGACTAATGACTAATGATGGCAGCAGCAGCAGGAGGCATCTGGCAGGACCACGGCAGCAGCACAACCACACACGTCACACTGTCCAGGCACCGCTGCGGTATGAGTTATTCTGAGAGACAGTGGAGCACAAAGGCTCCGGAGAAGAAGCCGAGTTAGTGACATCCAGAATGGCCGAGTTAGCAAGATGCAGTAATAGAATGAGAGTGAGAGAGAGAGAGAGAGAGAGAGAGAGAGAGAGGGAGAGAGAGGGAGCCCGGTGTATTATAGGGGGTCCTCCGGCAGACTAGGCCTAAGTCAGCCTAACTAGGGGCTGGTACAGGGCAAGCCTGAGCCAGCCCTAACTATAAGCTTTATCAAAGAGGAAAGTCTTAAGTCTAGTCTTAAATGTGGAGACGGTGTCTGCCTCCCGGACCGTAACAGGAAGATGATTCCACAGGAGAGGAGCCTGATAGCTGAAGGCTCTGGCTCCTGATCTGCTTTTGGAGACTTTAGGGACCACGAGTAACCCTGCGTTCTCAGAGCGCAGTGTTCTGGTGGGATAATATGGCACTATGAGCTCTCTAAGATATGACGGACCTTGACCATTTAGAGCTTTATAAGTTAACAGTAGGATTTTAAATTCAATTCTGGATTTTACCGGGAGCCAGTGCAGAGAAGCTAAAACAGGAGAAATATGATCTCGTTTCTTAGTTCCTGTTAGTATACGTGCTGCTGCATTCTGAATTAGCTGGAGAGTTTTTAAGGACTTACTAGAGCTACCTGATAATAGAGAGTTACAGTAATCCAGCCTTGAGGTAACAAAAGCGTGGACCAATTTTTCTGCATCTTTTCGGGTCAGGATAGGCCTAATTTTCGCAATATTACGCAGATGAAAAAATGCAGTCCGTGAGGTTTGCTTTAAATGAGAATTAAAAGACAAATCTTGATCAAATATTACTCCGAGGTTTCTTACGGTAGTGCTAGAGGCCAGAGCAATGCCATCTGGAGAAACTATGTCATCAGATAAAGAGTCTCTGAGTTGTTTGGGGCCAAGAACAATAACTTCAGTTTTGTCTGAATTTAACATCAGGAAATTGGTGCTCATCCAATTTTTTATGTCTTTAAGGCAGTTATGGAGTTTAGTTAATTGATTACTTTCTTCTGGCTTCATCGATAAATACAACTGTGTATCATCCGCATAACAATGGAAATTTATAGAGTGATTTCTAATGATGTTACCTAAAGGAAGCATATATAGAGTAAATAGGATTGGTCCGAGCACAGAACCTTGCGGAACTCCAAAACAAACTTTGGTACGTAAGGATGATTCATTACGAATGTCAACAAATTGAAAACGATCAGATAAATAAGATTTAAACCAGCTTAGTGCTGAACCTTTTAGGCCAATTAAGTGATCCAGTCTCTGCAGTAGAATTTGATGGTCAATTGTGTCAAACGCCGCACTAAGATCTAATAAAACAAGAACAGAGACGAGTCCTTTGTCTGAAGCAATCAGAAGGTCATTTGTAATTTTAACTAGAGCTGTCTCAGTGCTATGATGCACTCTAAATCCTGACTGAAATTCCTCAAATAAATTATTATCCTGGAGAAAATCAAACAGCTGGTCTGCGACTACTTTCTCAAGGATCTTTGACATAAAGGGAAGATTAGATATTGGTCTATAGTTGGCTAACACCTCTGGATCCAGGGTGGGCTTTTTTAGGAGAGGTTTAATTACAGCTACCTTAAAAGACTGTGGTACATAGCCTGTTAATAGGGATATATTGATCATATCTAATATATGAGTGTTAACTAAAGGAAAGACCTCCTTAAGTAGCCTAGTTGGGATGGGGTCTAAGAGACACGTTGATGATTTAGATGAAGAAATCACTGCGGTCAATTCTTGAAGAGAAATTGGGGAGAAGCAATCTAAATATATATTAGATTCTACAGCTGTGTTTGAGGTTAGATAGGTAGGCCTACCATCCGAGGGCAGGAGGTCATGAATTTTGCCTCTAATAGTTAGAATTTTGTCATTAAAAAAGCTCATAAAATCATTACTGCTAAGGGCTAAAGGAATACAAGGCTCAATAGAGCTTTGACTCTCAGTCAGCCTGGCTACAGTGCTGAAAAGAAACCTGGGGTTGTTCTTGTTTTCTTCTATTAATGCTGAGTAATAGTTTGCTCTGGCATTGCGGAGGCCCCTCTTATAAGTTTTGAGACTGTCTGTCCAGATTAAACGAGATTCTTCCAGTTTGGTTAATCGCCAATTCCTTTCAAATTTTCGCGATATTTGTTTTAACCTACGGGTTTGAGAGTTATACCAAGGAGCAAACTTTCTTTGCTTTGTTAACTTCTTTTTAAGAGGAGCTACAGAGTCGAGCGTTGTTCGCAGCAAGCCTACGGCGCTATCAACAAAATGATCAATTTGGGAGAGGTTAAAGTCGGCACGGGAAACCTCTGTTACTAAAGGTATTGGTATTGAATTTAACGACGAAGTAATCTTTTCCTTAAATTTTGTGACAGCACTATCTGATAAACATCTAGTATAGTAACTGTTGCTAAGTGGCGTGTAATCGAGTAAAAAGAAATCAAAAGTAATCAGATAATGATCTGATAGCAAGGGATTCTGTGGAAAGACTTTTAGGTTATCAATTTCAATTCCATACGTCAGAACTAGATCGAGGGTATGGTTAAAACAGTGAGTGGGTTCATGTACACCCTGACTGAAGCCAATGGAGTCTATTAATGAGATAAACGCGGTAGCCAGGGAGTCATTATCAACGTCGACATGAATGTTAAAATCGCCTACAATAATAACTTTATCTGATTTAAGAACTAAACTGGATAAAAACTCTGAGAATTCAGATACAAATTCAGAATACGGGCCAGGAGCACGGTACACTATAACAAATAAAAGTGGCTGCGAGGTTTTCCAGGTTGGATGTAAAACACTAAGAACGAGGCTTTCAAATGAATTATAATCTAGTTTAGGTTTAGGGCTGATTAACAGACTAGAGTTAAAAATGGCTGCAACTCCCCCTCCTCGGCCGCTGCCTCGAGGAATGTGGGTATTATTATGACTGGGAGGAGTGGACTCATTTAGACTAACATATTCATCTTGACACAGCCAGGTTTCAGTGAGACTGAGTAAATCAATATGATTATCTGATATTAATTCGTTTACTAACACTGCTTTAGACGATAGAGACCTGATATTTAACAGTCCGCATTTAATTCTCCTGTTTTGTCTTTCTGTCACAGAAGAGGTTTTAATTTTTATGAGGTTGTTATGCACAACTCCTCTTTGTTTAATTTTAGATTTAAATAATTTAGGTGGTCGGGGGACAGACACCGTTTGTATAAAACTATGAAAACTATGGCTGGGTAACTGAACTAGAAGCTCAGAGAGGCGTTTAGGACTGCAACTCTCTGTCCTGGTCTCAACTCTGGGTTGTCAGGGATTTAAATTACTAATAAAATTTGCCAGGTTCCTAGAAATGAGAGCAGCTCCATCCAAAGTGGGGTGAATGCCGTCTCTCCTAATAAGACCAGGTTTTCCCCAGAAAGTTTGCCAATTATTAACAAAACCCACATCGTTTGCTGGACACCACCTGGACAGCCAGCGGTTAAATGATGACATGCGGCTAAACATGTCATCACTGGTCAGATTTGGGAGGGGTCCAGAGAAAACTACGGAGTCCGACATCGTTTTTGCATATTCACACACCGAGGCAATATTAATTTTAGTGACCTCCGATTGGTGTAACCGGGTGTCATTGCCGCCGACGTGAATAACAATCTTACTGAATCTACGTTTAGCTTTAGCCAGCAGTTTTAAATTTGATTCAATGTCGCCCGCTCTGGCCCCAGGGATACATTTGACTATGGCCGCTGGTGTTGCTAACTTCACGTTCCTCAGAATAGAGCTGCCAATAACCAGAGTTTTATCCTCAGCGGGTGTGTCGCTGAGTGGGGAAAAGCGGTTGGAAACGTGAACAGGCTGGTGGTGAACCGTGGGCTTCTGCTTGGAGCTGTGCTTCTGGCGAACCGTAACCCAACCTCCCGGCTGAACGGGAGTTACCGGAGGACAGTTAGCAGAGGCTAAGGCTATGCTATGTGGCTCCGCACCGGCTACAGGGGGCTGGCTAACTACCGCAGCTACTGAATGGTTTTCCATGGTGCGGAGCCGCGCTTCTAATTCACTAAGCCTCGTCTCCAACGCAGCAAATAAGCTACACTTATTACAATTACCACTATCGCTAAAGGAGGCAGAGGCATAACTGAACATTTGGCACACCGGGCAAGAAAGAGCAGGAGAAGGAGAAGCCATGGCTAAGCTAAAGTAGCTAACAAGGCTAAGAGCGTGCAAACAACAGCTAAGAGATTAGCGAGAAAGTCGTAGAAAGAAGGAGAGCTATAAGTGCTTAAACAGAACCAGTGTGGGTTATGACTTGAAGTAGACGTTAAAGCAGCGTTAAAGCAACTGAGGTGAGAAAGCAGGCTAGCAGAATTCACCAGAGCAGTACAGAGACACTGTCACAGAAACACCGGAAATGACACAACTCGCTTACCGCAATACGTCAGCACGTGAGTGGGGGATGACCACCGCCCTAAAACACTGCACACCACTGATTATTCAGAGAGATTCGTCACTAGCGCCACACAAGACAAATATATCAAGCAAAACGCCAAATGAGAGTGAATCTGGGGTTGGCTTTTACTTTCATTTTCGCCAGCAAGTGTTCAGACGTTCCTTTGTTTGGTTGTCAATTAAGGGATTCTGTGAGTGTCGCTTCGAAGACGATATGATGTCAGTTTCACACGGCATCACGGTGGTCAGATGAGAACCCCACCTACACTGATGGGTACTAACTAGAGTGGAAAATTAAACGTAACAAAAGTGAGTCGAGCTGAACCACGCAGTGGAAATGAAGCAGTTGGACTTGCTATTTTAGTCTTGAAGATATATAGACTTCATTATTGTTTTGCTGGGCTTTAGTTGGACTTTTGTGTCTTCTGTGAGTGAAAACCTGAGTAATATACAGCATGGTTTCACTTAATGACTACGTGTTTTGCTTCTATCTAGTAACAGGGAGGCAAAACAGGTTCAGAAGTTGCAGTTAATGATCAATAATGGCTGCTGTTCCTCTAATATACAAATCATGGAAACAATTTTGGTATGTTTGTTCAAAAATAAAATCTGTATCAGCGTTGTTGTCATGCGAGATCAGAAAGGAGGTCATATACTCAAGACAGGAAGTGATTTTTACACTGTGGGAAAAAATGTGACACAGTTTGCAGTGTTAACTTTTATAAAGTTACAAATTCTCCAGCTGTAAAGGAGCCACTTAAAAAGCGTAGCTCCACTTTCTTTCTCAAGTTTCTCCTCTTTCATCTTCCCTCTGCCCCAACTACTGAATCTCGCCTTTATTCTTCTCACGCTTTATCTTCCCAAACACCCTTTTCTTTCCTTAGATCTGTGCTGTCTCAGTGATATCGAGGCTTACAGCTCAGCCCTCTGAGAAATCAGGCAGTTTTTATAGCTGAAACATGCTAATGGGCTCTAAAAATCCAAGTAAATCTTTATGTTTTTTTATAGCAAGGGGGCCCTGCTGCACTTGGGCAACTTCGGCTTGATTAGGATGCAGCGCATGTTACTGTAGTCTCTGCAGACGAGGGCTTGAGCTGAAGGTTCAACATTCCGGTTTAGCTGATGACATGAAGTTTGTGTGTGAGAGTGTGTGTAAAGAGCAAAGTGAAAGATGTGGGAAGTGAGAAAAGGAGCAGAGTGAAGGATAACGCCAGAAATCAGCCATTTGTACTGATAATAATAATTCAGATTTGAACAAACTACATAGTTTAACATTCTTTAACTAGTTCTTAGAAACTTAGGAGGAAGAGCCACAGCTGGCTCAGTTTAATGACAAATTAAATATTAAGCTGTTATTATTTAGACAAATGAAGCAAGCTGTAAGACAGCCAGAATGTTAATAATACTGAAAGAATCATTTTTAAGACAGCAGCTGTGGGACAAAAGCCAACAGCTTCTCTTAAATGATATAAAATGGTGACATAAATGGAAAGTGAAAGTTGAAAGTATCATCTGTTAAAACTGCTCTAATATTTTGATAGTAACAATAGATCAAATGGGACATGGCTACACAATAGAGTAGACGTATTGTTGTTAGACAGCTCCACAAATAAATGATTGAAAACACACTTAGGTTGGTTTTGTTTTCACTTTCTGACCTAAATTATTTTCACTATGGCTCCTAAACAATGGATCCAAAGACTATGAGTAAAACTAAAGTGGTGACAAATCCTCAACCTCAACACTATGGACCATTTTAGCCTCTTTTTTTAGGTTTGGTTTTACAGCCAGCAACTTTTCTGTTTTGGATAAGTTTTGCTGTTCTCAACGCCAAACAGCTGTTAAGAGCTCAGATAATCCCACTGAACACTACCTGTTCAGCGCCAAATGGCAGACGGACAAAGTTAGCAACTCGCCAGCGAACACAGTGGAACATTTAGCAGCTTAAAGGAGCTCTGTACAACATTCAGATCATTAATATAGCAGCAAACAACTATTTGCTATGTAAAGATATGGTGGAGTAATGGCGTCCTGAGCAGAGAATGAAGTCATGCTTCATTCCCTGTGTGTGTTGTAATCCGAGCTTCTCTGTTCGTTGTTGTGGTAGCCGGTCTGCAGCGCATGCATGTTAGTGCATTTAAGTCCCTGTGTATGTATCTCAGCGGCTAGCTATTTCCACTGATGCACTGTGCTCATATGGTGGTCATCGCTGACGTGTTGTCCTAGCCTATGGTTAGCTCCTTTAGCTGCTAGCCACGGGATCAGCAACTTCCATGTTGAGAGCTGCATGCAGGCAATCCAAGCCCAGGCTTTCAACGTTGCCCACAGCTCCTTTAAAAGGCAGGTATTTCCCTTTGGAGTTGGGTTGAAACCAAAACAGGACTAAATAGAGAGTGAATATTGGAAGTGCATTTGCCAAGCAAGCAACTATTTGCTAACACACTAGCTATATCAACTCTATTAGGTGATGATGGGTCAGTGTTGTGTTTACAGCTTATTGCACTGCTCTCAAGTGGCTAAGAAATCAATTAATGCAGGTTTAAAGGGACAGTTCACCCCCCAAATCGACTGTATTTATCAATCTAGATTGTTTTGGTGTAAGTTGTCAAGTGTTGGAGATATAGGCCACAGAGATGTCTACCGAACTACACCTGCAAACTGTATCACCACACAAAAGGAAGAGTGCATCTACTCACATACGCAAGGGGCTACTGGTCGTGACAGTGCAAGATGTAAACATCAATGCCGTCCTCCTTGGGTGAGCAATAGTGGTAGCTAGCTCAGTGGTGCTAGGTGAGCTAGCAGTAGATGCACACTTCCTTCTGCATAGTGATTGTGGGTGTAGTTCGGTAGAAAGAAAATAGTTCCTGAATGAATCTGCTCACAAGAAGTTCTGTGGATTATCTTGAGTAACCAGATCGTGATTACTAGAAAGAGACATTGCTGTTGAGGTATTTAACTTTGTTTTTTGGCACTTTGAGCACCACAAGCTGAGTGCCATTAAGTTCCATTACATTTAAGAGAAGGCAGATGTGGCGGCCGATATCTCCAACATTCAGCAACTCACACTAATACCATCTAGATTGATAAATAGAACTACAGGTAAGCATTTAATGCATTTTTGATTTGGTGTTGACCTGTCCCTTTAAGTATACTTTTACATTGAAAACAAGCTAATATCCAAACAGCATTAACTGATTTGTGCAGAGAAGTGCAACATGCAGAAAACTCAATGTCTACTTTGCCAGGAAACGACAGTTATATTGTGACTCTACACTATTTGTTCAAACAACAACACACACATTTGTTTTTCCCACAAACACACACAGAGATGAAAAATCTGCCAGCCCTGGGCCATGCATGATGCATAAGAGGCTCACTGTGGTTCCACCTCCTCCTCTTAATCCATCCTTCAATCTCCCTCTCCCCTGACTGTACCTTCTCTCGCTCCACAGGACCCCACTGTCAAAAGCATTGTCCTCCAGATATTTTGAGGTGTGTGGGTGTCTTTATGCATGTATATACCACTGTGTGTGTGTGTTTCCTATTAGCATATACAGTGATAAACAGATTCATGCTGGAGTAAAAGTGAAGCTTTACAAGGCTCCACAGTTTGGGCCTGATGAGAAAGACAGCGACAGACTAGAAGCAGCTGCTGACAAATAAAAACTAACTAGCAATGCCGCCTCAGAGTCACCCACATAAAAGCTCCTCTGCTTAGTTATTATCCCACAGATAAGTGGCTGCAGGGAGAGTAACATCTAGTGAGTGTGCATGTGTGTGTGATTACAAGAGAGTAAGCTCCTGTTCTACTGTTTCCTTCAAGAGTACCAGGTGAGAAAAAAAACACAATACAGGTCTGATCCAGAGCTCCTGTATCCAATAAACAAAGCCACGTTTGATGTGTTGTAAACGAACAGGAGCGAGACCCAGAGGGCGAAAAGGGCCAAACTCACATGGAGCGCTGAGCTCCCAAAGATCAGGAAGACCGTCTTTCTTTTCATCATTTTTATAGCCCAGTCCAGCTTCCTGAATTACCCGCACTCCACTTACTCCCCGTTGGCGAGAGCAGCCCATGACACACACACACACACACACACACACACTCATAAGTGAACCAGGAGACCCCATGCCAGCCCTGATGGCCTACATTTTAGCTTGCCTCCGCTGAGCTTATGGGAGGTCAAACCTACTAAATCTGCTGACTCTGTCACATTGTCACGCTCCACTGAAAAGCACCTTTGAAACTCTAATTTTTTTAACTGATATTACCCGAGCTGCACGATTTATTCGACTGACATGATCCCTGCAGTTTACAGCCTGTAGTAGGCTATTAAACACAAGCTCTGGAAGCACTGCCAGCACTGGGATACACGTGTTTATGAATGTGAAGTAACCTCTCAGAAACAAGTGGGTTTTGATACTACATCAAATAAGACAGTGCACACAAACATTTTATGGGTAAATAATGGTGCTGCTGATGGTTGAAATGAAGCTCTTGCAAAAGTTCAGTCAGGAAGACTCCTTACATGCATGCTTACTCTCTATCTCTAGCTGTCATTTGGTGCTGTCAATTGAGTCATCAGCCGATTCACAATCAACTAAAAGCACAGCGATACACCTTCTCTGTCAGCCTATCATCTTGCTGCTCCTCATTTTTAATATGGTTCTTTCTCTGCTGTAGTTCTTTCATGCTGCAGCCGTGCGCGCCCTCCACCTCCTCGTAATCACCTAGTCTTCTTGGATTCATCAGCCTCAACTGCCTCATCAGCCATGATCCTCAGAGTCATCAGCCGCCACCATCTCCACAAGTGCATAGACTCCATGAGGGGATTTATCTTGCCACCACCCAGATGTCCCTTGATCCCAAACTCTGTGGTCCAAGTGCCAAAAAATCTTAGGCCATGTTTACATGAAAATTATCCGCTGAAAATGGAATCGTTTCTCATTTTTGTTTTGAAAAAAGATCCGTGTTCAGACGACAACATTTTGATAACAATCGCCCACCACAAAAAATGACCAAAAACGCTGTAGTATACATGCCAGGCCAGTAGTTGGCTAGGGTTAGTATGACTTCATCTGTTAATCTCTACACTCCTGTTTGAAACATTATCTTTACTTCATTTATCCGTCTCTCCTGATTCAACTTGAATTTGTTAATGCTAAAGTCTGTCTGAATCTGGTCCAAACCTTCCTGCCTTAACCGATCAATAGTCCCATAGACAAATGACTACAGGGCACTTTACAGAATATTATAGCAAACCATTTTATTGTAAAAGAATAAGTAAATAAAAAGATAATATCTTTTGCTTTTCCCAGCAAGCTTTTGCTTTTTTTGTAGCTGCTTGTGTGTCAAGCCAATAATCCCCTTCAGAAATGTCCATCAATACATCTGTCCCCCACCATCAGTCAGTCTGCCTCCATCCCTCTTCCATTTTATTTTGGCAGCGATCACAGAATCAGCTTATTGTTGGAGAGCATGACTGACACTGGAGGCAAGAAAAGGAGCCGTCATCTCCGACCCCATCACTGCTTTTCTGGGTGAAACCCAGCCGCAAAGAGCGTGAGGCGAGCACGGCCAATTCAACAGAGACACGCTTTACCAAGAAACTGGTGGGATCCTTAATAACACAGAAAGCAAAACAAGCAAGGGCACGAGGTGGAAGGCAGTGATTGACAGGGAAAAGGAGATAACAAATACTGGAGATGATCTTGCAAAAATAAACAAACATTTCCATTCCCTTTATGGAAATATTTAGGGAAATTACATTTTTAAAAGTGCAGTCTGTAGGATTCAGTGGCATCTAGCAGTGAGGTTACAGAACTGAAACTTCTGTGTGCCAAGCATGTAGGAAACTATGGTAGTAGCTACTGTAGAAACAACATAGTGAACTCCTTGGAAGAGGATCCACTCTGTATGTAGATATAAACAGCTCATTCTGAGGTAATGAAAACACAATGATTCTTATATTTAGGTGATTACACGCTAATGAAAACACAGTTAGGAATTTTATACACCTTTTCTGCCAATAGATGCCCCTGAATCCTACACTGGACCTACTAAACTTAACTAACAGTGTCGCAATAAATGGCGATATATTGAATCAAAACCCCTGTATCCTGATACGTATCATATCACTAAATTCTTGCCATTACACAGCCCTATCCTCTACTGTAACCTCAAGTCTCAAACATGTCCCATCACAGCCCAAAGGTCTTTCATACCAAACACAGTTCCAGGTGGTTTCACTAATTTGATCCCCATCTCAGGCTTAAGGTATGAGAATTGGTAAGCTGCTGAAAGTCGCTCCTCTGGAATGAAACCTGCATGAGTCAGATTTGAGAGAGAGAGAAAAAAAAAAACGGAGCATATCCAGAATGCTAAACAATGCCTCGCCTTGTCATTGGCCTCCCTGAATTTTCCCAGGTTTCCTTTACTCTACCTCCTCTGCTGGCTGCCTGTGGCTGTTAGTATCTGATTCAGTGTCCTGGTGCTGCTGCGTACGGCTGCCAAAAGAGTGAACTCCAGTCCTTGTTTCAGCCACACACACTCAGTCTCTGCACTGTGTAACCCCCATGCCTTCAGCTCGAACATTCTCTTATGAATTACATCCTAATTTTGACACACCCTGCAACATGTCTTTGGCTCAGAATTAATTAATTTATGTTGCAATGCTCACCCTAGGCCTGTGACCTACCAGGCACAGGCCTAGGGGTCCAAAGTGTAAGGTAAGGTAAGGTAAGGTAAACTTTGGGGCAATTTAAGATACAGACAGACGTCATGAGTACAACATAACACACAGTATCCAGTATCTCACACACTGTCAGGGGTAAATCATGAGCATTAAGGGTCACTGTTGGTTAACATAAGCAACAGACGGTACAAAGGATGATCTGTAACACTTAGTGCTACATTTAGCGAGGCAAAACCTCTGCCCTGATGACAGCATCTGAAACTCAACATGGAGGGGGTGTTGAGAGTCTGAGACACTGAAACCAAGCTAAAGACGTGACCGTCTCTTCATACAGATGCTGGAGGTTATTAAAAGCAACACCAGTGATCTTACAGCACAACTTAACCACTTTGTCCAACTTGTTCTTGTTTTTAAGGCTAAGAATACCAAACCAAAAGACAATGTTAAAAGAAAGAATGGACTCTATAAAAGCAGAGTAGAACATTTTCTTGATAGTCCTATCTAAGAGGGCACCCCTGGACGTGTAAAGTATTACTCAAATTAACACGTAGTGGGCAGGAAGAGACTCCAAATGACCACGAGGAGATGCAAAACCACAAAAAGATGCATTGCAACTACAAAGAGATGCAAAACAATGACATATAAACAACAATAAAGTGTTGTGTGTCTCTCTCTTCTGTAGGAAAGGTGCATTTCTGTGCCCAGGTACCCACTGTCTGATAATCTGCCCCTGTGTGTGGGCAATCCACTACAATTAAGTCTCAACAATCAACAGTGTTAGAGACACAAAGTGAACAATGTAGCTCCCCTGGTGGACGATCAGTGTAATGGCATTAATGTTGAAACACAACATTGAGATGCATCACTCCCTTACGCTCTGTCAAAATTGATGTACTGTATACTGAGATGTTGCATGTGATCAGGGCTGCAACTTTTCACTATCAAATAGTCTTAGTTTCTCAGTCAGCTACTGATTTAATGTAGAAAATGTCAGGAAAAAATGAAGCATGTCCATCACAAGTCAGCAGATGCAAAGATATTCAAGTTACGATCATATAAAACAGGGAAAAATGCACACCTTCATATTTAAGAAGCTGGAACCATCGAGAATATTTGGCATGTTTTGCTTAAAAGTGACCAAACATGCAGATTCATTTATTGCAGTCACCTTATCAATTCGTCAAGCTATTCTTTCAGCTCCATGTGTAATGGATACATGAAGGAACTATTTGCAACACTGGTTATTTTCTCTGACAGCGTGTGGGAGACGAGGCTGTCTGGTCAGCTGCAGAATGCTGCAGCAAAAAATTCAAATTGTGGTGATCCCATTCCACTTAGACTAGTTGCTCATTGTTTGCAGTCCACCAAGCAACTTCACCCAGACCAGTGACGGTGAGGGTGGACTCATAGTGTACCGATGGTCCACACTGTCAAGTGCTGAGCCAAGGATGACTAACCTCCCCCTCTAAGTGTGCTTGTTGTCTTTAGATGATCCGACAGCAAGGTGATGGTCCAGATCACTCTACCGGCTACTCTCAAACTCTTTGCTTGTGTCCATCAGGAAGTATTAAATGGCCTTGCTCATCCCTCATGGACAAATAACCACAGGAATTCTAGGAATGCCGTGAGAACAATGTTGCTGCTATTGGAATTCATCAGTGGCCACAGTGTAAACTATTTTATAGAGCCCACTTGGATGGCGAGGCGGATGGGGATAAACCACACATCTTCATATTCTTGGTGACACTGGGTGCATTCAACTCTGCGTCTGAGGACTTGCTGCCCAACGTCAGCTCATAAGTTTGACGAGACGGGCTGTCTTTTTAGGAAGGCTACCTGTAGTCCACCTCTAGAGTAAGAACTTTAATCACCAGTACTAGTGGCAGGGGACTGATACCAATGTGTCTTTACAGCACAGTCCAACTGCAACTATAGTAAACTCATCAGAAGATGTAGATGCCTTTCTGTGTTCATGCCGGTATCTATAGGTGTATATGTATGGGGACACACCCCCCTCAATATTTTGTACTGGTCCCCACCCCACCCTTAGAGAAATACTTTTGTTAAGGACTTTTGTTTTGACATTTGCACCACAAATTTAGCAGAAAATTAATGCACAAATTGGTGTATGAATTCACCACAATGCAGGAAATTAAGTGTTTAACCACCCACCCAAACATATGTGCCCCCCCAATGTTGAAACCAAACCTACACCCTTGGTTGTATCCCAAACTTGGAAACAAATCATCATTGTCATTGCTTTCCTAACCGCTCTGGCAACATGGGAATTACTTTAATGCATCTAAAATGTATAAATGTCACATTCTGGTGTCATTTTTTAAACATATGTGATCAAATACTGTTGTAAATGAGCTGTTAAGTAGTCAGTTTCATAAAGATGCATTGTCAGCGATGACATGGAGACACTCGCAGACACAAAGTTTTAAACAAGAACCCTCTTCTTACCTTTGTGCTTCTCCATTCCCTCGCTGTTTCACCTTCTTACCCCTCGCTTTGCTTCTCTCATAAACTCAAAACAATCCCAAAACTTTTTTTGCTGACAAGTTTTCTGAGTGATGGGACGGCGAAAGTCTGCGGAATGCAGCCCGACGCTCCCCGTTTTCAACAATGCGCACTGACTGACTGAGTGACTGGCTGCCTGTGCTCAGACCGACTCACTGATTTGACGGAACAACAGCGCTCTCCTCGTCCTCCTAATCTGGTTTTGCCGCACCTCCTCTCTCGCATGCAGCATCCACACTGCTGCTCCCTGCAAAGTAAAAGGGACCTCCATTTGTCATTCAGAGGCTCCCATGGGTCCCATAACAAAGTGAGGAAGAGTTTCACTTGTCATCACCGAAGAAGAAGTTTTCAAACTGAGAGGATCCTCTTTACAGTTTCAGTTTGGGCTGTTTCCTGCTCTAAATCCATACAGTAAATCTTGGTTTCAAAATAAACACATACGATCACTGACTCATAAGACTAAGGAAACGTGCGATGCTCCGGCGCGTGGGTGACTTTTGCATAAAAGAAATGTGTTCATGCGCAAGTTAGTGGCCAAAATCTGTCAGATCAGACAGAAACAGAGGAAGTGGTGTCTGGGACAAAAATCTGACATGGTGCAGATTTCATAATAAAAATATACTTTTACGCACCAGAAAAGGTACAGTACATTTACGCATCAGAAAAAGGGAACTTCCCTGACCAAACAACCGCCCACCTCCGTGGGAGCACCATGACCGGGTGGAGGTATGACAGGAATGTCACGCAGAGCAACGCAACATGCTCCAGGAGATGATTAAAACGCATGACGCGCGCATGTGTGTTTTGTATAAAGTCTCCACTTTTGGCTGAAGCAGCACTTGGTCACGGTTAATTATACTGCACCAGTCGCGCCCGAAATGAGCTGACTGCAGCTACAATATAAGGCAGGTGGTAGTCCTGTGATGTCATCTGATGTTGGTTAATGATACACTCTCTAGGGTGGGGTGGGGGCCTTGTAATGGGAATTTCTCTCCCAGAAAGGCAGGGTCCTCTTTATGTGACTGCTGAAGTTACTCACAGGTGACATTACAGTATGTCAGCTGGCTTCCAAGTGACCCTCTGTGGTCCATGTTAAGACAACATGTGTTTGATGACTACACCATGTCTGGGTGTAAGTGGTTTGTACATTAAAGAGACAGTTCACCGCCATATTAAAAATACATATTTGTTTTCTCTTACATAGTGCTATGTTTCAGTCTAGATTTTTTTGGTGGTGGTTGGCAAGTTTGGATTTATAAAAGCTCCAGGAAAAGGAACCTCCATTTCAAACAAGAGAGACAGAAGAATGAAGTAAAGATACTATTTAATACAGAATATGAGTGTACAAATGAGCAGATGATTTGTGCTGATTGAGATTTAACATAAGTCTTTGGTGCTTGGACACCAGAGGAAGATATTTTATCATGGAGGGACATCTGAGCAGCAGCAGGATAAATTCCCCCATGGAGTCCAGACACTGATGGCTGATGACTCAGAGGCTGATGGCTGATGAGGCAGATGAATCTGCGAAGACTAGGAGGTGAATGGGAGGTGGATGGCGCACACCACTGCAGCAAGAAAGACCTACTGCAGAGAAAGAACCATATTTAAAATGAGGAGCAGTCAGATAGGCTGACAGAGAAGGTGTGTCGCTGTGTCATTGGTTGATTATGAATCAGCCGATGATTCAATTGACCTACCCAGACAATGACACCTACAGATAGTGAGTGAGCATACATGCGAGGAGTTAATGGCAGGGTGAGAAAGAAAACTTACAGCCTGAGCATGAAAAGTACTGTCTTCCTGACTGAACTTTTGCTAGAGCTTCTTTAGTGCCCCACAAATGGTGTCGTCGTGTTACGTAAAGTTATGTATGTTAGGTTTTGAAAAAAGGAATATGTTGATGACATACTTTAAAATAACTCAAAGTTCACTTGGTTTCACACAGAATATAAACATCGGTCTCCTGGGGGGAAGTCCTGTCTTGTTTGACCCATTCACCACCCCAACCTACCTACTAACATGGACTTTAGCTCTTTATACTACTTCCTTCCTCACTCCTGTCAGCACATAGGTCACGTGATCACTGCCTTCCTGATTACGTGGGTTATATACGAATTCTGGTGCACAACTTTTCATAAGTACGAACAGTTCTTGAGGACAGCCTGCTCTTTTCAGTAGATGCACATCAGTTAGCTCAGTGGTGCTGGGTGAGCTAGCAATAGATGCATGCTTCTTTCTGCGCTATGATATAGTTGGTGGGTGTAGTTCAGTAGAAAGAAAATAGTTCTTACATGAAACTGCTGACAACAATGTATATGGATTATCTTGAGTAATGGGGTCATGATTTCTGGAAAGAGACATTGCTGACATTGAGTTTTTCAAATGTATTTTTTGCCACTTTGAGCACCACAAGCTGAGTGCCATCTAGTTCCATTATATTCAAGTGAAGGCAGCTATGGCCGCTATCTTCAACACTCGGCAACTCACCCCAAAACAGCCTAGACTGATAAAAAGCACTATGGGTAAGAGGGAAAATATGTATTTTTGATTTTGGGGGTGAACTGTCTGTTTAAAGTAACAGTTTTTAGTCATAAAATGGGTTCAGCTTTTCAACATCTTCACCCATCCACTTGTACTTTTACATTCAGGGTCAAAGGGTGCTGCAGCTCACTTAAGAGGTCAGCAGTCTTGAGGGTCAGACAAGGTCAAAAGCTGAACTCAACACAGACACAGCAGAGGCTTAGAGCAGAACCAAGGACTTCTCTGCTGTACAGTATTGTGACAGTGCTTGCCAGTGAATATTTGCAAGACATCTAATAAATGGAGGTTCTGTTCCTTGGAGCTTTAATAAGTCTAAATGCAAAAACTGCCTCTCTAATTTCACAAGTTTCATGATGACTTATCTTCATTCAGGGGATGTATCATTGCCCCTCTATCTGTGCTAAGATTCAAAGTTCTCTGAAAAGATGCCATTTAAGAAAGAACAGCTTACCGCTAGTATTGAGTATCTGTGCTGTCTTTCAGTAATGCATACACATGCAGGTAATCCTTTACCTATGAGCTTCTTGTAATTTCTCACAACTAGTTTCTCCAAAGAGTGTCAGGTTTCTCATAAGATCCAAACAACAAGCAACAATCCAACAAGCAACAATATCTGCTTGACATTTTCTCACGTTATGGTTCAAACTCACTGTGATTTGTGCGTTGGCATGATTTTTCTCTACAGCTGAAACTCAGTCCCTGAGCAAAGTGTTGATAATGGGAAGTTTTATTAGTTTAAATCTATTAGTGTAAGACCAGGTTTATATCCATCTGTGCAGGCTTTATTTTCCAATAATAACATTAGAAACGGGCGACTCTAAAACCTGTCAAAACATTGTAATGTAATATAACACTGTATATACTTGATATATATAATGGGCCATACCATTTAGCTTTTATTACCTTTGTGCTTTAAGTGTGGGTCTAATAATAGTAATGATACTAAAAGCTTGAAACAACAAGACGGACAGTTACTGTAATTCAGAACCAGACACTAAAGATATCAGAGGACTTAAGTCTTATGCAACCCTGTGGCTCTTTATATTCACCAGTTTACAAAAGGAAAGACATTCTTAAAGGTCCAGAGTGTGGGATTTAGGGGTTATAAAACATAATATGATCTTAAGTGTATAACCACCTGAAAAATTACTGGGAGGCCACACAGAGATCAAAGCTTCTTTTGCAAGTGAGACTTAGCGAAGACAAGCACCATCAAACACATGATAGCAACATCAAATCACAACAGCAACAATATTTAGCAATATTTAGTCTAGAGTTTGTTAGTAAATTGGAGCAGCTGCAGTTAGCAGCGGCCACTTCCTTAACTTAAAGCTAAAAATCATTTAAAGAGATGATGAGCTGTTTTTACCTGCAGGGGGTGTGGGTCCTCGTCCATGCTTCTACAGTAGCCCAGAACGTACAAACCAAACTCTGGCTCTGGATAAGGCCATTCAAGTTTTTGCATCGGCCACCATAGTTAGCAGCCGCTCCATGACGAGCCGAACAGCATTGGGAAAACACAGATTTTAAGCATGAAACTGCTTTATTTAGTGTTTTCAGTGGTTGAATCATCAGGTCTGTTTGTTATAGAGAGGGAAAGACCTCTGAGGATAATTCGGCCTCTGGTAAAAAACTCCTGAACATCTGGGTTTTAAGTTATCAGAGAAAAAAGGTGAGCATGCATTAGCTGACACTGGGCCAGCTGCCCCTCTGTGATGTGCCAAACAGCATCGGAGAAACACTGATTTGTAATGTAAGACTCTTTTATTCAGTGTTTTTAACTGTTTTAATCAACGGGTTTGGTTGTTTTGGAGAAGAAGAGACCTCTGCAGATAATTCGGCTCTTGGTAAAAACCTCCTAAATGTCTGGATTTTAACTTATCAGAGAAAAAAGCTGAGTACATATTAAGCTATCAGAGGAAAAGGTGAGCATGCATTAGCAAGTGCCTGGCCAGCTGCCCCTCTGCGATGTGCAGAACAGCATAGGAGAAACACTAATAAGTAATTTAAGAATCCTTTATTCAGCGTTTATATCAGTTTTAATCACCTAGGTCATTTGTTTTGGAGAGGAGGATACCTCTGTGGATAGT
Source organism: Epinephelus lanceolatus (assembly GCF_041903045.1). Taxonomy (NCBI): domain Eukaryota; kingdom Metazoa; phylum Chordata; class Actinopteri; order Perciformes; family Serranidae; genus Epinephelus; species Epinephelus lanceolatus. The sequence continues at coordinate 21,718,652 of NC_135754.1, read as the reverse complement.
TTGACTCCTGGTAAAAACCTCCTGAACAATGATTGCTGAGGAAATCCTAACCAGAAGTTCACACTTGGCACAAGGAATAAGTTTCAGCTGGTTCCAATCTGCAGTCCTCACCACTAGATGCCACTAAATCCTGCACACTGTCCTTTAAAGTCAGTTTTATTTGAGTTGGTAGCCAGTGAAGCCTATAATGTGAGCTTGCTCGAGGTTCTTTGTGAAGGTCTTAATGGGGCATTTTGAATGATCGGTAAAGTCCTTATACTTCTATTATGGTTTTGGTGGACAGACATAGCATGGAGCTTCAGCTTACAGAGTCTAAATCAATGCACTTGCCAGTTAGGATTAATTGACAGTCTAAATACCATAGGATAAGCTGGTTAGAGCAATAATAGACCAGCATTCTGCCGGGATTTTGTTGAATGTACTCAGTTTAAGTGTTTTCAGCTGAATGTAAAACTCCACAGGGTCTGTTTCCAGGATGGTAAGCTGCCTCAGAATGTTGGCAGAGCTAGTTTTCATTCTGAAGAAACGTCTGGCTTTTCATTTATTGTAAGAAAGGCTGAGATTTATTCAATGCAGTGGGAATTTGAGGTGGTTTTTTTTTGTCTATCTGCGTGTCAATGCCAAGGCCAAGAATGAACTTCCTGGCTCAATATTTTGCTTTTGTTGTTATGCACAAGCACAAAAGAAAATTTGCACTTGAGCAAATCTTTTCACCGTCTTCTAGGGCAACTACAATGTACGGTAATTATTGTTAGCCTGGAAGCTGTGTCTATTAGTCTGCATCTCTGTTCAGACTTCACGGGTCAGCTGAAAGTCAACGGGTGATGTCACAGTTTTTCTACACTTTAATCGTATAGCCTTGAGTGACTGGTGAAAGTGTGAATGTGAGTCAGGCATGATGGCTCAGCATGAATTAAATACAAGGGTGGTCTTTCTTTGTCTGTGTGTCCACAGCATAAGAACTGTCTTTTTAATCCAAGAGGGGAATTCCTCCAGTGCAGCAGAGCTTCGGAAGCCCCTGGCTGTGCGGGTGGTTTCAGGTCTTGAACATTCAGATTCGGATCATTTTAGGTCATCGTGCTTGTCCGTGTGAGTGAGGTATTTGTGTGTAGGTGGGGGAGGGTGCTAAAAGTCTCTGAGTGAGTCGGACACACTTGAACTTTACAACATTACATTTTTTTGAGTCAAAGGTGCAACTTCAGAGAGGGCTTCTCTCCTCCTTTCTGCTGCTGATTGGAGCACAAAGCGCATTCCTCAGCTGTGAATCAGAGGACAAAGGTCACTGACTCAACTCCAAATTAGCACTGGACCCTCTTTGATTCAGGGGCCTTTCCCATGTTTGCACACATATACACAGACACATAATGCAGCACCGATCCCCTCAAAAGCGACCCCCCATTTATTTAGGAATTCTCATCTAATCTATTCTAAACCATGCACCCCCCCCTCTTACTGTTACGTCTGGGAATTTCCAAAGAAAGTTGAATCCACTGATTCTGCTGCACCTCCCTGTTGTTTTAAGAACATTTCGACCAAGAATGCAGAGGGCACTGGCTTCAGACACACTACACCGTGTAAAGATGGTGCTCGCTTCCCCGCGCCACAGAGGTGTGTGCGTGCACCTGACTAAACGCCAAGAGGCTCTCCCGTGGCTTAAGTGGAAGAGTGTTAAGTCATAGCGCGATAATATTGTTTTTAGTTCATGCGTGCTCAGGTTCACAGCAACCTCTGTGGAAAATAAACAGTGGTTCGTCAGATTTCAAAGTGAGTGGATGACTCATGTGAAGGCTCAGAAAATATGGAGGTGATACTTTTGGTGGCATCTTAAGTCTTTCCAGGTAGGTTTTGTCTGGACGACACTGCGAGTGGTTATAGAAGACTGGTCTTCTAACAATCATATCTTAAATAAGACTGGGAAGAGTTCAGGTATTCAGATTATTTCCCAAATAAACCATGCCCAAAACACACTAATTACTTTAATTCTATGTCACTAATTGCTGCCACACCAGAGAAAAACAAAAAACAAACAAAAAAGGATCAGTATCACATAATAATGTAAAAGTTTATTGTTATGACAAGACATTTTCCTGTTTTGACAAGACATTTTCATGGGCATCATGGTGTGGCAGTGGTTCCTGGTTCGAACCCAGGGTGGAGGAGCCCTTCTGTGCGAGTTTACATGTTCTCCCTGTGTCAGCGTGGGTTTTCTCTGGGTACTCCAGCCTCCTCCCACAGTCCAAAGACATACAGGTTAATTGGTGACTCTAAACTGGCCGTAGGAGTGAATGAGAGCATGTTGTGTGTTAGTCCTGTGATAGTCTGGCGACCTGTCCTGGATGTACCCTGCCTCCCACCCAATGTCAGCTTGGACAGGCTCCAGCCCCCCGTGACCCCCAGCAGGATAAGCAGTTAGGGAAAAATGAATGAATGAATGAATGAGACATTTTCATGTTATTATGATATATAAACATATCACATTATAACAAAAAAAATGTATATTGTTATGACAATTTACTTTTCACCTTGTTATGACATAAAAGGTTTTGAGTTATAACATGAAACATTTTATAACAATAGATTGTTTTAACATGTTTTAAAAGAACATATAATGTAAGTATATTACAGTTAAAGTTTCTTGTTATAACATGATAAGATTTATATGTCATAATAATGTAAAGATATCTCAAAATGCACATCTTGTTATAAGGATAAACTTTTCACATTAGAACGTGATTCTGATTTGTTTTTTGTTTTTGTTTGTTTTGGGTTTTTTTGCGTGGGTTTTCTCCAGGTACTCCAGCTTCCTCCCACAGTCCAAAGACATGCAGGTTAAATCGTGACTGACTCTAAATTGGCCGTAGGTGTGAATGTGAGCATAAGTCATTGTTTTTGTCTATGTGTCAGCCCTCTCGCCCACTGTCAGCTGGGACAGGCTTCAGCCCCCCAGTGTCCTCTTACAGGATAAGCGGTTATGGGAAACGAATGAATGAATGAATGTTTGTCTGTTTTTTTCCTGGCATGGCAGCAATAAGCTTTTGTACTAACTGTTTTGTCTTTAACATTAATAGTCTTTATCAAACAGGATGTTCATTCATTCATTTTCTGTAACCGCTTATCCTGTTAAGGCTTGCAGGGAGGGCTGGAGCCTATCCCAGCTGACATTGGGTGAGAGGTGGGATACACTCTGGACAGGTCACCAGACTATCACAGGGCTGACACATAGAGACAGACAACCATTCACACTCACATTCACACCTACGGGCAATTTAGAGTCACCAAGGATGTCTTTGTACTGTGGGAGGAAGCCGGAGTGCAAACTCCGCAGACAAGGGTCCCCCCACCTCTGGGTTTGAACCTAGAACCCTGTTGCTGTGAGGCAACAATGCTAACCACTACACCACTGTGCTGCCTTAAACAGGGTGTATGCTGTACAATTCCAGTGAGTCATTATCTACAATCAAAGGTCATTGTCTCTCTTACATGTAAAATCATAGCAGAGGTCTTCAGATGACTCTTGGAGCTGATTATATCCAGATGAAGACCTCCAGCTGTGAAACTGAAAAAGTCTGTATATCTCAGAAGAATCACTGTGGGTGACATGAGAACATGTGTTGTTCCATTATTTGTTGGTACTATATCTGCAATCCAACATCAGGATTTATTTCTGGATTGAATTTGCAAAATGAGCTGCTCTGATTTACATTAATGGAGTAATACAAGTAAATTACATTTTAGGGTGAACTGTTCCTTTGATTCAACAAATCTTATTAAAGTTTGAATCTCTCCTCCCCTCCTCTTTTTCTTACACTTCATCCCATCTTATCAGTGTTGGTTCATAACATAACTGTGCTGCCATTTTGACACTGTTGATACTGACTTTATTTCAATAGACCAAATAATGCCGTGATTCTCAACCTTATTCATGTCAACGATCCCCAAATTCTTACACATTGATGGACGTACCCCAAGTTGATAGGATTTGTTTTAGGGACCTCCATCTCCATCTCTTTAGGTTGTTAGATATGAGTGAGACCAGCACTCGGCAGTTTTAAACCACAGTTGAGGAGATAAATGTGGAGGAAGTGAAACTTTTGATTGGAACAGTCACTCATATGACCCTTGCTCACACCGGGCTCACTTCTATAGCAAATAAAATAGTGAAAAATAAACTACATCTCATTTTCACAAGACAAGATTTGGTGTCTGAGTGGAATATTAACGTGGCATAACTTTTGCTTAGATAAGATACAACAATGGATACAGTCATAGGCCTCTTGCTGAGAGCACATTTTGACACTTCACAGAAAAAGCACAGGGGCAAATAATAAAATGAATGAAGAATAAATTCCATTTAGCTGCCTCAGCTTCAAGGTCCTGGTATTGTGCATGCTCGCTCACTGTCACACTGTCATGGCTAACTGGGACACTTGAATAGAAAGGAGCCATCACTAATGTTATTTGTAACATCTGTGCTATGACTATGAAATCTCAGTGGTCAGAGCAGAAACTTGTGTTCAGTTGCTCCAGTCCCTAAACCAAAAGTCTGTAGAGTTTGTGTGTCAGTGTTAAGAGTCGGCACCCCGCTGGGTTGCATTTGAAGATCAATGCCTGTATGTCGCTGTGCAGCATTGCCACCTGCAGGTGTACGTGTAGAAGTGTGGACAGCTTCAGATATATGACTCCTTTAATCAGCCAGAAATCATCAATAAAGAATAATAATGTGGGATTCTTGCATACATGAAAGTTAAAAATGACTTTTCTGTTATATTCAGCAAAAATATTATCTAGTATATGAAAAAGCAGAAGAAGAGTAATGCATTTTTTTCATCCATCCATCTGCCATTGAATCATCATCTGTATGATAGACACAAACAAAAGCACATTTCAGATTTCTCTTTACTCTGCCGCTTCATACAACTCCAAACCCCTGAACTGTCAGACTCCTCAGTGTGGCAGCTGGCACCCTGACAAGCCCCATCTCAAACAAAGATAAGTGCTCTCTCAGCGAGACGTACCGTATCTGATATTAGAGTACAGTCACAATGGTGCCTCCTCAGACACATGAATTATAAGAGACTTTATTAAAAAGTGCCTGTCCCTCCTTGACCTTGTCACTGAATTCTCCCCCAACCATTAGTGTCAGTTATTGAAAATTACCCCGAGATGTGCCGGGACCTCATGTCGGATGGGAACATAATTTTCACAAACAAACTGACACGTAAAATCACATGCATTTCAAATGCAGATGCAGAAGTTCGGCCTCTTTGCTTTGGTTAATTCCAGTGGGGAGACTGTAGCTGTGGAAATTACTGACTGTTTTGTGACATTATAATTATTACTATTTGTTGACAGCTCTTATCATCCTCACTGTCACTTCTCTGGTCACAGTGTTCAATTATGTGCCATTAGGAGCCAAGAGTACAATCTGTATGAAAGATACTTTTTATTTTAACACTCACACATTACAGAAATACATCAGCTTTGCAGCAGACAGAGATCCAATATTTACATATGGATACTGGCTATTTGCAATTCATGTTTAATATGTTGAACATTTGCATATACCACCCACAACTACTCCTTATAATGTGTTAAACCCTGAATGTGTATGTATTTGCCATATACAGTTGACCAGCATTAGAAAGATATGTAATCTGCAGGGATATATATTATTTGCTTTTGAAAAAGGTGGACAATAAAATATTTTTGCATGCATGATTTAAAGGTCCAGTGTGGAGGATTTAGAGGCATCTAAGGTTGCAGAACTGAAACTTCTCCAGTGTGCCAAGCATGTAGGAGAACTACGGTCACTAATGCAAAAAAGCAGAAATGGGAATAGCCTATCTAGAGCCAGTGTTAGATTTGTCCGTTCTGGGCTACTGTAGATCAACATGGCAGACTCCACGGAAGAGGACCTGCCATGGATGTAAATAGAAAATTGAATGCAGGTTTGGAGGCAGGACTCTGTTCATTCCCTTAAAAGTTGCTTAGTGACAGATAAATCCAAAAACGTTCAACTGCCATTTATGAAATTAACCAGATGATCAGTTCTGCTTCCGCACTTTGTGGCGCACCACAGAATTTCATCTGCCACGCCAGCTACTTCCAATTTAGCACTCCGCTAACATAAAAAGGGATAAAATAATAATAAACTTTATTAATATAGCACCTATAAATGAACAAAAAAATCATAAAATGTCACCAAAGTAAAAGGTAAAATAGAAAAAGGCCAAAACTAAAATCAAGATTATAAACAAGAATTAAAATGAATAAGAAAGCAGTAAACATTATATTATAATTATAATTATAATTATACCCTCCTAAATGATTTCATCTTGCAGCTCTTCTAGACTATCCAAATGTTACTGGACCAAATGGATCAAATCCCAACAGTGAAATGAATCAATTTGCGGGGGTTGTTACACTCAAAAAACATGTATCCACTGATTTACCGACATCTCTTTCACAATCTAAGTCTATGGGAAAAAGTCTTTTTGGGCCCAACTGCATCACATGACAGACTTGGAAGTTTTTATTACACTGTTCTCCATATATCAACTAATATAACATGTGCATAAAATATGCATGTTGTAGTGACTACCATTTCTGCCAATGTATGCTCCTAAATCCTACACAGCAGACCTACTGTGCAATCAACAATAGACGCTACAACATTTGAGTTTTGTACCAGATTTGTTTATTTACACAGGTTAAAATCAAGCAAATGGTATAATCTGAAATTAACAGTGGAAAAATATGTGCAAGGAGGAAGAAGCTGGGAAGGTCTTTTTTAATTACTTGTACCCAAGTAAGTGTAAACAAGTTAATACTGTTAAATATGTTGTGAGATTTTAAAACACATACAAACACAAAACCATTAATTAACCTAGAGCTTAAGGTTTTCCAAAATATTCTCTGTATGAGAATAAGGACGATGTGGTTTTAACCAAACAAGAAAAACTTGTTCATACGTACCCCTGCATGCAGTGTTGGGAATGTCACTTTTAAAACTGAATAGGTTACAGATTACTAGTTACCCTGTTTAAAATCTAATAAGTAGCCTTTTTGTTAAAGAGTAAGATCCTTTTTGTTTAGCCAGAAACAGACCCAAAATCTCTATTGCCAAGATTCCATTTTAATAAAGTTATTTTATTGTTTATAGAGCAGCATATTTTCACATCTAACTGGGTAGATTGAGGGTTTATTTCAACCAAACCAGGGCTGGTGATCACTGGAACAATGAAAAGACAAACCAAGATGGTTTTGTGAGCTTTAATTTGTTTCTGTTGACTTTGAATGTGTTTTACGACCATAAAATTACTGTTTATTTTAAATTGAGTCAAATGGAGAAAAATGGAGTTTAAATGGTTGTTTCTGGTTAAACAAAAATAATCTAACTGTTTAAGAAAAAAGGTCAATCTCTGTTTGGATCCTTTCCATAATGTTATCATCAGCGTTGGGAGAGTTACTTTTGAAATGTAAATGGGTACAGATGACTTGTTATCCTGTCAAAAATGTAATAAGTAACGTAACTTTTTTAAGTAGCTTACTTCATCAAAGTAATGTAACCTATTGCATTTGATTACTTTTTGATTATTTCTCTATAGGCTATGCTAAAAGAAGGCATTCATGCATGGTGAAAAGATGCAAATAATGAATGTTATATTCTACGTATAAACTTTTTACAGAGCAGAATATATTTAGATGTAACCCCTTTGTTATAACTGACATTTTGATCAGTAACTGTTAATTACAGTAACTGTAACTGATTACAGTAGAGACAGAGCACAACACGTCACACTCTGAAAGCCACGCCCACCGCGGAGATAAACTCACAGTGCTACAACATGCAACGAAGGGCTGAGATGCTAACTAAATGGCTGTAGCTTGCTAAAAACATTAGACACCAGCGTATCAAGTGATTATTTTAGCACCTTGTGTTTACCAGAGGGGAAAAGTTACAGTGATAAACTTAATACTGGAAGTCTATCTCAGATCTTCTCCTTACCTTGCCTATCTTGGAGAAATAATCCCACTGAAATGCCAGGAGTGACATACTTTAATATTTACATCATTCAAGTTAGCCAAGATCAAAACCAGGCCTCACACAGCTTAGTTAGCTTCAACCTCTACAGTTTGTCTGGTCAAATTTGCAAAAAGTTGCTGCACGTAGGCAAACTGAGTGTCAGGATCTCACAGTTTCCCTATATATCCCTACTGGTGCCTTGCTTAAAAGCTCAGTTTTTCGGTTTGGCAGCTTGTAAAAACTTAGTTATAGATTATGTTAGTGGTGCATCCCACCACAAAGCAGCTTTAAGGTATTGTTGTGTTATTTGCAAGCAGACCTACATGACAAGAAGTTGCCCTCCCGTAATACAAATTCAAGTGATGCGTTGTTTTCATCTCCGGTGGGGGCAGGACTTAAATGCGCTCTGTCTATATCCTCCTGAGACCCTGTGTCCTCATGTGAGGACATCAAATTTTGGGTTTACTTGACCTTATACTTCATTCTACTTAACATAGATGTGTTGTCCTCATTCGTGCACACTTTTTTATGCCATCTAGTGGTAGTAAGAGCACAATACACTAATCCATGAAAAAAACAAGATGGCAGCCATCTCTGCCAAGTCAGTCTGCAGCTGTTCCCAACACAAAAGTGCACAAGGATTAACACCTAATCACATTTTATGGTTGAAACTTGTAAATTTATGATTAATGATGTTTGTAGTTTCGTATGGCAACAAATTTGACCAATTTTACCAACAGTAACAAGCTAAGACACTGTTGATTAGGAAGTACTTGTGTAAGAGCATTGGGACTTTATTATCGTCTCGTTTGAGGACATTGGGACTTTATTGTTGTCTCTTTGAGGACACTGGGACTTTATTGTTGTCTTGTTTGAGGACATTGGGACTTAATTATCATTGACAATGTTTTGTTTCTCATACTTACCGGGTCCTACAGATCCCAAATAGCTATAGTGGGGCAGATAACCAAAACAATTGTGCACTTTGTGATATAGGCTAAGCATTAAGTTTGGTACACTTATAGCCAAAGACATTTTGAAAATAAGAAGATATGGAGCCTTCTTGAATTGTCAATATGGCGGCCATGGCGGGAACTGCCCATTGGTCCGACATCCCATTGTTCCCACCATATGAAACCTATTGTTCCGAAGTCCGTTCCGAAATCATCGTGATGCCCTGTGGTTAAGGTCTGGTTAGGTTTAGGCACAAATACCACTTGGTTAGGGTTAGGAAAAGATCATGGTGTGGGTTAAAATGAAAAAGAAAGTGACAAACACATAAGCCGTGAGCCTGCTTCGCCTCAAGCCTTTCCCAGCTGACCCAGAGCCGGTTGCAGCACACCATCAAGGTAGAAATATGCCCGCTGGGAGCTGTTCAGCACCGCAGACCGTCAGACTAATGGGCCGTCGGACCAATGACATGGACCTGGCCATGGCAGCCATTTTTCAAAATGGCCACCAGCAACAAACGTTTTCTTATGTGTGATGGATATAGTGTATGCAAAAGGAAATTCACAATGGTATAGTAAATATATTTAACTAATTGTGTCCTCAATATCCATCCCTCAAAAGAAAACTGTTGTTGCTGGTGGCCATTTTGAAAAATGGGTGCCATATTGAAAATTCAAGATGGCTCCATATCCAAATATTTTAAGTGTACGAAATTTCATGCTTTTATCACAAACTGCACAATTCTTCCCTATTTTTGAGCTAAGCTACTCCACTACTCGGAGAAATTAAGGTCTCGTGAGGATATAGCTTTTATTTTGTATTTTAAATACGCCTAACTTTCCAATGCTGCCTGTATGTTATTTAAAAAATAGCTTCTACCTGTGAGATATTTTATATTTTAAAGTCAGGGGACAAGGACAGCCAGGACAATATGTGTGTCTCTGTGGTCTTATGCAAACATGTTTGGTAATCTTTGACCTTAATAAACTTCAGCCTTTAAATGCCGCATAGAATCGTTCGCTCGGTTTTTGACACTGTACCTTTAAATAGAGCCTGCCCCCAGTGCGCATGCGCAGCCTGTGTTTAGTTTTCTCCAACCTGAGGACCTGTCTAGTGTCGCTGCGCTAGGAAATCCGTCGCTGCCAGTTCTTGTCATGTTTTGAGAGCAACAGCGGAGCTTTTTTCCCCTCACTGGAATACAAGGAGACACCACCACACACTTCTGTCAACGAAGTCCACGTCTGAAGATGCTTAAACCGCTGTGGGAATAGACCAGTCGGACCAACAACAGTTCAAAGTCTTTCGCTCAATGCCCCCCAGTCGGCAAGAATAGCCTTCCAGTTCCCACATCACACCACATCCATGTTGACTGCGGCAGCCTTCGTACTGGGTCCAGGGCTACAAACACCACAACCCCTTTGTTCTTCTGTGGCAAAGATCCGGCTAAATCACAGCGGTTTGTGGAAGGACCATCGCATGTTACAATGTACATCCCTGTTTGAGTCTGAAGGATTGTTTACGCGTTAAAATGGCTGCTGAAATGGCATTTGGAAGAGAGTGGTCTTGAATCAATGCAGTAACGTTACATTACCTAGCTGAAGCTAAACTGTAAATAAGCTACACAGGCTAACAAATGATGTTTTAGCTAGGCACAGCATTCAACGAGTTAGCTGCTTTAATAGCTTTAATCGATGGTCGGCTCTTTTGGTCGGTTCTTCCAGCAAGAGGTCGGGTGAAGGGAATTCCTCCCACTCCAAATCTATGCATGCGGTTAAACAAGCAGCCTTTAAAAACACTTAGCTAACACTGCATTTCCTCAGCCATTTTCCTCCAAAGCTTTGTAAACAGGCTCAGCTAAGCCTTCATGTGAGTATGCATAACACTCAGCGAATATGCAGGACTTCTTTGTTGTAATTGAAACAGCCTGAGTAGCCGAGGCTTCCTCCCAAAGCAGACCTTAAAGGCCCCGGTCTTTGACTCGGCTTCGTCGACCTGGCAAAGCAAAAATGGATCCTCGGGGGAAATGTAAGACTGAACTCTTTCTTTTCGGACCCAAAGTAGCCTCCCACAGCGACCTGCGGGGGATCAACAGATACTTGGTGGTCTATGTGTTGTTTTACTTTGTACTGTTCACTCACGCCTCCCCGGCGAAACCGTGTGACAAGAATTGTCTCTCTGGAAAATGTATCAACGGATCCTGCATCTGTGACCGAGGATGGGTTGGAGATCAGTGCCAGCACTGCCAAGGGAGGTTCAAGTGAGTAAATCTCAGCTCAGCTGTGACAAACATCAGATTGCTTGTCATTGTTTTCATAATTCCTGAGTTTAAAAATAGTCTGAGCCACCCAAAGTAGGTTAGGATCAAATATGATCCAGTTGTGGCTGTGTTGCATTAAATAACAGTGTCAGCAGAGATCACTGGCACTCAAACTTGTGTGCACCCAGCTTTTTGGGAGATGGATTGCAGTTAAAATGAAAAAACTCACTCACACGACAAAAACAAACCCCCTTTACACACTTTGATTAAGCACAGCAACCCAAACCTTCCTCAAAACTGTATTTTTGAATGAACCAGCAGCCTCGACAGACCTGTTGAGCTCGGCACTCAGAAGATTCAGGGGTTATTGACACAGATTTGTAATATTTGATGAACAATCTGTATGGAAATGCCTGGAATGGAAACAAGCATATGGCCCAGCTTTGAATTTTTGGGTGCATCATTTCCATCATTGCTTATCCAGTTAAAAACAAGACAAAAAAGTTCATGCACCCCCACACCAAATTGCTGACACCACCATCAGATTAAAAAAATTAGGTGAAATATAAAGTTCAGCATGATAGCATCAGCAAACTCATTCAGCTTTGACTCACTGCATATTTTTTCACTGATCATCCACACCCCACCTGCAGTAGATCTATTCCCGCCCCACAGTTTGAAAACCACTGACTTAATCTTGTGATTATTTCCTTGATTAATCTTTTGGTGTTAGAAAAAAGCTCATCACAGTTTCCTAAATCCCCAAGATGACACATTCAAATTGATTCTAAAACTAGAAGAGATTAAGTTAAGCAACACAATCAAAAAAGCAGCAAATCTTCACAGTTAATAAACTGGAACTAAGTAATGTTGGTGTTTTGTTTGAAAATTGACTTTTAATCCAGAAAAGTTGCAGATTAGAGTCTGGTGGATGACTAATTGATTATCCAAGTAATCATCTAGTGAATATTTCTCACTTTGCCTGCAGCCTCCGTCAGTCCTTCAGTTAGTTGTTTGTGATTTATCTGTGTTAACTTGGAGATATATGAATGTAATACCCACATGACTGATGTTCACAATCCAGTCTGCACATGTGTGCATGGACCAGAAGACCCAACATGCACTATTTTATTGACTCACAGTCTGATGCATTTGCATTGATTCCAAATACTGAAAGAAATAAATTCCTCCAGCTTTTGCCAGACAAAGGAGCCTATAGTGGCTTTGGGGGGAAACATCTGCAACTGATTGATTTTGCATATGCCTTGCAGCCTGGATGGTATATTGCTCCTAAATTCAACAAATATGGCTGTTGCACACAGGTAAATGCCATGTCAACCTCCAAGTAGGTGCAATAAGTTAAGGATTGTGCGCACATAGGTAGTAATTTGGAAAAGGCAGGGAAATAATGGCAAGTGACCGAAGAATAAACGTCAAACTGCTCCATAATAATAATCTTTTGACAGGAGCATCTAATAGCTTTTTAGTTCACCTGAGATGCGCTCTGTGGTACAGAAGTGCTTTGATCACAGTAATTACCATTACTCCTGAATGTGTCTGAGGTTTTGTACAGGTTGTCATCAGGCATGTTGTCAGGGAATAACCTCCCCATCACCTAGAGACACACCGCTGAAATGTGAGAATTTAACTGTTGGTCTCTCTGCAGTCAGCGGAGTGGAGACGTGCACCCTGGTTAATACATGACCAGTTACACATTGCTGTATGAAAACGTTGTGGCTTCCCTTTGTAACAAGTATGAAATCCCATCTTGAAAGTTTAAATCAGAATCACAGCTTAATTTCGTGTTTATGATGCGTTATAATGTCTGATTTTAAATGGACAAGGACCGAATGTCACACAGAGTCTTGAATTGTTTAGGGACAGGCGCTTGCACAGTATAGTATTTCCCTGTGAAGTCCAAAGTGCGGCATGAAAAATTCATCACTCTTGGATGTCTACACCGCCCTAACTCATTGCTGGTTGCATGCAGTTGGGTGTTTATATCATAAATGTGCCCCTTGATCAGTTGACTCATCATAAAGTCTATCAATATCTCAAGCATATCTATTATAGTAGATGCTTTATGATGTGAGAGTAAACAAAGTCCAAAATAATTTTGAGGGAGCTGTTTTAAGATACACATCAAGTTTGAATCTTGTCATACCTTTATGAGATTATAACCCATGTCTAGCCCATTATGCTGTCAAAACCCCCAAATTGAAAGTCGTCTTATATCATGTATCGTAGACATAAAAGGGAATCCAGTTCCTGTGTTACTCAGACCACCCACAACAGCGCAGTATGTATTTGTGCAGCTTCCAAAGTCAGAAATAAAAGAACCAGAGCTCTCAGTCTGTCAAGGCCTGACTCTGACTGATAGCCATTTTTGGATTCATGAAGTATTTGTCTCAACTTTGACATCCAAAAGAGTTTTTTCTATCAAAGCCCAATCTGTTGCAAACCAGAAAATGCGTCCCTGTGTCGAGAAACTAGTTTCAGGTAATCTGTCTCCTCATCATTTTCAATTCATTCTTGAGTGCAATGGCACAGTCTTGTGGGTGGGATGCATATAAGTGTAATTTCTTGTGATATGGGACAGTGACGAATGTCCATTTAAAAGTCATCTGTCATCGTGGCACACTAGTGTGGTCTGTGGGGTGAAGAGGAAGACTTTGTTGAGAATTGTTTCCAGTGTCAGACTTGAGGTGTGGGCAGAAAGGAGCAGAGGAAGCTTTTTAAGAGACAGATGATTGAATCGTTTGGTTGGCAGGGATTGACCTTGGACTGACTGACAGATTTTTGGCTTCTTATCTTGAATCTGGGGAATTGAATGCAGTGTGTTGCTCTATAATCAGACACACGAGTTCACCTTTGAAGAAGACTTTAAGCCAGGATGAGAGATCTTCTCAGTGTCAAGGAATACTTTGATCAATTATTGTCAGAGTTGATTGACCTTTGTTTAAAATGTAAAGAGATGAGTGTTTGTCAGAGAATGCAGTTGGCATTTGTTAACTTTTCTACTTTGTGATACTTAATTAGTGAGATCATTTACATACCAGAGGACTTCAGACACACAGCTGAAGTTGCACAAAATGTTTGTGTCGTTACATCGGGATGTCTCTTCCAAATTCTGAGCTACAAAATGCTTTCAACCTAAAAAATTGTCTGGATTTCAACCACTTTTGACCAACAGACCACTGACTGGGCGTCATGCTGCTGTAGGGTGGTTTGAGAAACATAAAAACCAGGCAAATTGCAAATGAAAATGGAAGTTTTCAAGATTGTCATGTCTAAAGCTTAGTCGCAAAGAAAATATGAAAGAAGGAACAGTCATGATGACAGTGACAGCGTTCGAGAAGCCAGAGTTTGGTGTCAGTTTTATTGGAGTCAATGGGGTGGACACTGCAAATCACACTTTAACCCATCAAATCTTTGTTGTTTCAACTTTGACTGAAAAATTCTTCCACCAGATTAAAAAGCACACTTCAGTGATGCTCACTGACTTTTTAAAATCTAAATATGCATGTTTGTTTTCCTTGTTATTGGTCTCCAAACAGATCATAGCTCTGTCCAGCAGCCGCATCTCAGCTTCTGCTGGATTATTTTAATTAAGTGACAAAGACTTAAGACAATGTACTTACTCCCTATTTGTATGACACTATCTTACGGTTTAAAAGCTTAAATGTACAATTTATGAAATGTTTTTCAAACAACAATATTCAGTAATTGAGTTTAATTCGTGTGTTTGATGTCTTGGAGAAGATCCTCTTGTCTTTTAGGCGACACATCAAATTAGATGATTATTATGATTAATACTGTGCTCTTGTTTCTTCCACTTTTTTGGCTTTAACTCTCTTGAACGAGAGCTGCCCAGAGAGCTGGGTGCTTCACAAAGGAAAAGCAGTTGTCATTTGTTAATTTTATACTGTCAAAAGAACTTAATGAATAAGATTCTCTACTTGCAAACTCTTAAAACTAACAAACCAGAGGACTTAACAGTGTTTGGCAATATGAAGTGACACATCAACCAAAGTGGTTTGTGTCATTTCAGCTTGATGTCCAATTAGTGTAATAGTACTACTGGTTCTGAACTACAAAATGCTTTTTCAACCCAGAGCATTTTCTGGATTTCAGCCATGTTTTTTATCACCTGATGAACAGTCAGACCAGAAGGATGATTTTAATGAGAGACTTAGGCCAATCTACTTACTGAACTCCCAATTTTTCTGACATTAGCTTACTGTCGTGAAGCTTAAATGTTCAATTTCTGAATGCTATTTCTGAAAGTACAGATTTCAAACAACAATATTCAGCACTTTGATTAATGTTTTTGATATCTCGGAGAAGGTCCTCTGTCTTAAACACAACAAGTCGATGATTACTATTTGTTAAAGATGCTCTTTTCCTCGTCTTTTCTGGCTTTAACATCGGATGCTACTTTCCAAGCTGCATCACTCATGTTAGGGATGCATGATAATTGGGTTTTTTGATGATATCCAATATGCCGATATAGAACAACTTATTTGACCTGTAACCAAAACCAATATTGACAAATCCACTACCTACCTAATTTTAGTGATCATTAAGTCTCTTCTTGAGTGGTATTAACATCATAACATCAGTGATAATTAAGTCTCTAGTATCTAGTATCTCTGGTATTAACATCATATTACTCTTATCATGATGGTCCGCCAGCCGATGGAAACATGAAATAGAATACTTTTCATCCATCCATTTTTGTAACCGATTATCCTCTTGAGGGTCGCGTATCCCAGCTGAGGGCGAGACGCGGGGTACACCCTGGACAGGACGCCAGACTATCACAGGGCTGACACATAAAGACAGACAACCATTCACACTCACGGCCAATTTAGTGTCACCAATTAACCTACATGTCCTTGGACTGTGGGAGGAAGCTGGAGTACCCAGAGAAAACCCACACTGACAGGGGGAGAACATGCAAACTCTCTCCTGGGATTGAACCAGAAACCCTCTTGCTGTGAGGCGACAGTGCTAACCACTACTCTACCGTGCCGCCCTAGAATACTTTTCAATATATATAATATTGATTCATTATCCAAAATACGAAGAAGCATGTTGGCTGATTCTAGCCTAATAGTTCATTTTAATAATAATATTGGCCGATACTGATGACATGCCGATATTATCATGCATCGCTAACCCATGTTGTGAAAAAAATTTACCTTGAGTTGACAGCCGTTGGCATTAACATCAAGACAATACAGTTGGCATGTAACTCAAGCTTAATCTGTACATACATGTATACATACATATCAGTCCATGAACATATACTACAAGAATTGTTTGTTTAGATTTATTCGTATCATTCAACTTTAATCTGTAGTTCCCTTCCTTTGTATATATTGTAGATTTCTGTTCCTATTTGTTTAAGACATGCAATTTTAAATCCAAAGGTGCCTCTATATGGATCCATCTATATAGCAGAAATGACAGCTACTGGCCTGATGTTGTTGTTGTTGTTTGTTATCTATATTACATCTGTATATGTGTTTTTCTCTTTATCTGTTGGTTTACTGTTTCACCGTGATCATCATATGACCAAAGTGCTTGTGTTTAAAGATGGCGTCTCTGTATGTATAGCTAAGTCTGAAGATGAGCATTAGCTCATAATATCACTCATAAATGTGCCAATAAATTGCACTTTCAGGACGCTACAGTCTTAGGACCTGTGTTCATGTCTTCATTGCTGTCTTCTATTAGTCCAGCCTCTGTGATAAGACATTACTGTGCTGACTGTGCTGACGTCTGTCTTCTGTTTCAGGTTGACGGAGCCCTCAGGATACCTCACCGACGGTCCAATCAACTACAAGTACAAAACAAAGTGCACCTGGCTTATCGAGGGCTAGTAAGTACTTTTTGTAAATTGGTATGTTTAACCAAAGCTGAGCACGTGCAGCCAAATTTAATTATGCAGTGCAAACTGATTAAAGCAATTAAAGCGAGGCGATCTGCATCTCTGCTGGAGGAAGTGTGCTTGTTGTTGCTTACACAGTATAATGTAAAGTGGGATCTAGCATTCGGAGGGGTCTGAATCTTTGCCTGTTGAGCTGGGTTTGACTGCTACATTTTTAATCAGCAATCATCCAGAGAGACGAAGAACCCTTGTACCTGGTGATGCTTTTAATTGTCATGACAACCGTGGTCAATGTGAGGACAGAGCTGTTTGGAAATTGGCAGGATGGAAAGAGAGGGCAGCCTATCACCCCTAGGTCCTTAAAACATTTTGAGAAAAACAACATATATTGTTTTTATCCTTGTATTCTTTTGGTTAAATGATAATCAGTATCCAGTGGAATACTTTGCTGATTTTCCATCAGGTCTGTGTTGGGGAGTGTGTGCAGATAAATGCTGTTTGGCTTCCCCACATGCCGCCAGCTTTCCGAGCTCCCGGCCCATCCACCAGCTAAAATCCGCTGCATGACATGAAATACATCATCAGTGACACAAAAAAACGAGCTTTACGTCATCCAGTTGATTTTTGCTCACAGCACGGGTGGGAACTTTCCAGGGGGGAAGCCAAACACTTTGCATAACCTCCCCACACTGCGGTGACACAGATATGGTTGGAAATCTGCAAAATATCCCTTTATGTATATTTATGAATAACTTGTTTTGTGTTCACTTCCTCCTGAAACACATCAAGCAGTGGTGAAGTGCAACTTGGCGGAATAATTACATTTTTCTGTGGCCTGAAGGCAGGAAGAAACTCTTTGTACCGTCAGTCAGCATGTCCCAGGAGTCACAGGACTCTGATGATGATTGGCCATGGGTATTCTCTGGCCGCAATTCGCTGCTTAAAGTTGAATTATCCTCAACTTTTATTCTGGCCAGACATCACTGCAGAATCAGAAGCTCAAAAGCTTTCCATAGAAAGCATAGCAGCTCGCCACAGGCCACACTTTCCCACTGCTTGGTGTGTTTTCAGTGTTATACTTAAATTACATCCGGATGTATGGACAGGCTGTGTGCATCGGGCACCTAGAGTACAATTACACTACAATAAAGATAATGTGTCAGTGTTGTCATCAATAAATACTACGTCTATTAGCAAATCCTGCACTTGAAAAAAAATCTGTATGCAGTCCAAATGTTCATCCATGAAACCTAAACCATCATTCATTTTTTTCCTCCACAGTCCAAATGCGGTTCTTCGGTTAAGATTTAACCACTTTGCCACAGAATGTAGTTGGGACCATATGTACGTCTATGATGGGGACTCGATATATGCCCCGCTGGTTGCTGTTTTCAGGTGAGAAACTCTAAAATGAGATAATGTATTGACACTTTAGCAAATATGTTGTTCTAAGTGGATGTATATGTTTTTCTTGGATATGAGGTTAAAATGATTTTGTTCTTCATTTGATGTAATGAGTCCAGACCAGGGGTGTCAAACTCATTTTAGTTCATGGGCCACACTTTATTTTAGTCTTAAGAAGTACATGTACATTTGGAAAGCATTAATACATTTGCAAAACAGATGATGACCAGCCTGAGATGTCTCAAGAAAAGTTAGTGCAGTTTCAACAGTATTTCTCAGGTTGTCCACATTCAATCGGTCTCCTAATCATTGTCGCACCAAAACATCTGGACCTATACCTTCTTGAAGACGTGAGCTCCATCTGGTTACAAATGAACTCTGGTGTGATCTGATCCGAACCAACTGCAGTCACATGACATTGTTTGGGTTAAACATGAGCATGTTACAGTCCTGGAGGATTATTAATGTGCACCTCCTCCTGTACTGCCTTAATATGCACATACGGTGCATCCAGTGCAACCAAACATTGTTTTCTAGGTCTAGTAGTTTGCCTAATACGAACAATGACAGCAATATAGTCCACGATGACCAGCACTAAAATCAACCTGCGTAATTGTCCCTCCATTGTGACATTAGAAAGTGTCACATTTATCTTGCAAGTGTATTCTTCTTCAACGTTTTGTTTACTTCCTGGATTTTTCCCACATGGAAATTTTGACCAATCAAGAGCAGCTTTCTCACACAAGGCATTTGATCTGGTCCACTTGTAAATGCTGCTGTAAGAGCACAAATCAACTCTAGGCAATTATACAACTTTGTAACAAAATTAGTCCCTGATTCAGACCAAAGCAAGACAACTCTAGGTCTGAAAGCATCCTTAGCCGTCTTAAGTGCACCAATATAAGGTATAAGTCATTAATTGGACTGGATTGAACCCTTTGATGGGTCGGTTCTGGCCTGTGGGCTGTATGTTTGACACTCCTGCTCTTGCCAGTCACTGTAATGTTGTGTGAGTTGTGAGAAAGTGATGCCAATTAATTTTCTCCACTTCCCTTTAGTGGTCTCATTGTGCCAGAGATACGAGGAAATGAGACGGTCCCTGAGGTTGAGACGACTTCAGGCTACGCACTACTACACTTTTTCAGCGATGCTGCCTATAACCTGACAGGATTTGAAATATTTTACTCGTAAGTGTCCAGGAGCTACAGTTGAACTTAATCCACAAGCAAAACATTACGTAATATAAAACCTTACATTGATTATATTGTTAGTGTTGGATTACTCAGCGGGAAGCACTCAGCTGAGGTTGTGTTTTAGGCCGTCACCTGTGTTAAAAGACATTTCCAAGTTTTCACTGATGTGTCTTATCTATTGTAAGCTACAGTGGACTGGTTTCAGGTCCATTTAATTCCCCTAGCTGGTGATGGATGGTAACATGTTTCATCTCAGCAACAAAAAGACTGGTACAAGAGCTTTTCTGTCAGACTAAAACTCGCAACAACAATCACTGCTAATGACCAGTGACCTGCTCAATAGCTTTTCATCCATTACCCATCTTAGTATCTTCTGCACCTTTGTCGAACACGAGATGATGCTCATTAATCTTCCTCTGTCTCCAAGTGAAGGTCTGTGAGTGGCCTAAATAGCGTGTACATTGTTTGGCTAAATGAAAACATCTTTCTGTCCAGGATCAACTCATGTCCCAATAACTGCTCCAGCCATGGGAAGTGCACCCCGGGTAACTCGGCTGCCAGCAGAGTGTACTGTGAATGTGACAAGTACTGGAAAGGCGAGGCTTGTGACATCCCTTACTGCAGGAACAACTGCGGCAGCCCCGACCACGGTTACTGCGACCTCACCGGGGAGAAGCTGTGTGTCTGCAATGACAGCTGGCAAGGTAACAGAAAGCTCTGTGCAAACCCAAAAGATTTGCAGACTGTCAGATCCAAAGCAAGGCCTAAAGTATCTAAACCAAGTAGAGATACAGTTAAGATTGGGACATTATTCCCAAGCAGTATGTAACTAAAGCCCTGTTTCCACCAAACACTTTCGGTATGGTACCTTTGGAACCAAAAGTAACCCTTCAGACATGGTACCTCGACCCTTGGTCCACTTAACGTTCTCACCGCAAACAGTACTCTTTCATGTGGGCGGGGTTGTTGTCACTCACTGCTCCATCCAGCACTCACTGTAATTCCTCCTTTATCACTCTGCACCTCGTTTATTGTCCACAGAACAGGGTTTCACATCAACATTTTGAGAACAAAATAGAACAGGCTGCAGTGAGAGTCTCTCTCTATGGGATATTTAAAAATAGCAAGTTTGTGCATTTAGTCCTTCTCAGGCAAGCTTAGGGGTTTAGTGTTGCTGGAGCCCACAGAAACAACGCTCCGTGACAATGACAGAAGAAAACTGTTTTTCTCACATGCCTCCAAAGACAAAGAATCCAAAAATGGATAAAATTCTTGATGAATTGAAGTCACAGGAGTCCGTGTTTAACAACAGCAAAACTTTATCAAAACATTCGTCTACACACTCCCACACAATTTGTGCAGTGTAATCCAAATCTCATTTATCCAGTCGAATACTCCCCAAACACATGCATACACTTCAGCATAAACAGTCTCACACAGACGAGTCACACATGCATTTGAACTTTACTCAATGGAATGCCAAGCAGATTTCAAATGCATGTGCTTGCACAGACACGCTACTCCTATGCAAATTGTTTTAAATAGTAAGGTTTTGCATGTGTTTGGGAAGCACTGAGCATACAACTTGATAAATAAGACTCGGATTATAAAGCACAAGTTGTGTGAGAGGTTGTAAATGGATGATTTTATGTAGTTTTGATGGTGAAATTTGGTTTCCGTCATCAAGAACTTTGGATTCTTTTTTCACTGTGGAGACATTTGAGAAAAACGAAAAAAAGTTTTCTTAATAAATTCAATGTATCACGAGGTGAGCAATGAATATAGACATGATCATTTTGTGGGTGAAGTGTTCCTTTAATGTGATTTTATTCTGTAAGCCACCCACACTAGCCTTTTGAAACATTTTTAGCATGTACCAAGAGAAAGTGGACAATTAACACAGCAACACTGCTTTAGAACTTCACAATGTTGTCGCGAAAATCTTTGAGGAAACGGAGTGTTTTAAAATGTGAAATGTCCAGCTAAGAATGATTATGATGGAAGCTGAGTTTTAACACCCAAATGCCCAAAATATTGCCGTTATCTGCCCCTACAACAGCAGTATAACCTGGTGTGACCTGACACATCTGGACCCCACTCTACCAGAGTTTGATATTGTTTTATTGAGTGTAGAATTATTAGCCTGGGGTACAGAGTAGCTCACCTGGTAGAGCTACCATTGCACAAAGGCTGTGTCCTTGCCGCAGCGGTTGCAGGTTCAGTTCCATCCTGCGGCCCTTTGCTGCACGTCATAACCCCTTTTTCACTTCCTCTTTCAGGCTAAACCTGTCCTATCTAATAGAATAGAAAACCTTGATTGTCATGGTACGGTATACAACGAAATTAGGAGTGCTACACCTATTCAGTGCAGTGAAGAGACACAGGAAAATAACACAAACACCTTCAGAAAACAGACTGCCACAGCTGACAGCACAGGTTCATAAGTAAAATCAATACATACTATGAAATTTTGCACTATAAAAAGAGGTTATTCAATGCTAGTTGGGGTTCAGAGTGTTTATGACCAAGGGAAAGATGCTGTAAAGTAATGTAAATCTAGCTCCAAAGTGGATTACCAAACTTTGCAATATCAGTGGAATAAATATCTCTTCTCAAATGTATTATGGATCAGCTTTTAGCTTGTTTAACTCACAACAGTTATGAATACTAGAATACTTAAGACCTATCATTATCTATCATTTTACAGCACTCTGAACACTGAGAGATGAATCACATGCTCAAACTTTTGCAATCACAGGTTGTAAAATGCTGTCACTCCCCCCGTGTCTGCTGCTGTGATTATGCAGGAAGACGTAATGAAGACCTTGTTAGCAGACAAGTGTGAACAGCTGTGTTGTTTTGTGTCATAATGCTGATCGGTAACACGCCGGTAAGCCCTATGACAGAGCGTTATTATGGGCCTCCAGCTGGAGGAATCCAAATGCTTTCACGTGATGAAACTTGACAGAATCATTAGCAGAGGCATGCGCTTTTTTCAGCGCGGCCTTCATTCACACACAGTTTAACATATTCACACCTCCCCTGCCTGTCATGTTGGGTTAAGGAGTGGTCATGCTTCTGTTTAGGTTTGAGAGTGGCATGTTTGCTCTTCAAAGTTTCACTGAGTAGGAATGAAAACATGTGTCGGATGCTGCTGAAAAATTCCATCCCAGAATGTCGTTCTTTATCTTAAAATAGCACAGCTGTGAAGAGAATTTTGTTTTGTAACTGTTGAGCCGAGATCTTCGAGGTTAATTTCTTTCTCATCCTGTCTCGTAGGCCCAGACTGCTCCTTAACTGTACCATCAACAGAGTCCTTCTGGGTCCTCCCAAGTGTCAAGCCCTTTGGCACATCACTCGCCAGAGCCTCCCATAAGACTGTGGTGCAAGAAAAGGTCATGTGGGTGGTGGGCGGATACACGTTCAACTACAGCTCCTTCCAGATGATTCTCAAGTAAGTCATAGCATAGTGTGTCCTTAAAGCAGGGGTTCCCAACTTCCCAATTTTGAAGTGCCATTTCCTGAGTGACTCACGGACAGCCACGTGACAGAGACAGTAAACTAACTTTAAGACGTGACCAAACACAAGTATGAAACTGAGTGTATTAAACTGTGGACCTTGAACTGATGATTAAGGAGAAATCTGGACTCTGTGGTTGGACCAGTTGGGAACCACTGTCCTAAAGTATTTATTTTTCCACAAGCAAAATGTCTGTTTATGTGTTTTTGAATGAGAAAATAAAACAATACATCTTTCACATCAGGGACCTGAGCTCAGATCTGAGTACACATGACTACAGGCACAGTATGTCGATCTGTGCCTGAGTCCACTTTCAAAGGTGGTCTCGGATGTGGTTCATGTGTACTCAGGTACAGTTTTCCTCAGGTGTGAAAACCAACTGACTCAAAACATGGAAGTAGGCTGCTATTAAATGCGAGTAGAGTAGCAAAGGCATTTCCCAGCCGGTCTCCGCCAAATCTGTGTATGTGTGCAGCACACACAGATCTCATCCTCTGAACTGCATGGCCATGGGTGTAAAAGTAGTGGACGCAGGCAGGAGGGCCCTTTTTACACAGACATCCTGCAATAGGGCTGCAGCGAAGCCCCTTCGTTACATAAGCTTTGCTTTTTTTCACAGAATCAATCAATGGCAGCATCAAGCCACCCCAGTGTGAGATTTTAGATAGCATGCCAACATTGTGGAAGCAAAAGAGGTGTGATGAGCCAGCATAAGGCTCTAGTGTGACACATGGCATAAGGACGGAGCACATTCAATAACAGTGGCATAACATGGCAGTCGTTCTGTTCCATGGCAGCCTGAATTTATTCATTGTGGGGAGTGTAAAGAGCTCCTGGACCTCAGTTTCTCCTCAGTTTGTGGATATTTTCAGTTTCAGTTTTTCTTCTTTGAGTTAGCTGCTAACTGCTTCTAGCTGCCTTTTAAATTTCCCGGCAGTGGGTTGCACACATAACACATTATCAGAATGTCACACCTGTCCCGTCCTGCTGGCTGTCCCTTTTCCACAAATGTTGATTCACCACTGTAACTACCTTTGCTGCTGGCTTAAAGGCGAGACAGCTCTGTCCCCCCATCTCCGCAATTGTGTTAGTTTGACCAGTCCACCTTAGAGTGGAGATCAACAAACACCAAAGCATGCCGTGCCCACCAGATGTGTGGTCTTTACGTATTGATATCCTGAGTTGTTTTTTTATTACTCCATCAAAAGCCTCACCCTCAGATTAAGTCCTGACTATGCCCTTACTTTAAATGCTCCCATACACATCTAAGCAAAAGCTATTAAAGGAGGAAGTGTGGACAAGCTGGTGGCTTCTTAGAAGCAGTTCCCTTGAGAAAACCCAACCCATTGTCAGAGCTACCTGTTTCACTTTGTCAAAACTGCCAAGCTAAGATCTCAGCTGTGTCCTTTGTGAATGTATACGTTGCACATTCACTTAGCTAAATTGAGACTTTAGCATTTAGTGTACTTGGATGACTGTCCAGATAAAACTGACTTCTGTGCTGACTCATGTCCTGGCTCAGTTAAGTGATAGTTTTTCGTCTTCATTGCCTGGACAGGCTCTCTCCATCTGCGCCATCTGTTCGTTCATCATCAGGTGCTGTGATTGCTGAGGAAAATTGTTCCTGGCCTCCAAAAGTATTTTGAGTAAATGACCGATGTGTGATGACATGACCAGGTGTCCCGTTGTATTGTGAATGCCTACAAACATTTTTCCTGTTGTGTGCAAAACCTTGAGCTAAACAAAAGTATTTTTAAGTTCCATTGTTCAGGCTTTAAGGGCATCTATTGGCAGAAATGGAATATAATAAAATTAGTATGATGTGTTTGGTGTATAATCACCTGAAAATAAGAACTGTTGTATTTTTGTTACCTTAGAATGCGCTGTTATGTCTACATAGGTAGTGGGTCCTCGTCCTCAGAATCCATCATGTTACACCGTCATGTTTCTTCAGTAGCCCAGAACAGACAAACCAAACACTGGCTCTAGATGGGGTCATTCAGGGTTTTTGGCCAAGCAGTCCCGCATTGACGAGACGAACAGCGTCAGAATAACACTGATTTTTAACGCGAAACTGCTTTATTAAGTGTTTTTACCTGTTTATCGACTGGTCAGTTTGTTTAAAAGGCAACGAGACCTCTGCAGGTAATTTGGCTCCTGGTAAAAACCTCCTTAACAATGAACACTGAAAGAATCGTAACTGGGATTTCACACTTTCACACCGGAGAAGTTTTAGTTGGTTGCAGTCTGCAGTCCTCACTGTTAGGTGCCACTAAATCCTACACACAGCTCCTTCACCTACGCTTTTAAGGTATTTTCACACCAAAAGCAATTAATTTGTGCAAATAAATCACATGTCAGTTTAAAAATTCAAGCCCATCTATCTCTATCAGCCTTTCCACACTCTGAAACTTAGCCTTTTGTCCCACAGCTGTTTCGATTTCTGCAAATTTTGAATGCCGATTAGAAACAAGCCGAACAATAAAGTGACTTTTGTCATTATAATAAAAAAATAAAAATAATAATATTTGTAAACTTTATTTGTAGAGCACTTTTCGAGCTGAAAGCAAGGTGAAAAAAATACAAAACAAAAATGATACTAGCAAAACATAAGCATATGCAAACATACACATGGCTACATACATACACTCCCATACACACAAGTTGTAATGTCACAAATGTCTTAAATCTCTTCATACTGTCACACAACAATATGGATAGCTTGCAATATAATGTCCTCTTTGACAAAATAAGATGAAGATCATAAAATATAAGGAAAATTTTTGAATATTCTATATCTTGGGTGCGATTTTTCGTTTCGTCCTTGGTGTGAAAAGGCCTTAAAGTAGTCACTTTAGCATTAAGGAAACTGCTACTTTTTGTGTGCCTTGATTAAATCAGCTGATCATGAGGTAAAAATATATATAATATATTTGGAGGGACAAGATATATGTGTGCACAGGGTGTATACAGGTCCTCTTAAAATGTCTTAAATTAAGTTTTCTTAATATAAGGCCTTAAAAAGTCTGAAAATGTCTAAAATTCAGATTCAGTGGGTCTGAAATATTTTCGGTCACATTACTGTGAAAATTCCTCCGGCCTGACAGACCCAATGACTGTTTACAATCATTGGACAGACCGAAGAAAAATAATTTTCCCCACGGTGTTTCTCTAAAATGGGGTGGCTGAGCTCAGTCTTAGAGATAGTGTAAGGAGCTCGGACATCCGGAGGGAGCTTGGAGTAGAGCCGCTGTTCCTTTACATGGACAGGTGTCAGTTGAGGTGGTTCGGGCATCTGATCAGGATGCCTCCTGGCTGCCTCCTGTTGAAGGTGTTGCGGGCACGTCCCACTGGTAGGAGGTCCTGGGGCAGACCTGGGAACACTTTGGGGTCCCCCAGGAGGAGCTGGAAAGCGTTTGCTAGGGAGAGGGACGTCTGGGGTGCTTTGCTTGGCCTGCTGCCCCCGCAACCCGGTCTTAAATTTCATCTAAGGTGGTATTCAAAAGGTCTTATAAAGTCTTAAATTTAACTTGGTTTTATCTGTAGACACCCTGGTGCAGTGTTTTTAGCATGCAGGTGATGAATGCGCTTCATGCTCTGCATAAGTTTTCATGCATCAGAGTGTAATGTTCTGTTTCTTTGCTCTGCAGCTACAACCTGGAGAGTGGCATCTGGAACACCGTTCCCATCAACAGTGGCCCTGTGCCAAGATATGGCCACTCACTCGCTGCCTACCAGGTAAACACACACAGATTTGCCTCAGCCTCTCCGGGTACAGATGGAATTTAGAAGACCACAACTGTTAACAGGAGGGAGGGATAATTAGATGGGGGTGAAGAAGCAATAAAAGTTTGCTCACACACGAAGGAAACCACAGCTGTCGCTTTCAAAGGGAAATTGCTCATTTTCAGTATTAACATGTCATCTTCAAATAACTACACGGCTTCAAACACAAAGTTAAGAGACATGTTTTCATTCGCATGACTACATACTTATGATTACTAGAAAAAAGATTTGGGTTCTAAGTCGACAATGTTCCTATTTCTAAGATGAGCAAGCTTTATGGCTCTATAAACTGAACAGATTTCAACTTAACAGGCTTGTTTAAAAAAGTACATTTTATATCATGTTGTTTTGACACACTTTAGCCTTTCCTTTCCCTTTAATTACAGCATGCATCAGCTTCTCTGCAAGCTCATTTAAACACTGAACTCTCTTCTCTTCTCAGGATGATATCTATATGTTTGGTGGGAAGCTGGAGGCGGGCTGGGCAAATGTGACAGATGAGCTGTGGGTGTTTAACATACCCAGCCGGACGTGGCAGCGGAGAAACCCTGTGGTTGGCCCACCGACCCAGGCTCAGATCTACGCTGTGGAGGGTCACTCAGCCCACTGCATCTCGCTAGACGGGGGCGAAGCCATCATGCTGGTCATCTTTGGCTACTCCCCCATCTATAGCTACGTCAGCAATGTTCAGGAGTACAACCTGAGTGAGTCACAGCTTTAAGAGACTGTTTGTTTCTCAGCCTATTGGCTCTCTAGATTTTTGCACCCCATCGCATGATATCTGGTACATCCTAGGAAAAGGTATCTCTTTAACACAGTACAAAACTGAAATTCCAGATAGCTTCTGTCGGCATTAATCCGCATATCTCCTCCTAATAAGAGAGAACAGGTTGACACAACAAGTTTTTGGAGAATGTTTTGATGAGTCTGAGCTCAGCTTCAAAACCAGCGAGTCAGAGTGGTTTGAAATTCTACAGTGCTTTAGAAACCTTTTCCTTTGCTTTATTTATAGAGATTTTTATCCATTTATGACATGACAGTAAAAAAAAATACCTGCCCACAGAATGATCATTTGTTCCCTTGAATTCGGAAGAAAACTGCATGCCTCTAGGGTGAACAGTGGATTTAAAAAGGAGAACATTCATGAATTGAAGTAAATAGGGATTACCAGCAAAAGTTTATCAAAACATCCTTCTACAAATTCTCACACAACTTTTGCAGTATAATCCAAGTCTCATTTATCAAGTCGTATACTCAGTACTTCTCAAACACATGCACTTTTGCTAAAACGCTACAATATAAAACACTTATGATCATGAGAAGTGTGCCCTGAGCATGCCTTAGCACGATACCAAGGCGTTCCCAAGCCAGATGAGATATGTAATCCCTCCAGTGTGTTCTGGGTCTGCCCCGGGGCCTCCTACCAGTTGGACATGCCCTACACACTTCTAACAGGAGGCATCCTGATGAGATGCCTGAACCATCTCTACTGACCCCTTTTGACGCAAAGGAGCAGCAAGCTCCCTCTGGACGCTTGGAGTACAGTCGCTGCTCCTTCCTAAATTGTAATATGTTAGCCAAAATACATGTGTTTGGGAAGCACTGAGCATATGACTGCTTATATGAGACATGGATTATACTGCTCAAGTAGTGTGAAAGTTTGTGAACGGAAGTCTTGGTATAGATTTGCCATGAGTAACTGATATACACACTATCATTATGTGGGCAAAGTGTTCCTTTAACACAAGTTCTCATCTCAAAGTACTAATATGTACACAAAGATAAGGAATACTGGAAAGAAACGAAATATAAAAATCAACAACGACATCGAAAACCGATCACAAAAATCAAAACAAACACGTGCATCATAATGTATTGAAGAATAGATAGGACAGACTGCCTGTAGAGGTATGAGTTCATAGTTCCACACCAGGTATGGATCTTTTTTTTATTGAAAACCTGCTTAAACTCTTGTAAATCCACCAAAAAACCACCAATTTTCACAATTAAATTTTGGACCCCAGAAGCTAAGAAGCATTGTAGCCTCTTTGTCAGTTGTCAGTGAAGTGTAATGAGCGGAAAAATTAATAATCTAAACCCATAAAATGATAGAAAGTGCACACAATAAATTGGTACTAGCCACTCATGACAGTCTGTTGTTTGCCACATAATATCAAGATTTTAAAGGCAAAGAAATTGCTTTTCCATAGCACAATTATAACAACATAAGCTGACTAAGGTGCTTTACAAACACAGGCAGCATAAAACATGTCAGAAGAGCAGACAACAAAATCATGTATATACCTGGCAGAGACCAATATAAAGTTCCTTAGTAATGCAAAAACTATTAAGCAGCCATTATAAGAGACCAACTTCCTCCAAATGATTAAGTATCATTTGATTCCTGTCATTTTCTTCCTTCTGTATTAAAAGCTTCCTGTTCATGTCTTGTCGTCAGGGTCCAACACGTGGCTGGTGCCTGAGACCAAAGGTGCCGTTCCACAGGGAGGCTACGGCCACAGCAGCACGTATGACACTGCCAGTGGTAGCGTGTTTGTTCACGGAGGCTACAAGGCGCTGCCTGCCAACAAGTACGGCCTTGTTGATGACCTCTACCGCTATGACGTTAACACCCGGACATGGTAATCAACACATTATGCATACACGTCTGTGTATATGGCATTGCTACACCTTTTCTCGTCGCACCTGCCCTTGACGCACTTGTCATGCATATGTTTTAGGTTCATTCTGAGAGAGAGCGGCTTTCCACGGTACTTGCACTCGGCTGTGCTGCTCAGCGGCACCCTGCTTATCTTCGGTGGCAACACACATAACGACACATCGCTCAGCAACGGGGCCAAGTGTTTCTCTGCTGACTTCCTCGCCTACGACATCGGTACGACTCATTTTACTTTTTCTAACATGTCGCAGTTTCAGTGGTGACCTCTCCCATGGTGCTATTAGCAGCTTGAATGTTTGATGAAAATATCCTGTCAATATGTCATAAACCCAAAGACAAACCAGATGCTCTCTTACATGTGGTGTCATGTGTTCTTCAGCTTGTGACGAGTGGAGGCTGCTGCCGAAACCAGACCTGCACAGAGATGTCAACCGCTTTGGTCACTCCGCTGTGGTCAGCAACGGGTGAGTCTTTGTGAAAGGAGTCTGCACTCAGACTAAAACACACCGGACTACATAAATATAACATAATGAATTGGTCAACTTCACTATTTCCTGAATTTCACTGACTTTTTCAAAATGCAACACGGCTGTTTCAAACTGTCACATTACGTGAGCAGATATTATCAGTCCACAAGACGAGGGTGGCTTCAACCACAGGTGCTTTCCCCACACACGCTTTTTTTTTTTTTTCCCTGTTTTCTGTTTCCATCACTGGCAGCCATGACTGTGTCTGGATGTTTGAGTAGACTACGCAGGGTAGCCTGAGGAACGCCGAGTTTTGACGCTGCGTGTTGTTGTTTTTCTCATTTTTTTTGGCAGTTTGTCACAAACCCTGTTTTTCATGGAGAGAAAATGACTTTCTTTTTCCCGTCATGATTTTTAATGTGCATGCAGCATCAGCCGCAGGTGGCCAGGTGGAGGCAGAGTTACCATGAGAGTATCACGGGAGTAAAGTTAAAGAAAAAGAACTTCCAGAGTTTTAAATTGTTTCCATATGTTGCCATGTATGAAAAGACCCAAAATGAACACTGTAAGTGGACTACTTGATTACTATAAGTGAGTTATTTAAACAGCTGATGCACATAAGTGGTTTCCACTGTACTAAAAACATGAATAAGATGTGACTGCTTGTCATTTTTCACCATTTTTATATCTTAACACCCAAATCCAGGTCATTTTGCCTTGTTTTATATTTTACACACACATATTATTACACATATTTTTTTCTGTGCTATGCAATATTGTTGGTTACTCTTGTAAACACGCCTACCAGTGAAAGTGAAAATAAAAGCCAACGCCAGATTCAATCTCATTTGATATTTCACCTCCTTATATTATATTTGCATTATTCTCGGTTGCCTGCTGCTCACAGTCTGGCACCTGATCACTGCCTTTTTATTAAGCACCTACCTCACCTGCGCGCTGTGGGGGTACACGCCCATTAACGTCCTGAGCACAGAAAATAAAAAAAAATACAGGCAGAAGGCAGACTCTCTGCAGAAAAATACACCACCACACACTTGTATGATTTAGAGGGAATACCTCTGAATGCGTCTGTGTTGTTTATTATGGAAATCCTGCATAATATATCTTTATATTATACTCATCTGTCATGATATTAACTCAGTAACTGAAAGTAGTCTCACTTTCATTTCATTTTCACTTTTGTCTCACATCATAATAAAAAAAAAAAAAAGAGCTAGTGAAACAAAAACTGCGTGGGTAAATACACATTTTTACAGCCTTAAAGATTAGTGTATCTATTGATTATTATTCCAGTCCGGTGTCTTCTTTTTGAGTCATGCATAGAGTTAGTTTTTCCCTTGTAGTCTCAGTATGCGTGTTAATTTCTCCATTAAAAAGATTTCCTTTGGTTGAAGGACCAGTTGTTAACCATTGGTGCTTCGTTGGTGGTGTTACTTTACCCCAGGTCCTAGTGATAGCTTTCTTGCTTGCTGCTAGCAATATCATTTGATCAAATATTTGTCACTAGCAATAATATTTTCTTCAGTAAATTTACATAGATAAAGCACCAAACAACTGTTAGGAACCTTCTATCCTAGCACGTGCTTAAGCTCTTTACATACCTTTCCCCAAAATACAGTTATTTACTCAGTGTGTTTTTAATTTTCAAGACTGTTTTCCAAGGCAATATTTGGCTTTGAATTTGAAATAGAAATTGTGAATAATCATGCTTGTTAACGTTCCAAACATCCTTTTAATTAATTTTTTGCTGCACTTTCTTTCCTCTGAGGATATTTGTAAAGTTAAAAACGACCATAATTAAATCGTCAAGTTTCTTTTTTTTGCTTCTTCTTGTTTTCACCCTGTTCCCATGTTGTCTTTGCCAGGTCCATGTATGTGTTCGGGGGCTTCTCCGGCGTGCTGCTCAATGACGTGCTTGTTTACAGACCCCCCAGCTGCCAGGCCTTCTTGGCAGAGGAGGGGTGCGTGAAGGCCGGGCCAGGGGTCCACTGCATCTGGAGCAGAGGCCGCTGTCTCCCCTGGGAGCCGAGCATGGCTAATGGAAGCCTCATTCCTGCCCCATTCTGCCCCCCGAAAGCTGGTGAGAGAGCGATCCAAACGTTTTTGCATATTTATCAAAGCTCTCATTTCTGATTGATGCCTTCTTTCCACTTTTGCAAATAATATTTTGTGTTTCTTGAGTGTGCTTTTCCTCCAGAGTGACAACACAGGCATTTAGGCTCTCAGCTGTTACTAATGACTGCTAATGTGGGTTTTAATAAACTTCTTATTATTCTTATCTATCTTTATAGTCACAGTGGATGAGCGGTGCTACCGGTTTTCCGACTGCGCCAGCTGTACAGCCAACACCAATGGGTGCCAGTGGTGCGATGACAAGAAGTGCATCTCTGCCGCCAGCAACTGCACCTCTGTGAGTGGTCCAACAGGGGGCGTCAGAGCACTTCTGGTCTTCTGTTCAGCTCCCTAAAACACTCAAATAGAAACACACATGACATTTTGTGAGCTTGGGATATATATTGCTGTTGAAATGAAGTAATAAGTCAGGTTTTATTAGGTGGTTGTGATGCTTATCTCCTAGGACAGGACTGTGCTTTAGAGGTGGATATATACACACATGAGTTCGCTCTACACTTCCTTTTCCATCTCAGATTAAAGGCTTAACTGTCCTCCTGTTTCTTCTGTTTTCCCCTGTCTTTTCTGCAGAACGTGAGGAACTTCACCGAGTGTCCAGTGCGGAACGAGCAGGTGTGCAGCAAGCTCGCCAACTGCAAGAGCTGCTCGCTGAATCTCAACTGTCAGTGGGATCAGAATCAGTCAGAGTGCCACGCTTTGCCTGGTAAGATACGTGTTGGAGCTCCCCCAGCACATTTCCATACACATGAACTTACACCATATTCAAGGCTTTGAGAGGAGGCTCAGATTTACTGTTTTTGTCACTGTAAGTGTAGCACTTATGATTAAACATGAACCGTATCCTTGATCTCATGGATAACATTCAACACAAAGCAGTGACTGATGTTGTGAGATGATGTTGTGTTCACTGTAATGAATGACTCCTCTGACATTCAGACCCTGGAGGGAATATTTAAACAGACACTCATTACATTTTGCTATTAGGATTTGTACATTGTATTGTAAATCTGATTCAAAGACAGCATCTGGTATTCGCAGAGATGTACTTTCAAGATGTCATCCTGATGTTGTTTATCAGGTCTGGCAGTTTATTTAGTTTACCTCTCACCCTCTACTCCCCCTCCCAAATGTTGACTCCAGCTGAATCTGAAGAATTGTTGCTGTCACTTTATCCATAATTTTCAGTTCGTGAAGCCTTGTCGCCTGAGGGCTTATAGCAGCAGTGGGAGCTGCAAATCATCTGTGTGTGTGTGTGCGAGCGTGTATTTCTGATTCTTTGAAAGGGAGTCTCAAACTTGGGTGGCACCAGCCACACACACACAAAATGGGTACACGCATCCATGTGCACTTGCACACACATGCATCTAAATGAGAATCCATCGTATTTTTATGATAAGCAGTAATTAACAGGCAATTTGGCGTCCAAAAATCAATCCATTTCTCCAAGACAAATAAATGCAGATTACACTCCTGCTAAAGCTGTTTGACACGCACACACACACACACACACACACACGCACACGCAAAGTCTTTAATCTTTAGTCCCCTGTGGTTTGAAAGAAAGCAGACTTCCTGCATTCTAGGTTCATGACAATATTCTCTACTTGTGGTCCTTTTTTCTTGGAGTATGGCACCCCCTGTTGAGCAGTATCTAACTAATGTTTGGAAGTATAACTGATTTGAAAGCGTCAATAATTTATATTTCTGTAAAAATGTATGAAATGACCATGTGAAAATAAGACCCCCTTTATACAGGCTGTTCAAGGTGGGAATGTTGCACCGTTAGTCCACTTTGATGTTCTGTATGAAATGTACGAACACAGAAACGGTAGACATTATTGTCAGTACCCCAGCCTGCTGTTATGGAGAGTTATTTCCTCTCACACAGGTGCAGAACGTACGCGCTAGGTGGCTGTTTGCAGTAGTCTTTGCGAAGTGTCAAACTGCAGCTTTTTGGTGGTGACATTTTGGTGTGTCTTGGCTTTAAATGACACTAGACGCCAATGCTGTTGTGTTACATGTCACGCCTCTTGATGGCATGCAATCTGAAATCACAAACTGGGGCAGCATTATGCCGCCGTTATTTGGTTCTGCGTAAAAAAGCGAAGCCGGCGTAATGGCGGATCTTTTTACAGCAGTATTGCTTAATCCCTTGTACCTAAACCCAAATCTGCAGCTCAGCTCAGTTTTACACAGGTTTCAGCTTGTTGTTGAGCCTCACTGTTTTGGTTCACTTGCACTGCTGTCATAGCTTTATTCAAGCCCACAGAAGGCAGCTGTTGTCAACAAAAAATCTCTAAAAACCCTCTATACACAACCTACTTAGCATTAAATGGCAGACAGGTAAAGTTAGCAACTAGCTTCTGAACATAGTTGAGCATTTAGAGGCTAAAGAGTGAGATATTTCCCTCAGGAATTGGTAGGGACCAAAAACAGAGTTGAAAGAGAATGAATGTAGGGCTTAGATTTTCCAGGTGTCCAGAAACATGACTCTACATTAGTGCTGATGTTGCTCTGTAACTGCTGTATGTGTAAATCACCAACTGTTTGCTAACAAGTTTAACTCATCAACTTAGAAGTTTATGATAAGTCAGTGTTTTGTTCACATCTTCTGCCCCTCAGTGTAAAAAAAGATCAGTTACTGCAGGATTGTAACATCTGCTACATCTCGGCTCATACATCTTCTCTTCACTTCTCCAGCCCAGCAGTGCAGTGAGGGATGGAGCCAGGTGGGGGAGGCCTGCCTGAGGATCAACTCCAGCCGCGAGAGTTACGACAACGCTCAACACTACTGCAAGAACCTCAACGGAAACATCGCCTCGCTCACCACCTCCAAACAAGTGGACTTTGTGCTTGAGGAACTGAAGAAGCTCCAGCAACAAGACAAGGTAAATACTGTATATCTTATTCAGTCAGAAATACTTTCAGGAATCCTTGAAAGTCAGGTGATTGGGTATGCAGCTTACTGCTCAGCTGACAGGAGAGAACAGGGAGTGATTCTCTGCTAGTTGAGCCTGTCAGTAATGAGATATGTGTTCTGAGATGATTTTCTCCTGATCAGTTTTGTACTCGTGCGCCACTGTTTTCTGTTTTCTGATTGCGGCCGTGCTTTTAGCTCCTGTGATTCCTGTCTTTCAACCATTTTTCATCAAATTGTTTTCCTCTTGGCAGTGCCACAAGCAGTATGGTTTGTTTTTGACTTTGACGCAATTACAAGTAGACAGCAATGCTAGGCTTTAGTTTGTGAGATACTACACCTGATGAATCAGCCTGTGATAATCAGCACCTCAGTATTGTTTTGTTTTGCCTTGTTTGAATTGTTTTATCCTCTGTAACACAGTCAGAGTTTCTTCTTTCTGCTTTGTATAACAAACCAGGGCCGCATGACTCACTGTCTGTAGGAAAAATCAGAAGCACCTTTCTAAGGCTGAGCCTGCTGAGTCTGGTTCGCTTGTACTTTCACTTTGATCAGAGGAACTTTGGAATTCCTCTGCTTTCATATTGTGCTTTTTAAGTTTTCTAAACCAGACTATGAGTGTAACTTTAGTATTTTTTTTTTTTTAACCTTGACCTTATGTTCCCATGTCTTGTGTCTGAATAACTAATTGGACCAGTTTTGAGCAAGAGGCTGCAATGTCAACCCTCTGGGCACGTGTGCACCGTCAATTTATGTCCACTAAGTTCAGGTTATTGTTATAAGTGTCTGACCACATTATGGAAAAGATCCCTAGAGACACAGACCTTGTTGTTAAAGAGTAAGATCATTTTTATTTAACTGTTCAGATCAGTAGTTTTCAAACTTTTTGTGTCCAAGACACACCAA
Source organism: Epinephelus lanceolatus (assembly GCF_041903045.1). Lineage (NCBI taxonomy): Eukaryota > Metazoa > Chordata > Actinopteri > Perciformes > Serranidae > Epinephelus > Epinephelus lanceolatus. The sequence goes on along the minus strand of NC_135754.1, from coordinate 21,682,495 downwards.
AGGGCCATCCAAAATCGGAAGGCACACCTTTATCAATATCTGTGCAGCTTCTATAACGTGTGCTATCACTCTTGTCCCGACACAAGGCAATAAAGATAAGAAAAAACAAAACAGGTAGCTTTCGTGATACTGTTCTGATTTTCGTGATACTCTTTGTTTCGGTGGTAGGTCGTCTTTGCTGGTGCTTTGTTGTAATTTTCTCCGTACAATAAAGCAATCAATAGTCCCACTCACAGCTTTCTCCTTTTAATTGTTATCATCCCTCACACTGGCTGCCAGTCAGGGCTTTTGATGTGTCACACACTTGTAATTCCCACGCGCAAACAGTGACAAATAGGCTCCCTGTGACAGTTTTTTAAATTAGTAAAGTACATTTTTTAGCTACAGTTTGCCCCTTTATTAGGAAATCAGTGTGCACAACATGCTGATACAGCCAATTAAAAACTCAATATTGCAGTAATAATGTGTGGTTATTACAAAATACCATGGCACACCTTAATAAACCCTTAATTCACCCAGTTAGATTTGACAATATGCTGCCTCTATACACGCTAAAATGACTGTTTATTTACATGGAGTCTGGTGAGGTTGTCAATGGTAGTTTCTTGGCTGTGTCTGATTTAAAAAAAATAGGACCTTACTCTTTACCAACAAGGTTTATCTCTATAGGGGTCTTTTCCATAATGTTGTCAGGCACTTAAATAACCTGAACTTGTCTGTGTTAAAAGCAAGCACTTTGTAAACGTGAATTGATGATGCACACATGTCCAGAGGGGTAACAATGCAGCCTGTTTATCTGCTGCCACCTGCAGTACTCTTGCTCAGTACTCGACCAATTTCACAACCTGTTTCTTTTCCTATCAGCCACTCAGACATAAAAACATGGGAAGATAGGGTCCAGGTTGAACATTACAGAAGTTTTCCTTTAATAAACACAAATATATCAATGCATTAGTGAATATCTGTGATGCAAAGTCAAAATGTGTGCCAGTTTGTGGAATTTAACCCTTCTCAAGTTAAAATTTTCAGAGCTACTGGGCCCCCAATTCTTAGAAGTCCAGTCTACCCAGCAGTACAGTTGAGAACAGCACATGAAACTCGTAGCGTATGATTTGTTCATGGGAAAAATATATATAAATTGTCCTAACAACATCATAATTCAAGCCTCTTCATCTTTAATGGAAATGATGAAATGTGCTTTTGGGCAAACGCTCACGTTCTCATCTCACCACAGCAACGCATCTACCTCCCACTGAAAGAAAATTACTGAGTCCACTGATGATTTTAGTTTGGTCATGCCTGCTGTATTCATGAGGATATCATTTGTTGTCAGTCTGCCGGGTTGAAACTGCCGTGTTTGCTCCAAACAGAACCTTGACATGCCATTTCCCATCATTTTTCCATTACATTACAAGTTGAATCCTGGAGGCAAATAAGTAATCACATCTGTGAAATTATTTTCAGTAGACTTTTAATGGCATTCGTGGTTCCCATGTGTAAACGCGGTGGCTATTCAGTTCTTAAATAGCGTGATGGAGCAGAAAGGGAGGCAGAGTTGTGATATTTTATCTTACATTTGAAACCCCGGTGACTTGTCAGGCCGATGTGTGTTAAGCCTTTTTGCTGTGTCTCCACAGCGGCTGTCTCCCTGGGTGGGCCTGAGAAAAATCAACGTATCGTACTGGGGTTGGGAGGACATGTCACCCTTCACCAACAGCAGCCTGCGCTGGCTGCCCGGCGAGCCCAGCGACTCTGGTTTCTGTGCCTACCTGGAGGAGCCTCAGGTGTCCGGCCTGAGGGCCAATCCATGCACCGCCACTGCCCACGGCCTCATCTGTGAAAAAGCTACTGGTAAAAGACACTTGCATGCATGCATATGCTTCATGAATATGTTGGAAACATCACAGAGGAATTACAGTTCCTCTCTTTCTGTCTTTGCCTTTCCCGTCTAGGAAACCCAAATCAGAGCACCCGTCCCTCCTGTAAGAAGCCTTGCTCCCTGCACACCACCTGTGCCAACTGTACCAGCCAGGCCATGGAGTGTATGTGGTGCGGCAGTGCGCAGCGTTGTGTTGACTCAACTGCCTATGTCATCTCTTTTCCCTATGGCCAGTGTCTGGAGTGGCAGACTGGAGATTGTGTGGGTAAGTGTCTTTGACTAAACTTAATCTAGATGAGGCTTCTCTGCAGTCTATAGTCTGGCATTAAGGAGGCCGGCAATAAGCTCTCCTAGATTGGCTTCTGTAAGCAGTCGATATTCATCACTGCCAGAAAGGAGGTTAAGGGAGGAAAAACAGCTTAAAGTGGAAGGTGTTTGTGTCGGAGGGAAAATGGTATTAGTTTCCTGTGATTGGCTTTGGAAGCTGTTTTTCTTTTCTTTTTTTTGCGTGGGTAATGGCCAATTACTCTCGCATATAGTCGCCCCAACTGTTAGATTTCCCTGCTGACCACGCTGCAGATGGACTCTTTACCGTTAGCTGGCTTTAAGTGGTTTAAAGACAGTCACGTATCAAGGAGCAGTTTCTGCCTACAAATGACTTCACTCTCTGAATGAGAAGAGAGGCATGATGGGATAGCTGCACGTACAGTAATGCAAATATGAATGTTATTGTTTTAGTTTTTGGAGGAGGATTTCAGGAATAGATTCAGTCGAGATGTTTTTAAATCAGGCAACTTTGGACCACTGCAAAAGGATAGAAGGCCAAAACCAAAATGTACAATTTTACAAATGTACACCCACTTGTTGAGATGTAAAGTAGTATACCATCATATTCAAAAATAGTGTTCACTGCTCTCAAGTCACCAAGAAACACAGCGGAAAATAGCTCAGAGCAGCAACACTCCAAAGATGACTGTACTACAGATGTATAGATATGATATGATAATAGATATAACCTATTATGTACATGCTGTTGTCATCATTTTGTGCATTAAAGCTGTGGTTCTTAAACATTTTTCAATAATGTACCCCTTTTGAAATATTTCTTCTGCCAAGCGCCCCCCTGACCAGTGCAAAACATTTTTGGTATAAACACACAGCGAGCAAATGTCAGCATGAATGTGTTTGTTGCGGCAGTTTATAGCAGTTTATGATTTCACTGAAAATAGGAATGTAATGTAAAATGTGGCTTTCAAACTTACATTCATGACTGATATTTTTTTTAAATTAAAGGTACACTATGCAGGGATGTTGGTTACTGTTTGTGAAGTGAAAGTATAAGCCTGATTCACTCTCGTTTCCCCTCACTATATTTATGTTTTTTCTGCGCTGTCTTGTGGATGCCTGCTGCTCATGGTCTTGCACTTAGTCGCTACCTTTTAAAGGGCCGTACATATGCTGTCTTTTTAACCGCCCAGAAAACACAGAGCGCTGGGTGCTACTCTTGTGCCTTTTTTGTGCTAGCTTTTAAGAGCACAGCTGCATCTGAGGTTGCTAAGAAACCTCAACCCGCACAGTATAGCCTATTTCCATAAAATCCTTAGTGCAGAGCTGATCTTCTTCCAGGCGTTATTATAAGTGTGTAGGCCTGTCGTTCGTGGCACAGACATAAAGCTCTGGCAGCCTTGCACTTACATGGTCAACTTTTCCATATTAATTCACAGACTGATATTCACGGAAGGATACGTGTCGGCTCTGATTGGTTGTTTCTCGTCACATGACATGAGGTGTTAAAGCAGTCTCAGGCCACAGTGGTTGTGCCCTGAAAAATAGGCGCTAGGGAATGTGTGCACGCTGCAACAGCATCACTCTGGCATTTGAGCGCGTCTGCTGTGTGTTTACATGGAAAACAATGAATTTTAAGGTGCAAAAAATGCAGCCCCGTATAAAGACCCGACCTCACCTGAGCGCTGTGGGGGGTACACACCCAGAAACATCCTGAACACAGAAAATAAGAAAACACAGGCAGAGTCTGTGCAGAAGAAAACACACCACCACACACTACTGGTGGGTCATAAGTGATGATTGAGAGGGATTACTTCCGTATGAGTCTATACATTCTTTTTCAGGACAACACTGCATTGTATACCTTTAATGTAAAAAAAAAAAAAAAAATAAATAAATAAATCTCACGTACCCCCTGTAGTACTCCAAAATACCCATAGAGGTACCCATACCCCCATTTGAGAAACACTGTGAGAAAGAGGACACATTTAAAATTAAAAAATGTGCAAAGCTCTGTCATCTCTTTACAATTTGAAGCTATATCATCCTTGAATATCCTGTACATGCTTCTCTTCAAGCATCAAAAAGGGCATTCCCATCTCCAAAAGTAATGAAATAAGTACTCGACACACACAGAGGTTTAACTGCTAACAGTATTTTCACATTGGTAAGTTGATCAGAGAGATCCCTCACCTGAAGGTCAGTGCGGCTCGTCAGGTCGATGCTGTTGTGCTGCGTAATGTATGAATTATACCCACAGTTGTGTCAGATCGTAAAAGCATCTCAGATCAGTTTAGCGAGTAACAAATTGAGGGAGCTGAAGGGTGCAGTTTCAAATTCATTTGTGTCAGCTGGTGTTAGGTAACCCTGAGACATTTCTGTACACTGTGGGTATTTGTCTTGAGGATTTTGTCCCTTTTGGCGTGAAGGACAGAGAAGGGTATCCTATAAATTCTCTCTGTGTTTTCTGCTGGCTCTGTCTGACTTTGCTCCTTCACATTCACTCTCAAAGTTTCAATCACCAATTAAGTCTCAAATTACCCCACCTAACTTTACTTCTTTCCTCCTCATTTTCAGTGCATAGAGAGGCTTTCTTTATGCTGAGTATGCTACATACATGTACTCAAAGCCATACAGCCAGGATAAAATGCCCTGTAGTATCATCATGCAGGGGCAGGCTGTGATGTATTTGTTGCACCCAGTAGAAAATAGTCTCATTCTGCAGATCTGACATTGCACAAGTAGTTCTTATTTGTGAGCTACCAATAGTTGGCAGTAGTTTGTTGGGGAAGGACGCTTTATTTATGGCCTTCAGCTACAGTTTGAGTGATTTCTACCTGGCATGTAAGTAGCAATCCAAAATACCTCTTCAGCTTCTGTGTAGCCGTATCTTACCAGATCAGTCAGCCCAAACGCATCAACAGCACATCTCTGCTATGAACACACTATCTGTCTATCTGTTTCATCAACACTGGTCAGAGAAAGTCAGAAAAATCCCCGGAAGCTGTATTTACTTCAGACAGAATCCTAAACATGCAAGGTCGAGTCGACTTTCACTTTCCCCTCGTAGCATTTTCCTTGGGCCTTGATTTGATCTTTTATATCAGGACTGGCTCACTGTTTCACTTCCTGCAGATATGCTGTAGAGGACGAGTATGGAGGATGGAAGCGACCAAAATAAAAAATAAATGAATGACTCAGTAAATAATTGAATATGCCCTTAAATGTACCAGAAATAATACTGAAAGTAAATATTTGCATGAATGAAAAAATAAATGCATCAATGATAAAAAAACAAATAAAGGAATAAATTAATACGTTCAATAAATAAATAAATAAAAAAAATAAGAAATTAGTTTAAACAATAATAATTAAAAAAAAAAGAATAGATAAATAAAAAGGAAAATTAAATAGGAAAGTAAAAGGGGAATTAATACAAAGATAAATAAAAAAGAAGCAAATTAAAACAGAATTATCAGGTGATGTCACATTTAAAAAATGAATTAATGCCTACATTAATTATGCCTCTCCACTGGGGATAGCTGTGGCCATACATCTGTTCATACATCTGTTTGTACATCTGTCAGTTCCATCCTTGTGAACACGATATCTCAAGAACGCCTCAAGGGAATTTTTAAAATTTGGCTCAAACTTCCCTTGGACTCAGCAATAAACTGATTGGATTTTGGTAGTCAAAGGTCAAGGTCAGTGTGACCTTGTGTCTGTCTCATTCTCGTGAATGTGATATCTCAAGAACACGTGAAGGGAATTTTTAAAATTTGACACAGGCGTCCACTTTAACTCAAGAGTTAACTGATTAGAATTTTGACAACGGTCAAGGTCAGTGTGAGGTCACAAAATATGGCCATAACTCAAGAATTCATATTCTTATGCTAATTATGACATAACTTCCCATAACTGTCTAATAGGCTAAAATAATGAAGTGATGACATTTTATATCCAAAAGGTCAAGGGTCAGCTTCACTGTGACGTCATAATGTTCTGCATAAAACATGTTTCAGGCCATTATTCAATGTCATATCTCTCTGTTATGTCTCATATATCGGGCCCTCTGTAAGCATACAGTTGTAACAGAAGGTATTTATGTTAATTGGCAAATTAATATATTTATCAAGTCATTTATTTGTGATTTTGGCCGCTTTCATCCCCCATAGACTACATGTACAGTAGGTGAGCTAAACATTTAGTTAAAGCAGCTGTGTGGAACTTTTTACCATTTATAAAATTGTCCCTAGTTCGTATCACCCCCCCTTGAAGAGCCGCATATTTATTTGAACCCAACAGTGACAAAAAAGCCTTTCTCTATATGGCTATTTAGCGTAGCCTCGCTTGGGTCGGACACACAGCGGAAGTCAGCAAACCAGAATACGGCACCCGAGGTGGAAGTGATTCTGCTTGCCCGCAGCGGCCCGCAGCGATTAAACCACAGAAGAAGAAGGAGCAGTGTTTACAGTTTTCTTCGAGTAAGCAGTACGCAGCGGGCATTGCTGAACACATAACACCTAACAGTTTTACCAGAGATGTATCTATGAGGACTTGGTTGTACTTTTGATGTCATGGCGGATAACGAAGGAGCATCATCTAAAATTATCTGTGACTGTGACCATGAACACAAATAGACAGCAGGCAGTTGTCCTCAGTTTATAAGAAATTCAGAGCTGCACCAGAACATTTATGAACAGGTCTTACTTTACTACTAATTTGTGTGTAACGTTAGCATGTTTCCACTAATTACTTGGACTGACCTAACGTTAGTAGCGTTAGCTTTGCAAGCGAAGGCTGCAGGTAACAGCTTTGCTGTGTTAGGATTATGTTATGTCTTCACTGTGTATCTTCACATAAAAGAATACTCCGACGATTTGGGAGTTGTGCCCTTTCTCTATCATTTTCATATTGAGACAACATGATCGATATCTTTTTTGTGTCTGTACGTCCAGTGGCTGGGTCTCAGTGTTGCGCTTATAGGGGGTCAGTACGTCCTGCGCTGTGATCCGCGGAGGGATACACCGGTGAGCAGGCAGGCACAGACGTAGCTTGTAAACAAAACTCAGCTGTTTATTTAGCCTAGCAATATCTCCGGACTATAGTAGCTGCAATGGACGACTTTGAACGCGATTTTGAAGAGTTTCTTGTAGCGGACACAGACCCAGAGCCATACCTGTTTGAGCCGGAGTACACAGATGAGGAACTCCATGTGTTGCATGCTGAGGCGAGAAGAGAGGCTGAATCCTCCGCTCCCATTTTGCTGCACAGAATGGGACTCGGTGCTACCATCGTTGGGGAGATATATCATCAGGAGGAAAACCGCCGCAGAGAGTGCATCACAAGGAATGAAAACTTTGCAGCAATCACTAATCCTGGCGTGATTGAAACTTTCTTTCATGTTCCTAAGATGAACTGGAAAAATCGCCCAGGCCTGCAGGAGCTGATGGACAGCTTTCAGTTGGGTGAGTAATATCGTCCGTGTCGTCTCTTTGTTTGCTTTTACCGAGTGACCTAGCGTACCTGTCCCAGAGCCAGCTGCAGCTGTTGCTCACCGGTGTATCCCTCTGCGCAAGATGTACTGACCCCCTACAAGTGCCATGCTAACCGCTGTCTCAATATGAAAATGATAGAGAAAGGGCATAACTCCCAAATCGTCGGAGTATTCTTTTCACATAATAATGCGGACTCAGCAGATGACTTGTTAACTGTTTATTCCTCCTTACACCGAACGTACACGGCTGCTTCTCATTGTTTCCAGTAGAACAACAATGGTTACTACATTACCCAGAATAACTTGAGGCTCACACTACTACGGTAGCCTTAGTAGCTCAAAATACACAACAGATTAGATTAGCTCAGAACAGAAACACGACAGGAGAATTTACTGAGTAATTTTGCTGTTTCCACTAATTACTTGGACTGACCTGACGTTAGTTAATCCTCTCGCTCTCCAAAACAAATGCATGCGGTAATTGCCGGCTGCAGTCGGAATTTTACGACACCAGGCTGTGGGTGTCATACCGCTTCGACCAAAGGGGCGCTATAATCAACTAAAACGAAAAGTTCCGCACAGCTGCTTTAAATTAAAATCACTTGACAGGTATTTTGATAATTGATTCACTGTTTCAGTAATTTTTCAAACAAAAACTGGCAAACATCACAAGCTCCAGTTTTAAAAATGTGAGAATTCACTGCTTTATGAATCATAAATTGAAATGCATCTCTGTGATTTGGACTGTTGGGTTGAACAAAATGAGCAATTTAAATTTGTCACCTTGGGCTTTGGGAATTTTTCATTTGTAATTCACGATGGTCAAAAAAAAAAATCAGTTAACTGAGAAAATAATCTGCAGATGAACTGATTATGGTGGCAACCCTAGCTGTAAAAGATAGGGCAGCCCTTTGTTTTTAGCCAGAATAGGCAAATACTTATTCTGTATCTCTGCCATCATGATATTCACAAGTATACTTAAGACTTAAAAACAAGATTTCATCATATTTTAAGAGGCCCCGGCTTGACTGCATCCTTTGTGCACAACAGCGGTAGTAAAGAACCCCTTCTTCTCCGCATATGGATTTTGATTTAAAGCGACATTTGCCATCTGTTGATTGCAGGGTGCATTTTGAGGCATGTCAAGACAGAAAAAAAAACAGATACTGAAGTGGCGAAGTCGTCATTCTGATCAGTATTTAGAGTCTCTGTGAAATCCAGCAAGAACACTTTGCGAGCAGTGAAACAGCCTGTAGATACAGATTAGAGTAAATGTAACCCCTGGAGATGATGGACAGCAAAGTGGATGTACAGTAAACTGATTTTATGAAATACAAACTTGTAGAGTTTTACCTCAAAAATAGTATTTTCGTATGACGTCATTTTTGATTAAATGCTGGAATTAAACTTGTTTTTATTAAAAAGAAAAGCCCTTGAAAGCTTCCGTACATAAATTCAGACGGTGCTGTGGAGAGAATTGAGGGCAGGATTACAGGTTGTGTTTGCTTGGCTGGTGAAAACTGTTAACAGTGGATGACGGGACACATGTTTTGCCGTGCAGCCCCACTCATAATCACTGTCCAATTTATGTAACAGCTCCAGGCATCAGATTTAGTTGCTCATGTTCACACGTATTGATTTATCTGTCAAAATCCATACGGATAAATGTGAATTTTGTTTGTGCGGCAGATTTTGTGTTTGAGCGTGCTTTTGTGTTGTGGCGAGACAAAAAGTCCTCGTCCAGCTGCTTCTCTCCTCAGAATGGTATGTTAGTGAGAAATCTGCCACTCGCATCCTGTCGTCAAAACAAACTTAAATGGCCTTACTTTGTGCTGATTGTTCTCGCGTTGTCATGGTTTCACATCCATTAGCAGAATAGCTGGAGATTTGTTTGACATAAACTGAGGTAAAAGCACTCAATGTTTGTCTCCTTAAAATAGTAGTGGCATTTCCCCCCCCCCTTCTGAAGTGTCTGTCTGGCAGGCAAGTGGCAGTGCTGAAACTTGTCAAGCAATTTAGTGGCCTGAAAGTTCGTCCCCCAGCTGACAAAACAGCATCGCTCCCCGGCTCCCTTGGGTTCCTTGCTTTAGAGCGAGCTGCCACTTCACACATCACATTTAAACCTTTCATTGAACTTTGCTCAAATCAAAAACTTTTCGCCGGCCTCGGCTTGCTGACACATTTTCTGTCTCATTCTATGGCTTTTTCTCCTCTCAATCAGCTGTTAAAAGCTCAACACCTGCTTCTTATCTTCTCATGTGCTCTCAGATCTGTTGTCCTGACAGCTCACCAGATAACCAGCTTGTGTTTTCGGTGCAAAGCACGTTAATGTCATTAATCTGTAGGGCCTGTTAAAGGTGAAGGAAAGACTGAAGCTGAAATCCTACAAAATAAAATCCCTGAAAGCAACACCCTTCAGGATTCTTGTTTGTGACGACATTGGACCTTGTTATTTTTAGTGCTTTGCAGTTGATCACAATTTGCACTGCTGTTTGTTTCAAGGTGAAACCCTGGTAAACAATTGTTAAAATAAGAAGAAATGGACAAATACGGCCAACAAAGGAATACAAATCAAGACAATAAACATTTTTTAGTTTATACACTGACCCCCCCAGACCCCACCAATAAAGCAAAACTGCACATTTCAGAGCGGCCTTTTATTGTGGCCAGCCTAAGGCACACCTGTGCAATATTCATGCTGTCTAATCAGCATCTTGATATGCCATACCTGTGAGGTGGGATGGATTATCTCAGCAAAGGAGAAGTGCTCACTAACACAGATTTAGACAGATTTGTGAACAATATTTGTGAGAAATGGTCTTTTGTGTATATAGAAAATGTTTTAGATCTTTGAGTTCAGCTCATGAAAAATGGGAACAAAAACAAAAGTGTTGCGTTTATATTTTTGTTCAGTGTATTTTAAAAAAGCAGAGGAGTAGAACAGTAATAGAAAACATTCCACTTTGATACTGAAAACAAATCTATTTATTTATTTGTTTATTTGTCAGGGTCAGTGCAAGAAAACATTGTGAAAGGTTCCTGTCCCTGGTTAGGATTTTCCTGCTTAAAAATTTTAAAGGTCATGACATACCATCATTACTACGATTACACTAATCACAATGAGCGCATAATAAATAGTGTCATGTAAATATATGCATCCAGGGTTTACACGGTCATGGAAAACCTGAATAGGTCATGGAATTCCACAATCTTGTTTTCCAGGCCTGGAAGAGTCATGAAATTTTGTTGTTTCATTAAATAAATTGCGTGGATGACCACCATATTATGTAACGTAACGGCAAATTTATTTTCTGTAGCTGCTGACGTATCATAGCTCTGCTGTGTGTAGCTGTGTGTAGATGTGTGACGGTTTTTTTGACCGTCACTTATGTTGATGCATTTTAACTACGTGGGACAAGTGCAGCAAGTGTGATTTAAATGGAAGTTTTAGGGATTTTTTTGTAATAGCTCTACACAAAATAGTCAAAATTTGTGAAGTAGAATAAATTTAAAAAATATTTGTTCAAAAAAATTAAAACTGAAAAGTGGTGCATGCACATGTTTTCACCCCCTTCGTGATGACACCCCTAAATAAGGCCTGCTGGGGTGTCGAAGCAAAGGGGGTGTATACATTTGCATTCACCAGCTTCAGGGGTTTTTTTGTTTTATTTTATTGTTAATATGTTTTTTTTTTATTTTCATTTCATTTCGCCAATTTTGACTGTTTTGTGTAGGTATCACAAAAAAATCCAAATAAAAATACATTGAAATTACAGGTTGTAATACAACAAAGTAGGAACACTTTAAAGAGACACTGTACCTATGTCCCACTAATACTTTTAAATTGTGCTGCATTTTTGAGATTAATCAACTGACCTGGGCAACCTAGGGCATTCAGTTGTCACTTGGAGCACCAGTGCTCACTTTGATTTAGTTTAAACTGTGCTGAAAGTAGGCCAGTGTAGTTTAACGGTACAGTGCATTCTTATTTCCAAACAAATTAATCAACGTGTCATCCCAAACTACAGACTGTCACTCCCCGACTCTGGGAGCTCTACGGCTTCATGTCTGTGGGCCGACGTTAATAATACAGTTAATATTTAGACTAAAATTTTGTGTACAGATCTGTTTGTGTTAAAAGTTGTGAATGGTCATGGATTTTTTTTTTATTGTGGCTGCTTGAAAAGTCGTGAAAAAGGTTTGAAATTTTGTCCATAAAAATGTGTAGGAATGCTGCACATCATATTACAGTCATTTTACAAGTGTTGCATATATTTTCATATGCAGGTGTGTATTGTTTCCTAAGTTATGATAATATGCAGTATGTGTATGTGCATAATTTTATGGGCATATGTCCATAGCCTGTATGAGTTTGTCTGTGTGTTTGTCTGTACCTCTATCTGTGTATGTATCAGTGTTTTCATGCAAGTATTTTCAAGTGCAACACAAGTCTCTCACCCTTTGTTTCTCCTTCAGCCCAGAACTGCTCGGGCTTGCGGACATGTTCCCAATGCCTGGAGCAGCCTGAGTGCGGCTGGTGTGGCGATCCCAGCAGCACGGGGAAGGGCCTGTGCATGGAGGGCTCCTACAGAGGGCCGATGAAGAGACCGGCTAAGCAAGGCCAGCAGGTCCAGTCCCAGGACATGATCCTGGAGCCGGGCAGCTGCCCCAAAGACAAGGGCTACGAGTGGGCCTTCGTTCACTGCCCCGGTAAGGGATCCACTTCCTGTGCTGCTTGCTGAAATTACAGATCATGCATCAGAAGTGTATCTTCTTGAGCAGTTGTTATTACCCATCGACTGTGGCGTCTTAAGTTTTAAAAGATGTTCTGATCAAGGATTCCTGTTACAGCCTCCCTATGCAACTAATCCCTCCCTGCTGACTCTATGCAACCGTACGCTAGTGTGCCATTTAATGCTGTCATCAAGCCCCAGTCCACGCAACCACGTCATGTAAGACGATGATGTACTCAGTGCGAGGTGTAATGTGAGAATGTGAGGCGTGCTCAGTGGCTCCTTGGTGTCAATAAAGTGTAAAGATAGTGAGAGATCTGAAGTGACATGTGCAGGCTTTTCAGTGAGACTTTACCTCATCATGGGTTCAAGCCTTTAGGTGTGAAGCTCAGTGTCTTTGGTATTTTTACATTCTCAAAACTGGAATTAATTGTAACAGTCCATTCTTAATGAGGGTGAAAAATCAATACAAACAAGGTTAATTTATGCATCAGCCTTTTTTTGTTAAGAACAGAACAGGTAAACCGAAATGTTCGACTTTATGTAAAACACTACATTGTCAAGGACTGTTGGTTCTTTATGTCCTTTTGTTCCATGCCAGGGTTATTTTTAAGGGGGGAGGAGTCGTCCACTCATTCATAACCTAAAGTCCATTCTGTTTGTCATAGCACAGAGGAGAATAAAACAAAGTGCTCTAAACAAAATAAATATATACAATAAAACGATTGCTTCAGATTCACATAAGATTTTCATGTTTTCCAATATTTTTATTTATATTCACATTTTTTAGCTACATGTTTCAGAGAAGAAGTCAGTGGTTCCATAATATGAATTTTCTAAATTATTTCTGTTCATTCAGGGGTTATTGGAGACTTTTTACTCAGCCATTATCTGATTATTGCTTTTTACTGCCTTTAATAGTATTTGAAAACAAATATCTGTTCCGCTTTTTCAGCCCAGTTGACAAGTTTCCCAAATACATAACACTGAAGTTAAAATCTCTGAGTTGTATATTGATCTAATTGCTTCATCCACGTCTACCCAATAAGTAGAAATGTTAGGACACTCCAAAAAAAAAAAAAGACCACGTTCAGATTTGTTGCTGTGGGAATTTTTAACTTAGGGAGTTATAAAGAATCTAAAGTATTCCCTCTAGGATTTCTTGGGCTGTTTTGGGATTGAAGCAGCCTGAAATGTCTGATTAAAAAAAAAAAATAAAATAAATATTGCGATGCACATTGCGATTTTTGCAGTGACATCACAGGGGCAAGTGAAGATTGCAAAAATAGTTTTGATGCTGGAACGGATTTTGAGCTTATTATGAAGGACCGTCCCCGTTAGCATCTCCCCTCCTGCTCTCAGCCCAGTTAGCGCAACCAACATGATCTCGTCACTACTCGTCATACTTTCCCGCTTTTTTGTTTGTTTGTTTGTTTAAAGATTATTTTTTGGGCTTCTTGGCCTTCATTTGATAGGACAGTAGTAGCATGAAAGGGGATGTAGCCTTTGTACCTGGGGAGCCTGCCCTCCTAGGTGACCTACTCTGCGCCCCATACTTTGCCGCTTGAGAAGAAGCCCTGCAGCAGTAGTTAACATCCAACACTGAGCCATTAACAACTTAGCACCAACACTGAGACTACTCACCTCTGTTGTTAAACCTGTAAATAACTGCTGGGCAGTGTTAGTCGTATGATGCTAACAGTTAGCCCCGTCACTGTGTGTGTGTAGAGAGAAAGGCTGCAATGAAATGAGATTTTACCCAATTTAAATAGTCAAATTTGCAGTAAAGTTGTGTCAGTTGGATAAAAGATTGTGCAGAATTCTCGTAGATTGGCTGAACGTGCGTTAATTGTTGTGATGAATTCCCTCCACGGATCTGAGCTTGATGTGGTGGACTGCGTCCTACATATGTTTAACCAGTCATCTTCATTTAACTTCATGTTCGCTTCTTTCTCTCACCTTAATTTAATGAACACTGTCGAAAGACCCTTAATTGTAAAGATGAATAAATCCTGGAAATTGGTTTCCTGTTAATGTTACCCTTGATATGCGTTGATGAATATACAAACCAGTCTTACATAAAACAAAAATAAACACTTCTTTTTTTCTGTATTCTTTTCCATTAGAGGTCTAATTTGTGTTTTCCCATTGGACGCATTGACGCAGGTTCATTAAAAGTTGCAAAGCATATTTTAAAAGGCAAGTCTGATTAAATGGTAATTAATATGACACGGCAGACACAAGCCACTGACAGGACTAATGGGTCTGGCTGCTTTTCCAGGAAGCAATAACAACAACCCTAGATGTAAGTTTCGTTGGGCCCGTGTCAAATCCTCGCTGTTTATTAGCTACGGGGAGCACGATCAGCATGATTGTGTGACTTCGACTCAAACTATTCAAAAATGACTCTGTAAAACAGGGTCCTGTGGGACCTGCAGACAGATGGAGATTGTGACTGCCAGCATGTTGGCAGAAATTCACCCTTCTTGCTCCTAATCATTGAAAATAAAAATCTGAGTTAGTTCCACCTTGTGTTGGCTCGCTCCCTGCCCCCCAGTGTAACCCACAATTAGGGTGCATTAACTGTGGTAGCCATGAGATGCTCGGTGTGTTAAGATCTGAAATTCATGTGCACATATGTTCCTCAATATCTAAGTAGTAAAACTTACTCTCTGTTTCTCTCTCAGCCTGCCAGTGTAATGGCCACAGCACGTGTGTGAACGGCAGTGTGTGCGAGCAGTGCCGTAACCTCACCACTGGCCCTCACTGCCAGACCTGCATGCCTGGTTATCATGGAGACCCGACCAATGGCGGCAAATGCCAGGGTGAGTGCCGCATCGCCACAGATGCTTAACTATTCCGCACACATACGACTTAATGGATTTGCTTGTTACCATTTTGTCGAAGGAGTGGATTGATGGAGTTTAACCCTCACCACCTTCATCATCTGTGCACGTTTCCTTCCAGTCAACAATCAGGTTTTAAACAAATACACAAATTACGTTCTCTTTTATTTGGACAAGACCTGCTGTGTGTACATGATAATCAAACTCTTAGAGGAATATCATCTACTTATTGAATTTTAATTAGAGCCTTGCTTGACAGACAGACGGCAATACAGCATCTCAACCAACAGAGGGTACTAGTGTGTGCTGATAAGAACCTGGTGGCAATTAGTCTGTCCTGTTTGATTAATGAAAATATTCCTCCATCTGTTGGTTTCATTAAGTTAAACAGAAAAACAAGTAAAGGTAGAATAAACATCTGGCCTCTGTTGGTTTGTTTCTGCTGTGTGGAAAACACCACTCTCACATAAGATGGAGAAATGTCAAGATTAACTGTGTTTTCTTGACATTAGAGTGAGTGTGAAGCAGATGTGGGAAGTGCAGGTGAAGCTGAAGGTCAACTACTGACTTCTTGTGTTACTGTGTTTTCCTGCACCGTAAAGCTTTGTTGAAAATCTAAATGCATCATGTCAGGATTTTGGATACATACACTGACGTTGTAAAGGCAGGGTACCAACAAATATATCTGCAATGATTTAATTGTTGTATTAATTCAGGGTGTGGTACTCATGTTTGTCTCTCTGCATATAAAGCTGCTTGATTGAGTTTTTGAATCGCACACGGTGCAGATTTATTATCTGCGTCTCCTGCTCGATGCAGAATAAATTTTCTGGAGTGACTGCAGCCCATAATTTATACAGCATTCTTGTTTTCAGAGCAAAAGCGCATAATGCTAGCTGAATTTAATGTGGAGAAAAAACATAAGGCTGTTAGCATAGGAATGAGCATTTAACCAAATATGAAATAACTGTATGTGCACTTGATAACAGTCTCAGGTTGTTATTAAATAAATGACTGACGACCGCTATTAGAGGAGCTTTACCCACACTCCCTGTCCCTTATGAAACATGAATAGCATTCCTGAAAAATTACATGGGGGCTTTTGTTTGAATTGCCAGACTGTGAGCCGCAGACACACACACACACACACACACACACACACACACACACACACAGCTACACCTGGGAGCTTTATGGTCTCAGATGCCATCTGTTAATGCACAGGTTATAGCTGTAACCTGTAAAGTGAAACTACACAGGTGAGCATCTGTGAAGGGAATATTCTTCTTATTCTTTCAGAGCCTGAGGACGTGACGACTCAAAGTCATTATGTGCCATTATTGCATGCCAGAGGTGTGAACTCGAGTCACATGACTTGGACTTGAGTCTGACTCTAGTCACAAATTTGGCCTGACAGAATGAAAAAAGACTTGCAACTTGACCTGGACTTGAAGACCAGTGACCAGTGAGCCTTTTGACCTGAAAATACTAGAGCTGCCCACTAGTAGTTGACCAAACAGTCGACCAGAAAGGTCATCAATTGGTACGATTTCATTGCTTGCTTAGTCACAGAAAAAAAAAAAAACAGGCAAGCATGAAACTCAATTAGAAGCTGCGTCTTGTCAAATAGATCAAAACCTATATGACTGGACCATGTGGGAATTTAATTCGAAAGGACAGACACAGGAAGAGGCCACGCTCAGCAGTCAGACAGGAGTCAGGTTAATTTCCAGGGCTGGTACCTGTGGTTATTCCACAGGCTAGTTAATAACATGTCGGGCAGGAAATCCAAAGTGTGAGATCATTTTGAGAAGGTGAAGGACGAACCCAAGGTGATATGTAAACTCATCTTCATTGGTCGACTACAAACATGACGTATCATCTGCAACATGTCAGTAGCTACATGCCCATTAGCCACTTAGCACAATCATTACTGCTTTGCCGACAGCGTCATTAACAGGCGGCTCGCTCAGTGTGTGACGTGCACTTGTAGATAAAATATAGGCCTATATTAATGAAGGTTCATTAGTACGCCCACTGAGCAAGCAACGTCTGTGGACGTCCAAGTCTAGTTGATATCATGTACACAGACGTGATATCAACTAGACTTGGACGTCCACAGACGTTGCTTGCTCAGTGGGCGGTTTTGTATTTCTCTGTAATGTAGCACAGTGTTAACAATGTTACTGATACTATTCTTTCTCACACCTTGAACTCAAACCATTGTGTTGCCCCGCCCAAAATAAATAATTTAATAATTACATTAATATCGTAAACATGCGGGCGACTAGTCGGGGGCAGCCCTAGAAAACACTTGGTGTCTTCCCCCAAAGATTACATTTAGTGAAAGTGCATTATGACTTGTTTAGGACTTGAAACTCAAAGTTTAGGGCTTGTTTTGGGACTTGTCAGTCTTGACTTGAGTGACTTGAGCGCAGAAACTTGAGACTTGTGACTTGCAGAACAATGACTTGGTCTCACCTCTGCTGCATACAGATGGATGTTTGTTTGTTTTATGTACAGTGGGCATCCAGCACACCCTCCTATCCCAGCATGACTTGCACACAGTACAACGAAATCCTTTATCACCAGCTGTCGATAACAACAAGTGCAGGAAAAAGTGCTAAGACACTCAGTTAAAAGCAATCCTGTCACCTGAAATATTCATACGCACCATCTTGGGAAATGTGCTAGGGTGGAGGTTTCGAGCTGTGTCCACTGACCCCTCTGTAATACACCTTCTCAGTGGTTTAAAGCCCAGTCAACTGAAAAGTGCAAACCTGAAAGGCTGCCACACCAGAAGCACTTAAGGAGCCAATTCACACATCTAGCGCCGCACTGTTTATATTCCACACACACATGCCTGGTGGGTATCGTGGTGTCCTATCTAGGGGGGGCATATTTTCTCCATCATGTCTCAGATCTTTGAAGTTCAGCCAATCTTTTGGGAAATACACTTGTTTACCATCTCAGCCAGATCGATATCAATTTCATCTCTGCGTGTGCAGTACAGCAGAAGAGGAGTCGGTAGCTTAGCTTAGCACAAACACTGCCAGCAATGGGAAACTGCTAGCCCAGTGCTTTAAAGTGGGGAAAAACAACTGTTATGGCACAAGTTGAAGGAATTGTACGGTTATTGAGCCCTCAGGAGATCCTGAATTCAAAGCTTTAAACTTAACATGTGTATGTGTGCAAGCACATATAAACACTTTACTAAATCCACACTTTCAGCTTTATTGGATGCTAATCAACACTGTTTCTGTTCCCCCTGTTTTCTCCCCACCTTTCTTCCTTTCCATCTGTGTTCTGTCGCCCCTTCCAGCCTGTAAGTGTAACGGTCATGCAAGTGTGTGCCAGGTGTTAACTGGCAAGTGTTTCTGCACCACCAAGGGGATCAAAGGAGACCAGTGCCAGCTGTGAGTACTCCGACCACATGCTTACACACACATGAAAAAAATGAATTGACTTGCAGCCATTTCATAGGATGTCTTTTTATTAGTGCTACATTAGGTTATGGTCAGTTCACCTCACCGTGTTTCCAGAAGTTTAGATCTGCAGCATAGAGGTCAAATGAGAGATACACTGTTAATGTTTCAGCTGAAATTCACTGACTTGAGGTAATGTCAATCAAAAGTGAGTCTCTGGGCTGCCTGTCACCAGGCCAGTAATCACTTGGGATGGAGCCATGATGAAATGCTCAGGGCTATTTTAAAGGAAACCCATTTTGACAAGTGAGACAGATACATATGGGAGGGTGTTATGTGTTGTTTGTGATATTTTGCCTAAAAACCCGCCTGAATATTAGTTCTGAGATTTCAACATTTTTATGAGCAGAGCTTCTGTTTATGATGCTGAATTAAAAACTCACCCTGGAGATTTAAAAGAGGATAAATACAGATAAATGAAAGTTGGAGCAGAACCAGTCCGCTAGTGATTTAATACAGTTGGACAAAATGATTGATAACATGGCACTGAAACAAACTGCAATGCATCATAGTGAGAGGTAGGGACACAGAGGAGCTGTTTCATTGTACCAAGTGGCAACTTTTCCAGAACAAATCCTTAATATTGTACAATTATTAAATAAGGATTTGTTTTCCCTCTCCAAGCACATCAGTGAATTTGTTTGTTTATTTCTGTCTGTACTGCCTTAATATGCACATTCAGGGCATTCAGTGCATCAAAGCATTGTTTTCTAGTTGGAGCCACGCCTCGTTTTCAAACTGTATGGTTTGACTAAAATGAACAATGACAGCAATATAGTCCACGATGACCAGCGCTAAAATCAACCTGCGTAGCTGTCCCTCCATTGTGACATTAGAAAGTGTCACATTTATCTTGCAAATGTACTCTTCGTTAATGTTCTGTTTACTTCCTGGATTTTTCTCGCAAGGAAATTCTGACCAATCAAGAGCAGCTTTCTCGCGCAAGGCATTTTATCTGGTCCACTTGTAAATGCTGCCGTACCCTAAAATGCACCCTAAAAAACTGCTTTAGGAGTAGTGTTTCAATTAGTTACACCTTGGCTATATTTAAACATTCAGTCCACCCAAACACTTATCATCCTGGAGATTGGGCACGTTTCCACTGAAGAAGTTCCTGGTACTATTTGGGGGGCAGGAACTACTACAGGAACGTCCTCTCGTTCGGCCCTCTCAACCGCCGTGTCTCCACTGAGTGGAGTACGAGGAAGGTTCCTGTAAAGTTACGGGCTGCCTCTGGATGTGACGTAATCGTTACGCGACCATTTTGACCGGGGCGACGTAGGGACGCCGTTAGCCGATAGCGGTGTCTGTAATAACTCTCTAAATGGCCCGTGAAAAAAATATTTTTTCCAGCGGATGTCTTAGTCACAACATGATTGAGCTAACTGGAGTAGTTTCATGTCGTATCCGACAACGGGAGGCTTTTAACAGATGACATCCTGATGTTAGCTTTGCTGCTGCTGTTAGCTGATGCTTTCTAGACATCGTGATTTCCCAAAACTGAATAAATACCACACATATCAACACAAAACTGCTTTGCTAGCTCAATCATGTTGTAACTAAGATATCCGCTGGAAAGAATATTTTTTTCACGGGCCATTTAGTGAGTTTTTTTTTACATGGCGGCGAAAGCTATATAAACGAGCTAACCCTTGTCTGCTGAGTTTTAAAAATGCCGGCTATTTTGTTGCTTTCTGGTGACGTCACATCCCTCCTTCAGTATATCCAGTCAGCACCAAGTAATCCCCAAGCCCCCGCCGGGAGTCTTTCGGGGCCGTTCTGAGTACCTACCCCGAGGCAGGGACTTGTTTAGCCCCCGTAAAAGTTCCGGAACTCTGTCCTTCGGGGGTGGTTCCTGCGGTGGAGACACGCACCAACGGCCCCGGCCCCGTAAAATTACCCCGAAGTTCCTGCGGTGGAAACGGGCCTATTGGCATATCTGGGTGGTACTGTTGAATGTGCTTCAGCATGTTGGATGTTTTTCCACTCATACACCCTACAGATGTGGAGCAGCAGTGACACACTGTCCTCGTCTTATACACAACTCTTTCTCCACTGCTGTTGTAGCTGACTGGGAACCTGTTCACGGGTCTTCCAGCTGTGGTGTTTCATTTGCGCTCGCCATAGTGTGACTGACTCGTATGCCAATCTGCTTGTGCTGCTAACCTCAGCATGTTACTGGCTAAAACTTTCTGGGCAAAACTTGTACCTGTAAACTTTGGTTCCACATTATGTGCAGTAATCTGCATACCATGTATTCTGCGTGTGGCAGCGTGCACAGGACCACGACCCCCTGAACCTTGACGATTCTGCACAAATACACTAGCTTTTACAGCCATAGTATATATGGATCAAATGGAAATTAACTTGATTTGATTTTGAATCACAGCATAGTCAGCAGTCTTTTGTTGTATTTATATAATGGGATTCATACACTGTCAGGTCACAGTTCATGGGCATTGATTTCTGATCATGGAAGCAGCCCTCTCCCTCCTCGTGTGGAGGCCCGGGTGTTGTAATGATTCGACAGTGTAAAAACAGAAAACCATCAGTTGGCATTATTGGCCAGAAACTCCACCTCCGGCATGATTTCTGCTGATGCGGTGGATTCCCCCCGGTGTGGGAGGACCATCTCCACTTAGCTGTCTGCTTTCCCAGTCGTAAGCAGAATGGACTCTGATGTTTTTAATACCCCTAATGCAGTAAGAGTTATAGAGGGGTCACTGGCAAGCACAAATTCGTATACACACCCACACAATATGCCTTGAGGCTTCTCTCTCTCACTCTCTCTTTGTCCCAGAAATCACATGCCCTCCAAATCTCTGGATTAAAATGATGTAGTCACTTTCCCTGTGTTCTGGTTTTGTCATCTCTACTTGTTAAGTTACACATTCCCCACTATTTAAATTTAAATGATGTGAAGCCTTTTGATTGAAAATTCATTTAAAGTTTAGTCATATTTTTGACATGTCATACTGACTGAGACATCTTCCCACTGAATACAACGACAGTAGTTTAGTCAGCAGAAGTCACAAACAGTCATGTTCATCATGTCACCCTTAAAGGTACAAAGGAAAGTTACTTTCTGTGTTTATCACTAAAACAGATTGTGTGAATCCTTGAGGTCTTACAAATGCATTTCCTTCCTCATGAAACATTTGTCAAGTAGATTTTTAAAAAATTTTTTAGATTGTAAATTTTTTCCATCCAATTTTAACAGCTAGTCCTCTTCTGCTTTGCCTTTGTTGGGATATGGCTACACTGGTGTGGAATGGTGTCTCCACATGCTAGTGCAAAGTAAAATAGGGACCACTAGTGGTCAGAAACTTCACAAGGTACCTTTAACATTTCAGGTTTAAATCATAAAGCTGTGGTTCTCTATGCCCTATTTTTATAATCACTTTAAGTGAAGAGTGGCACGTTGTCAAGTGGTTAGCATTGTTGCCTTATAGCAAGAGGGTTCCTGGTTCGAACCCAAGGTAGGGAGTTTGCATGTTCTTCTCATGTCAGCATGAGTACTCTGGCTTCCTCCCACAGTCCAAAGACATACAGGTTAATTGGTGGCTCTAAATTTCCCCTAGGTGTAAATGTGAACACGAATGGTTGTCTGTCTCTATGTGTCAGCCCTGTGATAGTCCAATGTCAGCCCAATGTCAGCTGGGATAGGCTCCAGTCCCCCTTGCAACCCCTAACAGGATAAGCGGTTACAGAAAATGAATGAATGAAAAATTAACTTTAAGTGAAGTCCCTTAAAGGGATTTTCAGAAGGAGTAACCCTACCATATGGTTTGCCAACACAGTGCAAATTGCCCTCCACTAAAGTATATAAAAATACCAATTAATGTATATAAAGTATATAAAAATACCAATTAATGTATTGATATTTTGTTTAACATGGATTTCACACATAGAAAAGCAGAAAAAAAAAAAAACCCTTAGAGAAGGGCGTGGAAGCAGATCTGCTCTTTTCCATCACTGAGAAGTTCTGGATCTGGCCTCTGCCCCTACCACCACTAGGTATCTAGGTGCTAGGCAGCTAGCATTAGCATTGAAGGATACATCAGAGAGAATTATCCATACATGTTTGAGCCTCAGTCAGACCCAGACTCAAATGAGAAGTCTGTCATGAACCAAAATTGGCGACTAGAAGGCGTATCAGAATGGTAGGGTTGTTAGCATCTTTTATTTGTTTATGTTCTATGTTAGCTTGTAGGCTAACTGGCAGTGGCTGATACAGCGTTAGTGGTTGTAAAACATACGATAATATTTGCTACGATGGAGTTTTGGGTAGATAGTAGAAGGAAGCTACAGGGTCTGGTTTACATCAAAAAACTGCACTTTGCTATGTTTGCTGTCAAAACTTTAACTATGCTAATGCTAACTCTGCTCTCCATACTGACATACAGTGGTGGAAAAAAGTTTTCGGACACCCCATGCATTTGTGAAATATTGCATTAAGAATCACTCTTAGGTCTTCAAGTGCAATTTCTTTTAGTACAGTCATAGCCAAAATACTAAATAAATCCTAAAAAAGCCATTAAAAACTTAAAATTGATTGGTTCCATAAAAATACATAAGAAATTTTGAGTATTGGGTCATTTTGGTACCAGTGATGAAGGTCGTTCTTTTTATTAAAAGACACAATTTTTGTTGCCAAGCTTCGTGTCTACATAAAGCCAGCACATTTGAAAGTTCTTCAGACACAAAAATGGCTAAAACAAGGAACCTAACGCAGGAAACACGCCTGAAGATAAAGATTCTCAGCCAGGAAGGTTACAGCTGCCGCCAGATAGCCAGGAAGTGCAGATGCAGTCCTTCAGCAGTTGGATACACTCTGCAGAAATACAGACAAACCAACAGCTTGGAAGACAAACCAAGATCTGGGCGTCCAAGGGTTTCTTCAGCAAGAAATGACCGCATCCTGATCCGCATGTGCAGGCAAAACCGCCGAATGACATCACAGGAGCTTCAGCAGCAATGGTCAAACCAAACTGGTGTCCAGTGTTCCACCCGCACTGTACGTGGCCGACTTTTAGATCATGGCTTAAGGTCCTACAAGGCTATCAAGAAGCCCCTGATCAATGAGAGACAGAGGTTAGCCCGGCGTCATTGGGCCCAGGCACACAAGAACTGGACAGCCAGGAATTGGAAGAAGATTTTGTGGTCAGATGAGTCCAGTTTCCAGCTTTATCTTCCTCCTACTAATGTGAGGGTACGCAGAAGGCCAGGCGAAGCATTATCTCCAGCATGTACAGTACCTACTGTCAAGCATGGTGGAGGCAGTATCATGGTTTGGGGATGCATGAGTGCTGCTGGTGTTGGTCATCTCACTGTCTGTGATGGCACATTGAAGTCTACAAAGTATTGTACCATTCTCGAAACCCACATGCTCCCTTCTGCGCGTGCACTGTTCTGTCGAGGTAAAAACTGGATGTTTCAACAAGATAATGCCCCTTGCCACACATCCAAGGCCAGTAGAACTTGGCTGCAGGAGCACAGTATCCAGGTCTTAGAGTGGCCAGCTCAATCCCCGGACATGAGCCCCATTGAAAATCTGTGGTGGATTATCAATAGGTCTGTTTCAAAGCATAAACCAAAGAATTTAGAAGAATTAAAAGCAGTAATTCAAGAAGAATGGGACAAGATTACCCCTCATCAGTGTGAAAGGCTTGTGGGGAACATGCCAGCCAGGATTAGAGCTCTACTACGTGCCAATGGCAGGACTACTAAATATTAATTTGATGATGTGATGGTTTATTTATTTTTTGTTCAGTTTTGAACACATTCTCTGTTATTTGTTGACTTTGATACCGACAATGTTGAGAACTGACATATTGAAACTGTCAAGAATTTAGTTTTGTTAGTTTTTCTTGTAAACAATAAACAAAAAAATATAATTTGTATTTGTTTGTATCTGTCTAATGCAGCCACACCTTTTGAAACACAAAAAAGATTTTTCCACAAATATTTCATGATAATATTTGAGATTGTGTAAAATTTTAAGGGTGTCCGAAAACTTTTTTCCATCACTGTATATGCTCTGCATGGGAGGTTTCAGGTTTCTTTGCTTGCATTGTGCTGAAGTCTGTTACTGCGTTGATACGTTTACCATGTTAAACAGCGATTGGTTCTCATTCATAGCATTCTTTTCGATGTCTCACTATCTCATTACGCCAGTCCTGATTGGCTGGTGATTGCAACGTCAGCATCAGATGGATCCACCTGCCATTAAATAGCCTGCGCTATGATGCAGCAGCATTCAAAGTAAGCATCTCTTCTCGCTTCACCCAAGCAAGAAGGGCTGTGTGGTTAGACATCTCACTCATGCTACTCTGAGAATCGGGGTTACGCATGTGACCTAAAGTTTTCGTATTAGTGACGTACCTAATCTAGCTTGCCTGTTTGATTTTCAGATTTTAGTGAAGTGCACAGACATCACAGTGTGCACACATACATGTCACATTTGGAAAACATGGAGATACTCGTAATTTACACATGGTCCCAAGCACTGTATGTAAATCATGTGTCTGCATTAGCTGGTGTACAGAAGAAAATTGTGATTAGAAACGCAATTAACATTATTTGCAGCATTTTCATATATTTACCTGAATTCTTTTACATAATGGTGGTTAATATAAACTGTAGTAATCCAACCTGTGTTCAGGTATCGTGACTTTGCAGTTCTAAACACTGAGTATCTGCCAATATTGTTTTTTCTCAGAGAAGTCATTCAGTACACAAGAATCAATACCTGTTACACTGTTTGGGTCAGGAGCAGTTTTTTTCACAGGAGCCAATAGAACAGAAACTTGATGGTTATTCTGAGAGCTGACGACCACCATGTCAGAACACAAAGAGAGAGCACATCGCCGATAGAGACTCAAAGTTTATCACCCAAGTTTACCTCTTAGATAATACCAGGCAGGTGACGTCAAAGCCTTGGAGAGACAGAGAGGCCGGAGGAGATTCAGACCTCTTCAAAGCCCTCAGCGCTTTTCTGTTGACTTTGACAGTAAATAAATGACACTTTGCACAAATGACAAAATGTCACATTAATTTCTGCTACCAGATGGAACGCAGTGCAGCACAATGTGGAGCCACTCTCGGATAGTAGGTGGCTAACACAAACGACTCAGATTTTACCCTACGAAATCAGAGTGGCATATCAGAACGGGCCAGGCACCAGCAGGCCGATCATCATCAGCCATTTAGAGGGAGGATGTGCCCGTACTGCTCTGGAGCCAGTTTTTGGGAAAGGTTCCTGCAGCCCATTACTGATTATCATCTTAAAATGTAGCCAGCAACATAAACCGTCAGAATATGTTGTTAATTCAGTCCATTTACAGACTGTGATTAGATTATCACTATCAACAACCACTGCTCCAGTCTTTAATCTCAACATCAAGAGGCATGTTCACGTTCAAACATGTTAGACTGCTCTTTTTTTTTTCTTTTTTTTAACAAGTGTAATCTAATTAGTGTGTGTGTTGCCTGGCAATTGAGGTGTTTGCTCTTTTTTCTTTTTTGTAATGTAATTTCTTGTATCTCATTACATGTAATCAACGTCTCCCCCAACCCCTGTCAGCCACTCACTCGCACCATCCCCAGCGGTAACCCTTAAACAAAGACCTCTACACAAGGGTACTCTGTCTTTTCTGCAATGTGCACAACAGTACACACATGCGTGCTTTCACACATGCATGCACCGCGACTACCGACGCCATTAGGACCTCCGAATAATAGCTGCAGTAATGAAGTGAGGGGTGCATCGGCGCAGAATAGAATTGTTTTTGAAAAACAATTGATGAGGTCCACGTTGCGTTACAGTGATGAGTCAAACAGGAGCGGTTAGGGACATATTTCTTATTATAGCGCTCATTTGGATGCATACATTATTCAGGATTCTTCTTGTGCTCGAGGTAACAGGAAGTAGCTCTGAGTTTGTATACGTGTGTGCTTGCTCCAGCCTTTGTATGTGTGAAGGACATTGTAAATGTTCATAGCACATTTCCTGTTTGTGTGTGTGTGTGTGTGTGTGTGTGTGTGTTTTGCCTGTTAAATCCCAGTGTGTGCACAAGCACAGACGAAGATTCCAAGTTGAGTGTAGATCAAATTAAGATACAGTAGAGGGGGGATTGCCTCAAGTTCAGATGTGTGCACGCATGCATGCAGGTGTAGATTAAATTAAGATACAGCGCAGGGGAGTTGCATTATACACTCCACGATGAGCATGTGGCGGCGCTTGTGTTTTGCCTTCTGCAAATGCCAGGCAGCTGAAACGCCCCAGGAGTGATGTTCGGTAAGGTTCAAAAGCCTGTGGCGGCATTTGTCCTCCGTCCTTTGTACCGTGGTAAAAGAGCACTCTACCCTGTCCTTGCCTATTTAATATTAACAGTGAGAGCGGCGGAGCTGGCTCTTCCTCAGCTCAGTGTCCTGCCCCCATTAGATCATTTAGAGCACCCATGCTTGTCCTTCAGGACCTGCCTGTTAGATACGGAGTCACAATCCTTCTTGATCAGGTCGGTTAAAGGGTAACTTAAGTATTTTTCAATGTGGACCCTATTTTCCCACATTTTTGTGTCTATGTAACAGATGGGAACAACAGTTTTTTTTAAATTGGTCTAGTATTGAGCGAGAGGGTAACCACTGGGGGCAATTTTGCACCACCAATTTACGTCAATTAAAAGTTCTCGTTGTTGCCAATGATAGGCTCATATTGTTATTGTTAGTGTTTGACAACATTATGGAAAGGATCCCGACAGAGATAGACCTTTTTGTTAAAGAGAGTAAGATCCTTTTTGTCTAACCAGACAGCCTCAAAATCACTATCGCCAAACCCACCAGACTCAATTTGGATAAACCATAATTTTAGCGTGAATAGAGCCAACATATTTTCACATGTAAATGGATAGATCAAGGGTTTATTTCAACCAAACCAGAGTAGGTGAATTTTGGAATAGTGAAAAGACAAACCAAGATGTTTTTTGTCAGCTTTAATTTGTTTCTGTTGACTTTGAATGAAGTCTGTTTTATGATGATAAAACTACAGTTTAATTTAAATGGAGTCTTGGGAGTTTGGCAGTAGCTATTTCAGGGCTGTTTCTTGTTTAGCAAAAAAGGATCTAAAACAGGTCCACCTCTTGTTGGGACCCTTTCCATAATGTTGTCACTCACTTGTACCCTTTTTCCACTAAAATTAGCCCGTGTATGCAGGTTCTTTAAAAGCGGGAAAACCTGTTAAAAATAGGCGATAAACTGCTTTCCTATTGCCAGTGGACACAGGCCATGTACACAGATGAGTATGCCTTTCCATTTTTATTTATTTATTCTCATTTATTTATTTTCTTTATTGGGTTGTCACATTCAACCTCACGGACAGGCTTTTTTTTTTTTTTTATTACAGTAAACAGTAAAAAGCAGCATGGAGGCTTGTGAAAACCTTATGGTGGTTACTTCTTTTTTATATGATAAATGGTCTGCACTTGTATAACGTCATTTAAGTGTTCCGACCACACAAAGCACTCTTAACACTGCATGTCACATTCACCCATTCGCACACACATTGACACACTGGTGGCCGAGGCTACCACACACAGAGCCACCTGCTACTCTCACACACAGATGGAACAGCCATTGGGAACAATTAGGAGTTTAGACATGTGGACTGGAGGAGCCAGTAATGGCACGGCTGATCTTCTTGGTGGACAATCCGCTCTACCTCTGAGCTACAGTTGCCCTCTCCATCTCTTCCTTATTCAGTCTGTCTTTCAAACTCGGTGCTGACTAATTTGGATCGATGTTAGTGCTGCTTGGGCTTAAGTGGACGGTATTTAGTGGTGGTGCGTCATTGCATCTCGCCAAAATCAGCGCGTTCACTCAGGTATTGTTTCCATCAATGCCAATCAGAGCCGGAGCTGATAAATTTCTGTGACTGCTGCCAAGTCGTTTGACCCGAGTGTGGATGCCAGTTGTAGCCTTTCCCATTAAATTAAAAGCCAGATGTTAGCGAGTGTTAGCAGGTTTTTTGTGCAGTGGAAAACGGGCTTTAGATACAAAAACATGGGAACATAGGGTCCAGGTTGGAATTTACCCTTTAATAGTGTTGTTAAAGCATGCATTCATGTACCACTGAGTGTCAAAACAGCTGTTGTGGACAAGAGACATGACAGTTTACACGATAAATAAGCATCAGCAATATTAACAATTTATGAGTCACTTTTAAAATCAGAGCTAAAATATGAGCTCAAGTTCCAACTTTTTTTTTCTTTTTTTTCACTCTTCCTCCTGCCCGTATTCCTCCCTGGTGATATTTAAGGTGTTGGAACACATCTCCACCCACATCTGACTGACATTTTTTCAGTTTAATGCCATCGTTAGTGTTACCGTCTGTCTCGTGAATCCAAAATGCTACAAAACAACTGATGTTGCGTTATATTTAGAGGCAGTCACTCGCCGTGGCATCACTATCAGCCACCTCCTCCTCAGTGGTGTTCGTGTCTCTCAGCTGGTTTGCTCCTCCGTCGCACCCCTCCTCCGCTGTGTGTCCTCTCTGACTCCTCGACACCGCCTCTGATATTCACATTCACAACTCTAATTGGTTGTCTGCGAGATAAAACAACTGTGAAATGAAATCAGCGTGATAAAAGATATCTCGTATGTTTAATGTCATTTCGACTTTATTAGTGCAGTTCCAGTGCTCGTGTGTTGGTATAGCAGAGGGATGATAGTTCAAAGTGAATCACAGACTGTTAAAGATCGCAGAGAGATGCTTTTAAAAGGAGATAAAGAACACTGTGATACAATGAATGCTGCCATATGTTTCTCCTCATTACGGGCGTTTTTGGAAAGCCATGGAGCCTGATAAAACACACTCATGCACCCTCAGAGCAGTGGATGGCACTCTGTGGATGTTAAATCATTTTGCTCGGCAGCACTCCATTTAAAACTCAGACTGTTTTGGCTGATGACACGTTATCTATGTGAAAATCTTGCATAGTGTTTAACTGTAGTGGTTTGAGCAAACTGCTCGACCTCACAGGACCCTAAAAATACCATTCACATCCTTCTATTTAACAAATACACAGGAAAAAAAAGTCTGAGTAAAGGCTGCTACTTTAGAAATGTATTCATCATCGTTACATACCCAGCAGAATTAAGCTCATACTGCATGTGGTTTTAAGTTGTGCATATTTTCACTGCCGAGAATCAGTTAGTGTTTGTATTTGCTGTTTGTGAGGACAGTGGCGATGTTCGAGGCTTTAAAATTAGAGTGTTTGTCAGCTAACAACAATGGATTGGAGGCAAATGGAACCTGGTAATTGTCCAATTTTCACACCATGTTTAGCCCTGGGTTTGGACCCTCATTAGCTGGAGTTATAGATTCATTGGCCCTGGGCTTACAGTCATTTCACACTTGCAACAAACACAAACCGTGGGTTAAGCACAGGGTAATTAGAGTTCATATATATATTTTTCTCCAAATAACTACTTTTTGTTTGCTTCTTATTTGTCACAGTTTAATAGCTGTGTTGTCACGAGAATTGGAAAACGTATTTTTTATATTTTGCTTCGCTGGGTCTTTAAAGGGGAAATTAAACTGTATTTTTCTACCGTCATGAAGACCATTAGTGCCCTTTATTACTGAGTGCTTCATGTATAAATTAATACATGCAACAGTGAAAAACTGTTTTTAAAGTGAGTTAGAAGAAGGTTTTTTTTAAAATGTGTATAACTCTCGAACAGACTGAACAGCATAATTAAAAATGCAAGGGCACATCATTCTGAAGCACATCTTTAGTAAAAGAAAGCCATGGCATATAATTGTCTACCTCATTTCCTCCGGATGTTTGCCACTCCAGCTGTGTACATCAACGTCTTGATCACAAGCTGCTGCATAGGGTTTCCGTTGAGATGCACTGGTCCACACAGAACAGACCTTAAGTCACTGACCACTGAGTAATTCTTTTTGTTGCATTTTAAAGTATTTCATGTTCTCGTTTAGATTTAATTTTTGTTCTTTTGCAACATTACATTTTGATACTTATTTCACGTGATATTTCTCAGGCTTTAGTAAGATTTAGGTTTATTTTTTCATGCTATTTCTAACCCTGGTGATAGGAATACTTCACCCCCAAATGTTCGTTTGTATATTGATTACTCACTCTGTGTTACATTGAATTTGTGAAGAAAACTGTTTTCTTGCATGCCTCTGATGAACGAAGAATCCAAAAAGGAGGATATTTTTGATTAATTGTAATAAAAGGGGTCCAACAACAGCAACACTGAAAACAGCTGTTAACAAACTCTCACACAACTCGTGCAGTATAATCCAAGTCTAATTTATCCAGTCGTATGCTCAGTACTTCCCAAGCAGACAGCTCTTTCCAACAGGGAACTGAACGGAAAGTGAAAGTTATATGCTCTCTTGAAAGCCAGACTCCATTGGCAAACACAGTACTTTTACCTCAGTGAATAACACGTGAGCTACTGGTCTACCACTGCCTCGATCAGTTAGTTAGTTTGTGTCAGGGAACGCTCAGTTAAGAGCAAAGACTTTCTCTGTTTTTGGATTATTCGTTCAACGGAGACATGCGAGAAAAACAATTTTTCTTCTTAAATTCAGCACGACACTAGGTAAGTAATGGATATACTAATTTGGGGACATTTGGGGAATGAAGTATTCCTTTAACCCTTTGAATCCTGAGCAAATTGGCTTGATTTCTTTTAAAAACATGGGAAAACTGTTGCCCTAGAAAAACTACAGAACTCTACTTGTCTTAACCTCTTGAATGCAACATAATTATATACATTTTCCCCCCTCTTTCTTACCTTTAGACAGTCAATACTTGTATAGGTAGCGTTTCTGATTATTTGAAAAGTACTCACCGTATTGCCCTGTCATAGTAGTTGTTATTAAGGTGATGCCTTACTATGAATGTTCTATTTTGTACCTTACTTGTTTTCTGTTGTTTTTGATGTAAAATTTGTAGTATATTAAAAATCCAAGAAACACACTTAAAAAAACATGAGAAGAAGGCAATACTCAATGAAAGAAGAAATGACTCAAAGATTAGCAAGAAATTAGTAAAAAGGAGAAAATTAAAAATAAGAAAAGTAGTAAAAAGAAAGGAAAAAAGTTAGCAACAAACAAGTAAATGACCTGGAAAGAGTGCTTTAAAATTATAATAATTCTCTAACATAATTTAAAGATGTAAGATGTAATAATAATGCTTTTAAAAAATAGTTTTTCCTAGCTTTTTTCTTCTTCTTTTTTCTAGTGTTTTTTGAAAAACAATTTTCTAAATCTATTTTTTTTTTTGGCAGTTCTTCATTTCTCACCAAGTTGCTCAGTGCCTTTTTTTGCATGTTTTTGAAAGAAATCCCACCAATTAGCTGAAGGTTCAATGGTTTAAATACTTGCCAAAGGGATCTGAAAGCAGCACAAGAAAAGTGATAGCACTTCAGTTTTTAAATGGTTAAGAGATGATCTGTATACCAAACTTCACTCCAGAATAGATTTATTCCTGAGCTTTCTGGGGTATCTCCAAAAACATAGTTTTAACAAGGTGTCTGGTCTGGTAACGGCATGCTATGGTCTCTGATGTCTTTTATGTAGTTGCACTGTGGTGTTATATTGTAGTTAGGTGAGGGTCTGTGCAGACTGTGGCAACAAATTTCCTTGGAAAAGGACAATAAAGAGTTTTTGTGTCTATGAATTGAGGGGGGAATCAAAAGTAATAGGCCGAACATTTTCCAGTCAGAGGTAAACAAGTCAAGTGCTGTGAATGCTGTCAAAATGTTCTCCCTGAGCTCTGATTATAAAGTCTTGAGTCCTAAAGCTCTGAGTTAATAAACAAAGTTAAACTTGCCCTGGGTTTCCTCACTCGCTGGCTGTGTATCTCTGCAACTTGAAAATGAGCACGGTCTTATCTCATCCATTCCTTAAAAAGGATTCACCTTGATTGGTCGGTTTTCTTGATTTGGCTTTCACTTCTCAAATAATCAAGTGGGAATTCATTTACATAAGTTGGGCTGTTTGCTCCAAGGACTTTGAGGGATTAAACTTAGTGCGTTTACTTTTAGATGCTCTGTGATCAGGTGGTGCGTAAAGTTTGTTGTGTGATGGCACTGTGTTGCTTTGATAAACAAAAGTTTATAAAAAAAAAAAAAAAAAAAAACTAATTAACTTTTGCAAACTATCAGATTATTTCTTCTTTGTCAGAAGTAAGAGACTTGATGAGGCGCCAACAGCAGGAGCTAATGCGCTGGCACTTGGCATCTACCGCTCCTGATAAGGAGGCATTCTTGCTCTCAATCTGTTAGCACTCTTCTTCATCTTGTTCTCTCCTCTCTGTTTTCTTCACTGCAGATGTGACTCAGAAAACCGTTACCTTGGCAATCCACTCAGAGGAACCTGTTACTGTGAGTAATTCTGCACTGGACAGCTACTTGCTGTAGAAACAGCTCATATGCACACACACACACACACACACACACACACACACACACACACACACACACATCCTTGATTATTCTTGGCTATTTTCTCTGCTTTTCTTTCTCTCTCTCCACTTCCACTCTTCTGCTCAGGGCAGATGGAGCATTTTAGCACTTTGGCACCAGGGGCGCTTGTTCAGTGACAGAATGACTTGTCGTGAAAATGTCAAGTGCATCAGAAGGAGTGAGTGATTGAGCTAATCAAGGAGACGGAGGAGTAAAAACGCTCCACTTGTCTCCTCACTCCCTCAATCACCCACCTACTCATTCATTAATTTAGAAAGCTGACTAAATGTTAGTTTGATGTGAGCGTCAAGTACGAAGAATATAATATATCAAGGTGAGTGATGCAAAAAGCTGCATTACGGGGGAAAAGAATTAAACAGATTTGACACCCAGCGCCCCATGTTCCTGTGTATACTGTACATGTTTGTGCTCCGTGTGTTTATTTGCATGATGTGGTGTCCTTCACGGTGCTGCGGTACATCTCTCTTTCAATGCTCTGCCACTGACAACAGAGCCTTTGCCAAGTTTTTGTCCCCTTTTTGAAATGCCACAGCCTGACACCAGGCTCAATGAGGGGAAGACAGGAACTAAAAGCCTGGAGCTTGCTTTAACCTCTGCACACCACTGGGACTTTCTCTCGAGCTCTGTTACGCAGTATTGTAAACATGACACCCCTGAAGATCTGAAAGGCCATTGAGCACGGATTAACATGCTGCACTCATTGTGACGGTATCCAGCTACTTCACAGCGTGTGTTGGTTTGACCTCTCACTCCTGCTATCTCCCAAACGGTCTAATTAAAACCCTTTGACCATCACATGCATACGTAACTACGCATGCAATCAAATAGAAAACTGATTACAGGCTTTATTTTGATTCTGAAAAATCCCTTTATCACAGTTGATTCGCTTTGTGGATGTCACAACCAATTACACACAAATATCCATTATGATATTTAAAGGGACAGTTCACCCCAAAATCAAACCTACATATTTTACCTCTTACCTGTAGTGCTGTTTATCAGTCTAGATTGTTTTGGTGTGAGGTGCTGAGTGTTGGAGATATCAGCCGTAGAGACTTCTGCCTTCTCTCCAGTATAATGGAACTAGATGGAACTCGGCTTGTGGAGCTCATTGCACCAAAAAGATACATTTGAAAAACTCAACAGCCTGTCTCTTTACAGAAATCATGACCCAATTACTCAAGATAATCCACAGACCTTGTTGTGAGCAGTTTTATGTAGGAACTTTTTTCTTTCTACTAAACTTTTTTTGGGCAGGGTTTTTTCCTGCATAGAGAATTATCAGGCAACCACCTTCGCCAAATTTTTTTTCTGCTTCCAGCTCCCAACAAATCTCTGACGGCTGTCATAATGGGAAACAGTATTTTCTAGAATTAATTTCTCTTTTCCTAAATGCTTTTTTCCCCACTTAATCAGTACTACAGTTCAAACAGACATCTGGAAAACATGACAGTTCGTTACAGTACATGAGAACATGATGGCTATAAATACACATAAAAGCAAATAATTTAAGGAATAAAAATAATCGAAATAAATTCTATAAAAAAGGATAGGCTGTCTTCTAAAAGTGTCTTGTTAAAGTGTGTGAGAGGGGATTACTTAAACTACAATTAAATTATACTTGAAATATTTGAAAAACGGGAAGAGATCTACATTTGTATTAATTATATTTTGCCAAAATTAAAATTGTTTTAAAAAATATTCAGTATATCAGTGTTTGTGGTCACAGTCTCATATAATCCAGGAGATCTTTACAATGGAAAATATGACTTTTCTTTGAAGACTTGAGGAGCAA
Source organism: Epinephelus lanceolatus (assembly GCF_041903045.1). Taxonomy (NCBI): domain Eukaryota; kingdom Metazoa; phylum Chordata; class Actinopteri; order Perciformes; family Serranidae; genus Epinephelus; species Epinephelus lanceolatus. The sequence goes on along the minus strand of NC_135754.1, from coordinate 21,647,452 downwards.
TATCTTTCAGAAAATTGGAGAAGTGGACTGTCTTTATTTCAGAAGACATGGACGCAGCTTCACCGTGAATGTCTGTGGACAACAAAATGACATTTAAGACATGGACTCATGAATACTTAACTGATGTGTCCTCATACAATGTTCTCTATGGTGTTTAACTTTTGTCTGAACATTTAAAAATACTTAAAATAAAGAGTTGCAATTAAAAAAATAAAACAGCTTAAGCAAGTCATACAATCTGCTACTTCAGTACACAAACAAATATTACTGAGGCCACTGAAAATTGCAGATGAACATTTAATATCCAGGAATTCACATGATGGAAACAACTGACCATCCATGTAACAATCTGGCCAAAATGTGTTAATAATTTTAGTTTTTTCCACTCATTTAATTGTTGTAACTTCTAAAATACGTTGCATGTAAAAGTCTTTGTTTGAGCCAGTTGAAGGAGCAGTGCACATCATCAAGATAGTACCACTTCTGCGCCATTTTGAGACAACCCGGCAAACGTATCACCACACAGAGAGAAGTGTTCATCTACTGCTCGCTCACCTAGCGCCACCAAGCTCGCTAACATTATAGCTCAGCCAAGGAAATGCAATTAATGTTTACATCTCAAGAGCACGAGCCTCTCGTCAACGAGTCCGTGAGCATGCTTTCTTCTGTGCCATGATATGGTGTGGCGGGTGTAGTTCGGTACTGCTCGCAACAAGGTCTGTGGATTATCTTGATTAACAGGGTGCCATCTAGCTCCATTATATTCCATAGGTGGCAAACATCTCTATGGCCGATATCTCCAACAATCTGCAACTCATACAAAACAATCGAGATAGATAAATAGCACTACAGGTAAGAGGAAAAATATGTATTTTTTATTCTGGAGTGAACTGTCCCTTTAACATTAAAAGGTCAACAGTGTCTAGAATGCTAATATTTAAAGTTTGAAATAGGATCAACATGTTTAGGCCCACACCTTAACAACACGATGATGTACACACAGTTTGATCTGAGCATCAGTAACAAATCATTTTAATCCAGACGAACATATCAGGCTTATAAATTACACACGTCTTTATTTATTGTAAATACATGTACCCACTAGAAATGTAATCATCTCCCACTCCATTATTTGCAAACAGAAAAATAACCATTCATGGTACAAATTTGATTAAAGACACAATCAAAATGTACTTACCACTCTACATTATGTATTTACTCACACACAATCAGTATTTACTGAATTCATATCTGACCACCATTAATGAATTGTTTGATACTTAATTAATCGCTGCAGGGGGATTTTTTTAAAGCTTCCTTTCAGGGTCAGATATTCCTACACGCTCTCTGCTTGATGAGAAAATTGTACACACTGATTGCCGTCATTGGATTTGATTACAGACGTTTTGATTTTACTTCTTGTCTCCATCAGTCAGTCTATCGCCTCCTAAGTTTTTTCTGATCATCACATAGTGTACATCTCTACATATTTATGCTGTTGTAGTAGTCTCTAGTAGTGTTGCCAAGTTGCCACTCGTTATTCTTTACAGTGTACTGTCTAGTAATAGGAAAGTAAATGAGACCATTCTTTTTTATTTCTAATTCTCTAAATAGACAATCTCCTGATCGACTACCAGTTCACCTTCAGTCTCATCCAGGAAGATGATAATCACTACACTGCCATCAACTTTATGGCCTCACCTGAGCAGGTAACTATCCAGCCACACACAAGGCCATGTTCAACGCAAGGCGCCACCAGAGAGGTGCACAAGAATTTCAAAACAGCCCATAAATTGTTCAAGGCTCCCCGAATCCTTCTTGAATTTCATAACCTCTTTATAACATCTCTGCTTTTATGATGTACTTTACTATAATGAGGCTCTTGTGCCTTTTGTGTGATATTCTCAGTTTATCTTGTATTTAACTACAATAATTTTCTGTGTTTTCCATCTGAAGGCGAACAAGAACTTGGACATGTCCATTAATGCTTCCAACAACTTCAACCTCAACATCACGTGGTCGGTCGGATCAACAGGTACTTTGACCTGATTTAACAGATTATTTGGCTCCAATCTCATCATTGAACCATCAGTCCATTTCTAAGAAAGTTTAGTTTTACATTAAGTAGATGGATTTTCCGAACCGTAAACAGCTCACTGGTTATTGAGTTTTGTTTTTCCTCTTCTTTTTGTGTTGTAAATCCGCCTATTAGACTGAAAATACACTTTTCCATCGTCTGCACGAATTTGTGCAAAAGAGCAAAATTATGATGCAGTACAAGAAATGTTTTATTCTACACCAAAGAAATGCCTTAGGTCACAAATGCTATTAGAGATTTGGTTCAAAAGGTGGAATTGTAAAATTGAGGTCAAATTTGGATGTTATGAATTCTTGTTCTTTCGTTGTAAATTATCGCCCTCTTGCTGCATAATTTGCCACTACCACACCATACGATATGCACTCAATTTGTCTAAGGCATCAATATGAAGCCATTTTTATCCACAGAGGGATTTATACCAACAGGTCAAACATAGACACAGGCGAACAAGACGTACTGGGCCCTATCTTACACCTGGCGCAAAGCACTTTTGGCTTCAGAGCGATGCAGTTGTCATTTTCATGGCGAATGCCCTTGTTGTGTCAGCAGCACATGTACTTGCACCCATCTGTGCACCTGTGGGCATGTAGGTCTTAAAATGAGGTGTGGTCAGGCACATTGTTGCTGTATTGCTATACAAAGGTGGCGGAAAGTGAATGTATCATTGACAACAGAAAACTTAAGTCAGAATGGTGTGTTTAATGCATGCATCATTCAGATAGTAAGATGCGCCTACATAGGCAGGTTCTCTGCCTTTTTCACACACAGGGATGCGCAGATGGGCTTCTGATGGGTGAAATAATAAATCTATAATGAGGAAAATATTAATTACATTATCTAAAATGTGATTATACCAAAGAGCAGAGCTTCAGAGCTGCTGTCCGACTCTCCACTGAGAGAAGTTTATAACTACAGTCAAAGATCCCTGTTAAATAATTTCCATTTATCTTCTGATTGTATGTAATGATGCTGTTAATATTGTACCATTTGGTTGCTAACACATTTACCTAACTGACACTTGAGATGTGTGAAGCTTTGGAAATTAAGTGTCTCATAGAGTGAATTTGGCTTTTTCATTATTTATTTTTATTTATTAAAATAATAATTTAGTCAGTTGATATAACAGCTATAACAGAAACGATAATGTCCCCTCTCTTGTTAGTGTGTACTGTGTCACTGTTGAGTGGGTATTATAGGTCCCCTGAGGAAAGACACCCAAGGACACTGCAGTCGTCCAGTACCACCGTTTATCTCCTGCCCTCCCCTCCTCTCAAGTCATCTGCCACTTTTTCCCTCCCCACAACACTGACATTTTCCAACCACTAAAACACGTTAACCTCCCGCGCGCCCCCCATCCCCCCTCACGCCACCTTAACCTTTTGCGGAGCACCATCATTAATATTTGAAGTTGGGTCCCCTTTCCCCCCGCAAAGATATTGTGTCTCAGAAGGAACGGGAGCCTCTTCACAATCGACGAGAGCGTTGAAGCGCCTTTGGGTGGGAGGAGGAGGGTGATTTCAATTAAGATAAACGTGCTCACGTAGCCACACTCAAGCTGTCATTTTCACTTCTTTTGTTTCAGAGCTGTGGGTTGGAATGTCAATGTTGAGGACCCACTGACACGAGGAAGAATAAGAAATGACTCGAAGCATTTAGATAGATGGAAAATGGACTTAGATTTTCAAGAGCTTTGGTTGGGAATGAGTACGTTTTTATTTCATGATGGGTATTAAGAATCTTTCATAAACAAGACACTTCACTTCTGACCATATTGAATTTTATTGAAAGAAATGAAGAATCAAATTTGGCCTGTTGTAAAATGAAATTACACCCTGCTCATAAAAACTGAACATAAATGGACACAAACAAATATTTATAATAAATAATCAACCCAATCATCAGGAAACACTGTGCTAATATAGCTTCATTAATATAGGCCTATATTTCATCTACAAGTGCACGTCACACACTGAGCGAGCCGCCTGTTAATGATGCTGTCGGCAAAGCAGTAATGATTGTGCTAAGTGGCTAATGGGCATGTAGCTACTTCCATGTTTCAGATGATACGTCATGTTTGTAGTCGACCAGTGAAGATGAGTTTACATATCACCTTGGGTTCGTCCTTCACCTTCTCAAAATGATCCCACACTTCGGATTTCCTGCCCGACATCTTATTAACTAGCCTGTGGAATAACCGCAGGTACCAGCCCTGGAAATTAGGGGCCATACACATGCCGCATCTTTAACCGCCTGGAAAATGTGTACAGATGTAAAGCTCTGGGTAGCCCTGCACTAACATGATCGACTTTTCCGTATTCATCAGACTGAATATTTAGAGAAGAAGGGAAAGATATCTGTCGGCTCTGACTGGTTTGTAACGCGACTCCTGTCTGGCTGCTGAGCGTGACCTCTTCCTGTGTCTGTCCTTTCAAATTAAATTCCCACATGGTCCAGTCATAGAGGTTTTGATTTAGTTTGACAGGGTGCAGCTCAAAATAGTTTTTTTTTTTTTTAGACCACCCCACAGGCATAAACTGTTAAATTCCAGGTCTCAGATTTACTAAATGCATTAGCTGATAGTGGTGATATGGATTCAAATGATGATGATGTGCCAACATGACTCAGTCATGACCTATGGCCAGCAGTCATTTTTTTCAAGCTGTTCTTTTCCCCCACGTCCATTTAAAAATAACGACATGTAATTACAAAATAAAGCTTGACTCTGTTTAGGTCAACCCAAAAGAAGTGTAATGCACTTAAGACATAATAATAATGATTGCTTATGAGAGCTTTCCTGTTCCAAATGGCTCGATAAACCCATTAATGGATTCATAATGATATGTTGCAGCTGGTCCACCTCCGTTTCTGTATGTAGGTGAATTATTTGAAATGGCAGCGTGCTAAATGTGACCTCTTTGCCCCCCAACAGCTGGAACCATCTCTGGAGAGGAGGTGCCAATCGTGTCCAAAACTAACATCAAGGAATACAGAGACAGTTTCTCCTGTGAGAAGTTCACCTTCAGAAGCAACCCCAATATTACCTTTTATGTCTACGTCAGTAACTTCTCATGGCCCATCAAGATCCAGGTAAGGACTGTGTTTATGACCTTGGACGGACTCTTATGAAGCAGATAACACAGTGATCCAATCCTCCCTCCGTTCTCTGTTTCAAATTGCTCCCTAGATATACAGTATAAAGTATAAAGTCATCTCATTGAAAAACAACTGGTCCTACATACATAAAGAGAGCAGGAGCAGCCTCTACAGATGCAGAGCTTGTTGTTGTTGTCGTTCAGGGTGATTTCAAGTGCACTTTATTCTAATTACAGATTTAATGAGCGATGGGTAGCGTGCATAGGTGCACAGCTCTTTTTTTATTTTCCTTTTTTTTTTTTTTAGCAAGCAAACACAAAGCAGAATTTAACCTTTCCTTAACATTCACCCTTATGTGGTGCACTGTGCAAAAATACAACACAGTGACAAATAAACACCATTTGCCGTCAGTTATTATGGGTTTGCAGGAAAACAACAATTAAGCTATCATCAAAAAATGCTCCCGGTATACTCTCATATGCAACAAAATGAATGATAATGTTGCATAATATCTGCTGGATGTGTAAATAGGCAACTGTTTGCTAACAACTTCCCTATATTCACCTAAAAATGATAATATACAGTACAGGCCAAAAGTTTGGACACACCTTCTCATTCAATGCGTTTTCTTTATTTTCATGACTATTTACATTGTAGATTCTCACTGAAGGCATCAAAACTATGAATGAACACATGTGGAGTTATGTACTTAACAAAAAAAGGTGAAATAACTGAAAACATGTTTTATATTCTAGTTTCTTCAAAATAGCCACCCTTTGCTCTGATTACTGCTTTGCACACTCTTGGCATTCTCTCGATGAGCTTCAAGAGGTAGTCACCTGAAATGGTTTCCACTTCACAGGTGTGCCTTATCAGGGTTAATTAGTGGAATTTCTTGCTTTATCAATGGGGTTGGGACCATCAGTTGTGTTGTGCAGAAGTCAGGTTAATACACAGCCGACAGCCCTATTGGACAACTGTTAAAATTCATATTATGGCAAGAACCAATCAGCTAACTAAAGAAAAACGAGTGGCCATCATTACTTTAAGAAATGAAGGTCAGTCAGTCCGGAAAATTGCAAAAACTTTAAATGTGTCCCCAAGTGGAGTCGCAAAAACCATCAAGCGCTACAACGAAACTGGCACACATGAGGACCGACCCAGGAAAGGAAGACCAAGAGTCACCTCTGCTTCTGAGGATAAGTTCATCCGAGTCACCAGCCTCAGAAATTGCAAGTTAACAGCAGCTCAGATCAGAGACCGGATGAATGCCACACAGAGTTCTAGCAGCAGACCCATCTCTAGAACAACTGTTAAGAGGAGACTGCGTGAATCAGGCCTTCATGGTCAAATAGCTGCTAGAAAACCACTGCTAAGGAGAGGCAACAAGCAGAAGAGATTTGTTTGGGCCAAGAAACACAAGGAATGGACATTAGACCAGTGGAAATCTGTGCTTTGGTCTGATGAGTCCAAATTTGAGATCTTTGGTTCCAACCGCCGTGTCTTTGTGAGACGCAGAAAAGGTGAACGGATGGATTCCACATGCCTGGTTCCCACTGTGAAGCATGGAGGAGGAGGTGTGATGGTGTGGGGGTGTTTTGCTGGTGACACTGTTGGGGATTTATTCAAAATTGAAGGCACACTGAACCAGCATGGCTACCACAGCATCCTGCAGCGACATGCCATCCCATCCGGTTTGCGTTTAGTTGGACGATCATTTATTTTTCAACAGGACAATGACCCCAAACACACCTCCAGGCTGTGTAAGGGCTATTTGACCAAGAAGGAGAGTGATGGAGTGCTGCGGCAGATGACCTGGCCTCCATAGTCACCGGACCTGAACCCAATCGAGATGGTTTGGGGTGAGCTGGACCGCAGAGTGAAGGCAAAGGGGCCAACAAGTGCTAAACACCTCTGGGAACTCCTTCAAGACTGTTGGAAAACCATTTCAGGTGACTACCTCTTGAAGCTCATGGAGAGAATGCCAAGAGTGTGCAAAGCAGTAATCAGAGCAAAGGGTGGCTATTTTGAAGAAACTAGAATATAAAACATGTTTTCAGTTATTTCACCTTTTTTTGTTAAGTACATAACTCCACATGTGTTCATTCATAGTTTTGATGCCTTCAGTGAGAATCTACAATGTAAATAGTCATGAAAATAAAGAAAACGCATTGAATGAGAAGGTGTGTCCAAACTTTTGGCCTGTACTGTATGTATGCCAAAAAATAAACAAAAGCCATTCAGTCTGCAACAATTGTTTGTATGCATTTATATATATATACACACTTTATTTATATAGCACCATTCAAAACAGTAACAGTAACAGTGCTGTACAATAAAACGAAACACATTTAAAACACAGGAAGAATCAAATAAATAACACGTCATCAAATGTCACCAAAGTAAACAATGAAATAAGGAAGGACAAAACTAAAATCAAGATAATAAATGGGAAGTAAAATCAATGAGATAGCAGTAAAATAGACAGCTCAGATAAAGAAGTACATTTTTAGGAGAGACTTAAATGAAGCCAGTGACTCAGACAGCCTTATATCCTCGGGCAGGCCATTCCAGAGCCTCGAGGCTCTGATTGCAAAAGCTCTGTCCCCTTTAGTCTTCAGCCTAGATTCTGGGACAAGCAGAAGACCTCTGCTTTAGGATCTCAAACTACGCAGAGGTTCATAAGGAAGTAAGAAGTGTTTCTTTGATGCTGTTCAGCTCATTGCAGACAGGCCGCTAGTCCAGCACCTGCTAATATTTGCCTGCCGTTTTTCTTCGATAACTTAAGATCCAGACATTTGGGAGGTTCCTTCCAGGAGTCGAATTATCCATAGAGGTCTACTCCTCTCCTAAACAAATGCACTCAGTAGTTAAAACTGGTAAAAACAGTGATTATAGGAGTTTTATGTAAGAATCAGTGTTTTTCCTAAGCTGTTCGGCTAGTCGCAGAGGGGCTACTAACTACGGTGGCCAACACAAAAATGTGAATTGCCCTATCTAGATTTACTGTTCGGTGTGTCCGTTCTGGGCTACTGAAGAAACATGGCGGTCAACCTTATGGACTCCATGGACAAGGACCTGCTTCTTATGTAGATATAAACAGCTCCTTCTAAGGTAAAGGAAAAGTGACAAACTGTATTTTTAGGCGATTATACACTAAAGGAAACATACCCATTATATTTTGTTGCATTTCTGCCAATATATCCCCCTAAATCCTACACACTGGACTGTTAACAGAGGCAATTTTACAGAGGAACTTGATAGATACAATTATCATTCCTAATGATAGCTCACAATTACCTTTTTGCTAATTAACCCACTTCCAAGTATTGATTTTTATATTTGTCCTGTGCCTCCCTTTCACGAGGCAGATGATTGGACCGGTGTGGCGATAATATCTCTGGGGTCAGTCCATCTGTGGAGGTGGCCCAGTAATAGTTTTCTATTAGATTTCCTGGCCAACAGTCACTTATTTATTATGGACTGGCCCGGGCTGTTACAGCAAATAGCTTTTGTAACAGGATAAGGTCTCTCTTTCACTTGCTCGCCTTTATGATGCAGGGATGAGAGTGTAGACCTGGATGAGATAAAGCAGAATTTGAGAATGCACTTCTGAGCCTTAGTGTTTAGGTTCTGACGCAATGAAATCAGCATTTAAATGTAGGTAAAGATAGTAAAGGGGAGGTCTTGAGCTAAGATTTTTCTTTAAATCATCATGTGTTAGTATAATTGTTATCTAAGAGGGCTGTCCAATGTAATAGAAGTCCACTCGTAATGGAAGTACATTCTCAAATGATGCCATTGATCGGCTCAGATAGATGAGTTGAAATTAAATTAACCCCAAACGTATTGCTTTGACCTTATATTATGGGAAAAGCAGGGTTGAATGAACCACTCCACATACTAAAAAAAGCCAGCCAAACATCTGTGTAATGTGTGCTCTTGAATCATGTTAACCATGTCAGTGAGCATCTCATTTCAGATCAGTGATCTCAGTCTTTATATTAAAGAGGTTGAAAGAAGTCAAAGGTGGGAGACGTTTGCAAGGATGATGAAGTTGTCAGTAAAGAACATCAGTCCAGAGGGATACTTTCCTTCTTCTTTTGTGTGTATTTAGAACGAATACATTAGCTGTCATTGATATTGAGTCACCAAAATAAGTACCTTTTTGAATTTCTGCCTTATCAGCATTCAAAGCATTTAACATGACGCAAGTAATCCACCTCTAATAGCACAATTTGTGCCCTATTACCCGAGCCTACGTGCTATCAACCGCAGGGGGCTCAGTGCTGCTGCACATGACGTCGTGTTTGTGTGTCTAAATGCGCTCAGGGCAAAATGCCTTTAAAGCATCTACAGTAGATAATGGCATGTCACAATGATGAGGCCTATCAGATGTGATTTAGCAGCTGGGACTGTGTGTAATCCCTCTTTTAATGAAGGTAAAACACTATATCTGATCCATTATTTACTGGCCATGCTGCTGATGTAAATCCAGTGGTGGACGAAGTGTTCACATCCTTTACAACAGTAAAGGTACTCATACCATACTGAAAATAGTCCATGACAAGTGAAAGTGCTGCATTCAAAACCTTACTAAGTAAGAATATGTTTTATCAACAAAATGTACTTGTGGTATGAGCAACAAAAGCACTAATTGTGTAGTAATATGTCCCCTGTCAGTGTTAGTTTAATTAACTGTTAAATGTGATGTTTTTGGATTAATATTTCTTTATCACTATGTCAAAACATTAGTTTACAAACTTTTTTTGCTAAAAAAAAAACAACAACAACAAATAAATAAACTTTGTATTGGAGTCTGGCTTTGAGCATAGATAAGTTTCCTGATAAATTCAGTTTTAAATATCAAGGGTTTTTTTTTTAAAGCGAAAATGTAAAAATAATGGACATAGCTACCGTGACATCACCCTTCGGTTTGTAGACTTCTGTTTTGAAGCCTCGAGTTCTGCATTTTTGGTGGTTGCCATCTTGGCTTTTTGCCTCTCCCCCTCCTCTGCCCGTGTCACTTATGGTGTACCTCAGGGTTCTATCTTAGGGCCCATTTCATTTGCACTGTACAAGCTTCCATTAGGCTCCATTTTCAGCCAGCACAATGTCTCCTTTCACTGTTATGCTGGTGACACAAAAATGTACCTTCAATTAAACCCAGGGGATTCCAGCTTCATCACATCCGTCCTTAACTGCCTCCAGGATGTGAAATCCTGGATGTCAAAAAACTGTCTTCAGTTAATGATAAATGATAACAGAAGAGGAGAGAAGGGTAGATCTGAGTGAAAGGCTGGAGACACTATTGGCAGTCTGTCAGTATCCTTCCCTTAATTATGCGTAACTTTAAGCCTTAATAAAATGTAAACAGGTGAGTGAATTAAGAATTAACCCCCTGTACAGTTGTCATGAATGTTGACATTATCTATAGAGACCAAAACTGTTTTGTACCAGGCTGTAAACATGTTTGTTTCTGCAGTTAAGTTTGGCATTTTAAAATAGGGGTCTGTGGGAATTGACTGGCTTCTGGGGCCAGCCTCAAGTGGCCATTCAAAGAACTGCAGTTTTTGGCACTTCTGTATTGGCTTCATTTTTCAGCCCTGGAGGTTGCCACTTGGAAAACACTGAGCATATGACAAGATAAATGAGACTTGGATTATACTGCTCGAGATGTGTGACAGTTTGTAAACTAAGACAGCAGATGCGTTGTTGTGAACAGTTTGTCACTTGATTTAATAGAAGAATGAAAGTGTATGATTTTATTGTAATATTTAGTCGTTTATTGGATTGTATTGTTTTTTGTGGTTTTACAATTTGTAAACAGAGTTATTAAAAGATCTAAATATGCCAGTATCTTTCATCTCTGGCCTCGAGCTATTGATGTGGAAACAGACATGAATTCAACCCACCTCCTCTGGCATTTTGATTTGGTATTATTGTTACTGTTGGTGCTGCTGTCACAAAGACAACCAGATTGCTTACCATTTTTCAGAGTCTAGCAACTACTACTACCAAAGCTGTTACACCATCCCTGCTACTGGGAATAGTAACTGCAGAAAAATGACATTGACGCTCTTTGGTAATTGGGGATAGCTCCTTGGGAAAACAAAAGCTCTATCTTCTTCCTGTTTCGGTTGGGCCATGGTTGAAGTACTTCCTTTGTGCTATAAATCAAGCCTTCATTTTCCCAGGAGATCGTACGTGGTGAAAGCGAGGCATATAGGAAACCAATATAAATCCTGATGGTGTCATTATTCTATAGCCATTACATTATGCAACCAACATTTACTTCAGCATGAAAAGTTAAGGCAAAAGAAAGTGTATTTCTACTTTAAAGAAGAGCCTGTCAAAATGCATTACATAGACATATTTGACACAAGTCATACTCAATAGATGTATCAATAGATTAATGTCCTGAAACATTTTGGAAAAACATTTATTTATCAGAGGTCGTGGCTTGTCTACAAACAGAAATCTTTCTGCCCTGTTTTTATCTTTCTTCACTGTATTCAAACAGACATTTCTTTCCACGAGCAGAAGCTTTTACAGACGAAATCTCGTTAGTGACCTTTTAGCTGGTCCATTCTGCTCTAACTGCAGACTTGAACTGTCGACACTAAATCGTGTTAACCCTTTCACGGTGTCACAGATCAACTGGGAGAAGTCAGTCGGAATGAAGTCAAAGTGTTTTCCCCTTAGAATTAAATAATCATTAATAGCATAATAGCAGTCCCTCATATACCTTTTAGTAGGGTGATTCATAACCATGTTATGTTGGCGTTAAATACTAGTTATCCTTGGTAATTTGTCTTTCTCTTCTTTCTGTCACACAGATTGCCTTCTCCCAACACAACAGTATCATGGACCTTGTCCAGTTCTTTGTCACATTTTTCAGGTAAGTGAGTCAAATATGAATACGACTTACACATACACACTCGATCATTTGTTTCATCTGCTCAGTAGTCAGGAAGCATTATCCAGAATTTGACCTACCACCTCTTCATTTTCCGCCCCTTCCTCTTGGGGCTTATTGAGTTACTTGAGCCTGTTCTGTTAACCGAGTACATGTTAATGCATCTTGTGTCTTCAAGGCAGCGATTTTCCTTTTTCAAGTGGCAGATGAAGCAGCCAGTAACCATTTAAATAGGTGCATATTGCTCCGCGAGTGCCGTCTAAAGAGAAGGCATAGGCGATCAAGATACGAGGGGCTCTTAATGATTTTTCATCCTGAGAGCTGCGATGGAAATCTTTTCTCATTGAAATGTTTAAAATGAGTCAATTGAGTTCTCTGAAAAGCACAGCAAAGTCTGAATACATTAAGAGGATGTGAGTATAATTGGAAAATGTATGCCCTGAATTAGATATCGGCATTTTTAAAAAGCTTTAAAGGATCAGCATTGACGCTGTCCGTCTTAGAGATCTCTCACAAAGCTTTAGTTACAGTAGTCATGCCAAATCAGTCAGATCGGCAGTGGATAAGTTAAGGGGACACTTCGTCATAAAATAAGAAATACATATTTTTCTCTTACTTGTAGTGCTATTTATCAATCCAGATGGTTTTGGTGTGAGTTGCTGAGTGTTGGAGATATTGGCCGTAGAGATGTCTGCCTTCTCTCCAATATAATGGAACTAGATGACACTGGGCTTGGGGTGCTCAAAGTGCCAAAAAATGCATTTGAAAAACTCAACAGCAATGTGTCTTTCCAGAAATCATGACCTGGTTACTCAAGATAATCCACAGACCTTGTTGTGAGCACCTGCTGCTTATATCACTGTGCAGAAGGAAGTGTGCATCTACTCAGCTAGCTCAGTTGTGCTAAGTGTGCTAGCAGGAGATACCAAGGCTATCAAATGAAGGCTGGGACACGGTGTCATGTCACATCTTATCATTTTGGTACAACGCATGAGCAGTAAAGTCTGGTCTGCACTTGCTGAAAGCCTAGTAGCATGTGCATTATCATAGAACATAGGGATGATCTTTAAGTTCCGTCAGGTCGAGCGCACCCAAGGAGGCTAAAAAGAGTGCCCCCAAAGAGCACCTGAGTGGACACCATCCTTTTATTTGTAGTGCTGTCTGTTGTAGCACTCTTACATAATGGCTCCAGTTACATCGCATGTGTAATACGCCATAGCTCCCATGAGGTCATTAGGCCTTCATTTAATAGCCTTGGGAGATGCACACTTCTTTCTGTGCTGTGATACGGTTGGTGGGTGTAATTCAGTAGTAAGAGACATTGGAAGGAGACATTGCTGTGTAGTTTTTCAGATGTGTTTTTATGGCCCTATGAGCACCACAAGCTGAGTGTCAGCTAGTTCCATTATATTTAAGAGAAGGCAGACATCTCTATGGCTGCTGTCCCCATCATTTGGCAACTCACACCAAAACAATCTAGATGATAAATAGCACTACAGGTAAGAAACAAATAAGTATTTTTGATTTGGGGTGAACTGTCTCTTTAAGATTGTTTCCATCATTAGATCAGTGTCATCTGTGGGGACTGTTATTTTCACACCTAACGCTGATAGCAACCATGCTGCAGTTTCAGTGTATATGTTTTCTCCATTTTATGTCAAGGTGTGCTCCCCAGAGTAACCTGATGGACTAACATATTATCTGTGTAGCTGTCAAGGTGGGAATAGAAGACAGCCTTTGCCTAAGGCACCTGTCCATCATTGCCCGGCCCACAATAACTTTCCCGAAACGCTGTCACACAATCAGTTATCTTCTGCCTCCATCCGATCAAATTACAGTTGAATAGCCGAATTCAGGAATTCTTGGAAGGAAAGGGGAGAAGGACGCGCTTATTTTATCTAAAAATGTGTCTGACAGCTACTTGCATCATTTGCACAGGAAGCCATTTTAAATAGGGTCACTGAAGGGGCACGGGGAAATAAACAAAGCAACAGTTTTGGTCTGAAATAACAAATGAGTGAGCACTTTTCATTATGCTCCATAGCAAGGATGTAGTGTTTTTATGCTCCTTTGTTGTTGTTTTTTTTAACATTTGTGGGGACCCTTATTAAGTAAAGGGTTTACCGGGTCCTCCCCCAAGAAATTCCATGCATTCTGGTGAGTTTTGAGACGCCAGTTTGCGCCTTTTCTGCTTCACTTTATGGTGGAAATATCATGGTACTTCCTGATTCAACCGTGCGTAGTTGCTTTTTCCTTCTGCCCTTTTTTTTTTAAATAGAATGCAACCATTGTTTTTGAGGTTACAAATTGTCACCACCTACTGTGTCAGAGTCCTGCATTGGGTTTGATATTTGGCGGGGGATCCCAGAAAAAAAGACGATTTGCAGGAGCTTTTTTTTGTCTCAGTTTTATTTAATGAAAGAACATTTGGGTTGGTTCCCGGTGTTGGATGATAAATATATTAAAATAAAATGATAACACCGGTAACAATAATTTTATTTAATGTTTCAATGGTTTAATCCTCTGACTCTTCTGCGTCAGGTGGATTATGAGAGCCTTTTCTATCAGGCACATTACTAACAGGTGCGTTAACTGTGGAGATGTGCTGCTCAATATTATGAGAATAAGCAAAAAAATATTAATATAAAATGTATTTCTTGAATAACCTTTGTTTTAAATTATACTGTCTTTGTTTCACATGTATGAAATGCGCTTCTGAACCAGATTATTTGAATAGCTCATTGTTATTATAGGATCTGCGGTTTTGGGTTAGGCCTTGAATCTTGTTTTTGGCAGCCCGGGTCAAGTTGTGGAACTTATTGGCCATATGTGCAGGTGGCGGTTGGGGAGCGGCTTTTGAAAATCCGACCCATGCAGGACTCTGGTCTGTAAGTTGTGTTGTAGCAGTTCATTGAAGTAAATGTCCTCTGTTACTGTTCTACATATTGAGGGGGGTGTGTCGCCTGTGATCTACGCCTGTGGCCTAAAAGGTTGTACTCCTTTCTCTTGGAAATTTTTGTTTGAATGCTATTTACAGAACTCTACGTCCGTTAAAAATGTATTCCTCTTGGATGTGAAATGTATTGAATTCTGACACTCGCTTGCTCTCTAAATCCAATGGAAATCAACCCAGGCAATCCATTACACAGCACACAGCTTTCCCTGTTTGCCAGCCTAATGTTGCGCATCTTTTTCCATCAGTATGCATTGTGTTTTTTCTTCCTTTTGTTTTTTCCCACTGTCGTGCAGGTTATACTGATTCTCTCCAGTCTTTTCTGCATCCTTGTTGTCCAGTTCTCACTGACCCATAAACTCAGGAAAAGCAAAAGGCCCTGATGCAGTCACAAGCATGTGTGTGCGTGTGTGTTGGTGTGTGTGTGTGTGGGGGAGGTTTGGAGGGGATGAACCTGCGGGAAACATAATCAGCCTGATGACAAAATGTCAAATCACCCCACAGGGTTTTGAGACCTCCTTGTATGCGAGATAGAGGGTGAAGAAATGATGGCATGACTGCGAACGATTTCTCCCACTGTTGTTTTCTCTATTCAAATATTATTATTATTATTATTATTATTATTCAAATATCGCCTCACCTTTTACACGACAAGCTGTTAGGAAGTATTTTTTTCCTACATTTTTCACATGGCTTCTTCATCTAAGTGACTTTATAAACAATGTTTACTTGCACAGCACTGCCTTAGTTATAATCTAATTAGAGACTGATTGTTTTATGCGTTCTGATTAGATGGTGTTGAAACTCTCTAATAGGATGCTTCGCTATACTTGCAGTGGAACCCTAGGGTCTAATTTATACTAATTAACAAGTGTCTTTCCAGTCACATCTGCATGCGTGTGTCTATTTACAGAATATGTAAGTGTGTACACACGCACATTACTGTCACTATGTGTTCACACCATATAGGTGCAAGCGGCAGATTTATTAGGAAGCATGCATGCACTCGTTATTTATTTATCACCAACTTCATTTATAAAGCTCTCAGAGAAGGTCGAATGACACAACACAGAACTAAAATGTTTGTCATTTCTAAATATTTTAAAGAGGTGCAGGACTATATTTCACAATTTTATTTTTTTTTTGACACCTACATGAAATAATGATGCCTCCTTATTTAGCATTTAAATGTCTTGTACTTCGCATCTACGTACTATAGATGCATTTTTATCTTTTTAAGGGTGGGCAGGGGATCTTTAGGGGGAGATAACAGGTCAACAGTATATGCCACAGAGAAGTGTTATGCATCATCTGAAAGCTGGGAAACTGATGATTAATTTAAGACGCAGCTCAGCACTCTGTCAAGTTTTTATAGTCATAGGTATGTAAAAAACATTGTGTTTCATCAGGTGCCTATTCAAACTTTAAAGCTTAGAGTAATTTTAAGGTTTAAAACATTATGATGGAAGTACATGATGGCCATTCCCATGATAAATTATGTCTCAGAAGTTGTTGCACCATTTTTCCAGTTGACTGGAAAATTTACACATTTTTGACCACTTGAGAATCGATAAAAATAGTCAAAAAACTTACCAAAATACCACATTAAGACACCACGACTTTGAGGAACACCATAAAAAAAATCCATGCTTTGATTTGGTGTCAGAAACTACTGACATTCAGACATTTTTGTAAGAATTGTGTTTTGTGGTTGTATTTTTTTGAGGCTCTGATTATCCCAGAGGTCACAGTAGGTCATTTTATACAGTGGTATCCATTTCAAAAATGGTCTCAGTACAGTGAAATGGCTACTTTGGGGGTTAGCATCATCACACATGAATAAAATTGGGCTCATGGAAGACATGCGAGTCACAGTTTTTCAGTCATACACAATTTATGCAATTCCAAGACTCTTTAGGGACCCCAGCATGCAGAAATATTCCAATACGTTATATGCAAATAACACATCTGTATTGCTCCAAACTGCATAGGACTACCATAAAGTGGGCATGTTTGTAAAGGGGAGACTTTTGGGTACCCATAGAACCTGTGAAAATGAACATGCCAGTTTTTCCCTCGCCAAAATTTACCCTAACTTAGCTTTAAAATTCAGCTCAAGACAGCCTCTGAAATACAATAATGTCAGCCGGTGTCCCTGTGGAGAAGAAGAGGTCAAGGGTGCTCTGTACAGAGCTCCTTGGATCATGTTTTAGCGGCCTAAAAAGCCAGCAGAAAGCAAGTATAGATATTATTGATTGCTTTCCCATGCGGTAACTGTAGCCTTGTGGTTACACAAATGAGCTTGTAATTAACAGAAAGCAGCGCTGAGTTCAGTTTCCTCTCTGAGAAAGGCCAATTGTCTGATGTTACACATTATGTGACAATATCACCATCAAAAATTTGCTGCCTGCTATTGAAAATGCATGATAATATTAATGTGAGATGGTATAAAGAACATTAGGATTTGTCTGAGATCACAACACTCAGCTACTGTCCTGCTTTGCTCATGAGTAAATTTGGGTGAGTGGAAGTGCACACCTACAGTTACCGGTACTAGCTCTACAAATCAACCTATCCAATGTCAATAACTACTTCTAGAAAACTTGAGTGCATCTTTGTGTAAAGAATTTTATATTTGTCCTTCACTACCTTGAGGCGTTACAATGATTGCAGAACTTCTTTTATTAACATCAGAAGCGGAAGGAACAGCAAAGGAGATTTAAGCTTCTTTACTGTCTAAAATAGTGACGATGAAAGCCAAACATCTGTCTAGGGATTTTTGTCACTTCTGCCACATGAAAATGTCATTGAAGCCCCCACAACACTCCCCTCCCTCCACCCATTCACTGTTATCTTCAAAGGTTTCTAAGATGGTGCAAGTATTTCTAAAAGAATGAAAGGGTTCCCAGCTCGTGCACCTCTAAAATAAATTCCACATGCGATGGCGAGATGTTTGAAGCACAGAGTTTCCCATCACTGAACGCTTTAATCCTACTTCCCTTATTTTTTTTTTCTTTTGCTTGGTAGCCCCCTCTTTGCTTTATTTCAGAAGCTGTATTTTCCAAGCGTTATCACACAGACGCTATCGCCTTCTTCAAAGATCCGAACCGATAGATCTAGCAGGTGTGGCCGGCAAATTGAAAGCCAAGTTGAAATATCAAACAAACGGGCCTGTGAAATCAGATCTAGTCATGTGTCTCTGGTGAAATGTGCCTATTGGACGAGGCTGCCAACTTTAGAAATGTTGCGTGTCCCTGAAGACACAGGCTCATTGCTCATGTTACAGTATGTGTTTCCAATCCAGATATGATTGTCTTTGTTCCTGGACCTCAGCAACAGGGTCATGTTCCCTTCTCATTCAGTGAGTGGACAATAATTAGAGCAAAATAATTATTGAATTTTCTTATCTTTCACAAGAATAGGAGTTTTTCCTTATCCACTGTCGGGGCCCAACGCATACTGGAGCTGCTCTGGTGATCAAGCAAAGCTTTGTGTTAAATGTAAGGCAGCAGATATAACTTAAGTTGTTAAACGTTGCAGTCCTGGTGTTTCCGCTGGTAACATTCTGCTGTTAGATAGTAGTTTCTTGATGTAACTTAAGATGTATGAGCAAGAGAAGGAATGAGACAGCGCCTGGACGCTGACGGCAAGAGATCTGACAGATTATCACAGTTTATAAAAATGCAGCGCTGTGATGACAGACATTTCATACACCAGACATATATGACATAGATCTCATTCATATGAGTCAGCTGTCTCATCACTGTGTGTCCCTGTTAGAAGAGACTTCAGTCTGAAAATTATACAGTCACACCAAATACCGCCAGACGTAGAATCTAATGAAGTTTGTCTTCTTCTGTGGGACACATTGAAGACATTGGATCCACTTCTGAGTTCTTGTCATAATTTATCTATTTAACATAGTATTGAAGACCAATTCTTCTGTAATTCACAACATGAGCATAGGCAATGAATTATGTACCTATTTTGGTTTACATTTGAAACACAGAGGAGAAAGTGAGGGGTTAAAAGAAATGCCTGCCTTTAGGGGATGTTAGTATTCTATGTATAATTCTGAAGTGGATTGCTTTTATTCGAGTACAGATGGATATCTTTTTGGCGTACCTCCAATTACCCCCCCACGTCTCTTCATCAGTAGTCACTGACAGTTCCTCCTCCCATACACTTTTAATCCTCTGTGTATTATTAGCAGACAGGCTACACATTACGTCATAAAACAGAGTAAGAGACACCTTCACTGGTTGTTGAAAAGGCTTTTTGTCAATAGCAGATATCTCAGGGTGATCTTTAAGGGTCGTTCTCGTCTTAATATAATGCCTTATTTGTAAGAAACAAAAATAAAATCTAGTTTGGGAGCAGGTCTCTCAGTTTGATTTTACCTTTTTTATCCTATTGTTGGAAACCACGATCTGACGTACATTTAAAAGTAGCCTAGTTCGAATGTAACTTCTGACTCAGGTCGCAGTTTGGGCTGGGAGAGAATTACTGCCTCAAGCAAGGGAGTTCAAGTGTCTTGGGGTCTTGTTCACAGATGAGGGTACAATGGTGCGTGAGATGGATCGGTGGTTTGGTGCGACTTCTGCAGTGATGCGGGCGCTGCGCCAGACCATTTTGGTGGAGAGGGAGTTGAGCCGGAAGGTAAAGCTCTGAATTTACTAGTCCATCTACGTCCCAACCCTCACCTATAGTCATGATCTCTGGGTAGTGACAGAAAGAATGAGATTGCGGATACAAGCGGCTGAAATGAGTTTCCCCCGTAGGGTGGCTGGGCTCAGTCTTAGAGATAGGGTAAGGAGCTCAGACATCAGGAGGGAGCTCAGAGTAGAGCCGCTGCTCCTTTGTGTTGAAAGGAGCCAGTTAAGGTGGTTCAGGCATCTGATGTTAGAGGTGTTCTAGGCATGTCCAACTGGTGGGAGGGCCCGGGGCAGACCCAGAACATGCTGGAGGGATTACATATCTCATCTGGCCTGGAAATGCCTTGGAGTCCCCCAGGAGGAGCTGGAAAGTGTTGCTGGGGAGGGGGACATGGGGTGCTTTGCTTGGCCTGCTGCCCCCGCGACCCGGCCCCAGAAAAGCGGGTGAAAATGGATGGATGGAGGTCACAGTTTACTAGCTACTTAGATTGTAAGGGTTACACCAGCTGAAATAGTTTCAACATAGTTACAATTTGAATCTTACACCTAGTAAGTAGGCAAAAGTCCTCCGTAAAATCGTGAATGTTATTGTGCATTGTTTTGAAAGGTGTGATAACTTGTAGGATGAGGAGCAAATTACATACACCAACTGTTTTAAGTCATTTTTCTCCGTGGTGCAACCAAATAGTGACACAGCGTATGATCGAGCAATTTAGTTTCGATGTATTGTTTAGTGTAGACTTAAGAGAGAACTTGTGTTTTAGCTCGTTCAGCAGGCTGCCGGATTGTTTATGAATGGGGTCAAGATAATCAGTTTGTTAATGATTGAGCAATTAGTTGAATTTAAAATAAACTGACACTAATACTTGACCTATAATTTCGTGCCATATATCTTTACCTAACCACAATGCTCGGTCTCCCACATGTTGCTCTGACAAGCTGACGGAAAGTGCAGAAAGTCTCTTCAGCACATAATCTTAACGCTCTCATCTGTCATCAGGATAATGAAGTGGAAGCTCTCAATCAGTCATAGTTTTCTATCCCAGCAGCTCTCAGACCTTGTTGAATTTCCCTTGACTAATGATTTTACTGTTGGGTTATTAATTGAAGTAATCAGCCAAAATATCCAGTCTACTAAGAAATGAATGTGCTACCTCTTTATATCATCTCCCCTGTTTTGTCTTTAAGTTAGAAGGGAACTTTGAATATTTGAGTCTGTCCTGTTTCACCTCGTGTAGTTGTTTTAGTATATCAATAAAATATTATGAAAATACACACAAATGAAATGTTTCTATATAAAAGCTTAGTTAAAGCCAATCCAACCCAAAATAAGGGACATAAGGTCTTTTACATGTACATGTCCAGTAATGGACCAGAATGTGGAACTATTGAATTTCAGCTGGTGAAGGATGTAATGTAAAGATAGGGATTCTTGCAACATGAAACTCTCCTGGGTTGAGCTGCATATGTTTGTACTCAGTATCTCCTGTTGCATGCAGAAATGCTTTAAATACCCGAGGGACGACTGCTCCCTGTATGTAAAGAATATGTGCGTGCACTTTCACGGTGACAGCTGCTATTAGTTAAAGTCATGTTGCTTGATATCGTTTCCTCTCTTTCATTCCAGTTGCTTTCTATCACTGCTCCTGGTGGCTGCAGTCGTGTGGAAGATCAAGCAGACCTGCTGGGCTTCACGACGGAGAGAAGTAAGTCCAGAGAACACGTTCATTCTCTTGACGTATGACATACACCTGACCATGGCAGTATTTAAATAAGGTTCCCCCTCAAAATGTCAGCTGAGGCAGCATTTTCCCAAAAGTATCAGAAGTGCCTACAAACCTTCAAATAAACATTGTAGTTGCATTTCCACTAACCACTTTCGGTATAGTACCCTTAGAACCGTGTAACCCATACAGACATGAACCTAAACGCTAGTGTGTTTAGTATTTCCACCGCAGACAGATCTCTCATTATGTAGCAGACGGGGGTTGGGGTTACCAGATGGTGATAGCTTGATAGCTGCATCACTGCCCCATCCACTGTATTTTCTCCTCACAGATTGATGATTGATTGATTGATTTTGTATTTTGTGTCACGCACACTTGAGCAGGATTTCTACTTGTGCGTCAGCTCTATGCAGAGCCTATGCAGTAGCCTACTCACGTGGGCTACGCCATTATGAGCATTTATACTTGTGTGGTGGTGTGTCTGTGTCACTCAGTTACACCTTTGAAAACACCAGTCGGCGGCAGGGTTTCTTTGAATTGCTGTGAAGTTTAGTTGATTCAAAACACACCCAAAACAAACATTAAACATGGCTTAATAGAGACAATTTCACACACAATTAGACAAATCAGCTTCACTGTAACTCGCAGCATTCACAGACAAACACTTTTTCCCCACAAATACAACATGTTAATGTTTTTAGCACAAGCCTATGGCATTTTACATTGTATACATTAGCCAAGAGGCTAGCAGACTTTTCCTCTACTCATATTAAGCCAGGGACAACAGCAACATTTAACAAAGGTTACATCTTTGTCGCAGTCGATGGGATATTAAAAATAATGATTTGTGTATTGTGTACTTGTGGAGCAAGAGTGACAATTCTCTCTTGACCAGTCAACGGACTGCATTGTTTCTAGCTCCACCCTTTAGATCAGTGTGTTAGGTACCTCAACAGAGGGATGATGATAGGAATGGTTCTGTTGGTACCATTCACAGCTTTTAACAACTGAAATGCAAAAATAACTTTCTAATGTGTAAAGAACTGAACTGAACCACACTTCTAAATGAAAAAGAGGCTCATGGTGCCCCCATTTTTCTAAAACACTCTTGAAACCGAAAGAAAATTGCATTTTGGCAGATAAGTCCTCACCCATACATATGGCAAATACTTCTTTAAGAGGTATGACATCCCGATATTTGATTGATTATCTTGTCAAGAATACATTTGGTTAAAAATTAATTTGATAATTCAGATAAATGGTGGCTTTTAAGTTAAGTGGACTCGTGGACAAGGTATGAAAGAAGCAAGCAGAGATGCTGCGAAATACTTAAGGTAAAGGGGACGGAATGAAACATTAATATTCAGTGCTGGTGTGAGAGATGGGGTTGAGAAAAGATGGGGATGAAAAGGGGTGAAAGATGAGATGATTGGCATCATAATTTCAAAAAGAGGGTAGGAAAGATTCGGCGCAGGGAGTTGAGGAAGAGAGCAAATGTATGTAAATTCACCTCACTGCCCTTAACTGCAAACTGCATGGGCTGGTTACAGGTTCCTGTCGGAGCAACGATCATTTCCATCTCCTCAGACTGAATCCTATATTCTCCTAGATGCTGTCTGATAGTCAATAGCAGGAAGTTTAATTTGGTGCACATCCAGCCTTATGACCTGCAGTCTACTAATAAAGCTCCCACAATTTATTCCCCCTTTGGGGATGACATTGATAATCATAAGATCCAAATTTTATATCCTCTAATTGATATATGAAAATAAACAAGAATGATAGCTACCGTGACTCCGAATCGTGCCTATCCAAAGAATTAAAGTCAATAAAAATTAATGCAGGCAGATGGGCTCACGTCATTAAAATTCTGCTCACTTTTCCTGTCTGCTCTTGGCATTCCCGTCATCTGTTTGTCGCTGCCCTTCAGCTGCCACATGAAAATAGATAAATAGTTAAATAAAAATCCCTTTCATCTCTTAATTTCAGGTGATTGAAAAATTTTGTCACTGGAGGAACAAAATACTTTTTATTCTGTGAGGAGGGTTTCAAGATTTGTTTGCAGATGATGCATCCGTTTGTATCTATGAATGAATGAATTAATTCGATATATAAATCTGCTGTATATATTTATCTCAGGTGTAAGCCTAGAGGGGATCATGTGTATGTATCTGCTTATCTGCACGTAATCTTGAATACTACTGGACCCTCAGCCTCATGTTTTGTGTACCTTTTATGGTTGTGGTGATTCACATTTGTTGAAAACACCTGTTGTATTGACTGTTTTATACCGTCATTAACTGCTGACTCCTCACTTCTCACTCCTCTTAACCAGCTGTTAGGGCCCGCAAGTTTTCCGGAAATCAGCTCTGCTACGAACAAAAGGCCTTACCATCTGTTGTGGGCCACATTTTGGCCTTCGTCATAGCTCAAAAAAACAACAACCATCAATTAATTTCATACCTGGTATGTGATGATCCACTGAAGTTCAGCACATCACGAGATGAATAAGTCACTTGTATTTGTTACCTTCGCCTCCATCTTGACTTTGAGGGAGCTAAGAGGGACAATTCCACCAGGTGCAGATATGCCGGTTTTGTTCTGTCTATCACACACACAGGGACCGCGAAACATTTTGCTTACCCAATTTTGTACACTTGTAGATTCTGTTGATTTGGTCATTTGGTTCAGTTATTTTTGTTCACTTCATATTTGTGCTTCAGCCATGAGTGAGTATGTAGGCTACGAAGTTAAATGGTTTCCTTCTTTGGTCTGTTTTAGTTGTTTTTATTGTTATTTCCTACTTTGTTAAAGCCTTTGCATACTATTTTACTACTGTTTTTTTTTTTTTTTCGAGAAATGTTGAAAATCAAACCTATTCCGAAAATTGAAATGACTGACGAAAATTTCAGAGTCATTGTGAAGACATGATTGACACAATGTGAGGTCATATTTACTTTTAGATGTGCGACAATTTCGAAATGACAAAAACTGTCTCAGTGTGCAAAGGCTTTTACGTCTGATCTGTGATGCGGCGCGTCTGAGTGGACAGTTGCTCTGCATTTGAAGTCTGTGCTTCCCAGTGTAAAGTTCAGTCAAAGTGTTTAGCTAATTTAGTAACAGAACGTGATAATGTTTTTTCTTTGAAACACAACCCTCACTGTGCTCACCCTGAAATCCTCTTGGATTCTATAGGGATTTGTTACCAGCTTTTGTTGGCTGCAAAGGCAAAAATCATTGCAGGTTTGATGGGAATGGATGCTCAATATCTGTAGCTACAACCTGTGAACTGACCAGCCTAAGATATGATAATTTTGACCACTTATTCAGTTAAACCTGGTTTAAACAAAGGATTTGTACACCCTCTCAACGTTCAATTTCAAAATGCCATACTAATAAACACTTAAGCATTTCTGCTGCATGGCTTTATAAACCTGAGAAAAACAATACCTTAAGGTTCCTGATGTGGCATTTTCAGCTGCCCTACTTTTGAGGAGAAGTTGTAAAGAAAAGCTGCGTGTTGGTCACCTTTCCCTGAAAGCTGTGGCAGCTTGAGGGTGTTCTTTAGTGCTGCTGTTGTGGGTGCTTCAGCTCTGCAAGTAGTCTTTAACTGCTTCTCATGTGGCGGTTCTCTCGGCCACATTTCCCTAATGGCCAAATCAGCAGAATAATTTGTAGTGATTATTGCTGAAGTAGATAAGGTCTGTCTTATATCCTGTCCGAGTAAATAGGTTTGATGTATAAAGTGGGGCATCCAGTGCATCACTTATGTAAGTACTTGTGTCTGAAACACGTTGAAGCTATAAGGTCAAACGACTAAGAACTGCTTTAAAGTCAGCACACCTCTAAAGCAATCAATGTGAGCTTTTTCTGTTGATCCAGGCCGCTTATTAACACCATTTTCTCTGATAGAAAATTACCCATTCAGAATCACAGCAAGAATAAGCATTTTGGAATAGATTTTTTTATAACCAAATACAAGCTGGTGAACAGCTGGTGAAACAATCCCTGCGAACCTCCGACTTGAATCCTTTTCTCACTTTTGTTTGATAAACTCTATTATCAGTGTCTGACAGGTGCAGACATAATCAATCTCCCTTTAAAAAAACTACCCCCAAAAAACAAGATTTTCTGTCTGTAGCTCTAGCTGCTGCTAAAAGGGCAATTAGACACAAATCCATTCATGTGTCCTAGAAAGGACTCTCTTTGCTTTTATGTTTGCTTTTCTCAAATGAGAGCAGACATTAAAAATATTAATCTCCATTTTAATGTATGCACTCGTCTTTAGAGACATGATACGGCTGTTAACAAAAGCATAACTGCAGTTGTTTTGAGCTGACAATTTAATACCTGATAGAACGTTTAAACAAAGTAGCTGCAAAGATTAGGTCAAAAAAGAATATAATTTTCAACGTAAAATATTCAGCTCAGCTCACATCCCTGCTACATCAGCTGATCTCAAACAGCCCAATCAACTGATGGAGCAGCTGACTGATGGAAGGAATAGATCACATGATTCCTTTCTATGCAACCAACTGGCGAATCTCATTCAGGGCGCCCTATTTCCTATTATCCTCTGCAAGCTGCTTTGCAACCTGCCTCCACCCATATCCTCCTTTTCATGCTGTCTCTGACTTATCAGTGTCATTTCTGTTTGTCACTGATGCTGCTCTGTTCTGTTCCCGGGGGGTCTTTGCTGCTGCTCTCTCAGCCTTAGGCTTTCCATGTATACGCATGGAAGGGCAGAGATGATTGCTCTCTCTACCTCTGGCTTTCCTCATTAGCGTGTGGAAGGGCAGGGAGGTTTGCCTTTCTACCATAAGGCTCCCTACAAAGACATATTCGAAGGGCAGGGAGGTTTGCTCTCTCCGCCTCAGGCTTTCCTCATAGGCACATGGAAAGGTGGAGAGGTGCTCTCTCTGCCGTATTCTTTCTGCGTAGGCCCAGGAAAGGCAGAGAGGCCCCACAACAGAGCCATACCGCCAAATATAATACTACAAATGGAAATAAAGTCGTCTTTGACTAAAGTGTTCCTGACTGAAACTGTTTTCTGGTTCCAGCTTCTTAAATGGGAGAATTTGTTGCCTTTCTTTGTCTTTACGACAATAAATGAAGAGTCTTTGGGCTTTTTGGACTGTTTGTTGCACGTCACTTTGGGCTCTGGGGAATTCTGATGAGCAATTTTCAAACGTTTTGGACATTTTATAGACTAAATCATTAATAGATTCATTGTCAAAATAATTAGTAGATTAATTGAAACTGAAAATAATCATAAGTTGCAGCCTTACATGCAAATTTTTAATAATTAATTGGACTTATGTTATGTTATTTCTATATTTTTTACCCATTTAGACTAAATACGATACAGACCTACGGTACCATGATTATATTCACACATGGACTTAAATACAATCAACATTTATTTTAATATTTGCCTTTGCCCTTTATAAAATTGCAGTTTATTAAATTTTGATTATCTACCTCATCATCAGGTTTTACAAGCTGCTATTGCTGTTCTATTTCTTTAGCTTTGTAGGTAATGTAGGCACCAAGTTTTAACAAAGAAGAAGAATGCATGGAATATGTCTCGGGTTGTGATGTGTTAATTTGATCCTTTTAAAAAAAAAAAACATCCATCCTGAGTCCTGCATTGTTGTAGGACTGCTATGCTAAAACAGACGAGTACTCTTTTAAAGATAGGCAGTATTCTTAGCAGTGTCTAATTATCCAGCATCTGCAAACCATTTTAATTCAAGATTTAGGGGCGAGCTTATGATGCATTCATTATAAATATTTGCCACACTGCTTGTAATAGGAGGCATTTTAGGTTGCACACAGCACTTTGTCACATAGTGACTAATATGAAGTTACAGTCACAACAGTTTCAGTGGAATCTGTGATCTGACGTCTTGTATGATCTTAAATAAACTGATTATCTACTGCCAGTCTTGTCAAGTGCTGAACTGATTGGCTCTTCACTGAGCACTGTGTCCAGTTCATTTGAAAGAGCTTGTGAACAGACCATGACGAGGCCTGTCCAAATATGGGCTGTTAGGATTTGGGCTGGGAGCCATCTAATGCTCACAAGCCCCCGTTTAACATAAGTACATGGAATAAGCGAGCCTTAATGAGGCCACGAGAGATAGCGGAGACTATAATGAGACGCTGATCCAGCCGAGTGACATATGGATGTCTGATACTGATTGAACTTTTGGTTGTTTTTTATTGGCTTCCTGGTGTGAAATCTGTGTGAGGACCTCTCTCTTGTGCTCGACATAAAAAGCAATTTGTTTGTATGAAACCATTTTCTGTGTAATTTAGGATTTTTAGCTGAAACACATTGAGTATTTGTACATAACCAAGTTGGCATTGTCTGTTTTTAATTTTGAAAATTAGCCGTGCATGGAGGACAGAATTTTAACCAGTACCAGCCTCTCAGACGCTTAGAGCCATAAGGTGGTATTGACCTAATCTCACAAAGCTGATCTTTTACCACACTAATTCACTAATTGGATAAGGGCTTTCTTTTTTGTCACCAGTTGAGAGGACTCGGATCCAAAGGTGCAGCTGTTGTATTTGAATAATTTCAGCTGAGGATAGGTGACGAGACTTGGATCGCGAGTGGGGGGACAAAGGGATGAAAAGACGACAGCTGTAAATGCCACGGAGGAGGACGAGGGCTGACCTCTTTGAAGCTACCTGTGGGGGGAACGGGAGGGAGGGGGCGCTGACATTTCACGAGACTGCAACACGGAAGATGTTTTACACACAAACATGCGGATGTATCTAATGCAGCGCCTCGCTCTTTATCTCTCTCACACACTCATGCAGACAGACACACAAACACACTTCATACACGCTCACAACTTATGTACTGACTGTCGTGTGGAGCGGCGTTGTATTGCCGGCACTCTAAAAGCACTCAAAATTATTACTAAGCAGCGTCAGTTTAAGCACGCCATTTACTGAATTCACCAGTAACTAATTAGCATCTGTGTATTTAAAGCTGTTGTCAGTCAATGGAAGTCATCCTGGCCGTGACACTGGTAATTGCTGCGGCTAGTTGTTAACTGATGGCTTCAACCTGCCTGTTTTTATAGCTGAGGACAGGCCATTGATGGATGTAAAGGCTGAGAGCAATGACCTGTGTTGTCTATAATAGTGTATCACCGCAAACTGTGACAATTATAATGGATGTAGCCACCATGTCACCCTGTAGTTTGCGGACTCCCATTTTGAAGCCTCAAGTGTCGCATTTTGGCCACAGCCATCTTGGATTTTTGGAGCCAGAATTGGATGAGAGGGTGAAGCTTTGCAGGAGTAAGGGGTGGATCTGACATATAGACTTAGGTGGCGCCTTGTATACATGCTGTCATCCTCCATACAGTTATTATAAATTAGCCACAGAGACGGAAACTGCCTTCTGTACCAGGCTGTTTATTTCTGCTGTAAAGCTGTGCATTTTAACACTGGGATCTGTGTGGATTGACTCACTTTTGGAGCCAGTCTCGTGTAGCTGATTGAGGAACTACAGTTTTAGGCATATTTATAATTTAATATTTGATTGGCAGATGAAGTTGCATTGCGGTTCAGTTGAGCTAGGTTCACTTTTTTGCTGGACGACCCTGTGGTTGCGTCGTTCATGCAGAGCTCAAGTCAGTCTGAATGCAGCCTTGAGCCCTATTTGCACAGGACTGGGACGCTGTACAATGATTTGCAAATCCTTTTGACATACAATGGGGGAAAAAGTATTCAACATGTCAAATGTTTCCAATAGAAGTTTTCCAATGCAGCTATTAACATGGACTTCAGGCCAGACTTTGGTATTAAGAAAATAAAACCACATGAATAAAGAAATCGGGACATTTCAATCCATAAAATTATGTGCAATAAAGTGGAAAGACACAGGAAAAAAGTTCTGAACAGGCTGACTGAAATTTATTTAATACTTGGAGAAGCCTTTGTCTGCAATGCCAGCTTCAAGACGCTCCCTGTTTGAGAAAACTGACCTCTCACAGTGCTCAGTTGGGATTTTGGCCCTTTCTTAACCACAGACAGTCTTTAAGTCTTAAAGATTGCGGGGGGAGCTTGTGGATCTTGACAGAGAAATTGCACTCTTAGAACTTCAACAATTAGTGTCCTCAGTTCCCAAACACATACTGAGTGTTGTTAAAAGAAAATGTGATGTAACACAGTGGTAAACATGCCCCTGTGCCAACTTTGTTGAAACTTATATGTGTATATTTACAGAAACAATAAAGTTTAGTGGTATAAACATTATATGTCTTGTCTTTATATTGTATTCAGTTGGATATAGGTTGAAAAGGATTTGCAAATCAGTGTAGTCAAGTAAAACTTCCACCACAATTAAGATACCATATTTTGCCTAACACAGAGGTCATGTGATAATATTAGCTGGACTACGCTGTGCTTTTTTTGTGTGCCTCTCTGTGTCATGTACAGTATTATTCCCGTTTGATTGGCATCTCTGTGATTTGGGGTTAGGTTTAGGTTTTCAGTTTTCTCTGTGCCTTTTTTCTGCCTCTTGCTCAGTCGAGAATTACAAAGGCTGCTTTCGCAATTAGAAATCAAAGTTTTGAAAGCATTTTAGATGCACTACAGTTTATTAAGACCCAGGAAGAATGAGTCAGGAGGGCAAAATCTCGAAAGATGATGAGATGGATGATGTGACAATGGCCCTCATTTATCAATCTAACGAAAAAACAGCGCAGATCTAAGCACAGAAATCATGTAACAGTAGGGTTTGTGTGTGATTCATGAAATGTTCTTGTCTTGCTGGTCACAGCGTAGGAATGATCTGTTTATGACATGGACAAGCATAATATGGCCAAGAGAAGAAACCTTTTTGAGCTTGAAATGTAAACGCTGACATCTCAGGTTTCAGTTTACCCAATTGGTTCTATTTGACAGCCTGAAAAGTAGCATCAACGGAAGTTAGTAAAGTGCAGTATGGAATGAAATCACTGCTACGCTCGATAGCGTTGCAGTGGACAATCCAACCACAGCTGAGGTTGGAATATTTAATTTGTACATCTATGATATGTGCCTATTGACCTTTAGCCTATTAACCTATACATTATTGATATTGTTATAATAGCCAGTCTGTATAAAAGCTTATAATTGAGGAGCGTATGGCCGCACATATGGTTCTGCATCCATTTCAGGTTTGGGTCCTTCAGTCAGCTTGGAGCCAGTCCCACAGAGCCAGGCAGTTGCCAGCTGTGATAGAAAGCAGGCGTCCATGTAGATCTTTCTAAAATATAATATCTTCTCATAGGCTATACATTTTTTAGAAATAAATATTTGGCTGCAAATACTAAGATGCCAGTCAGAATTTGGTCTAATGACACATCTCCAGCTCACCTAGATTTACTGTGCTGCACCGTAAATCCACGCTGACTCAAACTTGCGTAAACAAGTTGAGACCTGACGTAGGATTTGAATGTAGCCTCCACTCACATCCACACTGATAAATGCCGAGCTTTGCGTGGAAAAGAGGTAACACTGGACATTTCCACAAGTGGTGTTGTGTCGTGTCTCTGTCTGGGATGCAGAATAATATCAGCACGTCATCAGTATCGGCCGAAATTGGCTTTAAAATAAACTGTTGAAATGGGCCTGCACGATTTATCTTATTTTGCGCAATGCATACATTTTACAGACATTGAAAAGTTTTACATTTCATGTCTCCATCTGCTGGTGGGCCACCACGGTAAGAGTATGCATATATAGATATATTGATATCAGTATCGGTTATCAATCAAATGAGTTGTTACATATCAGTATATTGGATGTCGGCAAAAAATCCAATATAGTAGTAGAGTGGCACAGTCACTCTACTTCGCATCCACGGGATAATGTCCAGGGATAATTTCTAAAATCACATGAGGTCTCCCAGTTAACCTAGTCCTATGTGAATATGGCCCTAGTCTTGTTTTCTGTAGAAGACATGTTTCTATAGTCTGGCAGCATGAGCCTCAACTTAAAAACGATCACTGGAAACAACATAAGACAACTCAATCATCTAATTGGCTACATGGTGGCACTGGCAAAACTTAAAGCAACACATTTCCAACCCCATAATCCTCACATGTCCCTCTGCAGGCTCAGTGTAGTCTCACGTTCTGCTCTCCTCTTGAAGAGCTCAATCAGCAGTCATTGATTGCTATAATAAGATTATCCTACTCTTAAGCCCCTGGTCACCTTGATTGTCCCTTGTTCAGTTTAAAGTTTGCACTCTAATAATTTCCTCTAAAGTTACAGATGATTGAGCGTACCTGTGATTAGGGGTTCAGCTCAGGAGGTAGTTTACCCTTGGAAGCTGAGAAGCTGTCCCGCTAATGAGTTGAAACAGAATCGTAGAAATACAGCAAGGTAACA
The DNA here is from genome assembly GCF_041903045.1 of Epinephelus lanceolatus. NCBI lineage: Eukaryota > Metazoa > Chordata > Actinopteri > Perciformes > Serranidae > Epinephelus > Epinephelus lanceolatus. The sequence continues at coordinate 21,615,606 of NC_135754.1, read as the reverse complement.
TTTAATGAATATTTTATGTTAGAATTTAACCTTGTTACTTGTGTTATTACAGCAATAATACTAGATTTTCTAATGAGTTCTTGGTACTTGAGCCTACACGAAACCACTCAACCTCACCGACATCATATCAGTGTGGTACGCAGTGGCAGTCTACGAGACAGGATATCTTCATTTAGCAATCCTTGCTCCGTTAATCCCAGCGTGTGAGTATATTGTGAAATCTTTTTATTTTCTATTTTATTGTGTTTTTATTTCATTTTCTTATTCTGCAGGGCAGCACTCACGGGCACAGCCAGTGATCTTTGAAAAGGACAAAGTGACCTGCTTAGGTGTAGAATATGCTCAGAGGCGGGATGACACTTACCCTTTCATAGAATCCGATGAAGGGAACAAAATGCTGCATTCACAGGACAGATAATTCATGCACCCACTTGCCAAATTAATCAGGTTGCATAGCAGTGCATTGCATGCCCACCCTTATCACAAGTGTGAATGGCTCCAGCTCTTATCCTCGACGAAATCAGTCTGTCATTGCACAAACGTTACTCAGGTTTTGCAGAGTTCAGTTCTGCCTTCTGTCATTAACTTAGCATTCATTTCTAGAATCTCTCTGATATTGCACCGGCCCTTTGATTGTGCCGGACACAAAGCAAAGCGCGACTACTCCCTGACTTTGACTCTGCTCTCCTCTTCTGCTTTGTTGCTTTAAATGAATTCTGCAACATGATAAATAACATTACTGCTATCTGACATTTAGGATGAATGTTGTTGGATTTGAAGCTCTTGTGTTGGAAACCATAATAAGCCGTGAGCTGTTTTCTTGTTTTGCAACAACCCTGCCGGGCCCTCCATCCTGCTTTTATCTTTTCGAAAAGGGCAAAATTTCTCATTTTGACCTGCGGTGGCCCAGCAGCTCAAATCTATTGCTTTGGTGTTGCAGGTTTTGATGTTTAATAGTAGAGATGTACAACAATCCAACACGGGGCCCCTCAGATTTAAAGTTTAAAATCAGAGCCAGAAGAAGAAAAATCAATCAGGTGATCAATCTCAATTTCATATGGCTGTTGTTGTTTTTTTCTTTCAGCTTTACCTCCCCCGGGGAATGTTTTCAGAGTGATTCAACAAAACAGTTCTTACACCGACCTGACCTCAACTTTCCTCTCACTCACTCCATATCAGTGAGTCTGTACAACTAGTCTGTAAAGGAATGATTAAATGTTCAAAATGCTTCAAAATGGGCTGCATCTACACAAATAATGCATTATTTATGATACACAAAACAAATATAAAACACACCTTATTTCTCATGTTTGTAGCTTTTACTTGATACACATTAGAGAGACTGTGCATTATTTTTATCATCATTATTAAACTTGTTATAAAACAATATATACTATACTTATATGGCTTTTCATGTGACACAAACCTACAGTAAACACTTATTCTTTACACTTTTGAACATTACATAAAAATAAGGCCCTGCTCTATCGCTCTAAAAAATGCACAAGTGAGCACAATGTAAAAAAAGGGGGGGTATGTGAAGACTTGCATTTCATATGCCTTGTGTAAAATTGCCTTGTGTGGATTGGCAAATAAAGCATCTGTCTTAAATTGGGAGACATAGTAGGCTCCTATAACATTGTATCATAGTTATAATAGTAATGATAAACTTAATTTATAAAGCACTTTTCAAAACAGTTACAAAATGCTTTACATGTTAATAATAAAACAGACAAGACATGTAAATAACAACTGATAAAAACCCTTTAGTGTATGAAAACTGAGGCAATAAAAGACAGTTTGAATTAACTTAAAACTCAAGTAAAATCAGGAAAGGCTCTCCAATAAAAGTATGTTTTAAGAAGGGACTTAAAAGAGATCCTTCCTTGGGCAGACTGTTTCAGAGCCTCGGGGCCCTGACAGCAAACGCTCTGTCCGCTTAAGTTTTCAGCTGGGCCTCTGGAACAGACAAAAGTGGATTGCCCCCTCTGGGTAGGGAGTGAGTTAGTACCCTAAGCAAGGGAGATCAAGTATCTTGAGGTTTTCATGAGTGAGGGTAGAATGGAGCGTGAGGTGGATCAGCTGTTTGGTGGTTAGGTGCAGCTTCTGCAGTGATGTGAACAAGCAGACCATCATGGTGAAGAGGGAGCTGAGCCAGAAGGCGAAGCTTTCGATTTAGTGGTCCATCTACGTCCCAACCCTCACCTATGGTCATGAGCTCTGGGTAGTGACCGAAAGAATCAAATTGTGGATACAAGCAGCTGAAATGAGTTTCCTTCGTGGGGTGGCTGGGCTCAGCCTTGGAGATAGGGTAAGGAGTTGGACATCTGGAGGGAGCTCGGAGTAGAGCCGCTGCTCCTTTGAATCGAAAGGGGTCAGTTGAGGGGGTTCGGGCATCTGATCAGGATGCCTCCTGGGCCCCTCCCATTAGAGGTGTTCTGATCACGTCCCACTGGTAGGAGGCCCCGGGACAGACCCAGAACGCGCCGGAGGGATTACATATCTAGTGTGATCTGGGAACGCCTTGGGGTTCCCCAGGAGGAGCTGGAAAGCCTTGCTGGGGAGAGGGACGTCCTGCTGCCCCCGCAACCTGACTTTAGATAAGCAGTTGAAAATGGATGGATGGATGCCTAGTTTGACAGATTGGTCTGAGTTTGGTCGTAGTATGAGAGAACAAGAGAGACAGGCAGGCATATGAAGTGCAGACGTACAATCTTTAGTTCGAGCAGCAGCCCTTAGAGCAAGTGAAATTTTGGCTGGCAAATGAGCAGGAAGATCTGGATGCTGGTAAGATAGAGGGGAGTTACCACAGTTAATTTACACACATGTCCAACATCCACATTGTTATGACATAAAGCTAGTTGAAAATCACCAAAGCGTCCTTTTATTGGAACCTTTCATAGCACTCAAGGTCACCTCACATCCCATAAAGCCAGTAATAAAACATACAATAACAGAGCATAGATCAGCAACACGTTCAAATCAGTATAAAAAAGATGCAGCTGTTGCAGTTCGAGTGAGTAAGCTGGCTTCAAACAGGTTAGAGTGCATGTGTTTAAAGGATTTATTAAATATCCTCTAGATTTGGGAACATGTTGTTTTGATTTGTTGTTCTCTTAGCCTCTGTGAGGTCTTTGTTTAATTTAATCTCTATAAAAAGCCACAGATGATTGAGGCTCCGGTTGGAAGAACTGCCTGTGCGAGTACTAGTAATGAGTCTCTGTTTGATCTCCAATATCAAATCAAGGTTTTTGACATATTAATTGAACACCGCCATTTCCATCAATTTTTGTTTTCCTGTGTACACCCTCAACAGAACTACAACAATTTGAGAGAATGAATACAGAGCTCCGACATACTCTTCTTTTTTTAAACCTGTCATATAGATGGAGTCGTTGATTCCCCTAATTGAAAGCGTCTTCAACAGAATTGTTTTTTCCATTTGTTTGCTGGTACAATGCTATCAGCCTCTCCAGACCTCATCTGAATTTTGCCAATTAATAGCCAGACTAATGAATACTTAATTAAATTCAGAGTGAGTGAGGGTGGGGGGTCTGGACACAAGAATATCAGGGTTCATTATATACCAAGGACAAATTTCTATTCAGGATTGAGACCACCAGAAAACTGAATGTTCTCATACAGTGGACCCAGACAGACACAGTTTTATGAGAGGGATGATGTAAGATAATTGAAAAGGGCTTAAAGGACAACTTCTGTATTTTTCAACCTGGGCTCTATTTCCCCATGTGTATGTGTGCGTATGATTCATGGGTACCACTCCTTCTAAAATTGGTTCAGTATTGAGCCGCGAAACGAGCTAAAACGGTAATGGGGGCAAATGCGTCCCGTATAAAAGTGCTTTTTTTGGCCACTGACCGGTTCAGATCGCCAGTGTTATCTCTGTAAATAGCATATGGTAGCGGCCCTGGGGCAGTGGTGAGTGTGAATGAGTGGAGTCAGCTGTCAGTCAGTGTTGGAGCAGAAAGGTGGAAGTTGTCCCCGCTCGGTATTGTAAATGAGTATGTGTGTGTGAAGTGTGTGTTTTTTCGCCACTGACCAGTTCAGATCGCCAGTGCTATCTCTGTAAATAGCATGCTAACTTAGCCTTTCCCTTACCTCAGGGCTGTGTGATGTCACGAGCTCTGCTCCACTGTGTCTGTAGCTCTCTCTACTCGTGGGACAGCCGTTTTCTTGAGGAAGAGGTGTTTCGGGATTGGATGTCTTCTCTTCTTCGGCTGGCAGTAGTCATCTTGGGAGAAGTGAGCACTGCAGACCCGATGGTCTGCAAGGCGCAGTGTCTGGACAGGAGTGTTAGCATCCATTTGTAGCACAACTAGCCACAGCTTCAGCATCTCACCGTCCGACAAAGGCAGCCTATGAAAGCTGTACAGGGTGTTGCGTGACATCCTGTTCTTGCGTTCGGGAAAAAGGCCCGTTTATTTGAGCACTCCAAAAACTCCGGTAACACTCCAGAGGGTAGCACGTAAAAGACTCCGTCCTCTGACTCTTCTAGTGTAACACACACTTCACACACACACATACTCATTTACATTACCAAGCGGGGACAACTTCCGCCTCTCTGCTCCAACACTGACTGACAGCTGACTCCACTCATTCACACTCACCACTGCCCCAGGGCTGCTACCATATGCTATTTACAGAGATAGCACTGGCGATCTGAACCGGTCAGTGGCGAAAAAAAGCACTTTTATACGGGACGCATTTGCCCCCATTACCGTTTTAGCTCGTTTCGCGGCTCAATACTGAACCAATTTTAGAACGAGTGGTACCCATGAATCATACGCACACATACACATGGGGAAATAGAGCCCAGGTTGAAAAATACCAAAGTTGTCCTTTAAACAGTCTAGTGTACTTGAGAAATCAGAGATTTTCTTCTTCTGTTAAAGGGGGTTCGAATCCCAGGGTGGGGGGCCGAGTTTGTATGTTCTCCCTGTGTCAGTGTGGGTTTTCTCTGGGTACTCAAGCTTCCTCCCACAGGCCAAAGACATGCAGGTTAATTGGTGACTCTAAATTGTCCATAGGTGTGAATGTGAGTGTGAATGGTTGTCTGTCTGTATGTGTCAGCCCTGTGATAGTCTGGTGACCTGTCCAGGGTGTACCCTGCCTCTCACCCAATGTCAGCTGGGATAGACTCCAGCCCCCCTGTGACCCCAAACAGAAGCAGTCACAGAAAATGAATGAATGAATGTTTCCTGGGTAATTGACCGTTCATGTGGCCGAACGCCTGTAGTTACTGTTGCCTCTCAAGCTTCCCATTCTCACATGGTGCACATGCAGTTTACAACTGTGGCAGATTCACCACATGATATCCTTAGTCATTTTTTAAACAGTGGCTCCTTGAATTTAGATACCAATAGATAAAAGCAGGCTACTTATTCATAGCTGATCACCATCAGCTGAAATGAAAACGGTCATTTGTATAAGCTGTTGCTAGCTAGGTTCTCAAGCTATCATTAGCTCCAAGCGAATTAAAAACACTGTCTCTGGCTGTCGTCTTAACGTCACCATCGGACAAATTTTAAAACGAGACAGGCGTGTACAGGCTGGAGTTGTCGCCAGCGCAAGTGAAAGCCAACTCCAAGTTTGTTCGCTTAGCATTTTGCCTTGCAGTATTTGCATTTTTCTGCGCTGTGTCCAAAACTTTTGTAGCATCCTCTTGGATGTGTACTGCTTACAGTCTGGCACCTGGTTGCTACCTTTTTATAAAGTACCAACCTCACCTGCTCACAGTGCCCTGAAATATCTCAAACACAGCAAAAATGAAGAAAATAAGAAAGTAGAAAATATACTTTATTAATCCCTGAGGGGAAATACATTTTTTTCATACACACACAAGCCTGAAATACACACACATGCACAAACAGGACCTATACATGCATTAAATACAGAGATGTCAGAGCAAGCGGGTTTTCTTGGACAAGCATTCCAAGCAGTTGGGGGTTCAGTGCCTTGCTCAAGGGAACCTCAGCAGTGCCCAGGAGGAGAACTGGTGCCTCTCCAGCTAACAGTCCATGCTCCATACTTGGTGCATACAGCTACTTGAACCGGCGACCCTCTGGTTCTCAAGCCAAGTCCCTATGAATTGAGCTGAGACATAGGCAGAGGACAGAATCAGAGAGCGATTATTTCTGTATGAGACTATCCATTGTTCTTAAGGGAAATCCTCTATAGTATACCTTTAAATATGCACATTATATACATGACGCATGATATTGTGCTAAAGGCCGATGCTCAAGCTAACAGTTCCCAGGCAAAAAGTCAGCATCCTCACCATATCCTGTGTAAAAGACAGGGAAATAATGCCATTATTTGTATTGTAGTGTCGAGGTAGTTAGTCCTGATATCACAAGAATGATGACGAAAATGTAAAATGTAGTTAGCTAATGAAATGCTCCTTGACCTTGAAAGTGAAAGTGGGTTACTACTTAAACTTAAAGGAGTAAACTAGTTAGCCAGACATGTTAAACATGGTTTATATAATTCCTTATACTTTTGTTCTTGTGTCTTTGGATTTGGAAAAGCTAAAACAAAATACACTTCTCTCTGAACTCATTAAATTATGGATATCATTCTTACTATAGCTGCATGCACACCACCTCTACATGTGGAGGAATCCTAACTTGACACGCTTGTCTTGTTTAGTTACTATTCCTAGGCTGTGGTTGAGCAATTACATTTGTGTGTACCATTTCTATGTTCATTAGATTGAAACTCCCCCAGAGACACCAAGTGTTTGATGTTACAGATCCCAAAACATCCATTTAATTGCACTATATAACGTGTATATAAAGTATTGCTTTTGTATGTTTGTGCACACGTAGAGCCATATTTATTGAACTTCAGAGCAGTGCAGAGGAAGGGCAGGTCATGGGGCCGATCATCACAACCGCCTGATGTGCTTAGTAATCTGAAGTACAATTAGATCCTAATGCAGCACACTTAAGCTCATCACAAATCCAATACCAATCAGTGATGTCCTTGGCGCTAAAATGGCGGCCTGTTTAGATATTGATCAGACACTGCGTTGCTGATGAAAGTATGGCGCTAGTTGTTTTACAATATTGATTAGTGGGGGAACAAGAGAGGCTATTTTCTGTTCAGTCTGTGCTACAGAAATAGTGTCACTCCTGGGCAGAAACCTAAACACGCCACAGAGAATTGTTTGTATGTTTCTCTGTGATGGTGTGCTGTATGTGGAAAATGAATTACTGTGCATATAATGTTGCTGGCTGCTTGATCAGTATTAACAGTTTTCATTTTGTCCGTTTTAATATGAAATGAATTTGTCTGTTACTATTTGTGTTATTTGTAGTGGTGGGACACAAAATAATTCTAAATAATAATAATCTAAAAACAGTGATAGCTTTAGATAATGAGGACTTCTTGTAAGTTTTTCATTATGAAGGGCTGAAATTAAAAATGTGTTTCTTGTCCTTTCAGCTTCGTTAAAAATGCAACATGTTTGAGGGGTTTTATATTAATGATGTATATTACATGTAAATAATTTAGTGCTGTATATGTATTCATATATTTCATTGTAACATATGTCTCACTCCTCTCTATATGTGTCTGTTGTTTGATTAGATTAAATTCTTCATTTAGCTCATCTGTGTTTCATTTTACAGCAACTAATGAGAGAGCGTCAGCAGATGGCCAGTCGTCCGTTTGCCTCAGTTGCGGTTGCGCTGGATGCCAGGGGAGACGAAACAGAACTGTTGCAGCCTGTGGTTGAAGTGAGTCCTGAATGCTTGTTTACTCACACACACACACACACACACACACACACATTATTATCACATGTATGCCAATACACAATGTGCAATGAAAGGGAGTTGCGATGTGAGTACAACTGTATTCTTGTAACATCTTGCAAGAATATTTAATACCAAACGCTGACACTGAAACCTTATGTCTACCCTACATAAGACGACTTTGAAAATACATTTTTAAGACTAAAGTTTGACACCCTCCAATACATCTTCAATTTTAGAAACATTAGGCCCAAAAGTCATTTAATAGTCTTAGATTTTAATTTGTGAGGTCCACAAACATTTATATTCATCTTTCAATTTATTTTTGTCAAATTATTTAAGCTCTTCTACATGAAAGTCCACATTTTTGACAATACAAATCTTTAAACCTACCAGTGAATCTCGTCTTTTTACGTTATACTGTTGGCAAATGCTAACTCATTTTAATGACTATATTCCTACATAAAACCTACCTCTGGACAGGACTACATATATACTACTTGCCTTTATACTCACCTGCAATGCTTGAATTAGAAAAACTGTGATAACTCTAGACCCCCTGCGAGATTCTTTTTGAGATCATTTTGTAAATATTACGCCAAACCACCTTTTAATAAATATGATGAAATATGTCTGCAAAAACATGCAACTCTAGAAACACAAGATAAAAGGCGTCATTATATTTTTATTTTTTATTTTTTTTTCTAACCAAAGCTTGTGTGTTTCTTTTAAACATGTCCGAATAAACATTATTCTATGTGTCAATAGTATTCTTGTCAATTCGGCATCAATATAATCATAAGGATAAACTGTATTTGCGTACAAACTTTGTTTAGCTCCGCCATTTCAGTGGAAGGAGACAGTGGAAATAAGAGGCAAACCATTTCAATAATTAAGATTCCTCACTAAAACATGTCCTGGTTGGTGGATCACATAACGCCGAATTTAACACCGATTCTTGTTCACTCGGCAACTCCACTAGTTTGTCCTCCTTTTCCACAGCCCAAGAGAACCGAGACTTGTTCACGTTCTTGCACCTCCCTAGAATCCCCTCCATGTTTACTGTCTACCCGGTTCATTGCTTCATGTTTGGTGCTTGGGAGAGCGCAGCTTTTGGTCGTTGACAATGTTCACGTCATTGAACTTGAGCATTTGAATGTGTCAAGACTAAAAACGTACAATAATTTTAAACCTGTTTGATTTTGTGAGAACATCAAAACGAGAGAGAGACTTGCATAAAATTGATTTAATTTATTTTATTATTTTTTTTGTGTGTGTATGAAACAAGATCTGAAGACAGAGCCAGTGTCACTCATGTTGAAACTATGGAAAATTTTAAATACCTTGGTAGAGTTCTGCACTCCCATGTGAGCTTCTCTGGAAATACTGAGTATATTTCCAAGAGATGCTCACAGCAACTTTATCTTCTTAAACAACTCGGTGACCTCGGTGTTAGTCAGCAAATTTTAGAATTAGTGTACAAAACTATGGCTGAGAGTGTTTTAACATTTCACCTCCCTGCCTGGTACGCTCGCCTTACCTGTACATTCATTGAAACTATGGCAAGTAAAATAGTTGGCCAGCCACAAAAGCCCTTGAACCAACTCTTTACAGACAGGACGAGGAGGAAAGCAAGGAGTATCTTGGCCGATGGCTCCCACCCTCTGTTTAGCCAGTTTGAGCTCTTGAGCTGCGGGAGGCGCTGTAGAGTCCCTCTGGCAACTAAAAATGTATTTAAAAAGTCCTTCATACCAAGTGCCGTCAGTATCCTCAACTCACCAACGTGACTGATGAGTTTTAAACCACAGACAGACAATGAGCTGATTTAATGTGTCTGCTGTCTAATTTGTCTGCTTATGTTTGGCTCAGACTGAGTGTTATGACCACCTTACACCAAAAGGTCGAGATCACGGGAGCTTGCACCAACTTAAGTAAAAATCTCATAATTTTATTCTGACATTGGAAATTTGTATGCACCTGGGAAATTGCTTGGGAAGTTTTTTGGTGTGAGGCCAGCATTAGTTTTCTTTTACTTTGTCTATTATGATGTCCCCAAATTCCACCATCCCATCTTTTCACTTAGACGAAACTGGAGTCCTGACAAGCACCCAAACGTTTGACCACGGAACCCCTATTTTGTCAACATTGCACAGGCATCTCATACAATCAATCTGAGGTTCATAACAGCCTCTCTTCAGTAGTTTTGTAGTGCCACATAATTGGACCTTATTGTGATGTATTCAACCAGCTCATGCCCTCCTCTCCACAATATGTCAGCCTTTTATCCGCTCCCCACATCAATAAGAAATCTCCAGGTGATGGTCCTTTCTTCCCGTGTCCCTCTTCTTTATATGAATTGTCCTCTGCAATCAGGGCTATGGACTTGCTGACATCTTTCGATTGACGTTTTTTTTTTTTTTTTTAAAAGACATCTTTTATGTGAAGTGATGTCATGATGCCAATTTTTCTTAAAAGACTTGTATAGATTTTTCAAAGTTTTCCAGAAAGATTTTATGGTTGTTTTAATCTTCGGCTATTACTTTGAAAAGCATCAGTGCTCTGATGTTGAAATGATGACATCAGGACATTTTATTATAGCTCTTTGTCCTGCAGTGTGCATGTTTTCGTGTAGCCTAATTTATCCTCCCGGGTTGTTTACTGGGACCATGCTGCATTTTGATTTTGCACTCAAATCTTTATTAATTTGTCATGAAACACTGCATACTTGCGTGTTTTTGCACATCTGAAATGTTTTGTCCGGTTGCTGCTGTGCCTCTTTATTCCTGTGATGTGACTACCTCCCATACAGAGAGAGAATAGAGAAGGAATCTGGCGCTAAGCACAGTCTAGAGCTCTGTGACACTGGGATAAAAGCATAGCTCGGAGCAATATGGGGAGCTATATTCTCAAATTGACATCGGAAGACCAACAGTGTTTCCTCAGCCAGAGCCACCTCTGTGTCACCTGCCGCTGAGAGAAATAAAATCACTGTGGCAACCGGGAGAGAGGCACTACATTAGCTATTAATGTCTAATACTGAGTGGTACTCACTGTGCATTATGGTGTTGTGAAGGGCAATGTAAAGAGCAAAAGAGGAGAAAAACAAATGCTTCTTACCTCTCTGAGTGCACTTTTTTAGCTGCAATTTAAAGCAGTAAGGTACAGTCTGAGTCTGAATGGTTGTGGGGACCGCTGATTTAGGTAAAATGTTAATTACATACTTGTCAGTGGTACGTGTGTGTCAATCTGTTATTTGATAATTTATTCCAGTAGTGTTGCTCCAGTTTCTGCACAAACTCCAAATGCAGTGTTCTTGTTATAAGGCGCATTAAGGCAGAGACTTTGCATCCACTGGAGAATATTGCTGTAAACAATATCCCAAGCTGTCTGGGAAATGATAACTGGGAAAAAACATTCTTCAGTCTTCTGTTTCTTGACCCTTTCAAGATGCAGAATGAACCTACGAATGCTTGACTTTCAGTTTCACTTAGATGTCCGTGCAGCTTTTAAGGAAGTTACTATAAAAGTTTTAGTATGGAAAATACCTGAGAAACCTGATTGACATGCCTGTGTCCTAAATTTATTTCAATGAGGTTTGTATACTGCTTTGTATACGCACCCAAAGCATAAATTCAGCATGCAAGTGGACAAGCAAGAACCTTTCTTGTCCATTTTGTTGCCTAAATGTATATTAAAAACATCTTTTGGTGATTCTAATTCACCAATAAGCGCTATATTAAAGAATACTTCACCCCCCAAAATGGTGTTTATCAGTAACTCACCACATGTTACATGAATACAGAAAGAAAATCTGTCTATTCCACATGCCACCAATGTGAACGAAGAATCCAAAAAAACAGGACGATTCTTGATGGATTGAAGTCATAGGGCTCTGTGTTTAACAGCAGCAAAACTATATCAAAACATCTGTTCACACATTCTCATACAGCTTGTGCAGTATAATCCAAGAATCATTTATCCAGTCATGTGCTCAGTACTTCCCAAAAGCACAGCTTTCTCTGATGGGGAACTGAACTAAAGGTGAAACCTATCTATGCTCTCTTCAAAGCCGGACTCCATTGTAAAAACCAGTGATTTTACCTCGCTGAACTGGTGAGCTGCTGGTCTACCACTGCCTTGAACAGTTGGTTTGTGTCATTGTGTGACTCCAGTGCATCAATAAGTTTCACTTTCAGTTCAGTTCCCTATCACAAACAGCTGTCTGTTTTGGAAGTACTGAGCATACAACTGGATAAATTAGAGTTCTTCGTTCAGCTAGGAGGCTTGCAGAAAAAAAAGTTTTTCTAGAATTGAATGTAAATGGGATGACTAATTAACACACAAATGCTCATTTGGGAGGGGTAACGTATTCCTTTAAGTATTGCTTGGTTAATTACATACATGCCAGATTTCCCATTAATTCTAGTGGCGTAGAAATGGTCTCAAATGACATTCAACGATGCGTGACACCAGCGTTACTGTAGGCTAAGTGTTAATTCCGAATGTGAAGAAGCCAAATAGAACATGAATATCTTATATACACTGAAAGGTCATAAAGCATACCTTGAAGGGAAACAAAAGCAAAACACACATTTCTCTGTGTTTTTCAGAGGCCGTGCAGTTGCTGTAGCAATTGTGGTAGTTTGCTTACTATAATACATTAATGATTTCATTCTATTAAAAGTTCCCAGCTGTTAAAATGATTTGCATTCAGGTGCTACTGTGTGTGTATAACTAATTTGTATATATGGAAGCATAGAGTCCTACTCAGCCATAGCTCATTGTAACCTTTTTGTGAGCTTTGGAAATATGTCAGCATATTGTGGACTAATCTACATGGCTTCAAATGAGCAAATGCATATGTTGGACTGCATACAGCTTCATCACGTGTCTTGGCTCCAGCTGAAGGTGAACCGCATGAAATGAGCCTAATTCTCTTTTATAAAGGTTAATTGGTCAGCATCTGGCACCACTTAGCTATTGGAAATGATTGTTGATGTCAAAGAGGACACCGATGTCACGCTAGCATCACTGATTCCCTATTTGTTTCACCAGCTCTGTTTGTACTACTCAGACCCACTCATTCACTGAGTTAGTGCAGATGTATAGATAAACTTTTGAATATCATAACCACACTAATAGATGATGCAGCTTGCAGAGGAAACAGAAGCTGCACCCACAAAATGCCCCCCCACACCCAGTCCAACACATGAAAACATCTAGGACCCTATTCTACGTTAGTAGCGTCAGCACTCATCTTGCTGGATTAATTAGTGCCAGCACTCCGTCGCAAAAATCTTTGCGGACCCTCCAGCTGGTCTGAGAGAAATTTACAACAGCCTTTGTGTCCATTTCCTCCATTTTCGGTTTCAGTTTAAACCCCCAAAGAGACAGACATTACATTTAGTGACCAAGATGTCAGCAGCTGTTGGTCAGAGAGCCAGTCGGGGCCCAAACAGCGCAGGCCCAGGCCTCGGTGTCACAGATGTCTCTATTCACTGTGGCCGGCATTCAACATATGGAACTGCTAACGGACAGCTAGTATGATGGATGACACCTGTCAGCAGGGGAAAGGAAAGCAGATACATAGTGAGTGTGTGTGCATGTTTATGTTGCTTGGAGGATTCTGAATGACCATAATACAGCTTGATTAATAGTAGAAATGCAGGTTGGATGATATGAAAATGGAGACAGCAATTTTAAAAAGCCTTGATAGAAAAGGGCAACCCTGTGATTGAGACGGATTGAAATGATTTATTAATGTTCTTATTTTCCTCTGCATTTTAGGAATATTTCCGTTATCACAGATTAATTTGAACATTTCACAGAGAAAATGAGAAAGAAGAAAAAAGGTGGTTTAATTTTGCTGTTATTGATGCCTTTCATACAAACAAAAAAGTGTTTGTTATGCTTTGATAGGAAAAACCACCGCATCAATCTGATAGTACTGAGGAAGTTCCAAAAAAATGTACAACAATAAAGTAATGTGGAAATGCACGCTCCAAGAAAGGTCATTATTCTGTCATTTAATTGAAAGACAGCGTTGCAGGAAGGCTTTATTTGCCACTAGTTTACAGACATAATAATACCACCACCAACATTTGTATTTATAATACTAGTGATATTACAACATCCGTTTTGATGTGTAAATTAAGATATATGTTCCGCAAACCTGAGGCGATGGTGGTAATACTGTAAAATGTACAGTCAAAGGTTCAACAGTTAAGTTTGGAGTGGTAGTGCAGACAGGATGTGTAAGCTAAGTGTCCCTTAATGTTATCAGAGCTTATTTATTGGTTATATTTAAAGTGCAACGCAGAGCAGAAACTAGAGTAAAAGCTTTGTACAGTAAAAGCCTATATTCACCAAAGGCATTTATATCATGTGATTAATTCAGACATCAGCATGTGTTGTTTTGGTAATGAATACTTGCACATAAAACACGAATATAATGAGGCAAAAAAGCATTGTAATTTTTTCTCCTAACAAGGCAGATTGTTCTGGTTTTCAGGTTCCATAATCCAGACAGCAAACCTTTTTACTCCTTTTAACCTTGACAGAAGCAGCTAGAAGATACTCCCTCCGTTCTTACCTTTCACAATAAAAGCCCTAGACATATACAGTGCATAATTGTGTATCAGAGGGAGCTCAAATTCACTCATTCATTCAGAGCATTTCTCTAAAAGGAAACCTAATAAAACGACTTATATTAGCTTAGGCCAGTGGTTCTCAACTGGTGGGTCCCAGTCCAAAATTGGGCCGGGGGTCCATTCTGAATGAATCACAAGCAACTAGCAAACATGTCAACTTTGTAAAAAACACACTTTATATTGAAGTACAGTAAAATTCTGTCACAGAGCTTTTAATTTAAAGTTCCATTTCCTGCTGTGGAGTGAGCGACTGAGGGACAGCTACTTGACAGAGACAGAAAACCACCTCAGCATCAACCACAAACACAAGTTTGATGCTAAATATATTAAACTTTGTGGACCTTAAGCTAATGACTTAGGAGAAATCTGGACCCTGTAACTGGACCATTTGGGAACCACTAGCTTGGGCTATACAACATCTTGACTCAGACACTGCTCTGGGTCAACACGATCTTGGCAGTTTTTGCAAATTAATATCATTACCAGTATGAGTAGTTTTGATTTGAAATATTCGCAGCCAAGTATTTCACATCTTTGTGTTGTCTATTTGTAATGCCCCTGCTGTTGAAAAGACTTAGGGAAGTATTTACAGAGGTCATGTGTTTATCCAGTGGCTGGTGCCATGTAGAGCCATTCCTCATGATCTAATTGCACCAGTCACTGGGTATGTAAAGCATAGTATGTGTAAACTGTCCAGGGACTGGTACATGGTGCTGTAGAACAGAGGAAAAGTCAGGAGATAACCAAAACTGGTAGTAGTCATCCTCTGGGGACCATGACTGCGTGTATGAAAATTAATCTCAAACTGTTTAGTAGGTGTTCAGACATTACTGCTTGGACCAAAGTGGTGAACCAACAAACAGATATGGCCAAAAATAGTATTGGACTTGTATTTAAATTAAACATTTCTATTAAATAACCCCACAGATGACCTGGCAATGATTAAATTGTAATGATTAATACAGTATTTCTACATATGCTTTACAGCTGTGCTGCTTCTGTTTTACAAACCTTTGTTGTATTAATTTGTTTAGAACAGCTGCAATATTGTTTCACCCAGTGGTCCATGTAAGTATAGCTTGCAGTGGAATCTGCCTTAATCAAAACGTAGCATAGGGATAAATTAGCTCCCTCGCATGAATTTGACTTATATAGCTATTCATTAGCAGGATCTCTTGGATGGTCATGAAATGGCTGGCAGTTTAATTGCCCTTGTATGTCAGCAGTAGGTCTAATTCAGGGCTCTCGATCATGAACATACCTGAAAAAGATGCATGAGAATACTGTGTTCTGATCACGCTGCCTAATTGGGTTGATAAGAATGCACGTACAGAAAACAATCTGTCGGCCTCTAGCCTGCCTGCAATACCGGAACATGTCCTGTATGTACAGTATTGTTGAATTTTAAGCCTTGTTTGCTTTCA
Source organism: Epinephelus lanceolatus (assembly GCF_041903045.1). NCBI lineage: Eukaryota > Metazoa > Chordata > Actinopteri > Perciformes > Serranidae > Epinephelus > Epinephelus lanceolatus. Next base: position 21,599,754 of record NC_135754.1, on the reverse strand, counting down.
TATGGTGCTTATAAAGGTTTTGAGTCATTCAGAGAACTGTATAATGAAAACGTAGGTTAGAGGCAACAAGACTAATGAATGTACCTCAGTCGTCCTTGATCCAGGGTTCCATATAAATGAGTTTTAAAGCCAAGTATACTGTGTTTTAATGAAACATATAATGAAAGGATAGTTTAAAATAAGGCCTTGTAAAGTGTGCGCTCATTAAGTTATACAACCTGATTAAAAATGGTATAAATGTTGGGGCTTTTAGAACAGTTTAACAACTGATTAATGTGTAGAGTTTGTGTCTGTCACATTTAATGTACTGTCTTTTTGTTCTTTGGTTCACCTTTGTCCTGCTCTCCTTTCTCCTCATCTTTCTGTCCCTCTGTATTAGTTCCAGCTGATTAGTAGTACAGGCAAATGGATAATAACCTGGGCCAATGTTGACAGCATTCATAACCTCAGCAAATGATTCAAATTCTGCAAAGAGGTTCCTCTTTTGACAAAGGACAAATCCAGTACCTCTCACAATTAACCTTCAATAGTGTCTTTTAGTCCATCGTTTCAAGACAATTGACAATTCTTATTAGCTCAAAATGTTCTCTGTTTATCCATTGTGTGTTGTAAAATGTTCATCCATACCGTTTGTAATATGAGATTCCTCATGTTGAGGGGTAACTTCTGTATTTTTTAACCTGGACCCTATTTTTCCATGTTTTTGTGTAAAAGGAGGCTTTCACACATGCTCCGGTTGGTTCAGTTCAATCGAACTCAAGTTCATTTGCCCGCTAAGTGCGGTTCGTTTAGGCAGCTGTGAACTCAGCAGTCGCGCTGGGGTGCGCACCAAAACAATTGGAACTGTTGCTCTGGTTTAAACCGGACTAAAATCACCTTTTCAAGAAGGTCTCCGGTCCTGTTCCAACCAAACTCTGGTGCGGTTTGTTTGTGGTGAGAACGTGTTCTGACCTGGATCTGAACCAACTGCAGTCACATGACACATTGTTTGGGTCAAACATGAGCATGTTACAGTCCTGGAGGATTAATAATGTGCACCTCCTCCTGTACTGCCTTAATATGCACATTCAGCACATCCAATGCATCAAAACATTGTTTTCTAGTTGGAGCCGCGCCTCGTTTTCAAACTGTATGGTTTGACTAAAATGAACGATGACAGCAATATAGTCCACGATGACCAGCGCTAAAATCAATCTGCGTAGTTGATCCTCCATTGTGACATTAGAAAGTGTCACATTTATCTTGCAAGTGTACTCTTCTTCAACGTTTGGTTTACTTCCTGGATTTTTCCCGCATGGAAATTCTGACCAATCAAGAGCAGCTTTCTCACACAAGGCATTTTATGCCATCCACTTGTAAATGCTGCCATGAGAACACGAACCAACTCTAGGCAATTATGCAACTTTGTGACAAAATTAGTCCCTGATTTGGACCAAAGGAGACAACTCTAGGTCTGAAAGCACCCTAAGTGACTAACAAGATGAAACATTTTTGAAAGTGGTACAGTATTGAGCAACAGGACTGCAGCCAGCAGCAGCGAAACAGGCAGCGATGTAATCCCTTTGGGCAACTGAGCACCATTAATTCCAAAGGTGCTTGTTATTGCCACTGACCAGCTCAGAGCTGATCCCTAAAGAGATAATTCTTTTTGTAAAATCATTTTTGTTTAACCAGAAACAGCCCCGAAATTGCCATCACCAAACCCACTAGACTCCATTTCAATCAAACCAGAATTGGTGATTGTTGGAGCAGTGGAACAACAAACCAAGATGGCTTTTGTGAGTTTTATTTTGCCTCTGTCGATTAGTATGTTTTATGATGCTGAAATTACTGTTTATTTAAATGGAGTCTGAAAAAGGATCTTACTCTTTAACAAAACGTCTGTCTCTGTAGGGATCCTTTCAAAAATAATAATGTCAGACACTTCGAATAACAATTTAACCCGTCAGTTTTGGGGGATGTAAACTGATGGTGCTCAGTTGCCCAAAGGGATTACATTGCAGCCTGTTTTGCTGCTGCCAGTGCAGCACTCTCGCTCAACACTGGACCGATTTCAAAAATGGTTGTACCAACTAGACACTTAGACACAAATACATGGGGAAATATGGTCTGCATTGGATAAAAATTTACCCTTTAAATGTTTTTTTAACTCCTTCAATACCCTCAGGAAACTAAGAAACATACTGTTGTTGTGAACTGTGGCATTTGAAACGGCATGACTGTATTATTTATACTTAACATACTATTAATATTCAGTATATCGCAGCTTTGAGAGTCAGTGTTCATTCAAAACACACATATAAGCATCATTTTTTGCTGTTTGCAAAGGGTGAAATACACAAATTTCAGTGGAACATGTTAATATAAATTAGCTCATCCCACTCCTGATTCTCTCATGTTTTAATGCATGTGCTTGTGCGTCCCTGTTTTTCGACCATTTTGCCTCGTCTGACTCTCTCATCTCCATTTTAAATTCAGCCAGACACTGAGGGAAAAAAGTCAGTTCTATTCAGACATGTTATTATTCCCCAATTTCTATCCCCTCAGCCAAAACATGCTGTGAAACCCCCTGACATTCATTATCAGGATGACATGTTTTTCACGCTTGAGACAAGCAGTTTTGGCCATTAAGTGAGAGGGTAGGTCATTGTCTCAACACATGGACTGTCTGACAGGGACACACACAAGTGTTTTTTGTTGTGTGACCAATCAAACCATTTGTCTCAGGAGGAGGTTGTCGCGTCTTAAATGTAGCAACTGCAGTAGCCAATATCAGTGACTGTTGCTCGGCTCGTCCCCACAAAAGAAAATTCAACAGGACATTGTAGAAAACAATTATCAAGACTTTCCAAGTGTGACTTTCACATCACTTTGATTTTAGCTCGGTGGGTAAGGAGATCTTGGGTTGTGCATCAGTCAAGTTAATAAAGTACTTTAATCATGAATCTGTCTGTCACACCTTATCACAAATCACCGTTATTGGTGTCGTCTGTCGAGGACACAGGATATAGCTCTTTATAGTTCAATGTTATCACTGTGAAAACCAAATAAATCAGCAACCATATTTCTGTTTTTGGAAATTTTATATCATTTTTTAGTTGATTTAATTGTATTTAATTTCCCTGTATTGTCAGAAAAAAAAACTAAAATTTGTCGTCTGTCTCAGGACGTCAACTGTTTCACATAAATACACATAACCACAAAAATACAAAACAACATTGTGTTTCATATCTGTGTCTTTCTCTCTGTGTCTCTCTTCTCAAGGGCGCACCTAAACCCGTTGCGATGGAGCCGTGTTCAGGAGGGAAAGCTGCTGTGTTGACTGTCCTCATGCGTCTGCCCTCTGGGCCCTCAGACTTACCTCCACCAGGACAGTCAGGTAACACACATAAAAAAACATATCACTGTAGGAGTTTGTTATTCATGTGTGAGGTCAATTATCTTCTCAGAATTCATAAGCAAAAAAAAGGTCACTTCTCTGAAAAAACATTATATACTATATCAGAATTTTATTAGGACTTATTCAAATATAACTGATTTCTGTATTTCCAGATGGTGCACCTGCTTTTAGTGATTCCTTTTAGAGGTGCATTTTTGTATTATTTTCAATGAACATATATTGTCTTTATGTCTATATAGTGAAGTGTGTTGGAACAAAAACAGTGCATTTATGGCATTAACCACACACTTTTTTATTCTGATAAATGTTGATCAGTTTTAGGTTGCACCTGTTCAGTTGACACATTAACTACATTAACTGTTAACCTTTTGCTCAGCCTAGGTTGTGTATATGTATAAATGAAAGGTTCAGAGGCCTTTTTTTTTTAAAGATTGTAAACATGAGTTTTATTTTGTTAGGATTCGAACTCTGTTTTAAACTCATGAAAGGTTTATTGTATGGAAATAAAACCCTTTTGTAACTGACAAAGAGCCTGATACTGTGTAGGAGCAGAGCAGTAAACAACAATATCATCTGCATACAAATGAAAATTTGCATGAGGAACATTTTGACCAATACTGTTTATATAAATTGTAACTATGAGTGGTCCAAGGATTGAACCCTGGGGCACACCCTTTATTACATCACGAGAGCTAGAGGTAACGCCTGGACACACTTTGATCTGCTTTATAAGTAATTTATCAGTTTGTTTTGACAGTGCAATGTTACATGTATTTTACCAGATACTTGTTTGGCATGGTTCAGTGACCCAAGTCTGTTGGCATAAATATTTTGTGTTATTAGCATGAGTAGGACACAACAAGACTCACTGAATTCTATCATTTACTTTACTTGTCACAAAGCAGGTTCATTGTTACAAAGATTTTGCTTCAAAAGTCAAAAAAAGTCATCCTATACACCATCAGAAACACACTGAGACTACATCCACGCCAATGTATTTTAAAACACAAAACTATTGCTATGTTTTTGCCTGGCATCCACACTACTCTGGTGTTTTAGAACTACTAAACCAATGACCTTTGAAAATGCTGCACCCCATTTTAGTTTGAAAACTCTGGGGTTTTGTTTAAAATCCAGTTCAGACCAAAGATTCATGAGACAAAACTGTTTTAGAACGTTGCCAAGAAAAGTTGCAGCAGTGTGTGACTCAGGCCGGCTGATGGTGTCACCTGCAACTCAGCTGGTCAAATCACTGGCAGCTGGTTTTAGAACATAAAGTACCTGTCTCTACAGCCAGTTGGCTTGTAGTGAAGTCTGCTGGTCAAGTAAAAATGACTGCAGACAGCATGTTTGCTTGCTGCAGCAGGTGCTCCGTCCCCACCGAGCCCTCTGTTTCTGTCCTCACATGTGCCGGTAACAGTCGGCTCACTGTATGTCCTCGTGCTGAAATGCTGAAATATTATAGACATACCTGTAATATATGTTTGTTTTTATAACTTGACAAAGCCTTTGGTGGAAATTGCCTATTTTTCCAGCACCCTCATATTTCTCTTGCTCTTTCCTTCTTCAGGTCTCATCGTTGCCAGTGCGCTGATAGACATTTCACAGCAGAAACCAACAGATTTTAAGGACAAGTCCCAGGGTTTAAAGAACCGAAAAGCCCTTCCTCCTGCACACCAAGGCACCTGCGTCTGAGTCTCAACCCGAACCCATCAATCCATTTGGGTCCCTTTTTATACCATCTGACGTCATATTGTTCCAATATGCCGCAGGTCACAATCGAAGGCCTTTCCAGAGACAAGACATGGCTACATGTAGAAGATCACATTTGGCTGCTACCACTCAAGTTTCCACTGAAACTTGCTGAGTCCACAAGAGCACAACCAGCCCTGCTTACCCTTCCTGCCCATTCGCTCTAATCTGCATAGATCAACCTCTGGTCATATGAATCCCACTCTAACCTCTGGAATAACTTTCCTCCACCTTACTGGGCCCAAATCTCATCCCCTTCAGCTTTGGTAGACATCATGGCAAAACTTGTCTATGCTAAAAGGGAACCTGCCTGATCAGTGACATCAGAGACAGATAAATCAGGAGGATCTGCACCTATTGAAGCTTCAGTCGTAAATATTTTGCCACACCTCATTGTCCATTTGCTCAGCATGATGGAAAAGCAAAGGTGTTTGTACATTTGGTCATATCAGACTGATTACTCTCACATTGTGTTGGAAATACAAGAGATGATTTTAAAAAAAATAGCTGGATGACATCCAGCACAAGCTGCCTATGGGTTTTTTTCCTCTTCTTTTTGCTTGCCAACAAGTGGTATTCTATGGTGCTAAAGCATTTAGTTCTTACGCGAAGCATTTGCTGTATGGACTGAAATCATTCTGCCTTTTTCATGGGGGGAAGCTACACACTAGGCCAGGACTTTTTAACACCTCGTGACCACATGACAGTGTTTTGACAACTAGAGTATTTTGACACACCACTTTTGCCAATTACCATTAAAGATCTGTTAAAGCATTTACTGTACATATGTATCATCCACCCAGCTGAAGCTAAAGTCTGTATTTTCTGTGGAGTACATATACGAAATGCTGCAGAGACATGAGACTGCAATCACTACCAGTGGCATGTGGGTGCAAAACCGGAGGCGGCACGGACAAACCATCACTCATCAAACTAAAGCATGGGAAAACTCCAAAACTTAAGAACAGTTATATGCATTTTTTTTTATTAGCGAACTGGAAGTTTTATTTGTTAGAAGATTAGTTTTCTCAGTGTGCTCACTCAAAGAAGTTGAATGATGCAGAGAAACACTGAAGGTCTGATCGATTGTTTACTGTAGTTTGTCATTGTGTCATTTTGCTGTGCAACTTGGACATTTAGGTTTTTGAACTTGCCCTTGGATTGGTGTGGTGGGTGGATGCCATTTCTGAGAAAGACGTCTGCTTAATAAAATTAGACCAGGGACATCATGCTCCTCTGGCTGTTTACTAGTTTGTTTTGTAAAGTTTTTTTAAGAGCCCTCTGACGCTACGACTTTATTTCCATCTTTGAGTACAAGGAGTTATGTTACCTTTTTATAATGCATTGGCTTTCCATTGAAGGAGGGGGCATGTTGATCTGCAGAATTTTAAAAGCTGTCGACCATTTTTAGCCCCGAAACCTCCACCCCTGAGCTGTACAGTGTCTTGTTGGAACAAATGTGAGTCTTTGTCACTCTTATCTCTTGAGATTTCATGTGTTTGTCAGGTTTTTATGACAGAATGGCAAGAGATTATCATTTATTTTAGGCCTTGTCACCTGTTACTATTATATCTATGATGAATTGTCTTTTGCTACACTTGTGAAAAAGAGCATTTCTGTTAATATTTTTTGTTTTGATATTTAACAGATTCCTGTGTAATAGCATTTAACTTGATTATGTTGTTGAATTAAATCGGTTGTTTTAATGTCAAACTCCTTTTGAATCGTGCATCTTTAAGGACTGTATGGGCATTGTCTTGCTTTTCGTTGCAAAGTGGTCGTTACGATGCATTTCATAAGGATAGTATGCTAGCTGATGTGTTTTTATTTTGTGTTTGTAGAGTAATCCTATAACAGTGTCATTACACAGGAATCAGGGTCTCACTGTACCGTGAAAAAAAAAAAGATGATAAACTGCATATCAGTAATCTTCAGTGTATTTTAAAGATGGACAACATGCCAGAAAATAAAAAGAAAAACAGACCTGAAAATCTTTTGTGCACTCGAGTCTTTTCACATACAGTACTTATAGACAGACGTTGAGTTCTATCCTTCTGTGTCTGCCTGTCTGGTGTTTTTATCTGTGAAGCTTAAACCTACAATTTGTAATCGTGTTCTGGTGCGTACTGTTCAACAATGGTTGATTGCCTCAGCTAAAGAAAATTATTCCTCCTGAAATTGAGAGAGAAACTAAAAACCAGACCTGGGTTTTGGTGTATTTTGTGCCAGTGCAACAACAGCATCAGCCTCTACTGTGACAACAACAGTCATCTACCATCCCTGCTGTATGGCAGTTGATCTTGTCCTCTGCTCGGAGGGTAAAGAGCTTCCTGACCTCATTGTCTCCCCAGACATTTTTGGTTCTTCTTTTTCTTCTTTAAGGCCCCAATCACACAGAACGCGTTTTGTAACCTACAAAACATGAGGCCAGGAACTGGTGGATTGCCCCCTCCGGGCTGGGACAGAGTTGCTGCCTCAAGCAAGGGAGTTCAAGTATCTCGGGGTCATGTTCACGAGTGAGGGTAGAATGGAGCGTGAGATGGATCAGCAGTTTGGTGCAGCTTCTGCAGTGATGCGGGCGCTGTGCCAGACCGTTGTGGTGAAGAGGGAGCTGAGCTGGAAGGCAAAGCTCTTGATTAACTGGTCCATCTACGTCCCAACCCCCACCTATGGTCATGAGCTCTGGGTCGTGACCAAGAGAATGAGATCGCAGATACAAGCGGCCGAAATGAGTTTCCTCTGTGGGGTGGCTGGGCTCAGCCTTAGAGATAGGATAAGTAGCTTGGACATCTGAGGGAGTTCGGAGTAGAGACGCTGCTCCTTCGTGTCGAAAGGGGTCAGCTGAGGTGGTTCGGGCATCTGATCAGGATCCTCCTGGGCGCCTCATGCTGAAGGTGTTCTAGGCACATCCAACTGGTAGGAGGCCCTAGGGCAGACCCAGAACACGCTGGAGGGATTATATATCTCTTCTGGCCTGGGAACGCCTTGGGGTCCCCCAGGAGGAGCTGGAAAGCAGTGCTGGGGAGAGGGACGTCTGGGGTGCTTTGCTTGGCCTGCTGCCCCCGCGACCCGGCCCTGGATAAGCTGATGGATGGATGGAAAACGTGAGGCGTATCACACAGCCTTTTATCTTTTTTTAATTGAATGCCATTAGTAGAAAAACACTTGATGCACCTTTTTATTGTTCCACATCCTTACACTATCAAGCTTCCATTTTTTGTATGTATGTTTCTTTTTTTTCCTCAGTGATTAGTATCATATAGTTCCTAAAATGTTCAGGCAGAGACTACTTGCTGTAGCTCTGGTTGAGGGTGAGAGGCTGTCAGCAAATAGTTTGTTGGGTACATGACACGCTAAATAAGAGGGTGGATCATGGGGAGTACCACCAGTTGGTCCAGGAGCTTCGCCTCCATGATGGCTGTTTAAGGCATATTTTAGGATGATTTGGGGGCAGATTGACAATCTGCTGTCTATCGTTGGGCCATTTAGCTCTGAGTATCCAGCAACCGCTACCACCAGTTTCTCCTCCATGGTCTACCAACTGTAAACTTGTTGCCGTGACCACCATAGAAGGCCCACCTCTTAAATCATCCGATTGGACCATGGGAAAAAAAGATGATTGAAAAAAGAAATGACATGGGGCACTTTTCCGCTCTAAGTTGAAGATGTTTTTCAGCTCGAGGAGTTCAGAGCGCTCCGGCAAAAACACCCAGGTGCCTAGAATAAAAGGCTCCCCCAGCCGCTAAAACGCTTTCTGTGTGATCGGGGCCATACTCAGCTGCTAACTCTTGCTAGCTGCTTTTTAAATCTCCCGGGGGTGGGTTGCACACATAAAACGTCATCAAGTCATCACACCTCCCCGGTCCAGTCCTGCTGGCTGTCCCTTTTACACAGACATGTATTCGGTTACCATGGCCGAAACTGTCTCCCATTCTGAGATTGTACCTTTAATACAGAACAGTGAGGCAGATTAACAGTGTAACATTCCCACTTTGAACAGGCAGCGTAAACAGCGCTTTGACACCAAGTCAAAGAATGCATCAAATGCACTAATGAATTAAAAAATTAAAGCATTTTGTGAAATTTTATTTAGGAAATATCCAATTAAAAACAGGTTAAAGCAACGTAGACACATCAGTGAGTCCTCTTTTTAAGTGCTTTATCATCTCATCTGTATTGTAACAGCTCTGACAACAGGGAGAAGAAATCAAACCCAAATGCAGGTTATATAAAAGCTAGTTTTGCCTTTAATATTCAGCAGACATGTCATCAGAACTGTAACAAGATCTTTTATTTTGTTAAACTTCACCTGCAAGGCGCACCGCGGGCTATACATGTGACAAAAAAGAACATGCTGCATTAGCCTCTTCTAAAGATGATATTAAGAGGTTTGTCCTTCACTGTGCCAACAACCTTTCAGAGTGCTTGTGTTCCCTCTTCAACATCAGTGGTGTGCATTTGAACAAGGATGTAAAGGAAAAGGGATGCAGCCTGCCAAAGAGCTACTCTGGATAATCCTCACTTATACTCAACAGTATACTTATTAGCTGCAGGCGCTCTTGGAGAAAAGCCACTATAGCACCCTAAAGGAGGGTGGTTATATTATAATGCTGTTGATGGCAAGAAACCTGACAAGATAAACCCATTTAGCGCTGCTGTTTGTATGAAGGGCACAAGGGGGGGAATCTTCATAAAGTGCACATAATGTATGTGTCCTTTATGAAGATTCTCTACTCACATTTCTGTTTTTTTTTTTTGCACAATGGCCCTTTTTCAGTGCTGCATGGTCAATAAAACGTGTCTCTTTTAACTCTCAAGTACCAAGCATGCACTTTGAAAAGAGGGCTTTCTGACCTTAACTCGCCCCCCCTCAGTTCACTAAAAGAGAATCTACATGCCCTGTGTGCACTTGGAGCATGTTAAAGGGAGGTGACAGCTCTGGAGGTGACAGGTGGTCTTAAGGCTCCATTGTGCGTTGCAATTTTGTGGCGCTTATGGCTGCGAGTCCTACTTGTGAAGTGCTGTATGACTCCCCTCAAGTCCTCCCCTGCTGTTTTTAGTGCTGCTGACAATAGACACGTCTTTGGAATAGGTGCATTAGTGCACTTTTTGCCATTTGTGCAGAAGCCAATACAGTCACATAATGACTAATAAATGATGAACAAATGAAACACTGCACAAGCAAAATTGATAGCTAAGCACAAGAAAAATACCAAGAAGGGATTGCACTGAAGAAATGAGCATAGAGACGTGAATGTCAAACTACAGTTACAGCCAGGGTGACATGAGGAAACCATGTTATCTAAAGGTTATCTACATTTGTGTATTGTAGACGCATATACTGTATACACACTTATTGAGCAGGTCCTTGTGAATGTATTCAAGATTTTGTACACTGTTCATAATTGCATGTGAACCCTGGACCAGCTAATTGGTCTTGTTTCGGAAAAAGATCCACAAAGACACTAAAATCTGAGGGCTTTTGACCAAACAGGCTCCTGGCTGTTTCCAAGGTGTGACTGGCTGTTATTTCTCAAAATGGCAGTTGAGTGAACACAGGTCATTGCTAAGTACTGGAGAGGGATGTGGCGAAAATATTCAGAGTGACTGCTGTGCTGCTGAGCCTGAGTCACTGTTGGCAAACTGATGCCCAGTCTGGTAAGAATCCTGATAATCATATTGTCTGGCTTTTGAGAATATTGATTTGTATTTTAATTATATTTAATTAAGCCCGATAATAATGCTAATGACAGTTTCTGGATGAATTATAGTAATTAAACCCAGTCGCCCAAATAAATGTTTATTTAGATGATATTTAAATATTTCTGCCAATCACAGATATATGTCACATTTGTATGTTTCATATGTAGTTATTGTAGTAAAGTTACATTTCTTTACATCACAGTTTTCAATTGTGTGCTGTGACAGTGCTGTGGTTAAGGTGTGGTTGGGTTTAGGCATAAAAACACTAAGCTGTCTTTAGGAAAAGATTATGTTTTGGCTTTAAGTACCAGGTTATTGTTGTGACAACCACTGGAGGAAATGTACTGACACCACCTTAAAAACACCTGGTTGTTGCAGCCACAAACCACTGCTGGAAATGTGCTGATGTTGCCCTAAAAAATACCCAGCAGTTGTCGCCACAACCACTGCTGGAAATGTGTCGAAGTTGCCTTAAAAAATTTGCAACAACAGTTGGGTATTCCAACCACTGGAAATGTGCCGACATTTCCTTAAAATCATTTGATTTTTGTTGCCACAACCACTGCTGGAAATGTGCTGATGTCGCCTTAAAAATATGTGGTTGTTGTTGCTACAACATCTGCTGGAAATTTGCTGACATTGCCTTTAAAAAAACCAGATAATTACAGCAACTACCAGGACTGGAAATGTGTCAACATTGCCCTGAAAAATACCTGGTTATTGTCACCATAACCACTGCTGGAAATGTGCTGACATCGCTTTAAAAATTATGCGGTAGTTGTCGCTACAACATCCGCTGGAAATTAGCTGACATTACCTTGAAAAAAAAAAAAGATCATTACAGCAACTACCACAACTGGATATGTGCTGATGTCGCCCTAAAAAATACCCAGTTGCTGTTGCTACAACATCTGCTGGAGATTTGCTGACATTGCCTTAAAAAATACCCAGTTGTAAGTGAGTCACCATAACCTCCACTGGATATAAATGTGCCGATCTCTTCTAAAAAAAATACCTGTTGTTTTCTCAACAGTCACTGCTGGAAATATGTCGACGTTGCTTTAAAATACCTGGTTGTCACTCCACAACCATAACTGGAAATGTACCATCTTCACCCTAAGAAAAGCCAGTTGTTGTTGCCACAACCACTGCTGGAAATGTATTGATGTTGCCTCCAAAAATATTCGATTGTTGCCTCCAAAGCTACGGCTGTAAATGAGTTCATGTTGCCTTAAAAAATACATGCTTGTTGTCACTACAGTTACTGCTGGTAACATGCCAATCTCGCCTTAAAAATACCCAGTTGTTGTTGTTGCCACAAACACAGTTGGAAGTGTCGTGGTCCAATGGTCTGCTAAGTCTAGGTCTCATACCATCCACCATCCTGTCCTCCTTCTGATGAGGAACTCAGCTCACATACATGTAATCTTAGGTTTGTCACTAGATACCTTGCTATTACATGTATGAAATGTACAACTGTAACATATCCGTGGTTTGCAGACACGTACATTGCCAAGATTTTATTCTAGCTGCTGGGCTGAAGTACTTGATCTCATCTTTCAAAACTGAAATCTAAATTCTGAATTCTGATTTTTAACTTGATGCCTCCACATGACCAAGAGAAAAGCAACTGCCCAACCAAAACACTCACAGAAACATTTTAGGTCATCTATGTTTTTCTCTTCTGGTGACAAAGTCAAGTCACCATGTATCAATGTCAGTGTGTGTCCCCTCAGTTTTTTAAATAGGACCTAATTCAGTTTCCTTCGCCCTGATAAGATTACAAAATGTCCCAGAGATAAATTGGATAAAGACGAGGGGGACCTTGACCTTGTCTTTTGCGTAAGCACTCACAATGCACTTAATTCAACCACCAGATGGCACTACATAAATAAATCCACAGTATCGCAGTGACTATATCAGGTTGAGAGTTCGCAACTATATGTGAATGGGCAGATTGCCTCAAAGGAAAATATGTCAGTACAGAAATTAAGGCCCTAGAGCTCCCTGATTCACTTATGATGGAAGAGTATGGATTTTTATTCCTGTTTGTCTTGGTTCATCTCCAGTACTACCAGGAGATGGTGATTAATCTGTCACTTACAGCAATGTAATTCATGGGGGTGTGTCAGAAGACCGATCTGCCAAACCATCCAATATAATCCTGCTGGAAGAATTTGGATGGCAGTGCACATTGTAAATCAAACTGTCCAGGCCTTAACTTCAGGATATATTAATGTCAGTGTGCTTAACACATAATGGGGAGGAAGAAATGAACATCTGCGAGGTGGTATGTAACATTTATTGTGGATCATGACTGCCACTGCCACCCTAATTCACATCTTGTCGGATGTGTTCCTGTCCAAAGCATCAAGAGGCAAATATGTTCTACAGAAGTTTAAAAGAAACTTCTGTCCAATGCTGCTCCACAGCAGAGAAGGAGGCTTTTATTTCACTGCAGTAATTTGGCCCTCTAACAAAGCATGATGCCTCGATACAATGTACAGTAAGAAAGGTTTTGCTGCCTCATTCTCGGTACAGTGAAGGTAATGTAATGTACCGCATTGTTGCCAAGTCACTATGATGTCAGGTATTTCCCAGTTAAGTGAGTGATTCATTTCCCGGAAAGCATCATGACAGGCCTACTACTGTACCTACCATTTTTAAAAACTAACTTGATGATCCCAACATAATTTAGTATTATTTGCTTTTTGATACAAGACTTTTGGCTCTATGACTAAAGTTTTACTGTCATGGAGACAAGACTAAGAGGCTAAGATGATTCTTATTTTAGATTTGTCAATCCTCATGTCTAATTTGGAGTGTTGGGGTGTAAACATTGACCGTCTCTTCCATTTCTCTTGACAATGCTCCTCTTGTGCTCTTATTCTTTGAGTTAAAAGTTATGTTTGATATATTTCATTCACAATTTTCAGCCAGGTCTGGACTAAGCCCCGAATGTCCTTAAATCCTAGAAACGCCCCTGCATACACCGGACCTATGTGAATCTGCTGTGACTGACCTCTGGCCTCCAAAAGTGGCCCCCAGGCAAAGCAAGTTGAGAATCCCTGCTGTCGTCACACCCAACAAACATATACATGGATTTTTATAGGTTCCTTGGCCACACCAAAATACATATAAACATGGCTTACCCCAAATTTTCCTTTTTTTAAATTATGGTATATATTCATACCAGGTAGTTACCAAAGTAAACTAGATATAAAGAAACTATATTGGACATATAGCTTATTTTAAATAGTTCCATTTTTTGTATTAATATATTGGACTGCATGCACGTTCAACTTCCATGCAATGGCAGCAGCCATATTGGCGCCTGGAAGCGGATGGGGTAGGATGAAGTTAAGTAAAGCTACCCACAACTCAGAAGACTGCATTAAGTCATTTTTAGAACTTGTTATGGTTTTCTGATATATTTCTATGAAGAAAATATGATGATAAGAAAAATAATTTAAGAACTTTGGACCTCCAAACACATCAAGAACCCTGACCTCACTCTGATGATGTGTTCAGGTAAAATGTGACAGTGCTGTTCATTTGATTTTTAAGTTAAATCCATTTATCTGTTCAGTCATCATTTTAAATGTACATTTTTGTCATTTCCTTCTAAATCATAGGTCCAATTTGTACTAAACTTTCTGTGGTTTCATCACTGGATAAAGCTTATCAGAAGGTATCAAAAGCGTGATCAAATCTTATTGCATTTGGAGATATTGACAAATGAACTTAAGAGGGGGTGTGGTTCAGCACATACCTAGACCTAACTCCACAGCCCTTGAGCCAATCATCACAAAAAAAGAGAGGTACCAGAGGTAACATACCCTGAAGCTTTATTCGAATCGACAACTAGGGGGCACCAAAAATGAAATAAAATAATTGACGTGCACAACACAAATCAGACAAAAAATTAGATATTGTTTTTACATCATTACAAATCTTGCAGGATATGTTTCATAATGATGTTGTAACTTATATTGCTGTAACGGTAACCTATGTAAAGTTATATATTTATTTTCTTTGGATCATTACTGGACCAAGCTTATCCAAAGCTTGTCGATATCTTATTACATTTTGATAATATTGATCAATAAACTTTCAAAGGGGCATGGGTCAGCACTTAATTAGATGTAACTCCACAATTGTTGGGCCAGTGGTCATGAAACTTGTAAGTTATGTTTATGTTAGTACCTTAATATCCTGAAAGATTCATTCAAACTGACCAGTTGGGGGTGCTACAAATGTGAAAATGAGCATAGCACAGATTACACTATAAATTAGAAATTGTTTGTCTAATTATTTCAAAACTTGCAGGATATGTTAAATAACAATGTTGAATCATGTGTGTAAAATTATTTTGAAATTACTCTATAGGGGTGCCACCAGTTCCAAACATGTTCCTTTGTCTAGCCGCAAAAAAATGTTTTTGCAAATGACCGATAAGGGGTCACGGCCCTTGCTGCAGAATTGCAGGGGGCCCAGCACAGATTTGGTCCTAAATGAATAAGCCTTTGTCTGATCATTTTAAAACCTGTAAGATATCTTTAGTGTAGGTGTTGTAAACTGTCAAAGATCTTGATCCTCAGGGCATCCACTAGCTCACCTGGAAAAGCAGGTGTCCCATGTACAAAAGGCGATTCTATTCCTACCCACGGCCCTTTGCTGCATGTCATCCCCACTCTCTCCCTCTCACACTATATCTGCGAGATCAAAATGAAGCAAAAACCCCCACCCCCAAGAAAAAAAAAAAAAAAAGATCTTGATCCTTCACAGCTCTTAACTTTTAACAGTCCATGCTGGCATGAACCCCAGAATTTCTGCTTGCAGCATATTTCTGCCTCGCTGTTACTGTTGTTTATGAGGTCTGTTTACTTCATGGCAGTCTCAGATCTGTAGTAGAGGAGGGCAGTGTTGTATTCTGGCTTTGGGGATGCAAAATAGTTTGTTTTTCTCCACACTGTCAATACACATAACTATTTCTTTGTAATATTGGCTTCATGGTTAACTTAACATGGGTGTTGTCATGTAGTATTTTAACTTAAATCAGTGGGTTTATTTAGAAGCTTGCTTTGCAGTTGTTAAGAGAAATAAAATATCCTTCTATTTCTATGTTTTTTTTTTATCATAAATACATCCACATTGCTGAGCTCTTTTGGATTACATCGCTGCTACACTCACCTATTGTAGTGCCAGATTCTTCCCAATTCATAGCCCTAGTATCTGTCTCAGTTCACTAAACAGTAGCCTATATCCTGCTGCTGTCTGACTCTGTATCTGATTTGGCTTAGAGGTGGACGTTTGCTATCGACACTCCCCAATTTCTGTTGAGTCCTGAGCTGAGTGTATGCTGGTGGGAAGTGACAGTGTCAGAGACTGTAGTTGCCAAATATCAACTCCATACATATTGATTTTACAAAATAAATCTGTTCTATGTGAGTAGTCTGCTTGCCAATATCCAATAGCTTGAAAACAGAAGATTTACTCAACCAGAGTCATTTAAGGTCTCGTGTTTGTGTAACGATTAGTCACCAGCTGGGTGCACACCTCCCTCCATGAAGGACAAAGCCACTGAGTCAAGGTCTCAGATGTCACTGCTATAAGCAACGCTGCCTTAAATGCAATCACTCGTGACAAACAAAGAATAATAATTTGTTGGGACATTTTGCAAAATATTGTGTACATGTATTGTCATACTTGACAGAACACATTTGCAGTAGGAGTAGGAGATTCCTAATATGACATTATGCAGCAATAAAGCTGGTGAGTTGTTACTTGTGTGATGGAGTGGGTGTAAGCTCAAAAGCAGCTAAATTGTGACTAAACCAGAAAGATACTGCCTTAGTTAACACACAGAAAGGAGCTTAGCTACGGGTCGGAAAGGAGAGATTCTGGACTCTTATGGAAACTGAACAGCTATCAGTAATTTAAAGGGAAGCTGGGGGCAATTCTCATGTGGGATAGTCATTACTTTGATTGAGAACAGCTGGTGTCATATTCTCCATTTTCACCCCAGGTTGCCCTTTGTGGAAGTGGCGCTCTCCGTGGTGCTGAACTACTGGCTAAGTGGCGTGGCAGTCCACAGTTATATGCTTAGTATCACTCATGAAAATGACCCTGGTTCTTCAGTAAGGGCTTTTTTTGGAAGTCCTCTTTACATCACAGGCTGATAGCACAGAGACTGTCCATTTGAGAGCTTGTAGAGCTGCAAGCCCACTTTAAAGGCTATTGGAAGTTATTGGAATTTAATAGTTTTTTTTTAGGGTCAACAGTAGTTGTAGGTACGGGGGTAATTTGCTTAGTTAAGTTAGCAAATGACGAATATTATAGGAAATTAGCAGGCCTACTTTGAGTTCCCATTAGTTACAATAAATAACATGAACAATTATTTATGTTTCCAGATTGTTTGTGGCAAATGTTGGTAATACAGTTTCTACCATCTGATGTAGCCACAATGTCCATTGATTAGTCTTCAGTTTACAGTATCATGAAGTATCGTGAAGTGTTTAGATTATTCTCACATAATGCCTTAATGACTATTTTGGTCAACGGAATTCCTTTGTCATTCTTGTTGTTCATGCAGGTTTACCATGAAGTAGTGGTAGTAGAAGTAGTAGTTGGGGTTGCAACAGTACGAGATTTTCATGGTACAATAACCATCTCAAAATGTTGTGGCTTTGTGGTATTTCAGTGTAATAGAATTTATATTATTATTATCAGTCAGAGTAACCCTTAAAGGAATAAAAACGGAATGGTTATTATTGGTTGAACAAACGTTTTATTTCTATAATTGAAACTTGAAACCACATTGTTGTAGTAGTAGTAAAAATGATAATAATTGGTGAATAGTTTAAATCATTAACTAAGTGGAAATGCCAATAATTTAATAGATTTTCTATGTGAGGTTTTGTTGCTTTTTCTCTAAAGACACTTGATGATGTCATCTTGAACTCTGGTAATAATTGTTAGTTGCAGCCAAGGTTATTATGGTTGGCTAAACATAAACTAAAAACTAAAGTGAGGAGTGAAAAAACGCTTTAGTTACTAAAGTAAAAATAAAAACTAGACTTCAGAGAAAAAACGAAAACTAACTGAAATGATATTGTGTACTCACAAAACTAGCTAAAATGAAATGAAAGTAGTTTGTATTGCAATACTTAAGTAGTAAAAAGTAAACTAAATTTTAACTTTTTTAAACAAATTAAAAATAAAAATTGAACATGAAATAAAAAAAGTTGTAAAAATACAAAGGTATAACACTCTTTAACTCCACTGTAGTTTGTCATTTACTTGCCATTTCAAGATCAAATCCTGTTGAAGTCAACAGGTTAATGTGTCCCTCTCTAGCTTGGACATTAAAAGGTCATCTCCAGATCTCAAACTTACTCTACTCTACTTTCTAAATCTACCCAGGAATTAAAAGTTTTCAGTCAAGTAGAGCTCATGGTTTTGGCTTCAATGTGCAATCAACAAATAGCATTATTATCTCTTATCTTTGCTCCTGCACTATTCTGAAAGAGATGTGAGGGGAAGCGTCTGAAATAACTGATGCCATGAAGTGTTTACTGTGAAAAAATCAGGCACACCCTGACATTTGGACACAACAACAAAAAAAGAAAGTAATAAAGTGAAATTGCTGCCGCTCTCCTGGTTAATGGAAAAGGTGAAATCCACAGAGTAGTTTGGAGGTGC
Source organism: Epinephelus lanceolatus (assembly GCF_041903045.1). NCBI lineage: Eukaryota > Metazoa > Chordata > Actinopteri > Perciformes > Serranidae > Epinephelus > Epinephelus lanceolatus. The sequence goes on along the minus strand of NC_135754.1, from coordinate 21,581,195 downwards.
TGAAACAATGTTGCTGGAGAGGTCAAAGTTTCAGTAATTAGACGTGATCCCTAGCAGGCAGAGCTGCTATGATTGAACTGTTTATCAGTGCTCTCTTTAATCTATGCCAAGGGTGAACATTTGGATTGAGTAGACCTGCAGTGGTTTTATAGTCGTGGGAGGGGGAGTCTCAAAACACTATCTCCCAGTCCTCAGGGCTTTATGGCAACAGAACAGTAAACCTGGCGAGCAATAATATTTATCATAGGTTTAATGACAACTATTCTTGTCTCGGGGCTTCAGTCAACTTTCTGTCGTGTGCGTTGCATTTTAAACACCTCAACAGTGAAACTGTAATGTCAGTCACATCTCTGATTGTAATAATACTACAATTAAATGAGGAGGTGCATGAGTTTGGAAATTTGAGTTGTGCTATGTTCTAATATCCATTTTTAGACATTAAAATAAGGTAAGAATGACTTTAATGAACATGCTCAAGGACATTAAACGAACAAAAATAAAAATGTCCTTTATAGATAATTTGTAGTAACTCTTAGACATTTAGGTAGCTAATACATAGGTAATACTGTCAGAAACTTTTCACAATTACTTTTTTTTCTATGTTAAAGAGAGCTGCAACAATTAATAGAATACTGGTTATTGATTGGTTGTCAACTAGCTAACTAATTTGATCATTGATTAATTGGTTTGAGTGATTTATCAAGAGAAAAAAAAGTCATAATTCTATGATTCCAGCTTTTTAAATTTGAGTATTTCCTGGTTTATTTGCTCCTTAGTGACATTAAACTGAATTATCTTTGTGGACAAAACAAGACATTAGAGGACGTCACCTTTTCTCTCACATTTTTCACCATTTTCTGACATTTCACAGACCAAACAATTAATTGATTAATCCAGACAAAAATTGACAGATTAATTGACAATGAAAATTCATCATCATGACATCATTACCTGCAGCCCTAGCATGAAAGACTCATGTGCTTGATTAATGTGTCGCATGCCAAAGTATAGATATATACCTTAATAAATAAAGCTGGTGATTTATAATGCAATATACATATAACCCAGAGTCTCAATACACTGAGACTCCGCCCTGCTTAAAAGATGTTTACACCAGGTGCTGCAAAAATAAGGCCAGGAGAATCATTAAAGATCCCAACCACCTGGATAACAGCCTTTTCTCCCTGCTGGGGTTAGGAAGAAAGTGCCTGTTACAGCAGGACGGCCCTGAGAGCTTCTACTCTTAGGCCACAAGAACCCTCAGACATATACTTATTATTATTATTACACTGTTTTAAATGTATAAATTAAAGTAACTGACAGAATGCATTTCAATGAAACTGTATTCTTATGATTTTGTGTGACAAATAAAAAACTGATTGACTTCCCCGTCCTATCTGTGGCTTTAAGCCCCAAGCTCATTTGCTTTTACATCTTTGAAAATGGCTCCCTAATTGGCCTATATACTTTCATTTCTAAAAGAAGACCTAATAATTTCAGCAGGGCACTCTAGTATGTTTCTCTAGTGTCAGCTGTGGACTGAGGGAACAGGTCGGCTATCATAACAGCACGGTTTTTAATATTTTTCTAACATCAATAAAGCTCTGCAGCACAGAGGAAGAAGCAATGTCAAGCTTTGACTACACACGCAATACAATAATAGTAGGATCAGTTCTTTGTTTGTGTTGGTCACTTTATGAAATTTGGTATTTTTTTTTTTACTCAAATAGTTTCCCAAAATGTTGAACAATGCCTCTAAAGTGCACAAGTTTTAAAAACACATTTGTATAATCCCATATTATTGGGATTTACAAGGATTTATTGGAAGTAATGTGCTAGAATCCCTCCAATCACTATTCTTCCCTCCCATATCAGTTCAAATGTCCAGTTGTCATTTCCATCTCATGCATAACATGAGGAGGATATTTTAGCCTTTTCGGTTCTGTGACACGTCTAATAAATCTTAGGCTCTCCCTCTAGGTCAAGTATTCCATCACTGTGCCAAAACAGGTGTGTCATATTCTTGGCGAGACCGACGTGTCCACCTCCCGTCCACTGAGCAGTCTGTCCTCTGCAGGCTATGTCCTTGTCCTCCTGTGTCACTCCGCACCGGGACTGATGTGATCTGACTGACAATGGCAGTCTGTCTGAGTGGTGCTGTCGTATAATCCTGCTTTACAAGAGTCCCTCCTGGTTGCTAAAAATACAGATAAACTAACATTGAAGGGGGAAATGAAGGATATGAGCCACAAACGAGATGTGTTATTTGTGATTGATTGTAGAAACCAGCATGAGTCACTGTTCACTTGTTTTATTTTATCTGTTTGGCAAACACTGAACAGATAACCAAAAGGTTTTTCATAGCTGCTTGTACACAAAAGTGGCCTCCTATATGAGATATCTTCGCGTTTATGGTGGTAGTAACTATTGGTCAAATTAAATAAGTGGTTATCAGGGCTCGAAATACCATATATAGTGCATGGTGACAACTCACGAGACTCACGCAGTTGACACTTTTCACATGCTCTCTTGCCACATGTCCATTTTCTCACGCAATGAAAAACGAATTAATTACATCGCAGTGCGAAAAGAGGGCACCAACAATGCACGGACAGACAAGACAGAGCAGCACGGCACAGCGCAACAGCAGCACCATGTAAAACTCGGTCAGCCCACCCGCTGCTTGGACTTTGATACGCATCTTTTTGTGCTGTTACGGACAAAGGATGAAAAAAGACTGGCATTACATCAAAAATGTATTATATTAGTCTAGTTTATTATGTGATGTCACAAATTAAATCCTAATTTGAAAAAGATATTTCTATGTTAGGTTTGTTGAGAAGTGTAATTTCTACAATCAATTGTATATTGCTGCACAGGGAAAATCAGCTCAAATGCCATAGTAACAAATTGAAAATGTCCACATTTTTAACTCTCAGAAAATAAATGAATATATTTCTTTCCATCAGAGTTTGTAATTCTTCATAGGATCCTTTCAGGATGTTAAATTTGTTGTTTTACAGTACAGTTTTTTAATCAATTTAAGGGAAAGTCAGCTCAAATTACATTCAAACAAGCTGACAATTTCCTCATATTTGAAGTGTCATAAAAAAGAAAATGTCACAGCGGTCGATGTTGGATCTCTTTTGAGAAAGAAGAACAAAAATACCAAATTTTGGTGCAGGAAAAAGAAAAAGAAAAACGGTGGATGTACAAAGAAAAAAGTATTTCGAGCCCCTCTTAATGTAGTATTCTGATCAAAACCTCTTTTGAACCTTTCAAAAATACCAACTGGAGCATCATTAGATGTTTACAGGAATCATACACTGAAGTGATTTTAACAGACACATTTGACATGTCAAGGATGTTTAAAAACAAGTTTTCAGTGTTGGTTGTCATTATGTTGTACATTCTTTCAATGTCTTTGTTAATTAGTGTGTCATTAGATTTATAATAACCATGTAAATATTTTCATCTTGTCCCTCATGTGCACCAGCAGTAATTGCAATTTCTGTCTACTGGCTTTTGTCTTTTGGCATTTGCTCTACTAGTGGATATGTACACATTCTTTATTCGTCAAACCCCCGTCATTTGCCCTCCACCAGGAAACAATAAAGTGAAAAAAATCAAATCAAATAGGGTCAGTCTGAAGAATCTGAATCAAACCATCAAAACATATTCACTTTCAGCAGAACAGAAGAATAACATTACTTTGCTTGAACCATTAAAGACACTTTTGTAAATTCTTTATGTTCTTGTTGCTGTTACAGATAGTTTGATATTCCTCAAGAAAAATACTGTTTAAGATAACATTATTCACTTTGCAATCAAAATATAATCACACAATAGTCATATCTGCAACCACATGAGTAAAGAACCATACTCCGTCACATTTTATAAATCATAGCCACAATGGATGACGCTGAGATGCCTCAGTCACCAGATACTAACATAGACTCTCAAAAACATTACAGACAATATGTTACAAGCTAACAGCATCATACTGTAATAAGAGTGTACACTTTATGTATCTTATGTACAAAATGTTCTTTTAGAGGCGATGTGATAAAACCACAAACCACCATAACAATCAAATAAATCTACAAAACTGATCTATACCTAGTACCGAACATGTAGGAGAGAAAATCTTTACTTTCTTCTGGCTGATATGTCGTTGTCCTTTGAGGATACTCTGACAATATGCTGTGAGATTTTAAACGAGTTAAAATGTTTTATGAGTCATATTCCATACAGTGTGTCTGTGAAATGCGTTTGTTGTCCCTTGTGACATATCATAGCTCAGCAGTTGCATATCAACACTTAGTTTTCCTTTTCATGAACTAAAGCAAGTTTGCTGGCAGGACAAATTAAAGCCACAGTTATGCAGAGAATGATCCACTTTATCCCCCAAAACACTGTTCAGCACATTGGCAGTCCGTTCAGTCGAATGTGCACTGATTGCAACACATTCCAAAGAAGTGGATTTATTCACATGCTGCTTATCACAGGGTTTAATTCCAGAAAAAGAGTGTTCCTCAGTGTGAATCTGATTCTTGAAGTCACCAAATTGCCCCCACGAGGCATGGCAGGCAAATGAACTGATATCTCAGCAGCAGCTTCAGCAGGTCTGTTTTCAGCAGCAGTCAACATGGACTCCTCAGATATGTAATCCACTGTTTTCTGTGATTTCAGTGCTCTGTTTTTTGGTTTTTCCATTTCCATCTCAAGAAAAATGCATGTGTAACACTTTGGCAAATGTCTAAATCAAAATGGGTTGAATCACTTCTTGAGATAAGTGTGTTGATCCGTACAGCAGTCCTCAGATCCTACAAAAACTGGACACCTTTAGGCTGTAACACTATTGGTGTTAAAGCAACGGCAAGTGCGAGGAGCATACTTGAGGGGTCTAGGCAGGTGAATTCAGGTGCTGAGCTTCCAGGAATGGCATTTGAGTCTCTAGACTCATCCAGTTGATGGTTCTGAGGGAAAAGACCATAGTTTTAGTGTTACATTGAGTGGAAAGTTGAAAAACATGTTCTGAAATGGATTTTTGCTTTTTCTGTGGGCTTCACTATGAATCTGAGATATGAAAGATCACAATAAGTACCGCAACAGTTCGAGTAAAATCCCACAAAAAGGCAAATATAATGGTTTGTATGATATCTAACAAATATTGGCCCACAGATGGTGTCGCCATCTTACATACAGACGAAGGAACAGAACATCAGGCACAGCGAAAGTGAAACTTAACATGTCATTGTACTGGGTCTAAAAGTTTGCATTTATTCTACCTCTGTAGCAGCTACTCCACTCATCCATCGATGTGATCTGATTGGCTCTGATCGGATCAGCTAATAAATTATCCATAAACTAGTGCTGAGGGAAAAAAAAATTAATAAAGAGTTCCGCCTGTGCTGCATTTGTGGACCTGAATACACATTACTAGCGCATAATTACTTGGGTTATATAAGAATCACTGGCTCATGATTATGTGGGTTTTATATGTGTTACTGACCAATGATTACTTGGGTTATACGTGAATTACTGGCTCATGATTACTTGGGTTATATATGAATTACTGGCTCATACGTGGGTTATATACAAATTACTGGCTCATGATTACGTGGGTTATAGACGAAAACTAGTTTGTTGTTTTTCGTAGGTATAGACGAATTCGGCGAGCGACTTGTGTATGCCGCCATCTTGCAGCGGCGCCATTGCTGCGGTGACATGTGTCAGTCATCAATTCATTATGCTGTCATTGTGAACTGACTCTCTACAATGACAGCATCATGAATAGCTGGATTGATGATGTTAGACAGTGGCCTCCGGTAACTGATGAAGATATCTTAAATGAGTACCGATATTAATATAGAAATTAATCATTTGTTTGAGCGATAAGCAGGAAAAATTAGAGTAATAGGGAGATAATAAACACTGTGTAATATAACGTTAGCATACATTACGTGTGCTGACGTTAGCAAGCTAGCAGCGTGACATTTAATCATTATGGACAGGCTACGTGACTAAAAACAACAACATGTGTTTGTGTTTTGTTTTAGGTATTCAAGAATATTTTATTGATTGCCTGGCCTCCGATGACCAGAAAAACGGCAATTACAGGTCTCTGACTGAGGGTCAAAGTTACCTGAACTCCGGATGGGTCGAGCAAATTTTACACCACCTTTAAATGACCATCCCATCATATTGAAGGCGATCAATATTGATCGCCTTCAATATGATGTGACCCTCAGTCAGAGACCTGTAAAAGTTTTTCTGGTCATCGGAGGCCAGGCAATCAATAAAATATTCTTGAATACCTAAAACAAAACACAAACACGTGTTGTTGTTTTTAGTCACGTAGCCTGTCCATAATGATTAAATGTCACGCTGCTAGCTTGCTAATGTCAGCACACGTAATGTACGCTAACGTTATATTACACAGTGTTTAATGATACAGTCTATTATCTCCCTATTACTCTAATTTTTCCTGCTTATCGCTCAAACAAATGATTAATTTCTATATTAATATCGGTACTCATTTAAGATAACTTCATCAGTTACCGGAGGCCACTGTCTAACATCATCAATCCAGCTATTCATGATGCTGTCATTGTAGAGAGTCAGTTCACAATGACAGCATAATGAATTGATGACTGACACATGTCACCACAGCAATGGCGCCGCTGCAAGATGGCGGCATACACAAATCGCTCGCCGAATTCGTCTATATGTACGAACAGTGCATGAGAACAGCCTGCAGTTTATGTAGCTTGTAGCACTACATTCATAGCAACTTTTCTGATACCAATGGCCTCGAAAGTCAGGTCAGAAATAGTCTTTTATATTGGAAATATTTGAAAAGTTTTTACAGATGGCTGAGGTGGAAAACTTGGTGTAGCCAAATTTAATAAAATGTGCATTAATTTGCATTTTCTTTTGCCTATTTGGTTAAATTTGGTCAGCTGAGCCACATTTTGGAGGAAACTAGATTTGTTTTGTTGTTTGCATTTGTCAGCTGTTCAGAGACAGGAAAATGCAGTACAGAAATGCTAAATAGATATGTTTGCAGTACTACCATTTATGATTTAGGAGAATCCATATAAAGATATGTTATATATATCTTAGATCTTTAGATTTTGTTGACACTTTCAAATAGAAAAGCCTATAAATCTAGGGTTTGGGCTCTCAACGGAAACTTAAATAAAATGGTGAAAGTGTAAGAGTTCTTACCACACATTGAGAAGTATCTACTGTCAGGTTTGACACCAGCTTTTGGGCCTGAAAGAAGGAAAATAAGGAGAAGAAGGCAAAAAGATATTAACTTTCATTATTTTTTGAGTCTGTTTGCCTTTCTCTCAAGAGCACAAACTGGCTGAAGGTGGTGCAAAAACACTATAAAATTTACAGCAGACATTATCATTCATTTATCCAGCCTCAGTTTACTGGCATTGTCTTTGTCTGGAAGTTGAACTGTGGCTAAAGGAAGGGTAAAGTCTTCAAAGTACAACAAGGTCAAGCAAAAATCATTACCACAAGCCAAACTCCCACTGCCACAGCTGTGAAGTAAAATACACACAACAATAAGATTTATGATAATACTTTCAGTCCCCACCAATTCCCATAGTTTAGACCTACATGAACCTCTTTGTATAATCATCCTCCTCGAGCAAGAGGTGTAAGATTCAAGTGTGTGTGTTTGTGTAAAAGTTTGTCTGTGTGAGATGCCCCGTTTGTGCCAGCTCAAGGTTATGACAGCTTAATACATTAAAACTTTTCTGCTCCAAACCTTTTCAGCCACACATAAATATACCTGCACACATTTGCACACACACACAAATACACACTCACAGATACAGAGATGGAGTACAGAAAATGATAAAGTGACTCTGTGGTGGTTTGGGAACATAATAAACAGTCCACGCGTTGGTTCTTAAGTAGAAAGAATCATGTGAACCTGGATTCTGGAGAAGAGTGATTAATTGCTCTATAGGAGGTCTTTCCTCCTGGAGGATGTTTTTATGGGTGATAAATCATATTATCGCTATTAAAAGCCAATATGATAGATTGTCTCCCTTAAAGTATGTGATATCATCTCATTTAAAAATATAGCCCCATAGTATTTATCAGAAGAGAATAGCAGAGGTCTGAAGTGTGCTGGTGAAGCCAAACAGTCCCAAAGGAGCTGCAGCACCTACTGTAAAAGCACATTTAAGCAAAGCATTTAATTTATGATGTTAAATGTCAAAATCAGCACATTGAATTGATTTGCTACAAATGCATTAATGTTTCAAACTAATATTCCATTTGCATGTCATTATCTCAGACTGCTATGAGCATTTCTGGTAGCACTCTTTTTAAAGTAACATTGGAAAACTTTTTACATGAGGTCTCTGAGATTTGTGTGCTCATGCACAGGGTTAGACACATGGTGAATTAAATTAGGTAGAGCAAAGAAAAACGATTACGACCTTTGTAAATGACAATACACCACAAGGTCAGATAAGTAGTTAGCTGTTTTGGAGCTTTCAATCATATCACACAGTCTTCCTCCCCAGAAGGAGTTTGTTCAGGAATTGAAGATGTTGGTTTAAAATCTCAGATAAAAAATTCATTATTAACCTGGGAAGCAGAAGTTGGAAAAAAAAAATCACACCACAAAGTCCATTTCAGTCAGACAACCCACGTTTTAAATGTTGATTTTAACAGTGCAGTGACACAATGCAAAGATAGAGCTGGGGAGATTTTGCAGCTTAAATAGACCGCCAAATTGGGAGGGTGTGTTCCTTAGATGACATATAGGGAGTGACGTATGATGTGTTTGTATGAATCAGTGCAGCTTGAGCTGATTGCCTGAACTAGCTCGCAAGCGTCATCCATTTTGTTTTTCCACTGGAGCTGAAATTTGGACGTCTAAAATTGCAACGTATCAACATACAACGGTACATAGGGCATCAAATGAATTAGAATTCAACAAATTAGCCCTCCTACTGGTTAGGTTAGGTTAGGTAAGGTTTGGGAAAAGAATTATGGTTGGGCATCATCAGATTATGCACTTAGGGTAAAATTATGTAGGAAAAGAACCATGGTTGGGCATCATCAGGTTACGTACTTGAGGTAAAATTTTGTAGGAAAAGAATCATGGTTGGGCATCATCAGGTAACGTACTTAAGGTAAAATTATGTAGGAAAAGAATCATGGTTGGGTCCCATCATGTTGTGTACTTCACATAAAGTTACTTAGATTAGGTTTAAGAAAGCAAAGTAACGTAGGTTAGGTTTAGTAAAACACATTGTTGGGCATCATCATGTTACGTACTTCACATAAAATGTATGTAGGTTAAGTTTAGCAAAGTAAAGTTCTTGGGGAAAAGAATCATGGTTAGGTCCTGTCATGCTGTGTACTTACTGTAAAGTTATGTGGGTTAAGTATAGGAGAATAAAGTTATGTAGGACAGGTGTAGGAAAAGAATCATGGTTGGGCCTTGTCATGTCACATACTTAACCTAAAGGTATGTAAGTTAGGTTTAGGAGAGTAAAGTTACGTAGGTTAGGTTTAGGAAAGGAATCATGGTTGAGCCTTTTCATGTTACATACTTAACGTATAATTACATAGGTTAGGTTTAGGAAAAGAATCATGGGTGGGCCTTGTCATGTCACCTACTTAACGTAAAGTTACGTAGGTTAGGTTTAGGAGAGTAAAGTTACGTAGGATAGGTGTACGAAAAGAATCAATGTTACACATCATCTTGCGATGAACTTAAAGTAATGTTAAGTAAGGTTTAGGAAAGGAAACATGGTTGGTTGTTACGTTACGTACTTAACGTAAAATTCCGTACTTAATAGAACTTGAATGAGAACAACCTGACAACTGTGCAAACTGAATCTGCTGAGAAAAATCACATTGTATAATCACAAATTTCAGCACTGCTAGCAAACAGAGATTGTTTTGTCAGATACAGTTTTCCAAGGTCAGAAACAAACCTTCAACCTCTTCTTTGTAAAGCTTGTATTTTTATTGAGGCACTGTTAAAGCAACTCAGTTTACTACTAATTATGCTCGAATGCAGCATTTTTATTATTTAATCATGAGCATCTATGGTTGTTACAAAGCTAAAAGAGATTTAAGTAAACATAAAACTCATTCTGGGTGACAAAGATTTGGTACATCCTTACAATGATATTGTGTCCCTGCTTACAGACAGACACACACACAGACAGACACACTACCCCTGTGGGCCATTTCTGATGTTACTGTGGCAACCAATTAGCTTTGACATGACAGCTTTGGAAACTCTGACTCCACACTGACGTCTCATCTTTCTGCCCAGGAGGGGGGATTCTGTGCATGCCATCATAAAAACCATCGCTGATCCATCAAGGTGACAGAGCCAGAAGTCTGACGCTCAGACAGACGCTCCGAATAGATCACTACCTGGTGTTTAGGTCTCAATTTAGACTCAGGCACTTTCTCTCACAACTTTTGAGAGGTTTCTGATGCCTTGAGATTTTACAAGGACAAAAAGCCTGGAAATTAATCAAAACATTTGTCGTGGTGTGGAAGGATTTCATGTTTGTTCTTTGATTTTCCCTTAAAAACAGCAGTGCTTTCTTTTTAATTTTTATTTTATTTTATTTTTTTACATCCACTTACTGCAAAGGACGGCACTGAGATGAGTCATTATTATGATAATTGGAAGTAATTACCTTGCAATGTAGCTGTACCCTTTTATTTCGGCAAGGAATTTCTTACAAGACCAAAAAAGTTTCTCTGTCAATGAGATCAACAGAGGTACAAGCTGGCTGACAGTCATATCAAATTGAGTTGCTCAGTTACTTTTGAGACTTTTGCCACTTTTGTTTGTAAGCATATAGAAACTATGCAGCCGCATAAAATGTACCGCTAAGCTGACTAGAAAGGGCTAACAGAATGTTGCTTGTGTCTTCAGATTGGTTTGTGCTTTCGTTTTAGGTATTTTTGAGCCATAAATCTATTTTTATCTCTGCCCTCAGATCTCACAGAGACAGATTTAGGTGGTGACTTCTTCATATATTCAAAATTATTTAGTGATTCCACCTCCACTTCTCTCTCTTTTCCATTATTTTTTATGACATGCGGCTTTATTTTGAAATATAACATCAGTATTTTAGGTCAGAACAAAAGACGCAGCCTTAATTCAAACGCAGAAAATCTTATTTTACTTTACTTTTTGAAACCTTACCTGTAAGGTGCCACAGATGTGATATAATGAGTTGTCATCAAGATCCAGTTTGGTCATGTCTGTCAGCGCATTCAGTGCGTTACCGGTTCGGTCTTTACCCCTCCGAGTGATGCTTGGCTCTAGTACAGTCGGCTGAATTGGGGGCTGGGGTTGCCAAACTCCAACATCAGTACCATTGCCAAATGCTTGGATGGCATTACCTATGAGGATATAGTGTATTAATTAGTGGCATTCTTGATCCTGTACAAAATCTGTACTTAACTAGACAGTATATAATTAAATGTGACAGGGAAAATGAGAAAATATTCGGAAATATGCATCTAGTATCATTACTTTGTGACAGCAGTGCCAACAATAAAACCACTTAAAAACGGGGTGTGGGGGTGTGAGAGTGGGGGTGTCTTCTGTCCTTGCCTTGGAAATAAGTACAAGTGGCAGGGCCCAAAACATTTTGTTCATGTCCAACTAAAAACCACTTATAATTGATACTTCAGATAATTGTGTCGGAAAAAGAAACTTCTTGACCTTTCTCAAGAACCTTTTTAAAAGCAGTGTCTGCCTAATGGCTATGATTCATAATCATGAACTTCATAACCACCTGAAATAAGAAAACTTCTAAAATGATTTACATTATGTAATTTTCTCATAGTTAATTTGACATTTAATCTAAGATACCTTTCCATGAGCAAAATAAAATGTGGGCAAAGAACTCCTTTTTGTACATCTAGTCTTAATCATAGTGAAAACCGGCTGGGTGTGAGTTATTGTCAGAGTAATTTAGGACATTGCAATTCAGTAAAATTGCTCTGTTATATTCTTATGTTTAAATGTGGAAATGCCACTGAATGCCACTCATCTTGCATATGAGTGAAACAACAAAATAAATGCTCAAGAAGTTATTGCTTATATAACAGGCAAAGTGATAGAAGTTGTATTTAAAAGGCCAACACCTGATAGATAATCATGTATTCTTTCAGTTTCCAGTCATTGTCTCCCAGTTAACAGTTTCATAAGACCAATTCAAATCTAGACTATACAAATGATTACTCTGGCCTTATGCAGGGAAGAATAGTGCAAGGTTGGAAGGAAACGTTATTTCTACAGTACAAAAACTCACGTAGACATCGATTGCTGGTGAAAAACTCCGCAAATCTATCACAGTCCGGCTTGCTGTTCCCGCTGCTGCCGCAGTCGCACCACGGTGACAGGCTAATACCAAGTGATCGCACATAATTGGGTGTCATCACAGTACCTGCAGCATAAAAGAGGAGAAAACTATTGTTAGCCACTGTACCTGTGAACTCATTATCATCCCTGAGACCCTCTGTTAACAGGCTGGTTTTTGTTTTATGTTGAAATTTGAATGGACAGGTCAGCAAATGAGAGCAAGCTTATCCAATATTATAGCTTTTACTTCCAGAATTGCATTGGATTGCAGGGTACCTCATTGTAGCTGTGTTATGATGCATAACTATAATTCTGTTTACAAAGGCTTCAACCTTTTAAATACGGTTATGCTGGCAGAATGGGTGGAACCCATCAACTCTGCCCTCTGCCTCGACACTGACACAACAACCTGCTGCAGATTATAAGCCTCACTGACTTGTACTGGATCCCCATTATTATGTGGCATGGCCTGTTCAACAACATGCACATTATTCAGAGACATGCTTGACCGATAGAAGTTTTTCAATGGATGATGCTGATGTTGAGAGAGCAGAGGGGCTGATATATAATGCTGATATCATGTTGTTGTTGGTTTTAGTGATAATAATAACAAATAAGACACAAAATTGCTGGACTTCTGCACTCTGTCTACAGTGCACCTTTTTAAAAATTAAAAACTGTATCAACCAAATAAATGTCCAGAAGAAAAAAAAAAAAAGAATAAAGATAACAATATGGTTTGCACACTGAAACGTACCACAATGAAGTCCTACTCTACATGTATTCTCATGACAATTAGGCTAAAATATTTGGTTGTTCTTCGAGACTCGTGGACATGAGAGGTAGAAAAAGGGAGGGGGCGGTCTTAGGGCGACTTAGTGATTGTCTGTCACTCATGTTTGCTTTGTACTGTCAGTGACCAAATCACTGAATCATCCAGTGAGTGAGTGTATCTCTGTGAATGAATCACATTCACTCCCAACTGTCTGAAAGCTCGACTTAACTAACTGAGAAATTAACGGATCGTTTTTGGACATTTTCTGTTATTGGCCTCGTTAGTGCTGGCATCAGCCAATGCCGATTATGCCAAAATGGCATTAACTGCCCAGATTTATTGGCCAACTGGTTAATTGGTCTCCCACTAATTCAAAGACGCACTCATGTCAACAAAGGTGGCAGACTGCAGTTGTGGAGATTGTTATTCTGTGTTGTTTTAGGGCTGCTGTTGCTTATCGCCAATTGGGAGTCAAAAGTGGTGATTTGATGTAACTGAAGGAAACTGTTGCCCTTTTATAGGCTCATACTTATTAGCTGTGCAAGTACATGCAAATTTCTGCATGCGCAGACAGAGATGAGTGGTTAAGCCAGGGGGAGCCATTAAAGGGAGTAACCTGTGTGAAGCAGAATGTGAATGGCGTACATTAAAATGTCTGCCTATTGAGTTTGCAATTGGTCACTGTTGCCCTGCCATCAAATGTCACTACTAGAACTCAGTGGGACAAAATTTTTCCTTTCTACGTAATGCAAACTGCTGATGGAAGAAAGACTGACCAAAGAGAAATAAGCACTACTTCCGCACAGCACTATAATGTCCGAATTGTATCATTATGTAGACCCTATGGATTTGCAGTTTATCAACTTTGATCTCAGCTGCCTTCCTATTTGATCTGGTGCCCGAATCTCTACAAGGGGGAATACATTAAGATCAAGTTAGGTGGCTTGCTAGTCAGCACACTGTACCAGCCTACAAAGAAGCAATGCCTGCGCAACAATTTAATCCATAATAAAATGCCATCACATGTAGTCTGTGTTGTCATGTGACAATTGTGTGCTCATCCCAGTGTTTCACAGACCAAAGCTGTACACTGCCTATGTTTAAGTGCACAAAATATTCCATTATTTGCCCTTACTATTCCAATAAAGACAGTATTCCTACTAAGCTGCTTACATGGCTAATAAAAATGATGATTACACTAATAAGACTGTTTACAGACATGAAAAGTCAGATTAACGTGTCCTGACATGTCGTTTATCACGTCAAAATATGAAAAAGTGGAATAGCTTGAGTCGCTTGTGCCATTTTGCTTCTTTCCTTAAAAATAGGATTTTTTCCATAGAAGTTTTCCACTGATGTCTGACTTGTTAGTGTGCGAACACAGCCTTCCTCTTTAATTTCTTCAGCCACCTTCTTGAAAAGGTCAGCGTTGTGATATCTGTGCATATCCAAAAAAATAGTTGATATTAGGGATGCCGATGCTGATGTTTTTATACTTTTTTAAATTTTGTGTTTGTTAATTATCCCCCCCTTTTGTGTCGGGAAACAAAGAAATTTACACTTGAAAGAAATAACTTTTTAAAAGTAATTGAGCCCTCCATTACACCATTTTTGAATGAGCATAAATTAAATCATACAAATTTAGGAAACAACCTTTCAATTAACCTTTCACATAAAAAACCCGTAATTAAACCTCAAAAGCCTTTTCACTATGTCTAATTTATATCATAATTCTCTCTCAAATATCTTTTTTTATATTGTTGAAAAACATGAGCAAATTTCTCCTTTAAAAAACTGTATTTATTCAGGTTTCTTTCTTAAAACTACACAATATGATTACATTCAACACATCATGAAAACGTGATAAATTACCAGCGCCCTTTACTCATTTTTACCAAAAAGGGCTTGAACGCATCACAGTGTAACTCAATGCAACCTCTTGAGCCTTCTAGTTTTGGCCACTGGCTGCTTAGAGCTAATGTTAACTAACTAGCTCTCCTCCTGCCGATCTTAACACAGATTCATTGTTCACAGTGAAGCATTACCAGGAAAACAATCCTCTGATGCGACGATAGTGAGTTTACTGTCCTTTTGCCCTTAAGGCATATCAGGGAAGATCTCTGTTCATCCCAAACACATTTTCTATTGTACCTGGGAGGACTGGATGCTGGCTAATACTAACCATCTTATCACACAATGGTGATATCACAAAACTCATTTGCCAAACAGTCATTGTGTTCTTCTTACACCTGCTCATTAATTTAAGTGTGTGGCCATTTGTTCTGAGCCCTGACTTTTAGCCTTCGCAAATTTGATGTGACACAACAGAAAACAAGGCCACTGCCATCGGTGAATGTCATCTTATTTGCCGATAGACTGATGGCAGTCAACAAGGCAAATGTTGGCTGATACTGATGTTCAGCCGATAAATCGGTGCATCCCCAGTTTCTTTCATGATGTTTAAAAGGTGTGTTTCTATGTTAGACCAGAAATGTGGGCTTTTTCTTTGCATGCATCTCTACCCCAGCCTTCTAATAGTGCATTTAACCCTATGGCCCCAATGACGCATAGTGCGTCCAAATTCACACCTGTTCTTCTCTATTGATTTTCTCCGCGACCGTGCGTCATAGCGAGAAGCCACGCATATCACGTGAAACAGCGGAATCGTAACTTTGTCACTTGTCGGTAGTCCAATGTTTTCACAGCGAAAAAAAATTATAAAGTTACACTAAAATGATGTATAACAGAGCTTTCATACAGCTTTGCACACACATTACTCTTGGATGGATTACTCGCGAATGCAGGGTCGCACAGAAATGCCACACATATCACATGAAAGCGCAGGAGCACACATCATTGTGCTGTCATCCCATCACGCTATAAATCTAGATCAATTGTCTACAAAATAAAAACCTGACGAATTTCTTTACAATCCATCTTGTTATCAGTCACTTCATATAGTGAGGAATATAGTATCTTACCACGTCTCAGGCTTAAATGTGTTTCTCCCTGTCTATCCACATTTGTAGTCCAGCTTTCAAGATGCAAATATCTCCATATTGTCCAGTTGACACTCCATCAAACTTTGTATGACACGACCAGCCACTTCACCTTTGCGCATCCAGACAACTGTAGCCTAATTATGCGTGCATGACAGGGCCGTAGTCACCATATACATTGAGGGGGACATGTGTCCCCCCCCAATGCCCAAAATGCCCCCCCAATATATAACTGAAAAACAACAACAAACTTTGTTTACTGCAAACAAAGTGGCAAATATTATTTGGAGGATATCATTGCACTGACTATTTTTCTATTATCTTAGAGGTAAATATTGCATGTTTCTTTCAGATAAAACACATTTTTGACTTGTGAATGAGTCAATGGAATTTCTTGCAATAATGAAAAAATACTGGCAATCATGTCCGCCTGGCACAAACCACATGTTTTGGACAGCTGTGAAGTGACAGAATGTCCCAGCATCATGGTTCTTATATTGCCAAATTTCAGAGAGTCTCCCCTCTTCATATATGGTAGAATATGTATTCTTCCAACTTGCTATGCTGAGATACATGTACAAATGTAAGAATTTAGACACACAAATTTGTTTTTTTCATTGATATAAAAATTAATATAAAATACAGGCACATAGAAGGACATGAAATGATGGCAAATCTGGTTAGCCCAGATTGTCCTGAAAAAAAAACAAGATATAGCATGTGTTTGTAGCCTTTATAATGACTGTGATATGAGCTTAAAAGTAAAGGCAGTAAAAATACCCCAAAAACGCCTAGGGCCCATAGGGTTAATTTGCACAGGTAAGTCAGAATATCTGAGTTCCCAGTCGGAGGTTCCAACTGGAAAGCCTTATTTTTGAGGAACTGGTTGGCTAGTTGGTGTGTGTACAAAATATAGAGCTGTCTGGAAACAGACAAGAGGCTGTGTGTCACAAACAAATTCTGAATACACTGTATATATGTCCAAAGAATACTCCTAAAAGCTGAATTATACTGGCATGTCTCACATGTTTTATTATTAAATGCTACATTCAGAATAATGCCTCATTAAGAATATCTAAATGGAAATTTGCTGTTTACATGAACCATATCAAATTCAGAATATTGTCATGTTCAGAATAAAAGTGAAATATTTGTGTGCATGTAAACATAGTCAGGGACAGCAACATGGTAAAATTTCCCCACTGTACTTTGAGCTTCAAAAAAAAAAAAAACACTGTTCTGTGCACCTGTATTAGAAAAAAACAATCACCTGTCCACAATTTAAATGGGTTTCTGTTATCTTTTGGTTTAGGAAAAACAAAATCTGATCAATTCTAATTCCCCTGCTGATAAAGAGGGAAACATAGAAACAAGTTTGTTAGCCAAACGATTGAATAACAAATAATGTTTATGAGCTCAACAACTGGCATGAATTTAATTCTATTGATCTCTTGTGAGCTTTTTCTACCAGGACGTTTTCTCATTTACTTTCCTTACAGCAAGTTCATTTGAATAGATTTCACACATTGTTGAGCAACAACACAGGCACATAACAGATCTTAAGAAACACCATCGGTAGTCCAGCTTCAGGTCCAGGTGCCAGTCTAGCATTATAATTTATCGAGCAAATTCTGAAGCCAATTTTAAGATGCTGCAGAGAACTCACCGATGAGACCTGAGTAAGACAACAGACAGTCAGCGTAGCTCTCCCTCAGACAGCCCGATATGGAGCGAGCTTCTGGCTGACAGTTGCTGATGAAGTCTGCCAGCCTTGACCTAAAAAACAATGGAGATGCAAATTATGGATGCTAATTCCCTCATGATGTTATCAGATATCAGGTTTATATTAGGCTAAGTGCTTTGGCCTATTTATCAGCAATGTTTCCATAATTTCAAGTAGCAAAAACAGACACTAGTATGAAAAACTTTAGGATGCATATTTGGAGAAGTGATGAAGTCGGTCTGTGCCTTGTTACCTGCAGATGTAGTTGGTCTTGCATGTGTTCTGAAGAGACAGACAGTTAGGTTTGTCTTTATCCTCATAGGAGCAGACGGGTACAATAGTTTGTCGTCGGCGTTCTGCACATGCTGTCTGATCCCCAGCAGGACAGGAGCAAAACAGCATCCCGTAGCTGTATTTAGTTGGAACCTTTATTTTGAAAAAGAAAAGAAAAAGAGATGTTCATTGATATCTGCAAAACTGTCCTCTTCCTTGCTGTCTAAAAAAACATCTTCAACTTCCTGTACCTTGTAGTTAAATAGTGAAAAATGTGAACTTTAAGACTTCAGTTAGATTATGGCTGCCTCCCAAAATAGCAGCTTTTAGTAGAGTTAAGTCTTATCATAAGTAACTGAGACTATACTGAGATTGAATTCAAAGTCAGCTTCGTGTGAAACTGCACCTAAAATAGCATTGTTCCTTTGACATTTGACATTTAGTTAGGATATTGACTACAAATTCAAACACACAAAGAGGCTGCAAATAGCTCTCAGAATTAACATGCTTAATTACCTTGTCAAAGAACTGTCGCAGGGCCTTGTGGCATTTGCGCTTGTTGCAGACCTCAGAAGCAGACACCCTGCTAGTACAGGGGTTGATGTAAGCCGAGCGGTACTTCTTACATGTGTCATTCAGGTTACAGGCCTTGGCAGCATTCAGACAGTTGTTCTCCTTTGTAGATGCAGGCTCAACTAAAAAGAGGAGAGAGGCATCATGTCCTTACGTAAGAATTATTGCTTTCAGGTTACATTGTTGTTTACGCCTCATAAACAATCAGTGCTTGATGAACTTTATGAAGACGATGAACATGGTTGTGAGTGAATTAGATGAGAGGATAAAGTGCCGCTAAAAGATGGAGAGGAATGTAGAGAATTATTTGCGAGGCAATTTTCATGAAAAAGAGAGAGAAAGGCGTCCTGAGTAAATATTGTGCAGAGCAATTTGTTGAAGGAATGTTAAACTCATAAATGAATCCTCTTTACTACCATCATTTTCTGTATGTAATACTTACTTCTAGGTGGGTCCTTGACAGTTTAATTACAATGCACCTGAGAAATTGCACATCTTAGTTTCTATAAGTACCTCTTAGGTGCATTGGAAAATACACTCTGCTGGGAGATGATGGGAAGTAACTATTCATCTCAGAGCCAGAGCTGGAGTCATAGCCAGAGCGTAGCTTCATGCAGTGTACAAAGAATGTCCCCTAGATTATTTTCTGTTATGTTTTGAATAGGGTTGCACTGATTGCGAAATTCTGGGCCAATACTGATGTCTCCAGTAACAATTTGGCCGATACCAATGCCTTTCAGCCTCATTACACTATATTTGTAACACAAATCAACCATCCAAATTTATGAAACAACCTTCAATATAACCTTCTTTTACATGAAAACATAAATAACTGCTTTCAAAGCCCCTTTTTTTTTAAATTTTTTTTTACAAGATTATATTTGAACACACATAATAATGTTATAGTTTACTATCGCCCAGTACTTTTTTATTGAGTTGAGCTGAATGCATCAGACTGTAACCCAATGCAACCTCTGTACGCTGTTAGTTCAGGCCACCAGTTGCTAACAGCTAACATTAACCAGTTCTCCGCCTACTGATTTTAACACTGATTAGTTGTCAACAAAGTGTCAGTAGTGAATTTATTACGTTCTTTTGTCCTGAAGACGTCCTTGGAAAGATCTCTGTTTGTCCCTAACATGTTTTCTGTTGTCCCCAGGACGCTGTTAGTTTCAAGCACTGCTGTTTAGCCTGCGCAAACTTAATATGACACAACAGAAAAACCTTGGCCACTGCCATCGGTGAATGTCAACTTATTTGCCGAAAAGCCAAAGCCAACGGTAGTAAACAGGACGAATATCGGCCGGTACTGATGCTCAACCCAGTCACACTCTGAAGTTGTCGAAATCCTGTGCTTGGGCAGTGATTGTGACATCAGACACTGACAAAAAAAGCTGTTCTGATACATGGCCGGTTGCTGTTATAGTTGAATGGCGCTCGGCAGCATCAGGGGGAAATGTAGCGGGACAAGAATGATAGTTAAGGCGATGAAAGTCTGAGTATGGTGGGCAGGAAGGGGGGTGTATGGGTCCAACAAACACGACTTTCACCTGGGACAGTGGGATTCACATCCTATACGATTATAAAGCCAAACCCTGTTATTTTTCCCTAAACCCAACCACATGATTTTGTTGCCTAAACCTAGACACATGCGTTAATTGTTGAAGGGAAAAAAAGTCAATTTGCTGTGTTCTACCAACATAGTGCAATTATTTTGAAAGAGACTGTATATAAACGGTGAATTTCCTGTGAAAACGAAGTGTATTTTGAAAGAACACAATGCATGCAGAGACATAACTTGACATGGCATCCCAGAACATCAACAATCAGCGCACTCAGGGTACCGTTCACACCGTATGTGAAAGTCCATGACCAGACATCAATATGTGATGAAGTCGGAGTGAGATTGTGTTGGATAAATCAGGGTGTCCCCAGCATTAAAACAAGCCTCTCATGATTTCATACCAGAATTGCACTATATACTGTATTCCTGTTTGAAACTGAAAAAGAGCAACTGCGTGAGAGCTGTGAGCCTGGCTGAACTCAGTCAGGTCTTTTACAGAAGTTTCATTATGAATTATTGTGCCAATTTGTTGCCTCACTTGCTCCATTTTTTGCTGTTGCTTTCTTACATGTTTGAACTCAGATTCTCAGGCTAAATTGTGTACTTCAGGATGTTATCAGATCCTGTTATCAGACCTCATTAGGTGTGGCATTTATAATTAAACCCCTGTATGTGCAATAGAAAACCACAGTTAGACCACACTGACTATCTGAACAGACAAAACTGCAGACCTTCTCAGAGCATTACCAAATGCGATTTTGTTGTTCTCAGACATACACAAAACAGAGAAATGTACACAGCGAAAATACAAATACCTGCTCAGACAGTGCATTTTCTCTGACTTCAGTTACATAAACCGAGCCACCCATCTTTGCTTCCATCCCAGTATGCCTGTCCTTCCATCACAGCACAGCAAGAGCACTCTACAGCCAACATAATGACTCTCACATCTCATTTTTCTTATTTGTTGCCATAAAGTCCTTCCTGCTCGACTGACTCCTGCACAGTAACACAAACTGTATCCTCAGCCTCGACATGGAAGAATGAATTCTGTAATTCTGCCTTTTGAGGTGGAATTGAAGCTCACTGCACTCTTTCATGCACCACAGGACGAGCCATGATTAAATCTGAATACATTCTTGAACCTCGGGTTAATCACATATTACAAAACCCATTACTTACATCTGACAAGTGCCTGGAGATGTGGGCTGTGATCCTTTAGTGGCTGTTTGTAGCTCTCAGGCCAAAGGTGTGACAGTTTACCTCAATTATATTCACCAAGAGGAAAATGCTTACCTTGCTTGTATTAAAAATACACTTTTAAAAGTTCCTGCTCTTGGAGTAAAACATAGTTGCATGTGTGTGTGTGGTGTGTGTGCGCATGTAGCAGAGGGCCCAAGCTAAGTGTGAGTAAGAGGGTTGAAACTGTAGGTCAGAGAATGACTCCATATAGACGCAAAAACCCCATGGCAGGAAAAAACCTTTAATAACAGGAGCAGTTTTACATTTACTAACCTAATTTTGGGGTCATATTGTCTCAGTTTCAGGAGTGATTTAAGGACAAATTATGTTTTTGCTGTCTCTAAGACCACATTCAAGTTCATGAAAGGATCATAATACTGTTGATCAAGGGTGGGAATCACCAGAGGCCCCATAATATGTAGTATTGTGATACTTAGGTCATAGTACAATAATATTGTGATACTTTAGTCACAACAAAATTTTGCAATATACTAAGCATTACAATAAAATATTAGGGGTGGGGGAAAAATTGATACAGCATAGTATAGTGATATTTTTGTGTGGCTATATGGTATCGTCACACAGTGTCAGGTATCGATTTCTTTATTATATAAATTATTAATATGACAAGTAGCCTACTAGAATAATATCTTACTTAATAAATAAGATGCTGACAAAGTTTTCTTTTGGGGACACAATTTACAGTTGGAAAAAGGTACTAAATCACAATATATTTTTATCGCAATACACAGCACAAAGCAACATTTTGAAAATCGCAATAATATCTAATCGTGACTTAAGTATCATGATAATATCGAATCGTGGATTGGTAATTCCCACCCCTGTGCGATATATTGTGATTTGTTAGCTTTTTTTTCAGCTCCAAATTTTGTCCCCAAAAGAAAAACTTAGTCAACATGTGTGTTATCTACATGTAATAAGATAAAGTTTTCAGCATGTTTATCTTACGGAAATCATTTTTATTGCAGCACAAATGTATCTAGTGAACTGAAAAAGCTATTGATTTTATTATTTTGCTAGGCTACCAAAGGGTAAATGTGTATTTGCTGTATTTGTTATTTTTTATAATAATAAAAAAAGACATCATGATACTATGCTTTCGCTTTTTTTCCCCCCACTTTTATTGTTCATATAGCAAAGTTCAACAATTCAAATTCAAATGTCCTTCAAGAGTACATGAAGAGTATCAGCAGCAGCACACTTATCAGTGTGGCTATGAAGTCATTTGACATTGGTGTTCTGTTAAATAAACAGGGCTTTGCTGAAGATCTGTGCTTTGCTCTGTGCTGCTTCCACTAAGATTGTAATCATTAGAAAACTACCTTTTCTTGTTTCTGTAATCC
This sequence comes from Epinephelus lanceolatus, assembly GCF_041903045.1. Lineage (NCBI taxonomy): Eukaryota > Metazoa > Chordata > Actinopteri > Perciformes > Serranidae > Epinephelus > Epinephelus lanceolatus. The sequence continues at coordinate 21,558,294 of NC_135754.1, read as the reverse complement.
TCTTACTGGCTTAATGTCTTGTCATGTTTCTCTGTAAATATGTTTGAATTTATCTCTAAGAAAAGGCCCATTAACTACAAAATGGTGATTTGTAAAAGTCTTCAAACCTAGAGCGCACATTCATTAATTTAACTAAGCACTCATCTAGATTCTTGTATCATTAGTGTATTGACCTTGCAGTGCATACCAAGAACTGCAATCCTATATGTCCACCTGAAATATATCTTGCTCAAAGACCTACAGGCTTAAGAAAAACAAATCTCACTCAGCCTTCTTAAGTTGCACCCCTTCAGCAAGACCACCATGTTGCCATTGATGTAGACCAAATAACAAGCCAGTGTAGCAAACACTGGAATCTGACCCTTTGACCTCTTATAGCTTGACACAAAAGACCTTTTGAAAGACTGCCAGCCCAGGTAGGGTTCATGATGAACCTCATACAAGAGGTTAATTATGGTGTCCTGAAGGGCTGTGCACTAATACAGTGAACGGAAGAATATGAGAACCAACACTTCTCTCTTGAACTGCCAAGATGTCCACTGTTTTAAATGCCCTCAATTATTATGTAATTATTATTAATTGGCTTATGTGACACATGGCATGCATCTGTGTCAGAGAACTGGCCCACAAGCTTTTACATATAAGTGAGATGAATTATGGACCCAGGAAAACGTCAATGGAAAGGTTTGCATTTTCCCTCTACAGCACTGTATATACTGGACACAGCTGGTGGACAAATTCAACACAGGACTGTGACTAATAATTATTTACAATTATCATTTAGTTGATTGTTTGATCTATAAAAAAACAATGAAAAATGCCCATCACAAAAAGCAAACACCGCTGCAGATGTGGCCCATATTAATATGTCAGGTGGGACTGACACCAAAGAAACGCCGGAACACTGCTGCATGGTTACAACATCCGAGCCTCATGCATCAGATTGTGCAATCCCCTTATATCTTTTTGCTGTAGATGCATGCTTAGACAGATTAGTTATCTCTTTGCACAGGACACATAGAATAAAGTGCACCAATGGAATTTCCTGAACTGATGTATCCATTAAACATATAGGCGAGGAGGTCAGAAGCAGTAGAGCTTGTCCATAAACCTCCTGTCTCTATAGGGTTTAAATCCTGTGGGGTAGTTGTGGATAATAAATTTCTGTCAAGCAGTTGCTCAAGCCTACTTTTTGCTTGTTCCTTGTAATTCGGGAACATGGATAGGAATATGTGGTCATGGAATTGCCCTTTTTTTAATCTGCGTCTGACATATAAATCCTTCCATATAAGAAATGCAGATTATAGTCATACAGAGTTTTACTGTACTCATACCAATTCTCAAGATAGATCTAGAGGCAAAGTTTTGATTTTTTAAATTACCCCTACTGCACAAGCTCAGTTAAAACTGTTAGCTCAGTCAATGAAAATGACCAGCACTGTTGGGTAATGACATTGAAAGCAAAATTAGTAGCTGTGGTAGTAGTGCAGGCTTGACTTCTATTAATAAAATCATTACATTGACCTTTGACAGCTCTGTTTTTAACTGTTTTTTCTAAGACGGCTGAGTTAAGCATTCTCAAAAATGCAGTTATAATTTCTTAACATGTTTCTTGTATTAATATTATTTATCTGACATTCTCTCTGTACCATTTTCTTCTATCAGTAAGCCACCCTTTTTATGCAGATGATATGTATTTTTATGGGGCACACAGTAGGAGTGTAGAGGAACAACGAAGTAACAGTTCAGTTCATACCACAGTTTAAGAGTCACAGTTTAAACAAATGCAAAAGAACAGACAGTAGTGCAAATGTCAAGGACAGAAACAGTCATCTTCCTGGGGACTGAGGTAACATTTTGCCAACTGGCAACTTTGGTAAACTATTTTTGTTTATAAAAATAAGAAACATTTCAAACATTTCTATATGATACTGTACAAAAACTGAACAAGCACCTTCCAAAAAAGCAACTGGTCACACTAGGCTATGAAACTGAGAAGCATCTCCTATGATATGAAACTGAAAATACAAAATAAATATAATAATGATAAAAAAACAACTTGTGGATTAGGAGGAGTATTTGAGTTAGTTCCATCTTGGCTATATGCTAATGTAGATGCTAACTGGTTCAGTAATTGTTTTATACCATTCTGCCTCTGTGTCTAAAGACTGAAACTAAGTATAAGGAGTTGGGGTCCGATTTGTTTTTCCCTCATCCCGGTGATTGGCACATCTGGGTTATGCTGTCAAATGTGCGTTAGCATGTTTGCTGTGTTTCCATTGAACAGTAGAGCAATGTTGACACATTGTCCTTATCTTATACATAACTCTCCCTCTGTTGCTGGTGTAGCTTATCGGGAACCTGCAGGTGGGTCTTACAGCTCCTGTGTTTCAATTACGTTTACAACTGTGCGACTGACTCGCATACCAATCAGTTTGTTGTGCGAACCTCAGCACGTTGCTTATGGCAACAGCTAAAAGTTTACAATCAGGACTTGCACTTTAGTTCCACATTACGTGCATCTATCTACATGCCGTGTGGTCTGTGTGTGGCTGTGTGAACTCAATTGTGACCTCCATATTTTGATAGTATTGGCACAAATACACAAACCGTTACAGCCCCAGGACACAGTGAGGCAAGATATTTTATCAAAATATCAAATGTGAATCACAACTTTTTGTTGCACCTAAGTACTATATACTGAAAACTGGAAGATTTCAAATTCTCTTTCTGCTGTTCAGATTCATGGTCAAAAGTCCTCCTTCACAATGTATCACTGTTTTATTTAATCCTTCTAAACTTAGCCCTCCACTTAGTGCCCTCTTTGTCATCTCCCATAATGGAAAGAAAACAGCAGTGGTCAGGGCTCGTTCCTTCATGGCTTCCTGCCTTTTATCGGGCTCCCTGCCAGCATCACTAAATCCACGCCACGTGTCTCAGTATTTATGACCAGACCCAAGACCCATTCATTAAGTGCACCCATGTAATTAGCAAAATCTCACTTAGTTCGTACCGCACTGGCTATTCCTTTTTTTCCATTTAATCCTCCAGGAAGTCATTCATCCTGTATCCATTCAAACAGAAGTGTAAGACCCTCAGCATTGCTGGTGTCTGCCACATTACGTATGATTCTGACATAAGATAAGGTTAAGGTTAAGATGACTGGCCATATGGTGCTACTGTGACTGCAGAATAGGGGAGAGAGAGCAGGAAGTATGAGCGCAAATCACTGTGGATGCACCTGTCGATGCAGTGTGTGGCTCAGATATGTGGATGCCCAAGCACACGTCTGTTTTTCATAAAGTCAGTTATCCACTTAGATCAAAGGGGTGATATTCAGCTTAGCCAATTAAAATAAAAGCTTGTCTAAGCACTCTCACCATCAACAGTTGCCAAATAATATCCTATAGAGGACTTCCTTCTTTTGTTCTCCCTTCCTGCTTTTAGGCATTAGTAGTTAAAACCATGAACTTGTATATCTGTGCGCCTGTATATCAATCTGAGAGATGTAAGGAAAGCCCGAGGCGCTGAGAGGATGTGTATGTCACTGTCACTGTATGAATGTGTGCAGGATGATTTGCATGTAGATGAGGGTCTCTATGCAGCAGGAATGCACACACTAAGAATGATTGTGTGTGTATACATGTTTGTGCAGGTTGTGGTTAGCTCACATCAAATAATTCCATGCCTGACCGAAAACATTATCCCGCGTCACCTGCAGCCTGCGGCGTTTTATTTTCTTATCTCAAAGGCATGATCAGCTATTGCCTGCATCACCCTTGGTTGCATATCAACTTGGGTTGATAGTATTCCTGCCATGATTTATGTGATGAAATATTATTTTTGATTTGCATGGTGGGGCCACACCAAGGTGTCGAAGCATAGTAAGTAAGTTTGAGGTATGTTAAACGTCAACATTTCATGGCTTTTCTCGCAACACAGGAATACTTACATTATGTATTTTCCAAAGAAACTTCACTTAGCACAAACTGAACTTGATTTATATCATTACTTACTGATTGTTTTGCAGTTTGCAAGTACTTTTCTTGTTCATACACATAGTCACACACTGATTGCTACAATGCAAAATGCAGGCCTGATCATCGAGAGCAATCAACATGAACAGCTGACATGACCATATATATTTATATAGCTAGTGTGTTTTTTTTATTTTTCATGTTGTACCCTGAAGTTAAAGACATGTTATGTTGTATTCTGAAGGGGGCATTACACCTGCATGCACATACAGTACAATGCAGCACCTCTGCAATACTGTAAATATGGGGTGTCATGTTGGAGCTGGCCATTCTACATCTTAGATTCCATTTTATTTTACAGATGTTGATGATATTATGCCCGCTTACTATATACACACATTTACAAGTGCTTTATGCAGTTCAATTATCTCAAATTATGTAAAACAAACCTATTATGCTTTATTTTATGAAGAAGGCAACATGAAACATAATATGCTTGCTAATAAAAGGGATAAAAATTGTTTCGCTTCATGCAACCGGATGCTCAAGTTTTAATATTTGATCATGCAGCATCTAAGTGAAAAATTTCTAACTTGTAATCCCCAGTTTGTGCCTATCATTTGGTTTCAAGCTCCCTCTGGTTAACTCACTTGGAATAAATCATGTTATTCTGCGGTCACAGAGGGGCAGGATGAAAACAAAGAGTAGTGTGTGAAAGGAAATGCCTTCAGATGATTCGCTGATATGGCTAAAAGCAGTCTTGTGTAAAAAGGATCAGCAGATTAAAATTGTTTTCTTCTACTCTGATGTTCAAGCTGGAGCAGTTCACTCACACACACACAATTCACAGGCAGGCCGGGCCAGTGGCACAGGACAAAGACTACAGAGGATTAATCTGTTGCTTCAGGCAGCGAGACCCACTGAATTATTCTGGAGATCTTTGCAGTGGAAAACCATCATGCCAAGCTTCATCTCTTGCTCACCGACTCGATTCTCTGTAGGACTGCCGATGAGTTACGACTATGGACTGGAAGGAGAGGGGAGACGTACTGGGCTCAGTGGTAGGGCCAGTACTAGTGAGATTACCAATGCGAGAGTGGCTGCTGACATGTAGATTGAGGAATTGGTGGTAGGGCTTTTGGAAAACTTCTCAAGTTTGTCTCTCAGAAACTTAAAACATTTATGCAGTCAAGAAAATGTGCTCCAGTTTATAGACATAAGAGACATTATTATAGTCATCATGGTTCCAGCAGTGGTTTACACTGCTGTATTTCTATTGTTTGAATAAGCACTGGGTGCAAATAAAGTGATTTCAACTATTCTTTTATTTTGAAAGGGAGGCATTGAGAACATACCGAAAGGCAGAATGAAATGAGTTTATTCCATTGCTCATTGTTATGTACAGTATGTGCTACTCCAAAGATCCTCCTGGGATGTAATCTGTTCATATACCACTGGTGTCAGACTTGTTGAGGAAATGCAGAATCAGTTCATCTTGTCTCTAAAAAGTATGTTACTTATAATAAGTTGGGGATGTGATTGTACAAGATATACCCTGCAGCAATCTTTCCTTCTCTTAGCTCTCGCTGTGGGATTGCAAAGAAGCATAACAGAGAAGCTGCAGGTACATCTGGAATCAACTGAAGTTGTATTTAGCTCAGCGGAATTAAGCGAAAACTTTGAGTTCTCTTTTGTTGATGGCCTCGAGTACCCCAGCAAATTATTTTTTAAGACAAGACGCGTTGTATAGAAGCTGTTTTTTCTTTTGTTAAGGGCAGTTCTGCAGTCCCATCGTTCCCTCAGCCTGCACAACAGCATTGTTGCTTGTTCATTGATTTCTAAATGACGCAGCATTTAATTTCAGCTGTTCCTGGAGACTATATTCTTGCAGTTATTGGCTTGGATGTCACGCCTTTCAGTTTGAATTAATAGCGTTATAAATACATCATAATTGAAGCTTTCTGCAGAAGCTATAAATGACAGAAAGTGGCTGAAAGAAGGTAGCACTCAAAACAGAGTGGAGTCATTTAAGTAGTCTAGAATGAGTGGGAAAATTGGAATTTTTTTTTTTTTTTTAGTGGCATGGCTCTGTGGATAGCAATGTCAGTCTTTCATTGAGTCAACCAGTTAAGTCCAGACTGAACTATCTCAGCAGCTACTGGATGATTGACATCATGTCCCCAGAGGTTAATTCTTACTGTGTTTGATGATCTCGGACTTCACCTCTAGTGTCACCATCAGGTTGACATTTTTGGCTCTGAGTTCAATGTCTTGACAACTATCAGATGGCTTGCCATGAAATCTGGTACAGATATTCCCATCAGCCACAGCTGTACCGTGTGTTTAGTACTAATTAGCAAATGTTAGCATGCTAAATTAAGATGGTGAACATACTGTACCTGATTAAAGAAGTATTTCATTGCTGGAAAGATGCTTTCTGTCATAAAACTAGGCTGTCTATGCAGCAGAACGATGCTCATAATGTTAAAATCAGTGCTGCATGAACAGAAAAAAAAGTATTGTGGCATTTGCTTTTGCTCAAGAGGTAAAAACCTATTGGGTGGCATAATGCGAGCTTGGCTGCTTTGACACAAGAAACAATATGGCAGCTGGCTCGAATTACAGGTAAACAGTGCACTAAAATATATTTCTGAGAACATTTTAGGTGAGAAATAGGCGACGTAGTAAAAGAATGTTGGTTTTGATTTGATCAGCACTGGCTAGTTTTACCATTTGACCTTCGTTATCATTAGCCTCTGTTTTTACAATACAGGAAACAGTATTGTGCACAGCCAAACAGTGCACTAAAATATGTTTCTGAAGACGTTTGAGGTGAAAAATAGGCAATACAGTATCAGAATCTTGGTTTATATCCTCATGAGACCCTGTCACATTTTGGCTTTACTTGACTTGACCTCATACTTCATTCTACTCAGACCTGTTGTGCTTGCTCGTTGACGCTTTTTGTGCCATCTAGTGGTAGCATGAGTATAATACACTAATCCATGTAAAAACAAGATGGCAGCCATCTCTGCCAAGTCATTCTGCAGCCGATCCTGACACTGAAGTGGACAAAGTACAAAACCTGATCACATTTTATGATTGAAAATTGTTTATTTATGAGTAATAATGTTTCTAGTTTGATATGGCAACAAACTTTACCAGTTTTAGCAACAGTAACAAGCTAAGATGCTGTTAATTAGGAAGTACTCGTTTGACATTGGGACTATATTATCATGTCGTTTTAGGATTGGGTATTTATTGTTGTCTCGTTTGAGGACGTTGGGACTTAATTATCATTGATAACATTTAGCTTTTAATAGTTATCGGGTCATACTGATCCCAAATAGCTATAGGAGAAATTAAAACCATACCAAACGGAAGATGAGGTCTCAGGAGGGTATTGAGAGTTTGAGAGAACAAGAGAGAGGGGCAGGTCTTTCTATTTCTCGATCCACTTCTTTACTCTTTGTGTCCATGGTGGCAGGCATAGGAAAATATGCAAGTACAAGCTGTAGTTTGAGCAACAGCCCAAGAGACAGCATAAATCCGATAAAACTTGTCATCTGGTGGATTTGAGCAGGGAGATCTGGGCACTGGTAAGATTTCATAGCCATCTTTTTTATATAAAAAAAGAATGTATATAATAACAAACATTGATTTACAGCCATCCAGAGTAGTGAGTATCGTGTCCTAGCAGTTGACCCATGGGATATAGTATAGATCATTCTATGCTGACTCTCATGTGCATTATTTTACACTGCAGATTGCCTGAGGCCCAGCTTAGTTGCAGACAGGAATGAGGTCACTTATGGCAAATGGATTCCTGATATCTAACCCATTAAGTGATTTATTTTTTCTTAGAGCCTTTGGCTGTTTGCAGACTGCTGTACATTAAACTGGCTTCCCAGCTCCATATCTGCGTCTTGATTTATGCTGCTCACATACTCATATACACATTGTTGATTTCTTATAATATAGAGAATGACTTAATAATGATAAAAAAAACCCACAAGTTTAAGTGCCACGTCTTCCATATTCTAAGCCACTGACTTTGATAGAGGAGCACATTAGCAGCAGATCAGATTTTTGAATATATCTTAATCAAGATTAGAACACTTCACATTTATTCAGGGGATCTGCTGTCTCATCTGAGCTACATCAAGCAAATTATTTCATAGTTAAAAAATGACCTGAACATTTCAAGCTGCTTTTCTTCTTGGCCTTCAATAATTCCTGTTTTGTTTTACTAGTAGTGCCATCATCTGAAAGCCCCATGAATCCTCAGCCACCTTTCCATTTTCAGTTTTCCTTGCAATTCTTCTTAGTCTCACATTGCTAAACCTATCTCCGCACTATTCCAGCGCAGGAGAGAAATCCGAATTCCAATAATTTTTTTTCTTTACTTGCTGTTTGAAATACAGTTAGCCATTATGTCATCGCATGTGGAGCAGAGCCACTTTGATACGCTAAGTGGATTCAATCACAGCGAGAGCCAGACAGAGAGAGGGGGAGCCAGAGAGGGAGAGAGGGAGAGAATCAAACGACCATTTTTTTTCCACTGAAATGGTAGCTGGGCAGTGCAGCAGACGCCTTCCTCCAGCCAGAAAGCCTAACACTGAAGAGCGCCAGAGAGAGCTGCACTTGTCACACACACAGCTCTTGTTCTATCAGTGCCATTGAACGCAGACAGATGGTTAATTGCTCCTCTGTGTATGTGTGTGTGAGATCTAAATATGGGCCTGCCTAGGTGCATGCTCCCAAGTCCACCTGCACCATTGACATTTGAGGACATGCATGGCATCTAGATAAGCAACAGTGAACAGCAAGCAACATTTCTGTCTGTTTTTTTTTTTCCAGGCATTCAGCCCTGCGAGCTCCTGGAGCTCAAACAACACAGGCTTCACTCTAAAAGCACAATTAATTCAAAACTAGCAGATAAATGCTACTTCCAGCATTAGTACGGTGACAGTGGAACAACATGCAAACCCCTCATCATTGCTCTGAGAGCTGAAAGTGAAATACACTAAATTACTCTGCTTTGTATACGGTGGGTCACAGTGGCAGATAAAAGCTTTTGTGATGGATAATGGGCGTTGAAAGCTGCAGCCTGAAACTAGACAGCAATAGAAAAGAGTGGTTGTCAAATAGTGACAGATTTGTGGTGGTGATGGGGTGAGTTAAGCTGGGTTTAAAGGCACAGTTGAGTGGTAACGGTTATGTGTATGCAGCAACTTAACTTTACACAACTTAAAACCTGAGGAATGTGGGCGGCATCTTACCGGCTATGATGGGGGCCAGACGGAAGATATCTGAGAGCCGGCTATTGACTGGTTCATACGGAGAATACTCCAGCAAATCATTACCTGCATGGGAAGAAATCATTGTCAACAATGTGAGCTTGAAATGGCGTGTGTGTGTATGTGTAATCATATGTATGTAGTGTGGGTGGATGTCACTTGATTCTCTTTAACATATATATATATATATATATATATATATATATCTCAATACTAAATGGCTAATTACTTATATTGATACACATGGTGCTTGTTTTGTAAATATTAATTTGTTGTCATTTAATTATGCAATAGAATAAATGAAGAAGGTTGACCTTAGGTTCAAGTGCAATTATCTCTAGGTTTGGTTTACAGTCATACAATCTGTGGATGTGATTTACAGGAAAAGCAGGACCGAATCAGTATAGTAGTATCAGTGAATGCAAAGTACGTTTACTCAATTAACTGTAGACTGAAATACAAGCTTAAGGCACTTGTATTTTCCTTGAGTATTTCTCCTTTTAAAGCTACTTAGGATGTCTACTCCGCTACATTTTGGACTCAAATATTGTACTTTTTACTCCATTTATCTGACCTGTCTTTGCTGTTTACACATACACATGCACATTTTTAATGCAGGACTTTTACTTATTATAAAAGGATCTGAATACTTCCAACATCATGCTTTTCTAGTGAGGTTATTCATCAGTCAAATAAGGATCAATACTTTGCCCTATGCCAGTGCATACCCTGTAAACTCTGAAATATGCTCCAGAAGATCCGGAGACAGTTCTTCTCCTTCTTCATGCCTCTCCTACACCTGCAGTTATTGAGGGGGCTCTGCTTCATGGCATCTATGGCGCTGCGGCACTCGCCCTGCGCCTCGGGACCGGTGACCGCACTGAAGTTGCTCTCCCTGCCCGCTACGCACTGCCTCATGGTCCGGTACTTGGTGCTGCAGCTGTACTCCTTCAGACATTGCTCACTGGCCTTTACGCAGTCCAGGCGGGCGGGCCGGGAGGACGAGCTGCCGTCACCCTTCAAGGTGAACACCGAGTCTGGGAGTTGGGAGAGGGAAGTCAGAGAGATTTGTGCTCACAATGCAAACTAATTTGTCAACACACAACCCATCAATCAGTTAATATTATTAGATTGGAGAGTGCTTATTGCGTTGTTGCAAAATAATGCACTGAGCAAAGACAAACTTTCTGCAATCGTGCGTCAACAAAACATGTTTTGCCGTTTTGCGATGGATGTGCGTAATTCCTCACTGCCGCTGTTTGCCGCGCGCATTGAGTTCAACTGTAAACAGAGATGTGCAGTTTTAAAATACACAAACACATAAATTCAACAGATGGATGCGTCACTTACCCAGGAAGGACAGTATAATGACAAAAGTTGTTAAAATCATTGCGCTTTAGGAGACTTGGTGTGAGAGTTTTAAAGAGGCGTTTCGGGGATTCAGAGTAAACTTGTCACACAGATCCGCTTTTCTTCAGGCTGCACATGTTTTGAGTTCAGGTGACGATGCATCCTGTAGATCCCACAGTGAAGAATCCAAACTCTCGACCCTGAGTCCAGCAGCTAAAACCACATCGCGCGAACCTGCCGGAGTTTTTGGACGATTGGAAAAAGACACAGAGAGACGCGCTGGTGGTCGATCATATCCACTTCACTCTGCGCCCATCAACTCCCGTGTGCGCCCGCTGCTCTGTCGATCCGACACAGGAGCTGTCAGTGGGTTAGAGGACAAAACTTTACGACCAAAAAGAGTCAGAGGAAATCACAGCGACGCTCAAAAACCAATCAGTCCAACTTAATAAAAGAATTAATTCAACTTTAATTGTCCATCACAGCCCTGAGCGGACTGTGTTTCAATGATACATCCCCAAAGCTGGAAAAATCCATTCCGTTCAGCAGGTGCAAAGACAAAACAACCCCCGTTTGATCCGGACTGTCCTCCACTCTGATGACAAACTGAGAGGCTGGGGATGCAACGCGTGAGGGCGTGACGTCACGCGACTCTGCGCACAATAACCTTAATAAACCCATTAACAGCCTCAATTTACGTCAGAATGCTCAGACAGTTAAATTGAATGGCCAGCAGCAGGCAGGTTACATCTGTAAGAACATTTCCACTGGATAGAGTTCACTCATTACCTCTGTGGAAAATCAACATTTACAATAGCTCATTATATATTTATGTAACCTGCAGGCCTGCTCAATGTGAGGACCTAACAGACTGAAAGTATGTTTTCTATCAAGCAGCTGAATTGGAGTGATTTTTAGGTGTCTCAGTATCTCACTGAAGGCACTTAAAGTCTTTGTCCTCCCCTCTCAGCTCTTCAGTATCTATTAATAGCCTGCAGCACTTTAATTTGAGAGAGTGGATACTAGCCCTTCAGTTGTTGTGTTTTTTGTAGGATGTTAAAAGTTTCAAGGTATTTCAGTCCCTTAAATTGGAAGTGGTAAGTGGAATTGGGCAGAAAAAAAACCATATTGCTTCTTTATCTAAAATTGCAGCTACCATATAAATTGTGATAACTGTTGACAGAAGTTTTTCTATCAGAGTTTGTTTTTCTGCCCTGGAAATAAAAATCTGATTCGAAGAAAGAGTAAAAAATGAATGAGACATAACACTCAGGAATTTTGGGGGGAGCTAACAGCTTGCTTTCCAGAGATTCTGCACTCTATTTAGGTGTCAATATATAACTTGTGTTAAATATATATTGTGTCTGATTGCTACATTAAAATTGTATGTACAAAATGTTCTGGTTTTATGTTGTAATGCTAACAGAGAGCATTTTGTACACTTTGGGAGAGTTCCCAAAAGACTTGAAATATTTCATTATTTTGTCTGTGACCAGTGAGAACATTGAAAAACATTGAAAACCCATTACTGTAATAGAAATTTGTTCAATTCCAACTGTATGGGACCAAATGTACCTTGTTGCAGATGCCACATGACCTTTTCACACAGATATGCAGTGCTTAGTATGCAGAACATCTGAAATGTGTAATCCCTTAAAGGAATACACCCTCACCCCATCAATTACTCACCCTGTGGTACATTGAAATCGTGAACAAAATTTAATTGTCTCACGTACCTCTGGTGAATTAAGAATCCAAAAATGGAAATAAAATTTTTGTTGAATTGAAGGTATGTGTTAAACAACAGCAAAACTATATCAAAACATCTGTTTATGAACTCTCACACAACTTGTGCAGTACAAGCCGACCGTGATTTATCCAGTTGTATGCTCAGTACTTCCCAGAGAGCTCTTTTTGATGGGCAACTGAACTGAAATTGAAATTTATTTATTTACAACAGAACATGACAATTATATCCAACTAAAGCTGATATACTAACCAAGGCAGCTACGCTTGCAAACATCGTGCTGTTCAAGGTTATTTTTACACAGCTGGTCTGTTTTTTTTTAATACAGTATATTCGTGGGGTTTCCAACAGGTAAATTCTGTTTGAAAATGGTTAAAATTAACATCTTATTGCAGTGGTTCCCAACTGGTCTAGCCACGGGTTGCAGATTTCTCCGAAGTCATTAGTTCAAGGTCCACACAGATTAATTTTATTCAGCATCATACTTGTGTTTGGCCATGTCATCAAGCTAGTTTGCTGTCTCTGTAAAGTAGCTGTCTGTAAGTTACTCACTCTGCAGCAGGAAACAGCACTTCAAAATTAAACCTTTGTGCCAGAAATTCACTATACTTAAAACCTTGTGTGTGTGTGTGTGTGTTTTTTTTTTTTTTTTTTGTTTTTTTTTTACATTTCACATTGAAATAAATCAATCAAATTAATTCATCCTGTTGTTAAAATGATTTACTTAATTAATTCAGCACCAGTTAATATAGCCTATGCTTCCAAACCCTGTATAACCAACTGCATTATTACTTGGCAAAACTCAGTACACACATGGTGGAGCTGGCAGCAACCACACACTTTACAGACAGAGTCTGTGTAGCAGGTAAAAAACCCCACTGTCCTCTACTTATGTGATGTGTCACGTCAGTGCCCCATGTATTTCAGCAACAAGTGTGTTTGTGTTATTGTGTGACTTCGTCAATCTTAACTGACCCTATAAAACACCAAAGTCACACAATAACACAAACTGATTGAGGAGTTGGATTTGTACTGCACAAGTTATGTGAGAGTTTGTCAACAGAAAATTGATATGCAAATGGGCATTTGGGGGTGAAATATTCATTTAAAAGCACATTTGCAGGGCGTTGCACTGTACTTCCTGGTGGAAGTGGGCAACCTTGCCTGAAAGAAAGACCACCTGTGCTAACATCAAGAGAAAAAAAAAGTCAGCCTTATGGAAAAAGATTAAATGCCCACTTCACATTGCCAATGCCATACACATCATCTAACAAACTTAACTGATCAAAATACAAGGTGTATCAGGATCTGTGTGGCTTACCCATCACAAAAATGTGGATACAACTGTTATGCTGCACTGCTATACTACCAAACTTACAGAACAAAGCCGCTTCAGTGTCAAACCACCTTTCACTTATTTATCATCCTCTTTATTGTCTTCAGTTTTCCTCAGGCCACTCTGATGCCCTCGAGCAGCACCAACATTGACTTCCTCATGTGTAAAAACCAAAGAGCAGCAGTGCAGTTAAATTAAGATGACACACAGGTTCATTTATTCATATTGTAGAAAAGGCATGAGCTGCAACATCTTGGAAAGCCATCTAACTGTCTCTGGGTGTAAGAGAAATAAAACTGAGGGTAACCTCATTAGAAAAAAGAGTTGGTTCAGAGACGGATCCCCACAAGACTGCTGAGCATGTGCAGAGACAAAACTGTATTAAGTATTCAGATAGTTTTGATTTGGCCTGAGGATATTGTGTAGTTTGTAATAATTCATTAACATATTACCTCTGAAATAATGTATGCTGTGATAGTGATTGTGTTATATCTGTTTTTTTTTGTAAAGCGAGAGATTTGGGGAAAACTATTGTTAGTGTTATAGATTTTTTCAAACGTGTGCCAATGCATATTAATAGCTTGGAAGAGAGTCTAACTGACAGAGGGTTTGCCAGCAAATTGAATCGATTGGAGCATGCCTGATTAATTAATTGTGAGTGCCCAGTGGATAACATTAGTATCATAATAAAAACTCACTCGACTAGATTTAATTCATGTCACATTTCCCATCCCAAGTTGGAGGCAGGCATTAAAGACATTGATTTAGCTCTTTATTGTGTCTTTTGAAGGTTTAAGAAGGTTCAAGAAAACTTTGGCCAGCTCTTATACTGTCCCAATAGAGATTTTCCTTTTGCATGTTATACTCAGTTGTGTGGTTAACCACATGGCAATTTGTCCTCTCTAATGAAGTGTTTAGAGATTATTGGATGCCCCCTTGTAAATGCAGTGGGCTATTAGACCAATAAGTCAATATCTCTCTGTAGAGCTTGAGCTGCAAGACACTGCTAATCATTAAATATGTACTTCCTACAAACCGGGCTTGTTAAAGTAAAATCTTTGCTCATATTTAAAATGTCGAAGGGTTTTTGCCTGACTTGGCAAAACAAATGTAATTATATGATACAAATAACAGGTCTATACATCAAATGTTAACTTGCAGTATGATCACCTGTCAGTTAAAGTGTATTTATTACATAATGCAGCTAAATAACCACATGGTGATATAGTGTTATAGCTTTAGGATGTGATTGATTACCATACATTACAGACGAGGAAGCCATCAATTTTTAAGTTTCCTGTGACAGTAGCTGATGTTGTATTTCCTGCATATAATATGTCCTATTAAACAAATGAAAAATCTATACGGAATCAGTAACAGGAAGGGTCTTGAGCCCCACGCTCCCCTGCTCATTCATTCATGCCAGGACCCTTTATTACCTAGCAAAAAGCTCTCGCTCAGCATTATCCATCTCCAGCCCTTTATGGTGATCATTTATTTGATGTGTCCCCTAAGAACACTGAAGCTTTTGCTGCACAAGAACACTTGCAGGATGAGATTTATTAGGGGCTAATCAATATTATTGTTGTGTGTATATCACAAGATAAACACTAACCAATTAGCGGGTCCCTAGGCCCGTCTGTGCACCTCTGACAGGACGCCATAACTCACTTCATGTTAAAAGGATTAATTTCTAGTTAAAGGCCCAGTCAGTTATTTTGTTGATCTCATGAATTAAAGATATATGTATATTAATAATTAAGAGTATGATGTAAACAGTTGAAAGAATTTCATTTTTTGGTCCACTTTAATACACATTTTACAGTATCAGATATTTTTATGCCTCTGCGCCGGCAATAGCTATTTCGGGTTGTCTGTCTGTTCCTATGATCGCCATATCTCAAGATGGCCTTCAGGGAATTTCTTCAATATGGCAAATTTATTATGTCAACACTGATATAAACATATCACAAAAACTTTGGCCAGCACTTATACTGTCCCAATAGAGCTTTTTCTTGCTCAAGTTATATTCAGTTGGCGCAAATATGACACAAACATCCACATGGACTCAAAGATGAACTGATTAGATTTTGGTGGTCAAATGTCAAAGTTTAAGGTCACTCGGACCTTGTGTCCATCTTATTTTTGTGAACGCGATATCTCAAGAATGCTTTGAGGGGATTTCTTCAAATTTGACACAAACGTCCACTTAGACTTGCTGAACTGATTAGATTTTGGTGGTCAGAAGACTAAGTTTAAGGTCACTTGGACCTTGTGTCCATCTTATTTTCGTGGACGCAATATCTCAAGAAGGCTTTAAGGGAATTTTCTTCAAATTTGGCACAACTGTCCACTTGGACTCAATTAACTGATTAGATTCTGGTGGTCAAAGGTCACTGTGACCTCAAAAAACATGTTTTTGGCCGTAAATAATAAAACTCATACACTTATGATTACAAAATTTCACACAAATGTCCAATAGAACAAAATGATGAAGTGCTGACATTTTATATCCAAAATTTCAAAGGTCAGCTTCACTGTGTCATCATAATGTTCTGCAAAAATACTTTTCTGACCGTTATTCAACACCATATTTCAGGAACAGAAGGGGAGACAATTGGTCAGGTACTGAATTGGTGACACTTAATCTTAGGTGCCCACTTTGAAACTGTACTGATTGTATACATCTTCTGTGCTGCAGGGTTGAAGATGTGTGAAGCATTTATATTTTATAATATGTAGCATCTATTCAGCAACATCCACATTTGAAGCATTGTCTGTTGTCATGGCTACATGAGTCTGTACAGACATGGATGACTATAAATGCAACTTGAATGGTTTGCAGAGTCGTAGAACCACAAGGGTAATTATTAAAGTAATACTAAATGCAAAATATATATGTTAGCATCAAATACTCACCTCCTGTAAGCTTGAGGGGTAACTGTTGAAAGCTTGTTAGATTCTCCCTAAATTTAATCAATGGGTGGCTTTATATGCTTTGCTTACACTGGGCTTTAATACAGATGGGATAGAGAACCACAAGAAACATCTGCAGAAATGTCTTAAACCTCTCCTGCAGCATAATCCACTCCACTGCCTGCATGCTCACCATGTTCAAACACCCACACTTGTGCCAAATATGGCTAAATACACAGCTATCATTCATGCCAAAAATGTGAATGGCATGGGTGTGCTTGAGAGCCATGAAAATAGAGGAGTGGAAGCTGTGTATTTAGCCATGTTTTGGCTCAGCGTGGTCCAGACACTCTTATTTTCGCCAGATTCCAACAACAGTGTGTTGGGAACACACTGACCATATGGATGGACAATATGTGTGTTCATTCATCTTTGCCAAAATATGGCAAATCAAATGTGTGGTTAACAAGATGGACAGTGGATGAATTGGTTTACACTGCAAGGGTGTTTGTATCCATATAAAGTGAGAACTTTGTGAGAACTTTGTATCCATACAGAGTGGGAACTTTGTATTCATATCGATGTTTGTATTCATAGGGATGTTTTGATACTATTTCCCCATTGTGAAAGCTGGTCACCTTCAGAATTTGTTCTGACCAGCATGTATTTAAGCTGACTACAACTGCTGTTCTTTATGAAGAGCCAAAATATAGATAGCAGCATAGATATTTGTGGTGTAACTTAGGCTGTTGTCAATCTCTGAACCCATCAGCTTGGTTTAAAGACGATTTAGTCTCTAGGGCAATGGCCAACTTTTTGGGGGTTCTGGTGCAGCCAGTGGATATCCCTATGATGGATCAGGAAAATTCAGGCTAATACTTCCTCTTCAGAGCAGCAGTCATCATTTACATTGGAGTTTATCTCTATAAACACATACATGCATATCAATGCAGATAAGAAAAAGCTAGTTAAATGCTAGCTCATCGTCAGGTGATAGCTGATAGGTCCCTAGATTGCATTTCGGCCAATGCCCGCTCAAATGGAAACAGTACGCTTCCAGTACCAAAATCCTGTCCTATTGCCTACAGATTCTGCATCCAGATATCTGTTTACAGACATTAGACTGTCAGGGCTCGGTTGTAGTGGTTGCCAGGTTGCCACTGGCAACCAATTTGAGAAATTGGCAATCAGTTCTTGGCCTTTGGTTTCCATCTGTGGCAACCTTTTTTTAACAACAAATATGGACAGCAAACAGCAAAGCATGCACCCAAGATATATACTTTTTGATATTTGTTTTGGAGAAAAAGATAAAGCAAAGGAGGTTTAACTGTGAACTTGTAAACATCACAAACAAATGCGATAATTGATTCAACTGACGAAGAACCAGATGAACCTGAATGAAAAACAAAAAGGAATTTTTTGAAGTTACAGGAAGCAAAGCAAGTTTTGTATAAAAAAAAACCCATCTCAATAAGTGGCACATCGAGTTTAAAAGTTCAAGGTAGCGCATCCCTTCAAAGCTTTTAAACATTGTTTTCTGTTACATTTTCATTATCAAGGTGATGTTAAACTGCACAGTATTTTAATTACTCAAAGATAAGGTGAACTGGCAACCATATTTTCAGTTTCGGCAACCAACACCTGATGACTGTTTGTCAGCCTGGCAACTACTTTTGAAGTTAGCGTTGAGCCCTGGTTGTTGACCACTGTCCATCTGTGCATAACAGACTGTCACTGATAGCATTTAAATTCTTTTTAAAACTGTACTTAATATGTAAAACCTTATGAGAACAGATTTGACATATTGTACATATAATAAAGCATCCTATTTCCATGAATACTAGCAGTTTAACCTAAGAGGGATGTTCCGTCCTCAGCTAGTGCCATTCTAATAGTTTTTAGAAGCCAGAGGACGGAAAACTGTCCAGTATTTTACATTTGAAAATCATAGAACAGAGAATCCACTTTCTAGATTGATGTAATTTAATATCTTTTACCTTGAAAACCAAAGCACAGCCACAGAAATGTGTTTCTATTAGATAAAATTGGTCCTTGGGAGGTGAAAATTCTATTATTAGCACCCCCGATCACATTGGAGATACAGGAGGGATGGTACATCTCGCAGCCCCTAGTGAAATAAAGACAGACCACAGTACCATCTAGTGGAAAACATAACCCTGCAGGAGCTTTGCTGACCTGCTGAATCACAGTCTGCTGTTATAACCTCTACAATTTGATCTCATATTGTACATTTTTCAGACATGCTCCCATAAATCTTTTTTGTTTGTGTATAGTTTTGGCTCATGTGTAAAAATCTTGCTATGCCAGATATCCTCTATTTGGAGGATGAAGTAGTCTTTGGTACAAAAATAAAGCATCTGGTAGGGGCCAGACAAACAAAGAATAGACCTAGACAAAAAAATATGTACATTGCTTAAGCGAAATCAAGTAACAGATTTGTTTTCTGTTATTTTCATTTCCTAAAGTTTGTCATCACTGGAAAACTGCCATTAGCAATGCCCCTTCCTGGCTCATATCCAACACGTGAACTCCTCACAGAATACGAAACCAGCTTCTTTTCACGTGCTCAGTTTATTTGCTGGGACAACCATATTTATGTATTCCTTGTTTGTTCTGTATTGCCTGCGTCACAGATGATTTCTGCGACCCACTACATCTGTCTGCGGTGGGTCACTTGCTGTTTAGTGAACCCACCACCCCTTCTTGCCCTCCTGTCCTCTTATAGGAGATGAACACTTCACGTTACCTGAGACAAAGTTGGCAAATTTTCAGCATATTTTTTTCACATGAAGACACAAGTTGAAAAATTGCACAAAAAATACTGTGAATAAATCTGATTTAATTTTTGACGCATTAGATTGCTGTCTCTCTCTCTCCATTTCCCCAGTCTGTCTGTAGACACATTCCTCAGAACACAATAACTCAGGAACAATTCAGAGGAGAAACTCCGTATTTCCACAGGTTTCCCCCGGAGAACTGATGATCTGATTAGATTTTAGGAGCACCTTGCTGCACTAATTTGCATATCAGAGATGCAGATTGAAAAAAAAAAAGGCAGGTCATTAAACCGCTCAAATGCCTCATGTTTAACTCGCCGCTTCCCCAAGGCACGAGCAAGGTCAGTTTGGTTGTGATTAGCATCGAGGAAAGGTTACTTTGATTGGGCTAAGGTAATGGAAACAACAGACTTGCAGTGGGCTTGGGGTTTGGAGACGGTGTGCGCATCTGTCTGGACAGAACAAGACGAGACACGTGTCCTAGAGCTTCAAAACTCCTCTCTAATTTCCTCTATGACCCAGAAAAAAAAAAAGGATGTTTGTGCTGCCATGTTTCTTGCTGTGCTGCTAATGGAGGATATACAAGAGGTTGCACTTGTCTCACTTATCTCGGACTTAAGAGAGAATGTGACAGCGATAAAACATGAAAAAAACACAGCAGGGGAACTGCCAGCGTGTAAGCGAAAACCTATGAAAATGTATAATTAAAGTTAGCACATTCAGGTTAATGTGCATTTATTCTGAGTTTTTTTTTAGCTCAGATCTCCTACATGTTTAAAGCATATTGTGGGCCAGCACAGGTCCATCTCCTCAGTAGCAGACATCCATTTTTGATGTAGTATATAAACTGCCCAGAAGAGCCTCCACTTTTCCTGGGTACTTCCATTTTTACCTGCATTCCCCTACTCCAGGTTACTTTCTGGTAGGAGGGGAAGGGCTGTTAAGGAAGTTAGTGGTTTAAGGTATAAAATAGTATTTTAATAGTATAAAAAAGTATTTAGGTGTTCTTATGTATTTTCTGTAAGGCTTTAATCATTTCTTCAATCCTTTTTGAGAGTGTGCATGAGGAAGTGCTGTATAATGTATACCGCTTTAATTACTGTGGCGATGTTGACTTAATTATTTAGAGATCCTGTGGTGGGTAATGGTGATGGTTTGTTCACCACTGGTGGGGCAGTTTGTGTCTGCTTCTTATAAAACCAGTAATAAAAAATTGACTACAAATAAATAAATGAAAATCCCCACGAAGGATAACCCACATTTTCAGGTTATTTTATAGACATACAACCTAAAATGTCAGCAGTGCTTTAGGCAAGGAGAGTACTTGTGTAGCAGCTTTAAACAACACAGCAGACTGAAAGGCATTAAGAAAAGATATGAGAGAAACTAGGGATGTTAGTTTTGTTTAAATTTGCTTCTGGTACCCTGACACCCATCAACCTGTAGGCTAACTAAGTGGTCATTTTTTAAGGAAAAAAACAAAAAGAGGTGCTTTCCTTTTAGTCAGGCACTCAATAGACTCAGTGATCTTTAACGCTGCTTTTCAAAGCGCTATCCATTTAGACGCGGTAAAAGTTTTGTGATGCAATTTTCTTGTATTAATTTATTTTGTGTTGGCTTTGCTGATGGAAGGCTAGGCGTTTAACATGCAGAAACCTACCCTTAGCTGCTTGGCACTGCCCTTCACCTGAGTTGGGTCGGAGCTAGCTAGTGCCGCCTCTTATTTGCAATAACTATTGGTAACGCCATCCTGGTGGCGTGACAGCGTTGGTGCGGAAACATGGTGACCACCTTCCGGTGTCCCTTAGGTTGCCCCGGTGAGTAAGTAGCTTCATTTTGACATGCAAAACCCCTTTAGCTTTGCTAAATATGTTAGCACCTCTGGTCATGCTGACACTGCTAATGGTGCTAACAGAGCCAACAGTGATAACATAGCTTACGATGCTAAAGGGGGTTTGCGGTTCATACGTGAGCCACCTACTCACTGGGGCAACCTGGGGGGAGCTCAGAGGGTGGGCACAGTGTTTTTACAGCATCGCTTAAGAGTCAGGCAACATTTCTAGCGGTGATCGCAGAATGAATGAGGCCGCTAACTAGATCCCACTAGACCCTAGTGGTGTGCAGTGAAGTAAGCTAAAGAGAAAGTCGGTCAGAAATACCCTCTGCAGTTAACAGTCAACAAATAACCCTTGATGGTTAGCCAATGCCGTTCCTAAAGGAAACATAAGGCAATATCAAAAGACAAATAAATAGCGTTTGAAATAGAGATTTTAATAGCCTAAAATTAAACAAAACAGAAAGAAAAGAAAATTCTAGCATCAAACAGCTTGTCTCACCACGTGAAATTGAATACATGCTGCATCTGTTTCGACTGTTGGGCTGTTTTGTTTTTTATTTAAGTGTTGCTGTATTGTCTGTGATTTACTGCAAATTACCATATGTGACCAGTCAACATATGGGTGCACAGCACACACAGAGACACACTGAAAAGTATGCACACACACACACACACACACACACACACACACACACATACACACACATACATACACACCAGCTGGCGTTTAGGAAGGCAAACATGATGAGTATATTGCTGTATGGCACGGCTACACTCATTTGGCAGTAACTCTTTTGTCAGCTGTTAGCAAAGCGCATTCTATCATTAAATGCTCTCATATGGTAAAGAAACTGTTCCCCTACTGAGCGCTGCATGCATATATCTATATATATATATATATATATACATACATATATATATATATCTATATATATCTATATCTATAATATATATATATATATATATATATATATATATATATATATGTATGTGTGTGTGTGTGTGTGTGTGTAGTATAGGCACACTGTGTAGAAACTGCTGTGATCTGCTGTGCATCATAAAACCAGCAGGGGGCATTGTTGTTCCACCAGTAGGAGCAATGCAAAGAGGTGAAGACTGCACAGCATTTCATAACACCACAGTGAAGATAATCTTAAAAATAGTGCTGAGTGTTGCACTGCCATTGTGTCATCGCCTCAAATGCTCTGGGAGAATTTAGCCATCATGCTGCGATCTTGCAAGCTTAATTTTTTTTGAGCTGCATTTTCTCTCCCACAGTTACATTGAACCAAATTGACAGTCAAGGTGTTAGAGCCAGTCATGTGGAACAGTGAATACATTTTTTTTTTTTTTTTTTCTTACGGTAAGCCGGGTATTTATGGTTTCCTTTTTAACTCAGCACGTATGCACATAGACATGCGTGTGTGGGCACAGTCACAATCCTGGAGGAACACCACTACCAGGCTTCATGATTATAGAACAGAGCTTCACTTCACAGTTTTTGTCATGCTGTATATGTTAATTTTAGATGGTCCAGTTCCAGGTGGCTCCTGTGCCATAGCAATGCTGCTATTGTTTTTACACTCCACAAATATCCTGCAGTGTTATCCCCGTGGAGTGAGAGTCTGTACGTACAATGCAAGGCTTTGGACAGGGGGAGCCTCCAACGTTGCCTTACCTCTTGCCTGATGCCTGGGATGTTTTGGCCTCCAGGAGGTTTTAAGTGAGCAAGACATATTTAGGCTTGTTATAAACTTGCTCCGTTCTTGTAGAGCAATTATAGCAAGATGCTAGCGGTTGCTCCCATTTGGGATGCTTCCAAAGTAGTTATATAAGATGGTATTTTCTGGGGATTGCATACAATTTCACAGGGAGAGTGCAATATTTAAAGAGCCCGTTCGCATCATTTAATTGATAATCTACGCTTTGTGTTACGATGCTATACGGCTGCAGATAGAGTATAGTAATTACATGTGAGAATACACTAATTGTATTCATGGGGCTTGATTAAGCTCGGAAAAACAATGAGCAGTGCAGGTTTTAAATATTAAACTTCCTGTCAGCTCTTTATAAGTTCATGCTGACAATAACATGAGACCAGAAACACATTGTCCTTTCATGTCGACATCCATAATTGTCCAATTTATTCAAAGCTGTCTTCCAGTTTTTGATCTTGGTGACAATGCTGACTCACTGCAGTAAATAGGAGGGAATAATGTGACACTAAATAACTGATTCATTATGTATTGCACAGTTTGGTTTCAGTATTTGAAAATTACTAAAAGGATGATGGATTTTAACAGGATCTAACTCCTTTTGTCCTGGCAGGATAAATTCAATCTTAATACACTCTTCAACTCACACTGAGACTACATATCTGATCTTATAGTGGGATTTTTAAAGCACTTAGAATTGTGATCATGAAACCTTGTGTCACTTCTGTGCAGGCAGCTTGAATATTGTTCTTGGCTTTCGATGTTTTCCTTCACCATCTTATTGTCCTCCATATCCCCGCTTGGTATTCCCCCCCACACTTCCAATTATCCTTGACGTGATAACACACTATAATGTGACACACAAGGGCAAACAGCTACTCTGTCGAGTAACAGATCTCCTTCGGACCAACTCTCTGCATACTGGTAAAGAAAGTGTCTTGAAAGTCTCACTGAGACGTTATTAACCAACGGATCCTCCAATAATAGCGTTATCGTTATTTCTGGGCGTCACATTTCTGAAATACCATTCATTAAAGTAATACTTCAAACCCACTCCCCCACCCGCTGGTCTACCGCTGCCTCAGTCAGTAGTTTATTTGTATAATTGGATTTGGTGTGTGACTTTGATGAATCCAAACCAACCCTTTAAAACACCAAAGTCACACAGTAACAAGAATAGGGATACACTGATTGTGAAATTTCACTGAAATACCAATATTTAAAGTAAAAAAAAATTCTAATAGCCAATACCAGTATTGATGTTCATTTTGTTTTTGTTTTCAAAACAAAACAAAAAAAAAATCCTCATTATAAAAAAATATTTTTTAAAGTCCTTCATTACACTATCTTTGAATGAGCACAAATTCAATCATACAGATTTATGAAACCTTTTAAAATAACCTTTTACATACAATATTTAAAAAAAAAATCAATCATAATTCATCATTCCCTCTGTGATATCTGTTTTTTATTGCTGTGAAAACATCGACATATTTCTCCTTCAAACAAATCCATTTATTTACTTGTATTTATTAAGGTTTCTCAACAAAAACTACATTTTACAAGATTACATTTGAAAATATCATGAGAACGTTATAATTTACCTTTGCTCATTAGTCATCAGTGTACATCCCCTGAGGCATGGTGTCATCCCAACGATGTCTTAGAGAAGCTCTCTGTTTGTCCCAACACATTTTGTATTGTCCAACAGGACACTGTTAGTTTCAAGCCCTGCTTTGCAGCCTGCGCAAAATTTATGTGATGCAACAGAAAAACATCAGCAACTAACATCAATGAAAGTCATTTTATTTGCAGAGAGGCTGCCAGTCAACAAGGCGAATACTGGCTACCGCAATCGATGTGCTGCCGATAAATTGGTGCATCCTTAAACACAAATCGAAGCAGCGATTCACCAGCAGCTCCTGTGTTCGGCAAAGTAAAATTACTTTGTTTTTTTGTTTGTTATTGACAGTGAAGCCTGGCTTTGAAGAGATCGTAGATAAATTGAACTTTCAGTTCAGTTCCCTGTCAGAACAGAAAGGTCTGTTTGGGAAGTAACGAGGATACGCCTGATAAATGAGACTGGATTATACTGCACGAATTGTCTGAAAATTTGCTTGATATAGGCTAGTTTTGCTATTGTAAAACGTGGACCCCTTTCACAATAATTGTCGTGAAGGCATGCAAGAAGAACAAAGTTTTCCCTCACAAATTCAATGTAACCCAGAGTGAGTAATTGATATACAAAAGGTCAGTTGTGGGGGTGAAGTACTCCTTTATATATTTACAAAACAGGAAGAAGCTAAGTACTTTTGCTGTTCAGATAATAATCGTAGACAATCGCCATTTAAAGGCACAAAAATGAAGTGAACCACTCCACATGCATATAAACCTCATCAATATAGCAGTAGGTGTGCTGCAAGAAACTAACAAACCATTATATGGCTATAGCCCTATCATAAAGTTATGCCAGCAAAATACTACTTACAAAATATACGTGCAACGTATATAATTAAAACTATAAACAGTATTCCAGCAAACATGCCACTTAACGCACAAATTACAACTTCCAGTGTATCAGTGACAAAGTGTACCTGTTATCAGCCCCCATGCTGAAAGCAATAGCAGGCAGTCACTGCTCTAACTGCTACCTTTAGACAAACCTTTACTGCTTGCTTTAAGCTCTGTCCACAAATGAACAAACACATTGATTTACCTGGTAGACTTAAAGTTGGCTTTGCTTCCTGCTTCAGAATCCAATTTCCACAGCACACTCAATGTTTTACAGCTCTACTGTACCTCTTTACATCTGACGGACTCTTTTAGCTCTGTAAAGAAATATTTTCTTAGCTAAAGAAAATAATTAATCCAGTCATTATAGTTAGAGCAGTAACAGTACTGGACCTTGATTAGACCGCAGTAGCAGCTTCTCTAATTTAAATGAGGTAAATTTGCCCGGACCAGGCTTTCTGGTGGGATTGTCAGTTTAAATCCTGCAAAATGGCCTTCCCGGAAACTGGCTGTAGGGGTATTGATTAAGTTTAACCTTTCAAATGCAATCAAATTTTAAAATGTCTCCATTAAATGTTTCCATGATCTTAATTTGAACAATGTAGTTGAAATATATGGTCGTATAAAGTTGAAATAAGTCCTTTTTATTCACAGTGGGCTGAAATCATACATTATATATTGTGTTGACCTGAGACAACTTCCCGTAGGCCACGCTAGGTGCTGCGTAATCTTTGCTTTCATCTCAGAAAGCAAAGTCCTGGATTTGAGGTGGTATTTTCTTGTTTGTTAAAAGAGTGTGTACACAAAGCATTGTTCAGTAACCTTAGAACAATGAACACTAGCGAGGGGACAGTTGTATATTGCGTATTGCTTTTTCTGGTTTTCCACCACTTAATGGACTTTAATGGGGTATTTAATTTACAAACACATTGTAGGCAGTGAACTCTGAACCGTAATGGTGGTAATGCTGAGCTCTTGCCAGCTGAGCTGAACATACTCCTCACTATATGCTTATGTGGAGTTTTCAGTCGTGCAGCTTCAGCAAGTATAAAGAGCAGCACATCCTGTAAGCCGTAAGAGGCTCCTTAAATAGGGCCCTTACATTTTAATGGTTTTACATATTAGATATGTAATATCCATAGAGAAGGGGACATGTTTCAAACTGATCGAGATGTCAGACTGCAGCAAGTACAGTGTGGCAAAGTTTTAAAGTTGTATTACACGCCTGGATCACAACAGCTCACCTGTGACTTTAAGGTTTTACTCACAAGACTTTAAAAGCTGTTAGTTCATCTCACCACCTGCCTGTGTGATGAATCACCACACGTAAAATGCAGATTTTTCATCATTGCATCACTTTCACCACCAAATAAAATGTCATCACGTCCACCAGGAAATGTCACCAATCAGAGGCAAATTTTGATCACCACTATACTGCAGACTGAAGCTGGATCAGCAACCGGAAAAGGGAGAAATGTATTCAAACACATTTCTTCGAGTCTAGCAGAAGCACAGGGTGGACTGAGGACAGAAGTGTTGACTCTGTTCTATTCCCACCTTGCGGTATAATGTGCACATCCTGTTATTACTCAAGATGTAAGGCCTTTTATACTGTATGGTGCATTATTTGCTCATTTCCTGCTTCCTGGTGCAGCTTTTATCACTTTGTAAGATACAGTGTGTGTTTGCTTTGTTTGTTTTGGAGTGAATATATTGAGATTGATACTGCTTAAAAATTCAAAATTGAGCTTTATTTCGATTTTATATTCAGACTTGGTTGTGATTGACACGAGGAGACTTCTCGCGTAGCCATATTTTTAGAGAGGAAAACCATAGGATTATGAGATTATAAATGAACAATTAATAATGAATCACAGAAGCAAAGGAATCAAACTAAGGCACTCCCTGCATTACAGTGGTGTTCCTGTGTGCTAATAGCAAACTGAGTGGACCAGAAGTGTGTGCCCTATTACAATTCGGATGCAACATTGAAAAATGTGATTTGTGGCCTTCAGTTCACTTTGATGGATTGCTTTGACCGACTGAATTAGACGCCTCTGGAGTTGTTTTCTTCGGCTTCGGGAATTGAATGAGCCAAAGAGGTATGACAAAACAGATTTTTACAATGCAGTCGGTTATGGTGCGTGCATGTAATTATGTCACAATTGACTTTCGCAAGAGAAAGTGACAAATCAGCGAAAAGTCATCTCACACTGCAACCGTATAATGTAGACCTGAATCTGGGTGTGTGTGGCCATGCACAATCTTTACTTCTCCTCCTTTTCAATGAACAGTCCGACCGGCTGAATGTGTGTGGACTTTATTATGCCGCCTGTGTTGCTGCTTCAGCTGTTCTGCTGCTTATTCATGGAGTGAAACTTCCAAAAAGGTTGCTTTCATCCGCTTTTCTCAGTCCTCAGGGTCTCTCCAACTTCTTTATCATTGCTCACTATGTTCATAAACACCTGATTCACATTATTTGTTATTTCTACAAACGTGTTGTAAAAATGAAATTACCAAACCAATAAAAGTGCCCTGTTGTCAGCCCTATCCCATTCATTGAATTGCTCCTCTTGAGCTCTTAGCTCCACAGGAAAGCACTATCCCCTAACTGTGTGGGCTTTAGCATCATCTTTAATCTTACATTTGCACACTGGAGCACCTCTTTGATAGACTGATGCACTTTTCACACAGAGACCCTGCAATACTGCCACACTGAAGACCCTTCATTACTCCAGCTTTGCATTTTTATACAGAATCAAACAGTGCCGCCACAGTGTGTGATTTCAGAAAGCATGTTCAGCAGTGTGACTTTCGGCAGCTATTTTAGATTTAGTCATCTTTATCCTTCATAGTTTTAGTCCAAGACAACTCATAACATTTTAGTTGATGGAAATTCATGATATTTTAATCAACTTAAAGTCATTACTTTTAGTCGGGATGTTTTTTCTCTTTAAACTATTCCAATTAGGCTAATACAGGTATCAGAAAGTCAACGAGACGGGGTGGATAAAAATTTCATTTAGACATATTTATTTTTCTACAACTAGAAATCATTTCTACACACTAACAAACTTGCATTCCTCCAGCACGGTTTTTGACAGGTTTAATGGATGATTCACAAGTTCTGATCATTGCTTGAAAAGCTCAGAATCTCTCGATTTGTGCTCTCAGAAACTTTGACAACACAAATAATTAATATGAGACCGGTACCCAGGTTCACTGTAAACTCTAACTTATTGATCACACTGTCAAGAAGCAGAAAAACAACTTTATTTCAGTCTGAATTCTTTCTAAATCTGCAACAGTCTGGAGGTTTTAACTCATGTCATCTCACAGTCTGTGATTGAAACTAAACTTTCAGCTCTGTCAGAGAGAACTGAGCCTCAAATCAGGCTGTATGTTTACATACAGCACAGCTGCACTCACAGATACCTCCTCCTACTTGCCTGTCAAACAGAAATCAAACCATAAACCTCCAGAGAGTACATATCTGAGTTGAGTCCCACGGAAAACAGATGTAAAGAGACTGGTGGCCGGTGGATGCTCGCTGTGCTGCTGTTCACCGGCTAACAAGTGGAGCTAGCTGCTAACAGCCACCACTGCAACTGACAAACCCCACAAATCTATTTAACAGCTCCACCGTCCACAGTCAGACACACACAGCTGCTTATTTAATGCAGAATTAGAGCTGGCAACTCACACTGACGGTCGGTGTCTAGTGTAACATTTAACACATGGCTAGTGTTGGGTACCGTTCACATTTGAAACATAACCGGTGCTGGTTCCAGTACCTTGAATTTGGTAGTGGTATCAGACATTGCCTTATTTTGGTACTTTTTCTTTAATAACAAAACATTTTTTTGAAATTCTCATTGGTGCATTGATTCTTTTGGCTTGCTGGGAAGCTGATGAAGCTTCTTGGCTGGCTTCCTGGCTTTAGGGCACTTTTTTGGTGCTTTAGCTTCCTTTCTGAACTCTTGGGCTCTGTGGAGCTCTGTTGTCCATGCTTCAAGGTACTTGGAAGCAGGGATGTACTGTGGCCGTCTGTGGGGTGCTACAAGATGCTTCTGCCTTTTGTCTAAACCTGGGATTCTCACCCGAATGAGCTCCTAGGTGCCAGAGTTTGGCACTTATTGATTTAACGTGAATCGGAACTCAGCAGTACAGCACCCTTGAATATATCTAGCTTAGTATACAAACATAGCCTTGAACAGCCCTTTCGAAACAATAGCAATAGCATAACAAGGCAATAACAACCATTTACTGTCCCTGTTATGTGGCAGTTGATCTGGTCCTCTGCTGGGAGGTTAAGGAGGTACCTTAATTTCTCTCCACTTTGCGGACATTTTTGGTTGCTGTTTTTTCCCCTTTTGAGTTAGTTGCTTACTGCTGCTTGCCGGATTTTAAATCTGGTTCACATCCATACATTAACATGTTGTCAAAATGCCTCACTTGTCCAGTCTAGCCAGTCTTCTGTTGATATGTACTGCCTATCAAGATGTGCTACTTATCGTTCTTAGAATACATGGAGTGAGTAGTGGTGTAATTTTTCTGTAGCATTATTTAAAAGGGGATATTAATCTGTCGAAATATGCTTTCCCTGAAATCTCAAATAAGATGTTTTAATATTCTTCCTATATTCTTACAGTACATTCACCTGTTTGTAATGTTTTCTCGATAGGGTTACGCAAATCTGTTGCATTTTCTGACAAAGCAGCATAACTTGATAGATTGCCAGCTCACACTTCAGTTTGCCTCTGTTCCTACCTCTGCAGTCGCCTTAAAGGTGGAATAGCTCCGTCCCCCCATTCTGTGAATAAACCATTTATACAAAACAGTGAGGTGCAATAATGGCACACCGTTCCTTCCTTTAACAGGCAGCGTAAAAGGGGCTTGAGACTGTTCCCAGTTCCCTCCTGTGTACAGATTCTATACAGTATATGCTAATCCATATAATAGTCATATACTGTTTTTGCAGTTAGCATACAAGACGTTAATGTACATTATTGTTTCAGACTATGAGTAACTATAGGTTTGCTCCTGGGATTTCCCTACCTTTTTGCCTGAATGTGTTTTAATTTCATTCTTCTCTATACATTTGGCTTTTTTGATAAAAGCGTTTATCAGCTGCATAGTGAAAAAATCCAACATTCTGTATGTAAACTGACATGTCCTTATTATACTAGAGTGTGAGAATTAGCATATAGTATGAAATTGGGACACAGCTTGTGTGCCACAATCTCTCCCACACAGAGACGTACTAACAGAGAATAAATGCAGGACTCCAAGCTATTTCCCAGGACTTAACCATTTTGCTATGCAGTGGATAGCGCCTTCTATCAAGCACTGAATTAATCAAGGCAACAGAGGAAATCACAGGTACCACAACTCTGACTTGCCTGGAAGGCCTAACCTCTCAGTCTTCAGTGCCTTTAACCAGGGACATGCAGCTTTGTCTCTATAGTAGCTCAAGCCACTGCCCTTTGTACAGTTAAGTGCCCCTCTGGACCAAATTAAGAAATAATAAGGATTGTAATTATGGTGACTTTGTCACCGCTGCAGTTATTGTAATAGCTCATATTGTATTATATACCATAGGGATGTATTTTTAGAAAAACCCTGCCTCTAACCTCAATCTGTTTACTGAGAACTAACATCATCTTAAGTGGGGGTGTAAGAAAATATCAATACACTTCAGTATCGCTACATTATGTTTTCTGTTTCTGTATTGATTCCCATAATCACTGTATCTATTTTTAATTAATAGTTCTAATTAATAGTTCATATGCAGAGATTTGTGGCAGTGGTTCCATTTTGTGTTGTGTTCCAGCCCCTGACCGCTAGATCCTTCAGTGTCATAATCAAGGTTATATTGATATTACATCGATATCGTGATTTGAGACAAGACACCGTACTACATTTTGGATATTGTAATATCGTAAGCATCGTCTTTTCTTGGTTTTAACGACTGCATTAGAGTCAAGTGATGTCCTTTTCTGAACTCACCAGACTGTTCTAGCTTTTCTAGCTACTCTTGGATTCCAATTTAACAACATATCGCTAGCGTAAACACAAAGAACAGAATCAGTCAGAATCAGAATCAGAAATACTTTATTGATCCCCAAGGGGAAATTATTTATGTTACAGGTGCTCCTTGCAAGAGAGGAAAGATACGTGAAAATATAAGAAATTTAAACAATAGTATTAACAAGTATATAGTTAAATAAACAGGAATTATTAACAAACATAAACGTAAATAAATATATATATATATACATATATATATTGTAAACTGAACAAGATTATTTACACAAACAGAATATATACAGTCAGGGTGAACGGGGTTATTGCACAAGTTAAATTAAATTATTGCAGTGTGTGAAAAAGTCTCAGGGCCACTCAGAGGGAGGAGTTGTACAGTTTGATGGCCACAGGCAGGAATGATTTCCTGTGGCGCTCAGTGGTACATCTTGGTGGTATGAGTCTCCCACTGAAAGTACTCTTGTGCCTGACCAGCACATGGTGGAGTGGGTGTGAGACATTGTCCAAGATAGTTCGTAGCTTAGACAGCATCCTCCTCTCTGACACCACCATCAGAGAGTCACACTCCGTTCCCACAACGTCACTGGCCTTGCGGATCAGTTTATTGAGTCTGAGATCTATGAAAGAGGCATAGTCTTTAGGGCACACGGATAGCATTGAAACTTTTCCTAAAGTTCAACCTGGTCACACTACGGTGTCGTCGAAATCTGGTTGCTGTTGTAGTTCAACGGTGCTCAGAGGCATCAGGGGGAAATGTGGCCACACAAAAACGAAAGTTAAGGCGGAGAAAGTCCAAGTACGGCAGGCGGGAGGGTGGTGTATGGGTATCGCTTCCACGTTGAATTCTATGGTCAAACCCTGTTCTTTTCCTAGACCTAATCACATGTTTTTGTTGCCTAAACCTAACCACGTGCGTTAGTTGTTGGAGGGAAAAAAAAGGTCAATTTGCATTGTTGTAACTCACTTAGTGCGTTTATTTTGAAAGAGACAGTATGTAAACAGTTTCCTGTGAAAACGAAAGTGTATCTTGAAAGCATACAATGCATGTAACAGGCGGAACTTGACACGATATCCCAGAACAACAGCCAAGGCACCCAGGGTACCTTTCTCGACCAAACGTCGATATGTGACTAGGTCGGAGTGAAGATGTGTTGTCAAATTAGATTAAAAATAAGGAATATATCACCTTGCTTACAGTGTCAAAATATATTGAAACATAACCCCTGTATTGTGATCGAGTCATATCGCCAGATTTTTGCCAATACGCAGCCCTGATCTAAAGCTGGACGTACACTGTAGGATTTGAGCCCTTTTTAGATATGCTGTTTAATTCCAACTCGCACTGTATGGATAAATCATCTTTGATGTAAAGCCAAAGCTCACGATTTGTGTGCTATTAATTATTGATTTAATTAGATTTTATTAGACATCTAGGAGCTCAGTTTCTTAGCTTCTTTCTCTGTATTTTAGACATATGTAGGTTATCATATGGTTTGCACTGTAACCATTTTGCACTCAGTATTACAATAATTAAAGCATTAATACTTTTCACAAATGACAGTGTTGAGCTGAAACACAGCCCTCCCTGTAGCCTGCTCCAACCTATCCAGACACTTTGACGCTATATGATAAGCTCTGTTGCCATACTGAAGGCTGAGGGGGAAACTGTGCTCCCTACTGTGATGGTTATTTGCATATTATGCTGTAGTACAGCTGTAAACCATATCTCCTACAAATATGATTGTGTATGATGTTTGGAGCCCTGAATTTTAGATTGTCATGTCTTATTGCCCACATGCTCTTTTCTTCAGGCTTGGTTTACATTATACATTACATCTAGTTTAGGATATATGGTCTGTGAGCTGTCACGAATGTACACAACACAATCTTTTATTAAACAGTTGTGCCGCTAACTGTGCTCAACTTGTATGTATTTGGATAAGAGGCACAGGAATGTGCATAATGTAAGATAACTATGTTGCAAGACATGTATCAAAATATAAATAAATAAACAACAGCCAGCCAGCCTACCTACTGTTGCTGCTTACTGGAGCTGCATTTATTTGGTTAATTTTTTTCTTTGTAAAACATGTCTTTTAAACATTAAGTCATTTTTTATGCTGGCATACAAAGGCAGAGAGCAGTACAGTAACTATAGAAACAAGTTGAGAAAAAAAGGCGTTTGAAGTTTAAAGGCCAACCTGTAATACATAAGGGGTAAAACATTAATTGTATGCCTTTTCATGATGATTAATAACCATTGTCACTTAATGTAACATCTAAACAAAAAACACCTTTAGACACTGCAGACTGTGAATCTCAAGGGCGCAGGGAAACCCAGTGTCTTCAAACAAAATATGTTCCTGTTTCTTTCAGCTTTCTTGTCTATTTGAACTAATGAACTAGTTTTAATGAAATAAGATTTAATTAAAGAAATTTAAATAAGCTTTTTAAAGGCAGCATAACCACAGCAAATCACATGAATTCTGTTGGAGTCAGAGGCTACTGAGACGGGAGTTATACTGCTTCTCTGCTAAGCTAATTAAGCTTGTTACCTTTCAGCAGGACTAGCTTTTCTGGTGTTACTTTTTGCTCCATTATGATTGGATTAAGCCACTGCCTTATGAAGCATAGCAAACTCAATTACTAAGAAATGTTGAATTATCAAAAAACATTTTTCAATCACAGAAAACAGTAAAAAGAAATGGGTAAATTAGTTGTAGTTAAATCTGATTCACCATCCTTGAGTAGTTTACAACTGTTTTCTACTTTCTTGCAAATTATAATTTTTTCCCAACCCCCAAATTACACATTCTATGGCATAATAAGTTTTATACAGTAGAATAGATGTGAACTCAATTTTGACCAACTACGTGGTTGGGCGGCATGGTGGTGAAGTGGTTAGCATTGTTGCTTCACAGCAAGAGGCTTCCTAGTTTGAACCCAGGGTGGGGGGTTCGAAAGCCAGGGTAGAGGAGCCCT
Source organism: Epinephelus lanceolatus (assembly GCF_041903045.1). NCBI lineage: Eukaryota > Metazoa > Chordata > Actinopteri > Perciformes > Serranidae > Epinephelus > Epinephelus lanceolatus. The sequence continues at coordinate 21,523,780 of NC_135754.1, read as the reverse complement.
TCTGTGCGGAGTTTGCAAGTTCTTCCCATATCAGCGTGGGTACTCTGGCTTCCTCCCACAGTCCAAAGACATGCAGGTTAATTGGTGACTCTAAATTGTCCGTAGGTGTGAATGTGAGTGTGAATGGTTGTCTGTCTCTATGTGTCAGCCCTGTGATAGTCTGGTGACCTGTCCTGGGTGTACCCCGCCTCTTGCCTAATGTTAGCTGGGATAGGCTCCAGCATGGAAATTAAATGAATGAATGAATGAATGTAGTTACTGTACTTTGTGGCAACCCCCAACGCTGAAAAATGAAGTCAATGCGGAAGTGCTAAAGCCTGCAGTTTCCTGAATGGCCACTTGAGGGTGGTGCCAAAACATGGACTATACATGGACCCCATGGACTATATTATAACTCAGCCATTTACATTTCATTAAGGCTTAAAATTCTGCATAATTAAGTAATTAAGGGTGTTGCTGCACACTGTGAGTTAGATTCACTCCTTGCTCCTCCACAGCTCCATCTCTCATCCTAATATTGTCACTTTTGGCTCCAGAAAACCAAGATGGCAAAGGCCAAATTACCAAACTTGAGGCTTCAAAATGCCAGTCCAAAAAAACCAATGGATGATGTCACAGCAGGTACATTCATCATTTTTTACAGTCTATGGTTTCGGGTTTGCAGGGCCAAATGAAGTCAATAAGAACCGATGTGACCCAATCTTCTTCATTCATTTGGTGCACGTAGATTCTAATTGCGATCCCCAGACTGTGACAAGGTGTCAGTCACAAACAATGTCAACACAGACATGAGACACTGTCTGGTTGAACCAATATCTTTTCACGAATAATACAATGCTCATCAATCAAGCTACTACAGCACAATAGCTGTACAAAAGCTGAGCCCATTTTCAGTTGAAGTGATATAATGCATTTTGTGATCTCTGATTACACAGGGAAAATGCTCTTGGCGACTTAACAGATTCATCATTCAACATTCAAATACCATCTCTCTGACTATAATCTCATCTCTTAAAAGCTCCCCTCTGCATGAATCATCAGCAGCTGAGAGTACCCCAAACATTCCCTATATATAGAAATAATGATGACATATGATGTGTTATATATGACAATATATGTTGTGTAAACAGATTGGTGTTTGATTGTTGTGTCTGATGGGCCTACAAATGTGTGTGTGCCTCTTTAATTAAAAATCAACTGAAGCATCTGCAGTAATGTGTTATATATTTAAATCATCATCCCCATCATTTGCATCTATAGGTGTCAAAAGGGATTAATGAGATATAGCAGAGGTGGGGAATTTTTCTTTCCCCCAACATTTTCTCATTTGTTTTATTTCACAGAATGTTGTAAAAATTGTGCATTTGCCAAGTATTAAATTATAAAACGCAGATTTTGCTATTCAGTGCATTATACAGTTTGACTTTGGTCAGTGTTAATAAATAACACTTCAGCTGCTGTCACAGCTCATGATTAAGTGAACAGAATTATAAAAATCAAACACCCATAATAAAGCATTGCTTTAAATCTGCTGGTATTAATGTATAATATTATCTTCAGAGTGGAGCTATTGTATTTGGGGCTGTAAGTATTTAGGCTGCCCCATGCTTCTAAATTTAAGTGGTCAGTGATGCACATAAAGGCCAAAGCCAGATAATTAACAAGTGAAATACTAACATTACTTCTAGACAAATGACCAATCATTGTAATGATGCGGAAATCCAGATGTGTTATTGCTCTAAACATGCAGTCATTAACAAAGTTTTGAAGATATATACATACATAGCTTTGGCCTTAAATGCACTTAAATCATTCACTTACATGCAACTAACTTTTAATTGGTGTTCATGATGTTTTGGGGTACTTCTGTTGTACTGCTGGTTAGCATAGAGCTTGGTGGTAACTGTTAATTGCAAGTACATTTTAGCCAGTGAACCTAGGTAGGAAAAAGTAAGAAAGAAAAGAAGAGTGATGCTCAGTGTGCAGCAGATCAGGACCGTTCAGCATTGCTTTTAGCTTGTCTTGCATATTGCCCATGGAATCAGTATGCCGATGTTGGTTTTACAGATGGCAGTTCGTTCAGCCTCAGGCAACACACCATCTCAAGATGGCTCATCAAGATGATTGACAAGTGTTGGAGGAGAACTTTACCTACTGAAGAGGAAGAAGCTGAGACCAAACAGGTGTAGCATAGGTAGCATCTTCCCTACTACTGAGATACCACTGGGTAGATTAGAGCGCTTTGGTTTCGGCAGAGAGTCAGTGACAGTATTTCATACTTTTGTTTGCAGCAAGAGACAGTTGTTGACTCTACAATATTGCAAGAGGGATTTCCTGCCTCCACACATTTCCGTGTTTTCCAGACGAGGATTCCTGAAGGGTGGAATAACAGCATGTGAAGCACTTTTCCTCGTTCTACATCCAGTTATTATCAGCAGGACTAATAATTGCAAGGCAGCTGCTTTTAATGGTGCATGTGATGTGTGTAATTTCAAAAGCAAAACTGGTCTACTAGATAAAATAGGAAAAAGCTGATGGTTAATCCCCACATGTAATTTAGGATTTAGTAGCGTACTGTGGTCAGGTTGCAACATCGTAACTAAGAGAAACTTCTCCCGTGTGCCAAACATGTAGGAGAACTATGGTAGCCAAGGAGAAAATGCGAATGGGCATATCTAGAGCCAGTGTTTGGTTTGTCCATCCTGGGCTGCTGTAGAAACAACAAGGTGGACTCTGTGGAAGAGGAGCCACTCTGTATGTAGATTTAAATGGCTCATTCTTAGGTTACAAAAACACAATTATTCTAAGTTTCAGATAGTTATACGCAGATGAAAGCATAGTTATGAATATTATATTTGTTTTCCACCAATATATTCCCTTAAAATCGACACACAGGAACTTAAAGTATGGTTCCTGATACTACATCTGTGATTGATCTGTGTCTAACCAATCATGGTGAATATTAGGGCTGGAATATACAACTTTTCTTTTACCTTCTTATCATACACTGTTTGTACGTCTTCCGACAAAAAAATGAAGCACCTAAATTGTTCATATGCTACGTGATCTCGAGCCAGTAATTTATCTATAGCCCACATACAGTACAGGCCAAAAGTTTGGACACACCTTCTCATTCAATGCGTTTTCTTTATTTTCATGACTATTTACATTGTAGATTCTCACTGAAGGCATCAAAACTATGAATGAACACATGTGGAGTTATGTACTTAACAAAAAAAGGTGAAATAACTGAAAACATGTTTTATATTCTAGTTTCTTCAAAATAGCCACCCTTTGCTCTGATTACTGCTTTGCACACTCTTGGCATTCTCTCCATGAGCTTCAAGAGGTAGTCACCTGAAATGGTTTCCACTTCACAGGTGTGCCTTATCAGGGTTAATTAGTGGAATTTCTTGCTTTATCAATGGGGTTGGGACCATCAGTTGTGTTGTGCAGAAGTCAGGTTAATACACAGCCGACAGCCCTATTGGACAACTGTTAAAATTCATATTATGGCAAGAACCAATCAGCTAACTAAAGAAAAACAAGTGGCCATCATTACTTTAAGAAATGAAGATCAGTCAGTCCGGAAAATTGCAAAAACTTTAAATGTGTCCCCAAGTGGAGTCGCAAAAACCATCAAGTGCTACAACGAAACTGGCACACATGAGGACCGACCCAGGAAAGGAAGACCAAGAGTCACCTGTGCTTCTGAGGATAAGTTCATCCGAGTCACCAGCCTCAGAAATCGCAAGTTAACAGCAGCTCAGATCAGAGACCAGATGAATGCCACACAGAGTTCTAGCAGCAGACCCATCTCTAGAACAACTGTTAAGAGGAGACTGCGCCAATCAGGCCTTCATGGTCAAATAGCTGCTAGGAAACCACTGCTAAGGAGAGGCAACAAGCAGAAGAGATTTGTTTGGGCCAAGAAACACAAGGAATGGACATTAGACCAGTGGAAATGTTAGAGAATGCCAAGAGTGTGCAAAGCAGTAATCAGAGCAAAGGGTGGCTATTTTGAAGAAACTAGAATATAAAACATGTTTTCAGTTATTTCACCTTTTTTTGTTAAGTACATAACTCCACATGTGTTCATTCATAGTTTTGATGCCTTCAGTGAGAATCTACAATGTAAATAGTCATGAAAATAAAGAAAACGCATTGAATGAGAAGGTGTGTCCAAACTTTTGGCCTGTACTGTATTTTTGAAGGCTGCAATCATGTGACTGACGCTCTCAAGGGAGTGTAGAAGGAGACTGTTTCCCTAAGGAGAGAGGTTGGGGTGGTGGATGGGTCACAAAGCACAGGACTTTCCCCAGGAGATTGGTGATTGGAACCAAGTGAACTCTGAGTCATTTGAAGGTATGCAGTCAGCATGTTTCTTTTTCTAAACCTAACCACAGCAAATTTATTAGCCAAAACCTGACCTACCAAACTTCAAGTTAAGTACGTCATTCATGGGCTGCTAATAATTAAAAGATATCATGCAAACCCTTGTGTGTGCATTTTCGTATAATATCATAGGAACCGTTGTATGAGGATACATTGATTTATTTTGGTTTTCAAATTTGGGACCATTTAATAGCTTGGTGTTGGATGTTAGCACAGCTGCTGTGTTAGCTTGAGCTAACTGGGCAGACCATTAACTGACTGTTCACCCGGAGGAGAGCAGCTGTGGAGATGTTCCTTTTACATCACATCTAACCGTAACAGAAATCCTGAATCTTATAAATATAAATTTCAAATCTTAAATTTTCTGGAGCTAGTTATGCTGCTGCTCTGTGCTTCTGTTTCACATTGCTTTGTCTTGGATTCAGAGCCTATTATTCTGAGCTTTTTTGTAGGTCTATAATTTCACGATAGGACTTCCATCAACCAAATGTCAAAGGATTACAAACGTGCATAAAACACCACATCTTTTGGAAAATGTTGAAAATGTCTGGCTGAGTCCTTTCTAAGTTATGTTCAGCAACCCTGTTAGTATTGGTTGATATAGCCTACGCTTTCAAACTCTGCATAACTAACTGTAGAATCACTTGGCCAAACTTAGTATGCACACAATGAAGCTGACGCATCCACGCGCTACAAAGATGGAGTCTCCCCACCCCGCCTACGTCTCGTGTCGTGACTCTTCCCCCTATATGTCTGCTGTTTGTATTATGAGATATAACCAGTTCTTTAAGTATTTTTATTTGTTTTTCCATTAATTATTCTTTTATAGATTCGGATCCATCTTTCAATTTCTCTCAGCAGGAAATTCATATTAATGTGTCTGGCAGCTCAAATGTCACCCCCTACATTATTTGATCCCTGAGGAATTCACAGCCACTGATTAATTCTATTAGAACAATCTCCTTTGTTTTGGCATCAGTGAAAGCAACAGGGACAACATTTCAACACTTCCAGACTGACTAATGGAATAAAGCAAAGTGACATTTTTGGAGGGAGAGTCAGGTGGTGAGGCTTTCTGTAAAACGTACAGCTCCATACAGTGTAAAATCTCAGTAAAAGTATGTAGATGAGTAGCTGGTGATGGTTTGAACTGCTGCAGATGTTCAGCCAGTGGGACGCCTGTGATGTGCTTTTGATAAAAGATAAGAACCCACAGTACAGCAGTGTAGTGGGTACATAAATCAAAAGACAGATAAACGATCTGAGATACTGCCAGTTCAGCAGATGACACTTGCTACTTGTTTAGACTGCACTACACCAGATACAATATTATTAAAAGGTGACATGTGGACTATTTGCATGCTCTCGTACATTGTACACACACTGGGCTCTGACTAAAAATCTGGGACAGAAAAAAAGGATATTAAGCTGCTTCAAAGCACTGGCATTATATTTAAATTATGCTAATTAAATTAAACAAAGGCCATTGCCAAGCAAAACTCGATGGTTCCCACACACCTGTTCAGTTTGGATGGAACATTTGGTTAAATCTGAGGCAATTTGGCTTCACAGGCTTGTCTGTCAGTGGCATTTTTTCTGTATTCCTAAACAGCATTTTTAATAACAGCAAAACCAAACTAGACTCTTAAAGATAAGGAAACACATATAATAAGTTGTGATAAATATAAGGATGCACCGTTTTTTTTTGACAGAACATCGCTATTGGCCAACATGCACCTTGTTGACTGCCATCGGCCTATTGGCAGGTAAGATGACATTCACAGATGGTAGTGGCTGATGCTTTTTCATTGTGTCACACTATTTTGCAGGACTAAAAAGCAGGGCTCAAAACTAACAGTATCCCATTGTCCTGGGGACAATAGAAAATGTGGCTTGGACAAACAGAGATCTACCGTGGGACGCTTTCAGGATGTATGAACGCAGTAAACTCACATCAGAGGACGCACCTTATTGTTTACCTGATAATGTAACATCATGAACAACAAATCTACGTTGAAATTTGCAGGAGGAAAGCTAGTTAACGTTAGCATTTAGCAGCGGTGTAGGGAACTAACAGCTAGCAGCTGTATTGAGTCACATTAAGCTCATTCAAGCTCTGTTCAGTGAAAATGAGCATTGGGCGAAAGTAAATTATAACGTTATTGTGGTGTGTTCAGATGTACTCTTGTAAAATTTTGATTTAACGAGAAATTGGAATAGTTGTTTGAATGAGAATATTGTTGATGTTCTACAGCTATATACAATAGATATTAGACAGGGACTTATGATATATACATAGTTAAAAGACTTTCAAAGCAGTAACCTTTTTAAAAAGATGTTTTTCTTTTGAAAGAAGGTTGTATTAAAGGTTGTTTTAATAAAGTTGTATTAATGAATTTGTACTCATTTAAAGACAGTGTAATGAAGTTTCCATGGCACTAAAGGGAGGGAAAATGACAACAAAAAAGAAATAAACAATAACCCCCTAAAAAACAAACAAAAAACCATCAGTATTAGCTACAGCTATGTGCCATTTTTTTATTTTAAAGATTGGTTTTAGTATGTACAATTTTACATTCAGTGGATCCCTAATAGATGTAAAGCTTTACTGTACATTATATTAATTTGTTTCAGTTCAATGATACTAAGGACCAGTGTTTACTGACCCCTGAAGTGCAAGTCTGAGCAAAGTATGCATCACTACAGCGATGGCACTGAATCACAAATGAGAGAAAAAGAAAAGATTAACTTGAATGCTTTCATTTTTATCATTACCATGCATCAGAGCTCAGATTGACCCGGCTCTCATTAAAAGAAGATGACATAAAGACGGCTGTTAGACGTAAACTCATGTGCATCTCATGATAGCTTGGGTCTGTGCCAGTGTTTCTTGGAGAGGCATGCAGAGAAAGCAGCAAAATGAAAATGTAAGAGATTCTGTTCCAGTCCGCTGAATATGAGAGGATCAAAGTCATAGTGGAGTAGTGCTTTGAGTTATATCAGACAGCCGGAGTTCAGTCAGGGTAAGAGCCCTATTCATGTCTCCTATAGACAATGTTTGAGTGGCCCTGTTGAGCATTTGTCCAACATCCGCCATAGATTCAAGCAAGTATAGGCTGATGTGCTGCAGCATATCTGGTAATTTCAATCTCTGTGAGCATGGCTGTGCAGTATATGCTCATGCTTCACCAATCATTGTCTCTCCATCCGCCCTGGCAATGTCTTTCCCTAGGGAAGCTGCTTGACTTGTAGCAGCAGATCCTTCTTGCCTTCTTTGCAGAATCCCCTCAGCAGTATATTCATACAGGAATGCCTTAAGTGAAGTCGCAGATAAAATGTGGTTGAATATGTCATCATCCATTATATCTCCAACAGTTGGATTCCTTTCTGCAGCAGCATTGCAGCACTTCCAGCAGCTTAGCTTGAGGAAATGAGTGGAAAGCTAAGTAGCAGTAATGCCAGCTATATTTAAGATTTAATGCAATCCCACAAATAATCAACCCCATTCATACAAGGGTGGAGTCTTCCAACACTTTAATAATTGTTTTTGCATATTCCCATTCAGGGTTTTAGTGGACTGGAGTATATCCAGTTTACTGGGTGGAAGGCAGTGAAACACAAAGCCAAACATCAAAGAGCCAACACAGAAAGGCAGTTTAGAGTCTCCAGTGACTTGCTTGTCAGAAATGTGAAAGAAACTCATTCGGACTTGCCATACTCGCACAGACAATCATGTTGCCCCTTCAGTTTAGATCTGTGATGTAATTATGTTGATGCAAAACCTTAAACCCAGAGACTAGAGGAAATTAACAACTTCGAATAATTGCAAGTAATTCATTGTCTTAGGACAACTGTATCAAATTAAATATTTCATTTTTTTCTGGTTTTGTTTTCCTTTGGAGGAAAATTAGATGTTTTAATAACATGGGGCTTGTTTTTGTCATTTTTATTCATCATTCCAACCTGTTATTAAAAAATATTTTTGAGTTCTGAAAATGTAGTTACATTTTAAATGTTATTAAGGGGGAATTACTACCATTTTAAAAAGTCATACGGTATCCCTATGGTCTACGACAGCCGAATACAAGGCAGTCAGTCAGTTTTGGTTATTTTTAGTTAGTTTTGGTTTTAGTTTAGCTCGACACCTATTAACAGGTAACTAACAGGTTATGTTTTAAAGAAAAATAAAAGCAAAATGATGAGAAATACAAGAGGCCTTTCCCTTAAGTCTGGCGCTCTTTTGATTCAGTGAGCTTAAGCGCTGCATTTCAAAACGCTATTCATTTAGAGGTCGTGAAATTTGAATGTTTTGTGATGTAAAAGATGATGTAAAAGGCTTTGCTGACAGACAGATGGCTAGCCACGTTAGCATGTGTTCACATAGTGCCCACTGCCCACCATCCGGTCTCCACTGGTTAGCTAACGTAAGCCGGGGCACTTACTGTGCACCACCTGGGTTGGGCGGGAGCTAGCTAGCCATGCTGCTTATTCGAAGATTACTGCTGGCAACAAGACAGCATTGCTGCAGAAACATGGTAACCACCCTCTGGTCTCCTACTAGGTGGCCCCGGTGAGTTAGCAGCTTCATTTTGAGCTGTAGAATGCTTTTAGCACTGTTGGATATGTTAGCACCATTAGCCAGGCGGACACTGCTAACAGTGATAACAAAGCTAACAGTTGTTAACGATGCTAAAGGGGGTTTGGGGCTCAAAATTGACCTGAGTACTCTCCAGAGCAACCTTGAGGGAGACCAGAGTGTGGGCACTACTGATGGTAATCGCAGAATGAGTGGCAGGGTTAGCTAGCTCCCACCTGACCCAACTGGTGTGCAGTGTAGGAAATTGTCAAGTGGCAAAATTAACCTATAGACTTACTTGAGTCTGGAAAGTCTGGAACTGCTCCATAGACAACGAATTGAGAAAGATATTCTGGATGACATTGAGAGCACCTGAATGCTCTAAGTATATGGGTGCCTTTTCTGTTTCAGAGCTGAGAACAGTGCAACAGAATAAAGCTCATTTAGACATAAAAAAGAAAACATTTTTTGGGTCCACAAAATCAGGCCTCCATTCATTGTCCAAGGAGCAGCTCCAAACTTTATACTTGATGACATCACAAATTTAAGACTTACTTGTCTGGTTGCTGGCTTTGAAGGAGAGCAGCTCATGTTCACAAATATCGATTGAACTTTCCATGAGCTTTTCTCGGCCATGAATATAACATATTGGAATTCTTAATTTAGGTGGTGTTCCCCTGTAAGGTCACTGCCTTCAACAGTTTAGACAAGGGGGAGAATGGTCGGAGAATCACCTCAGAAATATGTATTGTGTTATATATTTCTGAGGCACTATCTCTCAGACTCTGATGAATTTATTTATGAATGTGTTTACTTGATAAAACATAGCATTTTAATTATAATGTTAAACCCTGTTTGCAAAACAGCTTCTTTTGTTATTTAGTGTTTCACTGATGTGGAGGGTGGCTATTAAAAAAAGCACATGCTTGCAGATTGAATAACCTGCTTTTCATCTGTGCGGGGAACCTATAAAATTATCCCACTATTTTAATGAGCCCACATTAATTTTGCATATCAACACTTTTCACTCAACAGAAAACAGTTGTTACCAATGACACCCCGAAACCACTCGTCTTTTGATCATAAAGATTAATTTCCAGACAAAGTGATCCCTGCCTTCAAATGGTGCTTTCAGGTGCGTCTCGATAATAATCAGCAGGCGGCAGAAACTTTCCTCCGCATGACACAAAGCGGAATTCAAAAACTCCCAATCTGATGGAGATCCTAAATGTTGCAAATTAAAAAGAAAAACTACGCATTTTAAGTTAAAAGTTAGTATTTTCCAAAGTCTAAAGATGAGACATCCCATTGATCTTCACCCTCTGTAACTCCAGCCTGTTTGTCAAGATGTTCAGAGTTTTTGACAACTGCTACAATCCTGCAGCTATGCCTGCCGCACATCAAACACTATTCTCAACAATGAACAGACTGCTTAAGATTCAACTAATGTTTATCCAGGGATCTGAAACATGCATTCTAATCATATCTTGTTGGAAGAGATGAGCCCCCCGAACGATCAGAAGTTAAAGTCTTGAACTGCCAGGTCTTTTTCTACTTACTCAAAGCAATATGAGGCACTCTTTCACTGGATGTGACACAGCTAAGGTGCAGTAAACAACATTTTACAAGCTCATAACTTCAAATGACTCGAATATATATTTGGAATTTGCAAAACTATTTATTTGCATCGCCGAATAAGTATTTACAGTGTAATTGAATAAAAGTGTAACATGTAGTTAAACCAAAATAAGTGAGGCCACAACACAGAAAAACTGTTATTTAAGATTTCTTCCTTTGTGCACATCCACAGCAAACTTTTGGCCTTGTGACCTTTAACAAGCTGTGTGTTGCTTTGATTTTCGGACACAAAAAAGACCCCCAACCGATCCAAGCTAACACTGACACACGGACGGATAATAATGAACACAGACAGGCGGAGCACAGAAAGATGCTCACAGCAAGGGACAAACTGAGACCGACGTGTGCAGACGAACAGACTGAGAACAACCCACGCAGGCAGACACAGACTGAGTGCGCCACACAGATACAGCGGGACAGCCAGTGGAGACAAAGGGAGGACAATCTGTCAAGCAACAACTGAAGTAAACCTTAGAAAAGTGTTCATGTTGCCAGTAAGTGCATTAAAGTTTACCCCCGCGCCTTCCAAAAACTGTGGTCTCCTTTAAAAACAGCTTTTGAAAGATTAGAAAAAGTTGCACGGTTGTTGCCACACCGCTCACCTGAAAGCTATGCTGTCACTTACTGCTGCTGCTCAGAAGCTGCACCTCCGCCCCACCACCTGCAGGCTCTGAGTCTACATTCCTCCACGGGGAAAGTTATTGTTAGTTACTCAGAGGTACCTGCTGTGCTGAGCACCGGCTTCCTAGTGGGGAATGACAAGGTCAAAGCTTAGGTGATGAAATATCAGTGCTGCTCATATTTGACATCATTTTCATAATAAGCCAAGACCAAAAATGAAAGAATTGAGTGGCAGGCCTTGTCTTTATGTCTCAGCAGGAATAGGAGACGACTACAAGGTCCAGGGAAGATGAGTTTCTGCACCTTTACACAAGAGAGCACATGAAAACTGATTTTACAGAAATATTTTTCACATATTACATATTTTACATGCCCAAAAACTACATGTGCCAGTGTGTGAATTATGTTGAATGTATTTTTTTTTTGATATTTCATGTGAAATCAGTGTGTCGATTGGTAGAGATTTCATACTGATTCATACTGATTCTCCCGCAGTTCTATGTACAGCCTAGTCGCAAGAGTCAAGTGTCAGCATTGCATGTTTCTGCAAACCACAGATGGGTGACATTTATTATGAGTCATACCAACCTAATTTTGATCACATGTATGTGAGCTATGTCATCGTGAGGTGGAGGTGATGGTGATGGCTTGATACCTAGGTGAGACAGCAGCCAAGCTGCTTACCACTTGAGAGCACTGTTTGAGACCAACAGAAACACACTGACACATTGCAGCATTTCCAACTGTGATTGTGGTAAAAAAAAAATCGATCTGGTATTTATAGCCAAAACACAACCTTTACCTAATCATAACAAAATGGTTTTGTGCTTAAACATAACCACACTTTAGGCAAGGCAAGGCAGCTTATTTGTATAGCACATTTCATACACGGGAAATTCAAAGTGCAATGAAATATAAAACAGAGTAAAGGATACAGAAAAGAGTAAAGAGAAAAAAAGACAAAAGGTAAAATTACTAAATGATTTACAATTACAAACAAAAATCACCATTAAAAACAGCAAAAGTGCAGAAGAGGTGCAAAGATAAAAAGAATATTTAAATGATTTAAAATTGAGTTTAAAAAATAGGTTGCAGTCATTATAGGGTGGAGTAGGCATTGTAAAATAGGGATGTTTTTAGCTTTGTCTTGAATTAAATCAAATCAGAGCTGACTGAAGAGTTGTTTTAATCACAGAGTTTTGAAACGTAAAGAACTGTGAAGTTTAAACATATCAACTACATAATGTACAAATGTTACATATTCGTGATTTGAAGAAATGTAAAATGCCAACATTTATTCTGGTAATTTTGATTGCAATTAGGGCTGGATTCTGGTGTGATCTTGAGTTATCAGAATCGCGCCTCCTCACACAGTTACATGATTTGGGTGGACAAGGAGGAGGAGAGTGAAGTTGTAAGTACAGGAAGTTTTAACACTTGAAATGATTGTTCTCAGGAACCTTAAAGCCCAGATCAGACCAAAGATTCGCAATGAGACAAAACAGTTTTAGAACGTTGCAGAGAAAAGTTGCAGCGGTGTGAACTGACCATCTGAGCTTGACTCAACCCAGCTGATGGTGTCACCTGCAACTCAGCTGGACTGGCATTAGAACGTAAAGCTCGTCACCTGTTTCTACAGCCATTTGGCTTGTAGTGAAGTCAGCTGGTCAAATCAAAGTGACTGCAGATGGCATGTTCACCTGCTGCAGCAGGTTCTCTGTCCCTGCTAAGCTCTCTGTTTCCACACACACACATTCTCACTCACTGATTGATTGGCGCTGCTTACTTATGCTTTTGTGGTGTATTTATTATGAATACAGTCCATCTGATGCTTGTTTTGTTTCTGCTTTTCACCATTTCATCACTACTACAAATGCAGCTGTAGCCAGTATCTCACTATCACTATCCTCATTCATATTTTAAAAAACTACAAATTATATTCAGCCACAAAATAAATCTGAAGAGCTGGAAATCGGAACAGAAGTACAGAGAGTTGTTGCATAGAGATGATACACCATCTCATCTAGTTGCGTTGGTGTGAACCAACAGGTTTGGAGAACGCTGCAAAAGGGCGCATTGCAAGTAGTTGCATGTTTGAAAGAATTTTTGTTTTACTGGTTTGAGTCATCTGTTTTTAAGTGTTGTGAGGCAGTTTTTATTTGTTTGTATGAAAGTTCAGAAAAAGAAGAAAATAATCAAATATGATGAAGTATGGTGCAGTTATTTAAAACCATTTCACGTGATAAACGAAAAAAGGCAACGTTGAAAATATGTTTTAATTAAGCAGAGATTGTTGGCTAAAGGTTGTGACCAGGCATATAAAAGTCTGGAATGAAACCAGAGCAAAGCCACGGTTTACATCTTGTGTATATTGAAAGGCATCAGGGTATGGTTTAAGGCATTACCATACGAAAAGTACATATTGTTCTCTTGTGAAACTGGATGAGAGTGGGTTTAAATGTCTTGGGTGCAGCAAAGTATACTGCAAAGAGAAACAGGAGAAGAGATATTACATCTAACGCCATCAATCTTCTCAACAAAAACAGTTAATAACATTTCTCAGTGGGAGTTCACTGCGCGGTACAGTACGTGCTCCTCAATAAAAAGCAGGTAATTCGGATTAGTGGCAATATATTAAGAAAAAAAAGATAAAAATGATTTCCCATTGTGTGGTATCACAGCTATCTCCGCACAGCAGGAAGGACATCCTGTAGGAGCCTCCGTACTTTTTAATGCTACAGAGCTTATAATGTAATGTGGAGCAAAGGTGCTCGAATGTTCCCTCTGAGAGAGATAAGTCCTGCGGTGTATAAATTGATAAACGCCTTTATCAAGCTGGCACTCAACTGTTTTGCTGTGATTCCTGCTCAGGATTAGTAGTTTCTCATACGGCAGCGGTGACTGAAACGTATACTGTAGATACGAAGGAAGATACAAAGGAAGTGGGTTAGCTGGGAGTCGCTCTCCAACTAACACTCAATCCTCTCCTGCTTGTAAAAGATAGCTGATCACAAAGTCTGCCATAATACAATTTTGGCTTGAGTCAGTAGAAGAAGCTGCCCCCTGGTCTTTTTGATTTTGGCAATGAAAGAAAAAAACAACATCTCATTCATTATATAAATATCATAAATAATGGTAACTAGTTAAGCAAAGTAAAGTTTACTTTAAACTGACTCCACTAACACACATAAAACATGGTTTAACTACAAGACCATCAACAAAAGTAGGAGATTTTCTCAATGATAAGTTCACAGACAAAACACGTTGCATAAATTAGCTTCATGGCCAGCAGAATTTCCCTGTACTTATAGATCAACAACTTACACATATTATTTATACTTTCTCTGAGTCACCATTGGATTGAGTCACATCTCCTGACAGCCCGGTCTCACTTCCATCTTCTCAAATACCGACACCTGGTCAGTGGCCCATGGGCGTCAGACATTGACACACAGAGGCACCCGCTGCACCAGTATGAGATGACTGGGCCACAGCATTTGTTGATGCTCTAAGCAATTAATGTGGTTTGAAGGGCAAGGAAGTCCACATTTGGGAATGGAGGTGGATGGATCAAACAAACATCGGACTTTCACCTGGGAGTCGGCTGATTGAGTCCAGTATGAAACCAAAAGTTAATCGAGTTATATTTAAATACAAATTAAACTTTAGGTAGCCCACTAGAATAATATAGTCAATTGCTTAGGTTAGGAAAAAAGAACATGTTTTGGCTTAAAGTAGTCGTTTTGGGGGGGGACCAATCCTAACAGGAAAAGCAGCGATGTTTCGGCAACAACCAACGCTTTTCCATGGCACCATCCCCACCGATGGGTCACGACAATACACCCATGTTTGGAGCCTAAGGGCTCATTTATGCTCCCTTTACGTACAAAAATGTATACGTCCGTTTCAAACGATGTTACCGTCACTGCCCACATACTTCCATGCGCCCTTTACGTTGGCATGGATGTTAACCAATATATCCACCAGGGGGCACCCCAGCGTCAAAAGTTTATGACAACAATAAACTCAAAAACAAACATGGCGACTGTGGAGGAGATACTGATAATGTACCTCTTGCATAAAAGACAAAAACAGAGGCAGCGTTGTAGGAGGTGGTGGTCGGTGAGGCCGTTAAATACATCGCAACTGGAGGACGGAGAATTCTTTTCACTAGTACTGCCGATGAGAGAAATTAAATTGTTATTTCTTCTTCGTGTCTCACTAGAGCTACGTATCGGGTAGTGACAGCAACACTGCCCCCATGGTTCCCGGTGGTACTGCTCCGTTTGGCCCGTATCCGTAAGCTTTATGGAAACTTGCAGAAATATGGACGAAATGAACGTGGAGCATGGACAGAAGGCTCCATCCGTATTCGTATTTAACGTTGAGCATAAATGAGCCTTAAAAGTTACTGGAAACACAGAAAGGGGTCACTAAAACACAACCGTTGTTGCTGTTTGTTCATCTCAACAGAAATGCCATTCCACACTATCCTCCTTCACCTCTTCACCTTACATATTATGTCACCTTAGAAATGTTGATATGATAGTATGGTTTGCAGAAACATACAGTGTGAACATTTTCTTGTGCTGGGCTGTACGGATTTCTGTTTTTACTTTGCATAAAAGACATTGAACCATTGATCATTGACACATCATGGATACATTGACCCCGATCCATGGATCATTACACTCTTAATATACTGTGTAATAACAACAGATATTTTATTGAAAGTGGGGTCATGCCAGATGGCCTTTGATTGTTCTAAGATTGCTGTAAAGCACAATCTCTTACAGTGTATCTCTCAACTGTAACTGTGACTGTTTGATCATCCGTATTTACATTCATTTTAAATCAGGCTGCAAGATCTGAGCTCATGAGGTCACTTTGTCATCAGTATTCCCTTCTCCTTTTGGCCTCTGACAACCTCCGTCCTGCAAATTACATCCTCTGATGCTTCAAAGAGCACTGTGACAAGCCCCCCTCTGACTCTGACCAACTGCCAGTATTTCCAGTCTTGGATTGACACTTTAAATGAAATAACCATTGAACAAAGTAGAAAGGAGGCCATCTTTGTCTGTGCACAGGCATCTGTACCCGCTGAGTGTTAGACAACAAAGAGCCATAGGGAGCCTTCTCGGGTGTCGATGGGGGTTGTGGTGGTGTGGGGGAGTGAGAAATGTCACGTCTATGATTGTCTCTGATGTTTTATGCCAGAGATGCAGCCTTCAAATCTCTGAGTGCCGTCAGCGGATGAGATGCCTCTGGTTGTATGTTTCCGCTGCGTTCAGTTCACAATAGCAAAGCGTAGTGTGTGTGTTTCACTGTAGGGACAACAGCAGTTGACAGATTTACAGGAGATTGGTTTAGAGCTGAAAGCACTATTTGTAGACCTGCAACATTGTCGCGTCTAAAAATACAGACTCTTGTCGTTTGTCCAAATACTGTAAACAAGTGACTGACCTTTAGACGTACAGCAGCTCTGTTTTCTCCACGTACACGACTATTTGACAGCTCTTTGTGTCATATTTTGCTATGGAGTGATCTTTTTTGTGGTATAAGTATGTTTTCAGCATGCCGTTTAATCTTAGCAAATATGCATTATATGTTTTCCACTTATCACTTTGAGGGAAATGTAACAGCAGGATATTTACACCACACACTGTCATGAGCAAATTCAATCTGCAGCCAACTGATTGAGCAATTTGCTCAGCAATTGAGCACAATAGGCTATCAACATGCAGGAAATACTAATGTATATCACAGACCCAGGAGTAACAAGCAGTTACAAGATAAAGAAAGCTGCAGTCAGAAGTTGTTCTTCAGCACTAATGATACAGTGGGTTTGCAAACACTGCCGAAAGGGCACCCAGGGCTTTATTCTCCTAATAACAAATGCATTCCTTGTTAAGCTATCACGCTCTGTTTTGATAGTTGTTTTCACTAAACTCTATGTATCTTTCATGACATGAAACCAAAGCCAGTTGTTAGCTTTGGTTTTTAATTTCTGAGTTTTGATTTATTTTTGTGACACTGGATCATAGATACGGTGTCCAAAACTAGGCAGATCAGAATAAAAAGGGCTTTTAAAGGATACTCCACCCCAACAAAAACAAAAACACATGCTTTTCCTCTTACCTGTAGTACTATTTATCAGTCAAGATTGTTTTGTTGTGAGTTGCCGAGTGTTGGAGATATCAGGCTTAGAGATATCTGCCTTCTCTCCAATATAATGGAACTTGATGGCACTCATCTTGTAGTGTTCAAAGTGCCAAAAAAACAAAACAAAAATAAAACATTTGAAAAACTTTTTAATATTACAGCTCAGCCAAGGGAGACACTGTTAATGTTTACATCTCACACTCAAAATACAAGGTGTAGCTTGAGTAGGCCATTTAATTGGACTTCTGTCCTTGTGCTGGAAGTAATTTATTGACCTAAGTATGTCCGACTCTGCTATGATTGGTGGTGATATGCCCCCGTTTAGCTTGTTAGTATTGGACCTTTTTCCAGTTAACCTATTACATCACAAACCAAACAACCGACAAACAAGTTTGCTACAGTTAGCTAGCGGAAACTGGTACCATGACGGACAAATTAGCCAAAAAGCTATTTTTCATGTGTAGTCCCTTGGCCAAGATGCTACACAAGGCTACCTAAAATACAACAAAGTACAAAAAAGCAAACCAAAAAACAGCACAAAAAAAGGAAAAAGAAAATGGGGCATACAATAAAAAAGACTTTGAACACATCAAGAAATTATTTTAACATGATTTTTCAGTAACAAGTATGTAATGATCATGAAATTTGTGATTCAGTGCTAAAACCTGAGGCAAAATAGATGCAATATAAAAGGACATACAATTATTAAAAGCACGTGGCATATGTAGATGTAGATTTTGCCATGTTGTGAGCGGCTTCTTCTTCAGTTAAGCGTTTAATGTTTTCGACTTCCGGGTTACAGCCCAAGGTGGACACTGTGGAGCATGTTCTGAGTGCCACGGCCAGTTTGGGTCCAATTGTATACATGCAGGAGTAATTAGACTCCCAATTGCATTATCTGTGTGTGTTGGTCCGACTTTGATAAATTTGATATAGAACGTTTTCAGTCAGACCAACATCAATCTGGAAATCCATCGGTTAAAAAAAACAAACCAAAAAAAAAAAAATTTTTTTTTTCCCTTCCTTTACCTCTGGAGGCACAGCCCGGAGTTTTTCGACTAACGGAAGTGCAGGGGCCTCGGCGATCGCTCACACCCTTCACTTCTGGCAGTGCCCCCCAGGGAATCATCGTGTTGTTTACAAATACTTCGGGTAGAAAACCAGCAGAGTTTAGCTATATATCACATTTTTCACGTCACTATATCACCGTGTAGACTAATCTGATGTTTGTTAACTCTATAAACACAATGACTGAACAAACATTACCATTTATGTGTGCATGTTTTGTAATTAACATGGTTATTGCAGATTAGCTGGGCTAACCGTTAGCTGTTAACGTTAGCCGTTAGCGATGTCTGTAATAACCATAGACTGTATAAAAATAAGGTAATAACTCAATAAACGGTCCATGAATAAAATATTTTTTCCAGCGGATATCTTAGTTACAACATGATTGAGCTAGCAAAGCAGCTTTGTGTTGCTATGTGTGGTATTTATTCAGTTATGGGAAATCACGATGTCTAGAAAGCATCAGTGGCTGCAGCTGGCAGGGACAGTTAGCAAAGCTAACATCAGGACGTCATCTGTTAAAAGCCTCCCGTTGTCGGATACGACATGAAACTACTCCAGTTAGCTCATCAATCATGTTGTAACTAAGACATCCACTGGGGGAAAAAAAAAAATTTTCACGTTGACGAGACGGCGTTTTGGGTGGAGCGGTCGCTATGGATGCGGAGCTTGCTGTTTCTGTAGGTACACATTTTCTGGGGACACCTGCACGTCTCGGCCATGCCCCCTCCATTGTGATTGGCTAAAGCTCCAGTCATCTTTCACACAGGGCTGCCGACAGATTCTACAATGCTACCCTTGTAGCCACTTACCGCTCAGAGGGAGCTCATTCAGCGGCTCCTCTGGCAGCAGCACAGCGTCTCTCTTCTTTCTCGCCGTTTGCGTACGGGAGTCGGTGTCGTCAATTGTTTTTGTCATAAACCTTTGGTAATGTAAAGCTACGTGACGCTCGCGGTTCGACAAAACACTATACATATGTGAACCCACGATAGTCTGTCACAGGTTACAGCGTGATGATTAGAGGAGAAATGGCAGAGCATAAAAGTCCAGGTGGAAAAAAAACAACTCATTCATTTAGGATCATTGATAAAAGAGAAGGAAATCACCTGTTGATTTTTATATACGTATAGATCCCAGGGTACATTTTTTGTATTTGGGAGCTGTTTAAATGTGTATGTTGTTGAATTATCAATATTGTATACAGGATCTGAATCTCACTCTGAGTTACTGTTGTTCACTAATTTGTCATATTGTCAAGAATATTGTTATCACAAAAATATCCTGAAATATCGTGGTATTTTTAGGGCCATATCGCCCACCCCTAGCTTAGAGTGACCAAATTATGATTTCTGGAAAGAGACATCGCTGTTGAGTTTTTGAAATGTGTTTTTTTTGGTGCTTTAAGCATCTGAGCAGAGTGTTAGCTCGTTCCATTACATTGGAGAGAAGGCAGACATCTCTAATATCTCAAACACTTGGCAACTCACACCAAAACAATCTATACTGATAAATAGCACTACAGGTAAGAGGAACAATATGTGCTTTTGATTTGGGGGTGAACTGTCACTTTAAGTATGCAAGTACGTATCTAAAAATATGTGCCATAATGGAGGGCATATTGTTTAACCTGCATTAGAATGCTGTTAAGGAAAGCAAAGACATTGCTCTCCATCTGGGCGTCTGAATTTGTGTCCTCAGTCTGAGCAGAGTCCGACACAAAGCACCGGTGGCTTTTTTACTCCCACTGTAGCATCCAGCAGGGAGGGTAAAGGGTTTCGATATGAATGCTGAGTGGGAAAAATAAGAAAACAGGACATCAGAGCACTCAAAACCATGAGAGTTAAAATAGGTTATTGGGTGTAAACACATCCTCTGAAGGGATGAATAATGTAAAATAGGCTGGTTAGTTGTCAAGAGAAACTCCACGCGGATCTCGGGTTAGTGCGATCTGCTTAGCAAAACTGACTTTCCTCTCATTAACAGTTCAAGACAGGCTACCTATTCATGAGCTCCCATTAATTTTCAGCATGGCTTCGGCTTCTTCATTCCTCTTGTATTAGCCCTAATTTCAGATGGACAAGAAATGAGAGAGAATCATTTTTGCATGAGGCCTGACCTACATGACAGGAGAGGATAGCTAAACTGGGTTATGCTTTGATGCAGAGGAATACTGGCTCGGCTCCATGTTATTGTATTATTAAACTGTTCTGAGCATCTGCTGAAGTGACCAGTGACATTCGAGTGCAAGGTGATGCTGTTGCCAGACATGTGTGCGCATAAATTTGGAACAAGCTGCAAGCAGTTTACAGATGTATTTTGTATTAGTGCGGTCTGACAAAAAGGGAGAGGGAGATAGTAGAGCTTGCAAGAGAGATGATGTAGAGGGAAAGGTTGTGAAATAGCAGTTTGATCACACTATTGGAAAATAGTCCCACACTCATAAACTCGACACTCCACATAAAAAGACAACAGATTGAAC
Source organism: Epinephelus lanceolatus (assembly GCF_041903045.1). Taxonomy (NCBI): domain Eukaryota; kingdom Metazoa; phylum Chordata; class Actinopteri; order Perciformes; family Serranidae; genus Epinephelus; species Epinephelus lanceolatus. Next base: position 21,502,841 of record NC_135754.1, on the reverse strand, counting down.
AAGAGCAAACATCTTTTAGTGAGGAAATCTCAAGACGTTTAATACCATATTTTGTTTCACTCTGAAAAACAAATTTGAAACAATATTTTTTTTGTTGGAAAGAAATAATCCAATGTCTGCGGTTAAAAGGAGCCAGAGCCAGTGGGGTTGTAATTGTTGCAGAATTAACTTGACATTAATTTCGGTGACCATGACAGGGGCACCTCTGAGTCCAGGGCAGGTGGGAGAAAAAAAAATAATCATGTGCGCTGTGGCCTGCTCCCATACCCGACCATCACTCTCTATCAAATTAAAAGGCCAGAGTCTATGTCCTCCCTCCAGAGTGTCATCCCCTCTTGTCAAAACCTAACAAGTAATTTGCTGAAGGTTATTGTTATTGTATGACATTTAATCCAAGTCATGATATTAGCATCATTTCCTGACCGGCCTTCTTAACCTCCAGTCGTCTTTAATTGGTCAGAGCTTTTTAATGCCCATGTTTCACAGTGGGCTAAGTGTCTTTCTCATAATTGTTATGGCTGCTGAACACTGCTGCTAGACATTTTATAGATGGACACTTCCTGTAAGTAACTATAGATAGGTAGTGTTTTCCACAAGTGCATGCACTGTCCAGCTGGGTGAAAATAGTCTCCAGCTCCTGAGGTCTGTATGACTGAAATGCTGCATTTATAATCACAGGAGCCAGCGTGGAATTATTTTTTAATAAAGGACAATCTTTTTATTTCTAGTAATTGTCACACAGGTGTCTGATGTTATTCTGAGCTGCAGCAATGGAATCAGGGTGTAGAATCAGCCACACTGTCAGCTGTTACACCGGGGATAAAGTAAACTTTGCATGACTAAAATGCAGCTAAATGATATGTTTAGTTTCATAAACGATCTCTCCATTTGTTAGAAGCTCTGTTTTAAAACGGAGGAAATGGAAAGGATGGAACCGGTGAGCTGCCGGTAACGTTAAGAATCCAGACATCTGATGACTTCAATCTGTCATCCGGTTAAAAGACATAGATAGAAATGACTAAGATCTAAAAGTGATCTAAAGTGACGGTGACTTGAAACAGCAAGTGAGTAAGTCGGCTGAAAATGCTTTAATGTCTGACTATCTGTCTGACAGCCAGGAAAACCATGATAGGATACCTATTGGAACACACTCAAATGAAAGATCTTGATTTCTCAAAGCTTCTTTTATAGCTTTGTGCTCATAAGGGTTGGGTACCGCACTCGATACTTTTAATGGAGCAAATTTAAATTACATAGATACTACCATGTACTGATTAATGGTCCACAAGGCTGCTTTCAGATCTAGAGTTGTCTTGCTTTGGTCCAAATCAGGAACTCATTTTGTTACAAAGTTGCATAATTGCCTAGAGCTGGTTCGTGTTCTCACGGCAGCATTTACAGGCGGACCAGATCAAATGCCTTGCGCAAGGAAGCTACTTTCATTGGTCAGAATTTTCATGTGGGAAAAATCCAGGAAGTAAACAAAACGTTGAAGAAGAGTACACTTGCAAGATAAATGTGACACTTTCTAATGTCACAATGGAGGGACAACTACGCACGTTGATTTTAGCGCTGGTCATCGTGGACTATATTGCTGTCATTGTTCATTTTAGTCAAACCATACAGTTTGAAAACGAGGCGTGGCTCCAACTAGAAAACAATGTTTTGATGCATTGGATGCGCCGAATGTGCATATTAAGGACTGCAACATGCTCATGTTTAACCCAAATAATGTGTAATGTGACTGCAGTTGGTTCAGATCGAGGTCGGAACACGTTCTCACCACAAACGAACAGCACCAAAGTTCATTTGGAACGAGAGCGAGACCACCTCTTCAAGAAGGTCTCAGTTTGGTTGATTTGGTGTGCACCGTAATGTGATTGCTGTGTTCACACCTGCCCGAACGAACTGCATTTAGGGGGCAAACAAACTTAAGTTCGATTGAACCCAACCAAACAGGGCAGGTGTGAAAGCACCCTTATATCAGTGCCATATTTCAGTACCTGAGAGTACATCTGAGTGAGAGACTAACTTAAGCCTCCTCCAAACTGTGAGATTTTAGCAATCTTCTAAGTTTAGTGCAGATACACTGTGCGACATGGATCTAATAAGCTTGGGTACGACATCAAGCTTGATGTATGCAGACTGTACAATGACAAGGCCTACTAAAATGCAGGCTACGACGTAAAATGCAATAGCTTCTCTGCGCAAGGGTGCTGCACGGGTTATTGCTTCTCAAACTGAGAAGCACAACATAGAGGGTCACATCAAATTACCTTAAGTTTTGTGGGCACTATATACTGCGAGGTGTCTGTGTCTAGGTTGCTCACCTGGCAGCTGCAAGTCTGCCGATATTTCCTTCCAAGCTTCATCCTTCTTGACGTGACCATGGTCAGACCTGGAAGACACATCACACAGACAAGGCTTCTGCTGCCACAACCTGACAAGACCTTCCTCTTTGCTGGAATCCCACACATTTCTTTTTCGTTTTGCCTCCATGGTGAGCTGCTGTCTGTCTGTTTGTTTGTCACACAGTGAGATGGTCACCCCAAATTTCTGACACTGTCAGAATTTTATCCCATGGGATGTGTTTGAGAGGGGGCAGGAAGGTAGGGAAGAGTTTTATTTTATGTGGTGTGTAAAACTTTCTTAATAAATGACAAAATGCTTAAAACCATTTTTTTATTACAGAGAGAGTAAGGAACTAATAAAGGGACAATGAGTGACGATGCTTAAATTTTGGGGGCCAGTACTTGTGTCAGTTAAAATGCGAACGTGTTCTGTTCAGGGTGGACAATTCAGCAGCACACAGTCACAGAAACAAGCCATCAAATGTGCAACCATCAGGGTTCTCCTTGTGAGGGGCAGATGTGATTGCTGACAGATATGTGGACCCTGCAGCACCTCGCTGTGCGCGAGCTGTGCACTCCTGTCTCCTCTTGGTAATGGTGTCTTGGAGATGTGTTAACCCTTGGCGGCATGTGTTTCGTCAGGTGTGGCGGTTGGCAGCCATGCTGTCAGGACATAACACGTCTGTTGAGAAGAGTGATTAGTTCATATGTGTGCTGGTCACTTGGACGCTGGAAGATCCCAGAGTTTACTGTGAGAGTGGCAAAGGAATGTGGGTTTAATGCCAAAGCATGTGCATGAATCTCAGAGAGAGGATAGCCAACCCAGACAACGCAAAGCTGGTCTGTTATTCAGTTTTCAATAGACACATATCATATGTCTATTTCTGGTCGCTCTGACCAATGGTCAAGCAGCAGATTATGACCCATACTTACATTTAGTATAGGGTGACCTCTAATGTGACATTCAGTTTATAGCAAAAGGACTTATTTAAAGCCGAACCATGATGCTTTTCCTAACTTGAACCACCTAGTTTTATTGCCTAAACCTAACCATGAAGTCTTCAAGTATAATGGCTACTGTTAAGGATGTTTACAAAACTGCAGTCATTTGGACTGTAATATATGTCGTTTTGGAGACGGTCATATACTGTATGTCGTTTTGGAGGTCAGTGGAAATCAATCTGTTGTTTTGTTGAGTTATGAGAAAGCATTTGTCTATTTCTTTCCCTCTCCTCTACATCATGCTGTATTCAATTTCTTTAATGAGACACACTAAAGCAGCGACCTCAGTGAAATACTGCCGCAAAGTAAATTGTTTGGCAGGACGTTCAAGGCAATAATGGCCACATTCATATTGCAAGCTTCATCGTTTTGTTCTGACTTAATACTTCCATTTAAAAAATGAAAAAACAGAACAAAGATGTAACACTCAATGCAGAAATACTAATGTAATACCTTAAAAAAAACATAATTGCTTTCTTTGCACCGGATATGTCACTCGCATTAAGGCAAATCAATGACCACGGTCCATCTGCTTAACACCTACACCTCCATTATCCCTTTACTAACACATAAAAATTGAATGAAATCAGATGTGACTGTTCAGATTGAGGTCATATTACTCACATGCTATATATACTGTCGGACCATATATGACAGTGAAAATGTCAGCTTTAAGATGTTTCTCCTTCTTCCCACTCTGAGTCATATATAAGGGGAAAACATCTTGATTTCGGCAATGTTTTTTCCTGCAATGTGACAGTTTTATTTTCTAAAGTGTTCAACATAAATAATTCAGAATGAAGACATGACCACAGCTAGCAACCTTGTGTAGGCTTTAAGTCGACAACACAACTTTGCTCAGCCTGTAGTTTTTGGCACAAATTGCTAGATTGAGTCATAAAACATTGAGCTTCAACACGCAGAGAAATTTTCACATAATAGTCTGTACATGTTCAGTATTCAGCCATGTTTGTGCTCCAAGGTTAGCACACAACCTTCTGTAAAGTCTTTCACACTGAAACATCAGTTGATACGCTTATGCTGTGCACTATATATTGATATAACTCTTAAGTGTTGACTTCTGTTACCTTGTGTACACTATCATGAATGAATCTGGCATTGTAATGATGAGGACATCTGCAGGGTGTAAAGAGTTCACCGCAGAGCTGTCGAAGCTCCCACAGACAACAAACTAACACATGCACAGTGGCTCAACAGACTCTTTGCTTCCCTGCACACTAAACATCCCTCCGTAAATGTGGAGCCAGATTGTGTTTTCTCCATCTTCCCATCTTCTTATTTGCCAACTAGCCTGCAAGTATCCTTTTGATATAAACAGCAGCAGTGACTTTAACATCTCATTTTTCTCAGAGGAGTGGTCAGCTGCAGTCTGGCCTTGAATATGTCACAGGGGGATTCTTTCTGCTCCACGGCAGCAATGTCTAATGTTGTTCAGCCACATTTTTTTCTTGATGTTGTGTTTTCTCTCTCTTTTTCTCATTAATTAGTCAGCAGTTCACCCCAGCTTCTTTTTGACTCAATTTTCTGACCTGAAAGGCAAAGTGAAAGAAAGGTTAAGGACAAAAAAATCATTGCTGTGTGTTCAGTAGTTGACATCACCTCTACTGTGATGCTGGAAACATGTAAGCAACCTTTGTGTTGTCATTCAGACTGATAGTTTTTTTTTGTTTTAGCCATTAAGGAAACTTACTTTCTATTTTTTTTGTTTAAAGTTGCTATTTACCATAAAACTTAAATTAATAGCCCAGGCTATTATTTGCTTATTTCACCGCAATTGACAGACCTATGTTTGGGACAGGCCTTTAATCCCTTTCACACAAAACTGTTGCTCAGCAAACACAGGGAAATACAAATTGTTTATTTAAACCTCTATGAATATTACTTGTATAAAAATAAGGCTTCAAATGATATCTCAATAATGAGTCATTCATTTTATCCCTAGGATTACAATACCCGACATACTGACACTTTATCCAGTTAAAGCAGTACCCACAACTTGGATTAATTTATATTTTAAAATCCTAAATATGAAAGAAATATGAATAACTTACAGGGTAATTGAGGAATGGGCACATAATTTAACGTTATGATAGCTTCAGAAGTAGCAAGTCACCACCTTTTTTTTGTCTCTTGTTTGCCATGCCAGTAAATCTGAGTGCATTATGTTTTGGTGCTCGTAGTTTTAGTAAAATGAACTGAACAATTGAATTATAGAGAATCTAACCGAGCTAACAATATGAAGCATCTCCATACTAACAAAGGTGTAAACATTTATGAACAAACTGAACAATTAACTAATGTTTGCTAAAGTGGGTAGCTGGTTTTATACATCCAAAGAACTTCTATTAGAAAAACAACCAGACCAGGCTTCTCATTGAGACAGGCCTTTATTTGTCACAATGTGTAGCTATATCAGGCTAGTAAAGGGGACTGGGCGTTTAATTGGGACTAGGTTTTTAATTGAAGTTTTACGGTAATTGATGTCACCACTCAGTTCTGAGTTAACAAGCACATCATATACACTGCCTGGCCAAAAAAAAGTCACCACCAAAAAAAAAAAGGTCATACACTCTAATATTTCGTTGGACCGCCTTTAGCTTTGATTACGGCATGCATTCGCTGTGGCATTGTTTCGATAAGCTTCTGCAATGTCACAAGATTTATTTCCATCCAGTGTTGCATTAATTTTTCACCAAGATCTTGCATTGATGATGGTAGAGTCTGACCGCTGCGCAAAGCCTTCTCCAGCACATCCCAAAGATTCTCAATGGGGTTAAGGTCTGGACTCTGTGGTGGCCAATCCATGTGTGAAAATGATGTCTCATGCTCCCTGAACCAGTCTTTCACAATTTGAGCCCATTGAGTCCTGGCATTGTCATCTTGGAATATGCCCGTGCCATCAGGGAAGAAAAAATCCATTGATGGAATAACCTGGTCATTCAGTATATTCAGGTAGTCAGCTGACCTCATTCTTTGAGCACATACTGTTGCTGAACTAGACCTGACCAACTGCAGCAACCCCAGATCATAACACTGCCCCCACAGGCTTGTACAGTAGGCACTAGGCATGATGGGTGCATCACTTCATCTGCCTCTCTTCTTACCCTGATGCGCCCATCACTCTGGAACAGGGTAAATCTGGACTCATCAGACCACATGACCTTCTTCCATTGCTCCAGAGTCCAATCTTTATGCTCCCTAGCAAATTGAAGCCTTTTTTTCCGGTTAGCCTCACTGATTAGTGGTTTTCTTAAGGCTACACAGCTGTTCAGTCCCAATCCCTTGAGTTCCTTTCGCATTGTGCGTGTGGAAATGCTCTTACTTTCACTATTAAACATAGCCCTGAGTTCTACTGTTGTTTTTCTTCGATTTGATCTCACCAAACGTTTAAGTGATCGCCAATTATGATCATTGAGGATTTTTTTCCGGCCACATTTCTTCCTCGAAGACGATGGGTCCCCACTATCCTTCCAGTTTTTAATAATGCGTTGGACAGTTCTTAACCCAATTTTAGTAGTTTCTGCAATCTCCTTAGATGTTTTCTCTGCTTGATGCATGCCAATGATTTGACCCTTCTCAAACAGACTAACATCTTTTCCACGACTACGGGATGTGTCTTTCGACATGGTTGTTTAGGAAATGAGAAGCAACTCATTGCACCAGTTGGGGTTAAATAACTTGTTGCCAGCTGAAAGATAATCGCCCATGCAGTAATTATCCAATAGGAGGCTCGTACCTATTTGCTTAGTTAAATCCAGGTGGCGACTTTTTTTTTGGCCAGGCAGTGTACGTTTTACATACGTGTTCTATAAACTGGTATGAATGAATGAACCAGGGCTGGGTGATGAGGAGAAAATCAAATATCACGATATCTTTGACCAAATACCTTGATATCGATATTTCGATTGTAAGGTTGACTATTGGTTCACAAAAATATTTACACAATGAGATTTCTGATAGATAATCATCAGTAATGTGAATAGTATGACTAAGTGGGTAAAGGCAAATAATAGAACAACTACAACAGTCTGGTAAGTAAAGAATATCACATCTTTACCACTTTACAACATGATGATGATACAGCCTTTTAAACCAGGAAAAGACGGTATCTATTGTCATACTGCAATTGCCCTTTTTAGATAGGAATTGTGCAAATTTACAGGAAAGCCCAATCAGCCTTTTTTCAGCATTGGCAGCATAAAAACAAAATTGGGGAGTGCGGCAAAATGCCACCTACCTACTTTTGTTTATACAGAATGTGCCTTTTTTGGGGCAATGGGGGGTGTGAGCAAGTAACAAAACGTGTAGCTCAGCGTGTGATGTAAACAGTGACGTGGGAGGGAAGCCGCGGCGAGTCAGGCGGCGATAGTCAGACAGCGATTCTCTCGTAAATCGCTCTGTTCATTACCGTCCCCGTCATCTGACGGTTAATGGCCTCTTCGTTTGCAAGTGCAAGGAGGGCGCGCTATTCCTTGTCTCCCCAGTTGCTCATCTTTACAGTGTCTGCCAGTTTGCGTTTCCCTCTTGCTACTAGCTGCTCGCTATTTCCTGCTATCAGCTGTTTCCTGTTTATCCACCGCCAGTGGCTCACACGTGTGGCGTCATCAACAGCTCCTCCCACAAGTCATCAACAGCCCCTCCTGTTGCGGAGGGCCGCCTCAGTCTGTTTAAACTTAAAGGATTCTGTCAATATGTCTACCCTCCGAAGCGGAAATTTGGGTGCCTCAGATCAACTCGTCTTCCCACCTCTGTGTGTATAAACGCTTGCAGCTGGCCGGCAAATCGGCCCAACATTTGCGGAAAATCTGGCAGTGTAAACGGGGCTAATATGGTTATAATTTTGATACACTGGCCAGCCCTAGGATGAACATTTTAAGTGATGCCAAAAAATTGAATATTTTTAACCTTTTTAAATCTCCAGTTTGAGATAATTCACTAAATGAAATCTATTGCAGTTTTACATTTGATCTACAGTAGATGCATTTTAATAGAAGCCACTGAATATGAATTTTAAATTAAAAGCCTGAATCTCTGACAAATATCCTGTGAATCAAAGCTTTTTTTCCATGTTTTAACTCAAAGGGTTGTTTGGCCTCAGATGACGGGAAACATGCCCCCGGCCAAAGGCAATGGTGACACCTTTGAATAAACAATTGTCTGCTCAATTTCCATGAGCCCTCTTGTGAAGGGAAAGACATTTCTGCCTTTTTCCACCAAAAAAAAATAAATAAATCCCTGATGTTCCTGTAGTAATTTCATATCTTTCCTTGCATTCCTTTCCATTTGGTTGTAACAACATAATAATGTCCATTAGGTTGAATGTCAGGAAGATGAGAGGTGATGTTCTGGTCAGCATCGATAATATTACTGTACACTGAAAGTGATCCCATTATGGAACTTTGTCCTTTGACCCCATTTACACTTGGTCACTTGATGCGTCTTGGGTTGATTTGGTACATATTGAATGTTTGTATGTACTGTACTTGTGTAAGTGTAAGTGGTTCAGTAAGTGGTCTGTGAAAGTACCAGATAACGCCAGCTAAAGTGACCCACATAGCCACTCTGTGATCTGTGTGCATGGTGTGAATAACAGCCTGTGAATATGATAATACCTTTTACTCCCTCTTAGGCTATTCAAGGGAATCATCCATATGTTTAAGGATAGTTTTTAGCTAGCTAGCTGCACTTACGTTACTGTAACAGAGGTGCTAAAGTTCACAGGTTATTCTTCTTCTTCAGTTTGAGATGCATTACTACCACCCCCTACACTGGAGTGGTTCTTAAGCTACTTATCATTTTGCTTGGCAGGGCAAAGATGCGTTACAATCACATTTGTGATCTGGCTAAATGTGGCTAAGTGGAAACAGAAGTGTATTAAGTCCCTCCGGGATTTTATGTGGATATGAAACACCTGCAATGACGAGTGTAAATGGGACTATTGAATCCAAAGGTACTCAAAGGAGCTGTGTTCGACATTCAGAGCATTAATATAGCAGCAAAACACTATTTTGTATGTAAAGAAATAAATAGTAGAGTAATGGCATCCTAAGTAGAGAATGAAGTCATGCTCCCTGTGTGTGCGTGTTGTAGTCTAGGGCTGCCCCCAGCTAAGAATTAGTCGACCAATAGTTGCATTTAGGGCCATTAGTCGACTAGTCGCCTGCATGTTTACGATATTAATTTAATAATGAAATGATATATTTTGGGCGGGGCAACACAATGGTTTGAGTTGAAGGTGTGAGAAAGAACAGTATCAGTAACATTGTTAACACTGTGCTACATTACAGAGAAATACAAAACCGTACTAATGAACCTTCATTAATATAGGCCTATATTTTATCTACAAGTGCACGTCACACACTGAGCGAGCCGCCTGTTAATGACGCTGTTGGCAAAGCAGTAATGATTGTGCTAAGTGGCTAATGGGCATGTAGCTACTTCCATGTTTCAGATGATGCGTCATGTTTGTAGGCGACCAATGAAGATGAGTTTACATATCACCTTGGGTTCATCCTTCACCTTCTCAAAATGATCCCACACTTTGGATTTCCTGCCCGACATGTTATTAACTAGCCTGTGGAATAACCGCAGGTACCAAGGTGCAGCTCCTGATAGAGTTTTACATTTTCTTTTTTGTTTGTTTGTTTGTTTGTTTTTCTTTTCTGCGACTAAGCTACCAATGAAATCTTGCCGACTAATGACCTTTCTGGTTGACTGATGTTTGGTCGACTATTAAGTGGGCAGCCCTATTATAGTCAGAGCTTCTCTTTAAAACATTTTGTAAGTTCTTTAGCTGACAATTTAAACAGAGAAAAAGAAGGCAAAACAAAAATCTCAACTGTGGTGAGTATTTTCTGTGCAAATTTTACACCCACATAATGTCATTCCTTCTGTTTCTCGATCAAAACAGTAACAGAACTTTGACGATTTGGTAACATGGGATTATTTGTTACAGATTAAAGTCTGTCTGACGTGTCTGAGGCAGAAATCATGTTTACCGAGGAGGGAATTAATGAATGTTTAATTAATATTACCTTTAGTCACATGATATATCATTCTATGAAATAGTTGGGTAGTCAGCCACGTTAACTTGCTAGCTTACTATAAGCATTAGATGAGTTGAGTATACAGCTACTGTAGCTAATGTTATGTCGCAAATTCAGTCATGTACTGTAGTAGCCCAGTGATGTTATCCAAGGTCAAAGAAATCATACTAAAATTAGCTTTATGAGCGTGTTGAATGTTTCTACTACTGCTACTTCTTGTGGTTAATGGCATGTGGCATCATGCATTGAAGGTGCATTACCGCCCCCCTCTACGGGAGTATGGGTGGTTTAATTGTATGGTGGATTTATAGAACATTTATAATATCTCTATTGAGGAAAATCTTATCAAGATGATTATTATGGTTTTATCACCCAGCTCAATTAGTGCATATGAAACCCTGAGTGTGTCCCCCTGGCTAGCTGCGGTGGTCACCACTGATAGTAGGAGGGCATTGTTGATGAAGTGTAGTGCCTACCCTCCAGCTTCCCCCCAGGTTGACAGCGGTAGCTCTGTCAGCACTGTTGCTGTCTTTAGCGCTACCAACAGCTGCTAGCTGCCAGCTCAGCCACCTCCATGTGGAGAACCATGTGCAGACAGTCCCACTCCAGAATCCAATTTAAAGTCATGCCTTGAATGTGGCATATAACTCCTTTAAAAAACATTGTTGTTTTCCAGATGTTAATCCTGTCTAATAGATGCTGAACACCACACCAATTTAAATTAATATGTTTTTGCACAATCACGCCCCACCGAGCAGCACTGCTCTTCTACAGTGCTAAGGGAAACTGGGGGCCTGCTAGGGGGTATGGAATTAGAATTGAGAATACAAGATGCTTAAAGTTACACACTCAACAACAGCATTTTTCTGTTGGACAAACTTCACGTAAGGCACACCTGCTGCAAAATGGGCAGTGAAAAAGAAAGAACAGACACTGCTGCAGGCCTACTGAAAGGTGAATCAGAAGATACAGGGTCTGGTGGGAAAAAAAAATATAATAAAGCTTGATAACATGGCTGAAAGCAATACAAGGAATACCAATAAGTGACCTCAAATATATTTGTCATTGGCAGGAATAAGCCCATCTGTTAGCTAAGCAGGTATAAAGACTTCACCGGGGAATTTGCTCCTGTTCACGGTTGCAGAGGCAGAATATACTTAAGCAAATAGCTAAGCCGTGACATATAGAGTCATTTTCTTACAGAATTCCTCGCTGCCCAGTTGTCTGTACTATTGTTGTATTATGATTTGAATGATTTCATGAGGATCCAGTGGTCGCATCTTGTGTGTGTGCAATGTGCCGGCAAAATAATCATTTGGATTCCATTACCTTTTGTAGAGAGATAATAGCATTAAAGCCTTATGATCCCCATCCAAGGCTGCTGTATGCCTAACAGAACTCAGCCAGAACAATAGTTCTTTGGCTTCATCCATTGTGATTTACTTCAACAAATGAGATTATTTCTGCCTCTTGAACATTTTTGACTCAGAGAAACACACCACATTTATTGGGCAGGAAGAAAGAGAGGTGAGGCAGTGCTACTGAAAGGTCTCTAAACTAACCAAAGACTGGAGGCTTAAGGGGTTTGGAGCACATTATTGTCTATAGGGGTTAGTGAACCTTGATCACAGATCACAGGAGCTTATTTCGGATGGCTTTATTCTACCTGTAGCGAAAGGTTGCACTAGGAGGCTGCTTATATTGTCTTTGCTGCCATCCACCACAGAGCGTGCATCCATTCGGTTTGCATTCTGTTTGCCTTTGCCACGGCTCCGTTTCTCTCCTCCCACACAAGCTCTCATCTCCTACCAGGAAGTATAGCACTAATGAGGGAAGGAAAATTTGTTACAGAAGGAGATGTGTGCAGAACTGGGATGAGAATTTTTTTAGTTTTTTTTTTTACATGTATCATCACGAATGTCAGTGTCGATTACACATCAAGTGGCACAAGTGATAAGCCAGTCGTTAGGCTTAATCATGTTTAATCAAGCCCAGAGTTGATTGAAATTGCAGAAGGCAACAGATTTTTAAACAGTACATCATTAAATCTAGTCTGAAATGGCATTTTCAATGAGGTATAGCTGTAGCAGCTGCATGTAGGCTTCAGATATTTCAAGGAGGTTAGGATTAACCCTATGAAATGACATACACATACATATTATCTGTATTAGAGCTGGGTCAATTTACGGTTTTACTGGTCCAGTCCGGTGTACCAGCTTGACATTTGTCATTACGATCTGGCAAATTAAAAAGTAGCCTACATCAGCATCCCATGCCGATTGCGTCACAGCACTAAATCCAACTCATATTGCATTAGTAATAAGCATTATGACAACATGATTAATATCATATTATGTTCATGAACTGACTAACAGAGGCACTAGTGTCTGACAGGTTGTGTGCAATTTACTGCAGAGCCAAGGCCGTTGTCTGCAATATGAAGGAGATCATATTTCAGTAGAGGTGGGAGTGGGAGGAGCGGCTCACGCTGTGTTTGTTTATGTAAGTTAATGTGTTTTTTGGGGTGACGAGATGAGACATGGCAGTTGGTCTCTCAAGAAAAGTAAAACTCTGCCAATATGAAAACATTTTGGATTTGAGGCTGACAAAAGTCCTAACTGGCTGAACTTTTGTTGGGCGCCAGGTTTTTTCTATTTGTACTTATTGCTTGCTTTGAAAGTGCCACAACGGACGAGTAACGGCTGATTCATGTAGTTGAAATGAGGAATTATCGATACAATACCTTATTTACTTATTTTACTACAAAACCTAAATAAGGTGCAACTCGCTGAAGGCAGAAAGTGTCTGATAAGCTAAATGACCATTGCTAATAACAAGCTAGGCTACTTGCTGTTAGCTATATTGTAGGTCATTTCCAGCAATTATCGCAATATAAATGTGTGTTATCTCTTTTAAAAAACAAACGTTACAGAGATAGCAAGTAGGCTACTCACTCCAGTCTGATCTTCAGCACGCAGTTAATACCTGGTTTGTATAGATGACGCAACAGAAGTGCATGTTTAATGGATTCGAAGTGGACAAAGAGCTCCAATGTTTTGGGATCCCTATGTCATAGTCAGATACTAGTTTTCTGTTGGGACATGGTGTTATTATGGAGTGGCTACTGAGACAAGTTGATCTTGCTTGGCTGCAAGCAATCCAGGATGCTGCTGCCAGACTACTAACTAGATCAAACAGACGCTCTCATTTTACCTCTTCACTAAAATCCCTTTACTGGCTCCCTGTTGAGTTTAGGATCCAGTTCAACATTCTCATTCTTACATACAAAGCATTACAAGGTCAGGCTCCCTCTTATGTAGCTAAACTACTTCACCCCTATTCTTCAGCGCCCACTCCTTGACCAAATATGCTAAGTTTGTTGTCTGTCCCTTGCACTCGCCTTAAGACACGTGGTAATCGTGGTTTCTTTTAAAAGCCAGCTAAAGACACACCTGTTTAGACAGGTGTTTGGGTAACTTGTATGCACCAGAGCTGTACTTTTCACTATTTCCCTTTTCACTACATGGCTCACTCAGTCACTTTGTCTCTATGATTTCTTTCTCCTTGCACATTGCCCTTGTGAAACACTTTGTGACCTATGTCAGCGAAAAGTGCTTTTAAGTGAATTTTACTTACTTACTTACTTACTAGGGATGGGCAGCACAAGCAAAAACACTATTCGAAAATCATGGCAACTATTTGATGATTTTTCGAATAATCGAATCCTCGCCGCCTCCTGCGTGCCTCGCTCTCAAATGACTGTGGATACTTGTTGTAGACTTGTGATACGCAAGCTTTGCCTCACAGAGTTTGCACTGCACCTCATTTTCGTTTATTTTGTCGAAGTTGTTCCACACGTAACTTTTTGATGACTGTAGTAGTCTCTGCATGTTTCTCCTGTTTGTAGAAGAGCATCAAACTAGCTGGTAGCCCATCTCACACCGCTGTAGTAATCCTATACTGCCCTCGTGCGGTTAGGAGCTGAATTGCATGTCAAATAAAGGGGGGAAATAAGACGGCGAATAGTAATAGTCGCATTAAAAAAATCGATTTTTCAAAATAAAACGACTATTTGAAAATTCGAAAATCGTGACCCATCCCTATTACTTACTACTATACTTACTACTTATAAGTGGGACAGCTAGTAAGCTATGCCAGACTGGTCTGGTGTTTGGCCTGATATAAAACTGGTTTAAAAATGTTCACACCTGCCCAACCCTAGTCTGGAATAGGGCTAAATAATATGAGAAAATAATGTAATTGCGATTTTCTCTTTTGACTAATATTGTGATTGCAACTCAGTGTATGTGATTTTTTTTTCTTCTGTATAATTCACTTCACAAACAATAAATCATTTTGCACACAACATTGGACACAGCCAGCTGCTCTTTCATGTAGAACAACAGACCATTTTTTTTTTTTTTTTTAAAAAAAGGCTCTTAATGAAGCATTGTGGTGCTACAGACATGCCCCGGCCTATAAATTATAGATGTAAAGGAATATACTTGCATGGTACAGACCCCAACAACAGTCATGTCATCATTGTTTTTATATTTTGCCAGTGAAATTGAAATTCAAAAATGACAATTTCCACTAAAGTCACAGCTCATATTGAAATGTCTGTCAAAATTATATTTTTTGCATATGGTGCAGCCTTATATACACTCTTGCTTCAGCTTCCAGTCTGTGGGTGGGAAGCGCTCGGACTCTCTGCTCTGCAACACCTGTTTGTTCTCAGCACATCCACCATAACCCTCTCACTTGACCACACACTTGCTGTAGCAAACAATGTAATATGTTAACATGCTGATGCACTTAAACCTGACCTGGGCCATTTTCAGACGGTAGCAGTGCGAGCATCAAAGCCTGTGTGTGGGATTTTACAAGTTTTCTTCATTTACTGTCATTCCCATATGTCATGTAGGGCAGAGGTTAGAGTCTGTGCATGTGAAGTCCACTTAGCCAGGTGTTTCCGATCCAACCTTTGCTCTCTGAAAATTGAAATTCACCTCCATTAATCATTCAGCCCTTATCTGGATCCTATCTTTACACCAGTGTCTCTTTAACATGCAGTATACTGTATGTAGGTCAAGCAACCTGTATGTGGTGAAGAGCATTGCATGTGAGGACACTTACTGAAAAGTTACTTCCATGTTTCCTCTGACAAAGCTGCTATGATGGATGTCAAAATACTGCGACTGTGAGCAAGATGGTGGGTAAACATGACTTTGTGAGTCACCAAGGAAAGACAGAGGTAGAGATGATGGAAGGACAGACGGAAGGACACTGGAGAGAAGCAGCTGGTGTGTCAGAAATTAAAAAACGGTCAAAACGGATACCTTGGTAAATATTTACCTTTCTGGGGTGACACTAATGCTTACACATATTAGCACGGCATAACCACAGATGTGCCCACATCAGCCTCAGACTTATCCATACTGTGTTTCCCATTATAACCACATACCTGAAATGACCCGTTTTTTAGCTCCACTGTTGGAGATGTCACCTCAACAGTACCCTGTGTATAAATAAATCTCCACCAGTGGTGTTAACAGTTCATTTTGCTTTTCATCCAGCCAAACACACACAGTTTTTTTCTTTTTTTAAGTTTCAGACATTGGCTGACTTCCCACCTGACTGCCACATGCAACCAACGCACAAACACTTTTTTTTTTTATTCTCACTGAAAACAATCAGGTGTTTGCTGGGATTTCAGCTAAAAGAAAGCAGAGATAAAATGATGGTTTGGAGCAAGAAAAAGGGAAAGTCAACAGTTCAGCGGCTCAGAAGAAGTTACTCTTTTTGCCTTGCCAAAATTGGCAAGAATCCTGCACTTGGTTCTCCAACAACTGGCTGTGGTCAGCTTTGCTTTGCACCGTGTCTAATTCCTAATGGCTCCCCCAATCAAAAGGAACACAGAGCCATTTATATTTAGTTGAATATAATTGTAGGACTGGTATTGTGGTTCATCCTGCCATGATAAAACAGGAGCATCAATAACCAATTTGGAAGTAATATAGATCTGCTGAGTGAATAAGAGAAGCCAAAGCATAATAGCTCTTTTGTGTGAAGCAATGATGCTGCCATAGCAACTGCTACCTGTTCCCACTCTTTGATCTGATTGGTTTAGGTTATATTCCCCTCTCTACCATAAATCTAGTGTTACAGTACATGGCTACTTTCTCACTTCTATAACCAGTGTGTTGTTTGTTTATTTTCTCTCTAGCCATATCAGGATGTATTAAGAGTCAAAAGATGCAAGGAATTAATGAGGAGCTGCAGTCGTCTTAGCAGCGTGAGAGGAAGCAGGTCAGCCAGGATGCTTTGTGGGGAAATAAGCAGGTAGTGGTGTAAGTGGAGAGAAGGGGATTCCTGATAGAGCTTGTTTCATCCTGTTGGTATATAGCTCAGATAATGAGAGGCTGTTCCTTTAGATCTTGAGATGAGGTTGTACACTGATTGGATTTCCTCATTTTGAATCCAGCAGTCACTTCATGAAACCAGTGCCGACAAGTGTTGTTCATCGATTGTCTTATATGTGTGCTACTCTCCTTTCTCCTTTATTGAACAATGTTTTGGTAAATGCACCTATTTACTTTCAATGCTACTCCTAAGACTGAGTTTGATATTAGGGTCAGGCGACATGTTAGAATGTTCCAACTGGTCGCTTTTGTTGTGACGATACTTGAATTTCTAAATACAGTATCTTGAAAAATATTGTTATTTGACACCATGATATTTTGACACATTGAACTATATCAGATGCAGGTGTGTTGGAAAGTATCATTTGAATCTTGACCAAAGAAGATCCGACACTCTGCTCTTGCTCAGCATCATAATTTATTAGTTACACGAACATTTCTGTCTCTTTGGACCTCTGTATTTTAAACAATTTCTATAACTCTGATCTTAAATAGATAGTGTGTTGCCCATTTTGTGTGCACAGGTGTGGGACAGTAAATCACCTGTGGGTGTGTCTCTAAATAATTCACAGTGGCATGTGTACCATCTGACACATTAGGCCCCATTTCCACCAAGCAGTTAGGTACGGTTCAGTTAAGTTCAGTACACTTTTCTGTTTCCACTGCGAAAAGTTGTGGATGGTACCAATGGAACCGTTCCGTAAGGTCCCCATTTTTGGTCCCCCCCTCTGTTGGGGTACCTAGCACACAGAGCTGGTACTAAAAGGTGCAGCTGTGGACACTGCAGGCTGTTGATTGGTCAACAGAGGACGGTCACTCTGCTCAGGGCTGAGTTGTGGCTGGTTTTGAGGCTCATGTAACCACTGTTCATACTGTGGAACTATAAAGGTAAAGGATGTTCTGCTGCCTCTTGCTAAGAAAACAATTACTAAATTCACTGGGCCGACTGCCGGCAACTTTTAAGGTGGAACTTTTATTTGTAATGTTACTCAATACATGAGCTGATGACGTGAATCCATCAGCACACCTTAAATTTCACTGTGACAACTTTGACCATTACTTTAGCTTTTTATTGTCTCTCTTGGATGACATACACTTTTAGTAATGAGTGGATCTTCAAGGGTTAAAAAATACATATTAATTTTGAACGTGTTATGTGAACTGCATATATCCCAGTCTTCACTTGGGAAAAAAAGTGCCACAGAGCGTTGTTCCTGTGGGCTCTGGCAACACTAAACCCCTGAGCTTGCCTGAGAAGGACTAAATGCACAAACCTGCTATTTTTAAATATCCCATTATTTTGTTCTGAAAATGTTGGTGTGTAACTCCGTTCTGTGGACGATAATCAAGGTGCAGACTGATAAAGGAGGAAATGCAGTGAGTGACAGCAACGTCGCCCACATGAAAGAGTACTGTTTGAAGTGGAAACTCTAAGCAGACCTAGGACACCAAGTACCATACCGAAAGCATTTGATGGAAACAGGACTTTATGTTCTACATATAAATGGAAAAAAATCAAAAGAAGGAATAAAGAAAAGCATTGACATATCAGACACCTCACACAGTAAAGTCTACTTACAAGGTTATTTGCAGAAAATGCTGATCTTATGATTGAACACGTCGACCTTGCAGCTTTCATAAGTCATTCAAAATTGTTGAGCATTGTATAATCCTATGCAGCGCTTGTATCTTGAGTGTACCATAAGAAGGTCTGTAAGATTCCAAGATTTGTTGTTGCATGACATGCCATGATCTCTCATCATACCTCTGATACCACGTAGAAAAAAATTGACATTGAGGGCACACAAGATGAAATTCTTTTATAATATATTGTAACGGACTGGGTGACGTGATGTTGACTGAATGGTTTCTGTCACTGTTAAGAATGTGTTATGTTCAGCTACAGCAAAAAGGTCTGTTATAGCAGTTACTGAGTTTTCTGTAATGTCAGTGAACGTGTTACTCCCAGTGAAATTGTGTGTTCTTAGATGCTGTGAAGCCTGTCAGTCAATACTAGCACCTATGACATTGATTTGTGTGGGTTACCCACCTGTGATTGGCGGAGGCTTGAGGATGGAGGGTTGTTGTTGTTCCTGCTAGTTCGTGTGGTGTGTAGCCGATGAGCGGGAGTTGTTGAAGTAGCCGCTAATGCGGAGAACAGACAGGTTTGTTGTTTTGGCGTTGGCTACGGACCACAATAGCATTGTGTTGAAGTTAGAAATAAGAAGCCAGCAAAATGAGTTCATGTCTCGTAGCCTCATTGTTAAGTGACGCTACAGTGACTTTTAAAACCATTTCAAATATTTATAATCAATATGTACTGATTAGTTGGTATTTTCAGCCCAACAACTGGTTATTGCCAAAATGTTTGCATTGGTGTCTAGGAAAGAAAGCAAATAAGCATATTTCCCAAACATGTTGAACCGTCCCTTTAATATCAGGAAACTCCATTCATTTCAAAGATTATTTTTATTGGCTTTTTGCCTTTATTGACAGGACAGAGGGTGAAATGGAGAGACAGAGAGAGAGTGGGGACTGACATGCAGCAAAGGGTCGCGAGCTGGATTTGAACCCGCGGCCGCTGCAGCGAGGCAATGCCTCTGTACATGGGGCGCCGGCACTATCCACTACGCTACCAACGCCCCATTCTCCATTCATTTCAATGGGGGGCATGCAACAAAGTGACAAAGGCTGAAGATGTTGCCATTCAGATGTGACAACCAATCAAAACGCTCGTCTGAGCTGGCTGAGTGAATCCTTGGCAATAAATGGACCCAGACCTGCTGGTTACAGCTTGTTATTGAATTTAGAGTAAGCCAGCATAGAGAAGTGGGGCTTCTGATAGTAATTACAGAATTATAGCCATCCAACACACAGCTTGATGTTTAACACTCGGCTACGCTTGCCCTATTTGTCTTGTACTCTACTTCTCTCACTCAAATGGGGCGTTAACAGGGAAAGGCATTCAGCTTCCACATGTATTCATTTAAATGATGATCAATGCCAAACAATTTATGGCCATTTTATAAATTACCATGCCTCTGCCGAACAGCACTACCACCAACCTTTATGCACGCTGGGGACGCACTTAGGCTATAAGTGTTCTAACGAGGGTGGTATACTCAGCAGTTAGCACTGTAGCCTCGCAGCAAGATGTTTGTGGGTTTGAATCGTGGCCGTGCTCCTTCTTGTTTGGAGGCAAGCTCGCCTTCTGTTTGTGTGGGTTTTCCTCCGGCTGCTGCGGTTTCCTCCCACCATCAAAGCACATGCAGCTCAGGTCAACAAGAATCTCTAAATTGTCCAGAAGTGTAAATGTGTTTTCTATGATTTTCTTTCCCCGCTGTTTACTCAGTGCAGTCCCAGACCCCCTTAAAGAAGGAACAGGTATATTATTGTGGGAAGAGACAGTAGACAGAATTCCATCCAAAGTACACAATGTGTTTTGTCACTGTCCGTTGAAATTGAAGTGGTGATTTTCATGTTTTTATTTTGTCAGCCCTCCAATTAGTGGAGACAGATTTACAGAAAATTACTCTACAGCTGGGTTTGAAACCTTTTGTAAAAACTGCATAAATATCAACCCAGTCACCAGAATAAATGTTGGCATTGAGGTTTCTGCAAACCGCAGGCAATGTTTGTGCTTTTCAATGTTGCAGATACTTTGGATTCTCAACACAATGCTGTGAAGATGTGGTTAGGTTTGGACACAAAAATAATGTAGTTATGGTTAGGAAACCATTATATTTTGGTGTAAATACTTGGTTTTATTGGCTGGAAATGCCGTCGACATACTTGGGGGAATATACTTTTGCTGAGGTGTGCTGCATGGTATAAATGTGTGCACATGACTGTATGTGTGGCTCTTACAGCTGCAGGAAAACTGCTCAGATGCACTTCTATCAATGATTCCAGGTGGACTGCATGTGCCGAAATTTCTAATATTCAATTCAAAATTATGTCAGACATCCGGTTGTGTCCTCATGGAGCCACTCACTTCCCCCGGGGAAATCATAATGTTACGTCCACTTGTCGTCCCTTTCATAAAACTCCATCACAGTGGCTATACTCTGCAGAGGAAGTCCCTTGTGTCCAAGATATTTTATGGATCCAAAAAGCAGTTATAAAACTGTCCTGCCAATTATCTGTTCCTTCTCAGCCTGCCTGTAATGTTAATTGGCTTCGTTCTCTTTTTACCTCAAGGGTTAGCTCCCAGAAATCTTTCCTCAAGTTTAGCTGACCCTGACCCTTTAACTTTGACCCAACGTGATGACATTGTCACGTCAGATCAGATATGTTCAGATAGCCCATTAGTTATGGTTAGATTGCCAACTATTTGCAGACTGTGTTGTTTAACCCCTTGTCTGAAACAGTGGTCTTCAGCTTGGTAGCTGTCTCGCCTGGGTGTCACGCCATCCACCACATCCTCCACTTCCCTATGACAAAGTCAGTTGCAGCAGCGTGAAGCGTAACTAGCAGGTAAAAGAGTTTCAGACCTGTATCAGATGGTCAGCAAGTTAAAGGCTAAAGTGAACAGATACGTATTCAGCTTTCTTTCAAAACTATTTAGCGAGCTAGATTCCCTGTTATCTATAGGTAGTGTCTTCCATAGCTTTGGGGCATAATTGACAAAGGCTGCATCCCTGATCTTCTTCTGGCTGTTGCTGGGAACCTCCATTAAACCAGTACCAGATGATTACAGTGTTCTTGGAGGCAAATAGTTAACAAGGCAGTTAGCAATGTAGCTCGGTCCCAGCCCATGAAGGGCGTTGTATAGAAAAAGGAGGAGCTTAAAATCAATTCTAAATGTAACAGGAAGTCAGTCCAGAGCAGCTCAGACTGACCTGATGTGCTCTCCCCTCTTGGTTCTGGTTAATAGCCGAGCTGCAGAGTTTTGAATGAGCTGAAGTCTCTCAGTGGTGTTTTCTGGTTTTCTGAGAGGCCAATAAAAAGAGCCCTACAGTAGTCGAGGCAGCTTGATATTTCATCATTTCGTCACCTTGTTAATGTGGGACTTGAAGCTCAGATCTGAATCAAGATCATGCCAAGACTTGTAACCTTGGATTTAAATTCCCCAGATTATTAGGCAGCATTTCTCTTTTTGTTTTAGGGCCGACAAGCAGGATTTCAGTTTTGTCTATGCTTTGATATGCATGAAACGTGCAAATGTAACATATATATATATATATATATATATATATATATATATATATATATATACTACTTGCGGAAACGCCAGTATTCTCCTCCGGCGACTGGGCGGATAAATGTGAGGTATTTATCCATGTCAAGATTCCTTTTCAGTTCCTGAAAATGTGCGATTTCTAACATATACATGGTTCGCCGAACAATGTATCATAGGTAATAATATCACAATATATAAAGCTGCGGAATATGTGTGCTATAAGGTTGAATCTAAAGATGATGAATAAACACAGTTTGCTGCGTGCAGAACTACCTCATGCATTTATATGAAAGAACAAAGCACGCATGAGTGCATGGAAATCAGATCACTGTCAGACACATTCAGACTGAAATATTGGGGCCTCGCTTCAGTCGGACACTTTTATGATGCATCTGATAAATTCACTTATCAGTTTCAAAAAATGTCATTGAACATCAACTGAGATAAATGCTTTTGTAGTTTGAATTATGAAGGAATCACATTAGCAATGTTCAGATGCAATTTCCAGTTCTTTCAAGTCACTTCAAACATCTGTTGAAGACGGAATTCTACATAATTTAACAACAAAATCGAGTGGGATCTCTGTTTTCCATCTATGTGTCAAAGCCTTTCATTTACAAAGGCTGGCATGGATGGACTAGATGGAGCTGTGAGGTGAAAGGACATGTGAGTTGTCTTTGCTCCGCATCATTTCTTCGCTCTTGTCTCCAAGTCTGTGCACTCTCCTGCCCAGCCATCCATCCGCTCACCTACACAGCGCTCACATATGTCGCTGCATCAAACGTGCGTGTGCAAATGCTTAGAATAGGCATGAATCATCTACATGGCGATGCAGATTTGTGGATTAGTCCTTCATCACACTGAGTCTCCGGGGTGCAATCATGTCATTCACAGTGACGCTAATAAATACCAAGCTCATTTCACACCACGTTTCATTCCGACGTTGATGATATCCGAAGCATTATCCATTTCTGTCATGTACTGTATGAGCAGAGAGAAGAGTGCCGGGGTTAGCTGATCCATCAGCTATGTGTTATATTATATATGAGAGGAGGGCGAGGCAGGAGGGTTAAACTGTGAAGTCTATAAACAGATGGTATGACAAATAGATGATAAATGGAAACAGAAAATAGAAGTGGAGGTTAGGGTGCTGAAAAAATAAACTGATGTTAGGCAAAGAGATGTTATAGAAAATTATAGCACAGCAGGTTATGATTAAGTGGAAAGGGTTTGGGTTTGTGTGTCATTTATTGTTTTAAAAAAATCACTCAACTGTAAGGCACTTTTATGTCGTAATTACCTGGAATCTTGCCGAATTATCTTTTTTTCAGCCGCTCCATTCAGTTGCAGACAATTTCACTACTCATGCCTGATTGCAGAGGAGCTCTTTGAGTTTGGCAGCAGTCCAACTGGAAGAACTGCTCATTGATACAACAGGTTAACCGCTTAAGTGGTGTGTGTGCTTGATCCGTTGGTGTAGTGGCTTCACTCTCATCTAGATCAATATGGAATTACAATGGAAATGTTGGAGTTGATGTGCCAAATTACCACCAAGACAAGTTTCCGGAGTTTTGACGTGGGCTTTGAACAGAAAGTTGGGTGACATTTAAAAGGAAACCTACATGTTTGAAATGGCTCAGAGTAATTTGAAAGTATGTTTTTCCATCCCGTCTGTCAAACAGTGTAGGTCAGGGTTGTCAAAGTCTATCTCTGAGAGGGCCGCGCTGAGGAATTAGAGAGCAATTAATTCGTGTCTGTCTCCAGCCTGGAATCCATTTTGATATAACATGAGAACAATTTCAAAATTCCACTAAGATACTGAAGCACTTTGCATTTTGAAACTCTTCATATAGTTTGCATTTTTCAGCATTAGCTTTTTACTTTCTGTAATTACCTTTCTTTATAAGATTTATCTTTTGGTACTGGCGGAGTCCGCCATCCCTGCATGGTATTCAGATTGCCTACTAGAGATTCACAGGGATGCATAGGGCTGTCGTGGTGAAGGAATTTTTTCCTGGTTTGTAAATAAGCTTTATTGTAAAGCTATTATTAGGTATATTATTTATTTTTTGACAAAGATAAAACTGTTTTAAAATAAATACTTATTTATTGTTAAATACAGAACACAGGAGGGCTATGAGGCACAACATGGAGGTGCAGTGTTTCCTCAATCGAGAATCTTTTGGGTGTGTACTGAATCACATGCTTTTTCTTTTTTCTTTTATGAGTTACTGCAGCTTTCCTTAATAAGTATATACTGTTGCA
Organism: Epinephelus lanceolatus; assembly: GCF_041903045.1. Lineage (NCBI taxonomy): Eukaryota > Metazoa > Chordata > Actinopteri > Perciformes > Serranidae > Epinephelus > Epinephelus lanceolatus. Next base: position 21,478,552 of record NC_135754.1, on the reverse strand, counting down.
TGCACTATGCACACATTCAGGACATACTACTCTCTCATAATATTACGCCCTGAACTTTGACTCTCTTGCTTTTATATCCGTTACCTTGGAGATAAAATAACTGACACTCACCGAGTTTGCCAGAGACGAAGGTCAACCCAGAGAGCTTGGCTGTTTTTACTTTGCAATGTTTGTAGTGTAACTTCAAAGTTATAACTGCACAGATTGTGGATTATAACATTATATTTGTGACAGTGAAATCACATCTGCAGGTTTTTGTCATTGTTAAACAGTCAATATTCCTATTATTACTATGTTAGTGCTGTTAATCAGCTGTCGAACATCTGTCAATAAGCTGTTGTGCTGTCATCTGTTTGTGGGTCAGTTGAGGTGAGTTATTGTCCGCTGCGCAGAGGATTGTGGGTCAGAATAGCCAGAAAACCATACTGGCATGCAAACTGCAAAATCAGACCAGATGTTAAAAAAAACATCCTGGTGTTTTTGGCATACTTACACACTATGTATTGGGACAAACTAAATCTTTTTCTGGCATGCTATATAGTATGGTAGTATGGGTGTTGGAGCGCACAGTTTGATTGCATTTGGTTGCTGCGATACTGAATATTTATGGAAGTAAAAATGTTGGCAGAAGGTAGAGTACTTGCTTTGGATAAAGGGAAGACTGAAGCACAGAGGGAGAGAGGAAGGCACCCACTGGTCTGTGTGTACTCAGTATTATTTTGTCCTCCATTGTTGTTGGTGTGCACAAATGTGACACTTGGTCTTTGTGGTATATGTCCCGCCCCTCCTCAACTTTCATTAGACAGCTTGGTAAAGTGACAGTGACAAGTGGCTGTAGCCTTTTACCCAAAGTTGAATATTTTCGAATCTCTGCGACCAGAAAAAAAAGCGCCAAACATGCAGCGCCCTGCCCTGAATAGATGCTGAGCGCCTCATCACACTGCTGTTGTTGGTAGTTCAGGGTAAATATCTGGCGCTCCCATAAAAACCCTTGTCGTTGGCTTGTGAATAGTACAATATTACAGCTATCACAACAAGTTATCTGCAAGAGGCAGCAATTGGTGTAGGTCCCACATATCATTTTAATAGCAACAGTGTCGAAATAAAATGACAAAATATTATAATATCAAAAGGTGAAAACGGCAGACTAACCAATCTATTTACATTTTTTGAAATAATTAAGTATGCATGAGTCATAAATAGACACTAAAGACATGTACTCAAAATGAATTCATTAGGAGCTAATTAACCGGCTTTATAAAAGTGCATCTGTATCACTATAGACTGGGATAAACTGTACATCACCCCACACACATTCCTCTCTCGAAGGTTTACAGGGTGTGAACTGGCAGTAGATTTGCAGATCATGTCACTCGATTTGTTGAGACACTCGTTTTGACCAAGGGTGACAATTAGGAAGCGTGACCAATCATTGCAATCTGCAGGGGTCAGCGGATGCTAATGAGTGGTAGCCATTTTTCAGACTTCATTAATCACACGTTGCAGCAAGTGATGAATGCTCCACGCCACAGTGTTATTGGCTGGTGGGTAGAGCAAACAACCACAGCCATTGATCGGACTCAGAGGACCCGCATCCACTGTGTTTGTTTGCATGGTTGCTCTCCGCCTCATCTCCGTGGCCCTGCCTTGATTTCTTTGACCTTGGGGATTCTGTGTTTCCCGGTATCTGTGATGGTGTCTTTTCCCGCCGCCTCGTATTCATGAAGCAGTATTTATTATTATTAAAGAGGCTTTCAGGTGGCCTTAAACAGCAAGTAAATGGTGCCTGTGTTCTGAGATACAACGTCCGCTCCAATCTGTCCTTCCTCTCTGTACCTGCAGGTATCTAATGAAAGGTGAAATGATGCCCTTAAAGTCAGATCTTTTCACAATTATGCGTGAATTTTAATGCAGACTGGAAACCATTGCCCACACTCTAATGAGAACTATGTGGACTCATGATGTGACAGGTGGCTAATGGGACGCTGTACACCCATCACGGACTTGAGCTTCAACATAAAACGCCACTTGCTTCAACAAATAATAACACTCTCATCCAAAAACTCTTATCACAAAAACATCAAAAGCGTAATTGAAAAGCACTTCCTCTTCAAGGACAACTCAACAATGCAATAGGTGTTTGAAACTGTCTGGACCTGATTGTTACGGTATATTCTTGCCAGTTTACTCCTGCACATTGCATGCTTCTGCCACTCTTAGAACAATGTTCAAATCCATGGCTGCATTATCCCCCTGACAGTATGACAATATCTGTATGAGATGTGGGCGGCATCCACCGGACTTATAGCCAGCTATCTGCATATGAAAGGCTGTAAACCTCCCACCTTAAAAGACTGAAATATGCAGAATGTAAACATTTTAAACTTCAGGTTTTTACTTAGCATCACTGATCAACTCTGAAACCTTGCCCTGGCCACTGTTCTGCTTATTGTGCATTTCTAGCCTGATGGTATCAGATCTGTCATTACGCTTTCTGTTCTCTTGCTAATCTAGTGGGCCAAGAGGCTAAGCTTATTAAGGCCCCTGATAACAATTTAACAGGAGAGCCCTCTGGCTATCAGTCAGGCCTCTTGCCCTTCAGATATTATTGCCACTACATTTCTCATAGAGGTTATGGAGAGTTTAGGCTTTGTTATAATTATGACAGTATTTCAGCCGGTTGCAACTCTGTTTAAGCATTTCAAGCATTCAGTCTTTCCTGAAATACCTCTCCATACATCTTATATAATTACAAAACTTGAGAGTCCAATCCTCAGTGGCGTCTTAACAACATTTTTCTCACCTCATCTCATTACCGCAACGGATAGATACGTGGCTATTTCTATTCTTCTGGAAAGGAGTCACAAAAGCATAACATTAGTGGAAATATGTGTGTCATGGCGCATTGAATCATGTCACATGTCACCGCAGCAAATTGTCTTGAGACAGGGCTAGATTGAGCAGTATTGATTTGTTGCCTGTTTATAAATGTATCTAGATGAATCGAGCTGCTGTTTGTGTATTGAGATGTGAAATGAATTGGCCTCAGCGGGTGAGATGCACACACCCCTCATCAGTGGTTCTCGATCATGTGGCACAAAAGCCCCAAAGCCTGTGGGTTTTATTTCCACTCAGTCTCTCCACCTGGTGATTCGTTTCCCATATTAAAGGTGCTAATCAGTGAGAGCGTGCTAGTCGAGCTGCTGTGTCCAGCTCACAGGAATGCTTGTGCATGTGGTAGAACAGGAAGCAGTGTTGATTATTTTGTTTTTTAAAAAAAGCTGTTTTGTAACACTTTTTCAAAGTTGCAAATGTAGTGTAGATAGCCTAAAGCTACCTTTTTAAAATTGCATGCAGTCTGACAGAGCAGTGCAATAACTGACAGGCCACATTCCTCTGCCTTTGATCATCATTTAGTGTGTGATTTTAGCAATTTATTAATTGAGTCATCAATCAGGCATTTTGAATATGTCCCAGACTAGATTTCACACTTTTGCATAACCACATATATGACCATTAGGGCTGCAGCTATTGATTATTCTAGTTAACAAGTATTGTACCAGTTATTCCATCAATTCATTGAGTCCGATAAGAAATAGGAAAGAAAATAAGACACAACTCCTGTGTGTGTTTGTGGGTTTTGTGTGTGAGAGGCTATGATAATAATAGCAGGCGGCCTCACTGCCTGCTGCTTGAAGAGTAGCTGGTGCTGGAAGGAGGGCCAGCGCCAGCTCCGGAGACAGACCTCCAGTTAGCAGCTGTAGCAGCTCGAACATTCAGCACAAACCCAAGCGCTGGGGGGGCCTTCATCTCAGCTAGCAATCATATTGATTTACGTTTAATGCTAACGGCAACATTACCTTGTGTCTGCTCCATGGATGGGATGTGTAGACCCAATTCTCTCTGCTGAAATGCTGAAGCACTGATGTTGTGCTGTTGTGGTAGGCTAGTAGTTTTGCAATGGGCACACCTTACAGACTTTGGATTTTGTTTCAGCTTAAAATGATCCCAAACTTTGGACACTGTCGTCTCCTCTAACCGCTTCACCACACACAGCGTGAGTTGTGTGGTGGTAATAATCATGTGTGCAAAACACAGTGTGTCTGTATATAGGGCTGCCCCTTAATAGCCGACCAAACATTAGTCGACCAGAAAAGTCATTAGTTGGCAGGATTTTATTGGTTGCAGAAAAAAATGAAAACAGTGAAACTCTGTTAGAAGCTGTGCCTTGTCAAAATAAATCAAACCCTATATAACTGGGCCATGTGGGAATTTTATCTGAAAGGACAGACAGGAAGTGGCCACGCTCATCAGTCAGACAGAAGTCACGTTACAAACCAATCACAGCCGACAGATGTCTTTCCCTTCTTCTGTAAATATTCAGTCTGATAAATACGGAAAAGTTGATCATGTTAGTGCAGGGCTACCCAGAGCTTTACATCTGTCCCATGGACGATAGGCCTACACACTTATAAACAGCGCCTGAAAGAAGATCAGCTCTGCACTCAGGATTTCAGGTAAATAGTCTATATGATGCACGGTATGTTAGCGCAACCTGCTGTCGCACTCTTGAATGCTGGCACAGGAAAGGCATAAGAGTAGTGCCGAGCTCCTGACCTCGCATTTTCCCGGCATTTAAAGACGCAACATGTGTACGACCCCTAATTTCCAGGGCTGGTACCTGCGGTTATTCGACAGGCTAGTTATTAACATGTCGGGCAGGAAATCCAAAGTGTGGGATCATTTTGAGAAGGTGAAGGACAAACCCAAGGTGATATGTAAACTCATCTTCATTGGTCGACTACAAACATGACGTATCATCTGAAACATGGAAGTAGCTACATGCCCATTAGCCACTTAGCGGGAGGGTCGCTTGTTCAAGTCCCCGTCCGGACCAAAATATGGAGCGTGGACTGGTAGCTGGAGAGGTGCCAGTTCACCTCCTGGGCACTGCCGAGGTGCCCCTGAGCAAGGCACTGATCCCCCCAACCGCTCGGAGCACCTGTTATGGGCAGCCCACTCTGACATCTCTCCACTTAGTGCATGTATAGGTCCAGTTTGTGCATGTGTGTGTTCGGACCTGTGTGTAATTGACAAATTGGGGATTAATAAAGTATATAAAATTAAAAAAAAAATAAATTAGCACAATCATTACTGCTTTGCCGACAGCGTCATTAACAGGCGGTTCGCTCAGTGTGTGACGTGCACTTGTAGATAAAATATAGGCCTATATTAATGAAGGTTCATTTCTCTGTAATCTAGCACAGTGTGTTGCCCCGCCCAAAATATAAAAGTTAATGGTTAAATTAATATTGTAAACATGCGGGCGACTAGTCGACTAATGGCCCTAAATGATGACTATTGGTGGACTAGGAAAATTCTTAGTTGGGAGCAGCACTAGCTGTATATAGTTATATTGATCAGATCAATCTTTGATGCAAAGAATTTGAGTTTTAGTTTTAGAGTTGCTGGAGTTTCTTGAGGAATCATTTCAGCTCTAATGGTCATACAGTACACGTTCTGAATCCACATTCACTAAGAAAATATTAGACATTGATGTGTTCTTTCATTGTTCTGTCTCTCCACACACTGGACCTGAAATGAAAATATTTGAGGTTTTCATTTCAAGTGTTTGGGGGAAAACACTAACACAGCAACCAAAAAGTAATGTTTTGACCGGGCCAAATCAGCCATCCAACCTCAGTCCAATTGATCATGCATTTCATTTGCAGAAGACCGGACTGAAAGCAGAAAAACCCTGAAGCAAAGAAAGAAGTGAATATGTTGGCATTTCAGGCCAGAATAACATCACCATGCGAGATAGCTGTATCTGTATGCTGTAGACTGTTGAAGCTTTTCAGCCAATTTTTCAATATGATGATGAGTTTGTTTACATGTTCCCACTACTTTTTGTCTCCTGAAATGTTGTGTAAAGCAGGCATTATGTTATTTGACTTAAACAACCTCAAATTAAAGCTAAAAGTGGCCACTTTGCTCTAAAAGTAATAGTTTCATGTCAGATTTAATGTGGTGGTTTAAAGAGCCAAAACAACAATAAAAAGCAGTATAAGACACAAGAGCTTTAAAAACCATTGCTGTGCTATAAGGTCTGGGATTATTGCCCTGCATGCTGAGGGAAGGTTCGTGTAGGGCAGGAACTGAACAGCTGGAACCTCACCTCCTACTGTCCCAATGCATTTTTTGACATTTTATAGCAGCAGACAACCACTGTGTAAGAAAACAATTTCAAAGTAAACCTGGGCGTTAGTGGTAGCCATCCAGCCCCATAACCAACGATCTGACCACAACAGGTCTACTGAGCAAAATTTTAAATATAGACACAGTAACCTTGGATTAAATGATTAACAAAATGAAGCCCTGTGACATCACCACCCCTTTTAATTTCTATATAAGTAAGCGTATCAAAGTTAACAGTGCATCGGTCAACCAGCAAAGCTTTCCGTTTCCTTCAAGAGCAAAGGAAAGGTGGAGACTGCTGATAAGAAGAGCGGAGTGGCTTAGAAATTACATGCTTTATATTAAAATCCTTTTAGCTTTAAAAAGTATTACTGCCACTTGTGGACCTCGGATGAACCTTTTGCAAGGAGATAATGAGGGAGAAAGCTTCACTTCCTCCTGAGTGACGACAACTGAGAGTGCAGGTAGCAGACAGTATTTTTTCTTCTATTGTTTTAGGTTACCTATTCTTATCCAGGTTAAACCAATTAATATTAAAAATTTAAGATTTCTGCAGGAAGAGAGTCGGCCAAGACGACTGCCTGAGGTTCAGTCGCAGTGCAGAAATATACAGTTGAATAAATTCATAAAAAGCACATGACAGAAAAGGAGCCTAGAATAAGAAGTGAGAGGGCAGAAAGAGATATTGAAAGGGAAGAAAAGTGACACAATCTAAAAGAAAGTCAACCAAAAAAGTTTTTTATTAACTAGACGATGTTTCAATTGTTGAGAGGAAACTTCAAATAAAAATGGGAGAGTAGCTGATTTCAGCCTCAGTATTCAGCTGGAGATAAAGGTGCGAGGCAAACAGCTACTGATGACACTTGTCCATAGCTTATGGTAGGTGGCAACACTCTTGACATATTATTAGGTGCAACATTGAGCCAAAAATACACCAGGGTCAGTGTGTTGTTTCCTGGATGCTGTTGCTGAGGATGTATTGAGTCACTGACAGGAGACAAACACTGGATTCAAATGTTCCGAGGAGTCACATAGTTGTTTCTGTCACTTGTGGAAATAGCATGATAGCTATTTTGGGGTACCTGACCTCCAAGAACATCCTTGGAGCTGGCCCAACACCGTGCACTGGCAACATTAAACTGACTGGCAGATGAAGTGAATAATGCCGGGTACACACTACATGATATCAGCCCCATTATAGCCCATCGCAGCGTCATACGGTGTCGGCATGGATCGTGAACGACAACGAGTGTCGTACACAATAATCCAAAGTTTTATCTCGCCTAGTGTGTCGTAGTAGACGACAATCTACGCCACGTCTGGGATGCCTCACAACGTCCCAACTGAAAGTCTAGCATGTTTGATTTTCTTTTTGTCGTTCACGGCTGCTCCTGTCACAGCCGTCACTTTGATGAATAGAAACACAGAGCAATTTGCTGCCTTGGACAACTGTACGTCAACAACACCCCAGGGTTTTCGATGTTTCCTCTAGGGATATTACCACAGAACGTAAAAAGGTGAGTTCTGCCATTAGCATCAAGCTAGCAAACAATGTTCTTTCTTTGTAATGGAGGAAATCAAAAAATAGTGGCTTTTACTTCTCACAACTGCAGAGGCTACCAGCGTCATTTGAAACAGGCTACATTATAAATGGGCCGTTATTTATTATTCCTTCTGTATTTTTCTAGTTTTATTTTTAATCTGTGCTCGTTTGCCCTGTTAAAGTTAATGCAATGCGCCGTCATTTCAAACTCAGTACTTCCTGTATCTGTTTAAAATTAAAAGCCTATTATAATTTCAGTTGAGAGAATCCACTCATTTTCTTGAGAGGCTTTTATTGTGAAACATTTGCAGGATTTAATTACTTGCAAAGTTTGCATGTGGTACTTCAGATGTAGCTTTTTTACGTTTCTACAACAACATTTCGGCTGGCACATGAACAGCCATAGTGACTGAAATACCAGTAATAATAAAAAAATAGGACAAGAATAACCTGATGACATCACACACGTCATGAAAGACGACCAGTGTGAACCCGGCATAACACTCATCATCTTGTTACAATGTTCTGCTGGGAAACCTTGGGTCCTGGAATTCATGTGGAGGCCACTTGACACGCACCACTCAAGTACCGACCAAATACTCCTCTCATGGGATCGGCACCCCCTGATTGTGGTAGCTCCCCATCAGGACAATGCACCATGCCACACTGCAAAAACTGCTCAGGAATATCCTGATGAATGTCTCAAAGAGCTCAAGATGTCAATCTGGCCTTCAAATCCCCCAGATCCCCATCTGCTCAAGCATACGTGGGGATGTGCTGGTGCCCCACTGCGCAACCCACAGGACTCAAAGGATCCACTGCCAATGCCCCAGAGCCAGACACCACAGGACAGCCCCAGAGGTCCTGTGTCCATGCCTCAAAGGTCAGAGGCCCCACCTTGCATCATAGTCGGCTCTGACCTGTTGAGGCATAGACACAGGAACTCTGAGGTATCAGTATGTCCCGCATATGCTCATCCGGAAGGGATATGGGGAATTTGGAGTTCAGGTTGACACTCTTTGTCCTCGGGCCATTCCTGAGCAGTTTTTGCGGTGTGGCATGGCACATTGTCCTGACGGAGGGGAGTGCTGCTGCCATGCATTGTAACAAGATGATCAATGTTTTCCACCTGTCAGTGGTTTAAATGTTTTGGTTGATTGGTTTGTGTGCATGTGCAACTTTAGAGGGCAACTTTTCTGTATGTGCAAGTCAAACTGCATGCTGCTTTTTTACCACAACAGTTGATGCAAAATACAATAAGGCACAGCTGGTGTTCGAGCATATACACACCTGTCAGTGCATAATGCACCCAACTGTTAGTCCTGGAGATAATAAACTGACAGAGATAACAAAGCTAGTCTGACTACCAACTGTATTGAGCATTAACAGAAGAAAACTGGAGTGGAAAATGTTCAAAACTGCCTCTCACAATGTTACGCACCAAACGCTAATCACTTGTTTCATGGCCCATTGCCACCACTTTACAACGAATTTCATTGAACATTTTTTATGAGTACCTAACAAACAAAAAAGAGACTGAAATCATAACCTCTGCCTGCAATTTAATTAAAGGGATACTTTACCAACAAGCTTTGTGTCATAACAATGAGGGTACTATGTGATATGAACTGTGGTAAACTTCCCTTCATCTAACCAGCGCCATCATCTCTCTGCTCATCTCTCAGCTCAAAACCACCAGATGATGCAAGACGCATCGTCAGGCAGTTTTCTCCTGGCTCTTGCGCTGTTGCTAGTACTACAGATTGTACTTCTACATGTTCGTATTGCCCACCATGCATGCTGCCACCATGGACACAAACACTACAGAAGCAGAACATGAGGGAAACCTGCCCTCCTCCTGCTATCTCTTTGTCAAACCCAGGCCAAACTGAGATCAGACAGTAAAACTAAGCAGTGCTGATTGAATACAAACCAAGATTCTGTTACTGCAGTGTCTATTTCTTGCCTAAACTGTTTTCGGAAACATATTTTAGTGCCCTATTTAGATTTCATAGATTGTAAACAGGAAGTCGGCACCATACCGTTTTCTGCATAGTGAAAACAGAGGCTAAAAAAAAAACAAGATTCTGTTACTGTGTTGCCTATTTTTTGCCTCAGATGTTTTTGGAAACATATTTTAGCTTACCATTTACTTGCCGGCTGCTATTCTGTGCGTTCCAGTCCCCATACTACCATACTAGTATGCAGGGAAAGATTTAGTATGTCCCAATACATAGTACTGAATGTCAAATGCTGTATGCCATCCATACCAGGATGTTCTACTACATCTGGTCCGATTTGCAGTATGCAAGCCAGTATGCTATTCTGGCTGTTCTGACCCACAATCCTCTGCGCAGCAGACAATACGTCACACCGACTGAGCTGCAAACAGAAGTGGCAATGAAGGATGAAGATTGTGTGTATACTACTTATAAAAGTACATACTTTTTAAGGGCAGCTGCAGTACCTACTTAAAGTAAAAAGAAAAAGTTTGAGATTCGGAACGCACCCATTGTGTCAAACAAACAAGCTTGCAATATGTCCCCTACCAGCAGGAGCATTTATTAGTCCTGTGCAGTGCAGTGCATTCTGGTAGCTGTAGGTTTCTACCTCTTTTAGCAAAAGCGAATGCAGAAGCCCTTTTCCTCAGTTCTCTCTGGTCATATAGCACCAATTTCAAGAGTATCTGCATCATTCTACTGCACAGACAGCTTAGTTTATGAAAAGAACATTTTTCCAGGGGTGAAACTCACTTACTCAATCCACACCCAAGCTCTTATTTTTTTCATACAGTTTGAGAAATGGACTGAATGAATATGATAATGAGTGCCCCTGACAGCCACTATGCCCCCAGACAGCTGGCTTAGACGTCTCCATTGGCAATTTAATAGATTAAATCTTGGTTTGGATTTCCAGATATGGCCGTGTCAGTTCTTCAGCTGGTTTTGTTGATTGGCATGGAGAACTTGTCAAATCAGGGAAAGAGCCTTTGAAAGTTAATTTAAACATGAAGCCAATATCAGTCCAACTTAGAGTCAAAAACCACTTGGCTCAGAAACATGTTAAAAAGCTGTCAGCACTGCTCAACCACTCCTGCTGTGCTATACACATAAATCATACATAATTATATTACTGGACCTGTTTATTTATTTCTTCTGGAATGTTATTTGAACAAATTGGGGCCACATGTTCTTCTCAGAATCCACTGGCATTATTTATTATCCTACATGAGAAAGGCTCCTTCAGATTTTCATCCTTTTGCTATTCAAGGTTAAAACTTTGTGTTGTCAACTCCTCATGTTTCCCTGGGGAATCTTGACTAATACCCAGATCAAAGTCTGTGCCATTCCATAGTTATCACAAGGTTCTTGTGTAATGAAAACCTCTTAAAATGCAGATTTCACTATACCCCAGTATACAACAAACTACCTCAAGTAAATACCTGGCCACCAGTCTAAACCTAAAAAACAGTATTCTAGCTATATAAAGCAGGTATTTGAATATTGCATCAAATTAACTGCAGCTCAGCTGGGACGTAATTATGCTGCTGAATCCAATCACACTGTACTTTGTAATTTAGAAATAAACAGAATTATTGCAACAAAGTACCTCAGCATCCTCCTACATAATGTTATGACATTATGGAAATAAAGTAGTCGAGCCTCTAGCCACTTCCTCACCGCCTTGGGCAGATGCCTCTTGTTCTGATCAGCTTTTCCACATCTCTAGCTAGTGTCTCCCTCCCAGGAGCTTTAGATGTCCCCTGCAGGTGTCCACCTCACCCGTAGCCATCTTCAGCCTGGCCTCTTTTCTTGCTTGGGGTTTGAAGCATTGCTCAGCTCCCCTCAGGCCCTCATCCACCAGGATTCCTCCAGCACAAAGCCCCGGGACAAGTTGAAGGTCAGGAACCTCGGGATAATAGAAACCTCAGCCTTAGCACTGAGATGGAATTCAAATCACACTTCATCACCCCTTATTGCTCTGTTTTTATTCAGGAGTTAAAAGCCCATCTCGTCTGACCACTGCATCCTGCAAACTTTCCTGATCACTTGTTTTATGCTCTCAGTTTTTACCAATTATTGGGAGAAACAGAACCTGCACTTCAGAGGCAGACTCAAGTCAATTCCTGCATGATTAACTCAAAACCTGAACTATAAAATGAAGCATCTATTCTCTGTTCAATATTGCAACATACCAGACTTTACAGTACAATATAGCCGCCAACGATTGTTCTGTTTATCTGTGAAGATGCTTGATTATGTCATTTCTTTCAACCTGAGCATGCACCAGAATGACAAACGCCCTCTGTGATATAAACTCAGCTCTGCAATGCAGTGTCTCATCCACGCGGGGTTCATGCGAGGCCACGCATTTTAAAAACTCAGATCAGATCCTTGTGAGGAGGACTGACTGTTCCAGCTCCACTGGAGCCCAACAGGTCCCCCGAGGGGCCTCGGAAGAAACAAAAATTTGGCGAGCAAAAGGTCTGCGCTTCAGTTTGGCACATGGACACATCGCACTTCACTGTGTGTGTGAAGGGCTGAGTTAAAAGTATGTTTGGTTTGTCGGGGAGGGCCAAAAGACTGGAGAGAATTACCATGAGCAATTAAGAAGCTCTGAGTCAGAGTGTGCTATTTCTGCTTCCCTTTTCCACTGAATAGTCATTAGTCAATACTCTGATGGTGTGAAAACAGAAAGATTAATAGCCAGAGAGCTGTGAAGCTAGCTGGATATGCTGGATGGATGGATGGATGGATGGATGGATGGATGGATGGACAGACGGACAGGCAGACAGATAGATAGATAGATAGATGGATAGATGGATGCTTATGAATAGTTGTCCCATTATCCAGCTTGTGACTTCCTCTGACTATATATTAATAAGATATTCCTGAAATTTGAAATGTACAAAACAGGACAGTACGTCTGTTTCAATGAATGCACGTGTGCATGTTTACACAGCAAACTTTGACATTATTTATCTGCTCTGCTGATTTTCCCACTTACACTGCCTGCTGAGATAATTTTCATGTTAAAATCAGTCTGGCCCTTTCTACAAAACCGCCTCTTATCTCGTATGACGTTTTTAGCACCATTTTTAAAATTCTCACATCCTTTTTTTGCCTGTGATTCCAAGGATGGGGGAGGTGGAGGAGTGGATTTGAATAGCATTACATATGGGTGTGAATATTAATGTACTGTAAAAAATGCTCTGAATATGATTTAAATCTTTTAGAGGATTCTGCTGTCTAAGGTTTTTGACATTCCTGAACCACTGATGCATTTCTCAGTTAAAAACTCTAAGAAGCTGCTTGACAGTTTGGCAGGATGATGCGCAGCTTTATTTAAGAAGACAAAAACTCCAAAGTAATTCTAAGAAAATGATAAAATAATTATGATTTCCATGTAATTAATTGGTGTAGTGCAACACATTGATTGAGGAGACACAAAAGCTGTACAAGTTAGTGCACAACCTGCCTGACTAAATCTGGATCCTCTTTTGAAATGCTTCCAACATATTCTTATCAGAAGCCTTTTTTATAACTTTATTTGGTCTGGGTAATTTGCATGTGTGTATTTATACGTTTGTGCAGGTTAATATGTCTAATATTGTGCATGAATTTGTAGGTACAGTTTCCAGAGGGGTACCGTTTTTACATGTATTCATCATTTTTATTGCCAAAGGATGAATGTATTGTAACGTCACTTAAAAACTAAAACCTTCCCCAACTATCTCGGTTGCTTGTAACAGCCTGTGGAATCATTTCATGTAAAGGACTCAGGATGAATTTTCCGGGAAAATCCGAGGTATGTGATGTTTAGTTGAATTCTAGAGTGTTAAGCCTCTCTTCAACTCCGCAACAGAGCTACACAAGCTAAGTTATGGAGTCCACTAACTCCAACAAATGATTGGCACCCACCATGATACAGAGTCCACATATGCTGTGTGTTCCTGTTACATTTATTTTGCAGAAGTGGCCTGGAGACCCTGCAGTCCCTTGGCCTCACTTTCTGCAGCGGGAGAATGGCCAGCAACTTTGGAGACGGACCGTATTGCTTCAATCTGGCACAAATATTTACCTGGATTAAACAATGAACTGATTGGAATTTGGTTGTCAAAGGTCAAGGTCACTATGACCCTGTCTGTTGCATTTTCGTTAATGCGATAGCTCAAGAACACCTTGAGGGAATTTCTTCTAATTTGACACAGACATCCACTTGGACTCAATGATAAACTGATTCAATTTTGAAGGTCAAGGTCACTGTGACCTTGCGTCCATCTTTTTCTTGTGAATGTTATATTGCAAGAAGGCCTTGAGGGAGCTTACTCAAATTTGGCACAATCGTCCACTTGGACTCGAGAATAGACTGATAAGAATTTGGTGGTCAAAGGTCAAGGTCACTATGACCCCGTCTGTTGTATTCTCATGAATGCGATATCTGAAGCACACCATGAGGGAATTTTTTTAAGTTTGACACAGACATCCACGTGGACTTAACAAAAAAGTGATTAGATTTTTAGGGCCAAGGTTACTTTGACCTTGTATCCGTTTCATTCTCAAGAACGTTGTATTGCAGGAATATCAAAGTTCAAGGTCATTGTGACCTAACAAAATGTGTTTTTGGCAGTTACTCAAAAATTCATTTCGGTATGCTAATTTTGACAAAATTTCACACAAATGTCTGATAAAATATAACAGTGAAATTATAAAGTTTTATATCCACAAAGTCAACTTCACTGCAATATCAAAATGTTCTGCCAAAACACTTTTCTTGCCATTACTCAATGTCATAACTCAGGAACAGAAGGGAAGACATTTGGTTGGATATTGAATTGATTTGTGTGAAACATCAGTTTCACAGACAGGGACGTAAACTTGTTCTTGAGGCAATAATTTTAGTTTTCACTTCTAATTGCAGTTTTTTGTTTGGAAATTTGTGGCTAAGGTTTTTTGGTTTGTTTGTTTTTGTTTTTTCTGTTTGACCTATGTACATATTTGAACAAGGACAGGTCAACATATAAATTGCATTGACATTACACAGTTGATGAACTGTTTATGATAAAACTTTTGGATGCTTCAGGATTTTACAGTCTGTTTTAATATGACACTGATCAAACTCTCCACACTTAAAGTTGCCAGTTATGGCTTTCAGTCTTCTCAAAAGAGTGAAGAAGAGCTTGTGTGCAGAGAGTGAAACATGACTAAGGCCCTGATCACACAGGACGCGTTGTCGCAGCCGGGGACACCTTTTTGTAATTGATTCTAATGAGAATGAAGCTTTTTGCTTGCCTTGTGACACGCTTTGTGTATCTGGGCTCTAAGCGCCTGGCGTTTTTGCTGCAGTGCCTCAAGTTGAAAAGACTTCAACTCAGAGTGGAAAAACACCTGACGTCATCTCTGCCTTTTCCTTTCCCCATTGTCCAGTCGGATGATTTAAGAGGCAGGCTTTCTGTGTCGGTCATGACAACAAGTTTACAGCTGGTAAATAATGGAGGAGATACTAGTGATAGTGGTTGCTGGATACCCAGAGGTATATGGCCTGATGATAGACAGCAGCTTGTCAAACTGCCTCTGAGTCTTCCTAAAATATGCCTGGAAACAGCCATCATCGAGGAGAAGCTCCTGGACCAACTGGTGGTACTCCCCATGATCCACCCTCTTTTTTAGGGTCTCATGTACCCACACAGATCTCTGCTTCCCTGTGCCCAACAAAGTATTTGCTGACAGCCTCTCACCCTCAGCCAGAGCTACAGACAGTAACCTCTGCCTGAACATTTTAGGAACTAGTGACTAATTACTGTCAAATAAATAAGATAAATCAACAGTATATTGATTACACAGGAATGTTAGGAGGTGATGGGGTGGTTGCCTGGCAACAATAAAAAGGTGCAGCAGGTGTTTTTCTTTACCAGTGACATGATAAAGAAAAAGAAAAAAAAGGCAGTGCGTCACGCTGCACGTTTTGCAACCCTGCAACCTGCCGCTGTGCTCTTGAAAGCTGGCACAAAGAAGGCACACAAGTAGCACTCAGCACCCAACCTTGCGTTTTCAGGTGGTTAAAGATTTGGCACATGTACAGCCCCTTATTGCAAATTTCTCAGTTACATCCAATTTCTGTTTAAAACTCATCAAATGTATCCATTTAAGATATTTTTAGTGGCGCTTCTCAGTGCTTTCCCACTGGTCTTTCTATGAGCCACGGTATGCTTATGAGGTCACAGCTAACCAGTGTGCATACTGAATCACTGCCACCACTAATTAGATAAAGCTTTTGATTGTCTGAAAGTACACAGGGGATGATCTTAATTTTAGATTAAGGACTTGTCAAGAGAAATTACATTCCCAATGACTTGCTTTTATCCAAATAAAAAAGCATTTTAAAGAAAAGCATAAATCTTTAATCGTTTTCTTATGAAATAAACACTGAACACATTAACATGTTTAGCAGGGTGTCTGAATGCCCCACATCCGTTTCGGGCACACCCAGTTTCCCTTTAAAAACTGGGCTTAATGAACAGAAATGCAGTAGACGACACAAATTAAGAAGATATGTTAAAAAATTAAAAGGAATAAACACAGCAGAGAGTGTGCATCCTCCTCCCAGCGTAAAAGTCTCAGTGGCAAAAATCTCAAAGGCTGTAGACAAACAATAACAGAAAATAGTGAGTCTACGAAATGATAATGAGCAGAGACAAAACTAAGATCAGGTATCATACAGTATGAAGAAATGTGGGATACGATGTACAAACAAACAGCTTTAGGATTGGAAACTGTCATGAATTCTTTAAAGCAGGGATTTCAAATGGACAGATGGATGGAAACAGAGATGGGGACGCAGAAAGCTTGGCACTGAGACCCTCAAAGAAACAAAGATGAGAGAAAGGCCCTCTCACTTTTACCCGTGGCTACAGTTCCATTCAGGTGTGAACGTTACGGCTCCATGCTGTTAAGTCTTCATCTCCAGCAGCCGTGGGGCACTGTCCTAGAGTTTCCTGCAACGTGAAAACAGAAGACTACTGTGGGATTTAGAGCGAAATTGAATGTTGTCTTTTGTACCCAGCTCAGTTACTAGGTGTGGTGTTTGAAATGAGAGATAAAACAAGGAAATCACCCAGCAGGCATTGGAGCAATGATTTTCTCATCTATCACCATGAGAGATCATTTCATTCCAATTTGTTGCTGGGAGGAGGAAATAAAAGCATGTAATCACCTCAAAGGCCTTCCTCTTGCTTTACAAATCATTTTTTGTTGTTTGGGAAATAAACAGTAAATACAGGTGGCCGTTAGCTATGTTTACACAGTGGTCTGCCGCACCCCACGGCACTAAATACCTTTGTGAAGTTCTTTAAACATAAGACGAAATGGCTTACAGTTAAATAAACCAGAAATTGGTAGCACATAATCAGCATATCAAGCTGTGACTGCATATGCGATGCTTGACGAACGAAGCAAGGCATATTTGGAAAATAAACACAAATTATTTAAGCAGCATTGAACAAGGTTTTCAGCAATTACAAAAGTGACAAAAATCACGTTTGTAAAGCTACAGAAAGAACGATAACTAGGGATGCTAACTTAGAATGTTTTCTGTGACTGCTAGTTCACTTGCGTTAACCAATCATTAACCATTAACCACCAGGCTGGGGGAGCGGGTTACTATTTTGAATGGATAAAATCTAATTTCATTGTTAGTGCTTCCTTGACCCGCTCTTTCTTTTCTCTCTGTTTATCATTATTGACACTATTGCTGCCATAGTGTGAGCTCTGCATTCGGGATGTAGAAAGTCCGCTTGCCCCCACTTAGGCACAGTGACAGGGCTAACTATTAGCATCAAACAGCTAACGTTATGTTACAGGTTTTACTACAAAATTGAGCTGTTTCGGTTTGTTTGGACTATTTAGTGGATCTGTGTAGGACGTGAGCTGCTGCTGCTGCTGTGTTAGCTCTTGGTCAAAAATACGCCTCTATTATTTTCAATGTACAATCACAGTGTTGGTGTGCCTGGATGCGCTGACACACACGACTAGCTCCCATAGCAGCTCTTTTTCTCTGCTCCTATGGCAGCTTGACTCCTCTCCTCGTCATTGATGTATAAAGACTTGCTGTTGCTTTGTCTCATGTGTGGCAAAGAATGGATGAGAAGAGATTCATTGAGGTTGAGAAGTATCCCGAGCTAAACGACCCACATTATGAAGAAAATAGCCAAAAAGATATTGCCCGGCGAGTCATGGCTCTAGAGATTGGCTCTACAGGTAAGAAATTAAATTTTATTAAGGCTGTCCACACTTGATTTAAAGCTAATGCACTAGTTCAGAGGAAGTACAGATTTTTCAGTAAAAGTGGTAATAACTTTGCGTGGTCATCTGTTGACAAGCTGCAGTATGACATTTCCACTGTGTGCTAGGGGTCGTATTTGATGCGCCCTCACGTGATGTGCCCTGCCATGGCGGCACCGATGTGTTTTCATCTTCACTGGCCCTCATCAAAAAGACACTTGTCCCCTGGCCACTATAATATATCGTTTTAAAAAGCTCAAGTGGGTGGCTGAGTCCACACCACAACTGTAACGACAACAGTGGTGAACAATTTTTTGGGTTCACTTTCAGAGTGATTTGATGAACCATAGAGACACTGACAGCCAATCAAAACCCATCCCACTTCACAGGGAGTCACGTTCAGCACAGTGGATGACTGTGGAGAGACTCATAATTAAGGTTCAAAATCATACGTGCTTGGCATCGCTGTCTCAAGAACGTTATTGATCATCAGCGTTACTGCTCACATCGTTATCAATATAGTTATCGTTATTGTTCTTGTTCTAGTTGCAGACGGCCCTTTATTACTTATTCTTAAAAAAGGACCCTCACCTCTTTTCTTATCAAGAAAGCAACTTCAATTGGATGTTTTAGTGAATTAGGCCCATCACACATCCTGAAGGCTCTTTCTGCTTCCCACACTGATAAAGTTATTAATTAGCAAACACAGTGTGCTGTGAGAACGTGACTGCTTTACTCTGTGCAAACACAGACCCCTGGGAGTGCTAAATCATGTCAAATTCACACACAGTTTGTTAAAAGAGAGCATTCTACAAATAAATTAACTATCTAAAAACACTGATTTGGGTGACTAATAGTTGGCAGTGTCACCAAAACACTTCTTTTAGGTGTGGGGCCAGCAGCTTAGAGACAGAGATAAGACACATTTTCACCAAGAGTCCAACTGACAATTATTTCATGACTGATAAATCAATTTGTAATAATTGCCTTCTCAATAATTGATGAATCATATTGTCAATAAAATGTCAGAAAATGGTTTTGAAAGAGGAGATGTATTAGATACGAAATGATGACCCTGCCTCTACATTTGTTTAATATTACTAAACAGTGAATGATAAATTTGATTATCAAAATATTTTTCTTAGGCATTGATTAATTTGACATAGTGGCAATTCAATTTTTTTTAACCCTTTTTTATTGTGTTAAGCATCTTTGAGTGCATTGAAAGGTGCTAGATAACCAGTATGATTATTAAAAATGCCTGTCATATTTCCTAGAGTTCACAGTGATGTCTTCAACCATTATGGTGTACCTAGGGTTTCCATTATCTGGTGATGACTGTTTTTTATTGGGAAAATCTGCTGTGTGACACCTTCAAATCTCTCCTGCTATAATTTGAAGTGACTATAATTCCCTCTGAGAATATGTGGGCCTAACACCATGTCCTAACTACAAGCCATTGTCCAACTATCGAGGTCAGACTGGGGATGTAACCACTTAAAGATGGTTGAGTGCTTGCTATCTTCCCATGTTTATACTTTTTAAACAGAGAACACAGTTTTACATAATGACAGTTACTGGAAATGACAAACCATATGGCCAACAGCAGGTAGGTTGTTATTAACAATGCTTATTTACTATAAACAGCTCACTTGCAACTCCCTCAAACCAGCTGCCACCTTATTTAGGTTTTTGTTGTGAAATGAGGAAGTATCATATAAATAATAACTCCTCATTTCAAGTTCACTTATCATCCATTCTTCATTCAGTGTGGTGCTTCGAAAGTGAGCATCAAGAATAAATAGGAACAGGGTGTCCAGTAAAGTTGAGCTCAAGCCAGCTGGGACGTTCCAGTAGAAAACGTAGCAATCAAATTGACTCTGTCGCCAATGCTCGCATCACATACAGTTAGGACATGGTGTAAAGCTGAGGGAAATTCAGCTGTTGCCCCAGCAAATGTTCAGTGTAATACCGTGGAACTTCAATTGAAAGCCTAGCACCAGTTAAACGCCCAGTTCCTTTTACTAGCCCTGTGTGGCCACACATTATAATGAATCAAGGCCTGTCTCAATTAGAAGCCTGGTCTAGTTGCCAAGCAGTTCATTTCTATAGACGTTCTCGGACGTTGGCTACCCACTTGAGTTAATGTTAGTTAGCTGCTTTGATTGCATATACAGTTATAACCATGAGCACCGAAGAAGACTCTAATTCATTCAGATTTATTGGCATGATGGAAAAACAAGTGGCGACTCCCTTCCTCTGAAGCTGTCAAATAGTCAGAATATGTGTCCATTCCTCAATTACCCAGTAAGTTATTCATATTCCTTTGGTCTGTAAGCGTCCACCGATCAAAAGAATCAAAAGTGTTCATAAAAATTAATTCAAGTGAGTATTGTTTTAACAGAGTAAAGTGTTGTTGTGTTGGTGCGTCGGGTGCCGTAACCCCCCCCCCCCCCCCCCCCCCCGTGCCATAAAACGATTGTCATAACTCTCTCTCTCTCTGATGTGCTGTCTGTTGGAGCTAGATTAAATGAATGGTTCATAATTAATATGTTATTTGGAGCCTAATTTTTAAACAAGTAATATTCATACTGGTTAAAATAAACAATTTGATTGTATGTCCCAAGCTTTGCTGAGCAACAGTTTTATATGTAAGGAGTTACAGGCCTGTTGGGGTTAGTTATTCCAGCAAATAATAGCCCAGGTTATTAACTGAAGTTTTATGGTAGTTATTTATTTATTTTGAAAATAGCGGTATTATAGGTCTGTGACTATTGACCAGACATATTTTATTTGTTATATAATGTATAAGCAAAAATAGCCCATATTCTATTAAAAAAGATCAAAATCAAATATCCCAATATGTTTGATCAAAATAGTCATCAGTAATTAGGATATGATGAATAAGTGGTTTAAGGCAAATAAAAACAGCTAGAACAGTCTGGTGAGTTTGTAAAATTACATCACTTCACTGTAATTCAGCTTTTAAAACCAGGAAAAGACAACACTTAACAATATAAGACGATATGTGGTCTCATATCAGAATATTGCTCAGCCCTGATCTGCCTAGATGATGCCATTCTTTATTATATAGCATACCCATCACTTATTTCTAAGGTCAGTAAATGGATAACATTTGACTGAAATTTTTTCCATTCGTCCGTGATGTTGGAATCAATTTTTTTCTTACAGGTGGTCTGAGCAGCAAGGTATTTCTGTTACATTAACATAACAAGGAGAAAATCAGGAAATCCTCACATTTGAGAAGCTGGAACTAGAGAGTGCTAGACATATTCTGCCATTAATATGAAATATTTGCCTAACACTGAGCCCTATTTTTTATATTCTAATACCTATGTATGTGGGCAGGAGAAGCATTTGAAATGGCACTTTGAGTCAGTTTATCACAGCCTGATGGATAAATCTTTAAATACTTCCTGCATCTTCTGAAGTCACCGTCTATCCTCTGCACTTTAACATTGCTATGGTTACAGGTAGTGTTCACGGCTATGTGGGACTGCCTGAGGAAATGTACTCTATTTACGTCTTCATATAAAAAGTTCTAATGTCACTCGGTTCGGCTGCAACACGTACAGCACAAATCTTGATTCATTTTCACAGTAATTATAGTTTTCTATACCCAAACACTTAGAGTTTGATCATAGTCTGTGACTCAGCTTGTGTAATGATAAAATGATTGCTTTGCTGCTCTTTGGTAATTCAACACAAAAGATGAAATGAACAGAGAATATGGGAATACAGAAGATGAATTGTTTGGCCTGTGACACAAACACTGTGTCCAAACCTGATTTAATAAGAGAGTGTTGACATTCATTAATTATTAACTGTGCCCATACATCTATCTTTTGTCAGGAATGTGCTACTTTCTGGCAGATATGGTGACAAGTTTTGATAGCAGACTGTTACTTTGGGAGTTATTACATGTCAGTGAACCTGACAACCCATTTCAGGAGGCATTTGCATCACAAGCAGACTGAAGTAAATTTCACAATGTTGTTCTGGCTCATTGCTGACATCACACCTTAGCATTAGTCCGCTCTGAAGGTGTTGATGTTAACAACTTAATTATCTCCAGAAACTGTCCACATGTTCATGACTTTCTTTTACCGTTTATATCTCAGTGTGGCACACCTTGTCACTTCTATTCTGTCAGCTCTGGCGCTGCTCATATATTCCCATTCTCCTTAACTCCATTTGCCTTAAATGTCTGATTGAAGAAAATTGTTTAAAAGATAAACTTCACTTTATACTCTGAACTACCCTCAATTTTGTTTCCCTTTGTCAAATGTGAGCAAAAGCGGTGATATTGGTAATTGGAGTCAAATGTAGCCACCTAAGTCATTACAGTAAAGGCTGTTCACGCTAAGTTAGTCCTCCATCAGCTCACCTGGCAAGACAGTCTTTCCCCAAATGCAGAAAAACTTTAGCTGAAGCCTCGCCTGGAAGCAGCCCCTTAGTCTGTATTGACAATCTAGGAAGTGATTCTCAATTGAGTGTCTAGACCTGCTTTCTGTGTTGGTTATTTCAGTGATGAGGTTGCCATTCAGGGCAATAAGTGTTCATTATGAGGTGGAATTGTACCATGGGTATGCCTTCCAAGCACAACACAATGGCAGTGGGATTTGTCCTTGTTCAAAATATCAGTGTGTTTATAATATGCTGTCGAAGAGGGCAGAAGAGAACGGAAAGTTTTGAATAAACCAAGGTAGAAACATCACAACCTTGTGCACTAAGAGCCTTCTTTAAAAGAGGATGGTTTTGTCTTTGTTTTGTAAAATATAAGTACTGAAGGAAGTATGTGGAAAAGATCTAGTTAGTTGAAATATAGAGATACAAGTATAACCTCTTTTGAACAGGTATTATACAAGCGGCGACCTACAACATGAAGCCAGTGTTAAAGTTCCTTCTAACAGACAGCAGAGGGTGGGTACAGTGGTTCCACAATAGGTCTGATTGTGTAGAAGCCAATGAGAAAATGACCCTACTTCTCACTTGATTTATTACCTCAGTAAACATTTACCTAATAAGTTAACAAGCTCAACTGCTAGCTTCAAGTCTTCTCCGATGCAGCATGGTGTCGGTTTGAAGTTATGGTCCCGTTTAGAGTAAAATAGAGATGCCCCAGTTGATCATCCGACAGTAATTACTGGCCGGTATGCATTAAAAATATACCTTTGGGCAATCGGTGTTAATGGCTTTCTCATCGCCAATCATGGCAGTGGTGGGTGGGGGGTCAGCAGCTAGTGTTTCCTGGTTTCCGCTGCATATGTGTACGAAGACCATTAGTCCATTAATTCCTATGGGAATCTCTGTGATATCCGATGTACCTACGAAACTCCTCCTCTTCGTAATATTTCGGTCCGGAATTTGCCTCGAGTATGTGAAAAAAATTGCAGTGGATTTCAGAGAGACCGTATGACAGTGTGCTAGCTTAGCTAACAGGCTGCTAACTGGCTAACAGGCTATTTTCTTCAATTCAGTTGCCTGTGTTGATTGTCAAGTGAGTTTGTACGATTAAAAATAACTTGTTTATCTAGTCTTAACACATTGTGAATCTGAGTGATGTTCTTCTGCTTAATTATGGTTATACATTAGATACAGTCAGATTGTCATTGTGACTCGTTCAGCTGTTCATCTTTTTAATTAAATACTTCACAAAACATGCTCCAAGCCAATTTACTGGATGGCAAAAAACTGACAAAATTAGCCTCCCTGCCATGGCCACAGGAAGTTTCTATCAGGTTTCTATCCATCCGTAAAGAAATGCACTTCTTGCGTTGGACACCAGAGGCATCATCCGTATATTTATGGATTTACGGACACCAGTCACATACACAAGTGGAAACGAGGCGTAAGTTTCTAGGTATTTTGTAGCGTTGTAAGAGTAGCAAAGTAATTTGGAGAATAGTAGAGTTGGTGTGTAGTGTGTGTGTGTGTGTGTGTGTGTGTGCGCAAAGTGAGTGGTAGAGTGAAAGAAAGAACTAATCCAGTGATTGGCTGAGAGAGAGCGATAAAAGCAGAGGAGAATTCAGGTTTAGTGGTGATGATATCAAGTGCATGTTGAGTTTACAGTTTGGGCACAAATAAATGCTGCAGCTCCACATGCCCAGCAGAAGTTTCCTGTGTCTTGTTTCCCAGCTGCTGAGTTGAGTGACAGGGGTTTTCTCTGGAGTGAGTACTGACTCTGGCCTCTGGGGAAAACAAAGTGTCACTCCCATGCTTTCTGACCACAGTCTTTAAGCTGAAGCAGGAAAAGCTAGCAGCTGCTGTTTTGCTAATACTTTATTACAACTGAGCTCTCACTCTTGCAGTGAGCAGCGTCCTCCTACCTGCCTCACGTCACACATCCACACTGACTGCCTCATCAGGGTGCAGGGAGAGCGATTACATTGCACATTTCAGTTGTCCTTCTAGACTTAGCCTCTTTTAGGCTACTTGTGTCATTCCTCCTTGGTTGATGTGCTGCTCTGTTGATTGAATGGACTAAGTGTAAGCAACCGGTATCTGCGGGGAAAGAACGTGATCAAGACATCTCAAGAGTAAAATAGATGAAAAGGCAGGGTATGCTTTAGGGCTTGGCCACCTTGTGACTGGCAAGTTGCTACCATGGTGGTGTCTTCTGTTTCTCAGTCAGGTCCACCCTCACATCCAAATATGATCACTTCTAGGGGTACAAACCTCCTTGCACCTCATTATTTGATTCGATTACAATTCAGAGGGCACCAATTCGATAATACAACTATTATCGATGCATCACGATGCATCAGAACTTTTCATTTCTCTACATGATTAATTTTTCTTACTGTGTCACTACTTGCAATTTTTAAAACAAGCCATACAGTATTTGTAGTGATCCATAATTAGTATGGGTAGTCTTGTGCCTGTATGGGAATAGCAAAATAAGGGGAAGACAGTGTGCTCCGCATGTTCACATCATGTCTCCAGGAGGGGAGAGCAGCCTCTCTGCTGCATATTAACTACGAGAAAAGCCAAGGCATTGAGTGGACTGGATTCAGGGTTTTTTAAGGTAAAACAGACTGAGCATGGAGTTATTTTCTTCACCACAGAGTTGGTTTAAGGTGTTTAATGATGCAGTGTATGTTGGTCAGTTGGTCTTGTTTGTTTATGTGGTAATTGTTGCTCCGTTAATGTTTGTCTCGAGGTGATGGCAGAAGAAAGTATTCACAATATACTTCACGATTGCCTCGCAGATGTAATTATTCAGACAGTAAATTAAAACAAGGTTGCAACTGCTGCTTTTTATGAAGATGAATTACAAATTCTCTCTGGCATGTCCGCTCTGTAGACTGCCAGGGTGCTGCACTGCTCTCAACTTCCGCCTCTTTCGTTCCATCAACATCACATTATTAATAAACATTCAGATGATCAGTTATGGACATTTGTGAATTCATGCAGTCATCCACATCCACATTGGGATGCTTCTAAGAATCAATTATTTCCCCCATTCCTGGTCACTTTTGCCCCCCACAAACTCGTGGCTTGAAAACTGTAGCCCACAGACCAGTGGGCGACAACAGTAGCTACGTCCAGTTATTTTATACAGTCTATGGTATTATACTTAAAGGGAGATATAGTTTATACTTTAGCTATCATCTGAAATCAGTGGGCAGCAGTTACCAAAAACACAGTTTTCATTGCCTGCAGCAATGCCTCTGATTTAATTGGTAGAACTCTAAACACTTGATGAGTGAATGATTAAGCTTGACATGAAGAAATGACAGTTCAACATCTAAATATCAGAAAATTCCATACTAATGTGATTGTCGAAAACAAACAACCATATTTTTATCATCAGTACCATTGCAAATCTTGCCAAATAGCATTTTAGCACCATGCAAGTCAGCTGTTATAGCTGACATTTTATAGTAAAAAAAAATACCGACAGAAAATTCTCTCAATACTGCCATGGACAAGACTCAAAATGTTTAAGAAAACAATGTGCAACAGTATCATCCAAATGAGAAGGTGCTGCACGCCATGTAATTCATCAATCTAGAAAAATTCATCTGTCTGCCTCAGAGCTGGCACCTGTTATGCATAAACCCACCCCCAACTCCACACTCACAATATCTAACATAATCAAATCTCAGCAGCCACAGTATCTATACAAACCAGAGAAATAAAACCTACGCCTTCTGTCTGTGTCTGTTTGTTTTCGACAGCTCCCTGTAAAATACTGCTTTCTACCTACAAGATATTGCCCGTCCCTGCTCTTCAATATACTGTATGACTTATGGACTCACTCCCTGTAAGCCCAACTGCACTGTTCACTCTCAGGTTGCAGGACTGCAAGGAAATCTATATATCAGAAAGAAAACAGGTGAGGCGGGGGGTGGGGGGGGGGGGGGGAGTCTTTTCCTGTAGGGGCCTCCTGCCTCTGGAACAAGCTCCTTGTCCTTGTCAATGATTCAGACTCGACAGTTTTCAAATCCACACTCAAGAAGTAAAATTCAGCACAGCTTGCAACCTGCAGCCCGCGCCTCACTTTCTTCTCCTGCAGACTGTGCTGGTATTGTTGGCTGACTGGATGTGATTAGTGGATATACTGCTGTGTGTGTGTGGGCACACACAGGCAGTGATATACTTTACACATGCGCAATCACAATCACACACACTCTCCCTCTGTCTCCCTCTCATGCAAATTAGCTCTGGATGTCTTTGCTGCTGTTGTCCCATATCTTTTCTTGTATCTTTTGTATTTACAGCAACATTTCCATTGCTTTCACTTTAGAAATGCACTTAGTGTGACTAACATGAGCTACTGTTTCCTCTCTGACCTCATTACCTTGACCAAATACAGCATCTTTGCATGTACGTGGTCATAAAAATCATGAAACTGCAAATTAGCAATTGCAATCATGCTAACATTTTAAACTAAGATGGTGAATATGGTAAACATTATATCTCCTAAGCATCACCGTGATAGCATTGTCATAGTGAGCATGTTAGCATTCTGACGCTAGTATTTAGATCAAAGCACTGCTGTGCCTGAGTGCAGCCTCAAAGGACTGCTAGCATGACTGTAGCCTCTTAGTCTTGTTAAACATTCAGTGCCAACGTTTTAGAAATTAATTATTTCTACATTATCTGCCAATGGCAATGACAGTGTAGTTAAGGTTAAACATAAATCATTGTTATGGAAGATGAACTATGATTGGGGTATGCCGGGAAACTAAAACACTGGGTAAAGGTTAAGGAAAGTTATAGTTATGATATTAAAAAAGAGGTGCAAATGAATTGCAGGCCTGTGACACTGCAAAAACTCTGGTCCTCCACCTGAGAGACAGACAGGACCATCCACCATCCCACCCTTTACATCATTTTTCCCACCTTGATCTGTAGAGGACACACTATTTCCTCAGTTGGCACTGGACATAAATCGAGACCAGCGGAATAGTTCAACATGAACATAAGCTATAGGTATAGGCAGTATTTTCCATGAGTTTGGCATCAAGCTTTTTGGTGCTGATCAAACGGCAACCTCCAGAGCTGAAAAAAGAAGCAGAAGTTCCAAAAGCTGCAGTTCCTCTAATAGCCACATGAGGCTGGCTCCAACAGTGAGTCAATCCACATAGGCTATGTCCCCATGTTAAAATGCCCAACTTTACAGCAAGTTTAAAGTCGATAATTTTACATTTTAATATATAAAAAAGAAGTGTATAACCTGTAGTTTAAGGGCATCTGAGGATAAGAAAGGCTAAGATGTATTGAGAAAATATGAATGACTTTATTTTCCACAGCCCTGACCTAACCAAATCAAATGCACTGTTTTTCAGGCAAAGTTATGAATAATTAAGGGATTTGCTGCTTTGAGCAATGAGTGGGTGTCATCCATTTGACAAGTTGCTAGCATGGCAACAGTACTGATAAGGTAACCATGGTGTAATATCAGATTCACACAGAATAAGTGTAGCAGCAGTTGTCATGTGTCAGTGTGTTTCCAGTTCATAAAAGTTAATTGTAAGATTTTGGTTGCCTATAAAAAGACGTATTTTTCATTGATGTTAAATTTTTCTAGTAAGTACATTTTGTTTTATGGTTTTTAACCTGTTTTTGCTAGTGCAAATTAGCAGTAGCATTAGTATTGACACTGTTCATTATCAACAGCTGTAAATGCACTGTCCTAACTAAGCTAGCAGCTAGCATCGGGTTAGCTCCACCCTCTTGTCTTAATATGCCAGTCGCTTCTGTCTCCAAAAATCCACCATGGCAAAGGCCAACATTTGATTTGATTTCATTTTATTTTCAGGAGAAATTCTGAAATTTGTCTTGCATCCCAGGATGTCAGCCGTTTCACATGAATACACAACATTTAACCAGAAACAAACCAAAACACTACAAATCACATCAGACAAAACAAAATGTTAATGCAATGCAACAAATTAAACATTCCTGTTACATTCACTATTTGACCTTGGTACACTTGAGCTACTAAGAAGCCATACTCTGATTTAATAGGTTGACAGACTGAGGAAGAAAAGAGTTCCTCAACCTCAAACTCAAGGCTTCAAAACTGGAATTCGCAAATCAGCGGGTGACCTCAGGTTGGCTATGTCTATTATTTTATTCCGTCTATGGCACCAACCAAAACATTGCTTGGTAAATTCACCGTAGCACAACATAATTAACCTTGCACGGAAAACATGTCTTTTGAAAACATTTACACTTTATTTTCATATTCAACTGTGATTTCCCAACTTGTTTTCTCTATGACAGCGACACTGTCTTATTCATGTTGTACAAGAAACTAAAGAAGACGACCTCAAATCATCAACTTGCAAGTAAAATAAGACAAACTGAAAAAAAAAAGTCATGTGAATGAAATCGGAATATTCACACAAGGTGTTTACATTCATATGACTGTAAACTTGAGCTTTCTTTGCTATGCCATCATATGGTTCCTAGAATAGTCATGAGATAGATTTCCATATTTTACACCCCAGCTGGTGTCTTTTCTTTTCAGTCACTGGCTGCTCTTCTTGGCTGCTTTAGAAGAACTTCTGTGTTCTGCTGTAATCCCAAACCACAAATCCCTGTAGACGCTCACTGCCGCTGGGCCACCATGATGAAGCTGCAGTCCATGAGGTCCCCGACATTTTCTCAAAATCCAGAGCTCTCAATTAAATCTTAAAGTATAGTCGCAGCAGCGTATGTATGATGACAATGGTGCTTCTGAGACTTGTCTGAAAGTGGTCTGCTTTGTGTGTGGGTGTCCCTTGGCTGAGAAGACCCAGTTATCTGCTTTAAAGGAATATCTCATCTGAAATGAAATTTAAAAGATGGATATCTTTCGCTTTTTTTGTATTGGCATATATTTATTGAGTGGACATGATTAAAGATTTCTTTTTAGTTTTATTTTCTTGTAATCTTGACGTCTTGACAAGCTTGTTTTTTGGCTCACAAAATAATTCATTTAAATGAATTATAAATATTAAATCAAGCTCACCCTCAGAGATGGGGAAAGGAGCTCAGACATCAAAAGGGTGTTCGGAGAGGAGCCGTTGCTCCTTTGCGTTGAAAGCAGCCTGGTGAGGTGGTTCAGGCATCTGATCAGTGATGCCTTGTGGGCGCCTTCCTTTGGAGGAGTCCAGTCACGTACAACTACTAGGAGACCTTGGGGTAGACCCAGAACACACTGGAGAGATTATATGTCTCATATGTCTTTGGAGGGCCTTGGGATCCCCCAGGAGGAGTAGGAAAGTGTTAGGGGGGAGAGGGACGTCTAGACCCGGTGACTCGGCTTGTTTTGTTGGACTCACACAGATTGGGGGCACCGAGTTGAATACTGGTGCCCTCAGAGAGGGTTGCCGCAGTATTTGAAAGATTTAATAGGACCTTTTGAAGATATTGAAACATTATCCTTTTGGTAGTTCAGCTCATGTCCTTTGGGTGTTCAGCGTTTAAAGCCTCAAGTTTGGTCGAGACTTTTTTGTCTGTGGGTTAATTAAAGACTGCGGTTTGGTTTTCTGTTTTCCTGTCCTAGGAAGTTGTACAGTACACCATGGTTACACCTCAACTCTGGTGTCTCCATGGTGAACCTTTTCTGGACTGTTTTTAATTTCTGAGATAGAATGGCGACCTGTCCAAGGCGAGAAAGGCGAGTTAATTAAGAGACTTCAAATAGGAAGGTAATTAAAAGTGCTTCACGTAATGCATAAAATAAACTGAATAAGAAATACAGCACAAGACAAACAAAGGTTTGAGAATACATGTACAGATAACAATGTTGAGTGGGGTGTTTATCAACTTTGTGCTTTTTGGGGTTGTTCTGCAACAGAGTAAGAAAATGTAGGAGTCGATGGATGAACAGATTACATTACAAATGACATATTTCACTTAATCAGGCTTAATTTTTAAACTTAAATGCACAATATGATCATTAGAATTCCATAGATTCAATATTAGTTGGAATACAGTGTATAATGGTCAAATAAATAAATAGATGTAACCTGATATAATTCAGTTTCTGTGCTCCACTGTTCCAACAAACCACAATTCCCAGGCGTTGCATCAGCAGGCAGATGTCAAAAGTAGCAGTGTCCACTGTGCTAATAGGCCACAGAGGCCAAAGGCAAGGAAAGGTGTGCCCCAAGTCATCTTTATGTACCATCAGTTAGCCCTGGAGAGAATCAGCACAGAGGTGCAGGTATCAGTCTGCCTGGACCCAGATGACTGATGAGTCAATCTACCACAGAAAAGTGGCCAGACGGAAATTTTGATGACTCAAATTTGATGCCCCAACAAGAACATTGACTTTAACAACGTGACGATGAAGGAAATGAGAATTGATTTCTGTTGAGTCATTCAAATGCCAGGGGACGGTGATCTGCTATAGCCTCAGTTAAGATAACATCTGATGTTGATGCATTTAATATCAAAGGGCCAACAGAAAATATTCTCCCTGCAGTCTACGGATTTACAGATCCTCATGACAGGCACCATCTGAGTCAATGCTGTAATTGGCTTGTATCATACAAGCACCTATTAATGTCCTATTCTTTAAACAGAGTTTATCCAGTCATAGCATAGCAGCTGTAACTTGCCTTTCCAAAAATTAAAGGTGGGAGTAAAAATGTAAGGAATGAGGCAAGCTACATGCTATCTGCTGTAACATAACCTGCAAACATTAGTATAACTGACTTACCGACATAGTTATAAACAAATATTACTTTCGAAGGCAGGTGGTATGGTATTAGCTTACTGCAGGTTTTGTTAGGAAAATACATGCTCAGGACTGACACATTCATGTGTGGGAGCCAATATGCCACTATACAGATGCAGCAACACATTCTCACTCTGACCTCGTCACATATAGACATTTGGTCACGGACCAACCTACCTCCGTTGGTTGGTGACATTCTGGAACACTGTTTCCAGTTTTGCCTGTTACATGCATTGACTTTTTTTCAAAATACGCTTCCGTATTCACAGGAAATGTACAGTTAACATACAGTCTCATAAATGCAGTACTGCAGAACAATGCAAAGTGACAACACATGTGGTTGGGTTTAGGCAGCAAAAGCACAGGGTTAGGTTTACGAAAAAAGAACAGGGTTTGGCTCTTAAGGGACGTGAACACTGCTCTCGTGGGTGTGAGTCTGTTTTTGTTGGACTCGAACACTGCCCTTCCGAGGGAAGTTGGCATTTACGGGACATGAACACCGTTTTCCAGGGTGAAAGTCTTAGTTTGTTGGACCCGAACACCACTCTACTGGGTGACAGTTGGTGTTTGTTGGTGCTTACGGGACGTGAATACCGGTATGTGTTTGTTGGATGTGAACACCGCTCTTGCAGGTGAAAGTTGGTGTTTGTGGAACCCATCCGCCAGCCCTCCCATCGGCCCTACTCAGACTTTAGCCGGCACGCGGTGGGACAAGAATGAACTATAACAATGACCAACCATGTATCATGCTGACATTAAAGAACTGCTTTTTTGTCAGTGTTTGATGGTATAAGTCACTGCCCAAGTGCCAGACTATGACGGCTTTGGAGTGAGACTGGGTTGGAGGCAGCCACCTAGAATCTCCCAGTGTTCTGTGATAGGGCCTAGGCAGATCCATGGCGGATCCCCGCTGGTACCTTACCAGGTCCCTGGTCAGTCCATGGCTGGAATGAGACCCCTCACGATGACGTAGTGAATATGGGGCCGACTTGTAACACCCCTAAGCACCATTTGTGCAAACCAGTTGCAATGGTTTATCTATCAA
This sequence comes from Epinephelus lanceolatus, assembly GCF_041903045.1. NCBI lineage: Eukaryota > Metazoa > Chordata > Actinopteri > Perciformes > Serranidae > Epinephelus > Epinephelus lanceolatus. The sequence goes on along the minus strand of NC_135754.1, from coordinate 21,446,282 downwards.
TCAGGCAAGGCAGTGATATGGGAGCTGAGGCATTTTACTGCGCCTAAAATCAGCTGAGAAATCAGCTATTCTTGTCATACTTGATGTGTATGAAGAGGCATGCTTCCCACACAAAGCATACATTTAATGATTATTATCATCTCATGATCATATCATGGTGATCAGGTCATGAAATTATTATGCTGAAGCTTTCTGTAAAACCCTGATAAAGATGGATTCTATGCATAAATTATAAGCTGAAGCAAGACGGTTCAAGGAGTTACTGAATATGCTACCTTTTATTCTGTCTAAGAGCGCTCTGAGTGATGTGTTATTCAATAGACCTGCATAAAAATGAATGATATACAGTAAGCACATTATACAGAATACAGTATACTGTTAAGGGTAAAAGTAGCATCTCTGTCCTCCTCTTTATTTGATTTGGGGAAGTTTACGTTTCAGCAACTCTAGCCAAAATTGTAATAGATATTTTTATGTTTGTTAAACTCATATTCTTTATTCTCAAAGCTGCTGTAAAAGTGAGGCGTACTATTTCAAAATAGGAACATTAAAGCATAAATTGTACCACTATTGTAAAAGGAGAAGCGTCCTTCCGTACTTCTGTGTGAAATCTTTTTGAAAAATGACCTTTGAGTGATCAGTCTCTTATTTTCATCACTGTAAGCTTCATACTTAATAAACTGATGATCATTTAGTCCTTACATAAAGACATGTTCAGTCCAGCCTGGCAGTTTGTTAGCACTGAGTCTACACCTCACCTATGTGACTTGAAATAATATAAAGCCATATTAGCATCTGTTAATCATACTCCTGTCTTAGATAAATTTACATATCTCCTCTACTGTGTCATTCCGTCATTGGTCATTTAAATACTAATATTAGTGTATAACCCACTCACCTACAGTAAGAAGAGGCTTTAAGACAACTTTTAGCTTGACAGCAGGGAAAGAAAAGTGCTTATCTGTGAAAAAAGCTGCAGATAGCGTCTCAGTGTCTTATTTTCCTGTCAAGTCTGAGCACTTATATAATTTGTGGGTGAATGAGGGTTTGCCTTTAGACTCTCACCTTGATGATTGCATGTTTGAATTCTCTGCATGAGGAAAATAACAAAATTATACCTTTGTGCTTGTACCTCAGTAATGGGCTATGTTCTTTACAGACAAACTAGTGGGTGCAGAGTATGTCTGTACGATGAGCTGTGGAAATGTTTTGATCAGTCCATTTGTTAGTAATGCATGATTTCAGAAGCCTCTTCTCTGATTTAAATCTGTGAATGATGTTCTTCAACGCTTGAAGTAGAGATGAAATGAAAAATGTCCTTTAACCCTTTTAGAACATGTCCTCCGTCAGTGTGGATCTATTGAACAGTGATTACTTTGTATTGGTTTGATTACGCAAAATCCAGTCAGGTTTACCACCTGTAAAACAAAGAGTTGGTGGTAAAGGCCCTGGCACATCAGGCCAACTGTTAGCTGTCGGTCAATGTCAGGCAGTTGGTGAGCATCTGTCTCCTTAGCTTTTGCAATGTGTCCCACACCATTAGCAGTAGCCGGCCCTTGTCACATGGATGTGTAAAGAGAACTGGACACAGTGTTTGAAGCGGGCTCCATCTATTAAACTTGCACGGTGACGCATGAAGCCAAAAACGTTCAACTACTGCAAATAAAATTATCTGGATGATAGACACTGCCTCTGCACTGTGCGGCCCAGAGGGCAGGGACACTAGAGACTTCTACTGGCCGAGCTGGCAACTTCTGGTTTAGTGCTCCACTAAACTGAATAGGGATAAGAATGATCTAATCATGTGGCTCTTCTAGACTTGAAATGCTATCAGACCGAATAGATCAAATTCTGATAATGAATAGTCATATCGCAGGGGCTGTGAAATTCAAAAATTGTATCCACTGATTAACATTTTTTCTTTTCTGAGTCCATTGGAAAAGTCCTTTTGGTCAAATGGCATCAAGTGACGGACATAATGCCATTTTTTGGCAGCAGAAAATAGCTTCCTTAGGGCCTTCAGTATACGACAAGCAAAACAGAAGGAAGGAAAGCAAACAACCAAAGTTAAGAGGGCACCAGATTGAAAGTAACGTAATAAGAATTGTATAAGATTATTTTTTTTATCTGTTTAGCAGAAACAGTTTGTAATTATTTGTGTTATTGTTTTAAAGTGCACATCTGCTCACTTCTGCCTGCCCAGTCACCCAGTTTCCATTCAGTACTTTAACATTCACCCTGGTTTCCTGTGCCTCAGCATCACTTACAGCTACCTCATCAAGGCAACTCAGTTCACCTGTTCCTGATCACCCACAGCCAGTATTTATACCCCAGCCTCACAGACACTATTTGCCAGATTGTTCTACACCACTCATGCAAGACTCTGTTGCACTGACTGATTTCACGTTGCCAAACCCTGCCTGCCTCTGACATACATGTCTCGTCTGATTCCTGGTTAACGCACCAGCCTTCTGTCCCTGACTTTGAGATTTGCTTCTGCGTCCTTGGTTCCTGCTTGCCTATGGCTGCCTGGCATTACCATCCAGCGACGACATTACATTGTGAGTGTTCCCACCTTCTTACCTGTGGTTTCCTGTGCTTCAGGGACTTTCACCATGTATCCACCCTCGTCACCACCACCACCGTTGTGTGTGCGTCCTGTGAGTACTTTCCTGCTGGCTTCTTGATCCCCTGCCTGTCCCCTACTGGTTTGTCTACTTGGACTGTGTACTTACCTGATTCTGGATCTTTGGTCTCCATGACTACATCTCCTGCCTGCTCCTCCATAGTACTGTTGCCTGTTATTGAACTGAACTTTGTGGAGAGACCTTGCTGGAGTGTTGACCTGTACTGTGTGCTGATTACCTGCCCTGCCCTGAACCTGCTGAACTATGTCATTACACGTCATTACCAACTGTTCCTGGTATCCTGTGTGCTGCAGTGGGTCCAAACACAACCTGTTACACTAACTGGCTAACTCGCATCTTGAATCCATCCTGTTGGCCTTTCAACAGCCACCTGCTGCAATGTACAAGCTAGTTGGCCATTGGCTGTAGTCTCGCGCTGTGTTTAAAAGCAAGTTTTTGGCTGAGACAGAAGATATGAGGTCACACAACAGTCGACCTGTGTTGCCACTAGATCTTGGTGTGTCTGGGACTTTACATTCACTAGTACCAACAAGTTTCAATCAATAATATCATGACATCCTCCCATGAATGATGAATCTGTAACTTTTAGCTTCGCAGAGCTGAGATTGAGTCAGCTAGCTAGCAACTGCATGCACTGCAGTGTGTTTTTTTTGTTTCCCCAAAATACTGTGGTTGTTGGTCCACTAGCTGGAATTTATTCACTTTGAGAAGTGGTGTCTGTGACACCTCCAGATTATGCACAAGGCATTTTACAGTGGACTGCTTCAGCAACTACATGGAGTATACAGTAGGCCTCTTCTCTCTCTGATGGATACTTCTATTCTGTTGGTGTACACTGTCAAGGCCCCACTGTAATTCTCTGCTTGTTATGAAATGCCTACCTTTCAAAGATCTAATCAAATTCCTGTCTATGTTATATCCCGCCTGCCAGTTTTATGTCACTATTAAATATGTCACAATACTGAAACTAGATGTAACTGTATTGGCATCTATCAGTATTGGCATGCATATGTATCATTAACCTATCTGGAAAAGTGGGCTTTAGCAAAGGTTACAAAAAGATTATACTTGCAGCACGACCATAGTAGAATTATGGTTTTGCTTAGAGATCAGCGAAACACACAAGCAGATGACTTCATGCAGAGTAGTTGTAACTCAGATAATTAGGTCCACAGAAGAGAGTGTTTTCCCTGGTTTGATGCAAGACTTGTCTGTCAGCACTTAAAAAAAATGCTGTTGCTGCCACCAAAGGATTCCTTGTCCAATCTGAGGAAACATCCTCCTCATTTAAGGCAAATTTATGGTTTCTGCAACTGTGCAGCTTTTGTTCCATTTTCCAGTTTATGGTTACTGCAGCAGCAGCGCACTTCATCAGCTGAGGATGAATGGTGTGGGAGAAACGATTACGTATTTTGAAAAATATCTCACACTGAAATAAAGTATTTTTTTTAGTGGTTCCTGGCCAGACAGGTTCACCTTAAACGAAAACATAAGCTTTTATATTCAAGTTGTGATAATTTTTTTCACAGTTAATGTGATTCTGTTTTGCAGCATGCTGTACAATAGTTCACTCTGCGCGGTATATAAATTGAAGATTGTGCATTTTTTCTGTGGACAAACATCTTTACGTAAGATATGCTCAAGTAGCATTTTCTGTATTCATTCTAAAATATTTGGGTGCCATTAAAAAAAAAAAGTCCTTCTTCAGAGGAAAGCGTCCACCTTAATATCACTCAGGCTGCTATCTATCTTCATGCTGAGGTGGGTATCAATTAGGTGAGCCAACCATGTAATTGATTTCCACCCTGTTACCTTTAGCTCTGGTATTTGTGATGTTCAGACAGCGCTACTGTTGCCTGTCTTTTTCTGCCGCCTTGTGTCAACACCTCCACACGTACATGCACTTTATTACAATCATGGGAATAAATATGATCTATGTAATCCATTTAGGCCACACGAGCCGCTCCTCATTGTGATTTCATTAAGTAATGCTGCTCACAGCGAGAGATGGACACCAGGTCATTACCAAGTCACTATTACACCACCATTACAATAAAATCAGATATGAGAACAAATTGCATTTTTGTCCAATCTAAATGACTCTCTGATCCGCAGTAACTGCTGCCTGACCAGCCATTCCTCTCACGTAACAGCAAAAGGTTGTATGCACCTCTTGCTCTTGGCAATTTGAATAATTCACTCAGATGTGTGGATGCGATTGGTCCTGCGACCTGTGTCTGTGCGGTCTACCTCACTGTATGCGCTGAGGAGATAAGAACGTGAATCACAGACAAGAGATACCTCAGGGAGGCTTGAGGAGCGGAGCAGAGAGGGGCAACCCGGGGTCAACTACCTGCCCAAGAATGACAACTCTTGCCAAGGAGATGTGGGAGACTTACAAGATAAGTCTGTTTTTTTTTTTTTTCTCTTGATAGGTCGAGTTTTGAGAAAATATGATAAGCTGGGATTTTAGGGTTTTATGCCCCTATCTGACTTTACACGCTGCAAAGAAAATGAAACCAATCCTAAACTGTGCCATAACAAATCTGAGCCAAGAATGAAGAGAGAGCAAATCACAGGAATGTCAGAGAACAAGACAGAAGTGGAAATGCTTGTAAGGAATACTTTCTGAGCTGTGATTACTTTCACCTGGAGGATATTTGCATGTTTCTCTTTCTCTCCTTACTGGATACATCAAGGGGCTGATTTGTTTCATTTCATGCATTCTTATTAAATTCTGCCGAGATGCATCGCTTAGTCTGTGACATAACTATCAGTAGCTGCTTAATTTGGATCACATTATGGAAAATTAGCGAAATATTTCATTTCTTAGTTGTGTTTTCTGCGACAGTTGGCTTTTCAACTTTTCTTACTTAAAATACTGCTAACATTTTTGCCCAAGACCACCTCATGTTGTTAGCTTTGTAAATAAGAGGAGTAGGGCTGCCCCCTAATAGTCAACCAAACGTTAGTTGACCAGAAAGATCATTAGTCAGCAAGATTTCATTGGTCGCTTAGTTGTAGAAAAACAAACAAACAAATGTGACTCTGTTAGCAGCTGCGCCTTGTCAAAATAAATCAAACCCTATATGACTGGACCATGTGGGAATTTAATTTGAAAGGACAGACACAGGAGGAGGCCATGCTCAGCAGTCAGACAGGAGTCACGTTACAAACCAATCACAGCTGACAGATATCTTTCCCTTCTTCTGTAAATATTCAGTCTGATAAATACAGAAAAGTTGATCATGTTAGTGCAGGGCTACCCAGAGCTTTACATCTGTCCCACAGACGATAGACCTACACACTTGTAAATAGCAACTGGAAGAAGATCAGCTCTGCCCTAAGTATTGCGGGGAAATACTGGAGGCTGTACGATGCTTGTTAAGGTTGCTGAGCAACATCACACTCAACCTGCCACCGCTCTCTTGAAAGCTGGAACAGAAAAGGCACAAGAGTAGTGCCCAGCGTCAGACCTTGTGTTTTCTAGGCGGTGTATGGCCCGTAATTTCCAGGGCTGGTACCTGCGGTTATTCCACAGGCTAGGTAATAACATGTCGGGCAGGAAATCCAAAGTGTGGGATCATTTTGAGAAGGTGAAGGATGAACCCAAGGTGATATGTAAACTCATCTTCATTGGTCGGCTACAAACATGACATATCATCTGAAACATGGAAGTAGCTACATGCCCATTAGCCACTTAGCACAATCATTACTGCTTTGCCGACAGCGTCATTAACAGGCGGCTCGCTCAGTGTGTGACGTGCACTTGTAGATAAAATATAGGCCTATATTAATGAAGGTTCATTAGTACGGTTTTGTATTTCTCTGCAATGTAGCACAGTGTTAACAATGTTACTGATACTATTCTTTCTCAGAGCTTGAACTAAAACCATTGTGTTGCCCTACCCCAAATATATAATCTAATAATTACATTAATATCGTAATCACGCGGGCGACTACTCGACTAATGGCGCTAAATGACGACTATTGGTAAACTAGGAACATTCTTAGTGTGGGGCAGCCCTAAAGAGGAGACACTTCAGGTGAAAAGAGTGAAACTTTAAAGATCAAGTGTCTAGGACTTAGGGGGATATATTGGCAGAAATGGAATGTAATACAGTTAGTATATTTTTGTTAGTGTATAATCACTTGATAATAAGAATCCTTGTGTTTTTGTTACCTTTTGTTAGAATGAGCCACATATATCCATGCAGGGAGCAGGTCCTTGTCTACAGATATTGCCATATTGCACTGCCATGTTACTACAGTAGCCCAGACCAAAAACCTAAAACCAAAAACTAAATGCTGACTCTAGATAAGGCCATTCAGGTTTTCGTGTGTGACCCCTCTGCTCCACTAGGTGTGTCTGTTTTCCTGGCGGTTCTTTGTGTTACAGGGTCTGGGTCAAAGCAGAGTGTTGTCATGAACCCCATGAGACAGTTTGATTCATGACATAAAAGCTCACCACTTTCCAACAGGCTCTCTCTTCCCTCAAGGGTGCAGCTGCTGTTCTTTTGGTTTTTCTACAGACATTTCCACACACCCATACATGCCTACATGACTAATAACTGATATTCTGTTATTTATTGTTAGTGTCTGTAAATAAATATGCTTTCGTCCTTTTGTTCCTTGTCTTGTCACCCATTATTGTTGCAGCTCTTGAGCTGGATTGTAGCAGCATCAGCCACTGTAGTAAGCAGCCCCCCTGTGACGAGAGCATCTTAAAAAAGATTTTTCAACATGAAACTGCTTTATTTTGTGTCTTTACCAGTTTAAATCACCTGGTCCATTTGTTTCGGAGAGGAAGAGACCTCTGTGGATAATTCAGCCCCCAGTAAAGAGCTCCTGAACATCTGGATCTGGATCTTAAGTTATCAGAGAGGAAAGGTGAGCACACATTAGCAGGTGCTGGGCTGGTGGCTTGTCTCCAACATTCCAAATAGCATTGGAGAGACACTTATTTGTAACAATGAACAGCTTTATTCAGTGTTTTTACTGGTTTAAATCACAGGGTCGGTTTCTTTTGGAGAGGAAGAGGCCTCTGCGGATAATTCAGCTCACAGTAAAAACCTCCTGAATATCTGGATCAGTCATAAGGTAAGCAAATAAGAAGTTATCAGAGAAAATAGGTAAACACATTAGCAGGTGCTGGGCAAGTGGGCCGTCTACGACATGCTCAAAAAAATGTCGGAGAAACGATGATTTGTAATGTGAAATTGCTTAATTCAGTATTTTTACTGGATTTAATCACCTGGTTCATTTATTTTGGGGAGGTGGAGACCTCTGTGTATAATTTGGCTCCTGGTAAAAACCTCCTAAACAATGAACACTGAAGGAATTTAAACCAGGAGAAATTTCAACAGGTTGCATTCTGCAGTCCTCACCACTAGATGCCACCAAATCCTCCTAAATATTACACATTGTTCCTTTAAACTAATAGAAATCAGCATGAAACTTCCTTAGCTGATAACTTACATTAAGAGAATTATTTTTGTATTCCAAGCTTTCTGAAATGTAATGTGTGAATATGAAAATTAGACTTTATCTAATAAAGAAAATTTGCATCAATTTCCATAACAGAAATCTAAGAATTAGATAAAGCCAGATTCAGAATTCCTGTTTCATTTTGTTGACATATTAGAGTCGAAGTATTTACAGGGTATAAACAAAGTACAAAACGAGAGAATTTTTGTATTCCCTGTAATGCTGTAATCCAGAAAATTAGATTGAGCAAAGTTGATGAGCAACTGCAGCAACACAATGGAAAACACCACTGTGTTTTTCCACTGATAGCCATGATAGAGGAAAACATTTTCTGTAAAAGATCATCGTTTTGATTGCTCATGCTCTGCATGTATACTGCGTCGAGATGAAATTCCTGCAGAAAGATAAGTGTGAGTCTGTTCGCTTGGATGTCATTCATAAAGGCAGTGGCCCATAGAGACAGGAAAATAAATTCTGACTAGAAGATGGAGTGATGAATGTACCCCTTTTCTATCCTCCCTCACCGTCCTCTTTAATATTCCGTCAACATCAACTATGAAGGGTTACTCATGGAAATAAAGAGGCAGAAAGGGAGGTAATTTCACTCGCAGCCTGCAGGTCCAATAATTTGTTTTGTGGTCCTTCTGGGTTCTCACGTACTCTAAAGGCAGCCCTGCTCAATGCTTCAAGGTTAACGCTGAAGTGCTGTTTTCATCCGCACATTCCTGGAAAAGCAGAGTGCCTTAGTCACTAAAAGCTCCTGTCTCTGTCTGCTGCTCTATGTGTGTGTGCGTGAGCGCGTGTGCAAATGAGTGTGTGTGCACATGCGCTTCTTTTCTTCCTGCCTACACACATGCACCGTCTATCAAAAGGCCCCTCTGTTCCCTGAAGTGGAAAAAGGAATGTTATTCCACCACAAAACTGTTGCGAATACAAACACAGGCAGGCTCTGTTTAGCCCTGGCATCAGGCCAGGTTAAGTTAAATGCTATCATAGAGAGTTACCTTGAAGGACCCCTGTACAGTATACGTGTATGCACACTCTGAAAAATTGATATTTTGACTTTTAAATTGAAACATCTGCAGTATGTCATCGCAATGAAATGACTCAACAGTCTCCCGTGTCATAGATCACGCACTGATAAGACATCCATTGACTTTTCTGCATTTTGTAACCACGAGAGGTGAAGCTGACAAGATTACAGAGAGGGGGAAGCTTCTTACACTGACCAACAATTAACATTAAGCAAACCTGACGTGTGGACTTGCTATCATACCTTACCAATAGCAGGTCTACCTGACATGACAACTTTGAATTCCTATCCACGGGAGAAGTCTCTGCTGGAAGCTGTTTGATTCTCACTGAGAAAAAAAATCCTCATTGAAACTGTGTGGGCTAAAAAAAAAAAAAAAAAAAGTCTGCAGTGGGAGTTACCTTGATGCTATCAACGACAGGGAGTCTGGAAATTCTAGCATCATAAGGATGACTAATATAGCATTATTCTTTCTTTTTGGTGCATCTTTTGTTCCCCCCGCATGCATCACCACGGCTGACTGATCTGAGGGTTTCTGGTCTTTTGAATGGAGCTACTGAAATGTTCAAATCACACTTATGACAAGCGGCTTTTTGAAATTTTTTTGTTCACTTGGCCATTTCCCTGCTATTCCAGACTTTTCAGATACAGAGCGTACAGCAAATTAGCTTGCTGCCTGTCATCTCACCTATCAGAGAAATATAGGGGGTAGGTAGGCCCTGTGTCAGTGGTGTTGTATGTGACAGTTTGACAGCTGAAAATGCTATTACCAGAGTGCTGGTTTTCCTTCCATCTGTGCTGTTATCCTCTAGCTTCTTTGGATAAGTTTTTTTTGTCATACCACAGTTATCATGTACTTTGCATTGATTATGTTTCTGCTTGAGTGCAACAAGGCAAAAGGGAGACTGCCTCTTTTCTGTGGGAAATTACTTTGCATAGTGATGTCTGCTGAGTCTAATTGTTCATAAGCTTGTCTCAGGTGAATTTGTCGTCAGCACTTGTTTGGCCGGTGTATTACTAGGGGTGTAATGGCACCCAGCTTCCTTTAGACCAACTCTTAACAGCCTTTAGACCCAGAAGCAGAACCAACTACCGTCTCCGAACTACAAACTCATTAAATACTTCGGCTTGGTCAGTGACCCTCGGCATCAGATACACAAGTACAGAAACACCATGGGCGGCAATTTTTTGACAATCCAAGCAACTGCTGTGGTGTGTAAAAGAGTCCACATAGGGTGGGTGGGAGTAGAGGTGGATAGGCCAAACAAACTCTGGACTTTCACCTGGGAGACCTCTGTTTGTTTCCTGTGTAAAACCAAAAGTTAGTCGAATAACTGATGCTGGAGGGCTAAATAGAGCATCATAGTTTGACTGTTAGGGTATTGTTAAAGTGTCTTTGTCAGTCACTCATATTTGGCGAGTTGAGAGAGAGAATGTAGGAAAATAGGAAAACAGAGCTTCCAGGATTTTGCAGGCTGTTTCTGTGACGGTTTTGGCCTGAAATGTCTGATTTCATGTCACTGTATGCACATTATGATATGATGCATTTTTAGAGCCCCAATATTGCCACAAAATAAAACAAATATTTAGAATAAAAACAACAAAAACCTGGCATGTCCGAAGTTAACTTTATTATATATACTAGAGCCAGTCAGGAATTATTTAGAAGGAAATAGCGAGGCCCATGAGGATGAAACGGGCCTGTCTGATTGTGAACACACAGAGACTGATACGAGGAATAGTGTGCATTACAGATGAGGCAGACATTGCAGTAGTATTAGCATCAGATGGGAGCCAGACCACCTTGCATGGTGCAGCTTCACTGTCAGGTGAGCGACAGCCTGGGGTCTTGACCCCTGACAGCTTCAGTGTCAGGTGAGAGGGAGATGACCGTGCGCCCCACAGCTTCACTGTTGAGTGAGGGAGAGCCTGATGTGTCCCCAAAAGCTTGACTGCTGTTGTGACACTTTGTAGTTTGTAATGTTAAGAAGCTTGAACAGTTACTCAACACAATAATCTGTGTCCTCAGTGAATGGTTCAATTTTATTGTGTGTCTGAAATGATAGGTGTCCTTACAATGTAAGATGTTGAATTTGCCTGCTGTGGCTGCAGGAAAGGGCCCCACTCGGGGTTAGCTGCAAAGGTTAGCCTCCTCGCATGTTTGTGTCACAGTGCTGATGGCACCGACACCAAAATGGCTCGACTCACGGAGCATGCCCACTGTTTGCGACTATACGTGGCCAGAAATGTGCATCAAGACAGCCAGTCAAGCTGCAGCCACAAGCAACCAGCTAGGCAAGTTGAATTGGTTGCATATAGTGGGCATGCACCATCAGTCATTAAATTCATTAATAAACGTTTGGTTACGTGTGATGCCGTGATTACCGTTTTTTTTTCCCCATTAAAGGGTTTTTTTTGGGGAGTTTTTCCTTATCTGCTATGAGAGTCCAAAGGACAGAGGGATGTCGTATGCTGTAAAGCCCTGTGAGGCAAATTGTGATTTGTGATATTGGGCTTTATAAATAAAATTGATTGATTGATTGATTGATTGATTGATTGATTGATGCTAACAGTTATCCCATGGATGTTAATGTGTGTGAGCCTGTCCCAGGCGTAGCAGTAGTCTCGTGATAAACACACAAAGAGGAGGGCAGTGAGGGGCTGAGCGGATCAACACATTGCTTACAGCTTTACAATGAAATGAGATTTAACCTGTTTTGAATTGGCAACTTTGTGGTAAAGTTGCAGTGATTGGACAAATTGCAAGGTTGCGCAGAGTTCATGGCGATTGGCTTAATTCGTGTTCATATTTGCGATCACAACATCACAAAATGAGGGACTGATTTTATTAAAACAAGCACTGAAATAAGGGGCATTTATATCAGCATATAGTCAAGATGAAGCTAATTGTAACATTCCTCCTAATGCACAAGTTTTGTTTTTATTATTCTATTTATTTTGTACTTTCAATATAATAGGATAAAAGATGGTTTTTGGTATTAAAGCCTGTTGTAATCTGCTGCCTTTTGGGAAAGTGTTTGTTCAGTGTTTGGTCAGTGTAGGACACAAGTGTTTAAAAATTCTAATTGTTTTTACAAATAGAAAATAGTTCACCGATGTTGCCAGTTGGCAAAATGTTACTGTAGTCCCCAGCAAGATGGTTTTGTCAGACTTTGACACTTATGCTGCTGTCTGTTCAAAATAATAAAAAGAAATGTAGCTTTGTGCATTTGTCTTTTTCCCGCTCTACTGAATTTGCACCAAACTGTGACTCCTAACCTCAGATGTCTTCTTTGTCTGACCAACAATCCATAACCCAAAAATATTCAGTTTACAATTATATAAAACACTGAAAAGCAGAAAACTTTCACCCTCAGTCCAGAAAATCATTGGATTTTATGTCTAAAAAATTATTATTAGTTACATTTTTAGTCGACTGCCACAACTCAATATTACATTAACACTGACATGACTTCATGGATTCTGTCGCACTGAGTGTAATAATATGTGATTATGCATGCTGTTACTCTCCTACATGTCCTGACAAGCATCACTTTGACATGAAAGCACACATGCAGAGAGGGACAAGTGAGATATGAGTCATTCTTCTTCTGCAGTTATAGTATATCAGAAATTGTTTGTATAATCAACATTGCTCGCTGACAGACCAGTGAAATATCAAAGAGGCAGATTTGTGCTGAGTAAAAACCAGAAATATATTTGGGATGTTGGGTATTAAGTGGTCATTTGCGTTGCCAGGCCTTGGAAAATAAAGGCATAACAGTAACACACTTTGGTTTCGCATGTTATGCATTCAAATAATTTCCACCACGGTGGTTTAGGCTGGCTGCCTACAAATACCTTAAGTCACCCTGATATTAGTGCCTTGTAAATTAGCTTTATTGTTAGGCTGTTAATAGGTTTATTGTTGCTTTTTAAATTACAAAGATGACACAATTTGTTGAATGCAGAACACGGGCAGTGAGGTGCAACAAGGGACGCAGTATTTTTTCAGCTGAGATGCCTTGGTTGCGTCTGGTTGCTATATTATTAATGTCTGCACAAGGTAGAGTACTTGCTGCGGATGGAGGGAAGGCTGATGTAAATAGGGAGGGAGGCTGAACCTGCCGGTCTTTCTAGGTTCCATAAAATTCCACTCAATTGTTAATGACAAGACATGCAGGTTAGGTTAACTGGTGACTCTAAATTGTCCGTAAGTGTGAACGTGAACGTGAATGGTTGTCTGTCTCATTGTGTCAGCCCTGTGATACTCTGGCGACCTGTCCAGGGTGTACCCTGCCTCTCACCCAACATCAGCTGGGATGGGCTCCAGCCCCCCCGTGACGAATGAATGTTGATGTTTTCTAGTGATGTGACGAATCCTCACACAACAGTTCAAATGATATCCTATGAACATGCATGTACAACAGTTTGTATCATATCCTACAAATTATGACTGACATTAAACATTAAGTCGCAATTAATGTGCAGAGGTTAGGTTTAAGCAGGTAAAGTTACTGTCAGTAAGTTTAGGGAACTGGTGTCCTGGGGGGGAAGTCCTACGCTTGAGGTAGTATAGGCATCTGATCAGGATGCCTCCTGAGCACCTCCTGTCGGAGCTTTTCTGGGCACGTCCCACTGGTAGGAAGGAAGCCCCAGGGCAGACCCAGAACACACTGGAGGGATTACATATTTCATCTGGCCTTGGAATGTCCCAGGGTTCCTTAGGAGGAGCTGGAAAGCATTGCTGAGGGTAGGGACATCGGGGGTGCTTTGCTCGGCCTGCTGTCCCCGCGACCCGGTCTTGGATAAACAGTTGAAAATGGATGGATGGACTTTTTGTAGGAAAACGTATAGATAGCACATGAGAACAGCCAGAACTATGCGACTGTTGGTCTTTGTAGTATTTGTTTGCCCCTCCTGCACTGTGATTGTAGGGCTGGGTAAAACAGCAAATAGACACTCAGTGCCATGTCACACTGCTAAGTTTTGTAGCAGAACGTAAATATGTTACAAAAAAAAACATGAACATAGCAGTTGTGGTGGTTACTTGCCATCCTCTGTAGTTGGATTGTCAATAGTGCAGTATAGCAGTATTGGGGTTATCCCAACAGCCCTGTCAATCTACATTCTGTGTATTCTGTGTGTGGCTGTGTATTTGAACTGAACCATCTGTATTGTCACAGTTTGGTACGCTTACACAAACCATTACAGCCCAGCAATACAATGCCAGGAAATAGTGTAAAATGTGCATTAAATTTTCTCTATACATAATGATATCTATTCCTGCTATAGTTCTGGTATAAGGTCGACAAAGAACCTTGTTTTTCCAGGTACTTAACTCACTAGATTAACAGACATTACGATGAGGGATTGATTTTGCAGAAAATGTACAGATAATTTAAACTTCATCTGAATATATACTGCATTGATATTGTGATAAAATATTGAACCATCTCACCCACAGCCAATACAGTATATTAATTTGGGCCACATTTTCCTACTAATAGTGTGACATTGATTTCAAGGTACAGATTCTTCTTTTTAGTGTCGCTGGAGGTGATTCAAAAACCATATATTTTAAACTGTGGCGTAGTCTGCTGCTGATGCACAAAAAGATTTGAGTCTATCTAATCTTCCCCATCATTATTCCATTAAAAGTTTTCATTATGGTCACACTTTATCATTGATTTTGTGACATATTTATACAGATTTACAGTATCTGTCCAGTCTCCATGTAGTGAAATTCTTTCTATTATACTTTTGTTAAAGCAGTTCTACCTACAAAGGACCTTGCTCCCACATAGCAACGCGTCTCTCCTGTGTATTTCCACGGTGTGCATCGCTGCTGCCTCCTCCAAATGACGCACACCGTGAACCAGGTAGCAGATTGTTTGCGTGAAATGTCACATTGAATCAGCAGATTAATAATATATCCTCAGTGGCAACACAACGTAGCCTCACTGTGTGGAGATATGTGCAGAAGTATAACAAAGACAAATTCTTTGTGCGTATGTCACTGAGTAAGAGGTGTGTTTGACAGTCGGAGGTGTTGAAAAGTTAATATATAATGTTACGATGCTGCTTGTATGAGAAAAAAAGGTAAGAAATGAAAGCTTGCCTCCTAACAATACGTGTCCTTACAGAGAGGATTTTGAATCATTACAATAGAGCTATTTTTCTGTCTGAAAAAAATAATGTTTTTACATTTGCCGGTTGCATTATGTCAGTGAAAAAGATGTTAGAACATGACTTTGACTTATGAGTTCATGTCTCACCTTACTTACATATTCATGTCTACAAATGTTTACCTTTGTTGTCTTTTGTTTTAAATGTAGATTTCTTTTTGTCCTTGTATATAAAGAGCATAAAAAACAGACAATGTTGCTTACTTGAACATTAAAAGTGATTCTAATCTAGATTCAATTCAAAAGTTAGTATTTAATGGAACAAATTTCCCCTCAGACATGTCTTAGAAATCTGACAGTGTTTGTTAACTTCACTGAATACCCAAAGGTGAAAAGCCAGCACACACACACACAGATCTTCAGGGCGCATTTGAATAACGTCAATTTCTCCAATTTATTCTGGCCATGTCAAGCAAACATGCACCAGAGAGACTACTGGTGGCCTTCATCAGAGCGTGCCCTAATCAGAGCGTGCTCTGATGAAGGCCACCAGGCCAAAACGTTAGCGTGCGTTTGACATGACCAGAGTAAATTGGGGAAATCGGCATTAGTTAACTTTGTCCTGAAGATCTCTGTGTGCTGCCTTTATACCTTTTATACCTTAAACCGGCTTTTACATTTTTTAGCTACTCTAGTGGCGTGACTCTACATAATCAGGGTTGGTCAGTTGGGTCAGTCCACCATTCTTTTCTTGACTGAACTATCTCAACAGCTAGCGGGTATATTGTGTATTGGGTGTTGTTTGTACTGACATTCATGGTCCCCAAAGCATGAATCCTCATGACTTTGTTAATCCCCTAACTTTTCATAGTGCAACCAGCAGGTCAGAGTTTTCACTCATCCTGTGAAATCTTTCAACATTGACCACATGGATTGCCACAATTTTTTGTACCCACATTCATTGTCCTCAGAGGATGAATCTCAGCGACTCTGGTGATCCCCTGACTTTTTTTTTCCTGTGCCTCTATGAGGTTCACATTTGTGGCTTTCAGTAGGGCATTGAATATTTCAGTACTCGATTTGGACACCAGTATTAGTTCAGTATCTAGAATTTGGGATGTTGAACTGACAAGGAGGAGAGCGGCTCTGGAGATGGTTCTTAAGTGCTGTGTCTCGCCTCTGTAACAGCAGCAACAGAAAGTTTCAGTAAATTAATTTCTAATTGATTTACATTCCTATTCTTGCAATAGTTTTTGCAGTTGCAAGCAATATTGCAATTAGTATTCTAGCACTAAAGAATAACTTAATGCAAGTACTTGATTATGGAAATTACTTAAAATGCCCATCCCTACTTTTTGGTAAATTAGACTTGACAACTTCAGGATGACGGTGGTATGATGGTACAGTGGTTAGCAAGTCCCTCACAGCAAGAGGGTTCCTGGTTCGAATCTGGGGTGTGGGGGTATCAAACCCGAGGGTGGGGGACCCCCTCTGTGTGGATGCATGTTTGCATGTTCTCCCTGTGTCAGCATGGTTTTTCTCCGGGTACTCCAGCTTCCTCCCACAGTCCAAAGACATGCAGGTTAATTGGTGACTCTAAATTGTCCGTAGGTGTGAATGTGATTGGAATGGTTTTCTGTCTCTATGCATCAGCCCTGTGATAGTTGGCGACCTGTGTACCCAGCCTTTCACCCAATGTCAGCATGGGATAGGCACCAGCTTACTGCTTGCATGGCAAATCATGTTGCAGGAATCAATATTAGTGTTGTTAGCTAAAGTTAGCGATGATCACAGCTGTGCTTTTCCTGTTTTGTCATCAGTCATCTAAACTTTGAGCACTTCTGCTTTAGTCTCATTTGTCTTGTATAGCGTTAGTCTTGTTAAGTTATAAATGTGTTCTAGCTCTACTTCATAATGCTTATTAGACATCATAAAAACACATTATTTTAGCACAGTAGTCTCATCTTAACATACACAATGTAAATCAACCTGAAGCATGTCAAACATGTCAAAACATGTCAGATCAAAAGAGATTAAGCCATGGTGCCTGTCAGCACATCAACATTCTGTCTCAGTTCTGTTATAACCTCTTTACAGTAGATATTTCTGTATCAGCAAAAAAAAGGGTTGCTTGAAGACACAAATCTGCTCTGGTCACTTGTCGGTTGAAGCGTGGGCGATGAGCCTGAAATAGCATTTCTGACATACAAATCAGATTTCCATGCTGCGTAGCTTAAATGACTAATTTGTTCAGATGGTTGAACACAGCCACTTCCTAGCTTGAAATACTGAGTGAGTTTTTGAGAATATGTATATTTGATATCGTCATAGTCTGTGAATGATAGCGACCAGAGCCTGCAGAGTCCCTAACCAGCACTGCTTTGTTATTGGCAAGGCAGGTAGACTGCATATTTTCTACATGTCAGCGCAGCTCTTTACATCTCTGGTGGTGTGTCGTCCAGTGTTTCCACAGTCGGACCAAACTGGATCAGCATAATCACTGTTTTAGACTACTTACATGCAGCACCCCTCTGTTTTACACTTCATTCCATGTATTTTTTTGCATCGTGTCCGCGGGATGTGACACTGGTCGGGGGCCACCTCTAGCCAATTAAAAAAAAATCCATGAAACACACACAGCAAACACACTATCTAATCACGCTGTATATAATGCATTATTAAGCAGGGGTTTGAATAAAATATAAAGGTTAGTGTTTCCCAAATTACTCTCTCTGGAAAAGGGAGAAAACCGTGAACATATTTATATGGTGCTGTCCTGCAGCTTGAATTAATAGGACGAAGGATTTAATGTTGTGCTATAAATAGTAAACCAGGTTTTTAAATGGTCATCTGCTACATACAAGTAACAGATTGTATTTTCAGTTCCTGCTCTGAAAAGGTGAAAGACTTCACACGAACCTCTGCAAAAGTCACTTTTTAACACCGGTATTTCTTTGTTACTGTGACTCAGGAGATTTGGAAACATTTGATTTAAAGCCCCTTTGGTATTGAAGTAAAATATTGTGTTGGAAATTGCTCTTTCCATTAACCATGGGGTAAGATAAAGGCAGTAGGAAAACAGCAGAGGACAGAGGCTAATACTACCTCCAGGATATATAGTTGTTTCACAGTTTAACAGAGATTTACCATCCAATGATTAGGCTCCCTAGAGACAGGACCACCCTTTGAGAAAGACACAAAATGGTATTATAAAGAGCGCTCATCAATAAGTCATTGGAGGTCAGCTTAGTCTTTGTTGGTGGGAAACTGGTGGCTAATTAAGTAAAGAGTTAAAGTATTGGCTGTTTAAGGCATTAAGGGAAACGAATGATGTGTGAAGGACACTGCTAGGGAACATCACAGATGCGGCAAGAAAAACACATGTATCTGTACTTGAACTGGCTTTAAAAATTCATGGGAGGCTTTTTCACTCCACTATAATTGAATTCTTTTTTGTTTGACATTGACTATTTATTCAGCCAAAGCCAAGCATCAATTTGAGGAATAGCAAAAGCATGTGATGAAAAAGCAAACATTTTGCCCTTAGAATTCTATATCAATGAGACATTAGTGGTCTGTGTTTTCTACTGAAATATTAATGAAATCTTTGTTATGTGTGTGGGCAGATATGGAAACGCTACAATTAACATTAACAATGATCCGACTCAGTCAGAGCAAAACTGTGTTGTTTTTTAACCTTGGTGAGAACATGTTAACATTGATGCCTGGTCAGGAAGCCACCAAGGAGAACCATTGTTGACTCCCATGTCTGTTCAGTCATTGCTATCCTGCAATTGCAGACATGCCCAGCTTGAATAAAGATCCATCCAAATAGCTGCTCTGTAGACAAAGTTGACATTCAACACAGGCGAAACATATCACAGTTGACACAGGGAAATTGAAAGCATAGGTTGGAGTGTATGTGCGACACTGTACCCAGCTGGGGTAACCAAATGATCCCCGCTCCCCTCCTCAGCTCAGGAGTGGAGAAGAAATGAATGATGCAATGTGCCCTCTGGCGGCCGTGTTGGAGGTCCACCGCTTTTGGCAACGGCAGCTGAGAACAGCTGATCCCATTTGTAAGCTTATGATTCGGCTGCCTCAACAATATGGAATAGACATGGCTAATTTCTGTGATGTTTCTCATCGGGGACTGATGATTTAATTACTGCTACATCTGTAATATTACCCGCCTGCTGCACCCCAATGATAAGATGGGCCTGGACTAACTTTCTAAAATGCATTTATGGAGAACTTTGATGCCTTAAGCAATACTATTGTTATTATGGTAGCATGATGAGGTTGATGTTGCTTTTAATCACTATATGAAAACATTCATACATCATTAAAATGTAATATAATTAGACTAATTAAGAAAAAAAGTACTTTAGGCTGTGTATTATCTTACGGAGGTATTCATTAGGAATGACTTTTGTTTAGTCATTTGCTACTCTGTGAAAACTCTGAAATGCCATGAGTTCTGTAATGGATGGCAGCTTTCTTATCTGTTTACCTAACCTCACTGCTTTGCTGCGAATGAAAGACTCTTGAGTCTTGAAGCATCTTCGTTGCAGCAACAACAGCACTTGCTTACCCACACACACTCTCTCTGTGTTGGGCAAGAGTGCGCTAGTTTATTATTCAATTACTTTGAGTGTCATTATGTCTGCTTGAGAGGTTATGTTTTGATCCTATTCATTTGTCTGAGTATTGCAACTCAGAGTTATAATCAAAACACAATGCTTTAGTCGCAGTTATAATAGGTGGCAGGCATGTTGAGTGGACAACCTCTGCAGAGTTAGTTGCTCTGGAATCAGCACCATGGACAGCGCTCTGCGTAGGGGTTGTTGTTCTTTTGTAGGTTTGGTTGCATTTTTCCCCTTGGCCCTCCACTCAGAGTAAAATGAGCAGAAGCAGGTGGCAACAGTCAAGCTTCCATCCAAATTTAGCAGCATTTCCAGAAAACTGGCAAAAGAAAATGCTCATTAATGTGCTTTTCCATCCACTAATGCGTCTGTTGGCCAGGTTGAAATAAACTGTGGCGTTAATTCTGAAGGTGGGTGCCATTCGGGGCTGGGTTCCGATAGTAATACCAATAACAGTACCCTTAAAGTGATACTGATACTATTAAAGGACTTCATTCGATAGCTTTTTTCTTCTTCACTTGATACCTCAGTGTTCTAGCTCAGTCAGCAGGTAGAGCACTGCGATATGTATTGAACAAAGTTAGATAATAAGGCAATTTAGGATTTCATTCTTAGGGTTGTGTATGTGTCTGACTATGCCTCTGGTGTTTGGGGTTTCCAAGAACATACAAGTTCTAACACAATGCATTATAGAGCGATTCGATCCTCATGGGTGTCCATAAATATACTTCGGTTTTGGCCATTAGTGGAGATAAACATCAGGCATAAATGTCAAATGCTCCAGCTTTGGAATAGACTTGTGATGATGTCGGATCAGAGACTCACTAAAAAGGGTTTTATTTGGGACACCTCCCACTGTCATCCCTGAGCTACTGAGCTGAAATCATTATTTCATTTGAACAATTTGTCATTTATTTTCCAGAACAGGTTACTTTGTGATTGTCAAGAGATTAGGAGTGAATTATTTCGCATGTTTCGAGAAAACACGTCTGTTGACATATGGTATAAACCAAAACTACGCACTTGTTGTCTCATAAAGAATAGCTGCAGTGTGGAACCTTACGTGAAGTACAATCTGAACAACAGACAAAGATCCCTGTATGCACAGTTTCGCTCAGGAACGTTCTTATTAGCTTTAGAGACTGGATAGTTTAACACCACCCCAGAGGAGGACAGAATTTGTAAAAAAAATGACCTCAATCTATGTTGATTTCTTTTGGTTAGATGATCATGAAAAATGTGAGTTTTGTTTCAGGAAGGGAACCTTTTTGTGGCTGAGTGTCTTTGCTAGGGATAGAAGGCAGAGTATTCTGTCTCTGGACTGAGCAGTAAAATAACATGTACTTTGGATTGTTACTGCAGTGTCATTGTAATGGTGTCTTGTAAACCCATGAGGCTTGGGCACATGTGAGTGTGCAGGACACAAATAAAAATCAATCAGTCAGTCAATCATGATACCCATCATGTGAATGGAAGCATTCAACTGTGTAAAATGCCACCAGACGTCACAGGTGTGTAGTAAAGCCATGCTTTTGAACATTTTAGTGGCATCTCAGAACACTGAACTGCTGACTATGTGAATACACCACACTCAACTTCAGTTTATGGGTTGTAGCTGCTGCGGTAGTGGGTCAATCACACATTAAATTCAACAATGCTTGTAGTGATTTGCTGTGAGCGAAAACATATAAATAGTCTTTTTTTCTAGCTCAAATGCAGATATAGTTTGATTGGAGAGCTTTTAATGTTACTCTGTACTTTCTTATTTTAGTGAATACCTTGATGCTATCACATAACGATACTCAGCCCTAGTCAGGGTTGGAAATTAGCACCAGCCACTAGCCAAATGCTGGTAAAATATGCGAATGGCTGCTTGATTTGCTTCACTTACCAGCCAAAAAAAGAACAATGGTAATCTATTGAGTGGCTGGCTCATTTCCAACCATGACCCTAATGCCATTAAACCATTGCAGATGAAAAGGGCGCAATAAGATGGCTTTATCAAAGGACCAACATTCAGTTTTCAAACAATAGACAACTCCTAGGAAAACTTGATGGAAATATGGCATTCATGTTTCTTTCGTGTATTAATTCTAGGAATGTGATAGTCTCCATCTCTCCACACATATCTATATCTACACATATCTATCATGTACAAAGGTTTGTAGTCAGCATCTAACTACTGGCCCTTTTTAAAGCAAGCTAAACTTAGGAAGTAGGAAAATGCGACTGCTGGTGAGGATATATTTTCAACATGATGCGTCCCCTGCACGGTGAAGCATCATGGGGTCATTCCCAACATGAGTTGCATTGTAAGGTTAAAGGAATGTCTGCAGTAATATCAAACATATTTGTGAACTTTTTACGAACTTAAGATATAATGTTATCGTCTACCAATGGTCTCCGGGGAATTTCGTGCTGTGTTGTCGACACGCCAGCAGAGCTTCAGAGAGCTGGGAATGACGGCGAGAGGGCAGACAGGTGTCAGATCTGTGCAGAGCACCAGAACAAACATGATATATGATAATAACTTCCAAAATAAGTTTCACTCTCAGTGGTGTCTTTAACATAAGAAAAAAAATTCAAAATAAGTGTAGCATTGCCGGGTAAGGTAATCAAATCTGTTCTCTGGGTTTGTCGATGGTGAGTTTTCTGCGTCCTTACAGATTTGAATGTGTCAGGGACCCGTTAGTGACATTGGCAATACATAAGCCTGTGTATACACTTTGTAGGCACAGTACATTGTAAATATCAGTAATTCAGTAAATTGAAATATCAAAAATAATTACAAATGAATAAAATTTGAATGGTATTGTTTTCCATCCGTTAGTCTACTTTGAAGCATCTCCTCCCCTCCCCAGCCTCCAATATTCTTAGATTCAAAATACCTCTCAGCTCAGTTCAGACCCAAAATACTCAGGAAGAGAAGTCAGACCTCACTTGTGCACTGTTATTTTAACCAAATGGAAATGCATTATAACAAAGATACAGGCCTGTCTCACCGGTTAGTCTGTCAAGAATGTGTGGACCTGGCATTCAGCAGGGCAGCTCCAGCCCTTCAGAAGTCGACATATCGCCTAACAAGATCCTCCGCTCTCCTCTGCAGCCGCTACCCACACATCTAGGTTCTGCTCTGTCAGGTAACCCATCTGACATTCAAATGGAGACTTCCCTGTGAACAAGACCTGCAGGGTATTTGCAAGTGCATTGATCCCACAAGAGCTGGGATTTCCAAGTGGATGGATTGGATGCAGCCAGGCAGTGCGGTGTGGTTTCTCCCGATTAACCCCCTCCATCTGCTCATTTAACTGAGAGTAGAGAGCCGAGGAGAAATATCAGCTTCACTTAAAGAGAAAAGAAAGCCCAGAAATTAGAGATGAAGTGAGGGCCAACACGGAGCTGACATCCTGTGGAACCCCACGCCATAGTGGATAGTTAGGGCTGCTGCATCAACAACAAAATACCTAGCTTTGGAGATACTCTGGATGACCACAGCAATGTGGGGCCAACTTATCATTCCCTCAGCCTGAGGAAAACCACATCTGTGCTCTGTGAAGGCCTGGTATGTTTCTAGAGCTCACAGTGACAGAGAGGGATCTTAGTAAGTGCATTAATGGGAGCAGCAATAAACTTCCCACTAAACCACTGGTAGAAACGGGTGAACCCCATTAAGCACTAATCCTATTTTACAGAGTAGGATCGGGGCCAGCTGAAGACCGCATTCACCTTTTCTGGCTCCACACGCATTCAGAAAGCCATGAGGATGTATCACAGGAAGACGACACAGCAAATTATTTCAACCACTTTGGCTCAAGTTGTTTTCTAAAAGTCTTTTGAGCGCTGAACCGATGCTTAATATGCTTGTGCTTGTTCGTGCTCTGAAAATATGCCCGGATGATGTCCGTGAACACAAATACAAACCTTGTGACAACAGGAGTGATGCGTCTCTCCCTCGATGTGCACAAGGTTACACATCCAGGGGAGTTGTGTTGATCCGTCTTGGTAAATAGTGGCTCCCTGGAGATGCTCAAATGCAGGCACCAGCAGTGGGAGAAGACATCGATTTTTAATATTATGCACAGAGTAATAATAAATACAGTGATGGATGTTGGCTTTGTTGATGCCCACAAAGTGAGGTAGGTGAGTAAAAGAACCACATGTCAGCAGCTTTTTTTGATATGTTCTTAAATGTCAGCTATCTTTAGGGTGAAGGCAGGGCGATAGCGGAGTCACAGGGAGGTGCAGAGAGCGAGAAGTCACCCACTACTTACTGAAGAGCTCGTGCTCTGGAGACACACCGTTCTAGCTTACAGCCGAAGGCGCTTTAATATTACTTTAGGCCCTGGGGCTATGGACGTTTGGACGCCCTTCTCTCCCTTCACAATATGCCATGGTGACATTAATTCAGGACATCCTGTCAATGGAAAGTGACATATAGTAAAAGGAGTGCTCTTCTCATCAGTAAACAGAATATGAAACTCATCAACATAAGACAATACATCACCAGTAAGTCAAGATAAAACTACTGTCGCTAATCAGCCAAGTAGGCCTGTGTACACAGCAGCACAACCAAATCATTTTTTCCAATTAAAATCCAGCAAACATCAAAAGCAAAAAAGAGAAAAAAAAAAGGTAAGAAAAAAAATCCACAATGTTGTCTTACCTTCAGAAGTGCGATCTCCAGAGACCAGAGGGCTGTGCCATGAAACAAGTTCAACAGAGCCAGGCTCTCTTTGCCTGAGCTGGCTGCGCAAATGAGTCAAATGACGCGTTCAGCGCATCATTTGACGATTAAAAATAATCGATCCGTGCTGCCTACTTCTGCCTGTGAAGGATATTAAAAAAAGTGTCACAGTAAAAAGCAACACT
Source organism: Epinephelus lanceolatus (assembly GCF_041903045.1). NCBI lineage: Eukaryota > Metazoa > Chordata > Actinopteri > Perciformes > Serranidae > Epinephelus > Epinephelus lanceolatus. Next base: position 21,421,471 of record NC_135754.1, on the reverse strand, counting down.
GTTGCTTCAGTTGGCAGAAAACTACCAATCATGTGAATTCACAAATTAATACATGTATTTTACCACTCAATTTATTTCTAATGTGACTGTAAGCTTTAAACTTGCAGATTTAAATGTTACACTCAAAAACTGCATTCATGTACAGTACTGACACTGTCCCACACTAAAGGAGACATGGAAATAACTCTTCTGGGCAAATTAATTAATTTTACTGATTGATCAGTGATAAATACCAATATAAAAATCAATTTTCTAATTGGTGTTCCATTAGCTGTAATATACCAGCAGTGTAAAACAGACTTCGGCAAATCAGGCCCAAGCATAAAATCATAACTCACTTTGCAAATAGACCAGAGAACACTACAAACACTACACTACACCCAGTAGTTCAGCAAGAGCAACAACAACCTTATGTATAAAATAAAACTATATAAATATAGATTTATACAGTTACTCTCAGATTTTCCTAATAACTGATATACTATAGGTTCCTGCGGCAAAAAAAATTACAGGCCTACATACAATAAGTGCTACTGTTATTGCACAGCTTTGTTCAGTGGCATTTATGTGACGTTACTGCTCGACAAGTTGAATAAAGTGCATTTGTGAAGTATTTCCTCAGCTGAAAATCTGACATTTCCTATAGAATGGTGTTACAAAGGAGCTGTGAAAGGCATTTTTTAGTTGATTTCCCAACCAGGTTAGGTCTGCAGCACAAGTTACCATGGTGATCTTAACAGGTTAACAGAGAGCCACCTGCATAGGACATAAAAATCTACCATTATCAAGCAAGTTTAATGTACCAATGCCCTGTTATCACGCAGCTGGAGGCTAGTTCAGTCAGCTCCTGAGTTTTCCTATCCAGCCATGAGCACGTTCATATAAAAGTGATGGGGTTGTTGATTACAAGCGACATCATCAGAACCATAAATGAAGTACTTTACATGATATGAGATTAAACTGGGATAATTACTCATGGGAATGTTCTGTTTCAGGGACAGCAAAAAGTCCTATTCATCAGAGTGAAATGTAAACGATAGCCTGTAACCTTATTACAGAAGAAGATTTCTAAACACTAGAAATAATTTCCAAATATTAAAGAAGGCCAGGGTTTAAAATTTGTCTAGATATGATTATATATTACTTAGGTTTAGAATGAGTATTTTTTACTTTTTAGTTGGATAATGATGAACTACTCAGAGTTCGTCACATGAGAATACTGAAAGGTAATGCCAGGCTGTTTCTGCTGTCAAAGTTAAGAGTGGAAAAGTACTCAATGACTGATGAGGTCTATCAGAGCAAAATGTTGCGTTCATATGTGGATAATTTTTCTTTGGTTTTTATATCCACTTATCATCACACAGGTGTTTTTCTGAGGTACAGTGATGGAATCAGAGTTTAAATCAGCCACACTGTTGAGCTTTCACTCAAATAAAACTTTGAACAATTAAAATGCAGCTGAAATTATCATTACGTGTTAAGGATAGTAAACGATCTCTCAGTTTGTTAGAAACTCTGTTTTGAGTTAAAATAGAAAACCTGAAGCAATATAATGATTCTACTGAGCTGTAAAACTCTTTTACCCCTCACTCAGGACTTTTGTCCATGTTGGGATCATTTTTTTTCCAGTGATCTGATTGGTTGGTGGTCAGGGTGTTGACAGGTTGTGATCAGATTAGTTACTATAAGTTACTGCATTAACCCCGAATCCTGCTTCGTAGTACAGGACTCGTAGATTGAGGAATTACGAAACACAGATGTATTTTGTTCCCAATATTGTTCATGGGCACTAGTGCAAATAAAGTGTACCACATTATAATTAGGGTAGGGGGGAAAAATCGATACAGCATAGTATCTCAATATTTTGCGTGGCAATAATGTCTCGATATATATGAACGCCAGGTATCAATCTTTTATTATATGCACAAATAATTTTACAAAAACATTTTAATACAACGTTTGGTACAAGAATAATAAACTCGATTGCTTTTTTGGTCCACTAGATGGTACTGATGTTGGAAGGAAAAGAGGACTTGGATATAACACATGCAATTTGCAAGCAGTGTCATATGAGAATACTCTGGGAATACTACAAACATCCAGAGATAGTGTTAGCTGACGGCCAAGCTGAAGCTAAACCCGCTCTGCTGGAAAATCACCCAACACTGGACACACTCAGCTTGACAAAACTACCATCCAAGTCTGAGAGAGCTAAGAAAATAACACAGTCCATCACCTACTTCATGTGCAAAGATCTGCGTCCCTGCAGCATTGTTGAATACAAAGGCTTCTGTTACATGCCCAGGCACTTGGTTGAATGACTGGTGCATGGGTCTTAAGCCCCAGTAAGCCTGCACATTAAGGCACCTATACTTACAGCCTTGGAGTGGAAAGGAGACCATTGGAGGCCTCCTGGACAGAGACAGGATAACTGACACAATGGACACTCCTGCAACTGCCCAACAGTCTATGAAGCCATAAATATCCCCAGACCAGGAGAAACCCAGGGGAACAGACCAGATGAAATGATATGTCCTTCTGGTGACAACCCTCCAGGACCGGAATAAGCGAGATAGCAAATAGATGAACTTTAACCGACACCAGTGGACATTCATCAAGGCTAGTGACCTTAATGGCTCCCTCCAGAAAGCAGAGGTGAATTCCCCTCTCCCCACTCAGGAATACGTAACATTACAGGCGACTCACCCGGTCATAGACCACAGTATCAAGGAGGCTTTAACCAAACCAACTTAGACGGTGAATATAACACCCTCAGTACCTACCTGCCAGAAATACTCCCCAATAAAATTAGAAATTAATTTCAGGTTATACTGTATATGTAAGTTTAATTTGATGGTTAATTACATAATAGTTAATGTATGCTGTTCTATGTGTGTTCTTTTTCATACAAGACTAACATACAACAAAAGCTGTAAACAATATGCTAAATATATTCCCCCATGCTGAATGTGAAAATTGCCTTTTTAGATCTTCATTCGGGAAACATTTATACTCCAGAGCAAATCTCATAGAAACTTTCCATCCTAACCCCTTATTCCTAAAACAAAGTGTTACACATTTGAAACTAATATTTCAATGATTTGAATAAATTCCTCTGCTGGAAGTCGTCAGATTTGCTTTTTTCTCGAGAATCTTCAAATGCTTGCGAGGGGTAAAAAGAGCACAGTGAAATCCTGGGAGGGATTCACTGTCGACAGCCTGTCAAGTTCAAACGGATCTTCAGAGCGGGACAATACCTCTACTCCTAAAGCAGTAAACAATGCAGTCAGACTCATCAGCCGCATTAGCGAGCCGCTAATGAAAGATGCGATCTATACAGAAATATGAATAAGCACGGAGATGTCACAGTGCTGCAGTTGTGTCAGTCATTTTCTATTATTTATGAAAATCAATTGAGAAACCAACCTCAGGGTGGTGCAAATTGTTATTGTGAAAACAATGCATTCAAAATGGCATAATTTTAGAGTCATTTGGGAAATGTGAGGAGTTTGAAATGGATCTAATTTTTTTTGCCATGAGCCATAAGCAGTTTAGACAGTAATGAATGGCGTTGTTTGGGACTTATGTTGGAGTGACGGAAAGGTTTCTGGATCTTGAACTGTGTGCTGCAGATGCTTATATAAGTCACGTGGAGGGGAAAAAAAAGCAGCAGACATTTTCCACATTTTACTCTCACCCACCTATCTCACCTTCCTCTTTCTTCCTCACTCTCCCCCACTTTCCTTTATCCCCACACAGAGGAAAACACTCTTACAACACACACCAGTTTTCCAGGATTATTATTATTACAGTATATATCCACCCACATTTTCACCCATGAATGATTTCCTCGAACTCGACGGTTACTCCAGCTTCATTGTTAAACAGGATCAATTGTGTTTTAAATAAGATGACCGCTTTAAAAAAAAACACATCATGGCCTTGGCGTCTTTTGAGGCTTTGATGTCTATTGTATTTATACATTGCATTCTTTATTGTGGAGGATTCTATGTAAATGTATTATTGGCGTGACTTTTTTCTATATTAAAGTCCCATTGATTGTCACACACCTGAGCGTGTGAAATTTGTTCTCCGCATTTGAACCATCCCTTGAGGGAGCGGTGAGCAGCAGCGGTGCTGCGCTCGGGAATCATGTGGTGATCTAACCCCCCAATTCCAACCCCTGATGCTGAGTGCCAAGCAGGGAGGCAATGGGTCCCATTTTTATAGTCTTTGGTATGACCTGGCCGGGGATCGAACCCACGACCTCCCAGTCTCAGGGCGGACACTGAACCACTATATATGCTGTGTTCGGTTCAACCGCGCTAAATATGTGCATGTTTTGACTGTATTACCTCTTGGGGCATGACGGATCTATGGGAGCTACTGGATTTAATGTATGCAGTCATGAGAGGGTAGATGTAAATTAAAACGTTCTTACTTAACATATGTATATGATGTAGTGTTTGCCTATTGGATTTCGAGAGGCCTTGTTGTATTTATGATGAAGGTTTCTATTTATTTATTTATTTATTGATGCTGGTTTTTCACCCGCTATGTAAATGTTCCCCTCCAGGTTCATCTGCAAATGTGCCCTGCATGTATGGAAATGTATCTTTTTGAGAATGCAGTGTAGCCTTTGGGGCTTTAAGCGTTCATTTTACATGAATTCACCCATTTAATGTAAGCATTGTGGGGTATATATATGATTGGAACTACACAGTTTGCTTTACTATTCTAGCTCCATGTATGTGGTTGGATTGCCATACTTGGTATTTATGCCTTCTGATTGCCTGTGGGGAACATGATTGATTGCAGACTTACAGGCATTCACTATTTAAGATGGCTTCTCATTGTCACAGACCATTTGCCTGTCGACGTTCTGGGTCCCTGTGTCAAGTTCTGCCTGTTACGTGCATTGTCTTCTTTCAAGATACACTTCTGTTTTCACAGGACATTTAACGTTTACATACTGTCTCTTTCAAATTACATCAGTACAACATTGCGAACTGACTTTAATTTCCCCCTCCAACACGGAAAAAAATGTGGTTACATTTAAGAAAAAAGAACTTTGGCTTTAGAATCTTACAGGATGCCAACACTGCTCTCTTGGGCGAAAGTTGGTGTTTCTTGAACCCATCCACCCACCCGCGTTGACTTTTGCCGCCTTAACTTTCGTCCTTGTCCTGCCGTGTTTCCCCCTGATGCTGCCGGGCACCAGTAAACTATAACCGCAAGTGGCCACGTATTATGTCGACATTAAAGGATGCCTTTTTCGTTAGTGTCTGACACCACAAGTCACTGCCCAAGGGCTGGATTTTGCCACCTTTGGAGTGAGAGCAGGTTTGCCTGACGAAGGTCTAGAACTGAAACGTTGCAAATCAATGTATTTTTGCGAGTAACGCCTACCACACACTAGAAGACTTTGAAAATGCCTCAGAAGGCTAAAGTAGGACACCCTCTTACCTCTAAAGACAATGTAAGTTTTTAGTCACAGGTTACAGGATTTTGCAAAGACTGGGGATCTTGCAGGGTCAGTGTTTGCAAGGCTTCTACTAGATTGCCCTTGAGATTATTTCCCATCCTGCTCCTGGTGGAAAATACTACACCAAACTCCCTTTAAGAAATTTGATATTAACAGCTCCTTACATGTCTGTGAAAATGCAAAACTCTAGAAACACAACATGAAAGATGAAAGATGTCATATGTCGACGGCATTCTTGTCACTTTGGCATCAAAATAACTTCTAAATGAAGTTTTGCATTAGTTCATGCAGGACATGGAAGTCATATGGCCCAGCTGTAATCAGCTGACAGCCAGCGGATTGGATCATTGTTTCCTGTCAGTCACACACCAATCACAGCCCATTCCTACACAAGGCGGTCCATTTAATAATGGCTTCCTACTCACTAATCCTTGCTATACTAATGCTGCCACACACTGCTGCTTTACTTCCACCACCCCAGCCTCCACCTTCCTAATTCACAGTCCTAACATGGCTATAAGGTTAAATGGTATTTAGTGTCTTGCTTAGGCCCACTCTTGTATACTGGGGGGGTAATATCTGCATTTCACTCCCTGTATTGGCAGAGCATGCTGCTTGTCTAATCCTGGGAGCACCTCAAGAGTGGAGCCCTCAGCCCCAAACATAGCTGTATTTCCATTTGTTGCAGTAAATGGTGAAATCTACGATGAGAGTGTCCCTGGCTGAGAGAAATCATATCTATGGAAAAATTCCAGATTTTGTTCATTCAACTCATTTCCAGCTTCCATTGGTTAGCTGGGCTATTTTAGTGGGAGAAGACTGTGGGAATGAGAGGTAAACCATTTCAAAAATTTGAATTTCTCACTAAAATAGGTGCCGTACACACCAAATTGAACACAAACTCTTGTTCCCTCCACAACCCCTCCAGTTTCTTCTTCTTTTTCACAGAACAAGAGAACCTTCTTGCACCTCACCAGAGTCCCCTCCATGATTACTTTCTACCGTTTTGCTGCTTCCTGTTTCACACTGGAAAGACTCCACCTAATGGTTGTTGAGGTGTGTGCACCAACTAAGGAAAGACTCCCATGATTTTATTCTGACATTGGAAATTTTGTCTGTGATAGTGTTTGTTGTAAGGCCAACATCAGACCAAGACATTCTCACCCCAGCCTCATCACATATCGACATTTGGTCATGGACTTTCCACGTTGACATATGATGTGCAAGATACCCTGGGTGCGTTGGTTGTTGAGCGTTGTATCATGCTGATGTGAAAGGACGGCTTTTTTCTTCTGTGTCTGACGCCGAAAGTCACTGACCAAGCATTGGTATTTGATGACTTTGGAGTAAGACCTGGTTTTATCAGACAGTGTGTGGGACCTCGTTTGCAACTTTTGATCTTCTCGTCCCTCTCCTACGCACCTGTCTCAGCTGTGGCTTAGAGGTAGAGGGGGTCTTCCACTAAGGGGTAGATTGGCAGTTCGATCCCCAGCTCCTCCAGTCTGCATGTCAAAGTGGCTTTTCCATCAATGTATGATGGCATGCTAATGGTTGAGTAACAGGTGGCACAATTTACAGTAGCCTTAGCCACCAATGTGTGCGTGGGTGAATGGGACATGTGGCATTATAGCACTTTGAGTGGTTGGAAGACTAGAAAAGCGCTATACTAGTGCTGTCCATATACCATTTACCAAATAGATGTGCAAAGTTTTCTTCTGTTCCTAGCTTTGAATAATGCCACAAGCCTACTTTATTTTTAAGCAACAATGAATAAGAAACCAAAGCGTACCTCTGTATTTGTAAATTCTCGTTCTTTTTCTTCATGCAACAAAAATAAGCTGCCACTTTGTGAAAATTGGAGACACTAGAGACGCCTGAATGTGTGATCAGCCCTTTAACAACAGCAACTTGTTTAAAAATAGCTTATTTTCTGATTAGAAATTAATTGAGGAAAACTGGGAAGTCACACTTTAATAATGTAACAGCACTGATGTGTCTCCCATGATAACAGTGTGTGTAGAAAAAGAGACTGCGAGTAGGAAATTGATGTTACAAGTTAAAACAAGGCCTATTGCATTTGTTTGCCTCTGTGCTGGCAACAGCAGTGGCCAAAGGCATTATTTTACTGGTTGTCCATCCGCTCATCCATCCGTCCTCATCAACGCCTGGGGAAAATTTCTTCAAATTTTGCACAAACATGAACCTAGACTCAGGTATGAGGTGATTAGAATTTGGTGGTCAAAGGTGAAAGGTCAAGGTCCATTGTTACCTCACAAAACATATTTTTGGCCATGACTATATGCTAATTATGACAAAACTCGCACAAATGTCTCCTAGGATAAAACAATGAAGTGATGACCTTTTCTATTCAAAAGTTCAAATGTCTACTTCACTTTGACATCATAATGTTCTGCAAGAACACTTCTCTGGCCATTACTGAACATCATTACTCAGGAAAAGAAGGCGTTTGGTCAGATACTGAATAAGTGACACTAATCTCTGGTGTCCACCTTAAAACTGTGCTGATTGTGTAAATCTTCTGTGCTGCCGGGGGAATGATGAGTGTGAAGCATCCACATTTTAGAATTTGCAGGTTCTTTGCAGCAACATACATATTTGAAGCATTGTCAACTGTCATGGCTACAACTTTGTGTTCTATCATGTTCCTCTGGTAGTTCACCACAAGCTTGTTTGTTTTGGTGACATTGAGCTTCAGGTGATTGTTGTTTCACCATATGATGAAGCCCTCTATCAGTCCTTCGTACTCCTCTATAAAAATAGTCTCTAAGGGTGACTGTCCTGTTTGGTTCGGATCAATTGAACTAAAGTTTGTTTGCCCCCTAAGTGTGGTTTGTTTGGGCAGATGTGAACACGGCAATCACACTCAGATGCGCGCCAAAACATCTGGACCAAGACCTTCTTGAAGAGGTGGTCTCGGTCTGGTTACAAACAAACTTTTGTGCGGTTTGTTTATGGCGAGAACGTGTTCTGACCTGGATCTGAACCAACTGCAGTCACATTACACATTGTTTGGGTTAAACATGAGCATGTTGCAGTCCTGGAGGATTATTAATGTGCGCCTCCTCCTGTACTGCCTTAATAAACATTGTTTTCTAGGTCTAGTAGTTTGTCTAAAATAAACAATGCAAGCAATATAGTACACAATGACCAGCGCTAAAAACCTGCGTAGTTGTCCCTCCATTGTGACATTAGAAAGTGTCGCATTTATCTTGCAAGTGTACTCTTCTTCAACGTTTTGTCTACTTCCTGATTGTTCCCACATGGAAATTCTGACCAGTCAAGAGCAGCTTTCTTGCAGGAGGCATTTGATCTGGTCCGCTTGTAAATACTGCCATGAGAACACGAACCAACTCTTGGCAATTGTGCAACTTTGTCACAAAATTACTCCCTGATTCGGACTAAAGCAAGACAACTCTAGGTCTGAAAGCACCCTAGGTGAAGACAGCATGTTTCTCAGTGGAATTTCTTCACTGGAATCATACATGTCAATACAGTAATAACTAACATTTTGCCAAATAAATACACTTAATACATTTGAATAAATTCCTTCACAGTCTTCACTAGGTATATGTAGGTCTAGACAGACATGGATATAAACCTTAAATTGACTGTAGGGCTGCAACTAACATTAATCTGTTGATTATTTTCTTGATTAATAAATTTGTTGTTTTGTTTATAAGATGTCAGAAAATGCTGAAAAATGTTGATCAGTGTTCTTTGAAGCACAAGACAATATCCTCAAATCTTTCTTGTCCAATTCAATTCAGTTTTATTCATAAAGCCCAATATCACACATCACAATTTGCCTCACAGGGCTTTACAGCATACGACATTGCTCTGTCCTTTGGACCCTCACAGCAGATAAGGAAAATCTCCCCAAAGAAACCTTTATTGGGGGAAATATGGAAGAAACCTCAAGAAGAGCAACTGAAGTGGGATCCCTCTTCCAGGACGGACAGATGTGGAATAGATGTCGAGTGTACAGAACAGATCAACATAATAAATTTACAGTGATACAGTGTTAGAACAGTATTTTGGTAGCATATATGTTACAAGTATATATTAATATATGAAAGTATATGTATGTGACAATAATAATCATATGTGTATAATAATAGTAGAAATATGACTAATACTGATTGCAGTAGTAGGAGGCAACAGGCAGGACCACTACAGCAGCGTAACCACGACCTACGATCCAGGTATAGGTGTGCCTCGTGGCGCACATCTCATCCCAACTGGACACAATGCAAACGAAGCAGCAAGCAAACATCTGATTTTGTTCAGTGTTTCCCAATAAAGTTGTACTAACCTCCTCCCGGTGTTTCGCTTGCTTGAAAACCCACTCGCCCTTCCTCTATTTTGGTAAAGCTTTACACACCTCCAACTTATTCTCAGAGCAACAGCGAGCGGTTCCTTAAACTCGCTCAGGGCTCGTAGGCTCCCTGTTGGTGTTGCTCGTAGTATATCTAGACCATTTATCACACTCCATCTGCCAGCGTCCGCTCGCTCGCTGCATGTTAGGAAGAGGTGTAAGGCTTTTATATTCACATTTAGGAAGCTGGAGTCAGAGAATTTAGATTTTTCCTTAAAAATTACCCAACGGATTAATCGATTATCAAAGTAGTTGGCGATTCATGTAATTGCTGACAGATAGTCGATTAATAGTTGCAGCTTTACTCTCATGAAGCCGTAATTCAAGTTTGCTGTTTTCTCAAAACTGTAGCAGTATTATAGAAATATATATACCCTAAGAATTGAATTGTATCTCCCGATGCACATGCACTGTAAATCTACGTGATTCATTCTCACTCTTGGTTATAGCCTGATTTTACCTCATATTATAATTTATGTAATTGCCCCTGTTTTCAGTAATTTGCTGCTGATTGCACTGCAACTATATCTTTCCTCCAAGGCCCTATCTATGCATGGTTGCTGTGTGGCGCTCCTTTTTCTCCTTTTTATAAATACAAACCCAAATGCCAAATGTGGCTAATTAAAGGCGCCTGGATCCTACTGTACCTTGGGTGTGTTTTTCACTCATATTCCGATATCAGCGCTGCCCATGAAATGTGGCTGGCTGCGCGCCCAAAGCACTACTGTCCCTTGTGAACTGTAAAATAAAGGATTCATCCACTGCCCACGGAGTATCAGGTTGAAGTAGTGCTCTAACTCGCCCATAAATTATGAGCCAGGTGTTTGGTTTGTTTGCTCTTGTGTGCCACTGGTGGAAGACATCGGGGTGGCGCCTCCCTCCCTCCTCCTCCACCTCCTCCTCTTCTCATCCTCTCCCTCCCTCCCTCCATCTCACCGCTCCCTGGGGTGTGTCTATGGCAGCGCCTCTCCTTTCCACGCCGCGTGTGTATGTGTGTGTGGTGTGCGCTGCTGTTGCTGCCGCCTCCTCCCTCTGCCTCCTATCTGCATCTGCTGCAGAGCTTAGCCAACACGCATCTATGCTCTGTCTCTTGTTTTTCCCACTACCTACCTATTTCTACCCACCACAATTTCTCCCTCTTTCTTTCTGCCTTTCTTTTGTGCTGATAAGGGAGTCAGCGCACACCTACACCCGTGGAGTCTGGGGGGAGAGATGGGGCAGTCACTAGTCGTCACTTTGGAGTATTGAGGACGGCGGTGAACCGGGGGAGAGCGCCGGATGGGATAGGAGCCGTGAAACCCACATCACTCACCGCGGATTGAGCAAGCCCCCCCTCCTCCTCCTCCTCCTCCCGTCCTCCTCCCCTCCCTCCATCCTCCATCCTCCCCTCTTTCTCTCCCTCTCTCTGTCTCTCCCTAGTCTGCAGCCTCCAAGAACAGCCGCCGCATCATTTTTTCAGAGCAGCAGCCCCCTCCCTCCCTCCATCCTCTCTCTTCTCTCCATCTCCCTTTCTGCTGCTTGCACCACTGTGGGAATGCAGCGAAGGTAAACGAATCGTTGAGTCTTCTTTTTTGCCCCCCTCCCCACCACCTCCAATACCGGATCTATCATCGCAGACAGTCAGCTTTGGAGAGCTGTCATCCCGGGGAAATCAGAGTGCTGCTGTCGGCGCAGGGATTGGACCCGGATCAGTTGGATTTAGCCCGGACACCAGCAGCAGCAGCAGCACCACCACCCCATCTCATTGGCAGATCGCATCAGATCCCTTCTGCCCTGCCTCGTTTTAGTTTTACCGGCTCTCCCGTCACTGGATTACCGACAGCTGGAGCGAGCAAAAGGGGTGGCCGGGCATGGAGAACTGACGGCGTTTAGAGGCAAACTTGAAGTAGCCAGAGACACCTGCAAGAGGGAAAAAGGGAGCTCTGTGATGCACGCAGAAGAGGTCAAATGAACTCAAAGAGAATAACGGAATAAGGTAACAAGCAGTGGTTTGTATTTCAAGGACCTTATGCGGCCGGTAATCAACCAATTGAGAGTGGAGAAGGGTGCTGCCGTAGCCTGGGTTGTTGATCTACGCACGCACACACGCACATGGATTTACAGCTCCAGTCTGAAACGGATCGATATCCTCCTCCGTTTTTTTTTTACGTCGGCTTTTTTTAACAAGGGAGTGAAGCATCCTGGGATTTATCATCGCTTCGTTAGCGCTGAACTACAGTGAGGCGCCCCCTCGCTCCGCTCTCTCACCTGTCCATAACCTGCGTGCTCGTGTGGAAGTGTGTATATTCTCGTGCATTTTCTTTTTGGGGTGTGTGTTTGGTTTGCTGTCCGCCAGAGGGAGTGTAGGTTATATTGCTTGTGTTTGCATTGGAGTGCTGTGCCAGCTTTTAATTAGTAGTAGGTGACTGTGAGTGATTGTGTCTGCTCGTGCTTGTGGGTGCCTGTGCATTTAGTTAATGTTTTTTTATGTTTGTGCATGTAGATATATAGGCTTGATATTGTGTGGGTACGTACTTAAGATGCCCAGTGTTTCTTCCACGCCACATCCCCTTCCTCGTATATGCCCTTGTGTCATTTGGCCACCTGTTTGACCTCCTGAACACCCCAAGAGAAGAAGAAAAAAGCTCCGGCAGGATGAGTGAGCGTTCTGGTGCAAGCAGTCTAGCAGCCATGACGCTGGAGGAGCCAGGGGCTGAACAGGCATCTCCCAGAGCCCCGGGCCCTCTCCGCTGCGGCCCCTGTGCCGTGTGGCCTCGCCAGCAGACCTGGCTGTGTGCCGTGCCCCTGGTTATGGGCTTTGTGGGACTGGGACTCAGTCTCATGCTGCTGAAATGGATTGTCGTGGGATCCGTCCAAGACTATGTCCCCACTGATCTGGTGGATCCCAAAGGTAGCATTGGACAGGACCCTATATTTCTCTCCAAACCCAGTGCCATGCCCAAGGGGCCTGACATTTCCACAGCCACCACTACTTCAGCTGCCTCTACCACAGCAATGGTGTCGACCACCACGCCGCTAGCCGCGGATGGTACGGCCCCGGCGCCAAGAACTCGATCCGGGCCCCCAGCAAACCACTCAGCCAACGGCAGCACTGCCAACGGAGACGGCAACCATGTCCCACACCTTCACAACCATGTTGGCACCCGCATTAGCGGGACTGCAGTTACCACCTCCACCACTCGCACCACCCGACTCACCCCGCCACCCAGCGGTAAGGATGTCACCCCTCGCAGCACTGTTAGAAAAGGAAGCGGCAATAATGGACGTAATGGAGCCGCCAACTCGAAACCAGGGCAGACCTCTGCCACCGTCACCACCACAGCAACCACCACAACTACAGCTACTGTGAAGATCACCACCAAGGTGCAGCCGACCACCTCCCAGTCGGCCGCCCCGGTCAAACCCACGTCACGCTGGAATCGCCCAGGCAAGGGCCCGGCGACACGCCCACACCACCGCTTCCGAACACGTAAGTTAACTTTTTGGGTTCATGGAGATGTGTGAGTGCCGCTGTGTGAGGTTTTGTGTGGAACTCAAGATGAGTGTTTCACAAGAGCTCCTTCCTGGGCCTTCCAGTAATGATAATGGTATACCACTATGGCTGCCAGTTATCACATATAACTGTATGCCAGGGTAGAAAAAAACTCTTTTGTCTGATATGCTTTGATATGACTCATGGTCTGAGAATATAAATTATTTCCTTTTATATCCACATGGAAAGTGGATACTCCGACAGCTTAACATTAATCGTATTCATTAGCACAGACAGATATCAGGGGATATTCTCAGTATTTTCACCCCTCTCGTCTTTATCTTTCACTTGTGCATTAATCCGATATGAATCTTACCTCCGGAGGAGTTTTTTTTACACGCACTGGTTTAAGTACCATTAAAAGCAGGGCTCCATCTAGTAGAATTTATTTTGTTTTGTCTGCTTGAGTTGGGATGTTAAAGCATTGTGATGTGACCAAGGACAGCATATTTGTGTTATGAAAACAAATAACAGGAGCTGGTGAGGTGTCGAAGTGGGAGAAAGGTTAGCTCTCGCCTCCTGTCTAGAGGAATCAGATATAGCAAGGCCACACATCTCATTTAGATGAGAGGATACTGGGAGCAGAGTGTCGCAGGTACTGCTTTCACACTGCAGGGATGTACTGAGAGGGGGAAGAGAGAAAGAGAAGGCTCAGAGGGGAAAGTAGATGGATGTCGGGATGAGAATAAGGTTGCAAAGGACAAGTGGATATAGATGCGGTAGGAAATGGGAAAAAAAACAAGAGGAGAATACTTTGAAAAACAACACAAAGTAGGAGAGGATGGCAAAGGAAGGAAGAGAACACAGGAAGCATAACAAAGAAGGGGAATGAAGAGTGGGAGCCGTGAGTAGAGAGAGATGGCAGATGGAGTGGGCTAAGTGAGGGAAAGGCTTGAGGGAGATAGAGGTTATAAAGCAGGGGAGCTGTGAATTTTGCGTATTTAGTGTTGTGTAAAGAAGGAAGGCTTCCTGATTATTCATTCCACAAGGGATGTGTTTTTAACATCACAAGGCATATTTTTTCAGACGTGGGTGGGGCAGGATGCGAGTGTAATCATGAGCACTGACTGTGTATGACTATGTAGAATTTTTATTTCCAAACACCAGGTGCTCTATTTTCGAACAAATTCTGCTGGAACGTAGGATTTTAATTGGCAGCTTTGATTTAAAATGTTTGGCTCATGATCATCTATATTTAGTAGCAAATTCACCGTAGCTTCCTGGTACAAATATAGGAAGCTATATTTGCACTAATGCAAAAGATGCAGTGGCAAAAATGCACTGTGACCAACATGCTGTGATAAAATTATGAGCTAAATGGATTTATCATGGGAGGGAATTATGAAATTGTCCATTTCCTGTTCCTTTTTTTTTCAGCCAAGTGCTCCAGAGGGCAATGACAAACATTAATATGAAAACTGAAACCTTCATTTCTGGTGTGGATCATATGTTTGCATAGCAGTTCCGGTACACTCTCGTTTATCAGTTGGAATGCGTCAATGACATCGATTCCACAGGCAAACAGTGATCAAGTGACATTATTTCCTCTTTACCTCAGGGCAAAATATTTTCAGCATAGCTGGTTGGACATTGGATATTAAACAAAATGCACTCTGTATGCAGTTAAACAGCTTTGCAGAAAACAGCTTAAACTTTGTAGTTTCCCCAATTGTGGGAGAACATTGGCTGTGGTCAGCTTGAATTCATCCAGCAACAATGGACTCCAATGGTGACAAAAGTATAGAAATGCCAATAGGCAGTCCTCAGACTCCTCCCGCAGCATAATCCACTGCTCCAGAGTCAATTACGTCACTCGACAAAGAGCTGCCAAACAGCTGAAAGCTGCCAAACTGGGCAGCCCCCCTTGTGTGAACATCAGGACGCATCTGTTTGTACTGTATACTATGAAAGGGCACTGCCTTCAAAAGCTAAAGCATGCTTAGTGAAGCTGCCCTCAGTTAATAAAACCTTCCAGGTATACGTGTAATATTCAGCTGAGGCTGATGTTGTCGATAAATCTCAAGCCTACATGTTGACATCATGCAGAGTGGGCTGACATTTTGGCTCACATGTGTAATCTTTATCCTTTCATTTAGTAAATATCTACCAGGCAACAGGTGGCACTCTACAGGCACAAGCACCTCTCTGATATGCTCACTGAGTTTGAAATTAATTGGGACAGATTCTTGCCAATAATAAAGCAAAATAAATTACTGAATGTTCACCAGATCTTAAAAAACATGCATTTTGAAACCTATCATATCCTCCTGAGACCCGGACTTTTCTTTTGTATGTGTTTTTAATGTCTCCTAGCTATTTGGGATTAGTAGGACCTGATAAGTGTAAAAAAAACTAAACATTGTCAATGATAATAAAGTCCCAATGTCCTCAAACAGAGGATAATAAAGTCCCAGTGTCCTCAAACAAGACGATAATAAAGTCCCAATGTCCTCAAACAAGACGATAATAAAGTCCCAAAGTCTTCAAACAAGACGATAACATTGTCCCAATGTCCTCAAATGAGACGATAATAAAGTCCCAGTGTCCTCAAACGAGATGATAATAAAGTCCCCGTGTCCTCAAACAAGACAATAATATAGTCCCAGTGTCCTCGAATGAGACGATAATAAAGTCCCATGTCCTCAAACAAGACAATAATATAGTCCCAGTGTCCTCGAATGAGACGATAATAAAGTCCCAATGTCCTCGAACAAGACAATAATATAGTCCCATGTCCTCAAACGAGACGATGATAAAGTCTCAGTGTCCTCAAACGAGACAATAATAAAGTCCCAGTGTCTTCGAACGAGACGATAATAAAGTCCCAGTGTCCTCAAACGAGACGATAATAAAGTCCCCGTGTCCTCAAACAAGACGATAATAAAGTCCCAATGTCCTCGAACGAGATGATAATATAGTCCCATGTCCTCAAACGAAATGATAATATAGTCCCATGTCCTCAAACGAGACGATAATAAAGTCCCAGTGTCCTCAAACAAGACGATAATAAAGTCCCAATGTCCTCGAACGAGACAATAATATAGTCCCATGTCCTCAAACGAGACGATGATAAAGGCCCAGTGTCCTCAAACGAGACGATAATAAAATCCCAGTGTCCTCAAACAAGACGATAATAAAGACCCAATGTCCTCAAATGAGACGATAATAAAGTCCCAGTGTCCTCGAATGAGATGATAATAAAGTCCCAATGTCCTCGAACGAGACGATAATATAGTCCCATGTCCTCGAACGAGACGATAATATAGTCCCATGTCCTCAAACGAGACGATAATATAGTCCCAGTGTCCTCGAACAAGACGATAATATAGTCCCATGTCCTCAAACGAGACGATAATATAGTCCCGTGTCCTCAAACGAGACGATAATATAGTCCCGTGTCCTCAAATGAGACGATAATAAAGTCCCAATGTCCTCAAACAAGACGATAATAAAGTCCCAGTGTCCTCGAACGAGACGATAATATAGTCCATGTCCTCAAACGAGACGATAATAAAGTCCCAGTGTTCTCGAACGAGACGATAATATAGTCCCATGTCCTCAAACGAGACGATAATAAAGTCCCAGTGTCCTCGAACGAGACGATAATATAGTCCCATGTCCTCAAACGAGACGATAATAAAGTCCCAGTGTCCTCGAACGAGACGATAATATAGTCCATGTCCTCAAACGAGACGATAATAAAGTCCCAGTGTCCTCGAACGAGACGATAATATAGTTCCATGTCCTCAAACGAGACGATAATAAAGTCCCAGTGTCCTCAAACGAGACGATAATAAATTCCCAATATCTTCAAATGAACACTTTCTAATTAACAGCCTTTTGGCTTGTTACTGTTGCTAAAATGAGTAAAAAATGTTGCCAAATCAAACTACAGACATTCTTAATCATACTTAAACAAGTCAAATCTGATCAGGTTTTAAACCTTGTCCACTTTTGTGTCGGGATTGGCTGCAGACTGACTTGACAGAGATGGCTGCCATCTTGCTTTTACATGAATTTGTGTATTGTGCTCTTGGTGGCACATAAAGGTGTCCAGAAACGAGGACAACAGGTCTAGATTAAGCAGAATGAAGTATAAGGTCCAGTAAACCCAAAATATGATGTCCTCATATGAGGACACAGGGTTTCAAGAGGATATAGAAAAACTGTGTGCTATAAACCCTCAGTCGTTTCTTGTTTGTCAAAAATATCACCATGGCAGCAGGCATTGTTAAAGCTCTAGCGTAAGCATTAGTAATTACTGATGCCTTCAGTGTCGGTGATAAAAACCTTTCTACAAAAATACATTATATTTGTAGAAATAGATCCTGTCTGCTACGTTTTGAAAAAGTCCATTAATATCTTCCATGAGTAATGTCATTTTAATAGCGAGGTACCTCACCAGACATTTATGGCAGTCTTTATTGTTAAGAAACCATAGAAGATGCTCATCACTCTTATGGCATGTTCAGATTCTGGAAGGGGATATCACATCATGGTAATTTTAAATAGCTATGATACAGTGATCTGTCAGGATGCGTCTTTCTTTTCTCCAGTTGACATTTCACTAATATGATGTTTCATTGAAGTCTGTCCTTGTAGTAAAATTGCTGCAGGTGTTATTCAACTACTATTCTCATGGCCCAGGATCTGTGCGTAAATGATATGCTGTCATTGATGACTGTAGGCTAATTGTTCTGTGAATAAATAGACATCTTTGGCAGAAAGCAGGTTAAAAAATCATTTCTGCTCATCAAGACATAACAGAATTCCTTGTAGAGTTGGAAGGTTTCCTGACAGATGCAATGCAGACTTTAACTTGTACGTAGGCCATCTGAAGAAAAACTTTTGATACCATAGAAGAAGTGTGAGTTTCAACTAGATATTATGTCGTTATCGAGATATGAGACTATAAATCATAAAATTGTTGCAGAATGATTTAAAACTGAAGGAGCTCGTGTCGTTACATGTTTTTAAATCTAAATTGAAGGACTTGGAAGCAGTTTCTATGGGATGTCGATGTTTTTAGCTTGACTGTTTGTACAAATTACTCCCAGAAACACTTGTTTTGATTTATTGGTAGTTTTTCTTTATGCAAATTTTAGTGCTTGTGAATTGTACTTGTTCTCCCTGTATGTCTCTGTCTGCAACTTTGTGTTTTTGCTGCTGACCGTCTTGGCCAGGTCTCCCTTGAAAAAGAGATTCTTAATCTCAACGGGACTAACCTGGCTAAATAAAGGTTAAATAAAAAAAAAAAATCATCTTACATTCTGGATATGTAAATATTAAATTGAATTTATCAACTTACCAGTCTACCAGTCTTTTCTTACCGGGACATATCGCTCAGCCCCTAGTTTCAACATGTTAACTAAAGTTGGTACTAAGTTCATCTCTACAAATATAGATTCGACTAACTTCATTGTCAGTTCATCTTTTATTACTTCCTCAATTAATCGATTAGTTGTTTGGTCTATAAATGTCAGAAAATGGTGAAAAATGTCAGTTGGTGTTTCCCAAAGCCCAAGATGACGTCGTCAAAGTTCCTGTTTTGTCTACAACCCAAAGATCATTGACCATCTTAGAGGAGTAAAGAAAGCAGAAAATAATCACATTGAAGAAGCTGGAATCAGAGAATTTTGACTTTTCTTTCCTTAAAAAATTACTCAAGCGATTATTAAATTAGTTGGTGACTGATTTAATAGTTGACAACTAATCTATTAAGCGTTGCAGCTCCACTGAATATTTATGCAAAATATGTCAAGATTTTGGTATCAAAAGCGTTCTGGTTTCCGTTTGTAGTCCAAGTAATACCAACCAATCCCATTTATTGGGCAGGTAAACAGATCATGCTGAGAGCAAAATAGGCTGAATGCATCAGTGCCCATTGGCTATTATCTATTATCGATTTAGCTTTTCATTTGCTTTTTGTGAAATAATTTATCTTCATTCATATGCAGATATCTGTTTATAGAGATTAGCTGAAATGACCAGTGCATAGAAGAGGAAGTCCTGACCCAGATATCTGTTGGCAACACTACACATTGGCTGTTGCCCTCCAGAGGCTTATCGTCAACTCCGACTGATAGCTGATTGATTCTGAGTCACGAATTGAATTCACCAGTTGAGTTTGCTGCGTTCATCTTTTCTAAGAGGCCTTATTTTTACATTTTTGCAGGACAGCTCTTCTTGTGCAAAACCACAGCTGTAACTCCATTGATTTTTACAGATCACGCCCATAAACTATCCTGTTATCCCCTCCAGTATTTGTGAATAATTTGAATTTAAAGGGCCAGTGTGTAAAATTTGGCATGGTTTATTGTCAATCTGAATCTGAATCTGAATATTCTACCCATTAATATGTTTGTACAAGTATATAATCGCTATAAAATAAAATTCGTTTGGTTTTCGTAGCCTTATAATTATGCTTTTATATATATTAATAGCAAGGGCCTTGCTTTAGAGAGGTCGCCATCTTGCGCCACCATGTATGTACGGCAGACCGAGCAGACAATCCAGCCAGCCAGAGAACGCGTTTCGCGTGTATAAATAAACCAACGAAGACAGCTGGAGGAAGGAAGAAGGAGGAGGAAACAGCAGAGAGTGTTAGTAGTTCGTAGATAGAGAGTAGTGAAAAGTTTATTTAGTTATAAAGTTTGCGAATGGACCACACTTACCACGCAACAGGAGAGAATGAACCCGAACCGTCATCTGCGAGGAAAAGAAGATGCAACTTCACTCCTTGTGATGCACTCTCTGCGGCGCTTTTCCTCCTGATGATATATCTCTCCAATGATGGTAGCAGTAGCACCGAATCCCATTCTGTGCATTCAGCCTCTCTTCTCGCCCGCTCAGCATCAAACACATGGATTTCCTCATCTGTATGCTCCGGCTCAAACAGGTATGGCTCTGGGTCTGTGTCCGCTACAAGAAACTCTTCAAAATTGCCTTCAAAGTTGTCCATTGCAGCTACTATAGTCCGGAGATATTGCTAGGCTAAATAAACAGCTGAGCTCTGTTTACAGGCTACGCTGTCAGTCAGTGTGCGGGCTGGAGATTGGTGGAGCAGAGAGGGGAGGGGGTCCCCACTCGGTATGGTAAACGAGTATGTGTGTATGAAGTGTGTCTGTTATGCTAGAAGAGTCAGAGTTTGAGACGGAGTCTTTTACCCCATGGAGTGTTACCAGAGTTTTTGGAGTGCTCAAATAAACTGGCCTTTTTCCCGAACACTACTCTGGTCTCCTGCTCGTGAGGGATTCATTACAATATCGTAACATGGTTTAGATTTCTAAATAAATATTCAACTTGTCGCTAGATAGACCTACTCCTGAAAAACTCGTGCGCAAGGCTTTTTGTCCCTACGAGGCCACTGTCATTTACCCGACGGGAGGGGTGAGCGAGTGAGCCCTGCAATCTAGAATTTGACCACTGATGTCACTGTTTTCAACCCATTTTACACACTGGCCCTTTAAGTGGTCAAACAACACCAAACTTTTGGGCATATGGCTGGTATTTAATGGTTATTGTTCAGAGAGGACACCTACCTCTGTTACCACTTATTTTCTCAAGACTACGCTTTGTGTTAAACGCCTTCTTGTTGCAGAGTTTTCTTCCCCGTGCCTCGTATTGATACAGTTTCTATGGGTTAAAATATTGATGTGCGCTCTTTACTGCATATTACTTTTATTCACACAACCTCCATGCTGTTTATATTCATTCACACAACCCCTGTGTACAGCATTTATGTGCTATATTAAATGCAGAACACTAACACCGTATTCTTAAGGGCAAAACGCAGCCTTTTATGAAGCATGTTTCGTGAATGCAGCTTCTTCTAAAGCACGGATGTATGAAGCTAACTGTATTAGTATGTGGAGTTGTGCAATGCAGCTTATTTAAAGAGTAATGGTACAGAGAAATTGTCTTGGCTGATGATGAAACGCTCTGTAAAACATGGCTCCAGGTGCATTTGTCTTTATCCATAGCCAAGTGATCTCATATTTTATGTTAAGTCGTGCGCTAATGCAGTTATACTGTATGGCATCAGGTTTCAGATAAACTGGACTGCGTATAGGAGGCAGTAACATTATTTTTTTTCCTGCTCTGCTCATTGCTATTGCTCCTGCTGTTTGGTGAGGATCTAAATGAATCTCTGTGTCCTGGAAGAAAGACAAGCTCTGTCCGTTGGGGATAATGACATATTTTACCTACTCCTTTTGTCTTTTTTTCCTCTCCTCTTTCTCCCTCGCTCTCTCTCTATCCCCGTGGTTATTGTGTCTGCTCTCAGTGTCATTGTGCTCCACCGTCTATTTTTGCTTTGCTTTTGTGTTTTCTATCTTCTTTTATACGTTAGCTCCTCAGTTCGCATTCATGAGCATATGGGCAAAAGCAGAAAAAAACTGGCACACTTGTGAACACAAAGACGAGCATGAAGCATGTGTGTGCCCGTACTCATGAATCTGTCATTTGGTTTTCTCTATCTGAGTCCATTATGTATCAGACTCCACTCTCTACATACAGGCCCCATTGGCTCAGAAATAGGGAAATAACAGGCGAATGGAGCAGTGCACAATGAATGCCTGTTGGGGAAACCATGGACGCCGTGTTGGCTCTGGGCCCAATTCCACTCTCTTCTTGCTTGTGAGAAATCTCCCTTAGTGAAGTGTGGTTGTAATGCTGTGCACATCTCGCTAGCCTGATTCCAGACTTGTGAATCGCCGGCCACATTCAAATTTTGTGTCAGGCGATTCAAAGGTCTGGTGCTGCTCTTCAGCAGAATCAATAGCTGTTTCCCCCAGTTGGGGAAACAACCGAATCAGTCAGCGCCTTTATAGGTAGGTCTCATTTTGTCATCTGTGTGAGAGCCAGACACAGCTATCAAGGCTTCTGTAAATCAACAGACTGAAACAACAGCCATTAAACCACAACACCTGTGCACTGAAGGCATTTTTTGAGAAAAGATGAAAACGTGTGGTTGCTTTTATCCCCTCAGGTTCAATTTATCAGTTGGCTCGTTTTGCAATTAAGAAACTAGATGGGGAGGATTCAGTACTTAAAGGCAGTCTTCCTTGTGGGTCTAAGTGAAGAGAATTTTTTGAACTTGTTATTGATTCTATTTATATCCTATAAAATAGGGCTAGACGATTTGGCCAGCAAATATTATTATAATTTTTTTCCCACACTGATCAATATACAATATATATAATAGGATAATGCTGTCAGTTTGAAGACTATCTTGATAATGACTGAAGCCTAAAGAAACCAGAGGGTTTATTACCCACAAAAACACTAAGTGTGTTAAATTCGATAAAAAATATGATAAAATATTATTTTGAGTACATTTTACTTTGCAGACAAACTTTATATGCCTTAACAAAACAATACAAGTGTTAGGGTCCAAGCAGTGAGGCAACTAGGACAAAATTGCGGGTTTTTATTGACCCAAAAAATGCATGAAAAACTAGAGCACTCGGAGAGCGCAGACCTCCGCCAAGCAGCTTGGATTTCCTGCCATTTTATTATTTTATCCACTTTGCTTCAACCGATCACCACCGAAATTTTATCATCTGTCCCTTGTCCCATTATCAACTTTTCCTGAAAATTTCGAGTTATTTTGCAGACAAACAGACCAACGCCGGCGAAAACATAACCTCCTTGGCGGAGGTAATTACAAACTAAGAAATTAACAACTAGGCCTATAAAAGAGAAAAGCATAACATAACTATACTCAATATAATAACTAAACAAGGCGTTAACTGAACAAACTGACCTGTCAAAATGACTCACGAGGGAGCATAGTGGCTTGGCCAAACCAAATAATACACAAGGGGTAACCTAAATGGAAGGAAACTGCAGCTGAATACAAAGCAAAACTAACTAAACCCAAATCCCCCCATGACATGGCAAGACATGGTTTGGTCCAATGAGTTGGCTCCAAAATTTAAGAGTCCTCAGCCCTGGAACCAGAAGGGGACCTCTCCAAACAACCACAGTAACTCAAAGACAACGAAACAGATAATTAATATCGAACACTGCCTGTGTAACCCTACAGTGCTAGAATGTGTACCACCTGTGTGATATTATGTGTTTAGGTATGGTTGACCATAAATGAAAGAAACCGGTATGGATAATGAACCAATGAGTTGAAAGAGTGTGGATTGGGAAAACATTACCATGTTTGGCTGTGACCATCACCACAAGTTAGCTTTTTTTTTAACATTTTAAAATAACGGTGTGTTAGTTTGGATGGTTCCTTTTCAGATGATCAAACTAGCAGTCATCCAGAAATCATAGAACCCTAGTTACGTCTGTAACTCTCAATTTGTTGTGTTTCTCGTGTTGGCTGGCAGTGACTGACGTCATATTTTGCAGACAAGCTCACTCTGTGCTCAGTTGCTTTTGGCTTCTATATAATCAACGCGGTGTTAGCTTTTTCGTCAACTATTTCCTCATCTTTGGAGGAAAATGTGAGTTTACTTTTAGCACTTTAGCATAACGAGCTCCCAGGAAAACAAACCATGTGTGGATTAAGAGGAGGCTGCAAGTAAATGGGACTAATGGATAATGAGCATTGTTGTCACTGACTCCAGTAAAATAAAGGCTGTCCTTAGGTCTGTTTCATTGCCTTATGTGTCAGCTCTGCTCTGAAGTTACACTGCTGTCCACTCTGTGTGTGGATCATGGCCCCGCCCTCCTGCAAACAGGCAGTGACAGACAGCACAGTCAGAGGAAGAGGCAGCAGACTGACTGGCTGTTGTTTTTATTTATGCTGTGTGATAGTCTGTTAGTGCAGTTCATATTGAGGTAAAATGTCCAAAGTTGATCATCGTTATCGACGCACATGTTATCGTGATCCCCTATTGAGATTGTGACTACTTTAAAGTTAAACACCCTAAGTGACTTTGATCAGCAGGTTAAAGGTGACTTGTGCCAGCAACCCCTAAAGTAGAATCTGTCGTCTGAGAATGACGTCAAGCAGATGGATACCTCAGTTACAGTGATTGGTCAGGGCAAAATAAACTCCCTCCCAAACAGAAAACAGCTTAACAAGAGGCCAACATCAAACTGAATACTGGGGCGGTAACGAAATGACATTTGAGTCTGAAAAAACAGGCCAGCAGCAAACAGTTGTGGAGTCAAAAGCCAGTGAGATATTGTGCCACGTTCTTTTTTTCCCAGATAGGAAAACACAAGAGAGCGACATAGATGATGTCACAGAGAAAAAGCACAGAAATGGATGTTTTTCCTGACACGCAAGCCCCCGTTTTTTGTTTTGTTGTTTGTTTTTTTCCTGACTATACATGAAGCCTGCACAAAGTACTACTGTAGGACCAGTGGAGCGTGTAAGGGGGATTAAAAACAAAGATATAAATCCAGTTTGCCTCTCTCTCTCTCTCCCTCTCCAGGGAGGTCACGCTCAGATTTGCCAGGCTGCCTCTGAGGCCCCTCTGTCTCTCCTGAGACACGCTCTGCTTGTTCGTTGACGCTGGCCCAAGCAGGACTGCTTCTGCACAGTGTGTGTGTGCAGCTGCACCGATTTACAAAAATCTTTCCGAGCTGGAAAGCAAGCCCTTATGCCTCGGCTTCTATCATTTTGGGCTCAAAGTTATTAAAGAACATTTGAGCCCAAACTGTTATTTTTTTTCCCGGTCTCAGTGTGTGACTTGCAGATCTACTCTTACACAGGAGGTTGTTGTAAGCCTCAGAAGAGTAGCTCAATGCTGCAATTTGATGTTAACATACTGAGTAATAGCGGTGGAGCCGGTGCTAGGGGCTGTCAGTCAGAAAGAATAACATTTTGCTCTTAGGAAATACCTGTGTGACATGACAAATGTGGAAATGTCTAACTGTCTGTGGTGGCCGCTGTACATCAAATTCTCATTTAAGTGGCTTTATAGAGGCTTAATTATTTAAAATGAATGGGGTTTTCAGGATCCATAAAGTGCTTGCATAAATGTTCCAATACCATAAATAGAAATAATTCTTATTAGCACTGCTGGAAGAGGCGTTAGTAAAAACCATGCCTTAAGACATGTTCAAGTACATGTAATTGTTCTGACACCGTGGACCTACTGGCTTCCATTAGTGTTTCTATAATGCAAAATATGTGCCTATACAATCTCTTAACAAAGAGCTTTGTTTTATTACTAATTAATCAGACATATTTCTAAATAAAGAAAGAATATCGTTGTAATATTAGCCGAGTTGAGATTCATCAGACAGTAAAAGATGTGTGCATGCACTTTGCAAATACAAATTAATGAAAGTGTGCAGCATTCTGCAGTGCTGGCCATGAACATCTAGCTAGCAGAGACACTTGACACTGATGGGCACCAATTGCAAAGCAGAATACATCAGTGTATTCAGTGGGGTAAGCCTGCAGACAAATTATCCTGGAGTGACAGCCCGGCGAATGCTTGAAATTTTGTGGGAATTGATCCAATGCCCTTTCCATTGCTAGTGCCGTGCTCTACCCACTGAACCTCACTGAATCAATAAGGAAGAGGGAGGGAGAGAGCCCAGAGTCAGGAGGGCTGAGGAAGATACAGGGAGCGAGAACAGAAGGACAGAAATAGGGCGTGTTGGATACAAAGGAGAGAGAGAGAAAAAAAATGAATTTATTGGGGCGAAGACTGTCAAAAACCATAAGAGCATGCTCCAGAAGTAAGGATCCAGCTGCAAGGTAAAGGCATATACTCATCACAGTTGAGTGAATGAGGCTTGGCCAGACATTTTACATATCTCAGACCACCATTCTACCAGCTCTATTATTATCTTGCTCATTTTTATGCAGATTGCCCTCAAGGTATTACCGGTATCCATATTTGAATTTTCAAGTCTTTCTCTTCAATCCTGTCACCACAACGCCTGCATGATATATCCTATACAGAGCAGACAGGCAGGCTATGTAGATCAGTGGAGGTTATCAATGTATTATGTTATATTATACATGATATGCACATTTTATCGGCTGTCTGTGTGTTTGTGTGTGTGTGAGTGTGTGTGTGTGTGAGTGTCTAAGGAACATTGTGTTATGTTGTGTACATAAAGATAATAAAGAAAAGAAAGCTATAAAGAAAAGAAAGCTATATTACATGAACTTTTGGTAGGCGCATCAACCATCATAGAGCTGAATCAATCAGTCACTCTTACTGGAAACTATTTTCATTTAAATTTTTTAATTGGCAAGTTGCCAATCATTTTCTGGCAACACCCTCTCAAATGTGAAAATTTAAAGGGTAAGTTTGGTATTTTTAACTTGGCCCTTTTCCCCCCATGTTTTTGTATCTTACTACTACTGTATCTAACTAATGGGCACAACCGTTGTTTTTTTTTTAATTCGTACAGTATTGAGCATGAACTTTGCAGCCAGTAGTGGCAAAAAAGACTGCTATCTTATCACATGAGGTATGTTCACACTGCCAATTTATGTTCACTAAAAGTTCTTGTGTTTTTGCCACTGACAGGCTCAGAATATTACTCTAAAACCCTGTTTCCACCAACACTTTCTGTATGGTACCTTTGGAACCAAAAGTAACCCTTCAGACATGGTACCTAGACCCTTGATCTGCTTAGCAATTCCACTGCAAACAGTACTCTTTAATGTGGGCAGGGTTGTTGCCACTCACTACTCCATCCAGCACTCACTGTATTTCCTCCTTTATCACTCTGCACCTTGTTTATCGTCCACAGAATGAGATTGCACACTTTCAGAACAGAATAAAAAGGCTGCAGTGAGAGTCTCTCTCCATGGGATATTTTAAAATAGCCAGTTTGTACATTTAGTCCTTCTCAGGCAAGCTCAGGGGTTTAGTGTTGCTGGAGCCCACAGGAACGACGCTCCACAACGCTTTTTGTGATCCGGTCAAAATTAATACATATTTTTAAACGCTTGAAGATCCACTCATTACTAAAAGTGTATGTCATCCAAGAGAGACAATAAAAACTTCAATAATGGTCAAAGTTGTTAAAGTGAAATTTAAGGTGTAACATAACAAGTAGACGTTCCACCTTAAAGGTTGCCAGCAGGTGGCCCAGTGAATTAAGTTCATCATGAATTGAGTTCAAAACATCATTTTATTTTACAGTTACAGTTTACTAATATATGTAAAACTCTCCACGGTATGAACAGTGGTTACAAACCAGACACAACTCAGCCCTGAGCAGAGTGACCGTCCGCTATTGACCAGTCAACGGACTGCAGTGTTCACAGCTCCACCTTTTAGTACCAGATCTGTGTGCTAGGTACCCCAACAGAGGGGGGACCAAAAGTGGGGACCTTACGGAACGGTTCCATTGGTACCATCCACAACTTTCCACAGTGGCAACAGAAAAAATCGTACCGAACTGAACTGAACCGTACTGCTCGGTGGAAACAGGGCATTCCATTATATTAAACATTATGCAAAGGATCCCTACAGAGGGGCTGTTTCTGGTTAAACAAAAAGGATCTTACTCTTTAACAAAAAGGTCTATCTCTGTGGGGGTCCTTTCCATAAATTGTCAAACACGTAGAATGATAATCTGAGTCTATCAGTGGCAAAAACAAGCACTTTTAGTGGACGTACACTGACTGCCGGACATGCCCCGAATGGTTACATAGCTGCCTGGTTCGCTGCTGCTGGCTGTCGACCTCTCGCTCAATGCTGGACCAGTTTCCAAAATTGTTGTTGCTATTGGTCACTTTGATGCAAAAACATGGGAAAATTGGGTCCATGTTGAAAAATTCAGACTTACCCTTTAATGTTTGTAGTTGTAATATATGATAGTAAATTGATTAACTTTAGGTTTTGGTTGGAAAACAAGCAATGTGAGTATGTTGGGAAATTAAACTGGACATTATATATAAAAGTATTCTTTAATTAGTTGTGAAAACAGTAGTGACAGTTGCAACATCGAATCACTGTGCAACAAGAGAGCCAGTGCTGTAGCAGCCTCAGCTATCAGTACTTATCACACATTACCACGATGCATAATGCTGATGAGGCTATACCAGAGTGAAACAAGCTAGCACTGACAGGTAAACACGAGCGATACGCTAATGGTTTGGACACACGAGGGTGAAACTGCTAGCGAAATGTGTCATGTTGGCTCAGCGGTCCAGTCCAAGGCCTACTGTGTAACATCTGAGACTGTAGCTTTGGATTGTCGTTGCGTGCCATCCTCCATCACAGGAGGGACAAATGATCCTTGAGTTGAGCCTCTTAGGCATCACTTCCTCTCAGGCTGTTTACATATTCCGAAGCCCTCAGTTGAATTGGCAGATCCTTACCACAACCATGGCCCTGACCTTAACCTTAACCTTTTGTAGCCTAAAGCATGCAGGGCTTGGGGATGCTGGAGGGCGTCGGACAAAGTACTTCCTGCAGGGAAATTGGCTTGATAAACAAAAGTTAACAACAGGTCCTTAGAAAGACACCAGAAATCTCAAACAGCAAGATCAGATGACTTATCTGGACACTTATTTGTTACTTCTCCTCTTAAATTATTAATTATGCAGCCACCTCTGTCTGATATTACAAACAAGATGGCCATTACATTCTGTGTATTCACACACAGGTATACCAGTAAAACTTTGTGTTGCTGCTGTAACAAATATCTTGTGAAGTTTATCTGATGCTTTTCAGTGACATCGACTCTCAGGCAGCAGCCAGGGGACTCATAGATTGTTGGAGGAGAGGCTTGCTTACTGTAAGTACTGACTGAGGCCATCTTAGGGCTTCTTAATGTCACCGTGTGATTTATGTAGACAAAATGTCCACCGGGATGTGGCAGAGAGAAGAAGAGGTAAGATTGAGGGGGGAGTACGGGCTGAAATATTAATGTATGGGAAGGAAAACATGTGGAATGTGTGTTTCCGGAAGTGTGAATAATTGATGAAGCCTCCCTTTTATAAAGTACTTGAGATGTCCCATGCTCTGGAGTCTAATGGCAGAAACACAGTATAGGATTTTACTGTAACATAGTTGGCCTCCACGGGCTGTCCCTTATAGGCAGAGGCACCAATTGCCATATGAGGCCTTTCATAATATTCAAGGTCCCTGGACACAAAATCAGGATTTACATTTGGCTGCTTTTTCCTCATCTCTTTTCATAAAAGCGGCAAAAAGCCCCCCCCTGCAAAGTTAATGGTTACTAATGTTTCCACAGAGAAATAAAGGTGTTCTTAGCCTAAGGAAAGAAATAATCCTAATTGAAAGTAAACAGTGGGATCATTATTGTCTCTGAACATGACTCCCTTGCTTTACATCTTTTCAAATTGGAAGAAATGGAGAGTAGTGAACGCTTTTAAAGACTGGGTTTAGTGGTGGTGGCGCTGTGTCTGTGTGCTGGGGGAGTTCTCACTAACTCACTCATTTTAATCACATGCTGTCATGCCTACTTACCCACAAGTCTGCCACAGTGCTTTATTGTTACGTCTTAGGAATGGGTGCTTAGTATTTGCCTGCTTATGAACACACAAAAACAGCAGTCATTCATTCATTCGGTCACTCATTCATCCAGTCATTCATGTGCACAGAGCGCAGTGATAGCTCAAGGGGCACCGAGATATGGTAGTGCATGTGGCTGTGGCAGCACAGAGAGGATTACAGTCCATCATATCTGATCTGAGACTGTTAGATCCCAATATTGAATTACGGACCCCGCGGGGTCTCTGGTTCCGTTATCAATTTGCAAACGAATAACGCGGAAAAGGAAAGAGATGGGAGCTGGAGGTGGAGGTGGGGGGGGGGCGTGTGGCTTTGAGGCAGGTTTGGCGGGGTGTGATGAATCTAATAACAGCCCCCTTTTTTTGTGTCCAAGGGACTACAAGTGGCAACACAACTGTGGTGCTGTGTGTGATTTAGGTATTATGGAGCTTGAGTTCTTATTCAATTGGATATATGGTCCCATTTTGGAGGGATTACAGCTGTAGTGGCTGCATAAAGCCTTCATTAACCATTATAAAAACATATTTATGGCCCACATACCCTTTTAAAGCAACATTTTAAAAGCTGTACGAGGGGTTATAAAAGGAGAGCACTGTCTGTAAGAATTTAAGACATGCATGATATATGATGTTTTTGAGTTTTATTAATGTTAAATTGCATTTCCTTTTTATATGGATACTCAAGTAACAGTTCATATAGAAATAATCTGAGTCACTGTCTGCCACATGGTTCCTTTCAAACGTGCTCTCATCTTGTTCACATGAAAATAAACCCCCAGTTGTAAAGGGTAATTTAGACAGTTCCTCTGTCTAAAGATCGCTTCGTGCAACGCAAAGAGATACCGAAGTCACGACTTGACACTGAGGTATGCGCAGCATGTGGAACATGATTTCTCACTCGCACTGCTTCGCACATAGCATCTGGGTACATGACGAGCCTGCAGGAAAAGTGTGGATTGCGGAGGTTGCAGCAGTCGGATTGATTCACTGCAATGTGTGGCCTGCTGCCACCCCCA
Source organism: Epinephelus lanceolatus (assembly GCF_041903045.1). Lineage (NCBI taxonomy): Eukaryota > Metazoa > Chordata > Actinopteri > Perciformes > Serranidae > Epinephelus > Epinephelus lanceolatus. Next base: position 21,390,616 of record NC_135754.1, on the reverse strand, counting down.
GTGACGGGAAATGTGCCATGGTGCCCCGGTTGAGATGGAGAGGCTTGTTGTGGCGTGTGGAGGTGGAGGTGGAGATGGAGGTCACCTCTCTCCCTCTCTCTCACCTCCCTCCCACTATCATTCATGGCTCTATACTTAGTTTCTCCTTTTTTTATTCTCATCCTCCTGTCCTCTATTTTAAGGTGCACTCCTGCCTCTCTCCTCGCACTCACTTCTTCTTTGTGGGTTTCTTTCATTCACCTCGCGTCGCAGACAATATGAATAGCAGCCAATGAGAGCTCTTATCTTAGGAGTGCACCGGAAGAGATAAGAGTATCATTCATCATTCCATATTACCTACTGTCATCACTTCCTGCAAAGAACTCCCAAGGAAATTATGATAAGGAAACCAAGACCGTTTCATTGTTATTATCAATTGTGAGGCTTTTTTTCAAGTAGGCCTCTGAAATCCTTCAGTTCTCGGTTTTATACTGAGCCTTAAAGCTGCATAGGTGCAACATGCTGAGTCACTGCTTTACATGACCACTTAGTGCCTTACATAATCATGGCCGCTCACATCTTTTTGCACCTTACTGTAAATGTCAGATGGGATTGCAAATAGGTTCTCCACTTTATCTGTTATTTTGTTAAGCGTTACATAATGGTAATATGTTTTGACTCAGAGGCACAAATGAAGAATTTTTTGGAACAATAAAATCACAATTCTAATGACCCCCCTGTTCTTGAATCTCTTCAAAAAGCAGAGATTGATGAAAACATGTTTCTGCCTGAGAGCCAACTGAAAGTAAATCCCCCATGTGCTTTCTTCCCACTATATTTTTTAAAGCATAATTTTAACACTTTTTCAAATAATTTCCTGAAAATTAAAATAACACATCCTTTGAGAATGGGACTCTTTCAAAACTGCTGTTGTTAAGACTCCTAAGAAAAGTTAACCTAGACGGTGAGGTCCACAGTAAATCTCTCCCATTTCAAACATCCCTTTTTTAAGGAAAATAGGAAACAGTGGCTGCTGTTACACAGACAGTATTTCTTCAATCTGAGTCCAACTGAAGTGTTCACATGGACGCTTAATTAAGAGATCCGGTAAGATGTGTGTTTACGTGTCCAAAAGCATTTAATCAGAAAGGAACTTTTGTTAACTTTTACAAAGTGGTTCCATCTGCTGTTAGTTCAATATATAAAGTAAAGAAAGAGAAGAAGTTGTTCCACCTGTTAATATAATTTAGTAGTAGGTAATATAAGTGTAAACCCAGGTTATTTTCTTAGCTGCCAATTGACCTTTCGCTAGGCCCTGTCCCTTTGTGATGGTTCATCAAGCTGTCGGAGTAAACATGGAGCCCACACTGTAACTAACTGCACTCCCTGAAGAAATATGATAATATTTTTGGAAAAATGAAACAGTGATTCCAGAGAGAAGCAGACAGAGGGGTCTACAGTCTGTGTTTGAAGGATATATCCAGGATGTCAAACTGACTCAGCAGCAACAACAGGTTAAAAAGACAAAGATAATTAGAAGCTAAAGCCGAACTATAGGCTACAGATCACAGTGTAAAAGTGAACCACCACATCACTGCTGATCGCCACAGAAGACAATGAATAGAAAGGGAAACTTTGCTGATATTGAACCAGCTGTGTGTCATCACAGTGTGTGCAGATGGACAGTGTTTGGCTTTGCCCCCGTGCTGCTGCCAGCACCTGGACCTCCACCACCGGATGAGCATGGATCTCAGGGGGAAGTCAAACAGCGTTCATCTGCGTACACTGCTCTGACACACAGCTGGTTGAATATCAGGTTCTGGTTCCTGTACAGCAGGGTTGGTCTTTTTCTCACTGTTATAATCATTAAAAAGCAAAAGCAGCATGTGTATACATTCAGTAGGCTATATCTTCAGTAGCTAGCTAGCTAACCCTACACTTTTCAGGGTTTGATTTTGGTTTTGGAACAGGGAAGAAACATATATCTTTTTCCAACCTCTCCAGGTAACGAGTATCATTAATACACGACGTGCCCCAGGCACAACATTTAGCTCCAAATCCACAAAACCAGCCTGAAAATGAAGGAAATCTGAAACGACTGCATTAGAGTCAATGGAGCACAGCTGTGTTGTTGTTGGACCCTGTCTTCTGATTGAGGTGTTTACACAGGTTTTTTTTTATTCTGTTTTGGGCTCTTTTCTATTAGTAGTGGAATATTAGAGTCCATGTGAACATACCTATTTTCTTAAAACTTAGTTATATTATAGACCTACTGTAATACTGTTTCAGATGCTCTATTTCATACACATATCTCATAGAGGACATTCATTGAGGATGCTGCCTAGGCAACATACTCCTCTAGTCTATTAAGAGCCTTCAACATCCTGCTGCTAGTCTTCTGATCAAAACTAAAAAAGAGAGAGCCTATCAATCCAGCTGAAGAGGAGCGATGAGCTATTTCAACACAGCACAGCATGTTTTGAAGAACACCGGCTCCATGTGTCATTAGGAACCAACGTTAAAGTCCTTTTTATTGCACATAAAGCTCTAAGACACCAAGGACCGGCCTCCACTGTTGGTCCTGTGTTGTTTTGTGTTTAGACTATGATCAGTCTAATCCTACGCTGTGTAGATGTTGAGAAGCAGAGGAAGAAAATTGGAGCTTTGCAGCTTTTTTAAAAAACTCCGCTTCCAAAGTGTGGAATACTATTCCCATGGATAATAGGGAGGCGACCTCAGTGAGACGGCTTTAAAGACAGTCGGCTTCCTTCTTCTTCTTTCAACTTGCAATGTTTGCATGTCTCTGCCCGTCTTTTTCGGAATTGTTTCACTTTTAACTCACATTATTTTAATGTGGGCCGCCTGGTGTGAACATAACTTATTGTTATAAATAAAACATCTTTATAGGATTATAGATTGTTTGCGTTTTTGAAGTATTTGTGTGCCCAATTATTCAATAGAAAGAGGAAAGATGGCCTAATGCCCCTTGTGAAGTTACAGCAGATGCTGTTATTTTCAAACAGTGTGTCAGAAGCCCCAGGTGTGCTGATCATGGCATTGATGAATAGTGAGAGTGGGAGCCCGAATGGAGAGGGAGATGGAGACAGGGATCGACTAAGGTCCTCTCATGTTATTTTCCTGGGGGCGCGCACAGCTTGTCTCATGCAGTAATCCATGCATGGTAAAACCTTATCCATGGGGATAATGTCAACTCACTCCCGAAGATAACAAGACAAAAGCCCTTGCCTAGCGCTCACTCCAGAGTGTGTTTCATATTCCCCTAATCTGCCATCTTACATGGCTGTTCTATGGATTTGTTGCCCGAGCTTGCCGATTAACACAAACATACACACACATGCTTTGGACAGTGTAGCTTTGCAGAGTTGCTTTTAATAAAAAAAAAAAAAAAAAAAGAAAGATGGTGGACAGAAGTGACATTTATTTAATTTCAGGTACATCAAGCGCCCTTTTCTGTTTGAGTAAACATAATTGCGAATGTATGGTGGAAGCATACAGGCTCCATGGGAACAGCGTGTAGTCAGTTGCCAGCGCTGAATATTATTGTAGCCTCTGATTTAAGTGTACCAGATGTTTTTATTGCTCATGGCACTCATGGATGTTTGATCACTCATGGTGAGTTGATTGAGCTCGCGCAAGTGGAGAGTTACTGTACACAGCCTGCTGTGCTTCTGAGTTAAATGGAGGAGCCAGTTGTCAATTATCGTTGTGTAAAAATGTGTGAGTGCAACACACCTGTTTGATGTGTGCTCTGTGTGTGTGGAGAGTACCGCAGTTCTTCAGTAGCATAATGTACGAATCAAAAGATCATAGAAGGACATTCGGCAGTGTGGTTCATGCTCAAAGTGGCCAAAGAGATCTAAGGTTTAAGAATCTTCACGAGACTGAAAGAGCATCCATCACATTCACACCCCAACCTGTCAGACAACTCTGTGAATTATATATTGAAAGTTCCCCCCGAACATCCAGGCAGAGACATCTTTCTCTCCGTCTCCTCTCCCCTTCCATCTGATGTGCTGCATTGAATCATTGATAGGACATCCACAACAACAGCGCTCCTCCCTATAAAACACCTGTCACAGACAGCCTGAATGGAGTACAACCAGAGCGAGATGTGGAATCTGTTTTGATCTTTTTGAATAGTGAGCATGCAGCAAAATGATGCACATTGAGCCTTGTATACAAACAGCAGTAAGGTGATGCTGTTTGCCGGAACACCTGATTCAAAACTGGATATTTTCAGCCGCTGCCAGCTGTTAACAGACTGTAATCCAAGTCCAGTAACCAACAACATAAATCCTAATCATCATAATTTCATGAAATAAAAGCTATGTTCAAGTGACATGGCTTTTTCTACTCCATTTCTCCTGTTATGTACCTATACTTACCGAGGAAATGGGAACACCAAACCCCATTATCTATTTTCCATGATTGCTATTAATGGAACGGAATGAAGGGTGCGGTGCAAGCGAGACACTGCTGTTGTCGGCACTAATATGCTCTCCTCTCTCAGTCATCAAGTATACTCTTTGATCCCAGCTGGAGTCAGGGATGCTTCAGGGATATGATGGAATATTTTATCGCAGCTGTGGGAAAGCAATTGGTGGGGTTGCCTCAGTCCGCCGGTTTCACCCTCTCTCCCTCATAGTAACTTAAGCTTTAAAGCCTCAGCTGGGTACCCAAGTGACTATTTTGCATGTTGTTACTCCTAAATCATCTGTTTTACAAAAGGACTGCGCTCCCTCTGAGTTTTTGGAGTGTATGTGCGTTGGGTAAGGGTGGTATGGAGTGGGTAGAGTTGGGGGTGGGGGAGTGGGAGGGTGCTCTATCCAGCCAGAAAGAGTCTGTGGCATTACAGAGAATAATGGAGATTAAGCTGAGATCGGGGAGTGGGAAGATTGGAGGGTCAGTGTTTAAGATCAATGTATGGAGGAAAGTGAAGATAGATGAGGACGGGGGCAGACAGATTTCCTGTTTCTCAGAAGTGAAAACCGACTTGATTAAAAGAACCCACATTTCTCTGAGTGGCCACGTCGGGGCTCGATCAGATAAGAAAATAAAGCACAAGGCATTATTCAGCATGGGCTCCATCTTGGCAGACGGTTCGGGAGTTTTAAGATGTCACATTTTGGACCGCCAACGGCAGAATCCCTCAACACAATCATGATATGCTTTTTGGGACATGTAGCCAAACTGGGCGGGTTTAAATTTAAAGCAGAGTCTGGCACGTATCTGATTTAAAGACCGGCTCTGGAACCTCAGTGTGTAATACCGGACCTGCCTTACCACCCATGCATATAGAAAGTTCAGCAACCCAACCTACCAACACAAGACCTGCGGCCTGACCCAAAACCGCAGATTTGTATAATATAATTTGGTTAGGCAGCGCGTTTAAGGTATTTATTTTGGGACTTTTCATACATGGCTTATTCTTATAATACTGAGTGGTACATCACCACATTTATGTGCCTGATAGAAGCAGCTCTCATGTTCCAGCTGGCGCCGAAGACAGAGCCGACACCCAAAGTCAGCAGTCGGGATTATAATGTGAAAACATTAAATTGAATTATTGTTAGTCTCATTTTATATTGATATATTTACCATCCAACACCTGTAATTGGAACCACATGTTATTTTTTTCACCTAAAATGAAACCCAGAAATAAATTAAGACAATATACCTCTTGGAAGTACCCACAGGAAATCGACCTGATGCGGGACTCTTATTTAAAGTTCAAAACTCACTTCAACAGCATTTTCTATCCATTTGTCCCCGCTTGCGTACATCTAAGGCAAAGCATGCAGTATTATAGTATGTAATAATAAGAGAGCCACTGCTTTTGTGTTGGGTCACTTCTAGGGCAACACCATCAAACACTGGGCATAAGTCAGAAAAGAGACCCGCTCTTGTTCTTTGGTAATCCACAACAGCTGGTGTGTGTGTGTGTGTTTGTGTGTGTGTGTGTGTGTGTGTGTGTACTTGATGGATATCATGTGTGTCCACAAGTGCATGTGTGTCTGCGCGGGAGACAGAGAGAGGAGATAGCAAGGCCAGATGGGTCCAGCTGTGGATCTGGTGGCCTAGATAAAGGCTAGATGGGTGCCACTACCTTCATGAGGTGCCAGCAGAACATTTAGAGTAGGTGTTAAAAGCTTGAAGGCTTTGATGGACCCAGACATCCGGCCGAGAGAGCGCTCATTAGCACCTGTTATTTTTTTATGAAGTCCATAATGAAGAATGTTAAAAAACTGAACACCTCGCTGTGTCCACATGAGGTTGAAATCGCCGTAACAGCTTTGGTGTTTCGGTCAGGGAACTGTACTTAGCCATTTAACCTGGGCCGGCACTGTCAGTGATTTTTGTAATTGGACATTTTTTTGAGTAGTTAATCCATTGTTTAATCCAATTGTCAAAAAATAGTGAAGCTGACCATTAATTTTACAATTAAAAGTCCTTGAAAATGTCCATCACACCTTCCCAGGAAGTTTTCAAATGTCAACACAGGAGAGCCTCCAACTGGAGAATACTACCAATATTTTACTATTTTCGGCAGTCAACCAACTGCTTAATCCACTTATCATTTCAAATCTAAATAATATGATCAAATCTGAAAGTTTCTTACATTTTAGAGCCTTGAACCAGCAACGGTTTGCATGACAGATGCCTAGAAACGAAAATATCGTCAAAATTGTTAATCGTCCGTCATTACCTCTCAAAATGTAGCCATTTCCTTGTTTTCAAATTTGGACAGACAGTGTTTGCAGCCCGTAGTGGCCATTTCAGAGAACCTCCAGCACACAGCCCACTCCCACACAAACACTTAAATGGCCATTATGACAGGAGAGGTGGAGAGCCGGCGTTGGCCTGTAGAGCAGGAGGAGGTGAGGCAGCCAGCATCTGTCCTTTTCCAGGGAACTCTAGGACAGCGAGAGCCTTCACCAGCACCCCAGGGAGAGAGAAGACAGATTAATGCAGAGGCTTTAATATTTCAGATGAAAACGTATTACTGCTCTCTTGCTCTTTCTTCTCTCTCCCCCTCTCTCTCTCTCCGGGCCTTACTTTCTCCTTCTCTCCTCTTATGTCTTCCTCTCTGGCTAGAAGCATGAATGTGTTTTGCTGAGGGGTAGATTTCCCCGTTCAAAGCTTCTCTGTCTACTCATTGTGACAGGAAGTGGTAGATCAGGAAGAGACAAATCTAAATGAATAGTGGAGTGTTTTTGTGTGTGTGTATGTGTGTGTGTGTGTGTGTGTTGAGTGGGGCTTATCCATCTGTCTGTCTGTACACTTGGTCTGAAAGCTCTTGACCTTGCAACCAACCCTTGCTGTCTATATTTGGCAACATATATAATCTATATCACCTTGGACGTACTTCTGTCTACTTAAAGGTCCAGTGTGTAGAATGGGTCTAAATCTATGGGTCAGAATGGCTTATAATATTTATAACTATGTTTTTATTTGTTTATAATCACTAGAAACTAAAATTGTTGTGTTTTTGTTATCTGAAGATGAGCCATTTATATCTACATACGGAGTGGGCGGAGTGAGTATGGAGTTTGTAGGAGGAGAACTCTGTGGATAATTCAGCTCCTGAGGCCTGTACTAGGAAGCAGGATTTGGGGTTAGTTAGTTTAATAGTAGGGTAAATCATAGAGGTGGGCGAAAAATCGATACAGCATGGTATCAATACACTGATGCCAAGTATACATTTTTTGGTAATATAAATTATTAGTATTACAAATACAATTTTAACTTTTAGAAGCCTATTAGAAAAATAAAATAAAATAAAAAAATAAATAAAAATAAAAAATGAAATATAGATCAACTAAATATATAAACAGAAATAAAATAAAATCTAAAAAAATAGCCTTTTCTGTCTAGTAGAAACACTGCCATAAAAAGGATTTCCTGTTGGATGAACAGACTGAAAACCTATATAAATCAGATGTTCAAGAAGTTTTTCTTTGGCGACATGTTGTACAGTAGATAAAAGGTAATGAATTGCAATATATTTTAGCACAATACTCACCATAACGCAATATGTTTAAAATTGCAGAAATATTGTATCATGATGATCTTGTATCGTGATGATATTGTATATTGGGGCCTCTGGTGATTCCCACTCCGCATAAGTCATCAAGATAACCTGTGCTCTAACTTCAGAGGAATGGATCACAACCTGTCAACACCCCGACCACTGACCAATCACATCATTGGAGAGAAAAAAATACTCCAACATGGACAAAAGTCCTGAGTGAGCGGTTCAAAAGAGTATAATCAGTTCATTGCTCCAAGGCTCTCCATCTCCACTCTGGTTTCAAAACAGAGCTTCTAACAAATGAAGAGATTGTTAACATCTCTAAACACATAACGCTGATTTTAGCTGTATTTTAATTCTGCAAACTTTCTTTTGTCCTCAGAGTGATAGGTGACAGTATGGCTGATTTTACACTTCCATCACAGCAGCTCAGAAAATGTGAGACACTGATGTGATGAGTTAAAAATTAGAATGACAACACTGTTTTTATCGGAAAATGAATCCTTACACTGTTAATTGGCTCCCATGATCGTGAGTGCAACATTTCGGTCACATAGACCTCATCAGACATTAACTACTTTTCCACTTTTTACTTTACCAGCTGAAAGATTGTGTTACTTTTAAGGTTTTTATTTGACTTATTCAGAGTAGTAGGTTTTCTCACCGAGCTGGACATTGCATGCATTTGTGGAAAACACTGCTTTAAGTCTCTGCCGTGAAAACCTTTTTGGGGATCACCACGCCCCTCAGAGGTCAGACAGCCGCTGTCTTCAAGCGTCAGAAAAATCCATTATGTTCAAAAATTTTTTCATCTGACCCCTCGACATCTATCCTGGCTTAAGAACAAAGGTTCAACATGTCATATATTACAGCATGCATAGGTTCCCAACATGTCTGCTGGCAAGAAAATCCAGCCTAAGAAGATTAGGACAGACGATTCTAATCCAGCGGACGATGAATGTAGCTTTTAGAGAGTGATGGGGACAATCTATAGCGTCTCATTGCCTTGTTTAATGACAGTAGTATTTATAGATACACCAACCTTCTTTTCTCTTGTAATTTAGTCAAAACAGATGCTGAAAAGAAAAATAGCTGTCTCTTTTGTGATGTTTTTTGTGGAGGAGAAAGTCTAACGTGCCACATGATGAGCGCAGTTGCGTTTGCTGCAGATCCCAGCACTGTTGCTAAAGGCTTGGTTTGATGTTGTACCTGATTAATCCATGTTGAGCTATTGCAAAAGAACATATCAGCAGGGTAGATGCTTGCTGACACGCAGGTTGGAACCCAGCTCGTTCCGTTTGAAGTACAAGCTTCAATTCGACTCTGCTGCATCCCATTCAGCAGCTATCCATTAACTTGGTACATGAGCAGGTCAGGGTCACTGTGACAACATGGCAAGCAGAGCAGCTATTCTCCAGAGTGTGTACCTGAGGGGGTTGTGTGTGTAGCCCCCCCCCCCCCCGGTCTTGCTGGGAAATGTATTCCCCACAGTGTATCGTGGGTCACACCCCAGGTCTCCTCCCTGGTACCGTCTCCTCCTGCCCCAGTAAAACCTCCAAAGGGAGATCTTACAGGTGCCCGAGCCGCCCCTTGCTACTCTGGTGCTTTTTCAATCAGGAGTGTGTGCTGGCAGCTTCATTCTGTGCTCGCTTTTTTTTTTTTTGTTTTCTTGCCTCCTTCTTCGTGGTATTCGGTTGATGCATACTATTTAAGATGTCATTCTTCATCTATCTCCCCTCTCGGGGGCCTGAGGCTGTTCGTCTAAGAATGAAGTTCTCTTCCTCCCTCTCTTCCTCCCTCTCTTCCTCCCTCGCTTCCAGAGCTGCACATGTCACATGCACAGAAGCACACACGTGCACTCCCAGGCACACAGGAATAAATATGCATGCACTCTCTCATACATGCATGAAAACACACAGGTTCTCTCTCTCTCTCTCTTAACACACACACACTCCTGCAATTCATCTCCCTTGAGGCCTCCTGCCTCTCTCCAAGCCAAACAGTGTGCTAATGTGCTGATGTGTTTGACACACGCCCCCCCCCTTGTTTCCCCCATTTCTTCTCTCTCATCTTCTCCTTCCCCCATATCACTTTTTTCACAGCTGCCTTTCTTAAGACCCATGCACCACACACACACACATGCACACACTAATCTGTGATGCCAATGTGGAAATCTTGTGCTGATATTTTCTATAATTAAATGTTGGCCACATCAACGTAATGAAAAAATAATGAGGATATTTTTACCTGGGTGCGAGGTGCAGTCTTAATCCCCAGTGATATCATTCAAGTGTGTACATTGAGCTCAGACTGACACTAGATACTGTATGGATGCTCGGCTCTGAGGTGCTTTGTCTTCATAGTGTTTTACAAGTGAAGGTGGTAAAACTTTTTTGTTGTCTGCTGGTGTTTTCTACCATGAAGACATACACTGTAGTTAATAGCATTATGGTATGGTGTCCATCTACAGTGGATTTGAGTGTAATCTCAAGGTAGTTACTTTGTTAGAAGGTTGGGAATACGTCTGTTAAGTAGTTTTGTGGTTGGCTCTGTGTCAAGTGCAGAGGTGTCAAACTGACTCAGGTGTGTGTCACTGAAGAGACAGTCCTACCCATAGACTAAAGTTAAATCACCAACTATTTTAGTAATCAGTTCTTCACTTATATTCTTATTAATTGGAGCTGCACAAAATAATTGAAATATTATCGAAATGACAGTATGTCCAAGTGCAATATCCAAATCATGGGAGCTGCATTTTGTGATGTAGGTAAAATGTGTCACAACATGCCATTATAAATGAAGCACTGTGGTTCTACAGAGATAACCCGGCCTACAAATCATATTCCAGATGTACAGGAACTTATTTGTTTGGTAATGAAAATAAAATGCAAGATTTACTATTCCCGTTAAAAATTGCAACTCCATATTGTGCAGCCTGAACATTTAATCAGGGTGTGGTGTAGGGTTGGGGGAGGAAAAAATTGATACATCATAGTATCACGATATTTTTGTGTGGCAGTCCAGCACATGTGCATGGATGGAGACACACCAAACCTTCAAGTACAGAACAGTCATCTCAGCCTAGTACAGTGTCTGGCCCACGTCATTCAGACCCTTGTACCATCACGCCACCAGACAAGAGTCAGACAAAATGTGAGGAAGCAACAAGGTCGACATCCGATCTTCCAGACAGGCAGGAGTCTCTCAGCATAAAACATGCTAAGTGTGAAGGACACTGATGGTTCTCAGGTCAAAAACATGTAAATGCACAAACATGATCCAAAATTTCTTCACAATTCGTCAATCAATAGAAAAGAATTCTGAATAAATTCATCAGCAGACCTATTCAGTAGTATATCAGAAATTAGCCAAATGTTGTATACATGGGAAATGGTTGACAAGTATACAATAGTAACAAATACAGATCACAAGAAGTCCTCCAAATTAAAGAACAAAATCTCTCATTTTTAACTGTCCGTTTTATCTGACGCCCCTATCGGCAGGACGATATGATTTGTCACTGCCTCCTAAAACAAATCACTGTTGAAAAATGAATTAGTTTTATGAAACATATGTTGTTTTGGGGCACTTGCTGAGATGACTGATGCTGCTGTTTGTCTTGGGTGGACAGTTCTCCAATATCGTTAATGAAAGACAAATCAAATATGAAAATAGGAATCAGATACTTAAACATGATAAAGACAGATTGTGGACGGTACAGACAAGAAGGGGTTCATTTTAGGAAACTTACTTGGAAATACATGTTTTGACTGGGAATTCTTCAGTTAATCCTAGTTTGAGAGTTTTACTGTACATTCTTTATAGTTCTTGTTGGAGGAGGGTGTTTTTCAATGTCACCTTTTGCCAGATGTTGTTGTCATAATAGCTTTAATTACCATCTTATGCTGCTATTAAATTCTACTTCTCCCTGCTATTTATACTCTTATTATTTGCTGCTGTTTGGTATAATCTTTAGGTGTGGACAGATTAATCTTTAAAGGGATAGTTTGCCGATTTTCAACCAGCTTTGTATCATAATAATGTGAGTAGTATGTGTAGATGAACTGTGGTAAACTTCCCTCCATCTTAACAGTGTCTAGATCTCCCTGCTAATCTGCTATCTCTTGGGCTGTTGCTTGAACTACAGATTGCACTTCTGGATTATTGTATGCCTGCCACCATGGACACAAAGAGTAAAGAAGCGGATTAAGAGAGGGATATGCCCCTTTGTCTCAAACACAGACCAAACTCAAATTAGGAAATTAGGTGGTGCTGATCAAGTATACACTGAGATTCTGTTACTGCATTACCTATTTCTCACCTCAGATATCTTAAGAAACATATTTTAGTGCACTGTTTGGCTGTAGTATGAGAACTTGTGAATGCAAAGTGGGTGAAATACCATTTCCTGTTTTGTAAACTGAGATCAAAATGAGATCAAACTGTAAAAATAGGTAGTGTTGATCAAATATGAACCAAGATTCTGTTACTGTATTACCTATTTCTCACCTCAGCATATCTTTGGAAACATATTTTAGTGCACTGTTTGGCTGTAATATGAGAACTTGTGAATGCAAAGTGGGTGCAATACTGTTTCCTGTATTGTAAAAACTGAGATCAAACGTTGATCAGCAGTGTTGATCAAATATAGACCAAGATTCTGTTACTGCGTTGCCTTTTTCTTGCCTAAAATGTCTTCAGAAACATATTTTAGCTTACTGTTTAACTGTAAAACAAGACTGTTTGTTACGAGCCACCTGCCATATTGTTTTCTTTGTTGAAACAACAAGCCTCGCATTACCTCATCCACCAGCAGGAGTGTTTATTGGTCCAGTGCTGCGCAGTACATCCTGGTAGTTGTAGGTTTTGTATCCCTTGAACAAAAGCAACACCACAGCTCTAGACAGACAGACAGCTTGATTTTATGAAAAGGCCGTCTTCCCAGCAGTGAAATAGTTGCCTCTGCCATCGCTGGTCGTTTTGACACAGCATTACTAACAGAACCAGCTCCTCGGCCCTATCTTGCTCCCCTATCGAAAATAAAGTTGGTCTGTCCAGTCAAAGAGCTGTCCAGTGCTGAAAGTGGTAACACGGGCGGCTACAGCGGCGAGCTTTTAGAGGTCAACAAGAGTCAGCAGAAGACAGAGTGCAACAGGAACACGATGTTGAGGGGCAGAGACACACTGGGAGCAGCTGGCTGGGAAAGCGAGAGAGTGAGAGCAAGAGGTGAAGCCAGAAACAGAGAGAAATGTTAAGGGTAGAGGGATGGAGGACAAAATGGGGAATGGAGCAACGAGAGTATCACTCTCAGTTACACTGTTTCACATGGTGGAGCCCCTCTTTAAAAGGCCAATTACTCTGTAATAGTCCTAGACTGACTAGGTGATTTCTCACTGTGCTGAGTGGAATGGCAGAGCAGGAGTGGAGTCAGTCCAGTGGAGAGACCCAATCATCATTGCACTGGAATGAAGGGAGTCGAGGGACACACACATATGTGGGCGTGCGCGGGCGTGTGCACGAACAGTTTGTGCGTATAATTGTTACTATTCCACTGAATTCATTATTGAATGTGACCTTCAAGCGCTGCGAGCAATAACACTGAAATGTTGTGTATGTGGGAGCTTACATGTGTGTGTGTGTGAAATAACCTCCTCGCCAGGGGTAAATTACATGTAGCTCTCTGATACTGTTCAATAAAAAAAAAAAAAAAACTGTTAAAGGCGAGACAGTGCAGAAGCTAGGCTGAGCTCATGTTCAAATCAAATTGAATTGGAAATTTATATATAAATGATATATATATGATGCAGTTTTAGTTTCTGTATTAGATTAATTTAATTGAAAGTAAATTCAGTTTTAAAAAGCTTAGAAACCATGAATTGACAGTCATGATAAATGGTGGTTCACTGTCACCTTTTCCCCACTGACTCATGCTTGCCCACACTGAAATCCCGTTTACTTCTCTGCACGCCTCTTATTTATTTTTGTCGCCTTTTTTTCCACCTTTCCTGCTCTTAGTCTTATCCAACACAGTGGTACTGCGGGCTTAACTCAGACAGTATTCCATACTAATTAGTTGCTTGTAATTTTGGCGACGTAGGGATTTAAGCTTGTTTCAGTGTTGCACTCACGTCACTATGGATAAAAACATCAGGTATGCCTGAAGTATAAATGGACAGCGCTGAGAGGATTTCAGCGGCTATACAAGTCAGCAGTAACCCATCCCAACAATGAAAAGATTATAGTCGCATAACATGCAAGCTAATGTTCTATCCACTGGCTGCATTATGAATTAAATCACCAATTGAAAGGCATTTAATTAGCCCGTCACACGTCTCAAAGTGGTTTCACAATCATTAGAAATCAGTCAGGAAAGGTCAGCAGCTTAGTGGCATCGCCAAGACACCAGCTTGATGTACGATTAGCTGCAAGTGTAGCAGCAGGTATTTGTAAAGAGGGATTGGTTTTATGAAACCACTCAGTGATAGAACATTGTGCCAATGAGTCCTAATTTTATTTCATTTTTTTGTACTGCACACACTGGTGATTTAGGAATTTCAATTTTCCATGAAAGGACTCAACAGAACCCTGAAGTACAGATGATCAAACATTGGAGTGGTTGTTTAATTTTGACGTGTTTGAGTTTGCTTTTCCCCCAACAAGCCTGGAAAGGAAGGCAAGACAGACTATTTGATTAGTCCCTACTATTTTTCTAGGAATTTATAGTAATTTTTTTTTCAGTGATTTATGAACTAATCTGATTGTCAAAGTTGTTTGAAGAACACATCTATATTATACATATATATATGATTATATATGGTTTTAAGTTTGAAAATGTATACACAACCCATTGGTGCCATGTCATAATTCAGACATCCCATTATTTCGACATCCCATTATTTGGAAAATTACCCATTGTTCCGAAATCTAAATGCTTCGACATCCCATTGGTCCGACCATATTAATTAAATATTGTATGCCACATTAAACCCATTGTTCCGAAGTCCTGTTGTTCCAAAATCTCAATGTTGCAATGCAAAAAGTTGAAAAAGCAAGCAGCAAGGGAAAGCAGCAAGAGACTGTGTTGTTTACTGTTGCCATGACGACACCGGCCGCCCTGTTTTGAGGAAGTAGAAACGATGTTGAAAGTTATCATTTTAACCCAAACCATGACCTTTTCCTAACCTTAACCAAGTAGTTCTTGTGCCTAAACCTAAACAGACCTTAACCATGAAACAGTTATTTTGTAACAATGAAAAATTAGATTTTGGAACACTTCGTAAAAATGGGTTTAATATGGTCGGAACAATGGGATATCGGAATAATGGGATGTCGGAATTATGAGCGGACCCCCAACCCATTTGCCAGAAAAAAATGCTGCCATTGTACATTTTTTTTAACCAATAATAATAGGGATGATATGGATTCTTTCAACTGATACCAATGACCAATAATTACCTGCTTCTAATGGCCAATAACCAATACGATAAATTCACATTTTTGTATTTTAAAAAGAAGTGTATAACCTGTAGTAGGGTAAGAAAGGCAAAGATGTCGTGAGAAAATACGGATGATTTAATATCCCATAGCCCTGACCAAACTGAAACTGGGGGGAGCCAATCCCAGCTGATCCCATTGGGCAATTGAACCAGGAACCCTCTTGCTGTGAGGTGGCAGTGCTAACCACTACACCAACAAGCCGCCCCCAAGTAGAACAGCGATGCTCTATTGATTCATTGATTCCTATTGATTAACACTCAAACAAGAGGCTGTGTCTCACACACGCAGCCAGAGAGGTAACGATACAAATAATCGCTAACTGTAGCACGACATGGCTTGTGGTTATTAGTAAGTTAAAAAACAGAGTAGAGCCGCTGCTAATTAGCTCGTGCTTACACTCTGGAGACACTGTGTCTAACCTGCGTCGGGTGGTCGGAGATCAAACCCTCGAAGCAATGCCGTTGTCTTCCTCTGGAACTGTGAAAGACTCCGCGACATGTTTTGACCTCTAGACAGCGTTCGGCAATTGTTGTTCTTCTTCATCTCTGTTTATTGACTGCTCGCAAACCAAGTTTAAAGGCACATGTGCTGCTACCCACTGTGCCCCTTAATCGGCTCGATATATATATTGCATCCCTAACCAAAATCTTACATTTGTAAGCATCAGATTTATTGAAACTCGACATGTCACCAATGCTGTGGTTATATTCAGGCACAAAAACCACTTGGCCATGGTCAGGAAATGATCATGTTTTGGCTTAAAATACCTGCTTTTGGCGGCAAAATCACAGCTGAAAATGCAGGGATAACTTGGTAAAAAAAAAAAAAAACTTTGGTTTTTGGTCATGAACAGTGTCCTGCATCTTGGCAGATGTCTCACCGAGCTGTCACACCATCCACTGTCCAACGTCAGCTCATATACTACGTCACATGACGTTGTTGACATGATGCATATGAAACCCACAAATGTAACATATCTATGTTTTGCCAACAATTTCTTGTGGTGACTGGATCTGGCTGACATTTATTTGGATACAGTTGTAATTCATAATATAGACGACAACATACTGGCGTCTTGACAGTTTGTCTTCAGGATCAACAGATTACAGCTATAAAAAAAATTTCCGAACCACCGCTCATTTCGATGCGACCGTGATGTCAGCAGATGAAATCAAACATCACTTCAGGTGTTTAAGAAACAAGAAACAATGGACCACATCATGAAACAGCTAATCAGGGAGCTGCAGTGAACTTATCCGATACTTACTCTCCAGAGTCAAGTGAGCAGTCTGACAGCCTGTCACTCAAGTCTTAAATCAAAAGACGTCGAGGATCACAGATCAGCACAGCCTGACGGGAGAGGGGGAAGGACTAATCTTTGGGTAGCTGCTGGTCATCCCTAAGATATAAACTATTTAAAACACCACACTCCTCATGTTAATATTTGTCACAATAGGCCAACATGTGTCATAATGAAGCAGAATGGTGCAGCAGATATACATAAATAAACATGTGCTTCTTACTTTTTGACAGGCCAGATCTCCAAACATCAGAACTGTCAGAATCTAATCTAATTTGACGGTTTCTGGAAATAAACTAGGGCATGCTCAAAGCGCAAGGCGGAGAATTCCCTGACCTCCCAGACTGGTTCCTCCTCTGTGGTTCCCTTTAAAAGCCAACTTACCACAAGCTAATGGTCGTGTATGAATCTTTAAACACATATGGATGTGATCAAAGATTTTTAGAAGTGCATGACAGCACCCATTTCTTCCCCTGTGGCCTTTGCTGGCCTCGACTAAAGATCCTTGGGTGAAGTCATGCTGAAAGGACCAGATGACACCGCTGCTGCTGCTGCATTAGTGCTGGGTGTGTGTTGTGTGCATGTGTACTCACAAGGGGAGTGTACAGAGAGGTATGATGGAAGGTGGAGGAGAGGCTGTTTTCACGCCCAACAACCTGCCAAGATTGTGATTTAAAATGATACAAATGCCCTGCATGTGGAGAGATACAGTGGGTCGGCTTCAATAGTCGAGATTGAGAGAGGTTAGGGCCGCCAAAATGGGCTCCCCCCAAAACATACAGGCTTCTGCAAATATTAGAAAAGGCTCGGCTCTTTGTATGAGGGTGTGTGTGCACATGGCTTGACAATCAGTTGATATGAAATTCCCCTTTGTACTGTGTCTTCTTTTGCTAATGTGGAAATACAAAACACACGGTTTTACATATACATTCCTGAGCATCCCTTTCCTGTCATGCTGATTGTTTTTCTTGATCTGGCACAAGCAGAACTGGACAGTCCAGTCTTTGTATGTGTGCTTGATGTGACCTTGTACGCTGAGTAAACATACGCTATAAGGATGTTTGTGTATGCAAGCCAGATTGCAAGTGCACTGGGGTGGTTTGTAATATACTGATGTTGCCTCTTTTCACTGAATTGACAAGTTGACAGGACTTTTTAGTGCACAGGCATGACAAGAGAGGCACCGGGGAGAATACACTGACAGACAAGTCTGTAGCAGAAACACAAGAAAAGAAGTACCAGTGATAGTTGCATGTCCTTACAAAATATAGGCTACAATTTACTGACAGTTGGAAACTGGGAATGTTTTTGGGTTTTAATAATCTGGAAGTTAAACTCTGGGCAAAGCTAAAATAACTGAGTTTGTCACACGTGTTATTAACCTCCTAGCCAAATTTGAATGATTAAAAAAGTCTAGTTACAGGCCACGCTACAGGCTCTCATTAGCAGCTAATCCAGTAGCACACACAGTCGATGATGGCACAGAACACACCCTCCAAACCGACGAAGGAGAGAGACACCCTCACTCGCATGCTAACAGCAGCTAACATTAGCACAAACCACACACCCATAGCACTGAGCTGTAACTGCTGGCAGGCAGGGTAGCCAATTTGAGCTGAAAGACTGAAAGGTACTTTAGTGACGGCTATTTAGCTTGTGCTATATGACTGCTGCATTTACCAGGGGTATTTATTCATGTATTTATTAGACTGAAAGAGCTAACAGAGCTCGTGAAACTTGTACAGTGGGTGACCGAAACCACACTGATTCTATGTGCTCTAATGTAAACAGTAACATAGTTTTTACGTAATTGGGAAGGGTTATGTTGTATCAATGTATGGCTCCAGTGTATCATTGAGCCATGATTTCAGGCCCACCCAAAACATCCTGTGCACAGAAATGGTGAAAAATTGTTTCACGGTGTAAGCAGGATTTATACTTGTGCATACACAAGTATGCAGACCCTACGCATTAGCCTACGCCGTTGTGAGCATTTATACTTGTGCGGTGGTGTGTCTGTGTCACTCTGCAGTTACACCTCCAAAACACTAATTAGCAGCGCGGTTTCTGTGAAATACTGTAAAGTTTAGTTGATTCAAAACACACATTAAACATGGTTTCATAGCGACACTTTCAAACACAGTTACACAAATTGGCTTCACTATAACTCGCAGCATTCACAGACAAACACTTGTCTTTATCTGGACACATTTCCCCCACAAATACAACATGCTAAAGTCATTAGCACAAGCATATGGCATTTTACATTGTAGAAATTAGCATAGTTGCTAGCAGACTTTTCCTCTACACATATGAAGCCAGGGACAACAGCAACATTTAACAAAAGCAACGTTACAAAATTCGGCTCCATTACAGCTCACAAGGTTCACTGATAATACAGCTGTCTTATACTAAAAGTTTTCCTAACAAATATAACATGCTAACGTTATTAGCACAAGCCAATGGCATTTTACATAGTGGAGATTTCCTTTACTCATATGAAGCCAGGATAAATCACACACAAGACTTAAAATGCTATTTTGTGGAACACAGTTTACAGTCTTTCACATTTACCAGAAGTATTTTCTGACATGTATAATGCGTTTAGAAAGAAATTACTGATTTTACTTTACCTGGATTTCAATATTCTGTAACTCTGAATGCACAGTCCAATTTACAGTTTATAGACAAAGACATTTTACAGTATTATAGGTTTAAATTGTTGGCTGTTGTAGAAAGAAGATGTAATCTTCTTCTCCTGGTGAATTGTTTTCTAGCAAAATATACTGGACAGCAATGTTATTGTTACTTGGGCACCTGCCATTATTAGTGAATGCTTTGTTTATGGTACACAGAGTGAAATGATGAACGCAGCAGACAGTCAGCTCCTAGAGTTAATGTGTCCAGATGTGAGGAAAACAGTTGCTACCTAAAAGCGTCTTTTGACGCTGTCATGATGTGACATTTGGTGCAGCGAATGCAAAATTACCAAAACAGCTCAGTGCAGTGGACCAATTACATTTCACAAGTCAAATCAAGCCGCTTTAATGCATCAGTTACATGTCCTTATTGCAAAGCCCGGGGGGCAGTGAAGGAGAAAAAAATTGCATCGCACCTATTTCTCTGTTTCTGCCACTTTCCAGCAAGTCAATAATATTCCAATTTCTGAAAGTAAATGCAAAACGAATGATGTCGATCGGAGCGGTGACTCAGGGCGGACCTGTCTGGGGCCTTTAAATTGAATCTTTCCAGATCAGGCGTCACTTTTTTGCCCGAGCCTTGTAAACAAAGACTAGTTGCATATTGTCTAATCCAGGATTAGATTCACCTGTAATTGGACCTGCGTGGAGTGACTTAACTGTTAAATTGCTCCTCAGTTAGGGGATGCCACCCGATACGGCTGGGCCAGCCATCTGGGGAACACAGTGATGAGTCTCTAACAAGATGGGATGACATAGAGTGATGGGGCCACCTGAGAAACAAAAGGCTCACAGTGCTACACGCTACACTGCAACATACACAGTTGACTCAGTAACGGCGTGGACGTGATGAGCAGGACTGTGATTATCTCTGTCCGGTGCACTGCTCATTGGCTCGCCACAATGACAGTGGGCTGCAGACGTTGTATGAGGAAGTTGTGACCACATTAGCTGCATTCATTGGTGCATTTGGAGGCAATTTCATAATGATGTAGAGTGGCAGCCATTAGGGTTGTGGTGTGGTAATGGTAATAGTCCTGCTATTGCAGTAGGTGCTTACAGGGGTTATGAGCCCATTCAGGCCTCATCATTGCAGAGCAGTTAAGAATCAAAAGGGGATTCACTTAAATCTAAATGTGAGGTAATTTAACACATGCATGCTTCATGTGCTAAGTGTGTATGCGCCAGTCCTCATTTTATGGCCGTTGTTGATCTGCGCTGTTACTAATAGCAAATGGCTTCTTAATGCTTTTTCTTTCTTGGTTGCAGATGGAATATGAATCTCTAAGCTATGCTGTTTGTGCATCACAAATGTCTTAAAAAGGTATTTTAGTTCAGCCTGTTGTGTTCCTTTTGTGCCGGATGGTCCTCAGTGGATGGGATCCTATTGTATTCCTGTGGTCTGAGCTGCCCCATTTGCATAGGATTAATATTCCAGAGGGACGTGGGTGATAAATATTTGGAATGCTCCTCTTTAACCAGACTCGCCATTCTGGACAGCATCTCAGCCGGTGACGTATTACAGAAGGTGGTTTGGAATAGACAAAACAAAACACAACAAAATCCAGACTGACAGCACAACATCGGCTATACAGCGGCCTATAGCCAAAACATTACATCAGCCCATTTGAAGGGCTTGCAGAGTCTCCTAATGCCTGTTCTTTTTAGCAGTATGGGTTTACAAGAATGAGTGTACATTGGTCTAAATGTGATTGTATCCATCAGATTAGCCAAAACCTTTTCAAATCACCCCATTACACCCTTCTAAACTCAAATGGCGAGCAGTGCTGATGAAATAGAATAACAGAAAACAAAGCTCCTCATCCGTGGAAATACTGAGGGGTGCACTTTAAAACAAAGAGTGGGGGTGCTACAAGCTCGGTATATAACAACCTGACATCAGGTTTTCACTTTAAGTCAAGGGAGTCTAGGATACAAAACAGGTAACAAATAGAGAATATAAAAAATCCCTGTTGAGCTACAAACAGTAAATGTAAGTATATGATATGGTAATTACCACAATAAAAGAGCCAGATAACCATGTTGTTTTCATATTTGCTGACTGAATGTGAAATCCCCTCCTGTTCACTGAACACAGCTGAGCCATGGCTAATATCGGCCCAAAAAGTTGCTCGATTGTTCCCCAGGCTCTTTTGTAAATATATAACTAAAAGGCTTTAAAAAGTCTCCACATCTGGGGACACTGGCGCTAAATTAACACTGGGTTAGGTTTGAAGTGGCGGGCATTAGGTCGCTTTGTGCATTTCAGTCATGTGTGTCAGGCCAAATGAAACAAGACAAAAACATAACAAAACATGTATCCAGCAAGACAGACCCTTTGTGGTTTGTTAACAGTGATGAGCGTGTACAAGTAGAATGTAATTATGACATAGTTTAATAGTTTGTAAAGCTATTCAAGGACATTAACCATCAAGATTGCAAATGCCACCTAAACAAACCGACTTCCAGATCTGTGTGCTATTAGTCACTAAGTACATAAGCAATCAGCTCAATAGTCTGTGGCCAGATATATGCATGCATTTGGTTGAGAAACATAGCATGTACGCCAGTGAGAAATTATGAGCATCTGTGGTCATGTACAGAGCATCAGATACCATAACACTCAGAGTTTTCTGTTTTGAAATCAGAAATTCTCCCTAATAAAAGACAAGGAGACCACTATGCATGAGGCTTTGGTTTAAATACCAAACCAGAAAACTACATTTAGAAAGGGAATTGGACACATTAATATAGTTGTTATCAAACATGAATTCTGCCTTCACTTTAACACATTCATTTTTATGTGTCCTCAGTCCAGTGGTAATCAACACATTTGATAGCCTGCAGTCAAAGATACCATCAGTGTTTTGGTTTAACAAGTAAAGTGACTTTCAGCCAAATGCCTTCATGGTTGTGGAGATAACAACCACAGATGAGTGTGTATTTAAAATTGATTAAAGTCTGCATGTTCTGTTTGTGTTTTAACAGCTGCCATCACTTCAAGTAACACAATGCATTTAGCTGAGTCACCAATTAACACGGTCACTGGTTAAACTAAAACACCGGTGGCTCTGAGACAGTGGTGATCCTATTTTGTTGCTGGTAACAGTCTTAATTAAGTGTTTAAAGCACTTACACTTACCCTAACCATAAAGGCCTCCTTTTTTCCTTTCAGATTTTCACTACACGATTATTGTGGACATGGACATTTAAAGAAATAATAAAAAAGTAAATAAATAAATTAAAAAATTTAATAAAATAAGACATAAAATAAAATAAAATAATTATAATGCATCACTCAAATTCATGTTTAACTTTGTTTCTTGTGCATTTTGTCTCTTTATTGGTAAATGAATTCAAAATATAAATGTAGGGAGGTAGAGAGAGAGAGATAAAGCAGCAGGAATGGAAAGAAATAATTTAAGAAGCACTGGATTATTCACACGCTGTTATGGTATTTGTGTATGAACATGACGTTAATATTTCATTTCTTCGATATTCTATCCCCAAAACTGTTTTTTAATTATGATCAAAATAATAATTTGACCAGAGACATACTTGAATATTTTATGAATGTGGGCTGCAACTAACAGTTAATTCCATTGTTGATTAATCTGCTGATTATGTTCTTGATTGAATGATTAGTTGTTTGGTCTATAAAATTTCAGAAAGTGGTGAAAAATGGCAATCAGTGTTTCCCAAAGCCCAAGATGACGTCCTCACAATACGTATTTTGCCCATATCCGAAAATTACTCAAACCAAACCAGAGATAGAATTAGCTGTAGATTAATTTAACAGTTGACAACAAATCAACTAATGGATTAATAGTTGCAGGTCTGCTGTAAATCAGTTATAAAGCAAGATATATGTGTTTGCCCCTGATAAATAGGTCATGAGCCACAGTATGTCAGATTGCTTGTATGTGTTGATGATATAGCCACGGTACAAGGAGCCTGGTAGAAAAGAGGTTTTTATGAGTTTCAGTCATTAGACTCCTCAGACTTTACTTCGAAGCAGATTTTACAGATGAGCATGCATGGGAGCGTCTGTAGCCTGTTCATGCTCTGTGAATGTTACCTTAAGTTACCTTAGTCCTGGTTCCAAACAACCAGTAAAAATGGCACTGAAACAGTTATATCACAGCTCCTCTGTCTATTTTCTCCTTCACACTTATTTTATTTTTTGGAACTTGCCACCAAAAGACAAAGCTGTAATGCTGGCTGTCACTTTCTATAACTTATAGCCACTCGGCCCTGCCATTTTACATCAGCTGCAGCCTTGTCTAACAGCATTAATTTTCATCTGCCACAGTTAGAAATACAGTCCACCTCTGAGTAGATCTGCTCTCACCTCCACTGCAGACACCCTAACAGCATCCTCATGAGGTTTACGAGGGTGGATAGGAGTTATAATGGGGATATTTTAAATATATTCTCCCTGCTCCTCTTTGATTGCTGTGTCTGTGTGATGTGCTCTTTGCTTGGCCCGCAGATGGGGAGTGGCCCTACAAATCATATCAATTATACCTCATTTCCATTCTGAAGTAGTCTTCGCGCATCGTAATTTGAGAGCACGCGTGGTCATTTATCCTCCCACACCTCCGGTGATGGTGCGCACATCATCTCTGAGCTTTGCCATCCTGGAGTTCTCACTATCGCTGTCGTGTGAATCCAAAGACAAATTGCTGCTGTCGCCGTGGACAGATTCAGGGTGGTGAGGATCTCCGAGGCTCTAGAGCACAGTGTCAATATCTCTGATCTTATTAGCACAGGGATGTGGGAAATGATCAATGCATTTCTGTCATGCAGTCGTAGTTTTCCTGAGGTCTCGATTATAACTAGTTATCATTTTAATATGGCCATTTGGCATACCAGTGGTAATTGTCCCTCTGTCACTGTTCATTTGTCTCTATTTCTCAATATTAGAATATAGGCAGAGCACTAAATGAAAACCATGTTGGAAATGCCATACTCCATAGCACTTTTATATCAATTCTCCTTAATGAAAATAAGAGGAAGAGTACAAGTCAAGTTTAATGAATATTACATCATATATATTACAGTCCCAGACAGTGTGATACAGTACAGTGCCGTATTTTGCACTCAGGATATTGTATAGCATATTGAAAGGGAATCATGCTCTGCACAGTCATCCTGCAAGACATTTGTCAAAAAGATATTGTGCGCCCGTGTGAAAATAAAGCCAGCACATCTAATCTTTGAAGGGGGGTTTCTTTTTAAATCACAGCTATTGAAAAATGTGTGTATGTGTGCCTGCTTTCATTTTTTTTTTTTTTTTTATGGATAATATTCGGTGACTTGAGGAGCTGGATTGTTTTATTGACTTCAAAGCTTTGGGTAGAAATGTGAAGGATTAATCTATCACCGCTTTGAAAGACTGGTTTTGTTTTTAATGCATGACTGTCTGGAATGATGGTGTTGATGGAACTGCTCCACGCTATCGTTTTATACTGCACCTGCAGCTAAAGACATTGTAATGGAGCTATTTTATCTGCTAGAAATATATTTTAACTATGTCCAACGATTGTGTTATGATGACGGGGTATGAGTTTCCTGTGAATGTGGCTGATGTAAATTTTGTTTTATCAGCCTGGCTTTAACATAATACTCAAGATACAACACTGTAGGTTGGAAACTCTTTGAAGATGTGTGGTTATTTCTAGAAATTGTTGAGCACTGCCGTCAATTTATCTTACTTGTGCCTTTTTTAAAGCCTAAAGTCAAAGTCATGTGACTGTTATCAGTAGGTTTATCATTTATTACATGCTTACATTTGATTTTGTTTGACTTAGTAATGATTTTGACCAGTTGCAATATTATGTTTTGTGATACTTTTGGTTTTGTTATTTTCTTAATGCATTAACCTAAACAATCATGTAAGCACTGGTGTGTTTATACTGTTCCAGTTTTCCTAAAATTAGTTTTAAAATTCACAATATATCAACAATTTATCACAATATATTGAATCATACCCCCTGTATTGTGATATGTATTGTATCACCAGATTCCTACTGCCTTACTGACAGTATGTTTTTATCCAGGCTCCAATAACCTTTATGTTTTAAGCTATCACGGTTACTATAGCTGAAAAATGAGGGTCTACTGCCACGTTAATGGTTCTGTGAGGCTGTACTTTGGCACAATGGTGCATTGAGCTAAGTGCTAATATGTGTAAGATGTCTTTGTCAACAGTCTTGTGCTAAACAGGTCATTTTGATATTTTATCATATTTATATTTATATTTTGGTAATTGTGATAAAATATATTACGATTTATTACCTGTAAATTATACCCCAAAGCGAAAAAAACTTTTTGAACATCTGTTTTATCTAATAAGATAAAGTTTTCAATCTGTTCATCTCACTTCAGCCATTTTTTTTTGCAGCAAAATCTATCTAATGGACTGAAAAAACAACGGATAATATTATTCTAGTAGGACTCCTAAAGTTTAATTTGTATTTGTCATATTAATTATTTATATTATAAAAAAGAATTGATACTTGGCACTGAATGACAATACAATATTGCCACACAAAAATATCGCAATACTATGCTGTATCGATTTTTTCCCCCACCCCTAGTATCAATACTTGTTACCTTTAAGGTATTGACCAAAATAACCAAGTGCCAAGTAATATCGGAACTTCTCCAGTCAAACGATACATGCGTTGAGTCCTCCCTGTACCCCGATCTTAAATTAAAGACTACTTTTATGATTGTACTCGTAGCCTTTCACCACAAGCCAATAAGTAGGATGTGTGATTGGCCCACTACTACAGCAGCTACAACCCACAAAGTCCGTGGTGTGGTGAAGTCAGGTTGTATTTGATGGAGTTGGCAGTTCAGCGCGCCAAGATGCTACCAAAATGTTGGAGCGTGTGGCTATACCACATGCTTACAGAAAAAGAAAGGTATTAAATGACGAACTATGTTGGAATTGGTATCACTTTAAGGGTACTAGTATTGGTACTGCTATCGTAATTTCTTAAATGACGCCCAGCCCTAGTTACCATCCTTGTTTAGCTTGTTATCCTGCTAACATTTGCTAGTATAACACAGGTAAACAAGAGCTGACCAAGTCATTCATGGATGACTTTGAATATCTGTATATTTCATTAAAAAAACCCTCTTGTAGTTGAAGTTAAATTGAAAAATAAAAACTGTATCTCACATGATGGCGCTATAGAAAGCTTGAAAGATAGTTGTTAAAGTGTTTGAATTTTGAGCAAAAGTGGTGGTTTGACCAACACTGCCATCCCTTGAGCCACTAGCTGCTAGCTGGCAAGCGTGGCTAAAAACCAGCACAGTAAGACTTTGAATAATGAACTGGCTAATGACGGAAACTCAGATCTAATTCCTCTATCCTCCCTGTTAGTTAATTGCATTCACCTGCCATCCCATGTGTAATTTAATCCCATCTGATTACCTGGCTGCAATACAAACCAGCAAGTCTCCACAGGACTCAGATGAGGAACCATTTCAAACACATCTGTGGTGGACAGCTACACGCTTTACAGATATATTGCCGTTGTCACAGTCCTGACTAATGTGGAATAAAAAACTGGGCAGCTCTTTCTCTGCCCCTGCCAGTTCAGCCATAATATTGCTTGAAGCCATAGAGGTCTCGTGTCACCTTCATTAATTAGCTATATTATCTACAGTGTGAGTATTCTGTCGAGAAGAGGGCACTCATGATGCAGTGTTTCCTCACGTTTGCTGTTACACAATCTTCTCTCATTTTTCAGTTCTCTGGGACTCGGCAATAACAATAAATAAATACATAAAATTTGTCAAAGAGGCAGGGATCTGAGAGCACAATTACTTGGCATAAATCTATCTATTTGGTCCTAAATGTTTGTCCTTATAGTAGTGATGGCTTGTAGCCTGGAAACCAGATGAATGTGGGAGCTTGTGTTTTATTTGCCCTGGCAGGTTCATCTGGTCCTTCTCCTGTTTATACAGATACCCAGTCAGCCTCAGAGGGGCTGGGCCAATCACAATAGTTCATCCGACATGGGGCGTGTTTCAGACGATGATTGACAGCCTTTATGCATTACGTAAAATAGGTGATGATGTCATTTTTGGCTCAGGCATCTGTGTGCTGGGGACACTATGGCTAGAATTAAACCTAGCTTAGCAAAGAGGAGTGCCGTTATGACTGCAGCTAAAATTTCTGTTGAAGTACTTTTTCGAAAATCTGGCAACAACAGCAGCACACACACTCATCGTAGGTCATCTCAGCACACTGTAGTCTGTTTACATTTGTCAAATGCTCAGCGCTGCAACACAGCTCTAATCATTATAGGTCTATCCAACTGCATCCAGAGCATTTTGGTTCACGCCTTTTGATAACACCCCTTGGGAATCGAAAAATTAACTTACAGATTTCAGATTAACTCGCATTTTCCATGTGGTCTGGTGATGTCAGCTGAGATGGCATGACCTTTAAAAGGCGATCTATAATGGTCCGCTCAGGCAGACACTGGAAGTGATCAGATTTGGGCCCGACATTTCTGCAGGGAAGGTCTTAATCGCCCGTGGCCTTTACTCCTGAGAGGCTGTGTGTCAACATCTGAATTTTTCCACTTGACCGTATGACCCCACAAACAGCCACATCTTTGCATTTAAACCGTCAGAGTTCACCTTTAAAGCAGCACCAGTTGCCTATAAAGTCTCACAGAGCAATAAAACGTTGTGTCATGAATGTAATATGAACCTGAAACCATCCCTTTCTTGTTCCCATTCTTTATTTTGACTTTGATAAAAATTCACCCTTTGAGGTGTTGGATCCCAATACGATAATGTTCCTCTTTAATTCCCTCATTTTTAACCAAAGCTCCTCTTACTTACGAAGTGAAGGGGAAATGCAAAGAAGACAGGCATGTGGGTGAATTCTGATTGACCAACTGGGACACAGTCGTTCTCTGTAGCATCATTTTAAGAGACGCCAATCACTCATGGCGTACAGCTGTATCACCTGTCACCTGTTTAGCTTGTTTTTGCTAAACTAATGTGACACAGGGCTGCTGTTGCGCTGACTGATGTTTTTCTCTGTCGCATTATTGCCACACTCTTACTCGTTTAGTCATTACCACCAAACAAACGTGGCAGATATGAAACTATGATGTGAAATATTGTTCTTATTTTGCAGCTAAATTGCGCCATAGATTCATGCATGCACAACAAAACATCATAAGAGGAAGTGAATAAAACCAGTCATATCAAGCTGGTGGAGTCCAACTTGTGTAATAAGGGATCAGGTCTGCTGATCATTCATCAATATATTTTGAACCAGCGTTATTATGTGACGACATTTAAATGTCACTGACCCTGACCCTGTCGATTTTCAGTCACGCCAGCTGCATGCTTATAGGCTCATGAAGTCTTTTACTCCTCCTCCAGTGTATAAACCTGCTGCACCTTTGTTGTGCCTACGGTTATCTGTTGTTTTGTCCCTATACATTTTAATTTGTATTAATCCTGAGTATGCCGAGGATGCTCCATAAATGCTGAAATGATTTACAGTTTACAGAAAAACAAATATTGGGTAGGGAAATGATATCAAAACTTAAAGTGTTTCGGCCTGACAGTGATTGATTACGTTTTCTGCTCCAATACTGATGATGGATCGATTGCGGGCGTCACGGACTGTGACTAACTGAAAAAAACAACAAATGGAAAATCTTTTCATGACTGAAAGAAGAGAATCGACACCAGGAAGCTTTCAGAACGGCTGTAATGAAGTCTATCTTGTCTAGCTTGTTTGCTTTGCAAAAGACGACAAGTGTGCGGCGTGGATTCTTTATAAGCTTTGATATTATAGGACTAATGAAGGCTGGCTAAATCATTCATTTGTGATTCATATAAACACACATCTAATACTTTTGACTTAATAATGGAGGAGTGGGAATAATGTAGCACCTGTGGTTGGTGCTGTTGTTTGTTCTGACCCCACACTCGTAGCTTGATACAGTCTTTCACCAGCCTTTCATGCTCCTCTTACAGTCCAATCAGATGAGCTGCAGTGACCAATCAATAAACAGATTCCCTGTGAAGTGGTGTTACTCTTAACTAGAAAAAAAACTTCAACTGTGTACTGTATCTTCCCTCCAAGATCACCTCAAAGACTCCTCTCTCTCTTTTCTCCTCATCTCCTTTGAGCTGCATTTAACTGATCGGAACATCCTCTGTAATGGCGGACCTCGATCGATTCGCAGGTTACAGAGTGGAGAACGCAGGAGGAGTGAGCAGATGAAGGAGCACAAATGGAGCTCATAGCGTAGGATCAGGCAGGAACACAGCCACTGATGCCATCTTTAAAGGCTGAGCATCAGCTGATCTCCTCCCTAAATGCCATCTGTACACCCACACACACATTTACATATGTAATCTATTTAAAGGCCCAACACACCTGTGGTGCACCCAATTATTTTAGTAGACTAGACCTCTGCATAGGACTGGGTGTGCAGAGTGACGGAAAATCTCCCTCCCTGTTATGCGTTTTTTAATTTTACTCATTGTTTGTGCCACTGTAGAGGCTATAATCTCACATGACTTATTGGTTTGTGCCTTTGCATCAAATCAAAGAATGGTCATTCTGAGTCTCTGGCTTTTTACCTGTGGAAAAGTTAACAACAAATGCATTCAGGCATCAACCCTTAAATGTCCAGTGTGTTGGCTCTATGAGCATCTATCGCCAGGAATGGAATATCATATTTATAACTATGTTTTTGTTAGTTCATAATCACCTGAAAATAAGAATTTATTTTTTTGTAAGCTTATAATGAGCCATTTATTCCTTCATAAGGGGCGGGTCCTCTTCCTCAGAGTCTGCCAGGCACCATTTGCTCAATTCAGAGCCTATCTGTGATTCAGAGTCTGGGGTGGGATTGTCTGCACAGGGTTCTCAACATGGAGGTTGCTGAGGTGGCAACTAGCAGTCAACGGTACTTACTCAATAAACAGTGCTAACAATGGCAACAGTGCTGACAGAGCTGACATTATTGACCTTGGGGCAACTGAGGGATTGGCGCTACACCTCTGCAACGACACAGTCCCGATATCAATTCAACCCAGGGAGACAGAAGAATGAAGTAAAGATAATATTTAACACAGAATATGAGTGTTCAGATAACCAGATGATTTAACAGAAATCTTTGGTGCTTGGACACCAGAGGGAGATATCCCTCTAAATCCCTCCATGGAGTCCAGACACTGGTGGTGGTGATGGTGGCTGATGACTCTGAGGTTGCTGACTGCTGAGATGTATGAGGCTGATGAATCCGTAAAGACTAGGTGGTTATGGGGACATGGAGGGTGCGCACGATGGCAGAGAAAGAACCATATTTAAAATGAGGAGATAATAGGCTGACAGAGAAGGTGTGTCGCTGTGCTATTGGTTGATTGTGAATCAGCTGATGACTCAATTGACCTACCCAGACAATGACATCTAGAGACAGTGAGTGAGCATATGTGCAAGGAGTGAATGGCAGGGTAAGAAAGAAACTTACAGCCTGAGCATGAAAAGTGTCGTCTTCCTGACTGAACTTTTGCTTCAGCAATAATCACCATGAAAGCACAGTGGAAAATGGCACCGATTAGCTAGCCAGTGAGACACTCACAGGAAGTCACATACACTAAGATGCATGCATTGCCTCTGGACATCATTACTCCCTTATTTCTGTACATAGCAGTGAACAGTGATTTGTTGCTACATTAATGTTCTGAATGTCTCATACAACTCTTTAAAAGGACACCCATTTTCGTGCATATTCATTGTGTCCCTTTCATTTTGTTTATGAATATAACTAGCTATTTAGTAAATCATAAACCTGCATCACTCTAAATTTCAGTGACCTTGTGTTACCGACCTTTTTTCAGACATAACAGCTGTAATTATTAACATTAATGCTGGGAGCATCCCATTAAGTTTAACCAGGGCCCCGCTGCTGTGGCTCGCTGAACTTACAGCAACACTTAAACTGTATCATTAACGTTATTAGTTGCACCTGTGTTTCTACAAGTCAAAATGTCTGCCATAAAAAAAAAAGATCTATTCCCAACATAGCTTTGCTCAATTTAAGCCTGAGCAAAGGCCTAATCAGCCAGAATAACTGGCAACACCTCTTTTGGTGTGCGGGGCCTTAAATGTCCTTCCACATCTGATTGCTGCTGCTGCTACCTGCAACAAGCTGTTGTTAGCTGCTGTTACTTAAGCTGGCATACACTGCCACCTTTGCATATTGTACATATATGTACTGTAATGCTATTTCTATGGTATATTTAATCATCTAGTACAGTATGTTGTCATCTATGCATGGATAATTAGGGGTCTTGTTTTAGCCCTACCCATTAATCTGAAATGGCTTCCTGATTGAGCAGGAACGTTACTTTAAACTGAGCCTCTGTGCCTATTTTAATTGTATTAACCATAATATTAACTACAGTATGATGAGAATGTTTCTGGCTGAACTAGCTAATAGGAGAGGGCCCCTTGTGTGGCCTCCTTTCTAATTCAAAATCAGTTTCTCGGGTATTGAGCTCACCCTCTTGTTGGGTGATGACCTCACTAACCTCAAGAGCATCCTGCATCTCATTTATATGAGCAGTGGAAGCCAAACTACACCACCAGAATGGTATGGGCTTTATAGAAAGGAAATGTTTTTATAAACAAAGGACATTGTAATTATCTTAAGAAGGAGTTCAGGATTATAAGAAGTCTACCTTGGGTTTAAGGACCAAAAACTCACATGCAGAATGTTTCAAGGGAGGAAATTGAATGATAAAATCGGACTGCACCGGGGGTTTAAACAAATATGTCAAGTGGAACCTCCTTAGAATAAAAACACCACCAAGACTGCACCACCTGAAGCAAAACCAAATGAAGTGGGACACGAGATGTGACATAGCAAGTCAAACAAAATGCCAAAAAAACATGAAAAGTCACATATCCTGTCAGAAATGAAGCACGCAATTTTTGTGTTGTTGTCGAAGCAACAGATTTAAGGCCTGTATTACTTTTCATACATAACTGAGCGACAGAGAGAGAGATTAACTCGCTGTCCATTCCGTTCTGTCACTTTGAGAAACAACCAAACAGCAGCACAGCTGCCCCGCAAAAACATCAGATTAACATGCAGTGGTGTTATTCGACCACAGAAGAGTGAGTGAGTAATGAGAAATTATCAAGCAAGAGAAACAAAGAGAGATTAGATTAGACAACTTTGGCCCCTCTTGAATCAACATATAAGTAAAAGCTATGATAATATGATAATAAAAACCACTTCAACAATAATGACAAAGACCACTGCAGCAAGTTGAAGATGTATGTGAGTGCACTTTACAGAAGCTGTCCGTCCAGCGTCACAGGAGCCAAAAGCCTAGCTACACAATAACCGTATTCATTTCCCACACACTTTTTTTTCTTAGTTTGCTGCTGTTAATTGAATTCCTAACAGCTAATATATATTTTTACATGAATTAATTAGTATTTCTCCTAGTATTTACCATCTTCCAGCAGGTTTCGTGCAGCCCATTGTCATTAAATCTTCCAGTCACACTAATTAAGTACCTGATCTTTTTTTTTGCTTTTTGTCTGTGTACAACAGGAATCTTGTCAAAACAAAGACAGAAAAGTTAGTCACTGTGTGCTACCATGGGTTTAAAGGTTAATGAAATCATAATAATGATAATTAAACAAAGAGACAACAGAAACAAGAATTCTCCCAATCTGAACTCATCTTTAACAAGTATATGTAGCAGTGCAATACAATAAGCAGGTAAAGTTCAATCAGAACCAGGGGCTAATAGATACCTAGAGCATATAAAGAGCCACACACAGATTGTCTCATTCATGAAATTGAATGAGAGTAGAATGGACACTTCCATTCAAATCAACTCAGTAGAAGGTCAAACTGGCGGCCAATTTTGATTGTGTTGCGCTGCCTTTGCAACCGACTAACCTTCGTATAAACTTACATATAAACAACTTGCGGCAAGTCTCTAACTCACTGAGATGAGCTTTTGTGACCAAACAAATGGTGAAGTAGTTTGTT
The DNA here is from genome assembly GCF_041903045.1 of Epinephelus lanceolatus. Taxonomy (NCBI): domain Eukaryota; kingdom Metazoa; phylum Chordata; class Actinopteri; order Perciformes; family Serranidae; genus Epinephelus; species Epinephelus lanceolatus. The sequence goes on along the minus strand of NC_135754.1, from coordinate 21,357,013 downwards.
TTTGAATGAGTAACTACCAAAGCTGTTATTTCCTTTCTTTTGTTGCCATTAATTGCATGTTTGTCGAAAAACATGATGTGAAATACCTGTCGGTGCCTCCAAAGAATCAAAGAAATTAGGCAGAGAGATATACAGTGTGCAGAGCAAAACATTTTCCCATCTAACTCAGGCTTATTTAGAACACATGAGAGCTTGTTGAAACAGTCGACTAAGGGTGCTTTCACACCTGCCCTGTTTGGTTCGGTTCAATTCAACTCCAGTGTGTTTGCCCCCTAACTGTGGTTTGTTTGGGCAGGTGTGAACACAGCAATCACACACGGGTGTGCACCAGAACAACCGCTCTGAGACCTTCTTGAAGAGGTGGTCTTGGTCCGGTTACAAATGAACTCTGGTGCAGTTTGTTTGTGGTGAGAACGTGTTCTAACCTCGATCTGAACCAACTGCAGTCACATTACACGTTGTTTGGGTAAAACAGTCCCGCAGGAAGGAAAAGTGCGCCTCCTGGAGCCACGCCTCATTTTCAAACTATATGGTTTGCCTAAAATGAACAATGACAGCAATATAGTCTTGAAAGTGTACTCTTCTTCAATGTTTTGTTTACATCCTGGATTTTTCCCACATGGAAATTCTGACCAATTAAGAGCAGCTTTCTCACACAAGGCATTTGATCTGGTCCACCTGTAAATGCTGCCGTGAGAACATGATCCAACTCTAGGCAATTACGCAACTTTAACAAAATATGTCCCTGAATTGGAGCGAAGTAAGACAACTCTAGGTCTGAAAGCACCCTTATCACTAGATGACAAACAAGACTAACTTGGCCAGTGAGTTTTATTTTGTCTTCATCAAGTTTGAATGAATTGTGTTTTACTCGCTGATGTTAGTCTTGGTTTGGTGAAGAGAGAAACATGGATTGGTGTATGGTTGAATCTTTCTGTTTAAGGAAAACAGATGTAAGAATAGACCAAAACAGAGGTGTCCAACTAATGAGTGTGACACACTTTACCACCCGACTGACGTGCGTTGTCACCATAACAACAGTCACCATTTTCTTTTGTATAAGTCAAATGACCACAGCATACAGCTCTGTGTCCTTTCTACTCTCATTCTATTCCTATGGTCTCATGTCTCTCATAACCACTCTACAGTTGTATTAATAAGATAATATAATGTATGTACTGAGCTATACAGAGGGGCTTTAAAATGGCTTAGCCATTTAATTAATATAATCTATAAGTGGTGTTATATTCATGGTTTTAATTTCAGCCAAAGTGCAGGTAGGTCATCTTACTATCCGGCTCACCTTACACCATCTCACTACTGTTTACCATACGTGCAAATACTGCAGTCTGTAGCAGTTTTGATTGTGCAAAAGTCAAAGTCACAGTGAGATTGTGGATGGGGTTTTTAAGTGTTGTATTTGTATTGGGAACGCCTTCACCTATTTGGACTACAGTAGCTTATTTGCTGCAAAACATCCTAGGGTAAAGACCTTTCCACTCTGCACAAGGTAATTTCACTGTAGCCTTTAGTAAATAACTCGACTTTCCCATTGAAATGCACCAGCAGAATTATCTGTTAGACTAAAGCCACTGTAGCCGGTCCAGATGCATGGTGTTTAGAGATGGCAGGATGCCATAGTGAAAGGGACACCATCCCTCAACTGGACGATCCGGGTTTAAGCTTCTGTATTGGTAAGCATTCACCCTGCTTAAGCATCCTTGAGCAAGACACTGATCCCTGCCAGCTTTACGGTTGCTGCTCCGTAGCTGACCTTCTTGTGCTGGGCGGAAAGCAGCGAAGAGAAAGTGCTCGTTTAAATTCATCTCCAATCGTTATTATTATTATCGATTATTCAAATCAGTTATGTTGGCTGTTATAATTCTTTTGTAGTCGTCAGACTGGTAAACTTTTTGCATGCAGTATATTTTGTGTAAAACTAGCAGCCAAAATGCTTGATTAACAGTAATGACAGAATTTGTGCCAAGTGTTGGCCTCCACCGCTGTGCTGTTGTCTATTTCAGATGATGCCAACCACTAAAATTTATTTCCACATGAAAACCACGTAGAACAAATGCCAGGTTCCAATAAGGCTTGTTTGTTCTGGTGGAAGTGATAAAAAGGCGTGTGTTACTTTTGCTTAAATGCATAGAAAAAGTTTGAATAATGTGGCCCGTTGGAGTTTTCCACAGACCAACACCTTTGACACATTTATAGCTTCCCAGGGGAGAAAATTAAAAAAAAAAAAAAGAAACGCAGGTAAGCACTCATGAGTGGGGACAGTAGAGCTAAACCTGCTGTATTCACATTTTCCTGTTCGGAGAGGCTTTTTGGAGAGACTGTTAAGTGCTCTACCCTGGCTAAAACAAATGAGCTCTGGGGAGGGAGAGAAGAGAGGATGGGAAGGGATGTGATGTATGAGGCCACTAGTATAAAGACTTCATGTGTGATTGAGCTAAAAGTTCCATTGAGGGAGGTCATTTCATTCCCTGGTGAAATCTAGATTGAAAGCATTTGTGATCTTCTGATCTTCCTTAATCTCTGCGCAACAGATGCCTGACCTTCACTCAAAATGGCTGCCACACACCCACAACACTGTTACAGTAATGATTGACAATGATACTAGATTACAGGGCCAGGCAGAGCACTAATAAAGAAGGGATTAGAAATAAAACGCTCGGATGTTCAGAACAAATGTTGCTTGCTATCTTGCATGACTTCAGTAGAGAAAAAGCACACAAATAGTACTAGCATTTACAATAACTATACATGAGGATCTCTTTATGTATCAAATAAGCTTTAACAAATAACATATTTACATGTCTCCAGGGATCTGCGCACAACTTTCTTTAGAAGATAGAATTAAAAAACGCTGATCAAACAAATTAGATATTAAGAAACTAGGACTCAAACTCTCATGATTGGTGTTTAGCTTTGAGAGGCTTTAAAAGAAAATACAGTTTTGCAGCATTAGGTGTTCCCTTAATAGAGATTGTGAACATATAAATATTTGTATCCATTATTAATGAGGCAGCCCCAGGTAGATTCTCAGAGACCCACTTTACTCCTTGCATTAAAATGCGCTTGGTATCCAGATTGTATCCAGATATTTAAACAGTGTGCAGACTGCCCTGCTTTAGACTCTATATTATAAATATGCTCTGACCGTCGAGTCCAGCTTCTTTAAAGGTCCAGTGTGTAGGATTAAGAGACATCTATTGGCAGAAATGGTATATTATATTCAAAACTATGTTTTCATTTCAATCAAGAGAGACAGAGGGATAAAGTAAAGGTAATATTTAATACAGAATATGAGCGTACAGATTAACAGATGATTTGTGCTGATTAAGATTTAACAGAAGTCTTGGACACCACAGGGAGATATTTTGTGATTGAGGGACATCTGAGCGGCAGCAGGATAAACCTCCCTCCCATGGAGTCCAGACACTGGTGGTGGTGACTGATGACTCTGAGGCTGATGGCTGATGAGTTGTATGAGGCTGATGAATCCTTTGAGACTAGGTAGTGATGAGGAGGTGGAGGGCGTGCATGACAACAGCAGGAAAGAACTACAGCAGAGAAAAAAAAAAACATTTAAAGTTAGGAGCAGTAAGATGATAGGCTGACAGAGAAGGTGTGTCACTGTGCTACTGGTTGATTGTGAATCAGCTGATGACTCAATTGACCTACCCAGACAATGTCACCTCAAGATAGTGAGTCAGCATACATGAAAGGAGTGAGAAAGAAACTTACAGTCTGAGCATGAAAAGTAACTTACAATGAGCCGTTGCCATCTGCATACAAAGCAGATACTTTTCTACAGAGACTGCCATGTTGGTTCTACAGTAGCCCGATATGGACACTCCAAACACTGGCTCTAGGTAGGGCTATTCGCGTCGGCCATTGTAGTTCTCCTACATCAGGGGTCGGCAACCTTTACGATTAAAAGAACCAGGGTAATTTATGACTATTTAGTACTTTAACCTTGCAGCATTGGTAGTGAAAGCATATTAATCTGTTCACATATTATTAAATCCTATTTTTTCCTCCAAAGCTATTTTTTTTTATTTGAAATCCATAACTAGCCTTGCTAGAGAGACTCCAGGCAAGCCACCGCTACTGAAGTTCAGCAAAATTTAGAGTAAAAGGCACCAGGTCGTAGACGTCTTAGGTCATAGAACATTTTTTAATTCGATGTATAGGCTACATTTTTACAATTGTAGAATGCAATAATCACCTTTGGCCTACAAAAATGACAAATAAAAATCTGAATGTAAAAAAAAAACCCTGTCATTCATTTCCAGATAATTTTATGTCAAAGACACAGGGAGCCACTGGAGAGGCTCCCAAGCTGCAGGTTGCCTACCCCTGTCCTACACGCTTGGCACACGGGAGAAGGTTTAGTTCTGCGACCTCATCGCTAGATGCCACTAAATCTTGCACACTAGCCTCTTGACCAGCTTACATTTACAAATCCATCTTGAACAACCGAATGTTTGAAGCTGTTCCCCGACATTTGCTTAGCCATTGCTTCATAAATGGCTTGCTTGCGATATGAATTGCCAATCTTGTCTTGACTCCATCCACGAGTATCTTTAAGATCCACAGGCATTGTTGTTGCTTTCTTGCTAGTAACTTAGCTTGCTTACTAGCGAATGGTTCGTACCTTGCTGGTTTGGAATAGTAGTGTGCAACTACCTATTTCCACCCACAAAGTTCTTTTATTTGGATTGAAAATGCAGTTGCATTTACATTTGTGTTCAATGTGACAATGTGACCACATCTAAAGGTCGTTGACAAATTGAATCATAATCTGTCCTCAATGTATTTTGGTTGCATTTACATCTATACTTCCATATGGTCCAGCCCTATCCCATTGCAATCCAGTCACCCAAAACGCATTTATTATTATTTATTATTTATTATTTCAAGGTGAAAGAGGGTCACAGTGAGGTCCAAGGTTAGTCTTTGCTTTCCTATTTCCATCTTCTATAGAAGAGCTGATGTTGTATTTGCCTTAAATTTGCAAGGTCATACAGTTTCTGTTTTGGAGGTTATGTTTATGCTTTTTCATCAGGCTTTATACAAAAATCCTTTCATTGGACCTGTTTAGGAAAGCATTCTGAATGGGGTATATAAGAGGTCGGGGTCAATGCTTTGAAGACATCTAAAGAATTTTAGATGTCGGCTGTGTTGTGCTCGCAGTGACCTTGAATGAGAGAGGGAGCTTAGACTGTTGAATTCACGGTCGGTGACTCAGAGAATAATCTGTTCACTTTGCTAGCAGTCATCAAGCAGTCGGCCCTTCATCTGCATGATCCAGAATTAATTATTCATAAGGTGCTTCTCAACACTAAAATGGTAGCACATCTCCCTCCAGTTTTTGTCACAGTTAAAATAACAACAGTAACGACAATAAAGGCAAACATATGCTTCTATCTTCCGTACACATATTATGGAGGGATGATTATACGGCAGCAAATGACACAATCTGTATATAGGATAAACAAGAGGGTCCAATCAGTGTCTTCCCTGCACTTGTAGCAAATTCCTTAAATTGTGTGTGAGTGTGTGTGTATGTGGGTGAATTGTAAAAAGCCTCCTGTTTCTCCATCTGTAGTCTTTATTCTTATTTTACCGTTCCAAATAATGAAGCAGCGCTGACTAACAATATAAACGCCCTCCTATGGGAATTTCTTTATAATAAATTCAGTTTGTATCTCCATTTTATTTGTCAGATTTACTCCCAACACATGGTTCCTATTCATATGATAAAATCTAATAAAATGTGCATTTGTTGGGAGAATAGGAGGAAAACTGTCACACTGCAAAACAAGCGCATTATACCATAATATGAATGTTCTGTAATGTAAGCTGCATGCAGAGCAATATTGGAACAAAGCAGTGAGCCGTTTGCGTTGCCAAACATGGATGTTGCATAATGCATGTGCAGCACTTGAGAGACTGTTGGAGCCAATGAAATACTGAAACAGTAGTTTGTAAATTAAATTATCCTTTTGGGTAACCTCATAAAGTGTGTATTTGTATTTTTTCATTATTGACTAATCTGCTGATTGTTTTCTCGATTAAATGGGCGAAAAATGTTCATTTCAAGCTCATTTGATTGTTTGTTTTGACTCCAGAACTTAAAGATATGGAAATTATTGTAACTAAAGATCAAGGAAAGCAGCAGTTTACCTTTTAGATGCTGGAAATGTTCATTTTTGCTTTGCTAATTGTTTCAACTCAAATGCATTAATTTTATTCTAGTAAACTACTGCTAAACTTGAATGATTTGAAAAGGTTTCACATTAACCTATAACATAATATGAAGTAAGGCTTCCCTGTAATAGTCGTCCAAACGTTAGTCAACCAGAAAGATCATTCGTCGGCAAGATTGAATTGGTCTTTTGTTGCAGAACAAAACAAAAACGTGAAACTCTATTAGGAGCTGCGCCTTGTCAAAATAAATCAAACCCTATGTTGGAATTTAATTTGAAAGGACAGACACAGGAAGTAGCCACACTCAGCAGTCAGACAGGAGTCACATTAATTTCCAGGGCTGGTACCTGTGGTTATTCCACAGGCTAGTTAATAACATGTCGGGCAGGAAATCCAAAGTGTGGGATCATTTTGAGAAGGTGAAGGACGAACCCAAGGTGATATGCAAACTCACCTTCACTGGTCGACTACAAACATAACGTATCATCTGAAGCATGTCAGTAACTACATGCCCATTAGCCACTTAGCACAATCATTACTGCTTTGCCGACAGCGTCATGAATTAATATCGTAAACGTTCGGGCAACTAGTCAACTAATGACCCTGAATGACGACTACTGGTCGACTAGTAATACTCTCAGTTGGGGGCTGCCATTATATGAAGAATTCCTATTTAGTCCCTCCAGGATTCCTACTTAACTGTTAACATAGAGAATGAAAATGAATATTCCACAAACATTTCTGTGTACATGCAGCCGTGCATACTCCAATTTCCTAACATGTTTATCACGCTGAAATATGAAAAAGTAAAACAGCTTTATTCCCCAGGTTCTATTTCTATGGTGACTTGTTTGATCTTGCGACCACAGTCTATTATTTCATCCCTTTAACCACTGTCTTAAAAAGGTTGGCTTTGTGATATTTGGGCATATCCAAAAACCTGTGATATCCAAGTTTCAATAATATTTTAAAGATGCTTCTGCCTCTGCTTACCAGAGGAAACTTACTCACATGCTGAGGCTGTGGTGATGAGCTGTTCAGTATATTCAAATAATTTTACTTAGAATTTGCTCTTTGTATTTAACAAAAAACCTTATTATGTATTTATGAACAAATGTATATGTGATACAAAACGGCCGTTTATTATTTTGGCTGGTAAAATATACGCTTGGCCGGTGGATTCTTTCCCCTACCAGTCCCCTTGGTGTGTGAGTCCAAATGTTAATTTCAGACACTGGTTGAGGTGAATGTATATGCTGTAGTTTTTGTTTCTGTGGTAGCTTTTATCTCGTGCCCCGAGCGAATCTCCCAACTGTTTTATTGCCACACTTCAGTGAAAGTGAGCTCTTGGGTGGACTCGCTGTGAACATTTCTGCTGCTTCATATAGAAACCGTGTTATTTCTGTATTTCTCTGTGTAACTGCCCACACACTGGCTGCATGACTCAGAGGGGTATTGTAATATAATATATGCATCTGATAAGATAATGAACCTCTCAAACACAGGAATAGGTTTCCTACAGTAGTCTGTTTTTTTTCAAAGGTCCTGGACTTTTGTTTAAATAGTTTGGAGCTGCAATTAACAATTATTTTATGTGTCGATTATTCTGTCGATTATTCCTCGATTTATTCATCAGTTTTTTGTAGGGTTGAAATTAGAATCCAGTACAGATGATGTACTTTTTGTGAGTACAAATATCATACGAGTTAAAGTGTCAATATCTGTACTTATGATGGAGGAAAATCCTCATTCACATTTATGAAGCTAGAATCAGAGAATTGTGACTTTTTTTCTTTAAAAAATAATTTAAACCTAATAGTCAATCGACAAATGAGTTGATAATCAATCAAATTAGTCAAATTAGTAATTAGATAATAGTTGACCAGTCATCAATTAATTGTTACACCTCTAAATATTTTGTTTTTTTAGGTCATTCTTTAGAAAATTATATTTCTATTTGACATTTTTATTGACTATGTGCTGTAATGTAGGAGGATGATTTTCAAAGCATCTTCCCAGACTCACCGATGTCCTCTGGTATTCATATCCTAACACCTTCTACTCCCTATCATGCTAAAAGCCTAACACAGATGCTTTTAACATGGACCAAAGGGAATCCCAGCTCATGATTAATTAGAACGCCCTACAAAAAAAAAAGCCCTTAAAGTGAAGTTTTAAATGCAGCAGTGCTGCAATCACTCAAGGATTACTGCAACCATTTGTACAGTGTATGGCAAAAGGCTGCCTGAGGTAAGATTAACTTGCAGGGTTATGTAATCCAGATGTTAGAAGATGTTCTCGCTGCTCTCCGTGTTGTCCCTTTTCTGTTAACGGCTCTGAAATATCTTCATATGCTTGTTACATTTTTAGTTTCTTTTCGTTTCCATGCCGTCCTCCTTGACACTAACATTGTTTAACAAGTGACAGAGTGTATGCGTGCATGTTTATGTGTGTTTGTGTACGCCAGCTTAATTCTGCCAAGAGGCTCTCTATATCCATCTGTGGATGCGGAGTATGTATCTCATATAGATGCATCTTTCATGCCCTCTTGATTATTCATTTGTGTTTTTTTCAGTGTGCAGCCATAAAAGTCTGAGTGAAATCTAGCAAATTCTGTTTGAAATCTTGGTGGGACTTTGCCAGCCATTTGCAGAGTTTACAGAGCTGATGAGAGGCGCGTCTTACAGCTGGCACATCCACCCATAATGTGTCCTTCACAGTTTACGAGCTGGCAGAGCTGCAGCGGAATGTATGCAGAGATAAACAAAATAGCACTACTGCGTTTTAGTGGGGAAGATATATGAAATCCACATACAGTGTAAAGCTTACAGTGAGTGCAAGCATATGCTGATTACCACATTTAATAGAAAATCTCCAGTCAGCGTGCACATTAACTCCAGTAGGTTCTGAGGTGGAGGGTAATTACTATGCAGGGAGGAGAAAAATGCTCTTTGAGTATGTCCCCTCACAGCTTTAACTACTACTAAAAGAACTCCGACCCCCCCCCCCCACCCCCCACCCCCCACCCCCCTTCGACACACACTCTCACACACACACACACACACATGCACATACACATTTATAATTTAGTGTCAGACTGTGATGGAGGGAATGTGTATAGGCAGCAGGACTTGGTGCACACATTCAGCATCTTAAAGCCAAAGTGTCTGCGGGTCAGGAGGTTAGATATGCACTAATCAAAGGTGGTGTGAGGAGAAGGCATTCAGAGGCCCCTGTGGGCCCTTATGTATTCAGAGCTCACAGTCACAGACCTGTTCATGCCCACTACAGTCTATTAACACTGGCCGAGTGGATATAAATCTTTGTTTTTTATTATGGCACATGTGTAGGCTGTCAACTGTGAGAGCTAGCTTGCTATGGAACCTCGGGATAGAATATTTTACACAGTTTGAGTACCAACAAACTGCTGCCGCTTAATTTTAACACCCAGGACTCTGGCTGTGAGACTTTTTCAGAGTACGGTAATTTACACATGTACTTCAAACTGAAGAGCAAAATGTGTGTGCATGTGTTTGTTTGTGTGTGTTTGTGCTTGTTTGCAAGAAATCCTTCAACCTCATTTTGTACTTAGCAGCTGTAAATAGGCACGTGCGATGTTAAATACAGCGCATCTAGCAAAGAAACGCTTTTATATTTCGGGTGTTAATTAGCATTTACCATTGCAGGCATTTTGGCAGCGCGTTCACACAGACAAATCACGCTCCAGGATGTTTTAAGATCTTCGCATTTTAGCATGCTGTGAGAACGTTTGCAAACTTGTCAACAAATTTTCAAATTTTAATGTTTAATGACCCAGATAAAGTAAGTACTGCCACCCAAGGTCAGGTGTATTATTTTTCAAAGTCTAACCCATACATTTTGAAATAGAGACAATTAAGTCCCGCCCCCAACAGAGGGGAAACAACAACATCGCTCTCCACTGACTTCACTTGACATTCGCTTTGTATTGTGTGAAGGTGCCTCCTTGTCATTTCTGCCTGCTAGCAAACAGCAAAAAATGCCTAAAAGCTGCCGTGCATAGCATGCACCACCAACAGGGTGACGAAGCCAGGGCTGAGTTTTTATAAGCTGCTGAACTGAAAAAGGCATCAGCAGAAAGAATGGGGAAACTGTGGGACACTCAATATGCCGTGTGCAGGAAGCATTTAGCTGATTTGAGCTGACAAACTGTAAATTGAAGCTAACGAAGCTATGCAAGTCCTGGTTTTGATCTTTCTTAGGATACATGATGATCTTACCTGGTTGTTAGATCAAATAGTTGCAAACAGACGCTTTTACTGTTAGTGAACAGTATGACGTTTTTGGTGGGCGGGGCTTAGCTGGAGGCAAAATATTTCTCCACAGACATTAGGTAGCATTAGCTAGCGAGTTCTGTTGGCTTGTTTCAGACAATGGAGGAAGATGATGTGAGTGGTGCATTTGGAAATACAGTACTTATTCCAACTGCCTGAGTGTGGCCGGCTTCGTGGTTGATTACAGTGCTAATATTACAAAGAAAGGCCACACTTGAACGCTTTCCTCCAGTTTGTTTTGCTATTGAAACTAACTTTAGCTAATGCGCTAAAAAGTAATGTTTTTAGCTAGCTAAATGAATTTGTTAGCATTTTAGCCATGGATTCAGCACTGACTTGCCCCTTGTTGTGCTGATTGTGTAACCATCTGGTGAGCGTGACTTTTAGAGTATGATATGTTGCGCAGTGTCTCTATGGGTTTTCATGACTACAAATTGTAACAAAGTTATGACATTGTTTTGAAAGTTGCAAATCAGATTTTAGCCTCACTCAGGGTTTCCCATACATTCATTTATCTGTGGCGGGCCTCCATGATCAAAACAACTGCTGCCATGTTTAGATTTTCTATTTTTGGAGCTGGACCATTCATTAGGTGTGCCATCAGAATATATATACTAAAGTTTGTTTCCTCAACAAACAGCTGCTCCTCCCGTCCATCCATCCACCAGATGTGATTAGCTGTGATTGGATTTACTGATCAATAATTCACCCTGCGACTCAAAACTCTGCAAACTGCTGCTGAAGGAAAAAGAGAGTTCTGCCTGTGCTGCGTTCACAGACTTGCGAAAACTCTGAATTTAGTGGGTGGACACAGTCTGATGCGAGTTACCACCAACCGCCACACATATATTGTAGTTCTGTGGGAAACACTGTCTCTTGTGTCCATACGGGACAATTACCTCATGCAGGGAAATGCAAGCCAATCATGCCACTACTTTGTAGTGACCTATCCAGACAGATTTTGGTAACAATTCACCAGTCTCATGTAGACAGAGATGGCTTAAAACATCAAGGGAGAAATGGTTTAACTAACGACTTCAGCTGTAAATGTTGTATCTGGCAATGTAGCTTTTTGTTAGAGTGGCCTCTTTGGACTTCATCTCTCCAGGTTAAGAGAGAAGAGTCAATATAAAGTAATCAGAAAGTGTCATGTCCCCCATTTGCCTGTGGACAAGCCCAAATGAATGTTGAGTCTGGTTAGCCTTGGTTGGTAGCTGCATCGTTTATCAGTGAAGCACTGAGGGGGCAGCGTGTCTGAGGCCTCTCAAGGGTCATTGACTGGTTTGTAATCAAAGAGCTTATTCTGTTAATGCAGCAGTGTAACCAAGGACCATGCCGTGTGAATCACCATGGTACCAGCTCAATGACAAAGAAAGCGTTTTGCTTTAAGAAGTTTCTCAAAGTTAAAATGGTCGCGCCTGCATACATGACTGTGTGGCACTTGGATTCATGTAAAAACATCTTTGAGGCATCATACTTCACAGTCGACACCATGAGATTGGATCTTTTTACTCTACCCCCTGAAGCTCTTTGAAATGTATTTCAAGAGAGCCACTCTGATCTAATCGTACTGGTCAAATCTGTCATCAGGTCTCCCCCGATTTATATGAAGTTGTCTGATGAAATGGTGTTGTTATCATGTCATCTATGAAACTCAGGGGAATATGAAGCAGACACTCCCTGTGTCACTGAATATGTAGTGTAGCACAGTTTCTTTAAGCGCCCAGGTTTCATTTGGTTATATTTTTTAATACAAGGACTGCGGCTCATTTTTCTGTATCTGAATGTGTCCTGTCTGCCTTAACCCCGTCAGTCCCTGCAGAAGCCACTGTGCTGCCCATAGAGAGGTTTGCACACGACCTGTTTGGTCTGTCTTGCTGTCAGTCAACATATCGACAGCCCTGGTTGATATGTTTGAAGACAACTCTGGTCAGCATTGGAGGCGTGGCCCTGTTCATTCCTATGAAACTTGTTTAGTGGCGCATGATGCCAAAAAAGCTCGACTTCCCAGGTACATATATGTAGATCTTCCGTACTGTGTGGCCCATGGCCTTCGCCAGCTAACTTGAATGGGGAGAGATGATTTTTCTTCTAGACTTAGAAATGTTATCGGATTGAATGGATCAAGCTCTGATACAAACAAGTCATTGCGTGAGGGTTGTGACTCTCAAAAAAATGTATCAACTGATTGACAGATGTTTCTTTCCTAATGTAACTCAATGGAAATAAGCATTTTGGGGCACACTGGCATCACAACACAGACAGGAAGTTGTGGTTACACTTAACACAAAATATGCCATCATGCTTGGTTGTATTCCTTCCTTCTGTGTGTTGACTTACACAGTTGCTGTAAAGCCGTAATCACTTATAGTCACACAACAAACCTCATGGATTTTTTTTGATAAAATGCATTTTGTAACACATTTTAGGCCTATTGTCTGTGGGACAGATGTAAAGCTCTGGGTAGCACTGCACTAAAATGACCAGCTTTTCCATATTTATCACTGACTGATATTTGTTGGCTGTGACTGGTTGGTCCCCGTCACATGACATGCAGTGTGCGCTGCTGCATTCCAAATGGTGAACTCTGTTTATCTCAGGGCGCAGCCATCACAACCTGGAAATAGGTGTGTGTGCCGCAATGGGATCGCTCTGGTGTTTGGATATGCTTGTTGTACGTCAACATTATAAAGATGAATTTGAGATTGCACAAAAGGTATGCTAAACGACGGCAACAGTGCTGACACAGTGAAGGGTGTTAACCAGAGGAAACCAGTGCTACGCTTCCATGACAGTGCTGTCCTGATATCAGCTTTAACCATGGTATAAGTGCAGTGTGAAGTGGTGATGATGAGCTAGCCAGTGGGATATGCACATGCATTAACATCCACACGTGGCCGCACCGGCTTACAAAAACAAACCACAGATATGCTCAAATTACAAAACACACCAAGGGAGCGTGACTTTATTTTCTGTTTAGGACACCATTACTCCACTGTATCCTTACAGAACAAATAGTTGTTGGCTTCTATATTAATGCTCTGAATGCTGGATACAGAACTTTAAATTATTATTCTGAAAAAGAAAATAAAAAATGGCAATAACAGATTTTGCTCAGTGACTTGGAGGGTTAATGTTGTACTTAACTTTCTGATTTTTAATTCTCCTCACTCTTTCCTCCTTGGAGGTCATAATAAAAGAAAATCCACACCTTTTTTATGTAAGGATCTTTATCCTGTGTTAAGGAGAGGGACAGAACTGATGTAGCTTTGGTGCAAAAATAAACTCTAACAGTGGCCCTGCAGAATGATTGACACAAGCAGCCCTGATTAAGATGAGCCCGGCTGCGATGTATTATGTTGAGGTTGTTATGTGCTGCGGATATTTCTAAAAATATCTTAAATTGTTCAGGTTATTAGTTCAATTGCAAATTGGAGTAACCGGTTCAGTGCACAGTAAGTACACCAATATTTCCTTTTTTTTTTCGCAGTGCAAGTCATGTTGAGCATTGCATTTGAGTGCTCTTTAAAGCCTCAACTGTAATCTTCTTTGGTGTGGATAAATTCTTAAACCGAGATAAATGTGATATGGTTTGGGGTAAAATTTTGAGTTTTTGATCGCTAGAAAGAAAAATTTAAGGACAGCGAGAGTGCGGAGAAAATGTGTCTCAATCATGTGATGCTTCACAAGTTAACTTAAAAGGCAGGAAACTAGGCTTGCCCAGGGTTAAGTTTACAAGCAGGCAAGCCCAGAAATAATAAAACTCGCCTAAATGTCAAATGAGGATCCCCAGCAGTAACAAGTAACTTTTCAGCATTTTCAAAAATACATTCCTCTGCCTCCTTCAGCCAATCAGAACATACTCCACTTCTCTGTATCTACACAGAGGATACCGACTTACCTCTACCATCACCTCTAGCTGTCCAAAAACTACAAGGAGGTAAAATAAGAATTTGTGTTTTTCCGAGACAGCTAGCAGGTGGAGGAAGAGGACTCTGTGTGTGCTGACAGGCTTGCGGTGGTGTTGTGTCTGTTGGACACACATCAGAGCAGTTAAGAAGGTGCCATGGGAATCCAAGCATCCTGTTTTTTAACATAGAAGAAGAGCAGAGGGGATTGCAGGAAATAAAGAAAGGTAAGGGATAAACAGGAGACTAGCATTCAGAATGTGTACTTTAGATCCTTTCTACAGCTGCTGCTTGTTTTTGAATAAAATATGAAGTGTGGTTGTTTTGTGTTGGGACATGTTTCCTCTGTATGTCTAGAAGAGGACTGTGAGGACTAAAACTATCGGGTCAAGCAGCACAAACTGCAAGGGAGTCGAAACGGGGTCTAAAGGCGATTATTTAAATACACGAGAGAAGCAACCTTGTGTATTCAGGGAGAGAGTTTCCTTCTCAGTGCTGCTGTGGTGAAAGCCCTATCAGCAGGCTTTTTCAGCTGAGACCGGATAGCCAGCAGTCCGTGGTGGGAGGATCTGAGGGGCCCAGCAGTGCTGCGGGGGATTGTAGTTTGCTGTGGGGGAAGTTTTCAGAGACCATGCAGAGGTGTGAAGACAAACAAGAGAATTTGGAACAAGTGCAAAGAGGCTAGTATTGGTGTCATGCTGTGGGTTTTTTTTTTGTTTTTTGTTTTTTTTTAACTTTTTAGCAATAATCAATACCTGATTCATATGAGAATAGAGAACACTGCTGCAGCTAGGAGGATAGTAATGCGATGAAAGACAGACAGGGGCTGATTTTGGAGATAATCCTTAACTGGAAAAAGCAAGATTTCACAACTGAGCTGATCTGTTTGCCAAACTTCAGAGCGCAAATATCACCCAGAGGTTTTTGTGGCCTGACATCAGTGGATAACAAACCCAAGCTCTGGGCAATGACAAAGGCCAGTATTTTGTGGAAAGTTGCATTTCATCCGGTTTTTAATGTTCTGCTGGCGACAGGCTTTGAAAGCTTCTTCTGGTCTGTGTGGGTCATAATTAAAGTTCATTACATAGATGAAATCAATTTTAATTTAACAGGTCATTCTTTCATTGAGGAACAAACGGTGCCATTAGCAGGGTAACTGTTATGGTTATACTTTGAATTAAATGAAACATTGGGAATTACATAGATCTCAGTGACCCTAATTAAACCCGGAGCAAACTTAAATTCAATAAAAAACTTTGCAGCCTTGTATCTGATGCGTTCAGAGTGATACACCCTGTCTTGTTAACTCCTCTCTGTACAGCATATATGATTTCTGCACAACACATGCCACAACAACCGTCATATGACTTCACGCAGCATATGATGATCATCATGCAGCAGGAACAAAATGTTTACCCAGTTGTGACTCAAGCTTAGCAGAAATAAGCAGCGCTTTCAGACGTAATTGCATGAAATGAAAAGCTGCCAAGCGGCAGGTCCTTAAAATCAGTGTGGCGTGATTGAGAGGGAGGGAGGAATCTTCTGAGCGCAGCTGGAGTCCCTGGGTGTATGAAGCCTGCGGCTGTAACTGTGTGTGTAGGTTGATGGCTTTGTGGTAGTATTTGCACATTCGTGTTATGTCTGGGTATATTACTGAATATTATTTTGTGTGGGTGCAGCTGCAGGTCTGCGGTTGTATATGTTTGAGGCTTTGTTTGTGGTGTATGCTCAGTGAGTGTACAGTACATACATGTGTGGGGTGAGCAGCGGGACACGTGAGTCCTCAAAGTAAAATCCCCATGGCGTGATAATGAACATATACAGTAGTGTCATAGAGGAGGCAGGTGAAAGCACCATCCAGCAGGTCTTAATTACATCACAGCCAGTGCTGATATGCTTGGGTGAATACTGCTGGCCTAGCAGGTAATTGCTACAGTTGGCAGAGTAATAAGGCTAGGGGGCGTATTGCCCATTGCACTTGAGGGAGCACGTGCCCCCTCAAATGTTTGACATCTGTTGTCTTTAAGGAGTCGTTCTCATCTGTTTTGTCTTGAGGCACTTTTAACATCTCCTGTTCTTATTTTGCACGAATAAATCTTTATTTTTTTTTGCCCTTTTCTGTCACCTTAAAGTGCCATTTCTAGTTGTTTTGGAGACCAGAGTTTGCACCAGTGTTTTGCATCACCTTTGAAAATGCTTTTTCCAGTGTTGTAGAACTCAGGACCAGTCTCGACCTCTTTTTGTAGGTCTCAGTCTTGTTTTGGAATAGACTGCATTTTACTCACTTTTATCTGTCTCAGACAAAGAGGACTCAGGGTTTTATTTCAAGACCGGTCAAGAACACAACTGCAGGGATATCACCAAACCGCCTGTCCAAAAAGAGCGTTGAATAAATTTGGTTAAGATGATTCAGCTCCTTATTGTTTTTCTGTATTTGTTTGCTCAAGCAAAACAAAGGAATATTCCCACACATAAAATTCACCTCTGCAATGGCCTCTGATTATCGAGACAGTTCTCATGGTACACCTCTATATACACACATATACTGTAAACATGGCAGTAAAAGAGGTGAAGGAAGAGGAATCCTTATTTGTTTTCTGCTGGTGTTTTTATGGGAATGTGGATCTTTCAGATCAATTCAAGTAGTGTCTATGTTTTGCATATTCTACCTGTTATTGTGTGTGGGGCTCACACTGATCTGGCTTTGGTTAGGGTTGGGTACTGTTCACATTTGAACCTATACCAGTACCACACATTCCAGTACCTGGAATTCTGTACCAGATTCCAACAGTTCATTTTCTCCCGGTATTTTACTTTCTCTGTCATAATAAATACTGTAATAAGAAGTTGCAGGTGTGACATAGTAGACTGAAGTGCATTTGTGCTCCTTTGCTATTTTCTAATCACACATAGAGCCAATCTTCTGTCACTGTCTGTCTGCTTATGTGTGTGTGTGTGTGTGTCTGCTCGTCTACCAGTAATAGTAGGCTATTACTAGAATGATACAGAAAAAAAATACACCAGACACTGAAACTATAACAGCAGATCAAGGCGACAGGGTGGCTGATGTAGAGCTAGGTAGCTGGTTTTGGGGCTTTGGGGTACTGCTCTCAGATACTGACATTTATCACTGATAGATTTAGCGTGAATTGGTTACTCGGTGGGGGTGTAAATTACCAGTTTCATTATGATATGATATTTTATCGATTCTTTGGACAGCGATACAATATTTGTCAAAAATACAAAGTCTGCCTCGATACAGTTTTGATCCGATGCGATTTAGGAGCCTGCAATCGATATGAGACGATATTATCTGCCCATTGAACACAGTTGGTTACAGAAGAAGCTGCCACCTCTTATCCTCATCATCTTTCTCTTGGCTGCTTGCTGTCTGCTGCTGTTTGACGGTGACATAGACATTCACAATAAAAGCGGATCCTAAAGATGGCGATATGGATCGATGTTTTCACTTTGCATCAGTGACATTGGATCATTGATCATTGAATCGATATATTGATCCAGATTGATGGCTTGTTACACCCCTAGTACTCTGTAGTACTGCTGTAATTAGGTCTGTACCCTTGTAAGTGCTGAGGTCTGTACTCAACATTAATCTCAGTCTTGACACACTCTGATCTTGGTCATTTCATGGTCTTGGTTTTGTTGGTTTCGACTACGACTCTGGCTTTTTCTGTTTTAAACTTGGACTTGAAAGCACAAGCCTTTATTTGGTGAGTGCTACAGAGGCACATTACCCTCTCTGAGCGAGGTAGTTTGTCCTTTCCATATGCTGGAGGCGGAGAGGTTTCATGACCTCTGAGCAGAACGCAATTCAAACTGTGAGTTGTGAATGATCTCAAGTCACACCATAAAAGCACTGCGACTTCCCTAAATGGAGCTGGTCAATTACATAGAGCTTCCGAAATAACTTTAGCCTGCGCCACAGGCTGGCCTCCCACATCATCAGTGGGCCACTTTGCATCGTTTAACTCCCAGGCTGAAAGTGAGTCCTACTCCACCCCTGGGTATACAGCTAAAGCTTATTACCAAAATGTCCAACAGCAGTTTACAAAAAGCATCTCCTCCATATTCGCACTTTGGTTTTGCTACACAGGTACACGTACAAACATAAGACTCCCTGTAACCATAGAAACAGAGAACTTCTCCAGAGTATACTGGTATAAGGAATTAATGAGTCTTAGAGAAGAAAAAGGATATAAAGATTTCAAATGAAAAAAAGGTGTTAGAGGGACATTTCAAAAGTGGATGTTTTGCAGCTGTCCCAAACAAATCAGGACTGCTCACCCTATTTCCTGTGCATATTTAAATGTTGCATGAGTTACAGTATATGGTTCGTGTATAGCACAGTGTTTTTCCGAGTAAAGCCACCTTTCTCTGTTGACGAACCCAAATGTCACCACATCTTTATGTATGCCAGAGGACTTTCTACATCTTCTCTTCCCTGCGTGTAACCTATCCAGCAGGCTCTTTTTAAAATTTAAACAACACACAAGTGGAGCACACACTTACCTCGATGTTTCCTGGTGTGCATGCACTCTGCACGTCCGCACGCTCGCTTACAATCACTACAAACCTAAAACCCACTTTGCCTGCGAAGGTGAAAAACAAACCACGAAGCACAACCCGTCCTGTAAATACAAGGTGAATTTTGGTCCACGCTCTGTAGGCAAATGCCAAGGCCATCTCATAAATTGTTAAGATAGCTGGAGGTGGGTAAATTAGGGAGTAGACTCATTACCTGCTTTGTAGAGTAGCCTAGACAGTGCCTGGAGCAAGAGCCGTAAACACACCATTACCACAACACTGCAATGTGCCGCCGCACTCTGTCTCAACTCTCTCTTATGAGATCTTTGCCGCTGTCATGCTGTCTTTCTTGCTCATCTCCGGTCAGGCTCATTGATAAAATCTCTCTAGGACAAAGTTTCTTTTGCAGCCTTGACCATTTCAAACCTTTTACAGCACTCGGCTTTTATGACTTTCTTTATGAATACACACTACAGCGTCTCAGAAAAACATTAATCGTGTTAAAGGAATAATGCTGCATTCACATGGAATCCAGATATCATTTCAGTGGACGAGAGCCGGCAGAGAATAAGATCAAAATATTAATTGAAAGTCAGAAATATTTTAGCTTTTTTTCTGTCCTCTGCAACACATTTTACCACCAGGAGTTACGTAGCTCCCTCAAAGAGAAAACACAGGCAATCCTGACAATTACTGGACATTACTAGGATAATTACATTGTAAAAAATGTGCCATCACCATTGCAACATATCATCACGCACATTTCATTTCGCTGTCCTGCCATTCTGTTGGACTGTTTGTTTGTTTTCCCCATGCCATCTAAAAGGTGTTGTCTGTCTGCTGTCTACTGTCTGCCTGATTCCATGTGAACGCAGCACAAGTAGCCATTAAGGGAAATATGCTCATTTGTTTTCTTGCCAGGAGCTGGTTTTTACATTATTTAAAACCCAACATTATTTATTGAGGGTTACATACCAGCTGTATCCCCTCTTTCCAGTCTTTATGCTAAGCTAAGCTAACCTGCTGCTGGCGGTAGCTTCATATTTACTGTACGGACATGAGAGTCGTATCAATCTTCTCATCTAACTCTCTGCAAGAAAGCAAATGAGTGTTTTCCCCAGGATGTGACACTGGACCTTAAGTAATTGTTTGCAAGCACATATTTGCTAAATAAGGATGCTTTTAAAATGAAATTAAGCAGTAGGAAAGCAAAACCTCACAGGAGGAGCTGTAACTATTGGTGCTGATTAACATATGCCCGCTGAGTGCTTACATTCCAAAAACAGTAACCTCAAATGCTGCAAATTTGCAAAAGAACCTTTGCAATTCCAATCAGGACCAAATTCAGATTGAAAGTGTTTTTTTTTTTTTTTTTTTTTTTGCTCTGTGTGTAGCCCTTAGTCACCATTACAGTCTCAAGTAGCTTCCCCTCGCCCACATAGTGAATAAAATAAATAAATGAATGAAGATTGCAGATCCCAACATTACACTGAAGAACAAGGAAAAACTCCCACAGAGCGCCCACAGAAATGTTTAAAGCGTGATGTGATGACTAGAATAAATCTAGAATTTGTTATAAAAAACACATAGATTTAGATGTTTTGCAGTTTTTAATCATCTGTGTAAACTAAGCATATGTGAATACTCATAATGGGGCCCTTTAAACATTCCTAGTGGAGCCCACCCGTGTGTAACATGGGATGTGTTTCTCTGCCTTTATGTAATTTTGAAGGCTGTCAGAAGGGTCGATGTGAAGGCAATATTATTATGCACCACACAAGATAATATAGGGCTGGAGAGGGCCTTGCCAGTGCTTGTTTAAATGCGGAGCACGCACGGTATTACCATTACAAGATCTCTTTACCTGTCTCATAGGCTCTACCACACTGTTAACACACTTGGCATGCAGAACAGAGAAGTAAATCTGGCTGAATCCAGCTGGAGAAGCGTGTGTTTTGACTGAAGAGGGTCTCTAACAGTGGGCTTATTTGCCATATTTGCAAATTTCTATATATAGAGACATTTTCACATTGTGTTTGGTTACTTGTGAGCTTAAATCTCATTTCAAAGCTGAAGTCAAACACTTTCTTGGAAAGAGAATGTTGATGGAAAAATACATGTAGCCGTACAGTTTAACTAGCTGAATAATGACTGTGCATGCTTGGCTGCATGAACGCTCCCTTCATCTGATTAAATCTGTCCACTTTAATTACAGCAGTCATTGATTTAAAGACTGTTATTACCATATTCATCAGGTGATGAATAAGGTAATAACCTGTCTTTAGTTATGCTAGGTTACTGACCTGGTCGGTAACCTTGATTCAGGATTAGTTATGCTTTGTTACAGAGAGTATTGGCGCATATCCCCGGTTGTGAGACACAAAACACATCATAGTGACTCTTTGACAGTGCACCGCAGGATGCCAATGGCTGTCCTTTTGTTCTGATTTGATTGCCAAGGATGGAATCTGCACCTTTTGTAGATCTAAAGCAGGGGAGGCAGCGGCGATCAGATACAGTACACGCTCAGGAAGATTCATGAAATGGTATTCAGCCGATCACAGAAGGATTGGCCTGAAAGTTTCACAGTTTTTCCGAATGAAGATTAGCAGCTTTGTACATTACCCTGTAGCAAGTGCAAATTGATTTTTTTTTTTTTCCCAACCAAGGTCATCCTCAGTTGCGAGATGAGTGATAGAATGTTTTGGCACCTCATACACGCAGCAATTGCAGAAACTATGCAGCCTTGAGAATTCTGCCATACTTTGTGAAATGGATTGTAAAATAAAGCTTTCTGCATCTTTGTATCCTGATACTACATTCCGACGGTGTCGAGCCTCTTTTGGCTCTTTGGTTTCCAATCATGTCTGGAAGAGAGCACAACAATGCACTGATGTTTCAGGAAAAAAGCCATTTCAAAAAATGGAGATAAGGGCGGATTTGCTGACAATGATTGCATTTCACTTCATTCAATTCCAACATTTGCAAATTCACTGTTATGCATTTAACATAATCTCAATTGTAGATTGTGTGGAACACGACTGCACGCGCCGGAGAGGAAGAAATATCTCAGCGATTGATTTTAGGGAAGGTAGTGAATTGCAAATAGTTGTTTAGTTGCGCAGAGCCAGCTCCAAAATGTGTTGTGAAATCATCTGCACTATGTTTAAGTACCAAGTCTCACCCAGTGTTTTGCTTCTAGGGGGCCATGCAGTAGTTAGAGCTGACTTAATGCTGTGTGATTTCTTGGAAGTGTTGAGAGTCTGCTTTATTTCCGGCATCAACATGAAATGTGTGTCTAAAATCCCTTTTTTATTTGTTTTTAAGTACAGGGATTCAGAGTGTTAATGCTTGACATTTGATATACACATGTTAGGCTGATATTAATTGGGCTCTTAATAACCATTTTGGTTTTATTTAGGGAGTATTTTGAGGTCTTTGTAACACTTACGGTCCTTGTGAGCCTGTGCCCCCCGTAGTGCTCTTCAAGAGCACTGCATTTTAACCCAAACTTAACCCTACCGCCAGCCTAAACACTGTTGCAGACCAACAACTGCCCCCATGGCGACGGCACTTCCCAGTGACAACAGCAGTGGCCACTCAAACAGGACAATACGCCATACCACACCACAAAACCAATTCTGGAATGGCCTGAAGAACGTGACAAAGACCTCAAGGTCTCAACCTGGCGCCCACATTCCCTAGATCAAAATCCGATAGAGCATCTATAGGATGTGCTGGTTCACCACCTTGCAACCCACAAGACTCGAGAGATCTGCCGCCAACTCCCTGGTGCCAAACACCACAGGACACCTCCAGAGGTCCTGTGTCCTTACCTCAAAGGTCAGAGCCTGTTCTATTACAAAGGAGGGCAACCGCAGACTGGACTTGGCTCTGACCTATCGAGGCCTGAACACAGGACCTCTTGGATGCCGGCATGTCCCACGAACGCTTGATCGGATTGGGATCTGGGTAATTTGGAAGCTAGGTTGATGCATTTTAGACATCTTTGTCACGTTCCTTGGGCCACTCCTGAGCAGTTTTTGCAATTTGGCATTGCCCATTGTCCTTGTGGGGGGCAACTGCCATCAGGGTGTGTCGTTGCCATAAGTGGGGGTACTTGGTCTGCAATGATGCTTGGGTTGTAGCAAGATGATCAATGTTATTCACTTCACCTGTCAGTGTTTTTAATGTTTTGGAGGGTCTGTGTATATGGAAATATATACAACACATAATATTCAAATTTCAGTACAATATTAATTCTCCTAGATGAATGACTTATGCAGATACGCTGCACAGATACCCAGAAGGAACTCTGGGAAGAGATAAGAATCGTGTGCATAGACAAAGCAAATAAAAAAATATGTGCACACCCACACAGTGACCTTCCTCTGAATCAAAACTGGCACACATACCAATTTCTTCATTTATCAGGTTACGAGCCTCTGGAGCAGAATACTGCTTCATTAACAGGCTACTTCTTCAGCTTTAATCAGTTCAGACATAGTCAGAGATCCTTGGATGCTATTTCCTTGCCTTGATATCAGTAGTTCTGTTGCAAGGCACTAATCCTGTTAGTGTAAGCAATAAATGAACAGCTCAAAGACTGGGATTGCTTTAAGTTGCAGAGGAAAAAGAAGTGAGTGTTTTCTTTTTGAAGCTGTGGTCCAAATCACCCAGACACAGAAGAGAAATGTAATTTTAGTGAAAATGTATATAGTTAAAAACTATTAATATTTCAGTAATCCTCAAATTAGTTCATTTCTTGCACTGCTCGCCTTAGCAGAGGCCTTTCATATGGAGACAGAATGTGCTCTTTCAGAAAACATCAATTAGAGACCTTTGATAAAACGCAGGTTATGTACTTTTTATTCTATGATGCCCCTCAGCGAGACTTCAAAAGGTAGGGGAAATTAAAATAAGCCCTGCGAACAACATCACGTCACGGCGAAGGAAGGACAGGGTCACGCTCTCTTCTCGCTTGTCTCCACGGGACAGGATGAAGTGACACTTGAGAAAATGAAGACGCGTTCTTCAAATTGCAGTTTCATCAGCCGTGTTCACACATAACTGCATGGCGACGAGGAATTCCTAAAACGGGTCAAATGTCATTAGAATTTCAAATTTGATGGCTTCGTTTTGCGTGTGTGGCGCAGGGAACACAAGGTTGATTTTCACCTCATTTTGAGAATTTAAAATTTGTCTTAACACATCCACATTTTCACATCAGTGATGGGAGGATGCAGCTTACTACATGTGAGCCAAGGAAATAGAACGGTGTCTGGATGTCGGAGGTTGTATTTTTATTTTTTTTCGTCATCTTCGTGATGCCCCGAACGATTCTCTTGACAGCAGGTGTAATCATTGGCAATTGAGCTCGCATGGTTTCTGGTTATTTGCTGCACTTCGCACTCCCATGCAAAGCAAACACTTGTGGGTCTGTCTCTCTCCCTGCATGCCATATCGACTGTTCATGTTTGCCTCTGCCTCGCGCAGCTATTACCAGTGAAGATATAACAAACGCAGACAGCTGATGTCGTGTTGGGTATCAGTAATGCTGGGACGATGAAAAGCCAGAGCAGTACAGTATCTCTTTGGCTCAGACACAAGGATAAGAGACGATGTGTAATGATGCTCCAAAATAACAGAGCGAAAGTAAGCTTTTTGACTCACACAGTGCTGCGGCCACATTACCTTTTGTGACTCATTTCTGTCTCAAGCCTTTTATTTACTCAACTTTTCGGCTCGAGCCACGCTGGTAATCCTGATTGTCTATTAAGTGATCACATGCAGCCTGATAAAGGATTATATTTTCCTCTGTACATAAATGAAAACTATCCAAAGCTGTGCAAAAAACATGGCAACCCATCGGCTATTTCCCTCCCCCTCCTTTTCATGCACTGTGTTTTTATTTTACATTTGAAAATATTTTGACGTCCCAGTGTGGAAAAAATATTTAATATTACATAAAATCGTCTTTGAATTTAAGTCTTCTTTATCTCTCTGTGGGAGTTTAAAAGCTCTGTCCTGCTTTTTATTCACACAGTTTAAACACAGGAGTGTGAGGTCCAGTTGAAACCAGTCTTCTGCAGTCGGCCACTGAGCAGCTCCAGTGAAGCAGCTGGAGGTTAAATGGTTCACTTGAGGGCTTCTTTATGTTGTTGAGACATGGCAGTGTATGACTTATTCACTGTTCTCGCTCAGCATTGTAAAAATTCTGAGCTAAAGAGTGTTTTGAAGCTATAATTTATGTATACCGAATCTGTTTCAGGGTCGTATCCCATCATTTTCCTGTGCTTGGTTTGTCATATGATGGCCAGACTATTAAACTGAGAGCAAAACACTGTTCTTGGGTTACACAGAAGCAAGTCTGCCACGGTCAGTGAGTCACTGACTACATTTACATGCACACCACTATATATACCAGTATTTTTACAAATATGATAATATTCTGAATTTAATGCAGGTCATGTATCCAACATATTCAGTTTGGATATCCTGAATTAGGCGTTTTTACAAATGTAGCATTTACGGATTTAGACATGTGGGATGTGCTGGCATTTTTGGAGCATTCAAGGACATATATATATATATATATATATATATATATATATATATATATATATATAGCGCATATGGAATATCCTGTCCTGTCTGATTATGGTCAGCTGTTGGATGTATTGTACACAAACCAGCTGTTGGCAAGGCTGTGGGGTAGACATGCATGCCCAAAAGAAAAGCAAACATCACAAAGCTAATCTTTACAAGACAATGGCTGAAGGGATGGAAGAGAGAGGGTGTGCTTGCATGGTTGGACAAGTCGCCACCACTTTAAAACTTGGAAAAAAAAATCCTACGTTGATACAGAGAACCAAAATAGCACGAGTGGCACCAGCTGTGTTGTATGATAAACAACATGTTAGGACACTTTAATCGGAGCAGGCACAGCTGCATGTAGAGGGAAATATTAGTTGACTATTCATTTTCATTAGCCATGTTAACAGTTTAGTAGGATTATTGTCTTTTTGGTGTATTTGTGGATGTAAACCTTGTCACTGGTGGGCACTTTTAAATATTCAAAATGATCGCCAACTAATTTGATAATTGGTCGATCATTTTTTGTTTTATTTTCTTTAATATACTTTGTTTTTTCAAGCCCCATTTTCATATATACAGCTAGTTTGCTTTTTAGGAACTTTTAAGTCAAGGGAAAAGACAAATATGAACAACCAATACATTCACAGTATAATAATGATAGAGAAAAAGGAAAAGAAAATTAATAACTAAAGAGATGAGATGACAAGATGTGCGCTAACTAATAGTAGAAGGTAATCAAGGTAGATAGAAGGTAATAAGTTCTAGTATCTCATACACCGTACACATTTTATACATTAAATACAACAGTATAGTTACAGTCTCCCATCTTCTATAAGCCACCTTTTCACGAACATATCTTTCCTATTCCTTATTTTGTGAGTCACTCTCTCCATGAATTTTACTTCTTGAATCATACTTTTCCATTTTATTATTATTATTATTAATATTAGTTTTTTCCCACCTGTTTTAGTGCTGTGATTCTCAAGATTTTGATTAGGTATTTTTTCATTTGATTAAGACTAGCTGAAAGTTTTCCCAAAATGATATACTCTGCTTTTAAACAGACTCCTATCAACGTAAACACTGTCAACCAATATGTATTTAAAACTTTTCACAAGTAGCAAATATGTAAATAGTTAGCATTATTTCCTGCAGCACTGAAAGCGTGATGTCCCATATTTTGAGATAATCTCTGGGGTCAAGAAGTATCTCAAGTTTATTTTCCAAGTGAATTCCCTCCAAAATAAGTTTTGTAAATTTCAGTGAACATCTGTTCCCATTCTGTGTCTGTTACTGTATTTCCAACTCTTCTTTCTGATTTGTGTAATTTGTCGAGTAAAAATGATTCCATTCCTTCTTAAATGTGAATATTTTTTGGTTTCTTTTCTCCTCCATGACAGTAATCTGAATATCTGTGGGTTTGTGGACAAAACAGGACATTTGAGTAAGTCGTCTTTGACATTTTATAGACCATCATTTGAGAAAATAATCAACAGACTAATTGATAATGAAAATAATCATTCACCTCTGCTTCTTTGAGAGGAGCAACCTTGTAAATCTGAGCTGAGAGTTGTCATACAGTGTCTTGTAGCAAAGCTCGTCCATGCTCAGTTTAGGTCAAAAATGGTCAGAAAAACAAGACGTTGCTTTGGGTGAAGAGTGTTCCTGCAGCAGAACAACAATAAACTGAATTCCAGAGTGTGAACAGCATTTAAATGAGTTTTAAGCTGCAGATGTTGATAACATAATAGAGTTGAAGTGGAACTGGAGAAGGGCAGATGTCATTTGACGCAGATTAATTCGCAGATAATGAAAATTGGGAACACAGATCACCGTGAAATGACATTTTTTTTTTTTAGGCGGTACAGTTGCATAGGTAGGAGAACAGAGAGGCCCAAAAGCGCCGACCTGGCTCAGTGGAGGAGCTCTGGCTTGTCCTGCAGCGCTGCAGCTGCCAGGTTGTGTTCCACTATGCTGGATGGAGTAGCCCTCCTCTCACAATTGGATGGTAATGAGAGTGACTGACGGGGATGCTCGGAGAGGCTGCCAAAAATAATGTTTTGTGTTTCTCTTGCTCGTGTTGCCTCTATGTCGTGCCGTCTTTTGGTGTACCTCATGTCTGCCGCTCCTTATTTAAATCCACAGACAAAATGTAGGAAATTCAATTTTAAGACTGAAATTAGGATGAGTGTTTCCAGAAGGAGAATTTAGTCATTGCAGTGGAAAAACAGGACAGAAAAAAATAGGGCAGATGTCTTGAATATAATAATTTACAGATTTTACAGCACTGAAATGAGCAGCTAGGTAGTAGACTGTACACATGCATTATTGGTTATAGACATGGTGCAAATGCATATGTGACTTCCTGCTGCTGGGATTCACAGGTCATACATAATAATAGGTAGAAATCTCTCCGTGAAAGTTGTGAGAATGGAGGAGTGGGAGGCATGATTGAAGCCATGATGGCGCCTGGTTACAGTAGTTGTAATCCCGCGATTACCGAGTGCACGACATTACACGGAGCATCTGCATGAGCTGACTGCAGAATGGGTAACAATGAGAGCAATGGCTTGTGAAAGTGGTGCTGTTTTAAACCCCTGGCCAGCGGTTCAACATCCCAACCACAGATATGTGCCTTTGCTGTTATACAGCTGGGATTACAACATCTGTTGTTGTCAAGAAAAAAAAAAAGGCAGGCACGACCACATCGCTTTTCCCCTGCCAGGTCTCATTCTTTCTGTCAGCCTGCACTCTGCAACACTTCTGGAGGGCTGTGGCTCAGTCTGCTTGTATTTCTGTGTAGCAAGGCAGTAATTATTATATATTAGGGTGGACACAGCCCCTTAGGTTTAAGTAACAAAAGCACCTGGTTAGGTTTAGAGGCAAACATTATGGTTTGGGTTAAAATTCACGTAGGAACCAAACAGAGGGCTCACTGAAAGTCTGGCTGGCTTGGCATGACTTGGTTTGGGCCATCAGCCCAGCACAGCAGGGATTTGCAGTTCCATTACAACAGGTCTACCTTCATGAAGGTGTGTCTTAAACTGATGACTGCTTGTCTTCAGTGATGACGTTTAAAAGCAGAATGCTGATCCACAGCTAAAGTCCCCTGTTATTTTTGCTGCATGTGTTTTTCCACAGCAGGACAGGTGAAAGAAGTTTGTTTGAGGTGAGCTGTTTGCAGCTCACCTCAAACAAACTTCATCATCAACAAACATCATCAACATCTCACTGTGGCTGTTTCTGCTTTCACTTTCCTCCCTGCTCTATTATTAGACTGCTAACAAAGTTTTGTTAACACATTTAATTTCCTGTAGATTCTTCACAGTAAAAGTCTCCATTATTTTGTTATGTTTGAACTTTTATTGTGAAGTACCAAAATAAGGAAATGCTTCGAGCAGCAACTTCACACAACTTGTGATACGGCCGATAGCGAAAATGAAACAGTAAAATAAAGCCAAGAGTGATGGTCTTTAATGCTTATGCAACAAAGTGCCACTGACAGGTGTATCATGCTGCCGTGAAAGGTTACTTCATGCACTGGTCTCTGATGGCAAAATTACTGACAAAGTGGCAGTATATGATAAGTCAACACATTCTCACTCCAACCTCATCACATATTGACATTTTGATCATGGACTTTCCACGTCCAGATACGAAGTGCAAGGTACCCTAGGTGCGTTGGTTGTTGACGTTCTGGGACACCATGCCAAGTTCTTTTATTTCAAGATACACTTCCGTTTTCTCAGAAAATTAACATTTACATACAGCCTCTTTCAAAATAAACGCACTAGGTCAGTACAACACCTCGAATTGACATGTTTTTTTCCTTCAACAACAAACACACATGGTTGGGTTTAGGCAACAAAAGGAAGTGGCTAGGTTTTCGGAAAAAAAGAACAAGTTTGGCTTTAGAATCTTACGCGACGCGAATGCCGCTCTCTCGGGTGAAAGTTGGTGTTTACTTGGACTTTTGACGCCTTAAATTTCATCCTTGTCCTGCCATGTTTTCCCCCTGATGCCGCCTGGCACCATTAAACTATAACTGCAACCGTCCGTGTATCATGCTGACGTTTTTTCTTTGGTTTCTGATGCCGCAGATCACTGCCCAAGCGTCGGATATCGACAACAAGATAAGTTGGGAATGAGAGGGGGCTTTACTACCAGCTCTAGTGTTGCATGTATTTGGTATTTATGGTATTTATGGTAATGGTATTTAATCAGCTATCACTATTGTTAGCTGGCATCACTAAATTACCTGCAGTTAACTTGCCACACGTTCACCCAGCGCGCAACAATCCGCACAAGAATCCACACACGTATGCTTGTACCGGAACAAATGGCAAATGTAAAGTCTTGAATCTTGAACAATGGTGCTCACAAGCATATTCAGCTAATGTAAATGTCTTTATTACAACATTATAGTCAAATGTGAAGTCTTGAGTAAAGTGCAAATCATTTATGTTGCGCTGCATTTGTAATCTATGGAGACAGCAGCTTTCATGTATTGCCTATTGGTATAGGAATATGAATAATATAATAGGAAATGAGTTTTCAAATTTGTAATCTTTTCTTCCTCCAGACCCCCGGCAGATTTGCCCGCCTTCATGGTTGACTCCATGGCTACTGCCTTGCTTTGTAGCCATGTCTTAATGAGGCACATTAAGCCTCACTATTCTTCCCTTGTCTCACTCATTATTCCCTCCGTGTACAGACCAAAAAGAAAGGAGAGCCCACCCTTCTCATTCAGCACTGTTCTTATGTCTCCCGTAATGATAGATTGAAGATAAAAGTTGATTCTCTTTCCTCCAGTTCTCACCTTACACCCCCAGTGTTCGGCGGTCCTGCACCTTTAATGATGTGATAAAAAGAGACGCAACACTCTGAGGACTAAAGAAGAAAATGTATTCAGAAATAAAAAAATAATCACGTTTTTGATCTTGCAACTTATACCAGATGCCTATATGTGTTGCGCCTCTGTTATCAGATCCACTGTTTACTTTTGGGCTGCTCTGCTCCCCAGTGTTTCTTTTTTTTTCTTTTTTGTACTGGTTCGATTCTTTTCCGCACCTTTACAAAGACCATGTCAAGGGAGAATCAAGAATACAGAATAAAAGCAAACTTTTCCTTCACAACGGATGCAGCACCTCTCACAGCCACTCAGGCCTTTCTTTGTCATCTTACTGCAGTATAATTTTAAAAATGGGGCATTGCAACAATGAAAAGCATCGAACCCCCCAAGCTGAAAATCCACTCACAGGTGTGATGGGAGGGTGCTTGACCTTAGAACCGAAGTCATCTGCCTGATTTTATTATGCAGGACTGACTCTCACTTGCCTCCATTTTAGATGTGACTTTTGGCAGGACTGATGTGAGAAAAGGACCTGATATTAAAAAATAATTTCGAACCAGAATCATTTTAACAGGAAAGTGGCAAAGGAAGTTTTTTTTTAGGTGTACTTGCTGGAACTGGCTTAAGTGTGCCAGTGTGTAGGATTTATGGGGGTAATTTGGCAGTAATGGAATAAAATATAATAAGTGTGATTTCTTTAGTGTGTAATTACCTGAAAATAAGAGTCGACATTTTTTGTTACCATAGAATGAACCATTTATAGTTTCACTGGGAGAAGGTCCTCATCCATGGCGTTTGCAATGTTGTACTGCCTTGTTTCTATGGTAGCCCAGAATGGACTGATTAAACACTGGCTCTAGATAGGGCCAGTTGTGTTTTCACATCAGCCACTGTAGTTAGAGGCCCCTCCGCGACAAATTTTATCAAGTTTACAATTCAATTCAATTTTATTTATAAATCCGGATATCACAAACTGTGGTTTGTCTCAGGGGGCTTTACAGCATACAGCATCCCTCTGTCCTTGGACCCTCACAGCGGATAAGGAAAAACTCCCCCCAAAAAACCCTTTAATGGTAAAAAAAAAAAAAAAAAAAAAGATAGAAACCTCAGGAAGAGCAACTGAGGAGGGATCCCTCATCCAGGACGGACAGACATGCCATAGATGTCATACAGAGCAGATCAACATAATACATTTGCAGTAATCCAAGACTGATTAAGACTTATTTGTAAGGTGAAACTGCTTTATTCAGTGTTTTTACTGGTTTTGATCACCTGATCTGTTTGATTTGGAGAGGAGTATAATTCAGCTCCCGGTAAAACCCTCCTTAACAGTGAACACTGAAGGAATTCTAACCGGGAAAAGTTTCAGCTGGTTGCAATCTTCAATCAGCTGCCACTAAATCCCCCTAAATGTTACACACTGCTCCTTTGTTAAGAGAAATGTTAAGAGATTAAAGCCCAATTCAGACCAAAAACAAGTTGTAACATGCAACTACTTGCAATGTGCTGTTCTACAACGTTCTACAAACCTGCCGGCTCACACTGATGCAACTAGATGAGATGGTGTATCATCTCTATGCAACAACTCTCCGTACCTCCGCTCTGTTTGCAGCTTTTCAGGCTTATTTTGTGGCTGAATTTACTTTGTAGCTTCTTAAAATATGAATGAGGATAGTGATAGTGAGATACTGGCTACAGCTGCATTTGTAGTAGTGATGAAATGGTGAAAGACATTAACTGAGCATCAGACGGGCTCTATTCATAATCAATACGCCGCAATAATATTGATAACCAGCACCAATTAATCTGTCAACGACACTGGCAGACCATGAGGACGGAAACAGAGGGCTCGGCCGGGAAGCAGCACACTGTCGCAGCACACTGTCTCCGATCATTTTGACTTGACCGGTGAACTTCACTACAAGCCGACTGGCTGTACAAACAGGTGACGAGCTTTACCTTCTAAAACCAGCCACTAGTGGTTTGTCCAGCTGAGTTGCAGGTGACACCATCAGCCAGCTTGAGTCGAGCTCAAGCCAGTTCACACCGCTGCAACTTTTCTCTGCAACGTTCTAAAATGGTTCCATCTTGTTGCAAATCACTGGTCTGAGCTGGCCTTCAGAGAAATAAAGGCTGTTCTGTATGCAGTTGATCAATGATCATTACAGTGACATTTACAGAAGTCAGATTTTTATGTAGGTGGAGCAGGTCTTCCACTAATTGGGAGAATGGCGGTTCGATCCCAGGCTCCTCCAGTCCGCATGTTTATTGAACCCCAAATTGCTCAGGATCACTGTGCCATTGGTGTGTGAGCGCATGTGAATGTTTAACTAAATAGCAGGTGGCACCTTGTACAGTAACCTCGGCCACCAGTGTATGAATGTGTGTGTGAATGGGTGAATGTGAGAAGTGGTTGGAAGACTAGACAAGTGCTATACAAGTGCAAGTCCACTTACAATTACCGTATGTGAAGACAAAGTCTGCGCTGCAGCGTTGTGTCATATTCTTCAACTTATTATATCGAATATTCACATATCACTTGATTGATTATACATGTCAGAGATTCTTTAGATCGGGGCCATAGAGGAAATGAATGTACTGACATAATAAAAGGTAACTCTGATTTAATAGCAGTACCTGTGTGATTTCTAGGAAATTACATCAAAATCAAAATCATTGTTAGCGTACCAAAGGAGGAATATCCTTGTAAATTTCCATGTGGGAACAGCTTATTGCCTTTTGTGCTTTATTGCTTCTGCTTCAGTAGTTTCCAAAACCAATATGGTTACAGCCGGCACCTTTACCTTTTTGTGTTTCACTTTTACACTGTATTATTCTCTTCATCCTTTTGTTGCTGTTTTTCCTCTTGTCTCATCTGCACCACTGTCATTGTTTTATGCAGTTCAGTTCAGTATCCAGGTAACACTTTGAAATTTTGTCGGGTTGTAGCTTTGTAGCTATGCTACATGGGTTAGAGGTCGCTTTGCCTGTGTGGCCCAGTGGGTAAAGCACAAAGAAGAGAGGAATAAAGTAGACATAGCTCAGAAAAAGCAAGCACTGGCATGAAGGGGAAAGAAGGAGTCAAAAGACGGAGGGCTAAAGACAAAGAATGGAATCGAGAGACAGAGGCAGACAGCGCAGGATTGAAAGTTGAGGGATGGGGGAGGTGAGGTGAAGAGGGCATGTCAGCAACCAGGGGTCAGAGATTAAGCCAGTGTCGTTAGGGTGTAGTCCGCCAGCTGTCCTGCCCCAGACGACTTACTCAGTGGCTTAGGATGGGTGGCCTCTTACTCTCATAAAAGTCCAGCCAAATGTCAAGAAAATGTCAAGAAGAGCCAGGAAAAAAAAAAGAAAAACAGGAATTAGATCCACCAGCTGCATAGAATCACAGTGCATATCAGGCTTTATAAAATCATGTAACACAAATATGTCTCTACACACTGTTTGCAGGAATAACTGTGAGGTAATGATGTGATGTGGCGGCTGAGGCACTGAGGATCATTGTTCAGCGGTAGTAAGCGTCGCTTTTGTTCTCCAGAGTGTGGGAGCTTCCTTACGGCTGATATGCTCGATGCAGAGCGGTGAGAAATAGGAAAAACAAGACTTTTTTTTTTTTTTTTTTTATCAGAAATGTAGCCGCACTTGCAATCTCTTCTTTCGATCTTTTGCCGTGCTCCGCTGTGCTGTGGCGTGCTGCGGCTACGTGTCATACAAAAATGAACAGATTGGGCTGTGTGAGCCTCGCCATCCCACATTGTGTCATACTGCACAACTGGGAAGAATGGAGACTTTAACAATTCCCGTAGTGAAGACGAAAAAAAAAGGGATATGGTTGGTTTTGTAGAAAGAGACCAGACAAAGGAGAGAGGAATAAGAGAAGACAGGTCACACTAATAAAACTCCCTGTGCTGGAGATGCTTGGAGTGTATTCAAGAACCAGAGTGAAGAAAACTCCACTCACCCAAGTGCCAGACAGAATAGACATAGTTGCTTTCAACAGTCAAATTGGGCCCACAGTTGGCGGGATAGATGGTGTTAATTTCAAGCCCTGATTGGTGGTATTTCATGCTGTTCAAAGACAAAAACAAAGAAATGCAGTTGGCAGTAGTAATAATGAGTAGCCAGCCGTGATGAGCATTGCAGCAGCTGAAGCCCACTTGCCAAGGAGAACATTAGTGTTGGACAAAACCCTGGATTTTGTCCAATGACAGTTTTTAACCCGCCAGTCATATAATACATGGGCACAGCAGCTACAGTCCAGTATCAGAAAGTTACTACTTGGTTCATGTTTGTTCACAATGGCAAACTATTACAACACTTTATGATATGAGCAGGGAAATGAACACATTATTTATTTACTCTACCCCCACCTTGACCTTCGTATCTACATATATCTACATATGTACTATTTCCTACATTTGTACTCGGCAGCATAGACGTGAATCCAGCAATTTAGAGTAATTAATATTATGCCTATGGAGACGTGACTAGGCATCACATGTGATATAATGTATAATTCATAAGCCTTTATAAATAGTCCCATGCAGCCATATTTCTGAATGTGCACATCCATGTATTTTTAACTGTTTTTCAATGAGACCTTGCTGTTTCACAGATGATAATGCATCACAGTATGCTCACTGTTATCCCTGTTTTATCAGTGTTATCCTCCTTGGGGTGGCAGGACCATATATGGAGCGTGGACTGGTAGCTGTAGAAGTGTCACTTCGAGATACCCCTTAGCAAGTTACCAAACCCCGTCCGTGGGCAGCCCCTTCACTCTGACATCTCTCCATTTAATGCATGTATAGGTCCTATTTGTGCGTGTGTGTATTTCAGCCCTGCGTGTATATGACAACAGAGTGAAAAAATTCGATTTCCTCTTGGGGATGAATAAAGTATGTCTTTGTATTGTTCTTCATATGAACAGTTCAAGTGTTTCTGTTCAATCATTCTCGGTTCCAACATTTTATTTTGCATGGAAATGAATAGGAAGCTAACTTTTTAGATCAAGCACCATTGGCATTTCCCATTTTGCTCCTTTGACTGTGATGACTCACCAAGATTTTATTCAATAATTGTAGAGCTATGAGGACATAGTGACACTGTTCGACACAGTTGTACAGAAAACTTGAGTATGTGAGGCAATGAGATCGATCAGACAGGCTTTAAATAAGTGACCTTAACCTCCACTTTAATGTCCACTACCAGATGGTTTAGATAAAGTGGTTAAGATATGGAGTTTGAAGGAATTTAGGTTATGTGGAAAAGTCATCAACTGTATAATAATATCCAATAATTCATGCAGAGCAACTTTTAGTGCTACTATACTTGTAAAACGTGTACTCATAAAATCAAAATAAAAGTAACAAGGTTAAACTTGGGCAAGGTTTTCAAGAAGGATCTTAGTACATAAATCAATAAGACATAATGCAAGCAATTTAAAATGTACAGTATTATTTTTTACAGTATCAAAAACTCTTCCACAAAACCTAAATAGGGAAGAAAGATTGTTTTTTTCCCCTTTAGACAACAGAAGAACCATTTACTTTAGACATGAGACGTGAGAGTCGAATCTTTACTTTTATTTATGTGCATTTATGATGGTCTATGTTGACAATAGCAGGTTAAAAAGCTCCTCTTTGAGTCAGGGACTTCACTGGCTATAAGACCTGTCAGTCGTCAGACCAATCACTTGCTACTGGCTGGCTCTATAGACAGAAAAGAGAGGCAGGCCCTTTCTTTCAGCACAGGTTCTTGTTGACAGTTGCAGGCTATGGAAAGGAGATGGAAGCTTATGAGCATACACTAACCATCAACGGGTTAAGAGGTTTTAAAACCTTCCCTGATGGACTCCATATAAACAAATGTCTGTCAAGCTGTCTTTAGCTATTGCCTTTTACAGGAAGTGTAGGTGTTTCCTCATTTGAGGACTAAGCACTTATGCTGTTTGCGATTAAGGGATGTCCAAATTCTTCCTAGAAGTGTTTTTAAATCCTTCCCCAACACCATTGACTGTTTGCCCAGGTACATCCCTCAGAGAAGCCAGCAGAGGGCTCAACTGCCGGTGGGAGAGGAGGGATTTAGATACTCCCGTCTGAGGACAGCCAAACCCCTGTGATTACTGCTTAATCCTCTCTAGCATATCATGTGCATCATGACAGCACTGTGAGCCTTTGTGACATCACGGGGGAGGCTGATGTGGGGCTGCTTAGTCCATATTTCTCTCCGTATCTGTCTCTCTAATGCTGTCTCTCCTAACCTCTCTCCTACGATCTTACTCTCTAACACTATTCCTTACTCTGTATTTCCCCTGTCAGTCTCTTTCTGTCTCCCCCTCCTTCTCGCTCATCGTCTGATGGTTAGGGAGGATGGGGTTGGAGGGGGGGGGGGGGGGAGGCGGAGTGGAGATCAGTGGGGATTATCACTGTCTGGAGAACACGGCTGGATTTGTACGCCATCTCCGTAGTTGGATGTTGTGCCAACCTGCCCTCGACTAATGGGACAGCGGCGCACTGTCGTAGCACAAGTTGATATCAGTCAAATGCTCTTAACCAACAAAACTGTCCCTTCGGTGACTCATGTGGGGCAGTTTTCTTCAGCAGGGCTCCATGTGAGCAATCCATTCCTGAGCAGACATGACTAATAAATAAACAACAAAACATTATGTAGAGAAATTGCGATAGGGAGACAGCAGGGGTTGCAGCCATGTGATATCCAAAAATTAAACCTGAATCCGCTTATTAAAAAGAGTAAGTAAGGCCCTGGCTCCCTTTCCTCATTTTCAATTTGCCTCTCTGATGTCTGTTTTGTGTCCTGCTCATCGTCCTCTACCGCTCGAATCAAGCCAGCTCTCTGCTCTGGTCAGCGCTGAGGTCACGGCGAGTTTGATGAGGATCTTAAGAAATGCAGCTGCAATCAGAATTCTGTGCAGTACGGGCACTTCCAGGTCTAGATGGCAGTCGCCGACTGAGGGTCCCACGGTATTCTTTTAAACAAGCCTTTGTGTTTTTGTGCTTTTGAGAATCAAGCCTTTTATATTTCATGTCAGTAACCCAGTGTAAGAATGGATGTTCGGGGACTTTGAAGTGATACTCGGAAGTGTAGCATCGAGCAATATGTCTGCTTTCATTGAAGGCTCATGACACATAATCATTGGTATATTTATTTAGACTTTTT
Source organism: Epinephelus lanceolatus (assembly GCF_041903045.1). Classification (NCBI taxonomy): domain Eukaryota; kingdom Metazoa; phylum Chordata; class Actinopteri; order Perciformes; family Serranidae; genus Epinephelus; species Epinephelus lanceolatus. The sequence continues at coordinate 21,319,397 of NC_135754.1, read as the reverse complement.
TATGTCAGCGTTGAAACAAAACAAACATCAATTGGACAATCATAGCTTTTGAAAATGACATCTGAAATTTGGCCCGTCGGGTAAAAGTACTACTGTCTGAGCCGAGCCTCCCAACTGATGCTCCTCTCGAAAGCAAGCAGGAAGTGATCTTAAAATGCTTGTCATGTCTATTTCAGGAAAACTGCGTATGTGCTTCTCTGTAAGAATGTGGATTCTCATAATATTTCTGACAGGCATTGGTGAGCCTCCACAGCTCATCTTGTGCTTTTTCCAATAGCAGATGACATGGATTTTATATTTGTTAGTCTGCTTGTTTTTCCTTCTTTTTTTTTTTTCCAAAATCTTTTATGAAGCCAGATCATGTAACTCGATGATGACGCACTCACACCTGAGTGTTCCTCGCTGCAGATGCCAGCTACTGCCGGGCTCCTCTGCATTTCTGCTGTATCAGTCTGAGAGCTGAATTGTAGACCGTTAAGTGCATTTTCAAACAACAGTGAGAATGACTTGTGTTGCATTTGTTAAGTTTCTCCTTCTTACCATACGGTTAAGTAATAATTGACTAACATAAACATATTATTTACTGAAGAGATGAAGACAGTGCTGCCATTTTTAGCCTGACAGCAGGTAGCCGTGGAGACCGCTCCCAGCCACAGCATAAGCACCATTATTAGTCATTTCATTGTACTGATAAATACTTACAATATACATGAATAGTTTGACATTTTCGTAAATACTGTTATTTGCTTTCCTACCAAGAGTTAGACGGAAAGAACAATACCACTTAACTTTGCATGCTAAATATAAAGCTACAGTGAGCGGGTGGTTAGCTTATCTAATATAAACACTGAAAGCAGAACAAACATGTAGCCTGGTTCTAAGAATGACAACTACATATTTACATTATAAAAGTGCAGCTCAGGTCGCATATCTCTGTCAGAGCTTGACATGAGCTAGAGAGTAGTAACCAAGCCTGACATGCGTTCTGTTTTTTAATGTCCTAACCTGACCCATCACAGTTAAGGTAACGTTACTAAAGCACAAATTTTGTCCTGTCATGCTACTGGTGTTACCATGGTTAGAGCTTGCCTGTATACCGTGATTACGCATGTGGCAACTTGTAAATGACCATCAAAAGGCATTTTATAGGCTTATATAAACCATTTTAGGGCTGACGTCACAATGACGTCAATTTGTTAGCTGGAGGCAAAACACGACTCTCCACAACAGGGCTGTAGGCTACACAGGAGTCTTAAAATGTCGTCTTGTTGTGTTATTGGGAGCCAGAATAGAAGGAATCATGACTCAAAATTTGAAATTGAACACATACCAGCCGCCACTGCCCGTCAACAAAAATTAAGACAACTATTGTTAAATGCGATAAGACAATAAGACTGGACGGAGGGGATCATCAAAAATGCTCACGTGTGCAGTGCACACTTCATATCAGGTTAGGGGAAAAGTATTTCCTGTTGTAGGGATGAATAACGTTATGTGTATTAAGGGTTATCACGTCCACCTCATCAGACATTGGAGAGGTATTAAGAGAAATATTGGGTTTCTTCGTAAAGCTAATTTTGTAGACATTAGCTAACGTTAGCTTCGATAGCAAAACAAACTGGAAGAAATCGTTCAGGTGTCGTCCTCCTTTGTGAGACTGGCATAGTAATCAACCACAAAGCTTCCTGTGACATCATCCATCCACTGAGTGAGAGCATACGGGTCGGCCAGGCTCGTCCCTTTGGTCAGTATTTACTTCTTATTCAAGTCACACTGGTGGTCCGGAGAGTGAGTGACCTGATATTGTGCATTCTTGAATTCAGTCTGATGCTCTACACTAAAATGAGAGCCCTGTTGGTCAAAGAAATGGAGGGTTATATTTCTACTTGAATTAACGAACAATGAAGTTAATCACACACTCACTCGGCTCGGTGCTCTGCTGCTCCGTCTGTGAGAGTGCGGTGCTCTGGATAACTTAATGGTACATTCCAACAGCGTTATAAATTTACAGCGTTTATTTGGTATTTCTGAATGCACCACTCACATCATCTTCCTCCATTGTCTAAAACAAGCCAACAGAACTTGCTAGCTAGCATTAGCTAATGTCTTTGCCTCAAGCTAAGCCCTGCCCACCAAAAAACGAAATACTGTTTGCTAACAGTAAAAGGGTCTATAGGTAGATTAATAACACTCTACCATCGTGGTTTATTTGGAGAATTAAGGAGGAAGGTGACAGCGTCCACCGTGGATGGCTTTAGCTCTGTCCTGCTCTGTTTGACTGGTCTTTCAGTAATGCTTAAGTTCCACTCACTGCAGTTCACTGGAAACACCAGAAGGTCTTGAGCAAGAAAACCCAGCCTCAGGTAATGTTAGGTAATGACACATTTTGTTTGAGCTTCCCACATTAACTTACATGAATATTTACCACCTGAAATAGCCTATGGGTTGCATTTATGTGTTGTCAAGTAAATTGGAAACCCCAATACTGAACAAGAAGTAGCCCAACACAGACAGTGGGTCAGTCATAGGCCGAACCCAGGGTCCACTTGGGTCCAGTTGGGTCCCATGAGACTTGGGTCAGGTATCCACACTCTATGAAATTTGTACTAATGAATTAGATAAAGATATCACATGTTAATTTGTAAGCTTTAGAGGTGCTGTATTATTTCTTTGGACTGAGCCAAGCTAGCTATGTCCATTCTTTATGATCAGCTAAGCTAACTGGCTGCTGGCTCCAGCTACATGTTTACAGCACAGGCATGAGAGTGGTATCTGTCTTCTCATCTCACTCTTGGCAAAAAAACACTGAGCATATTTACCCCTTTAAATAACATTACAGACATTACATTTTTTTCCAAAAGACTATAGCCTTTAACTCCAGTGGCTATATCTTCTCCATAAATTCCTTACGACGCAACACCTTTGTGATGTGTTTCTGACAGAAGTGTTAATCTGTTGCCGCAAATGTGATTTGATTTGAACCCCGGTGAGGAGGAATAAGTGATAATATGATGTCTAAAATAGTCAGGCAAAGCCACCCTGTCAAGTGTATTTCTGTCCACTGAAAAGCGAGGAGAGATGGCTCCCAGCTTGTAGGTGAATGCTGAATGCAGTGACAATCTCTGGCATTTGAGTTGTCAATCAACTTGTCAATTAATCACAACAGTCAGCGAGGCTTTCAGAGAGTGCTTAGACACATCCCTGCATGCTCTCGCGGATGAAAGAAACGTCCACCACGCTATATTGACAGAGCCATTCCTACCCAGCGTTATTCACCAAACTCTGATCGGAAATACTCCAGTCTGGATGGGGGGCACAGCGGCATTTCACAAGGGGACGGATGAACAAAATCTTTTGACATTTTTATCAAGCAAAAGTCAGTGTACAAGACCTCAATCCACCACAGTATTAATATTGTTTTCCTTGTGAAGCCTCCCCAGAAATGTATTTTATTGTGAGTGCTGTATAAACAAAAGTGATTTTAAAGTCTCTCGGAAAGATTCAGCCTGTATTTCCAGCTTTTAACACAGTACACCGACACAGAATCTGAGTTAATCTGCCACAGATTTATCCTAGATGCGACTTTTAGACTGTAACACATACTGAAGAGTGAAGGCTATTTCTTGCCATGTATTTCATATATTGCATCCCCCTACAGAGTCAGTCGTTTGAATGCATATTTTATAAGACTTATGTCTTCTTACATCAGGAAACCCACTGGTTCCTTTTTAATGGCTGTCCCCCTGGCTATTCCTAATGGGTGCTGCTAAACCTCAAAACCACAGTCACATATGTGCACACTCTTGCATGAAACCCATAACACTAACAAGCTCAATTCACTCTGTCATGGATGCAAGTGAATGTGCATCTTGTGAATAATGGGCGTGAGCACATGAGACAAAGCCATGTGAGATAAATGTCAGGTTTTGCAGAGTAAATCCATCATGGAGGATCAGTTCCTTAGCAGTGAAAGACCTAAGAGAGCATAGCAGAATAAATACCTCGGTTAAGTTTACAGTGATTTATGTGGGTTTTTTTTTTTTCTCTCTGTGCACGAGCGTTCTGCTCCTCCAGTGATCTTTTCATCTCATATGATATGTAGGAGTCGGTGCTCTAAGAGGGCAGATGAGCTGTTGCAAGAAACGAGGTGTCACAAGCTGTGGGCAGGCGGTGGTGATGAAGAGAAAAGGATGTGGAGATTTTTTGAGTGCGGTTCCTGGACAGCGAACAAAGTGTCAAGTAGAACATGGGCGATACGATGGGAAATTTACTCACTGGCTTCTTTTACGTATCCTGTGCATTCACTAATAAATTTACAAGCAAACATGAACTTGTACAATAATCGAACGTATGAGCAATGAGCTGCCAAACATACCGAATAGGGATCAGTATTTTGAGTTTAAGGTTAAGTTTGGCATCTGGTGTTCAATATTTAAAAAAATCTTTTTGAAATTCTGCTTGAATTTCAGATTTTTGTTACTTAAAGGAAAGGTGCATAATTAGTAGCTCATTTGCATTTTCTTTCAATCCTTTCTGTTTGCTTTCTGTACCTGAAGATTTTTTTGAGCTGTCCTGTTAATGAGAGGATCTCACTGACTGCAAAATAAAGCATCTTCTTGAAGAGGACATAGTAGGAGCTCTGGTCCGGCTACTCTTTGTGGATGGAGTTGGTGGCAAACTCGCCATTGGAAGGTGAGGTTTAAGATGGTAGCGAGTAATTCTTTGATGCTTGAGACCTCCGCGATCAGGTGCAGGGTCCAGGCCGGTGCATCTTTCTCTGTCATGATTTGTTTGGCAGCACTGCAACCAATATCACAATTGTTTGCAGTCCGTCTTGATTCTTTATGGTTTCCAGCACCTGACATTCACACTGTTATGTTACACACCTTTTCCTCAGTTCCATGGACTGTGTATAAATATTTTGAGGCAAATAGTAACTTAAAAGCTGTGTCACATGCGGGAGAGACTAGCATGCCATATCTACATAGTTACGTCCACACATCACAGACGTAACTGCCCAAAATCTGTTATGTTTTGTTTGATTTTGTATTTGTGTATAGTGTCGTTGTTTAACAGTATGTACACTATATGTGGTATGTCAGTGTGCTGTCCTCTGTCATATGTCAGTTTAAAAAGAAAAGATGGAAGTGAGTGAGATCTGTGTTGTTCTCATGTGTAATCACGACTTGTTTATCTCACAGATTTCAAATCACTTCGTTCATGTTCTCTGGCTCTCCTTTTTCCTTTGGTTTAAAACCAAAAAAGTCGCCAAATAGGCACATTTGTATTCTTTTTGACAGCAGCAGGCATCTTTCCTGCTGGAGTCAGGGCTACAGACATCTGCTAGCATGTTGTAACTTTATTGGGTACTCTACAACAATGGGGTGACATTTAGAGAAAGCATGAGAAAAATAGAGACAGAGTAAAGCACAAAATTCACAACAGGTGTTACGTAGATGAATATCTGTCTGTTACTGTGGACATGGAAGGACCTTTATCATGGCAAACCAATATCATGTTGAACAATAATTTTAGCTCCAAACAGCTCCAAAGGCTATTCCACTGCCAGACAACAGATCATTGCTTTGATGCCCTGAGAACTGTCTTTTACATTTTCAAATTCTTTTTCAAAAACATAGGCAACGTGTTATCAAATGTGATAGACTACATCTGCCATATTTTGGGATGGAATGTACTGAGCATAGGGTAACATTTTGATAACTGATATAAAATGAAATAAACAACAGTAACTGGGAACAAGCTGTAGCACAAAAATGAAAAAGAAGAGCCAGTAGATGGTAGAATGATACTTTCAAATAACAACTTGACTTTTCCGCAATTTTAATTTAGATGACAAAAATCTAAAGCCCATTTCAATTGATTTTTAAATTTAGAGCAGAAATAGTGACCTAGTGAAAATCATTATAAAGCTTTAAAAAAATTCCAGTATTTTTTTGGAGGAAATCTTTAAAAACAAACAAAAGCAACAGCCCAGAAACAGTGATGTGTCATACACACACAGCACAAACATGAGCACATATGCCATAACCAGTAATATCCATGTGCCTCCATCACCAGAGATCCAAAATGACACACTGTCACGCAGGAAATATCATTAAAGATAGAACTCTTCATTGTCACTCTGAAGTGACACCCTGAAAATGATGTATTCTCACCTGCTGATGTTCATACACATACTAACATCATGTAATGAGGCCTTTGCTATTGGTCAACAGACAAACTGAGACAGTGTGGTAGCAAAAATCTTGTAAAACCTTAAGGAGTTGTCAGGAAAACGTAGAAATCTCTGAATGCCTAAACCACAGAATGCATCTCTCTTTTGTATCAAAGGCGATGTCGCCTGTATTTATTATATGCTCAGTGATTTTCTTTTTCTTTTTTTTTCTTTTTTTTTGGTGCTGAGTAGCAGAATTGCATCCTATAAAAGGCAGATAATGAGAACACAGGGGAACACACACAGGAAATGCCGGCCCCAAATTATCTTGTACTGATAGTTACTATGAAGGAGATGGTAACGGTCAAATAAGGCAGCAGAGATAGTGCACTAATTTGGCTTGCATGTGTGCCAACCTTTGTGTTGCTTCCATTAAAAATTGCAGCAAAAGCAAATGAGAGAGCGAGAAAAAAAAAAAACGACAATAGATGCTTGAAGCAGTCAAGAGTCTCTTCACCCTCGAACGGCGAGGTCTGAAGTGGCTATTGGTAAGAGCACATTGGCTAGCTGGCTGGTATGCTGTCAAAATTTCTCCATAACTAGGGATGATGGCGCTAATAGACCCATTGACAGGATGATGAAAGTGACCAGAAACGCAGGGAGCTGTCCCTGGTTCTGATGTGAGCAGCCACGGCGGCGTGTTTGTGCATGTATACTCTTGGTGTTGTATGGCAGTGGCTGTAGTATCATGTTTCCAAAAGTAATCTCAGCTTTGGTGATGTGTTTGGAAGGTGCGGGCCCACTGCGGAGTGTGAATGATAGACGGGCTGCCAGCATGGATGGATGAAGTGTGTTGGCAGTACTGACGCTCGTCTGTGCCAGAGCCCGGTGCACATTGTTCATTCTTGGCCTCTAATCCATGTGATCTGAAACAGAGGTGCTGACTCCAGTCAAAAGAGCCGAGCACCGTCATTAAAGAAAGCTACCCCCTGCTTGCCATTAGACGTCATGGTTTAAAAATAGCTCCTCTGTGAAAGAACACACTCTCTGGGTCGGTCCAAATGCATTTCATATTCAGTTTGTGCTCCTCAAATTTGTCCACCTTTTATTAGCCCTCAGGATTATGATTACTCTCCAATTTCCAAATCGTGCCAACCCAACCCCGACGGTTTTCCATCTGATCCTCAAGGCAGAAACAAGCCTCTCCACAGTAAGTTGCTAAAACCCGGAGCAATCATATTTCCATGTGCAGTCACTCAGTAATGCTCTCCTAGGTGCAACATTTTCTTTGAACAGTGGGTTTTTTAGTCGCAGTAAGAAAAACGAATGTGATGCATCTCTAAAGGGTGAGGCTTTGTGAGTTTTTCTCTACCTACAGCAGGATCTAAGACAATCATTATTTGTGTTACTCTAGGGAATACAATTCACTGAGCGCTGCAGTAAGCTGCATAGACCTGCTTTAAATGCATATTAACAGGTAGAGGGTAAATGAGGCACGTATATATCCATTTATGAGCCCAACAAACAGTGATACTCCCAGAAATGTTTCATAGGGGTGGCCAGATGTGGCTGTTGAAAATCTTGGGGTGGCACAACAAAACCAAAAGCCAACTATATTTGAGGCATTTGATTATGCTGTGGAGATGTACACTCACTGGCCACTTTATTAGGTCCACCTGTTTAACCCATCAACACAAATAGCTAATCAGCCAATCACGTGGCAGAAACTCAATACATTTAGGCACGTAGATATGGTCAAGACGACCTGCTGAAGTTCAAACCGAGCATCAGAATGGTGAAGAAGGGTGATTTAAGTGACTTTGAACGTGGCATGGTTGTTGGTGCCAGATGGGCTGGTTTAGGGTCATCTCTAGGGTCTACAGATGAAGGTCACAAAAATAGAAAATATCCAGTAAGCTGCAGTTCTCTGGGTGAAAATGCCTCGTTGATGCCAGAGGTCAGAGGAGAATGGCCGGACTGGTTCAAGATGATAGAAAGGCAACAGTAACTCAAATAACCACTGGTTACAACCAAGGTCTGCAGAAGACCATCTCTGAACCAACAACACGTCCAATCTTGAAGCAGATGGGCTACAGGAGCAGAAAACCACACCAGGTGCCACTCCTGTCAGCTAACAACAGGAAACTGAGGCTACAGTTCACACAGACTCACCAAAATTGGACAATAGAGGATTGAAAAAACATCACCTGGTTTGTTGAGTCTCGATTTCTGCTGTGACATTCAGATGGTAGGGTCAGAATTTAGTGTAAACAACATGAAAGCATGGATCCATCCTGCCTTGTATCAACGGTTCAGGCTGGTGGTGGTGGTGTAATGGTGTGGGGGATATTTTCTTGGTACACTTTGGGCTCCTTAGTACCAACTGAGCATGGTTTAAACACCACAGCCTACCTGAGTATTGTTGCTGACCGTGTCCATCCCTTTATGACCACAGTGTACCCATCTTCTGATGGCTACTTCCAGCAGGATAACGCACCATGTCACAAAGCTTGAGTCTTCTTAAACTGTTCTCCGACATGACAATGAGTTCACTGTACTCCAATCTTAGGGATGTGGTGGAACAGGAGATTTGCATCATGGATGTGCAGCTGACAACCTGGTAATAGCAAGGCGTACCTAATATTGACCGGTGAGTGAGTAGCCTAATTGAAAAATGTCAAAATCTGTGCAGTTAACAGTTTAAGTTCCACAACAAACCCGTTATAATGTCATAGTTTTCTTTAAATAGACAAATATACAGGTTTAATCTGAAGGAGTGCACAGATAATGGGGAGCAAGATATTTACTGAGAACTAGCCTTCTCAAGTTTAGGGGAGACTTACGGCTACCCCCTTTTTCATTTAGACATCTTGAGGTGAGAGTTCAAGAACCTCTTTGAAAATGGCCATGCCAATTGTTCCCTCATCAAAATTGGGCCTAACTTTGGATACTACTTTTCTTTAGACCCCTTTCTGAGAACCTTTGCTCACATGGTTGGTACCAATTGATGCCTTAGGCTGTCTAGTTTCAAAAGATACGACCTTAACTAGCTTAAAAAAATCAGTGTGCCAAAGCCTTTTAAAGACAGTAATGTTGGCCTCCCATTGTCTTCCCCGGGGGCAATTGTATTATGGGGGCCATAGCACCCCTGGCCACCCCTTGAGGGGGCCACTGCCAACAAAATGGCTTTTTCCAGTCATTTAAAGGTTTTCTTACATATTAAATCCCAAATACTGGAGCAGACTTTTGTTTTGTCTTAAGGATATTCCTGATGTGCCTGCAGCTATCAACCTAGACTTTGTTCTCTCTAAGCCTTATTAGTTAGATCAAATGTGAAATCTGTTACTTCTTGAAAAAATAATTGAAATTGGATTAGAGAAGGTACCATTCCTTTTCTCTTCTTTTTTTGGAGTAAGTTATCAACGACTGTTCATTTTCATGTCCTCCAGCAAAAATCTGAAATTGAAATCTATCCGAGCTACAAGTCAGTTTAAATCAAGTGAAATGTTGGCAGTGGGAGAGTATAAGCAAGTACAGTTTGAATGAATGTGACTATGCAAACAATGGGAATTCATGATAAACACTGCAGAGCTCTCTGTCGTTAAAGGGATATGAATTCAGGTCATGACTCTGCATGTTCTGTCCACATGGCCAGAGGAGACATCACATCGCATCATCTGGCTATAAGTGGACATGTTTGTTCTGACTAGTCCAGAGGATCATCATCCTCTCGCCCCCAGCGCCCACCACCTCCAGCCACAGATAGCCCACGCTTCAACTCTGTTTAAACAAATCCAAGTGACTGGCTGCTCCTGTCAATGTCATTACCCACCAGAGTGAGATCATGTCTCATCCACCCACCCCGCGAGCAGCGATCTCACTTGAGAGGAGTGTGGGAGTGCTGGGGAGAGACACTTTCAGATTTGAAAGGGCAGAGATGGCGGCTTCCATGCAGGCCAACCGGCCCGGCTGATGTGACATGCCACTGCTGATTCTGTCACTCAGTGAATCAAAGAAAACAGCGACGCTGATGTAAAACCAGGAGGGGCTCCATGTTTTCTTGATTCTCAGATCTTCATGGTTGTGAGTGTACAGACTGAAAACAGCAGAAAATAGAAGATTCTCTTCCAGCTCCTCGGCATTAACTCATTTCTCTGCTCAATTACAGTTTATGTCAAATGAAAGATGCCACAATTAATGTTTATGACTGATTAGGTATTGAAGTGTGGGTTATTGTTTCATGGGGCATTGAGCCCGATGTTTGTTTAAGGGCTGTTAAGACAAAACATTGTCTTGCTATTGTCATGCTTTTTAATTACCACTTGATTGTTTGATTATGTCGTGAAGGACGTTCTTGCATAGATTAAGCAAAAAGTCACATGACTTAATTTGTGAACACAAAAAAAGAGTCTGCCATCTGACCGCTCGCCTAAAGCAAGTGCGATTGTGAGTGTGTTGAAATTGTATAAGGCCAACCATGAAAGCAGACTGTCATAGTCACTCTTGAGATACCATATTTGTGCGAATTGGTGCCATCACACTTCATTAATTAGTGAAATTCATCACAGCCCGGGACCCTGCAATACATTTGGTGCCTGCACAGTGGTGATAATGCCATTTGTCTTTTCAGAGGCTGTAATAGAGAGTGAGATTTACAGAAATGAATGGCTTGCAGACAAGCGCATTGTATGTGGTACACAGTGTGTGTAGTTTATGCTACCGAACAAATTAAATTATACTTGTCTTTACCACAAGTCCCAGACATGACTTCAAAATGAGTTTAACCCCTGTGTGTGCTATGTCAAAGTAGATTATGTGCTCTGTTCTCTTGTATAAGGCATGTCAGTGGTTTTGTTTTACCTTCACATATAGCCCCTGAAGCTGCCACTGTCAGAACTAGGGATGTCAGTTATCGTTAGTTTCGCTTTCGATTGCACGACACCCATTAACCAGTAACTAAAAGGTTAATTAAGAAGAAACAAAAACAAAAGAGCAAAATGATGTGGAAAACTTGCCTCTCCTTTTAGTCTGAAACTCAACTGACTCAGTGAGCTTTAGCACCACATCTCAAAACGCTATCCATTTAGAGATGGTAAAATTTTAATGTTTTGTGATGTAAATATATTTTATTTCAATTCATGTTGACTCTGCTGTCAGCAAGCTGCGTCAGATTGCGGAACCAGAGTGCCGACTGCCCACTGTCCAGTCTCTACTGGTTAGCTAATGTTAGCCTTGGCTGCTCTGCACTGTGCAGTGTCGACTGAAAGCTAGCTAGCGGCACTGCTCATTTGGCAATTTCTGTTTGTAACTCCTTCCTGGTCATGGGATAGAGTTGGAGTGGAAACACACTGGCCACCCTCTGTTTCCCCACAGGTAGCCCTGGTGAATAAGCAGCTACATTTTGGGCCACAAAACCACCTTCAGCGTTGTTTTCTATGTTAGCATCAATAGCCATGATGACACTGCTAACAGTGCTAACAGAGCTAACAGTATTGAACAATACTAAAGGGGGTTTGCAACTTAAAAATGTGATGCTTGGGATGCCTTGGGGGGGAGACTGGAGGGTGGGCACTGGGCACACAGTGTTTCCACAGCAACAATGTAAGGTTCCGACGGCATTACAAACTGATGTGTCCCATGAGCTAACAGGCTGGAGGCGGGCTTTATGACCTGTACGGCAGCCTGCCACCAGGGGGTGATCAAGATGTTTTGGCTTCACTTTTTGGGTGCTGTCATATTGTCCATCTTTATTATACAGCCTATGGCTGCCACCAGACCTGGGTGGTGTACAGTACAGGTAGCTGAAGAGTAGCAAAATTAACCTATAGACTGAAATGTATAACAGTTAACGGAAGAACGGTTAATGGTTGACATCACTAGTCAGAACTTTTCTTTCAGTTCTATGCTGGGAATACTATTATGCATTTCCCTATACACCTCACCAATAACAATCAGTCTTACGAAACAGATTGAGCATAAGTGGTCTCACCTTCACATGGACAATGACGAAGCTACACTTTCAGAGTTCAGAAACCATCTGTCATTAACAGCAGCCCTGTGAAAGCTGCTCAGTCTTCACAGAACCAAGGACACCGGAGATTTGCTTCTGGTTCAGTCTGTCTTTTATTCGGCACCAATAAAATAAAACACACAGCTAAAGGGAAAGGGGTTCAAGTGCTCGCAGTACTCAGGAGCTATTCAATAACTTTCCCTCTTCAGTCTTTTCTGGCTGCTTCACACTTAATCAAATCACTTTATATCTTCATAGCTCATTTGCCTGCACCTACTGAGACAGGGCCAGATTTAAAGAAGGGTTAATTGAGGGCAGGTACCTTCGTGACCTACTAGTCTACTCCAGACTGTCCACCTCTTGACCGCTGCTTGTTCGAAAGACACACAGTCAGCATTTATGTACTTTCTTGTGTTGTACGTTAAGCCTCTTAAACAATATCTAACAGCAAACATACAATTTCAAAACAAAAGAACAGCGAGCAGGGAGCATGGATAAAGAGCTCTAAGAATCCATTTTCATCCATTCTGTCACTTGACAGAGCAAGTAGGAAGCCCCAGTTTTCGTTGTGAAATAATATCGAACTCTACTTACATCTGTTGAATCTGCTGGAGAATAAACAGTTCTGTCTCAAGTGACTCCAAAATCTCAAGTTCCGCTTCAACTGTGAGGATGTGTTCTTTATTCTTGAGGAGTCTGCAGTCTCTAAGCCTCAGAAAGTCTTCTGTTAATACATGCACCTCCTTGTGTTTGTACTAAGTCAGTGTTTTAATTTGCTTGTTGGGTTCATTAGTCATTGTCTTACTGTTTCAGTTTAACAAAGTGCTGTTGTGCACTTTTGCTTGAGAGTATTTATGTTGACTCTTGACTAGGATGTAAGGTTTCATATTTTGTAGCTGTAAGAACAGGTAAGCAGAAGCAGGAAAGTCATGACAGAAATGTCAAGGGAAATATAAGGGAGATGGATGGCAGGCTTTGAATTGCTGTGTCTATCACAGCCACATTGGTTGGCAACTCCATTTGAAAGGGAACTCATTTCCAAATCATCTTAGTGAGAGATTTACTCTATATTCGTTTCTGTCCTTTTAAGATATTCCCATTTTGCACACAGCCGTTATTGTAGCACACTTCAGTCAAGGATGGGGTAGATGCTCATTTGCCTTCCTACACAATCAGGTCTCTTGCTCGTGACCTGTTATCTTTCATTTTCACCCACAGCATGGAAAATAATGGGCTCAAGGGCAAGCAGTCTGGCGAAAGCTTCTGGAAATAGATTAAGACATGCCCTGCGCGCCCACCCCCTCTACCTACACTCCCCACTTCAGTGGGATTCATTTTCCCTTTCATTTCCCAGGCCACTTCTTCACTCCGTCAAATCTCTGTGTGTTTTGTCTCATCTGTTCTGCAACTTGCGGGCTGTTTCCCATAAGGGCCTAAAGGTGCAATCAACAATATCTAATTTTGTCAAGCAATTTCAAAGAGGCACACATTTATTGGTGTGTATGCAGGAAACCTGTTACTGCTCTTGAATGATTGTAGCAACAAAGGTGTCACTTGTTATTTATATTCATAGTGTCACTAATATGTACTATTAAAGGGACAATTGAACGTAAATGTAGAGTAACATTTTGCTCTAAGCTGTAGTGGTATTTATCAGTCTAGATTGTTTTGGTGTAAGTTGCTATGGGCTTGAAGATATCAGTCGAAGAGATGTCTGCCTTCTGTCAAAATAATGGAACTAGATGGCACTTGGCTTGTGGTGCTCAAATGGCCAAATCAATACATCTGAAAAACTCAACAGCAATGTCTCTTTCCCGAACTCATAACCTGGTTACTCAAGATAATCCACAGACCTTATTGTGAGTAGTTTCATGTAGGAGCTATTTTCTTTCTATTGAACACCACCCGTCAACTGCATGACTGCACAGAAGGAAGTGTGCATCTACTCATGGATGAGAAGTTTGTGGTGTAGACATTAATGATATCCACCTCGGGTGAGCTGTAACGTTAGCTAGCTCAGTGGTGCTACTTGAGCTAGCAGTAGATGGTTGGTGTAGTTCGGTATAAAGAAAATAGTTTCTACATAAACCTGCTCACAACAAGGTCTGTGGATTATCTTGAGTAACATGATTACTGGAAAGAGACTTTGCTGTTCAGTTTTTAAAATGTATATCTTGGTGCTTTGAGCACCGCAAGCCGTGTTATTTTGCTAACATTCAACATATCTTCATGCAACTATCCGTATGATATCTAACAAATTAGCACCCCACAAATGACGTTACGTAAAGTTTAAGTTAAAGTTAAGTTTGGTAGGTTAGATTTAGGCAAGTACAGTTACGTAGGTCACGTTTAGGAAAAGAAACATGGTGACAATGTACCTTGAAATAACTCAAAGTTCAGTTGGTTTCAGTCTTGGGGGAAAATCCTGCACTGTTTGAGCCATTCACTACCCCAACCTGCCTTCTTATGCATACTTTTGGTCTCTGTACCACTTCCTGTTTTTCTCCTGTTGGCTCACTGGTCCCGTAATCGCAGCCTTTCCAATTATGTGGCTTTTACACGAATTGTGGTGCATTACTTTTCATAGGTATATGTACAAAGAGTGCATGAGAACAGCTTGTTCCATATTCAAGTAAGGGCAGACATCTTAAAGGCTGATATTTTAAGACTTGGCATCTCACGCCAAAACAGTCTAGATCAATAACAGCACTACAGGTAAAAGGAGAAATATGTAGTTTTATTTTTGGGGCGAACTGTCCCTTTAAAGTTATAATCCTTTTCAGATTTCAGTCCTGGTTTATTTGGCGACACCAGTTTTTACTGTGGTAACATAAAGTGCGGTTTAATACCACAGGTCTAAGAATTCGTGGGGCAGCATACCTTCGAGCAGAAATACAACAGAATAGCAACTACTGAATCAGTTTATAGTGCAGCCAAACAAACTCACATCATTTTAATAAGGAAGTCAATTGTAAGTGCACCGCGATATGATTTCTTGCTGATTGAACAATTGTGGTCAGCGCTAAAAGTGGTAACAAATACATTGAGGGTCCTTCACAAGATCCTAAGCAATAAAAGTCACCTCGTGTTTTTTACCAGTTGAACACTTTTAATGTGAAACAGCAACAGTTTGCATCAGCAGTAACTTAATACGGCAAAGAAAGTGAACAAACATCTTCTGAACATCAACTAGGTCTCATTCCTCTTAGATATATCTGAAAAAAAGAAATAAACTACAGAAGTTTTTTTGACATTTGTTGTTATGTCAGTGACATGCAGATTCCAAGTGAAACACTCTTTTCTTCTCTTATTATGAAGATGTGAATTTTAAATATAGCAAGTACAGTTACACATAAGAGATGAAAGAGAAACAATAGTATCCCTCTCAGAGTTTGCCCACACTTTCCTCAAGCTAAATGCTGAGTTGATGACACACACTCAGAGCTCATGAATTATTTAGTAGCCTAGTTTCATTTTTGTGAGAAACTTGGGCTGGAGGTGATTATTATATCTACTGTCTTCAGGGTGAATAAACACTGTTGCTTTTGCTCAAACGCCTCTGTTGTATATTCTTGGGCTTTAAGAGGATGAATATATCCGTTACAATATGAAGTAGCTGTGAGCTGTGTTTACATACTGTACAGTGTTTTTTTCAAACTTGTAGAAGTGGAGAACTGACCACACAGCTTTGGGTTTTATTTTGGTCATTGACTCTCTTGTTTGTTTGTTTGTTAAATATAGGATTGCTTATCGGATGTGAACATATAGAGCTGGTTGGCTATACTGACTAATCTGCCTGATCTTATCTAATTTGATATTATCCCAAGCATTATCCTGCTTTCCCATCGGCAAAACTAAAGGCCTACATTAATTAAAGGCTTAGCATCTTACAGATCTGACCTTAAAGTAAGCATTATGCAAACTGGTTTTTACAGAGGTATTCCATTAAAGCTGTAGTTGGTAACTTTTGTGAAAATAACCTTTTGTAATATTTGCTGAAACTGTCAATATATCCTGATAGTAGTGCTTGAGACAGATAATCTGTGAAAAATTCATATTGCTCTGCCTTGTCTTAGTGCTCTAATGACATTCACAAGAATCCCCCAGATGTGACTGAAAGCAACCAATCAGAGTCGAGCAGTCTCTAATGCAGCTGTCAGTCATGTCCATCACTGCTCATTGTGAGGTTAAACTTAGCAGCACAACCACGGATCTAGAGGTTACAGAACCAAAACTTTTCCTGAGTGCCAAGCATGTAAGAGAACTACGATGGTTGACTTGAAATGCAAATGGCCCCATCTAGAGCCAGTGTTTTGTGTTAGACGACTTGCCCCATGTAGCTATAAACGGCTCATTCTAAAGCAGGGGTAGACAACCTGCGGCTCTGGAGTCAAATGGCTCTTTAGCCGCTCTCCAGTGCCTCCTTGTGGCTTTGACAAAAAATGATACGGAAATAGTAATGCTTATTTTTTAACATTTTAATTTTCATTTTTCATTGTTGTGGGCTTAAAGTGACTCCTACATTCACCAACTGTAAAAGTGTATAGCCCATACACCAAATAAAAACCATCATCAACTATAATATGCGTCACGTGTGTGGTCTGGCACTTTTTCAGCTAAATTTTGCCAAACCTTTAGCCACCATTAGCCTTCTAGTCTTGACTCTGGCCAGGCAAGCTATGGATCACTTATCCAAAAAGAGGAAAAGTCTCAAAGTAAAATAGATAATTAAATAGTGTGTGAACAGACTGTCTTGCTTTCACTGCCAACACTGCAAAGTTTAAGTACCACATAATCATAAATAGCCCTCAGCAGAGTAGCCACTTTGTGGTTAAACATATTAATATGCTTATTTAGACCTATTAGAAATATTGATAATTTTAATTACTGTACCTGCATTATAGGGCTCAAATATGTTTTGCAGCTGCAGAAAGATTTACTTTTTTATTTTTCGGCCACAAAAATTGCAGACCCCTGTTCCAAGGTAACAAAAACACAACAATTCTTATTTTCTTATCTTGTTATTACAAACTAATGGAAACATAGATAGGTAGTTATGAACATTTTAACCATTTCTGCCCCTGAACTCTACACACAGGACGTTTAAATATGTTTCTGAAACATTTGAGGCAAGAAATAGGCATAGTTATTAAAAAAGACTCTTAATTCATGTTTGGTCAGTGTTTCCTAGTTTGACTGCAGTTCATGAGCAATTAAGGACATGATTTACAGCTGTGTTAGAGACTCCTCTGCGCTGACTGCTGGTTGGATTATAGCTACGACTATTTGTCTCATGTTAGTGCATGGTCACGCATAAGCAACTACAGGCAAGTGAATCGCCTGTCAAGGCACTACTGAATGTGGGTAGTGCCAGAAAGATAGCTTGCTTGCTCATGTTAGCCAACTTGCTATTTAATGCTGCAAAATATGATGCTATTGGTATATTCTCCATTTTCTTACATTCCATGCCTGTCGCCCGACTCTCATGTGGGTCAGTTTGTATTTTTCAGTACTAATATTGTACAATATCAGCTGTTTAAATACGGCAACAATCAATGTATGCTCCACATGAATATTTTATTTACCCCTCTCCTCGTATTGAATGGAGGTGAACAGGAGGCAAATATTTGCCAGGGTTAATGTCGCTCATGTGTGACCGTGCCCTAATACTGTGCGCATGTAGTGACAGTTTCAGCAAATATGTCAAAAAGTTATTTATATATTTTCATCAAAGTTACCAACTGTATCTTTAAATACCCTCGAGGTTTGTTTTTATCTCTTAAAATATAGGTTTGAGCCTCTTAATCAGCCGTCTTTCACACTGAATCGTCTGCTTTATAAACTGTTTCCCATCCCCGTGCTTCGCCTTACGTGCTCTTCACCTGAATGAAACCTGCTAAAATTCACAACTGAAAATGAACACCCTGCACGTTTTGCATCTTATACAAATCTGAATTACAGTGTGAAATTAGAAAGGTGATAATTTGAGGATTAAACATGTGCTGATAAGCAGATGTGTGGGGAAAGAAATATTGTCAGAGAAAAAGCACCAGCAGTCAGTAAACAGAGTTTGTGGAACTGTAATTGGTATCCTCTGAATAATGAGGTAGAGGGCTGGTTTTGGAAATGAGGATTGCAAAATATGGGATGTTTCAAAGACTACATGTAATTTGAAATTCAAAACAAATGCAGTGTTAATAATGCATGTTTATTTATTTATTACATAGACATCTGAGCTGAGCTTTCCCAGGTTGCACTGTGTGATTTTAACGCTTTTTCGTACAGTAACATATAATTTAGCCAAATGACAATGGCTTTAGATTATATGCTTTAAGTTTGCTTTCCCGTGCCGGGTGATAGTAAACCATTTATGGTAATATGCTTGGTCGGTTCATGAGTGGCCAGCTCTGATAAAGCACTGTGTCTAATTAACACGCTGACAGCAGCACTGTCTGGGCAATCACACTCTTCCAGTTTATTAAAGTGGTTAAGGAAGTCACTCTGGCCCTTGGGGGACTGGTACAGTAATTTTCCCCCTGCAAGCCAGATGATACGCCCAAAGATGAGGCAAACCAAGTGTGACTGTCTCCCCCTCTCGCCTTCTTTCTCTCTCATCTCTTCTTTTTTCTCTCCATTTTCTCTGCCCTGCTCCCCATGCCTCACTTGCACATCAATATCTCTCCTCCCCCTCCCTTTTTCATCTACCCCCCCCCCCCCCCCCCCCCCAACACTCTCTGAGTGAGTCGGAAATGTAATATCACATGCATTTTTCTGGTCTTTTTTTTTTCCCCTCCGATGGAGTCTAAAAATAACTCTCACAGCAGGAAATGCTGACTTTTGCTTCCCACACCACTTTAGTGTAAACAACGAGACATTTTGATTGGTCAAGACAGGCTTCTGATAGCAGCACAGGAGAGTTGGGCTTGATTGGTGTCTAGTCAGCAGCAGTA
The DNA here is from genome assembly GCF_041903045.1 of Epinephelus lanceolatus. Classification (NCBI taxonomy): domain Eukaryota; kingdom Metazoa; phylum Chordata; class Actinopteri; order Perciformes; family Serranidae; genus Epinephelus; species Epinephelus lanceolatus. The sequence continues at coordinate 21,300,262 of NC_135754.1, read as the reverse complement.
AACAGCAAAAAAAAAAAACAAAACAAAAAAAAACAGCGCAGAAACACTTTGAAGCCGCAAAACAATAATTAGCATGAGAGATGAGGGAGATCTAGTTATTGTATTTACTACTTGGCACGCTGAACTGTAATATTTAAAGTAAGCAGGCTCTATCAAATTTAATTTAAACGATGCTTTATTCGTGATAATTGTCAGTGACCTTTTATTTCCCCTTGAAATAAATCAGTCCATGGGATTCTGCACCATTTGCCAAATATTCTAATGTTGATTACAATCACGTATGCATTTGCTGCTTTCTGTAGCGAGACAATGAAGGAACATATTTCAGATATCATGACACTCAAGTCCAGCAGAGACATTAGTTTAAAAAAAAAAAAAAAGCTTTAAAATCTGGGTGATCATCTCGTTTAGCTGCACGTGGGGAGGCAATGTTGTGCCTTCCTGCTTGTTGCTGAAGACGAGATATCAGCTGGCCTGATTATGTGCAATGGGAATTCAAACAACATCTGAGGTGAAATAGATACCTCTCTGTTTCCTGCCAGCAGTCCCTTTGTAGAGATCAGTGGTTTTTTTGTTTTTTTTTAACAAAGTGGTTGAAGCACATCAGTGCAGGAGCCCAGGGACTAAAACATATCTGTCTTAAAGGAAATCCAATTCCTGGAAAAAAAAAAAAAAATGTTATCTCCACTTTAGCCACCATGATCTTGGCACAATGCATCGTTTTTCCTTTGTGAAATTCATAGTAGCTTAGAGGCATCAAAGAAATTGTTTTTGCAATATGCATAGCATGTGATAGGGCTGACTGTGGCCAAAATTATAGCCCTCTGAATTTCACTGTTTTCCACACACAGGTTATTGAACGGAAATATCCGGATTTCAGTTCCCTGTTGCACTGTTACTGCTATCAGATATCTGAGCTACTTTTAAGATTTGGCATTAGGCTCATGTTGTGCCTCGCTGGAGAGCGCCACTGTATGTTGACAAAGCATGTTAATGTTCCTACAGGCGGAGAAAGTCTTGCTGGGATAGTTAAAGGCTGTTGTTGTTGTCCTTTCCTTCCCCTGCTCTGAGATACACCCAGAGAGACCTTTGGGCAGTTTTTAGCACTCCTCTAACTGATCAAAGGTCAACACTTGGCAGGGTAGTGACACTGACCTTAGGCATGTGTGTCGTGTGAGGTGCCGAAGTCTAAGGCCTTCTGACATGAGCCATAGTGACTCAGTCAGGCTTTAACCTTCAGTGCACACTGACTAAACAGTGTCATGTACTTTTTGCTTACCTAGCATTCAAAATGTTCACATCAGTGAGCAGCTCTTGGTTTTATATTTTTTTTCAGTAAACTTCACCCAGAGAATCAGAAAGGTTAGACTGGACATGGTTCAGAGAATCTCATGATTATTCATGTTCAAACAACCTAAAGATGGAAAGCGCCTCAAGCAATTGGCAACGTATGAAGTCACTGTAAGGATGTGTTCAGTGTGCATTTTGACTGCTACTGTAGGTGTGCAAGATACACAAACATAAAAATGACATCATACAACTCAGTTTCTAATAAAAGAAAATACAAAAAAATATTTTTTTAATTGAAGCCATATTGGATATTTGAAGTAATTACCGTAATATTTTGGGAAAATTAGCACCCATTACTATTAGTAGCACTGGCATTTAGGCTGCTTTCAAACCTAGAGTTGTCTTGCTTTGGTCTGAATCAGGGACTCATTTTGTTACAAAGGTGCATAACTGCCTAGAGTTGGTTCATGTTCTCACGGCAGCATTTACAGGTGGACCAGATCAAATGCCTTTTGCAAGAAAGCTGCTCTTGATTGGTCAGAATTTCCATGCGGGAAAAATCCAGGAAGTAAACAAAACGTTGAAGAAGAGTACACAAGATAAATGTGACACTTTCTAATGTCACAATGGAGGGACAACTACGCAGGTTGATTTTAGCGCTGGTCATCGTGGACTATATTGCTGTCATTGTTCATTTTAGTCAAACCATACAGTTTGAAAACGAGGCGCGGCTCCAACTAGAAAACAATGTTTTGATGCATTGGATGTGCTGAATGTGCATATTAAGGCTGTACAGGAGGCGACTGCAGTTGCTTCAGATCGAGGTCGGAACACAATCTCACCACAAACAAACCGCACCAGAGTTTGTTTGTAACCGGACCAAGACCACCTCTTCAAGAAGGTCTTGGTCCGGTTGTTTTGGTGCACAACTGAGTGTGATTGGTGTGTTCACACCTGCCCAAACGAACCACACTTAGGGGGCAAACGAACTTGAGTTTGATTGAACCGAACCAAACAGGGCAGGTGTGAAAGCACCCTTAAAATCATTTTTCCCTCCTGAAGAACAAAGAATATGCCAGGCTAGGGCAGTATCTATTTGTTTTATACATTCATACCTACCTTTCCCTGGGGCACACGGTATTTGTGTGTGGGCGCAGTCCTGTAACATTATCTCCACCACTCGCAGTCTCCATCTTTTTCAGCTCAGCTGCCTGTTCCACCAGTAGAGACTGACCTCTGGTGGTGCATGCTATGCATTACATCGCCTCAATACAGCATCTCCATATCAGTTTAATAGAAAGAGAGAAGCTATTTAAATAGAAATACCCCAGTTTACAGTAATAACTTGAGACTTACATGCTTGTCCATTAAATATGACGCTGTAGCCAGGAGATTGTTAGTTTAGCTTAGCCTAGCATAAAGACCAGAATCATGGAAACATTGCTAGCTTCACTTTGTTCAAACGTTAAAAACTCTGCCTGTCCGAACCTCGTAAGATCTATAAATATATCTTGTCTGTTTCTGAAGAGGAAAAACCACAAGTTGCTGTTTCACTGAGGGGAAACTGATGAACCAGTTCTTGGCCAAAAGCATTGGCTTCCTTCCCCATGAAATTGCAATTTGTGCTTTTTACTCTTTGTTTTTGTACAGCATTGTCTTCCACCTCTGTGAACTAATTTCCAAGGGAATACTGATATTACTGCTGTGGATACTGAAACTGCACGATAAAGTTTATTTGTCCATGTTGCTTCGTCTCCCTTGCTAGCAATGCTTCAGCAGTAGATTTTACCTTGCGTTAATAACCCATGTTTTTCATAGCTAGAGTATCCACAGCACAGTGGGTTACATAGGTTTGCAATGGTATGAGATTTTCATGGTACAAAAACCATCACAATTTCACAGTATTGCACAATTATAATTATATTATAATTACTATCTTTTAAAATGAACCTTAAAGGAATAAAAACAGCAGCAATTTTTGATGGAACTAATGATTTATTATAAGTGAAACCTGAGACGACTTTTTGTAATTAAAGTATGAGTAAGAGGTGTGAAGCAAACAATAAACACCAAAGGAATCCTAACCGAGGCTGTCAATATTCATACCACATGACACCACTGCTCTCTTGGCTACAACAAACAAATAACATGAATGGAGCTTGTTTTGTGTAGCTGATATTGATCCACTGAACTTCGCCCAGTAGATTCTACAGATCCACTAGGCATCTTTAATTCCTCATATGAATATTCAGCATCTCCCACACACATATACAGAACTATTTAGACACAGTAGGAGAAAGATGGGGAAAAAAACCTGCAGTATTTTAAAATAATTTCTCCCTTAAATTACCCGCAAATTGTAAAAGCGGAATATCAGTGTTGCCCTGCTGTGCCAGTAGATGTAATTAAGCTTGTCTTTTCCCCCCTGCCTCTAAAGGTTAGACTTATCAAAACAGTAATGATGATTGGAAGGGAAATTAATTACTGCCATGCTTTTGTAGATGTGGGAAGGCAAACAAAAGCTTGTAAAGGAAGCCACAACCAACCAATCAACTGCCTGTTATATGCATTATGCACAAACATATGTAAGTGTATTCTTGTGTAATGATAATCAGGCGATGTAGCTACAGTATGATATAATGATGTTTAGAAAGTTTATTGGGGGTGGGGGGAGGCATGCAACTGCAGGAAAGTATTGGTTTTGTAGTCTCTTTTAAAACAGCCGATATTAGGGAACAGGAGCAGCCAAATAAAAGTAGATTATCTGATTTTATTTCATGATATTAGAAAGAAATAACCAGTTATATTGTGTGTCCTTTAGAAGGGACAACAAATGTACATGTCACTGTGAATTATTTTCTGCACATCTGCAACCAGTTGTCATGTTAACCTTTGATTAAGGTTTGTTTTGCTTTGACTGTGAAGATACGGTATCTCTTTGGCAACAAATGGATGTGTCTGTGCGCCTTTCGGCCGCTAAGGATCACATCGCTATTATCATAAATTTCTATGAGTAAATATGTGTAACAAGGGGATTCAGGCTGATGCAGGCTATTTCCCTCTTCCCCAGTGGTAATCAGTCAATGCACAAAACAAGTCATTGTGATCGTAATAGCTTCGAACCTTGGTATTGTAGTGCTGTGTACAACATGCCCTCCTGACACCTCATCCCAAAGGTCTTATTCAATCCAAGGAGATCCAATTCGGCTTGGGGGAAATGCAAATGCATACGACAAGTTAGTGTTTGCTCCAACACGCAGGCAGAGATTTGGAGGGCTGTGTTGTCAAGTGTTGCCTCAGTCAGCAACCAGACCAAGTAAACACGTAGAATCCTGTTACAGCCTCACAGTTCTTCCACCAGCCGCCCCCCCCCCCTTGAGGTTGTCGTTTTCTGCCCGTCCCCCTGGAGTGGTGGTAAGAGTGAGTGAGGAGGCATGTCTACCTCTACCAAACACAGGAGAGGGAAGCCTCCTTCATGCCTCATTGACTTTGTTTTCTCTGGCTAATTTTTTTTTCAGCCTCCCCCCTCCTCAAAAACAAAAAAACAACACAACCACACACACACACACACACACACACAGACACACATCCCATTTATTTCCCACCCTCCCCTTTCCACGCCTCGCCGTTTTGATGGTGATTTTGACACGCAGGCTGTCATGCAGCAGTTCTCTGGGAGGTAGCGATTAACAGAGCTGTCGCCATATGGAGTGAGATCAGCCGTCAGAACCCTACATAATTGGCTCAGGGAGAAAAAATACTTATGTAACGGGCTGAGAAAGGGGAGGGGGAGAAAGTGGTGAGGGCGGACACCTTGGTCTCTGCATCCGCCAATATTAAATGCCCATTAAAACACTTGCAAGTGATTCATTAGTAATGAGAAACTAAATGCATCATAAAACCCAAAGGAAGACAGGACTAGCATTCTGTGCAGTAGAAGAAGAGAATAATTCCCCTTAGCCCCGAAAGAGGAACCAGTGTAACAGAACGGAAACATTAGCCAGTTGTGTGTAGTGATAAGCCACATAGAGGCCTAAGAAAGAACAATTTATCAAATTAATGCACCAAATACTCACATTTGATGAAGCCATTGTCATGTCTGCACCTAATATTGAAATGGACTTGAAGTCTGAGCCAGGGGTTTACATTGCTGACGGCCTAATTATATGGATTGGCTGCAGTAGAGCGTAGCCTATCAGCTCTGGGGAGAAATTAATTCTGGTACAGGGGAAGAGAGAGAGGGGCAGGCTGCAGTCGGCTTCACTGCTGTGAATTGATGGCTGCAGAGGGCCAGGAGGCTCTGTGTGTGTGTGTGTGTATGTGTATGCACAGGGTTCTGGTTCACTTTAAGCTACAACGCAGCCTCACTGAAGGGTGTATTCCTTGTGATTCAGAAACAGCGAGCTGCTCTGACAGATATGTGTTAAATTACAACAACAACCATAAGCAAGATGTAAACGACATGATGTTGATTCACCGCTGTTCCCCGCACCTTTCTGTGTGCACAGGCTGATTTCTCCGGCTCAACGGTGTACATACATTAGCCCTGTTTGTTTCAAAACCAGTTGGTGGCCAAAGTAATGCATTTCATCCGAGAGCATGCTGTGAGTGTTTCCTCCGAGTGTCACTGTAGAGTGCAGACTGTAAGCTTGTTAAAGCTGCATTTAGTTTCAGTAGCAGCTAGTGAGACAGATAGACAATTTTAAGTGAAGACAAGGAAAAGCAGTGACTAAATTTAGACAAAAAGGGCAGAAGATAAGACATGGGGTTTAGATACGATGAAACTAATGATGTTGTTGGATTTTTTTTGTCATCTTAGAGGCATCTAGCAACAGAATCTATCATATAAACATGAACAAAACCCCTGATAACCAGCTAATAATGCATTTAGCATATGCTTTAAAATACATTTTTAGACTGTTCTGTGACTATCTGTTTGTGTCCGTCACTATCTGATCCTCCTTTACACCAAGGAAAGATGCTAGCCTGCACATAATGCATGTCCGCCAGTGAATGGATGACTCACAACTGTTTTCACCTTTGTGCACCACTCGTCGCGCTGACATTTCTGCCACGCCATGTGCAGAAATCCTGTCAGGCATATGGTTTATGTCTGGGTTTAACATCTAGCATTAATTATCTAGTAATCTAATAAGGATGATGTATTTGAATTCGTGCCTGGTGACATTTTAGCTTGCACTGATTGGTCAGCCGCCGACATAAATCTAATCTCATATGTCATTTACAGTATCCGCTGTAGGGCTTATCATGTTGCACCCCCACAATCTTTTATTAGCGCTCTTAATGTGGAGCAAATAAAGGCCTTGTATGAGATAATAACTTATATTAGTCGGACATAAACATTTTGCTGACGCTGGATTTGTGAGAGTATGGCTTCATTTTAAATTCCCTTTATTCTTTTAATGAAAGCACAGGTGATGATAGTAATTATTGCAAGAGTAACGATTCGCAGAGTGCAGGACCTGACACAAAGGCTTGTAAAATTTCAGCCAAGTCGAGAATGATCAAATAAAAATGTCATTGCTACTCTTGATGTCTGTTGTAAAGTGTAATGGAAATCTGAGATATCTTCGTTAATTACCTGTGTGTGCGTGAGTACTGTTAAGTGTAAGACATCAGAGCACAAATGTCCTTGCCATACCAGTGTGTAAACATACTGTAGTGCAGAATTAAAGTTTGTAGACAGATTATATTAGAAGGAAAGAAAACTATGTATGAAATCAAAATGTGCCAGAAATATGCTATATGTGTTCCTGCGAGCCAGATGAGACTTTTGAGTTTAATGCCAGCAGATGCTATACAGATAAATTGGTCGGAAAAAAATGAATAGTTCACAAGGGCAGTGAAAGCATCCTGCCTTAGCATCCTGTTAATTGGCTGAGTCTGGGCCTGTTTGGTTAGAACCACAGCCTGATCGCTGTCAACACAAATGAGCACCTAATATGCTCTGTGATGTGTCTCGAATGCTGACTCTGCACCGCTCCAACAAAGCTGGACTGTTTCTCAGAATCTTACTGATGCCCAGACTTTCTTTACAGTTCAGTAATCCTACCTACAGTATGTCGAACCTTCTCCCGCAGTTTGGCAACCGTTCCTCCGGCCGGCAATTTCGCTCAACATTCCTCGTTTGCAACTGCAAAGAACGTGGCACCAGCCGTCAGTGATTGACAGACTCTGGCGTTGTATACACACTGAAAGTCCTCCGCCTGCCAAACAGAGCATTCTTCTCTGCCCTCTGTCTTATAATGCTTCCATGTTATCAGCCCAGTCAGTCTGACCAGTTTGTTATTTATGTGTACCATCACCCCTTTCTCATGCTTTGTGGTGACAGGTGTCAGTGGCTTTGTTAGAAATCCTCTCCTAGCTCCTCTGTCTTACTTATGCTTAGCTGTGGATGGCTGTCATAGTTGGCAGCATTGGTTGGCACTAAGAGAATGTCTTTCAGAGCAACAGGGACAGCATCAAATGAATGAACTGTTTTATTCACAGTATTTTTCCACAGCCATTTGAAGGGCTATGCTTTTTATTGCTTTATCCATCACTAGGGTTGGGCTGGTGTAAAATGTTCAAACCTGTTTGATATGGAGCCAAACAGTGGACCTATATACCAAATTTTACCAGGTGTCACGTATGACTCAGCAGCTGCTTGGAGTGGGACACAATGACACTTTGTCCTAACAACAAGCGAACGTCTGACTGACTATTGTGTTGCATCACATAACATCAGAGCCCTCTGTCCACACTGAATCCATTAAATATACAGCAGTGCGCTGGGGATCAGACTGGAGACGTAACCACTTGAAAGATGAGTGAGTAGCCTACCTGCTATCTTCCTACGATTGCTTTTTATTTTTATATTTAATGGACATGACAGACAATATAACCAACAGCAGGTAGCCAAAGAGGATATTAGCACAATGTCAAGCACAGCTCACATCCCAGCTACATCAGCTGATCTCAAACAGCTCAGTCAACTGATGGAGCAGCTGATTGATGGAAGAGAGTCAGCTGATAGATCACATTATTCCTTTCTATGCCACCAATCACTGAATCTCATTCAGGGTGCCCTATTTGCCTGCCTACTGTTAAGTGCTGCACGATTTGATAAAAATGTGCGATTGCGATTATGGTGGACAATATCGCGATTTGCGATTGCGATTACAATATAATTACAATATACAATATAATAAATAAATGGTATCATGAGTCTTTTTGCTTGATTCAGTGTTTCCCCTACATTATATCAGCGGGCAGTGACCTGACAGTTATTGTTATGGACAGACAGTGTGTCAGTGACCATTAACAGACTGAGTACAGTCAAACACACTGCTCACACAGCAGCGCAGCACGGAACTGTACACACAGCAGAGGGAGCCTGTGTTGCGTTCAGGTGTTGTCACGTAAATGACAAATTCCAGCACGCCATAGCACAGCACAGCAGCATGTCAAGTGGGCCGAAACAGAGCAAAATTGCTCAATTTTTCATTTGTTATGGAGTCCATGATTTCCCTGTGACACTTAGAAATGTTTGCTTAACTGTGCTTGGATGTTGTTTTATGAGGCTCTGGCGGCTTTCAGTTGTCTCTTTGTCTTTAATGTTACACGGCTCGGCTTTCTCTCACATGCACTCTTCCTACTTTTCCCTGTGCTGTGTTGTCTCAGGTGTTGACATAGATTGGTCGTGTTGCTGTGGGACGTGGCGACTTTAACTTTCAAACTTTTACACAGCACGTCTTTCAGGTACAGCAACGTTGGACAGAAAGACGTGCTGTGTAAAAGTTTAAAAGTTAAAGTCGCCACGTCCTGTCTCAAGCGCTGATATAGATTGGTCGTGTTGCCGCGGGACGTGCCGACTTTAACTTTTACACTTACACAGCACGTCTTTCTGTTCAACGTCGCCATACCTGAATCCAAAGTATCGCCATGTAACAGACATGGTTCATGGTCGAGCTCATGCTCTTCTTCAGCGTCTGTGTTGGTCACTGCTGCACGCCGGCTGCACGCACCAGGATAGCTTGTGGGCATGATGTCAACAAACTCCACACACTACAGGAGAGGCAGTCACGTTCACAGGCACACACGTTAACATTTATTTAGCCTACATTAAATCGCAAATCGCAGCCTTTTATGCGGTTATGTAATCGCACAGCCTGACATCGCGATTGCGATTACATTAATCGTGCAGCACTACTACTGTTGCTCCCACCTCCACTCCAGCTCCTCCTTTTCATGTTGTCTGACTCATCAATGTCATTTCTGTTTGTCACTGATGCTGAGTTTGTTCTGTTCCCGGGGGGTCTTTACTGCTGCTCTTCCTGCCTTAGGCTTTCCATGTAGGCACATGGAAGGGCAGGGACGTTTGCTCTCTCTGTCTTAAGGCTTTCCTCGTTTGTGCGTGGAAGAGGCTTTCTGTGTAGGCCTAGGAAAGGCAGAAACACCCTAGAACAGAGCCATACTGCCAGATATAATGCTGCAAATGAACTAGTTTTTTTGAGAGACTAACTCTACCATGTCTCGCCCTGTCACCCAAACAACCATGAACTTTCTAGAAAACAAACACTTGTCCCCCATCCCATCTCTACTGGAATGTCATCTCCATGTCACCGCTGCTCAGCTCATGGCCTGTCAGACACTGGTGTCTCCATTAGTCCATTTATAAATAAATAAATATCATGTTAATCATGTCAAATTGCTTTAATACTAATACAATACAAATTGGATTCAGCACCGTGTCGCCATTAGCACAGGTTGCTGATTTAGGCTACTTTTTAATTTGCTAGACAAATGATGGTTCAGCCCTTTTGCATTAAATTAAACCAGTTTCAGCTCACCAGATACACTGCATGGGACCAGCAAAAACAGAAATCAGGCCAACTCTATCCATCAGTATTTGTTAAAATAAAAGTTGACACAGTTTACACTTTTTTTTTTCCCCTCAAAAAGAATATGATCAGGATCACAATGAGCCAAAGCAACTAAACATCTACGACATTTAAACCATCCAAACCAATCTTTTTATCATGAGCTGGTGGTCAAAGCATCTGTCCCGCGGGATTGCTGATTCAAGCACTGTAACAGCCATTGTGTCCATCAGCAGACATTTGTCCTATCAAAGCAAGACACTAATCCCCTGCCTGCTCACAAAATGTAAACCCTGTTCACTTTATACGCTACACATCAAGATGCCACAGAAAACTGCCCAATCAAGATTTAGACCGCTGAAGTATGAGCATCGACAGTCCCCAACACTTGTTAACTGATCTGTAGGAGTCTGGAAAAGGCATGCTGCTGGAATGTATTGGTGGATTTTTTTTAATCCTCTTTTGTTACATGGATCTCGCTTTAAATGAACCTCTATACTTTCACAAAGTAGATCTATAGTCCTCCTATTTTTCCTCACACAAGATATAGAAGCACTACAGATTTTATGTCAGCTGTAGTCAAGTTGTTTTCCACTTGCAGTTTTATCTTCCACACCCATCACCAGTAAATAAAACATCAGTGGCATCTTTGAAAGTGATTGTTGGTCCTAGCCATTGCACACCAAAACCCACGGCAGGGTCGTACTTGACCTTTCCTTTTACTGGAATGAAACAAGTAGACATGACAAGCTGAGGTTCTGACAGAAGTTCCCATTTTTTTACTAAAACACCCACCCGTCTGACAAGGAAAAAGACTGCAGGCTGGTTGGGGGTGTCACAGCAGTGCAGTCGTCCTGTCAAATCAAAAAGGCCACATTAGCCATAAACTAAAATCAACATCATTTTTGACAGCTCATTTACGGGAGCTTTAGTTGTGAATGGGCCTTTTTTTGTCCATGACAATGGTTGTGTTTGGTCAGGAGGCACAAAGGAAAGATCAGTGAGCTGCCACTTTATGTTGCGTTGAAGGCGGTAATGTCAGCTGTCGTCGTGGTATAACTGGATTAAGGTATGCTGCACAATTTGTCATTTCTTAAGCTCTTCTGCCTTCCTATTTTTCAGTAGTGACAATGTGAGGTTGCCATTTTTAGCCCAAGCATTAACCTCAATAACATGGTGTTGTAACAATGATAATAATAATAATAGTAATAACAATATTAAGCTTTGGTTTGATGAATTTTGCGGTTGACATTTTCCAATTTATGTTCCCTTTTTTGCTTTTCTGTATCCTATTTTGAATTAATCAAACCCCTGAGAATAGTTTTGACCCGTTGATCTATGGGTTCATTGTGCTACTCTTCAGTTTACTGTACTGCAAAGCAACTGGGTCCGGTGGGAACAAGCTAGCGGTGTTGCTTAATTGGCAATTATTGCTAGTAAAGCCATACGGGCCTAACGGCATTTGTGTGGAAACATTGTGCCTACCCCGCCGCCTCAGTGAGTAATCAGCTCAATTTTGAGCTATGTTATTACTGTTAGCTCTGTTAGCATGGTTAGTGGTTTTCAATAAGTTAACAATGCCAAGGAAGTTTTGTGGCTCAAAATGAAGCCACTTACTCACTGGAGCTATGTGGGATGACGCCAGAGGGTGACCACCATGTTTCTGCAGCAAGCTGTCCCTACACCTGGTCGATGTTACTGGCAGTAACTGCCAAATGAGGGGCCCCACAAGCTAGCTTCCACTGGCCTGGCTGGTCCGCAGTGCAGAGCACCCAAGGTTTACGTTAACTGGCCACGAGAGATCGAACAATGGGGAGGTAGTACTATGTTTTTGTACATTAACCCAGCTCACTGGCTGGCTGTCAGCAAAGCCAACACAAAATAAAATAAAGGGCAAGACACTGACATCACAAAATAATACATTTTACCACCTCTAAATGGACAGGGCTTTAAAATGCAGCTCTAAAGATCACTGAGTCAGTGGAGCGCCGGACTAAAAGGAAAGGCCTCTTGTAGTCTATTTCACATTACTTTATTCTCTTAAAAGTTAACCAGTTAGTTACCAGTTAATGGGTGTCGGGCTATTGAAAGCAAAATTAAGTGAAACTGATATCCCTAGCCCACAAGACTGTCGTGCTTACATTATAGTATATTTGTCTGTATGGCTGTTAGAACCCAGTGAAGATAATATAGCAATACAGCCAGCTCACTCTCTGACAAGTATACTGTGATATAAATGACATCATAATTCTTTCTTGTGTGAATATAGATGCTTGACTCACAATATGAAAATGATAAATTATGACAACACATTGGCGTGCTGTTTGTTTTTCACTTTGCAATGATGAAGCATTTTTTTTCTTCTTCTTACGTGGCCATGGTTTAACGTGACTGTGAATGTCGGGAAACAATTCGCCGTCATTCCCTGCACGGATTCATCCCCAGCTACTCTCCACTAAAGCCTTGTTTGTGTGCTATTCAAAGCACTTTATCTCGTGCTTCAGCTTGGGAGTTTTCTGTTCTAAGCTTTGAGCAACCTGCAGTGTCTTCCGCCCCTAATGTGCCAAATTCAACAGCGACACACAAAAAACTAAAAACACAGAAATAACAGCATTTCACACCGTCCACAAAGCCAGAATTCTCTTCATTTGTTTCCTCAAGAGAAAGTATTTTTGCAGTAATTTCGAGACAAACATCCAGTCAGTAAAAATATATTTGCCTGTGGCCTTCATTGAGTGTGACACATCAAGCAGAGGCGACGTTGTTGTGTGGAGGAATGAGGCGACTGAATTGTATTCATCCCCAAATGGCTCTAAGCGAAACTTCTTTGATCAATATGTCTGTTAGGGAATGCTATGCACCGGAGAGAACCACTTTCTGAAAACACAACCATCACTCACACACAACATCTTTGGCCGTCAGGTTTAATGTTTTCATGCGTCCTTTGATGGAGGCCATAGAGGAAAGGAAAGGAGAGGAATATTTTGGGGGGAGCGATATGTCTTACAGGGATTTTAACAGCTCCTACAGTATGCGACAGGTGAAATCATCACCATTTATCACCTCATGCACTCATGCTGATGAGTGCTGATGCATTAAACTTAAATCTCTATTCTGAGGCCATCCAATTAACTGACTACGCTGTTATTGCTGCTCAATATGCATGCATGGTGAAATTCAGAAAAGTGATAAGCATAGGAAAAGCATTCTATATTGTAGGGCTGTGACAATTATTTTCATTGTCAATTAGTCTGTAGATTTTCTCAATTAATCGATTAGTTGTTTGGTTGAAAATGAGTTTCCCGAGGTGTAAGATGACATCCTCAAATTTCTTCAAACCACAAAGTAGCAATACCACTGACAAGCCAACAGCAAGGGGTTTGGCAAGCAACCGAGCAAGCGCTATCGCAATGTTCATGTGTTTTCTATTTATTTATGGGGACCGCCTTTTATTAACACCATGTGAGCAGCATAACAAGGTGCTGAGTGTCTACTCTGCGCTGAACACTGCACATTTTCCTTTTTTTTCTGGTCACCATTTCAATCAGGAGAGACTTTTTTATAGTGAAAAGAATATTAACGTGAGCATAAGAATGAAAAAATGTCTTTGGTGATTAGACCCCATTGAGATATTTTTAAGGACATGATGAATCCATAGTTGAATAGGGAACCCCCCCAGGGTCTAGACACTGGTGGTGGTAGAGGTGGTGAGGATGAGATTTGGAGAAGATGGAGAAGTGCTACTGATCTGGATGAATAGAGGAATGAGCCTTTGCTGAGCTCGTCCAGGACTCTGGATGCGATGGCTGGAGGTGAACGGGGTGTGAGATGGTGCAGCACTTCTGCCTAAAATGATGGCTGACAACAGCAGAGGAGAGAGCAGATTAAAAATTTTGCAGTAGTGTCCTGATTGGCAAAGTGGCAAAGTTTGAGTGAGCAGCCACAGTCAGCTGATTAGAGGAAGCAGTGGGAGTGGGAGGGAGAATATTGTGAATGGATGAGCACAAAGTCTTCCTGATTAAACTTACGCTGAGATTCATGGGTTGAAAAATAGTCAACCTTGGGTAAAACACTACAGTCATCTGTGGCTGTCACTTTTTACCCTGCTGTCCAATCACAGTAGAGAAGTGGCAGAACAAATACTACAAAGACCAACTGTCAGAGTGCTGAACAACAACAATGGAGAAGACATTAATACAGAATCCACATAGACTGGTGGGTCCGTCCAGCCTTCCCTTCTTCCAGAGCAAGTACTCTACCTTCTGCCAACATTTTTATTTTGGCGGAAATTCTGTATCAGAGCAACCAGACACAACCAATGCGTCTCAGCTGAAAAGAACGCAGTCTCCCTTTTTGCGCCTCATTAGTCCTTGATCACATAGAGGCGTGCCACACTGGCTTTTTTTGTTGTTGTTTTTGTTTAATTGAATGCCACTAGCCCATCACGTCCTTACACTAACCTTCTCGTGTGATCAATCTACCCTTTATTTATTTTTTATTTCACAGTAATTACTTGCTAGTTCCTAAAATGGACAGGCAGAGGCTACTTGCTGTAGCTCTGGTTGAGGGTGAGAGGCTGTCAGTAAATAGTTTGTTGGGCACAGGGAAGCAGAGATCTGTGTGGGTACATGAGACCCTAAAAAAGAAGCTGGATCACGGCGAGTACCACCAGTTGGTCCAGGAGCTTCACCTCAATGATGGCTGTTTCCAGGCATATTTTAGGATGACTCGGGCAGTTTGACAACCTGCTGTCTATCGTCGGGTCATATCCCTCTGGGTATCCAGCAACCGCTACCACCAGTTTCTCCTCCGTTGTCTACCAACTGTAAACTTGTTGTTGTGACCACCACAGAAGGCCCACCTCTCAAATCTTTTCTCAAATCACCCTTTTCTGCTCTGATTTGATTTTTCAACTTCAGGAGTTCAGAGCAGTCCAGCAAAAATACCAGGAGCCTAGAGCTCAGAAACGCCAGGTGCGTCACAACACAAAAACAACGAGCAAAAAGCCCAATTCTTATTAAACAATTACAAAAAGGTGCCTCCAGCTGTTAAAATGCTTTCTGCGTGATCAGGGCCTTACCCTTCTGTGTTCCGTATTTAACAATCAACAAACAATTAATTTGTTTTAAAACTGTGTTATCTCTGTCATTTAAAAACAACAATAGCCAATTTATTGACTTAACAACCAAGCTCATTTACGAAGCACCAAAATCAGGATAAATGAAGTAATTTGCAAAACAACAAAACAATTATAATACCAATATCACTCTGTTGAAATTCCTTAAACACAATACCTCTTTTATTTTGTCTACAACCCAAAGATATTCAGTTTGCTATCATAGAGGATTAGAGAAACTAGAAAATATTCACATTTAGGAAGCTGGAATCAGAGAATTTAAACTTTTTTTTCTCTATAAAGGTTACTCAAACCAATTAGTAGATTATAAAATTAGCTGAAGAGTAATTTAATAGTTACCAGCTAATTGATTAATTGTCGCAGCTCTAATATATTAAGCCTGTGTGTGTGGATTTCCTGCAGTCGTGCGCAACTCCTTGGGTCAATATATCTACAGTCACCACACTCTCCTCTGTTTAGCACTCAAAACACACACACACACACACACTCCCTCTCTCTTTCTCCCACACACACACACATGCATGCATGCAAATGAACATAGCAGGTGGTGAGGTGTTAAACAGGCCATAATTTGGCTAGAATTTGACGGCAGACTCTCCCTGAAGGCCAGGGGAGGGCTAAACAGGATTTCACTGATCCAGCGTCAGGGCCAACACTGCCAGTCCCCATGCATTATCGGTGCCAGTCCGGCATTTCCATGCACTTGGAGATACCCCCACAGTATGTGTCTGGCAGCACTGCTTCAGGGTAAAGCCTCGAGGTCCATATGTACAAATGCAGCTTTCAACTTTACTTTAAAGCCACTCACAAACTCATCGTCAGAGTCTCCCCCCTCTCCCCACCTCGCTTATCGGCATTTGCTTAGTCCGTTTGTCACATTATCAGTGCTCTCTCCTTTTTGTCAAGTAACACTGATGACAAGCTCACTCCCGAGGGAGGCTGAGCCACAACCTTTCCCTTGTTTCTGCATGTGTCACCGTGATTGGATCAGAGCTGTGTCTTTCTGCTGTGAGTGAGCAGTCTGAAAGGCATGTAATCCTGTTCCCACTGCTCCATTGAGAGCAGCAGGCGTTTGCGGGTGTGTGTAGCTGCCTGTTTCTACCTATGTTTATTTTTGTAGAGCTTTGGGGTGATAATGCCGGGGCGAATTTGCTGTGACTGGTGTTTTTTTTGCATGTGTGTGTGTGTGTGTGTGTGTGTGTGTGTGTGTGTGTGTGTGTGAGACAGGGAGCCACCTCCATGATATGGATGGCTGTATTGAGCAGGACCCAGTGACAGGGGAAATCTGCCTCGTTTAAAGGGGAAAGCAAAACTCATCAGGGCTTTGCTTTGTCCATGAGACGCACAGTTAGTGGGATTTATAATTGGGATTAACTGTTGTCCCCTGGTGTATTTTTCAAAGCTAGTTATCATTAATGTAATCCAATTAGTACATTCATTGTGTTTACAGATTTGTCTCTCAATGACTCATCGCAGGTGTACTTAATTTATTAACCTAAATAGATTCATTTGATATTGTTCATTCTATATGCCTGCCACAGATTAGTGTGACATTTATTTTTTATCTTTTATCATTACTTTTCAGCAGTTTGAATAATCAGTCAGTATGCTCCAACTCTATAAATACACACGGAGGTGTGAAGCTGAGTTTATAAATTAACATATAAACCATTCACAACATAATGCCACTCTCTGTGCTGGACAACACACCAATACATTCCATGCATCAAAATGTCTCCAACACTTGGGCACTGAATAAAGATCACGATTAGCATCAGAACGCAGAAGTTTGTGTTTGGCTATTCATGCTTTGATAATTCACATCACTTAGAAAAAGTTAATGAGTGCAGGTGGAAAAGCACTTGCTACCTACAGATGGCTGAATAGAGTTGTTCTGCTCAAAGAGAAGGCCTTCACACAGCTCTCCAGCTCTTATGGAGGAGACAGTGTTTGAATCAGAGCATGCCATCTTGACAGTGTTGCCCCTAAAACATAAAATGCCCTGTCACTGTAATTTCCTGGTACCCAACTGTCGCCAAAATCCACGTCATAATCCGGCTTGGTATGTTAGATAACAGACAAATAGTGACCAATAGAGACTGACCTCTCCCAAAAAATGACACCACTGGACAGCCCGTGTTAATGTTAACTATAGACAGTGACCTCTAGTGACCACAGTAACTATGACGGGATGAAAGGAAGTCAGGTGACGTAGTACAAAAAGTGAAAAGGTGAAAAAAGAGGAGATCGGGGAGGATGGATGGGTCAAAAAACACAGGACTTTCACCCCCGAGACTGGAGTTCATGTTCTGTGTGAAACCAAAACACAGTGTTGAGTTATTTTAGGTTACATATGTACACCATGTTTCCATGTTCCTTAACATCAAGTACATTTTGTGACTAAGACCAGCTATGATTCCTTTCCTAAATATAACTTTACTGGTAGGAGCAAGGGGTGGGAATCACCAGAGAATCCACGATACGATATTATCACAATACTTTATTTTTTACAAATATATTTATTGCATTTTTCATATAAAACACAGAACAGCTCGGACATAACATGGTGAATAGAAGTAGTAGTTGAAAATAAGATAATAAGGGAACAATGAAAAAAGAAGAATTAATAGAGAAAAATTAAAGTAGTGGGCATTACATCCATCCCCAACCTTCATCACTTCCTCCAACCATATAAAGGCAGCAACACACAGACTAACAAGTAGGCTATATAGACACATAACAAGGTTACAAGAAGATTAATTTACAGGAAGTGTAAGCCGATTTAGGAAACCCCTATAATATAGAGGATGACAGCGTAGGTCCAATGTACTTTAAGTAAGGGTCCCAAACTTTATGAAAAGCATCTACTGAGAAGTGAAGCATACAAGAGATATATTCATTGGGAATACACTGCATTATAAGACATTTGTTGGAGCAGCATCCTAGGTCCAGAAGAGCAGAATATTTTGCTTGGCAGCAGAAGTCAAAAGATTGAAGAGTCTCTTGTGTTTGATATTTGTAATATGACCATCCAGGAGTCCAACTAGGAGGCACATAGGGTCCAAATCTATTTGAACACCAAATATAACACACAGTTCATCCACAATATTTGACCAATAGCTCTGTAGCGTCACACATAACACCAAAAACAGTGAATTCAGCTGCCAGACTCAGAGTTACACTTATAAAAGAGAGATGAAATACTGGCATCAATTTTGTTTTTGAAAGCAGGTGTTATACAGTACAGGCCAAAAGTTTGGACACACCTTCTCATTCAATGCGTTTTCTTTATTTTCATGACTATTTACATTGTAGATTCTCACTGAAGGCATCAAAACTATGAATGAACATGTGGAGTTATGTACTTAACAAAAAAAGGTGA
Source organism: Epinephelus lanceolatus (assembly GCF_041903045.1). NCBI lineage: Eukaryota > Metazoa > Chordata > Actinopteri > Perciformes > Serranidae > Epinephelus > Epinephelus lanceolatus. The sequence goes on along the minus strand of NC_135754.1, from coordinate 21,281,571 downwards.
AATAACTGAAAACATGTTTTATATTCTAGTTTCTTCAAAATAGCCACCCTTTGCTCTGATTACTGCTTTGCACACTCTTGGCATTCTCTCCATGAGCTTCAAGAGGTAGTCACCTGAAATGGTTTTCCAACAGTCTTGAAGGAGTTCCCAGAGGTGTTTAGCACTTGTTGGCCCCTTTGCCTTCACTCTGCGGTCCAGCTCACCCCAAACCATCTCGATTGGGTTCAGGTCCGGTGACTGTGGAGGCTAGGTCATCTGCCGCAGCACTCCATCACTCTCCTTCTTGGTCAAATAGCCCTTACACAGCCTGGAGGTGTGTTTGGGGTCATTGTCCTGTTGAAAAATAAATGATCGTCCAACTAAACGCAAACCGGATGGGATGGCATGTCGCTGCAGGATGCTGTGGTAGCCATGCTGGTTCAGTGTGCCTTCAATTTTGAATAAATCCCCAACAGTGTCACCAGCAAAACACCCCCACAACATCACACCTCCTCCTCCATGCTTCACAGTGGGAACCAGGCATGTGGAATCCATCCGTTCACCTTTTCTGCGTCTCACAAAGACACGGCGGTTGGAACCAAAGATCTCAAATTTGGACTCATCAGACCAAAGCACAGATTTCCACTGGTCTAATGTCCATTCCTTGTGTTTCTTGGCCAAAACAAATCTCTTCTGCTTGTTGCCTCTCCTTAGCAGTGGTTTCCCAGCAGCTATTTGACCATGAAGGCCTGATTCACGCAGTCTCCTCTTAACAGTTGTTCTAGAGATGGGTCTGCTGCTAGAACTCTGTGTGGCATTCATCTGGTCTCTGATCTGAGCTGCTGTTAACTTGCGATTTCTGAGGCTGGTGACTTGGATGAACTTATCCTCAGAAGCAGAGGTGACTCTTGGTCTTCCTTTCCTGGGTCGGTCCTCATGTGTGCCAGTTTCGTTGTAGCGCTTGATGGTTTTTGCGACTCCACTTGGGGACACATTTAAAGTTTTTGCAATTTTCCGGACTGACTGACCTTCATTTCTTAAAGTAATGATGGCCACTCGTTTTTCTTTAGTTAGCTGATTGGTTCTTGCCATAATATGAATTTTAACAGTTGTCCAATAGGGCTGTCGGCTGTGTATTAACCTGACTTCTGCACAACACAACTGATGGTCCCAACCCCATTGATAAAGCAAGAAATTCCACTAATTAACCCTGATAAGGCACACCTGTGAAGTGGAAACCATTTCAGGTGACTACCTCTTGAAGCTCATGGAGAGAATGCCAAGAGTGTGCAAAGCAGTAATCAGAGCAAAGGGTGGCTATTTTGAAGAAACTAGAATATGAAACATGTTTTCAGTTATTTCACCTTTTTTTGTTAAGTACATAACTCCACATGTGTTCATTCATAGTTTTGATGCCTTCAGTGAGAATCTACAATGTAAATAGTCATGAAAATAAAGAAAACGCATTGAATGAGAAGGTGTGTCCAAACTTTTGGCCTGTACTGTATATGAGTGATGTACAATTCTGAAATGAGTAGATTTGGTTCGATTCCTGCCATTCTAGATCGTCAATAGTGAGTTTAGGGCTCCATAGAATTATCGTGATACTTAAGTCAAGATACGACATTATTGTGATTTTGAATATGTTGCGATATGCTGAGTATTGTGCTAAAATGTATTGCAATTCATATGTTTGTTTGTTTTTTCTCTTTGAACCATATTCTCATTTCCAATGTTTTCACACCAGATACAAAAGCTAAAACATCCAATTAAACAATTTGTCTTGATGATTCGGCACAAGAATTTTTTAATAATAGGACATGTGCCATTAATTTTTTTCACTCATTATTGAAAAGTCTGCTTCCTGGTGACCTTATAACAATAATGATTAATTATAATGATTATTTATTAATAATTGTATATTTCTCTTGTATATTTTAAATTTTACCACTAATTTTTCTTTTTTTTATACATTTTTTTAAATTTATTTACTTTTTCATTTAATTTTGATTTTACTGCTAATACCACTTATTTTTGTATATATTTTATATTTCTTTCTCTCCATATCTATCTATCTATCTATCTATCTATCTATCTATCAAATCACATTCCTCGAATGGTCGATCAGTCAACTTCGTCAACTATTCTTAAAAGTTTGTCTTGACAAGAAAACAAAGCAAAGTTCATTCATTCATTCATCTTCCAACCTCTTCATCCTCTTGACCTGGACAGGTCGCCAGACTATCGCAGGGCTGACACATAGAGAGAGACAACCATTCACACTCACATTCACACCTACGGACAATTTAGAGTTATCAATTAACCTAGTCCCCAATCTGCATGTCTTTGGACTGTGGGAGGAAGCCGGAGTGCCCGGAGAGAACCCACGCTGACACGGGGAGAACATGCAAACTCCGCACAGAAGGGCTCCCACACCCGGGATCGAACCGGCAACCCTCTTGCTGTGAGGCGACAGTGCTAAGCACCACACCACCGTGCCGCCCCAAAGCAAAGTTATGTGTCTAAAATAATAAGTCTGACCAGTTGCCACTGGGTGTACAGCTTCCTCACTATTGTTTACTGTCTGTAAGAGTGTGCCTCCACCGTGTAACGAAAATATAACAGGTCATGGGTGTGGTGTTGTTGACCTGCAGCAGGGCAGCGGATGGCTCAAAACGTGGACAAACTTGACATCAAAATTACAATGTACTGCTGGATTACCAGTGACATACCCTGTGCTGCGCCTCTCCACTGCAGTGCACATCAAATCACGAAAAATAAACAAGATCAGGCAATGAAAAACCTGCAGTGCACCCACATGAACATAGAACCCTGTGAATCTCTACACAGCTGCCTGAAATACACAGCCAAACCTTTCTAAGTCACAGTTTATGTGTCAAATACAGTGCAAAGAAGCACCAGCTTAGACTACAATTTCCTCCTTGAAAATCTGGAGTAGGACTGTGCTTGTTTTTCATATCAATAGAATCATCCGTTGAGATGGTGTAGGGGCTAATCACATCTTCCCTCCAGTAAGCCTAAGTCCTAAACCCCATCCCAGTCAATTTTTACACCAGCTCCCCTAATCCCTCTCCCTTTTGATGTTTCCTGCTGTTTGTATAAGATCAATAAAATATACAAGAGAAAGATGCCCTCCTCTACCTTCATCTTGGCTACTTGCAGCAGACCAAAGCCACTGAAAAGGAACTAGCTGCCATCCAACTGATCTCAGGAGTCCCAAAAAGAGTAAATTGTATCAGTGGGTGCTAAGACCAGCCCCCCTGCTATGCTCATGTATGCCCTCAGCGGCTCCATATGCCAAGAGAGCTGCCAAGGGAGCGGACAGGCAAGCTCAGTGACTGCCAATCTGCAGATGCAGGAGCCGTCCGCTCATGCATATTAAACCCGCACCACCTGCTCGTCGTACATCACACCCTGCATTCTTGGTCCCAGGAATTTTAATCAACTGCGCTGACAGGAAGCCGCTCTGGTCCACGTAGGTGAATCGCTCAACTCCTCTCCTCTTACTCCCGCTAAAGCCGGGATGGGGATGCATGTTGATGCTGCATTTGTGCAACGTCCCAGAGTTCCCCTGAGGAAGACGGAGAGCGTCAGGGAAAGATCAGAATATGCCGATGAGGCAGAGGAGAGACAAGACAGACTGCTGTGCCTTTAAGATATGAAGATCTCTAAATGGCATTGGGTTGTCTTTCTTGTCAAGTTCTCACACTCTTCATACCGTCCCCTCCTGTCCTGTTGTCTGCTCAGGTGTCAATAATTGCCTGCATCTTGCTGAATTAACCAAAAAAAGACAGACAGAGGCAGAGAGATTAAAAAAAGAGAAAACAGCATCAGTACCTTGTGATCAAAATGACTTCTCAATCGTTACACAGTACAGTCGAGGCAAATCAGGCTTCCCAACATTTCCTTTTCTGCTCTTCTTCCCCTCTTTTCATTATTATTTGATATGTTTGCATGTGCAGAACTGCATCTAGAGACGAGTGCTGCATAAAACAGTATTTTGAATCATTTCCAATTCAAATATGTTTGTCGGGTATAAAGAGGGAGCATGGTGAATACCCATGGAAGGAAAATGAAAAAGCTGGTTTTGTCACATTGAAGTATTTTTACACAGCTGTGCGGCGATCATAGCACTGATAACACGGCATCTCAACCCATCAGCACGGAGAAATCAGCATTTTTACCGTCAACCGTCATGTCGGTGAAGATGTTACAGTAAGTAGATGAAGACACAATTAGGTACTCGACTGCACCTCTCAGTCTCTCTGCCAGTTTCTGCTGGCACAGCATAATCCTCTAGAACCCCCAGGATTAAATTTTTATGCCATCTTTTTAAATATAGTCTTAAATAAAATAAAAAATAAAAGAGAGAAGAGAGAAAAAAAAGAGGCAGATGGAGACAGGCACTGCCAAGACAGGACCAAGTGTGGTAACAGTTAGATGCACAGTAGCAGGCAAGCCAAATATGCCACATTTGATAAATAGTTTGTTAGCGTTGATGATAAATCGTTGTGAGAAACAAAAGCATTTCTGTGGAAATGAATAAAATATTTTGATGGACACATGCTGTGCACGTACACACAGACGTGCACACCCCAATTACAGATCATAATCATATATGTAAATTAGTGTTTTGTGAAAATAACCGTAATTATGTTAGAGTTATTTAATGGATGATATTGTTGAGAATAAATTTCAGTCAGTCTACAAAAGAATACATGTTCAGGGCTGTATCATCCTATTTTTTTCTCATGAATAGTCCAGTAATATCCAAGCATATTTTGTCGATATGACTTGATATCATGTGTTCTGTCAAAAGATCTCATCATACACACTGCATTTTATTTGTAAGTCTGTCTCTCCGTGAGTGCTCTTCATGACTTTCATGCCTTCTTACACATTTGTGTGCGTGCCTTGTGTGTTTTTCATTAGTTTCGCGGCCTCTTCCATGGGGGTCCCATTTGTAAACAGTGATGAATTATTAATTACCTCGCCCTTCCTGAAGCAGCACCACAGGTATGTGGATTTCAGCAAAACCCCAGCAAGCTTTAATTTGTGTCTCACTTCTTGCGTGTCCTGTCCTGGAATCAAAATCTAAATGTAATGTCATTGGCATGGCAAAAGCACTAAAGCGACCTTGCTCATTAAATATACATTTGACAGATTCAAATGTATTTCTCCAGTCGCTGGTTATTCTGTTATTTGCTCTGTAAGTAATGGAGATAATGGCATCAAAGTACATCACCCGCTTTTGAATATGAGGTGGAGGCACTCATCCCGTTCTTAACAGCTTTTATGAGCGTCTCCCAGAGTGAATGGATGTATGTTCAGGGCTGCACTGACATCTACATCACAGTGGTTTAGCTAATGTGATGTGTAACACATACCGCTCCAACATAAATCATCTCAGATAACCAAGGCATCCAACAACTTGGAAATTTGTCACAAAAACTTTGGAATAATAGGCATCAGATACAGTATGGCGTTTCTTTTATTCCTGAGATCATAAGCAGTAACATTGTTTTGTCCCTCCTGGTGGCATATTATGATAATTACGCCACAAATTGCAATCAATGAATCAGGATAAATTATCCGTCTAGTCCCATATTACTGCATATGGGTTGTGAAGACAAATTAGCAGAGGAGAAATTGCTTCTAATAACATTGTTCTGTGTTTGAGCATTCTCATAAACCTCATTAGGGATTCAAGTCTTGAACAGGAAGTCAATAACATCTGACGGATTACATTCTGACCTTGATAGCATAGAAACTGCTTCAGGAGGATCTACAGGTCCAGAGAAGTGGAGTCGCTGCTGCCTCTTGTCACAGCGCCACAATTTTGATCCACGTCTAATGTCGATTGGCATTGTGGCTTCGTTACCACGACTGAGTCAGAGAAATGTGCTACTGAGGAGGCAAATTATCTTTGAAAGCCCTCAAGGCACCTTCAGAAAAACACATAGGGAGAGCCCTTGGTACTGATAATAACCTGACAATATGAGTCATGATAACTTCAGAGAAATTCAATCAATCTCACGCATCCCTCTGCGTTCGTGTATTTTTCTTAGGGGTGCTTTTGTAGTACTTCATTTCTACATTTAATAACTATAGGTCCAAGGTCTATCAAGCGGCATAGCATTACTCACACATCTATAGAATAAAAGGGGTAATCAAGCAATAAAATAAATTATCTTCATGAATACACAATGTTCAGTTACAGTGCGATTTCAGTGTTCTTTAGAGAGCTTTGTAGAAATACTTCCTTCCCCCTGCAGAAGGCTGATGCACAGAATTTCTGTGTTTTTCTTAAGGAACAGTTCCACCCAAAATTACATACTCTCTCCTATGTGAGTCCCAGCTCCCCTGATGTTTGCACAGCCTCTTCTATTGGATATATGCAGGTTGTCTCTGACAGTGCAGACAGGTTGTACCTCCAGCAGAGGTATATTCCACATCAGACAACAAGCAAGCCGAGGCTTCTGGTAGAGAGCAGTGCAGGCGATTATTTGGATTTCCAGTTCGGTCTCTTGGCTGCAAAACACTTGCACTATGTTGCGTGGGTTGTGGAGAGAAAATTTCATGGTCACTTTATGATGTGTTTGGGAGAAGGAGGGGGGTCTGGAAATGCAGAGGCTTACTTGTTGTGTGTATGGTGGTCTTGCAAACTTTAATCAAGATTCAGCTGACACAAGGTCAGGAGATAATGTAGATAATTAAAACTTTTCATTAGGGGGTGAATTGTTCCCTTAAGGTTCAATGCATGTTTGATGTCTACTGGGGTCTACTTTATTAACCTGCTGCTTCGGGCCTGTCACTGTGAACACATTCAAAACCCTTTTTAGTTAGTCTAATAATGCTGCTGTTAGATAATGAATCGACTTGAAGGTGTCTTAGTAACCAAGAAGAAAAACAGTACCTTGAAGTCCTGAATGTATCCTGCAGTGACAAATGGAATTAAGCTTCCTTTGCCAAACATTTAATAACCTCTGCATATCCATAGATAGAAAAATAATCACACCATTAATGTACAGTTTATATGTCACAGCTCGGGGCTCTAAGGCTGGACTAGAATGAAGAACAACTTGAGTGCCGGTGACAAATGTCCCATTGAATAGCTATCACTAGGCTGTCATGGCAACCAAAGCCATGTGCTCTTTAATCCTGCTTACTGGCTACGGCTGCAGCTTTTAACCAACAGTCCCGTGGGTCAACTACTATTTGTTTGTGTCATGTCAGGGACAGGAGGTCTCCCAAGGCTTGCAGTCTTGATGATCATGTAAGACATACAGAGCAGCACAGTATGTATGTGTATGCTTCTGTGTTTGTGTGTGTGGGAATGCATGATTTAAAACCTGCATATGATTGGAAAATGTTTCTTCTCCTGACTGAAATTAAGTCATTAAGAGCAAATACAAAAGCAGATATAATCCAGGGAATGAAGGGAGCCCTCGTTAAAATGCAGGTCATAAAAGTGATCAACACTAACATACTAAAATATGAATTTCCCTGAGAGAAAATTAAAATTAGTGCACTAGTGTAATTAATATTTAAAATGTAACTTTAAGAATATATTTTATTTAATTTCAGCCAAGATAAAGTTAATTTAGTGGTTAATACTGCAGTATTATATATATATATATATATAAATGCATGCAACCACGTTACTTAGGGGAAAATGTGATTTGTTTTCAATTGAAGTGGCAATTTTTTTTTTGTTTATTTGATTTTTGTAACATTTTTTATTGGAGAGAAATGTTAACATTGTAATAAAATTAAAGTTTAACCATCTATTTTTGAAAGAAACAAAGAAAAGTCTTTGCAGTAAACGGGTATCGATGATTCAGTGCAGTTTATGGAGGTCCACTCTTTGATAGATAGATGTCACCCAAAGATGCAAGTGCCCTCTTGGAAATTTCTTTTTAAAAATTATAATAGGCACTTTTTCAGTAATATTATGGGAAAAGACTCTAAAAGTAAATCTTTTATTCTATTTTTGTTTTTTTTTAAATGACTAGAAACAGAGGTCCACCCTTGGTGGGGTACAGCAAAGGTCCACTGTTGGTAATGTAGGCGTGTATGTGTGTGTGTGTGTGTTGCACCTGACAGGCCTCACAGGGCTATGCCACTGTGTATACATAGTGACCATTGCTATTTATATATATTGGATATTCAAGGCTACACTCAAGTTCTTTTTCCCTGTACTGCATATCTTGTCCATAGTTTTATCGCTCAAGGTCCTATGGTCATGCTCAGTAGCTCAATGCATTTTTTAAGCATACATATTGTGGTTTTTGTAAAGCTTTATATCTCTCCCTCTCTCTCTCTCTCCACATATATATATATATATATATATATATATATATATATATATATATATATATATATATATATACATACAGTATGTTTTCCCATGGGTTGGGCCATAGTTGGAATACATTATTTTCATGAGAGTTAAAAATAAAACAATGCTAGCTTAGCGTCTAAGAGTCCTTGATATCAAAAAGTGAATTTGACAGCAGTTTATTTACATATGGTAAAATGATATAACTGAGATGTGTTTCTTTGAAAAATCCCACAACTCTCAATTAGCCATCTTTTTTTTTTTTTTTTTTTTTTTTTCAGGAGACAGTTTTAGCATGCTGGTGGTGTCATATTCAGTATCGTATCCACTCACTGTCATGAGAAGATCAAAATAAGCTTTGTGGTGGTACTCAATCAAGCTGGCATAGTAAGCACTATAGCTGCTGTTGTCCTCACATTTAAGAGGCAGAAAATATGTTTAAATAATGCTTGAATCTCTTGTTTGATATACATTTTTCTCTGAAATTTTTGATTAATTTATTAGTTTTAACAGAACAGAATATTCCCTGAAACAGGACTCCACAAATAATATCACAGTTCTGCTACAACAACCCACCTCACTTGATTAAACACTTAGATACAATGCAACACATGTCCACCTTTGTATATAAGTGTCCATTTTCACTTGCAGTAATTTGCTTTCTTGTGTAAACCCATTAGAGTCTCTGCAACCACAGAGTTATGGTTGGTGGTTTTGAATCCTTCCAGTACATTTGACATCATTTTTGATCAAATGATTTTCATTTTTTTGGGGCTAGCAGATGCAAGCCATATGTTTGGCACCTTTTTCATACAGTGCAAAAAAGGAAGGTGTGCTCTAAACCTGAATCAACAGCCGTCTGTGTAAAAAATATGTTTTGGGTTTTTATCACAGCTTGAAAAACAGTGTGCAGAAACTGATCATTTACCCTCTTCGTTTTAATAATGCACTCCAGTAATGAACTATTTCTCCATTTCTCCTGCAGCAGTGAGTCAAGTGCTGCTTTAGAGAAGAGAAAGTAATTTCCAAACCATTGTGGCAGATGATATAGTCAGGGCCAGTGCGTTGTCCATACCCTACTGCGCTGTATATTCCTCCGAATATGGTTCTATCCAAAAGGCAGCAGTGCATGATGGGTAAGCAATCAGCCGGCTCTCTCAGGACTTTTCCTTTACATAGTAAGGCCCTCTTTGATGTGTGCTGCAGTAAACACAGGGAGTTCTCTCCCGACCACTGTCTCCTGGGGGATAAGGCTCAGCACAAGAACACTAATGAGCACATTAGAAGGAAGCCATAGAAGGAAAATGCTACAGTTGTAAATGGAATTGTCTCTTGTGTTGTCTGTGGCAATGATGCACTGTCTACAGTAAATGCATGTGTGCAGAGTATATACAGAATATGATGGAAGCCTCTATAGGACAGTTACATTAAGCTTTTTTTTTTTTTTCCCGACTTCATGATTTAGATTTAAATCAAGGCTGCGAGAAACTGTAATACAGCAGCCGCGTTATAATTAACAGTTAAAAGTAATCAAGCTTTGGAGTTAAAAGGTAAAAGTGGAGCTGTGGAACTGAAGTGACATATCCGCTGACAATAACACTAACAAACCATTACAAATGGAGCATTCGCCATTTATTCCATTAACAATAATCACGGGTCATAAAGAAGTGATACGTAACAATCCTACCTGCCTGAAAACAGTGTTACTTCCCTGGCTGTGCCAAGGTGTGAGTGAGTAGTTTTATGCTTCCGTGTCTTGTTAAAATGATATGAATACTGTAAAGAGGAGTTTGTTACATACTACTGAATGATCAAAGTTTATAGGACTCCTCAGATCCGTGCTACACCGTGCAGCATAATGTCTGACTGCAGACACTGGCCCACTTTTAGTGCACTTTGATTGGCTGTGAATCCATAGAGAAAAACATGTAGTGCTCTGACTGATTTTTTTTTACTAAAAAAATATGTCTGATTAGCAGTTCCTGAAATGTTAGCATGCATTTATTTAGATTCACTAGTTTTTACTCATTTGACTTTGCTTGTTTGTGGATGTAACCTTCATTTCATGTTACAACAACAGATCTGCATGTAGTGATGAGCCACCCCCTAGAAGTAAAGGCACCTTTCAAATGTAATTCTATATTTATTTTAAGCTGTTGGACTTTTTTTGAAGATATCGATCGAAAGCGATTCAATAGCAGTGACTGGGAAGGAGCACAAGCCTCAGTATTCCTCTCAGATAACTCTGATCTCTCAAGCATCGTCTGAATCTGTGATCCCCAGCCAGTAGATTCCTTGAAAGTTACCAGGGGAATCAGCAATCTGGATTGCCTTTGTGCAGCGGGGAGAGTGAGAGACGTGAAAATGATTTCAAAGAGTCCAGAATCACGCTCCCTCTGCAGCTGCCATTTATTAGCACATTTTCCACCATGTTTTTTTTTTTTTTCACATCCACCTAATAGTGAGTTTCATTTCTGAGTTTCATAGAGTTTGCCAGAGGCTTGCGTTGCGAGGGTTTTATTCTGTAAAGGGCTTCATTAAGAAGCGTTGATAAATTAGCCTAATGGCAACTTGTATGTTTGTCATAATTAGTCATGACACAACATCTTAATGCTTCCTAAGAGTAAGGGACACATCATTTATCAGCTGTTACCTCAATAATGAAGATGAAGATGGTTTGATGTAAAAAAAGAAAGTGCAAAAATCTTCTCTTAAAAAAAAAAAAATGCTTTAATAGGTTTGACTGCTTGGATCTACAGCAGGGTTCACACTGATCTATTCAGGGTCAGTCGCTTGAGTGTCAGGAAATGACAAGCTGGAAAATATCACATCAAAACATACAAACGCACATTATCACCATTCTGCTCCGACACGTTCAAAAAGCTGACTAATTGCTTTATTAACTTGCTCTTTTTCTGACAGGGCAATATTTAAAGAACCTAGCGTTTCGACAGGATCCTGCTTGACAGGTGCTCGTTCAAAGTTGCGCTTGCTGTGCTGCAGATTTTTTACCATTTCTTGCCTGTCACGGTGATGAAACGGGAACCCATAAGAAATTGACAGCCTGTATTGCTCAAGGCCAAACATATCTGAAGATGGCTTTTTTCCTTGATGTGGCCAATGGGGCTAAAAGAGTCAAGACTTAAGAGGTTTTCGTTGCAGATTTTTGAGAGGTAATCAGTACAGGCTGTTTGCTTGTAGACCTTGCACCTGGTGAGGAGAAGCAGAGCCTTTTTATTTTGTAGAATGACAGGTTAGAGACTTAGCACCTTCTCTTCTGTTTTAATGAAATACAGAGCGTTCTAAAATGTGTTTACGGGTCAGATGATTCATTGGGTACTGGAATAAGTGCAATATTAAAAACCAAAGGGAATTTCAAAGACCAGCTATTCTCGAAATCCTTTTGCACATTTTAAGTAGTCCATAATATGTTTAATTTAAGACCACTCATGTCAGCCATCCTCTCCCCGGGTGTGAAACTGGCACATTTGCTGTCTGTAGAAAAAAGGAGAGCCAATATACAAAAGGTGTTGCTGTAATGCGCCTTGGAGTTTTGTGGAAGCTTTGTCCCTCGTGAAAGAAATACACGTCATACATCATCATCATCGATTCCCAAAGTGCTGCGTCAAAGGTACCACAGTGACCTTGTGTAGTTCACATCCTGCCCCACTGCTCCGTCAACAACATGTGACAAATGAAATGATTGCTGCACTTGCACTGCTTTTTATACAGAAAAGACGGCACAGTAAAAGTGGATCAGCAGAAGCCTTCTTCACTGGTTCTTTGAAATAAGATAAGGTGACAAGTGGAGAAAATAAAGTTTTTGAGACATTTCAGCACAGATAAGATTACTCGCGACACAGGTACCAAAAGGGTGTTTGGTATCCGCCTGACCTTGGCTTTTGTAATGTAAATATATCAATGGTTAGGCTTACAGCACAAAATCAATTTCCCCTTCTGTCAGAACAGCTCTGCTTCGTGTGCTTAAACCAAACCAATGACCTAACATAGCGGCCTTTGTCTTTGTATATCAAACATACTGTATCTCACATGTGGTCACTGCTGCTGTGTGAATAATAGATACGAGGGACTTTAAACGCCGTGACAATTATTATCAGGGACATGCGTACCACAGGGGGACATTGTGTTCTATTTTCTATTATTAAAGTTGCATCTTGGAATAGATAACCTTTTGAGCATTCCACTCTGGGAATTTGTGGAATTAATAATACAAGATGTAATCTGTGTCTTTTAAAACCTAGAAAGTGAGAGAGTCAACTCGGGTTCAAAACCTACTTTCATATGCATCACACTCTTGGGGCTGGTGTATAAGAAGTAATCCAAAAATGAGTCTAACTAGCAATCAAAAAGCATTCAACAGATGCAGAGTGTGAATGCCTTTAGTTTCATTTAAAAGCATCCACCCCAGGGATGGGCATGAACGTGCTAACACAGCAGCGTTCATTAAATGGGTTCATATTTTTGGTCAACGCAACTTATGAACTTGAGCTTGTGCATCGTTCACTCTTGTGACAGTTAACAAAGCTCATTTTACAGCACCCCATGATTTATGGCGAATTAAACAGCAGGGTCTCCGACTGTCTTGTCCGCAGTGAGTCTCCTGTTTTTCTGCCTCCATTCCGGTTGCAAGTCAGAAGAAAGACACAGCGTAGCCTACCGATAGCCTTCAGCTGCACCTTTGAAGTGTAGAAACACAGTCCTGATAGCCTCTAGCTCGCCAACCCTTGGCATCGGACCAAAAAAAAGTCAGCCATGACTGGCAAGTGCTCGCTGCCTTCGTTGGTTGGGTTAGTGAGGTTTAGGCATGAAGAGGGAGATTGGTTATGGTAAAAATGTCATTATAGGTCAATCAGCGGAGGAAAAAGGTCGAGCACAGCGGATAATGCCTTTGCTATCCCAGATGCAAATTCACTACCCAGAGCCGACTGCAGAACATGAAACGGTGGCTGCAGTTTTCCTGAAGCTTCCCTAAGCTTCTTTAATCGATCAAGGCATCAGTTGGTTTGGTGTTTGTTGGCCAAATTTCGTATTAAGTCTAAAACTGAGTAAGTTTGGACTATTCCTATTAAGGTACTATAATTTTGAATATCCTATCTTGTATATATTGTGTGTATGTATATATACTAACTATTACTTTTTAAAAATATGTTAATATTCCAATTACATTGTCTGAATAATAAGAATTGCTTTGTCCAAACCATGTTGTGCCAAAAAAAAAAAATAGGGAAGTCTAATTATGGAATGGACTCTGCTTTGAAAATGTGTAGCTTTCTGTAGTTTTAAAAAAGCCTTAAAATGTAAAATGATTAAAATGTAAAAAAAGAAAAAAAAGATTTTTATTTTCAAGTACAGTGCAATTGATTATTAATTTATTAATTCCCTTTCTTTGGTATCGTTGATATTCCGGTTTATCCTTTGGTTGATATAGACGATACAGGATAACCAAAAATAAGGGGCCTCAGACTATTCCTATATCGATTATTCATTGTGAGAAAATTTGTGTGAAATAATCTTTGTCTCTCCAGATGTATATTCATTCATGTACCCTGTAGAACTGAAATTGTAACACATCTTTGAGCTATAGCAACTGTAATGAAGCCAGTGGCAGTGCCTGTGCTGGCTCGCTTGGAAGCATATGAATTGCAAATTTTATGTTTTTTAACTGCTGCATAATTTGGCTCATGCAGGGTAAATTCAATTTCCATTGCATCTACAGTATACCTTTACTGCACTATTTTTTCCACTACCAGCAACATATGATACATTCAGTGGTGGAACATAAACTCACATTGGTTTATCTTGGCTCTTAAAAGTAATCTCTGTCTGTGATTCTGTAGTAGTATATGGTAATAAGTTTTGTTTGAGGAGTTGGCAGTGGCGACGACTGGGGGCTGCGGATGGGTAGCAGGAATTCTACTTTAAAAGAAAAAATGGCTTCTAAAACTTAAAAAATTCTAATTGTAATCTATCAAGTAGTTCATTTTAATTTGTGAACTGAACTTTGAGCCAGCTCTTGTCACGTGTCAACATGCACTCAATCTCCCGACATAGATATAAAAAGAGAAAAGGACCCCAGATGCATCTGAAGAAATGTTATGAGCCTCTACAGTAAGTGGTCTAAATGATAGCTTCCAAAGTTTTGACTCTGACAGAGCAGAGTCATGGTTGGTCCCAAGAACACAACATATCTCTTTTTGTGTTCCCTCTGATCTCTCATCATCTCTCGGGCCTTACACGAAGAGCCCCAGGATTTATCGATCAATGGCCGTAAACAAAACATAGATTGAACTGGACACTTGGGCACAACAAATGGATTACTGACTTTTTATTCCTCCACACGCAATTGGTCACTAGAGCCTCAACTGAAAAAGGGCCATTGGCCGGCAGGAGTGCGGCGCACAAAGCAGGCAGACTCACATGAAAGGATGATAGAAATAGGCACGGAATGACAATTAGAAGAATACAGTGTGTGAGCGTGCATGTGTGTGCATTTATACGGTGTGTCAGTGTGCACAGTATAAATGGATGAAAGCAGAATCAGATGTGTAATCCAATTGTATTGGCAAGGTATTGAGTGTAATACCAGTCAATCCAATTTTCAAAGCCTGGCTACATGACGGAGTCAAAGAGCTTCTGAGTGATAATTTCAATGTTATAGTACGTGTGTGTGTGTATGTTTGTGTGCCCACACATGTGTATCCTTGTGCATGAATAAATGTCTGCATACACTAACGTGTGGATGCACACACTAGCTCACATTATTTATATGTCGCTGTGGCCACATGCCTGACAGCTGTGCATATTTCACAGGGTGGAGAACTCTGCATTGCAGTGCTTGTACATGGCAGCCATGCTCTTTATGTGAGAGCGGCTCAGGGTCAGACTCGAAGAGGAGAATTAAAGCTACATCTCCGAGCCCATCTCTCTCTCCGCTGTCTCTTTGTAGTGTAACATTATCGTCCCGCTTCCTTACAGCTGTAATGTATTTTTGTGTTTTCTAACTGTGTTTACCAAAGCAACAGACCAGGAAACTCACTAAGGAATTGCAGTTAAACTGCTTCATTTGAAACAAACAGCAAAACAGACACCAGGAGTGCCGTACATATGTTTTATAAAAGCAACAAATACACCAAAAGCAGTGCAACGCTGATAACAATAATAATACTAAGGCGTGTTGTTGCAGTCAATAACATGCATTACACCATTACTTTCTTTATTGCATCAGGGCAAAGTCGGAAAACCTTCAAACCGAAAATGCTAATTCTACTCAGCCAGTAATGAAGACAGTCATTTCCGAGGGCAATCCTGCCTTTAGCCCAAAGACTGTCAGAAATCAACAACTAATGAAGTCTTCTCTTTCAGTCAGAGCAGAGTGGTTATTTCAGTACAAATAAAGAAGGAAAGCTAAACTTTTAGCACCCTGACAGGATGACGCGCAGAGGCACTTAAAGAAATTAAAGAAATGAGAAACGTCCCTGTGCAAATTAGCTTTGATCTAAGTTGAATGAATGAGAGATATTTGATTTTTTTTAAACATTCATAGTGTCTAAATCTGTCCTTCCTGTCTCTTTCTGTCCACAGCAGTGGCCCCCACACTCCCCAGTCTGCGTTCAGAGGTCTTCAAGCCGTGTGTGGAAGACAAGGACCTGGCCTTTTGTTTAAACGAGGGAGAGTGCTCCATCATTGAAACCGTGGCTGGGGTTCACAGACACTGCAGGTGAGTGTGTGTGTGTGTGTGCGTGAGAGGCATTTGGTTTCTACTCAGCATTGACGTTTCCTCTCTTTGCCCTTCCCCTTCAATCGCTAACCTTGGGGTCATTTTCATTCAAGCTGCCTTTTTTCCCCCTCACCAGCCTGACAGTGACTGTGTTGTTAGAGTGATGAAACACGGGAAAATCCTTGTGCAAATGCACCCAAAATGCACCCAAGCTCCAGAATCACAAAGCACACCGCAGCTGATTCTCCGATCCACACCATCACCATCAAACTATACAAATGCACTTCCAAGCAGGAGGCACATGGGGAGCAAATGTGATCTAACTGTGACTTTAATTTGGTCTGACAAAACTTTTAATAGTGAAAGCAGCCTTTTTTCTCTCTGGTATGAGATGCATTTTAATGGTAGGTGAAAAGAAAGGACTCCTGCAAGATCCGTCTTTGATCTTACTTAAAAGATTTTTTCTTCTTCTTCTTTTTCCCAATTTCTTTTTGCCTTTAGTTTCACTCAAGCAGTCGCTCACACCTTGAACAAAATAAATAGAGGTAACTCCTTTAAGTATAGACTTAGTGGACTTTTCACACAGCTCATAATGTGGCAGGCCTATCTAAAATGTTGTCAATTACCTAGATTAAATTTATCGAAGACAGGAATCCAATCTTTTCTAATGCCTATGACAACCCATTTGCCTGCATTAGCAAGCCAATATCATTTATCTGCCAGCTGGTTGTGTTTCTCCATATCTGTCGGAGAGAGCAAGCAAAGTATGTTTATATAGCACTCAAACCAGAAAATACAAAGTGATGTATAGGGAGAGGGGGAATATATGTCGGTTAAAGTGCTTCGCAATGTTTTTTGAGCAGCATATTCAGTGATATAAGTTTCTGTTGGTTTTACTGTAGTGCAAAAACCAGACACAAAAAAGTGCTAGGAAAGCCCGCTCATTACTAATGCTCATGTGACTGTATGTGCATTGCAGATTTATGTGCATGCACCATTCATTAGCAGGTGCAAGATCTTGCCTGGACCTTCGGTGTCTCTCTCCTCTTTGTATGATCCTGCATGTCTGCTCCCCCTCGTGGCACCCTCCACTTCAACCCTGCAATCACTCTCATGCATCACTTTAAAAATACATCACTTTAAAAATACATGATAAGGTATTTTCTCCGAGGGAAGAGTTGTGCTGAATGGTGCTGAATTGAAAAACAGCTCATTAGCACACCTACCTGGAATTAAAGGGGCCTAAATCTTCATCGAGAAAAAAAAAACCTGGTGCATTATAAATGAGGCATGAGCATGAGTCAAGCTTCTTAGGAAAGTACGTCGAGCAAATTAAAGTTGGAAAAACAGTCGGAAATTGTGCATTTACTGATAATTTTCGGTCATGAAAGCAGTCAAATGGTTTAGTCAGTTACCCAGATAAATGAATTAAACAAATGTTTGTCTTGGAAATGTAATTTTTTGTGTAAATTTGTTTGACATGATGAAACAAATACAGTTTTAGTGATAACTAGGTATAACAATGGGAAAATACATCAGTTTGAACAGTTGAAAGTTTTAAGTATTAATACTCATAAGACTTGTATATTTGATAGCATAATGATATATATCTACTGAACAGAGACAGTTGAGACTCTGGTAATGATTCTGTGATAGAAAGGAGAATCAATGTGTGTTTCATGCCTTAATATGGCCGGCACAACAAATTGGAATGTCCCACCTGTGCAGCAGCAGCAGTATCAAGAAACCCTGAAGACTCGTAGCAACTACCCTCTGGGCTATAATTAGCGACAGTTGAATGACTGCATACAGCAGGACTGAGGAAAGACTGGAGGGCCTAACCAAGAGGCGCTGTCTGCTAATTTCTCCTGAGCTGAGTGCGTGTTGTTTGAAAGAATGATTACAGGTTTGTGAGTAGTTTCATTGAAAGGTTGGGTTTTTTTTGACTGAGAAAAGTCCAGGCAGTAAGTCAGAAATATATTATCATTTCACTCCAAACTCACTGCCATGCTGATGTTGTTTAATGTCATCGCTATTAAGTGGAACTTCAAGTGTACTTGTCATTTTACTGGATTTGCAACAAGTAATATGAAACAAGTAAGTTTAACTTGCAGTCTGTATTAAAGCTGTGTTAAAGGATTTGTCACCACTAGGGGGCAGAAAATCCCCAACCCCAACCCAAACCCACAGTACTGTAGAAGTAAAACAGGTTGAAAAGAGGTTGTACCGAACATAAACTCCTTGAAACTAATTCTTTATTCCTATGTGATGAAGCCAACCTTATTATTCCACAAAATTATTCTGTTTTATGGAAGGAATAATTCCTTTGTACTGCAGTCTCCTAAAAACAACACAGTTCCTAACATCTCACATTTATCACATGAACATGCCATTCTCTCTATCTGCCTGTCGAATTAAAGGGTAACGGGTGTTTTTCAGCTGCAAACAGGCTGCAATGTAACTACTCTGGGCACATTTACACCGTCAATTTATGTCCGCTGAAAGTGCTTGTTTTTGCAACTGACATTTTCAGATTATTATTCCAAGTGTCAGTCAAGATTTTGGAAAGATCCCTACAGATAGAAACCTATTTGTTAAATAGTAGGATTCCTCTTGTTAAACCAGAAATATACCTATAATCACCATTGCCAAACCCACCAGACTCCTTTTACATAATCAGTAATATTAGCGTGTATGGAGTGAGCATATTTTCACATCTAACTGGGTGAATTAAGGGTTTATTTCAACCAAATCGGTTGGTGATTGCTGGAACAGTGGAAAGACGAACCAAGATGGCTTTTGTTAGTTTTATTTTGTTTCTGTCGACTTTGATAGAATTGAGTCTTACAATAACAATACTGCTGTTTATTTAAATGGGGTCTGGTGAGTTTGACTATAGCAGTTTAGAAGTTAAAAAAATCTTACTCTGTAACCAAAAGGTCTATCTCTGTGGGAATCCTTTCCATAATGTTGACACACACTTAAAATAATAATCTGAATATGTTAGTAAACATGCACTGTTTGTGGCCTGTTTCGCCACTGCTGGCTGTAGCGCTCTTGCTCCATACTTGAAAGATTTAAAATATGGTTTGTTCTAATTAGACACTTAGACACAGAAACATTGGAAAATAGGGTCCAGGTTGGTTAAGTCCATGATTCACTCATCTTTTTCCTTGTTTCGTCCACCAACTCCTGATGAAACTTTTTAATCTCTTTTTGGCTTGCTAAATGTTTAACTCTCCGTGCCACCCATTTGTTTACTTCGGAACTTGGCCATTTCATGCTGGGAAGGTAGCGTACAGTCAGTTTGTGTGAGGTTGTTTACTGAAAATGGCTGCCCGTGGTTTTATTTTTTGGGGGGGATTGAACCATATGGACTGACAGACCAAAACCATGAGCTGAAAGCTGCAAATAGCACTAGGTTTGCTGCTGTGCTGTAACTGTATTCATACTTCCCTGTTCACAGTGTTGCCGTCTGTTCTTCCTGTCAGTGATACTGTACGTGGTGATAAACCCAGCTATTGTCCATCCACAACTAACAGGGAAAAAGTTGTTTCTTGAAGAAATATAAGGCAGACGATTACACCGAGGTTTTGGGTGGAGATTTTCCTGTAGATCAATCATCCCTCCAAGCAATGCCGGATCAGTGTCCTCATGACAATAACTGCTGATCTCTTCAGTCTTTCCTAAAGTATAGAAAAGTACAGGTTTAACGATCCCTGCCTCTTTTGACGTCATCTTCTCCTCCAGGCCACAGTGCAAAGAGCATAATAGATGGTTGGATTTTTTCCAGTATTAGACAAGCTAAGATGTCAGAACAATCTTTAAACATTTGAATCATTGGATGAGAATACAGTTTTGAACTTGGGAATCAATTTATTTTGTTATGAAACATTTCCTTCGCCCCCTCCCCCCCTCCTGCCGGATGTTCATGTTTGCCAATGCTAATAAGGCTCCCAAAATAAACATGCAAATGTGAGTTAAGACCTACTTCCACATCAGTGCTGTGGCTTCTTAAACACTAAATACCAAAAATGTACAAGAAATCAAAGGTCTTGTTTTAATTGGGGCTCACAAGTAGAATCTTCACTGTATTGATAAGTGAAGTGGAAAGTACATTATTCTTTATCACAGTTTTTTAAGGTGTTATTTCTGTATCCTGCCAAGATCCCCCCAAATTTTTGTCTCGCATTAGTAGAAAATGGCAATAAAATAGCAGATTTAGTGGCAAAGGCAAATTCAAAATGTGCTAGAATATTTTGAAATTATTTCAGTCAGTATGATTTAAACTGTCTGTAAATTCCAAATTTAAGGTATAGTCATCATTTACCGTATTTGTCAACTTGTACAACTCCAGTGAAGTGTGATCCTGTCAGCTCCTTCAAAGTGTGCATTGTATTTCATCATTCTTTACCTGACAGTTGTTGCCTCCTTTGTCCCCTGAGTCTCCATTACTGTTACAGTATGAATCAAGTTCTTATTGAAAAGCATCATATCAATGCAGAGTCTGTTGACTTCATAGAAGTCTAAAAATAAAGAGCTGGTGTCATTTGAAATATTAACCATCAGTTGTCACACACAGCGCAAATCATCAAGAACGGTAAATCTCAATATTAGTCCTGTGTAGATGCTGATCGATATCAAATCTGCCCTCGGGAGGAGGAGAAACATGATTCCGACATGCACTCCTGATAGCAAAGGAGAGACTAAGATGATGACACACTTTTCTTTGGCTCCGGGTTGTCAGACTCATTGAGCACGCAAAAGTAGAATGCACATATTCTCTGAAAATATGAAAAAGCCAAAGGTGGAGGAATACATTATCAGGAGGTGTAGTAGAGCTGGCCGTCATACCCAATCATGTCACCTGTTTTCCTATTCTTGTGTTCAGCGCCACAGCACTCAGACAGTTTTGTGATGGGGAGTCTGGAATAAAAACAGCCACGAAAGCTTCTCCCCAAGGGCAAAGAATGTCCTTGTGCCAGAGGTAGAGAATCACCGTGGGCGAATATACAGCACCTTAAATTAAATTAACATTTAAAGAGATAATACACGTTCCTGTGATCCTATGAGAACTGTTGCCCGCTGGAAAAGCAGCTTTCTGCAGCATCATAGTCAAATCATAGTCAAATTATTAAGTATATTTAATTGCTTTTAGATTCTGTTGGCAAGCAGTACATTGTTGCTACAATATTACAAAGTGCAGTCGTGCCTCTACATGATAAAAAGTCAAACTCAAGTTCAATTCGTTGTGATTTAATTTGTCCTTGGTGCTTTGTTTTTGACTTGTAGTGTTACTTTTTCAAAATTGTACCAAAAAGCAAAAGTTCAAAACCAACTGTCTGTGATAACTTGATTCGTGCAGTATCTGTGTATGAGGGCACTAAGCTTAGTTAGTATTGCTTTACTTCCAAATGTCACATACTGTTAACCAGCTGGGGTACATGTCAGCTGTTGTCCCATCTTTGATTTGAGCACTCCCTGCATTACTCATGTGACAGGGTCAATTATACAGCAGTAACGTGTGTAACAAAGTCAAATGTACATTTGTAATATTAAGTATTATAATTACACGAAATTTGTTCCAGTTATTATTACCTGACATCCTTAGGCCTCCATGGTCAATATATGGAAAGTTTGATACTTCTGTACCCCTACGTTCACTTTTGGGGGTACCCCACCTATAATGTAGTGTCTCCCGCCGTTTTTGTTTTCACCTCTTACTGTCAGGTATGTTTCCTGTGTTTTGTTGTACTGAATTGAATGTAACATGGCCGCCTTTTGCTGTTGTACTCCATGGGAGATGGGCTCGAGCTTACATGGTCGTAATTGAAGGGGGATTTTGTTTTTACCTCATACTGTCAGGGTTTTCAGGAATAAACAGAGATCGCCTCTAAAGACATCCACAGTCCGGGCCTCGTCATATCAACACAACGCAGACAACACTTAAGTCCATCAGTTACACTCATACATTATCATACATTACTGCCTGTCATGATTTGAATTGCAAGGCAATGTATGAGATTTGATGGTCAGGGTGATGAAAGAGATGCAGCTAATTCTAGCTACACCCCCTCTTCTGTGTTATGTATGAACCTGAGTGCTCAGGAGCTGTCTGTGACTTATCAGATGTCGAAGCAACATGGGCAAAAAGTACTATTTAGTGGGAAACACTACTAACATTAGCAAGCTATGCCAACTGATAACCTTTCTCTACCCAAATTAGCGTGTAAATGCAAGTTTTTTTAAAGGTCAAAGCTAAAAACAGGCAATGGGGGTCTTTTCCGTAGCTAGTAGACGAGTATGCCATGTCATGTTCAACATCAGGAACCAACAGAAATCAGGGTTAGTAAACAGTAGCAAATTTGTGGTTGAGATGAGCTGGGGGCGATAAACACCCGTGATTACTGCAGAGTCATTTGTCTCTGGAATGAATGCTAATCGTGACCTTTCCCACTAAAGATAAAAACCAGATGGTAGCAGGCGTTAGCGGGTTTTTTTGTCTAGTGGGAAAGGGGCTGACCTTCTACTTTCCAATCAGATGTTTTAATCACTATGCGTTCTTATTGACAAAGGGGAGAAAATCTCTCATACCAACAATCATTTTCCAGTCAGTCTCAACTACAGAAGTTGACAATCCATCTCCTACATGGATGTACAATATGAAACTGACTGGACTCCAAAATGGCACCCATTTACCTGAATGAAAAAGTGCTCACCTAGCACATGAGCCCAAAAAGTTTTCCCACTTTCTGGTTTGCTTTCACATTGTGTGACTCTTGATAACACATGTTCCTGTGATCATATGAGAACTCTTGCCCAGTGGAAGAATTCAGTACTTGAGGAGACAAATGGAACCTGCAGCAGACTGTCGGGACACTTCCGCTGTGCCAGTACAACATGGATCTGCCAATGCCTAACAGTGCCATAGAGGACACAGCTAGCTCCACAACTGTCACCCCATGAATAATGGTGGATGCTGATGGTTCTGGGTTGAATCCCAGTCAGAACACACAGCCACAAGTGTATTTAGTTATGACTAAAACTTTGGATTTAGAATATTTTTTTCTCCAGTTGAGGGATTTAAGTTAGAACGGTCCAACATATTATCTGCAAAGATTTATTCATGAAAAATACCATATATGCCTTTGACCATAACCTTTTTATATGGTCTTTATAGATGGGTAGTACAAGGGTGAAATATGGTTATTATAAACACCAGGATTTCAGTGTGGCATAATTGCCTCTGACACAAACCATATTTTTCCTTTATCTTCCACTTAACCACTTAAGTTAACGGCAAATCGACAGAATATGTGTGCTCTGTGTGTTTCAATGTGTTTGTAAAAATAGCAACAGTTCCATGTGGAGCTGTTTCGAGGTTAATTGGTGGTGCAGCGAGTAATACATTGGATTGGTTAGGTCTATATGTGAGGTCTGTGAATTACAGGAGGGCTTGTGTGTAATTCAGCAAAGCAGAGCTTGCCAGAGCCACTTAAAGTCCTCTGAGAGTCCACAATAAACTAGAACCTTACGGCCTCTGATAATATCTTATGGAAATAGCTGTGATGTAATTGATCATTCTGCATGGATGCCCTTCATTCAGCTCGGCCCTTATTGATACACACCCCACCCAGAGTAACGCTCTTTCTGCAATTTTCTATACAATTATTTCTAGCAGGTTGTAGTTTAAAAAATATTGGACCTGTTCAGTGATGCAGGTTTTGACTTTGATGTGAGGGCTCAGCAGTATCAGCCTGACATGTGCTCAGCAAACCAAAAGCATGCAGTTAGCCACGGTTGGAGGATGTTGTAGAATATATTAGTCAGAATGAGGGTGCACTGCAGCTTTGGCCCGCCACCTGCAGCATTGTGTTGTGTTTCGGTGTCACACAGCAATGGTTTTAACATCCAGGCATTGAGAGCGCTTTTCTCAGGGCATGCAATACAGCAAAATGTAAATTCTCAATTGTTGTTCATGGATTTGCATGATGTGGATGCTCTTTGTCATTGTTTATGTACACAAATAACACCTACTTATCTACAGAACGTCACTTTTATCAAACAGATATTCTTTCTGCAGCGACATCATTCTACATCCTGCAAAATATATTTTTTTTCCTGGCTTAAATGGAGATGATTTCTCTTGCAGAAATCAGTAGGAAAAATGGTCTTTCTCTGCTGAAAATACTTTCCTCCTTTCAACAGAATGTTTCCTTACTTGTATGGGCATTGTATCAACAACACACTACACAGGGGCTGGCTTGTGTTGCACACATGATGCAAAGCTGCTGCAAGTTTGCTTTATAGTTGTAACAGCTTGATGCCACCTTGCCAAAGAGAAACATAAAGAGGGAAAACATGAATTGGACCTTGCATTGTGTGAAGTGGTACTATTTTTTTGTAATGCACAATATGGGTTTTGAATAATTTTCCCTCTGATTGACATGTAAATCCTTAATAATAATATAAAAAATGCTTTGCCATTCCAGATGAAGTTGATAGATGATGGGATATTTGAATGCCTTTGTGTTAATCTGGTGATATTGCCATGAGCAGATTATGAGACAATGGGCCCCTGAGCACAGACATGCAGAGGCCGCACCACCTCTCCTATAAGAGCAAGACACGTAGTCCTTTAGTTGTTTAACGTCTCTTTGTAGCAGTTATGCATCTCTTTGAGGTTCTGGGTTTCTTTGTAGTTGTTTTGCCCATTTTTTTGCATCTCTTTGCAGTAGTTTTGTGTCTCTTTGTGGCCATTTTGCATGTCTTTGTAGTTGCTTTACATCTCTTTGTCGTCATTTTGTATCTTTGTAGTTGTTTTGCATCTCTTTTTAGTAGTTATGCATCTCTGTGGCTTTGAGTCTCTTTGTAGTCATTTTTGTGTTTCTTTGCAGTTTCCCTTTTATGTCTGTGCTTGTTTTTCCCCTTTTTAAGTCATATTGTGTCTCTTTGTGGTCGTTTTGCATCTCTTTGTAGTTGCTTTTCTTTTCTTTGTTGTCATTTTGTATCTCTTCGTGTTTGTTTTTGCCCCTTTTCGTAGCTGTCATGACTCTCTTTGTGTCTCTTTGCAGCTGCTTTGCATCTCTTTGTAGTTGCTTTGCATCTCTTTATGACCTTTTTATGTCTCTGTGTAGTTGTTTTATGTTTCTTTTGGAGTCTCTATCTGGTCTGTACGAGTCTCTTAAAGTGTCATTTTCCAGGTGAAGGCCAGGGGTGCCCCCTCAGCCTAATCCCATCCATGGATATTGCCATTATCAAAGACTTAGTGGCCTGAACATGAAATTGGAAACATCTTTAAAAGGCATAAAACTGAGTTTAAAAGGCGGATATGAAGATCCTCTGATAAACAGAGTTTATTTTTGATGAAATGGAAATTTTTATCACTGCAGATTTGACTTTAATAATAGGTTTAGTTAAAGTCATTGCAGATTCGTCCGGCCTTTTCTGTCAGCACAGCACAGTCGTTTTAAGTTTCTTTTTGTTATTCTTTTGCATCTTTTTGTTGTAGTTATGCATCTGTCTGTGGTCTCGGGTCTCTTTGTGGTCATTTTTTGTGATTCTTTGTAGTTGTTTTTTTGTTTGTACTTGTTTTGCCCCTTTTTTAGTCATATTGTGTCTCTTTCAAGTCTTTTTGTTTCTCTTTGTGGTCGTTTTGCATCTCTTTGTGTTTGTTTTGCCCCTTTTCGTTGTTGTCATGACTCTCTTTGTGTCTCTTTGCAGCTGCTTTGCATCTCTTTGTAGTTGTTTTGCATCTCTTTATGGTCTTTTGTGCCTCTTTGTAGTCATTTTATGTTTCTTTGTGATCATTTTGAGTGTCTTTAGAGTGTCATTTTCCAGGGGAAGGCCAGGGGTGGCCCCACAGTCTAATCCCATCCATGAATATTACCATTATCAAAGACTTAGTGGCCTGAACATGAAATTGGTAACATCTTTAAGAAGTCTTAAAATTGAATTTAAAAGGTGGCTATGAAGATCCTCTGATAAAGGGAGTTTATTTTTGATGAAATGGAAATTTTTATCAGCTCAAATTTGGTATTAATTATAGGTTCACTTGAAATCAACGCGTATGGAATCACCCGCCTTTTCTGTCAGTACAGATCCGCACCTATTAGTGACAATAGAGATAGACATTTAGCTTTTAGCTTTTATTCTCCTCAGCATGGAGGATGAAACACTATCCACAGTGTGTGTGTCTTTGTGCTTGTGTGTGCATTAAAAGCCTGGCAAAGCTCAAGGTAGCTCGTGTCTGCTATTACCATGGTAACTTCTTCCCTCATTAGTGTGAGGCCAGGAGCAGTATAAAAAAAAAAAAAAAATAGTTGTTGACTCACTTATAGTGCGCCTGCCATGGCAGTTACATTCAAATGCTCCACCACCACTTATCTTTTGCATTATACATTATATTTGTGCATTGATTCTGATTGATCAGACATTAAAATAATTGCCACCTAATGGTATGAATGACTGTTGTTGTGAATAATTCATGGCAAAATTTGCACATTTGATTGCTCCTTCCGATGCTGACATAAGATATTGGATGATATTTAAATGAGCATTGATTTGTTTTATGTCTGTTCCTTCAAAACCCATCTGTGCAGATGGATAACTAGTAAAACCAG
The DNA here is from genome assembly GCF_041903045.1 of Epinephelus lanceolatus. Classification (NCBI taxonomy): domain Eukaryota; kingdom Metazoa; phylum Chordata; class Actinopteri; order Perciformes; family Serranidae; genus Epinephelus; species Epinephelus lanceolatus. The sequence goes on along the minus strand of NC_135754.1, from coordinate 21,254,870 downwards.
TATTTCATAAGCAGAGTGCTCACACTGTGTGTGTGTGTGTGTGTTTGTGTGAATCCAGATGCCTTAGGGGACATGTTCATCTACCCTGATGAAGAAGCACATGAAATCTAACAAAAGGAACAAAAAAAGCCCCTGCAATTCTTTGGTCCCCATGAGGGAAAGAGCTATTTCTATTGGTAGTTTGCTGTAGGGTTAAGCTTAAGGATAGGCTGAGAGTGTCTGTGTGCGTTTGTCTGTGTCTCTGCGTGCCTGTTTATGTTTTTTTCCCAGGACCCAGGAGATGTTGACAGCAGTATTAACAGAATCTGATATGACAAAATGAATCATATAAATGAAGACCACAGCCTCTTAACTTTGCCTTCCTGTTTTTCTTCCTCTCATCTTCCTTTTTCTATGGGGAGCCTGTTCAGCGATTAAATTGTCACTGCACCGTCAGACCTTGACAGGCTGCACTAATCCACGATGCTGTCGCTCCTCTGCTGATCCATCCTGCTAGGGAGGACGTTCTCCAGGCTTAAAGCCAATGGGCCATGTCCCCCACTACCCCACCCAGCTCCTGTATTAAAGCAACACAATTATAAACGTGGGAGCAGACTTACCTGTTGGCAACATCCCATGACAGACCCATCATCTTGCCTCGGAGCTGAGTGCAGTCGGCACATTAAGTTTCTAATCCAAGTTAATTAATTGAAAGAAAATTTAGGCGCCCTGAATGTTAATTTATATCTCCTCCTTTTCAGCAACAAGGGGACGGTATATTTCCATCATTATGTCCTTATATATTCTTCTTAAGAACATCTGCTAGTCAAACATAATTACCATTCCTGCTACTAATAACATGCACACTACTGTAACCACATCACTAATTTCTTCATCCATACTCGACGTCACACTTCTTTCAAGCTTTATATTCCACATTCTGCACGCTCGTCACATACACTGCAGATGAAAGACTCACGTGTCCATATTCAGCTAACAAAGGCAGCCTTAATGAGCATGGCATAGACATGTTGTCAAGAAAACCCACTGTGCCTGGAGACAATTAAATCTTCAGCAAGGTGTTGCTCTGTGATTTACAGTTCTACATATCAGCTATTTTTTAAAGTATATTAAATTGCTTTTTGATTCCACTGGCAATAATACATTCTTATTTAAGTATTTCAAGGTGCAGTAGTGTCCATAAATGATAAAAAGTCAAACTGAAATTTAATTTATTTTGCTCCAGAATCATTATACTGTGTCCTTGAAGGGTGTTTTTGACTTGTGAACTTACTTTTTAAAAAATGTGCCACAAAGAAGACATTAAAACTGACAGTGCACAATAATATCGGCAGATAAAGGCTTTAAAATGAAATACCAGCATCAGCCTGAAATGAGCAATTCTCTTGATATGAAAGGCAGACAAGGAGACATTTTAATTATGCAACTCTAACTCGTCAAAATAGGTCAGATTTGTCCGAGTTGTGGCTAAAATAGATACGGCATGTTTTACATATAACCTAGAAGTTAGAATAGTTTTCTTATTTTGCTCAGTGGTTATGCACATTTTTTAAAGAAAATAGTATTTTATGGTCATTAGGGTATAATAATATATTGATTCCACCACCTTCATGTTCTCTGCTGTTAGGTGGAAAACAATATGTGCATATATTGGCATTGACCATGATGCCATGGGAAATATCAGCAAATCAGATATTGGTGAAAATCCATTGTTATGCATCCCCAGTTGGTGCAGTATGTGTGTTGTGAGGCACAAAAGCCCAGTTTCCACCAAACACTCTTGGTATGGTACCTTTGGAAGCAAAAGTAACCCTTCAGACATGGTACCTAGACCCTTGCGTCTCCACCGCAAACAGTACTCTTAAATGTGGGCGGGGTTGTTGTCACTCACTGCTCCATCCAGCACTCACTGTATTTCCAAATTACTGGTGACCCAGATGGAAGCCTGCGCCTCGTTTATCGTCCACAGAACGAGGCTGCACGCCCACATTTTCAGAACAAAATAAAACAGGCTGCAGTGAGAGTCTCTCTTCATGGGATATTTAAAAATGGCAGTTTTGTGTGTTTAATCCTTCTCAGGCAAGCTCAGGGGTTTAGTGTTGCTGGAACCCACAGGAACAACGCTCCACAACGCTTTTTATTTTCTCCAAGTGAGGATCAGAATACATGCAGTTCACATAATCTGGTCAAAATTAATGTTTTAAATGCTTGAAGATCCACTCATTACTAAACCTGTATGTCATATAAAATTACATTAAAATATAAAGTAGTGGTCAAAGTTGTCACAGTGAAATTTAAGGTGTGCTGATGGATTCACGTTGTCACATGCACTGAGTAACATTACAAGTAAAAGTTCCACCTTAAAAGTCGCCGACAGTCGGCCCAGTGTATTAAGTTTTTTTCTCAGTCTACAGCTGTTGCAAGAGGGAGCAAAACATCGTTTCATTTTATAGTTACAGTTTACTAAAAAAACTCTCCACAGTATGAACAGTGGTTACATGAGCCTCAAAACCAGCCACAACTCAGCCCTGAGCAGAGTGACCGTCCTCTACTGACCAATCAACAGACTGCAGTGTTCACAGCTCCACCTTTTAGGACCATATCTGTGTGCTAGGTACCCCAACAGAGGAGGGACCAATCCAATACCAATTCCATTGGTACCATCCACAACTTTTCACAGTGGAAACAGAAAAAAAAAAAACGTACTAAACTGAACTGAACTGAACTTTACTTGCAAATGCACATGATGTTAACCAGCCGGGGGGTCAATGTTAGCTGTTTACTATCTTTGACTTGAGCACTCAGTAAATCACTCACTCATTTCTCCTTGTTGTGATTTGAATCGCGCGGTAACAAATTAGTTCTGATAGTCTGGGTGATGAAAGAGGGGCAGCTAATGTTAGCGAGACCTCCTCTTTTGTGTAATGAAAAGCAACATCTAGTACCAATAGTAATCTTTATGTCAAAATACAAAAAAAAGTGCATTTCTTGTTAATGTCAAGTTGTCATAATCAAGACAGACCAAACAATGTTAACTTGTCATTACAAAAACTGAATGACACTTAATGACAGCAGTCATAAACGTTTATGACATGTACATAATATTCATGACACGTTCCTGACCGTGTCATGTCATTGTTATGACAGTGTCATTTGACTCTTATCAATCAATCAATCAATCAATCAATCAATGTTATTTATAAAGCCCAATATCACAAATCACAATTTGCCTCACAGGGCTTTACATTGTACAACATCCCTGTCCTTTGGACCCTCGCAGCAGATAAGGAAAAACTCCCCCCCTTTAACGGGGGGAAAAACTGGTAGAAACCTCAGGAAGAGCAACTGAGGAGGGATCCCTCTTCCAGGACGGACAGACGTGCAATAGATGTCGTACAGAACAGATCAACATAATAAATCAAAAATAATCCATATGACACAATTAGACAGAAAGAGAGAGAGAGAGAGAGAGAGAGAGAGAGATGCAGGACAGACGGTAACGGTAATAGCTTACAACAACATTAATGAAAGTAATAATAATATAATTATAATTCTGGCTATTGTGGTCCAATATGTTGAAAGTATATATTAATATCTGTATAGTATAGTATACATATGTAACAATAATCATATGTGTATATGTGTATGTGTAACAGTAGAAGTATGACTAATGCAGCAGGAGGCATCTGGCAGGACCACAGCAGCAGCACAACCACACACGTCACACTATCGAGGCACCGCTGCGATATAAGTTAACCTGCGAGACAGTGGAGCACAAAGGCTCTGGAGAAGAAGCCGAGTTAGTGACATGCAGTACGGCCGAGTTAGCAAAATGCAGTAACAGGACATGAGAGAGAGAGGGAGAGGAGAGAAGGTGCCCGGTGTATTATAGGAGGTCCCCCGGCAGACTAGGCCTAAGTCAGCCTAACTAGGGGCTGGTACAAAGCAAGCCTGAGCCAGCCCTAACTATAACTAACTATATACGGTTTAGAAAAGCTCAATACAAATAGTTATGTTTGACCTTGTTTGGAGTGCCATGCGTTCTCTCAGCAGTTTTAAAAATGTCTCTTTTATAATGGGGCTCTATGGAGAAAATGATTTTTAGACTTTCTGCAGTACAGTGATTGGCCACTGGTACAAATGGGCAGCAGGGCTAAATAGTGGCTCCTTATTCAGCTCTCTTAGTGCATCTGTGGTGTCCTAGGGAAACTGGCTCTCAAATGTCAGTCACAAACTGCCATGAGAGATGCTCATCCAGACTCCTGAAGCTAGAGGCAATTTCCACAAATATCTCTGTTTTGAAAAATGGGAAAATAAACTCAATAGCTGCAGTATAATTTTAGAAATAGAGAACTCAAATTTCACTTTGACTTTTAGATTATACCAAAAGACTAAAGCACAAACACTCGAGCCTTTGTGTCTGCCATGTTGCTTCTGATAGTGAAATCAGAAAATGGGGAAAAACATCTCTCAGTTCATGTTACCAGCCTAATAAATGCATGAAACTTGATTTTTTTTCCCCCCTCAACTGCCATAGAGTGTAAAACATCTCATCGCTGTATGTTTCCTTTTTTACGAAGTCACATTTCTGGAGAGAACTGTGTACAATCGCATTTGCGGAGCCAAAGAAGATCACACACGAGATGACAGACTCGGCACACATAAACACAGCATCTCTCTTTCCATTCCCTCTTCCCCACATCAAATGCACGCTAAGACTTCCAATAAAGTAATGACAGAGCATTTGGATGTACTCACGACAAAGAGACTGCATTGGATTTGAAGGCGTCAGTACCGCCCCAGTTAGTTGCCTGCAGCACTTTACTTGTCATTTCATTGTAAGCCCAGCTGGTGAAGGATAACAGCTGCTTCTCATTACTGATGTTTAGACTAAATGATTTTCAGCAGTGGACACAGAAGAGAGACTGTAAAGCTACATCATCATTTTTGAGCACAGAAAACACTTAGACAGCAGACTTTGATATCTCTGTAGCTGACACGTGCAGATGGGGTCTCTGGAGGGTTACTCAAGGACTGCCTACTGTGTCTGTTACTCTGTCATCAGGACAGGAGGACCAGATAGAGGAAAGGAAGAGGGACAGGTGCTGCTTGATTGTTGTGATGTCATTTTTTGTTAATAAGAAAACAGTGGAGGATGTAGCTCCCTCCCATCTCTGGGGTACCAGATCTATCAGATTAGGAGTTCAGGTGCAGTGTAGACCTTGAAACGTGTGCTACAACTAAGGATTGTCGTCTGTACTCCACCAGAGGGAGCTGCACTGATGTCATCATTACAGGTAGAAACTTAATGAGAAGAGACATTTTTATATTCAGCCCTGAGGAGCTTTTGGTTGCTGCTGTGTTTGAACATATAGTTAAGCAGGGCAAAAAGCTGAGGTGTTAATATTTCTATGTATGCGTGGAGGCAAATTCTATTTACATGTATTTACATGTGTTTTTTTCCTGGAATTATTGTGAAATCAAAGATGACTAATTAGCCTTTATCAGGGAAAATGCAATAATGAGCCTCTGCTCTCTTTCCATAATATTGCCAAACTCCTCCTCTTTTATCTCTCACATTCTCCCCTGACTTCCTAATTTTTCCTCTCTGTCAGAAGCACAGCACAGTAAGGCCCTCTTTGTAGCATCTTCACCAGCTTTATCTGAGCTGCAGCTTGTACATCTTATCCTCAGAAGGGTGTCAAATAAGATAAACAGATCAGTTAGTTGGGAAACACAAGCCAGAGGATTCAGCAAAATCGGGAAAGAAGAGACCACTTGAACAAGAGATAGGAAACATTAGAATAAAATAGAAAGAATAGGTGCAGTTGGTGGTGCTTCACCAGGGTGATATTTCATCCTCAAATGATCTGACGTGATTCTTTATTTTTCCTGATATCTTCGTTCTGCTTGGCATGTTTTCGCAAGAGGGTTTACTTTAGTATTGCAGCGGGAGAACTGTCCATGTTTATTGATGGGACGCTCCTGAATTGAATTAGAATTTAATTAAGTAAAGTAGCAAATGAAAGAAGACAGAAGGAGGCAGAAGGAAATCCCATTGTTCCACCTCAACCTGTCTCAGGCTGAGATCAATTATCAAGCGACAGACTAGTTTAATCCATGTTCTCGGGGAAACAACAAGCAAACTGGGGATAAATATTCATTTGTCAATACAGATAGATGTTGATTAACAGAGCTGGGTTACAAACATTAAAGCTAATTTGGATTCTAATTTAAAAGAGAAATGATGGGGTTTCCATGGTGTTTCTCTTATTTTACCTTGAAAAACGTATTTTTTAATGACTTAAGTTTAATCACACCTTGTTGATACGCAGGCCTTGTTTCTCAATACTTTTATTTTCTTACTTTTTATTCTCATTTCATACATTTATAAAACTGACAAGCAGTGTGTCCCACAGAATTAGAATCTGCGTGTGGTGGCAGCCGACAATGGGGGTGGGAGGGTGTTGATGGATCAGCAAACTTTCCTTTTTTGTGTACGTGTGTGTATCTCCTCTATGAATTCATTTCTTTTCTTTGTGGGTCCTTGAATGCTGTGCAAGGGTGGAGAATTGATCAGTTGATCAGTTTGTGGTCAGATTGATCAGAGCTGATCAGAGTAGATCGATGGATTAGAGGAGCAGCTGCTGCAGAGGCAGGTGAAAGCAGACTTTTTGACCCAGCTTCCGTGGGGTGCAGTGTTGCCATTGGGAGCATAGCCAGTTTCATTTTAAGTAGGTTTTTTAAAGTTTTTTGGGTCACAGCTTGTTTTATTATTTAGTGCCACTCGTCGCCCCTCCCTTTGTCCTCTCCCCACTCCATTTTTCCTGTGTTCCTATTGGCAGTATGGTCCTACCTGTTAAGCCGAAAGCTTGTATATGTGTAACTTTCAACATCTGCTGGCTCAGTAAACAATAAACGGGAGTGCTTGCCTGACTACATCAGTTACAGGTTGCATTCCTTATCCTAGACATCTGCAGGGTTTGTAACAAAACGATGGACAACTCTAAAATGAGAGAGCTGTTGTTCTAAGAAACAGTGTTCTATTTCTAAATGGATTAACAAACAGTTAAGGGTGCTTTCAGACCTAGAGTTGTCTTGCTTTGGTCTGAATCAGGGACTGATTTTCTTACAAAGTTGCACAATTGCCTAGAGTTGGTTCATGTTCTCACGGCAGCATTTACAAGTGGACCAGATCAAATGTCTTGCGTGAGAAAGCTGCTCTTGATGGGTCAGAATTTCCAAATCCAGGAAGTAAACAAAATATTGAAGAAGAGCACATTTGCAAGATAAATGTGACACTTTCTAATGTCACAATGGAGGGACAACTACGCAGGTTGATTTTAGCGCTGCTCATCGTGGACTATATTGCTGTCATTGTTCATTTTAGGCAAACCATACAGTTTGAAAACGAGGCGCGGCTTGTTTAACCCAAACAATGCTTAATGCGACTGCAGTTGGTTCAGATTGAGGTCAGAACACATTCTCACCACAAACAAACTGCACCAGAGTTCCTTTATATCCGGACCGAGACCATGTCTTCAATAAGGTCTGGTTGTTTGGTGCGCACCCAAGTGCGCTCAAACCTGCCCAAACAATCTGCACTTAGGGGGCAAACAAGTTGAGTTCGATTGAACAAACCAAACAGGGCAGGTGTGACAGCCCCCGAAATTTCACTTTCACTGCTCCTTGCGTTCTGCTGCTTCGTCTGTGTCCAGACTATGCTCTGTGCTCTGAGAGTGTGGTGCTCTGAATAACCGCAAGTTATTCTAGCAGTGCTCCTAAAGAACAAAAATAGAAAACTGATGTGTCAAATTGTGATATTATGGCAGAGCACCACAAAAAGATTAATATATGAGAAACCTAACAAGTAAAGAAACACACACCACATAGCAGAACTGCACCATCCCTTTTTATACTGGGCTGATGTACCATTGGGTTGACTGGGGACCATCCTTTCTAAGCTGATTATCTTTATTGTCAGAACTTAGACATTTCTTTTTCTTCCTCTCAGAAACAAACAACCAGCAGCCAGGACTGCTGATTCACACACATCTAATGTGACCACAGTGAATTTAAAATTCAAGTACATCCGTCCATCATGTGTATTCCCGGGCAGACGCTAAGCCATCTTATCTATATGCAAATCTCAGTTGCTATTGACATTCAGGGAGCTCTTTATAGAAAACTGTACAATGTATGTTTTCTGTATGTGTCATGACAGAGTGCTTGACAGGCACAGCGGTGTGCTGTGAGTTAATGTGAAGGCAAGTCTTCCAAAGAGTGATGTTTTCTGCTGCATTGGTGCTTTCATATGGGAAGTCAAAAGTACAAAACAGGTCAGAGGGTAACTCCATGCGCCGCCACTGCCAGGGTGGAAAAAACAAGGGCAGCAGCAATTAATTCACTGTTTTATAAGTCCTGTCTCCCTTAGTTACTGTTGCCTGTCAAACTGTCCACGCTCACATGCCACATAAGCAGTTTACAATGATAACGGTGTCAGATTTACTTTAATTTTTCAAGCAATTTGTCATTGATTTCAGACAGAGGAAGACAAAAGTAGACTTATTTCTAACCAATGACCACTGGTTAGCTAATTAAGGTACCACTAGCTTTGTGCATTTGTTGAAAATGCTGTCTCTAGCGGAGTCATTTTTAAATTAAAATCTTGTCAAAGGGGTCTTAAATATGCACTTAATTATGCTCAGAGACTGAGTCAGGAATTCAGCACCCTCACTAGCTGATCCATGTGGAATCAGCATTACTCTTGTATTGTGGTGTTGAGCTTGTCTGATATGTGTGATAAAGAAAAATGTCACTGTTAGGTTGCTAAGCTCAAACACTTATCACATAACATTGCCCCAATGTTAGCGGACGGTCAGTTGTTTATTTTCTTTGCTTATAAATGCCAAAACATTTTTATTGTACAGCTTTAGCCAACTTACTTTATTCAAATAAACATACGACATGGTAAAAACCTCCAGGCTTACTTAAGTAATACTTGTATAGTGCTGACCATGGGGGCAGACATGTATTCCTGAGATGGAACTTTTTGCTGAAGTGCAGGTTTATTTTGATTTTATTTGTTGAAAGTAGAACGTTCTGACCATATCAATAAAAAGAAAGTCAGCATTAATCCCAAACAATCCCTCTGTTACCTGTGACAAATGATCTCTGTTGAGATGGACACTGTAGCTAATGCTCCGTGCTCTGCGTGACCTCCACACAGCCTTTGGCATGGTAAATAATGAACTGAGGAATTGCCTTGGCATCTGTGGGACTGCCCCAGACTGGTTATCTGTCAGTATGTTTTTGTTTTTTATTGGTGATTGTGTTACTTATGCCTAATTTAGTATGTGCGGTGAGCCACAAGCTTACTTTCATTGCTATGGAAATACTGCCGTATCTATCACTGTCTTACTGAATGTCTCCCAAATCTCCTTGAGCCAAATGCAGGGAGACACCGAAGTCCTTGTCACTGGCTCTCATGTCATGTCATCTCAATACAAATAAAGATGTCTGTGGCTCGCTCAACTTTACAGAGTACATCAAGTCTTAAAGGAATACTTCACCGCCCAAATTATTATTTATATATCAAATACCCACTCCGTGTTATGTTGAACTCGTTAAGAAAACTTTGTTTTTCTCGCAAGCCTCCAGTGAATGAAGAAACCGAGAAACCTGAGAAAATTCTTGTTGAATCGGAGTATAAGGGGTCTATGTTTAACAGCAAAACTATATCAAAAATCTGTTTACAATCTGTCACACACCTAGCACAGTATAATCCAAATCTCATTTATCAAGTAGTATGCTCAGTACTTCCAAAACAGACAGTAATTTTACCCCGCTGAACATGGGAGCTGCTGGTCTACTGCTGCCTCAATCTGTAGTTTGTTTGTGTTATTGTGTGACTTTGGTGAATCTGAACTAACCCTTTAAAACACCATAGTCACACAATAACACAAACTAACTGATAGAAGCTGCAGTAGACCAGCAGCTGCTGTAGTCAGGGAGGTAAAATGGCTTGTCGATGGAGTCTGGCTTTTGTAGAGAGTTTGGTAAGTTTCACTTTTAGTTCAGTTCCCCGTCAGAAAGAGCTGTCTGTTTTGGAAGGACTGAGCATACAACTGGGTAAAGAAGGATGCTTTCACACCTGTCCTGTTTGGTTCTGTTCAATCAAATTCAAGTTTGTTTGCCCCCTAAGTGCAGTTCGTTTGGGCAGGTGTGAACACAGCAACGGCACTCGGATGCCCACCAAACAACTGGAGCGAGACCTTCTTGAAGAGGTGGTCTTAGTCTGGTTACAAACTCTGGTTCCATTCGTTTGTGGTGAGAACGTGTTCCGACCTCGATCTGAACCAACTGCAGTCACATGACACATTGTTTGGGTTAAACATGAGCATGTTGCAGTCCTGGAGGATTATTAATGTGCGCGTCCTCCTGTACTGCCTTAATATGCACATTCAGCACATCCAATGCATCAAAACATTGTTTTCTAGTTGGAGCCGCGCCGCGCTAAAATCAACCTGTGTAGTTGTCCCTCCATTGTGACATTAGAAAGTGTCGCATTTATCTTGCAAGTTTACCATTCTTCAACGTTTTGTTTACTTCCTGGATTTTTCCCACATGGAAATTCTGACCAATCAAGAGCAGCTTTCTCACACAAGGTATTTGATCTGGTCTGCTTGTAAATGCTGCCGTGAGAACACGAACCAACTCTAGGCAATTATACAACTTTGTCACAAAATGAGTTCCTGATTCGGACCAAAGCAAGACAACTCTAGGTCTGAAAGCACCCTAAGGCTGTTTTGCTGCTTTTAAACCTGGACCCCTATGAATTCCTCAGTGTTTCCAGATTTTTTGTTCATTGGAATGTAAGAAAGACAAAGTTAACTTTATGAATTCAATGTAACACAGGGTTAGTAACTGTTATAGAAATGGTCATTTGGGGGGTGAAGTATTCCTTCAGTCAGAAAATCAGCTAATCCCGTTATGTTTTAAATGACGAGCAAAGACAACAATTTACCTAACATTAAAACACATACTAGTCTTCATGATTGCCATACTCACATAAAATCTAAACACAGAGGGGGAAAAATTATAAAAGATTAATAAAACACTGTAAAGTACTTACTGTTTACAAAAAGCAAGATATATCAGTAATTAATAAACCACAGTATGAGGAGCCATGCTTCCATGTTTTCAGCTGACACCACAGAAAGTCCTTGATGGATGTCACCAGTCACTGCTATATTCTCTTTTCGTCTGCACCAAGAAGTTCTTTTCAGTCGTGGAAGCTGTCTGAACTTGTGACAAGAAACCGAGCAGTGTTGTCAAAGTCTCATTTTCTAAACAGTTCAGTGGATATGGACCATTTTACAGGAGAACATGACAGTGATTACATGTTTTGAAATGCCTTTTGGGGTTTTAGGATGTTGATGGCATTGAAGCTTTGTTGATATTTTTTGCAAGTGTGCCAGTCTACTGCTTGTCACTGCCGTTTCTATTAATCTCAGTCGAAGTCGGTTTATGAAAGGTCCTGCCATCTTTAATTAGATGTTGTCATTGTGTCAAAAACCAAAGCCAGTATAATATTATGATATTTGGAAAAAAGAGCATTGCAGAGCAGCAGGGCTTTTACATGTTCCAACTCACTCATACTTGTTTTTGTAGCTGCTATCAGACTTACTAGAATTCACACAAGCGCACTGATATAGTGCTAAGTTGTATAATTAATCAGAACTACAGTAAGTCTGCCCTGATTTAATGTTTTATGGGGTTCAGAGGCGCTGCTGTTTATTTATTTTTTGAATAACTGAATGGTTTAATTAAATTTATATTGTATATACGTTGCTGAAGGAGTTAATCAGAGTTGCACGAGCCTGCTGGATACAACAAATTAGAAATAATTAGGCATTTCTGAATGCTTGATTGTAAAGTAATACTACAGTGTTTTCTCTAACACAAAAGCACAGAGAGAGAGAGAGAGAGAGATTACTTGAAATCCATCTAAAAATCACTGAATCTAATCTATTGAGTGAGTTTGCATGATGAGTTACAAACACTAATAATAAGAAATAGAAACTGCTGCTGCAACAAAAACAGTAATCTGGTGTTTGGGATCGGGAAAGTTTTCAAAATACATAAACGCCAAAAACACCTTGAAAAAATACATTTATTCACCCAGTGTGCAAATGTTTTGCTTATTGGTCAAATCACCAGAAGGCTCAGGACTGGCCTGTTTCCAGATTCAAGGTCTGTAACAGTAATTCTTAACCTTTTTCATGTCCATGGCACCTAAATTGACACACATTAGGTCATGGACCCCCATTTGATAAGATTTTGCTTCAAGGACCTGAAGACAATGTTTTCAGTGTTAGACAGGAAACTGATGAAGACCAGAATCTCTATTGTTGTAAGCTACAGTCGAGGAGATGAACGAAAGAACTGTGGAGGAAATTAAACCATGATTAGGGTTATATACTCACCAGCCACTTTATTAGGTACACTCTTCAACTTCTCCTTATTGCAAGTAGCTAATCAGCCAATCGTGTAGCAGCAACTCAGTGCATTTAGGCATGTAGACATGATCAAGACGGCCTGCTAAAGTTCAAACCGGGCATCAGAATTAGGAAGAAAGGTGATTTAAGTAACTTCACATGTAGCATGGTTGTTGGTGCCAGACGGACTGGTCTGAGTATTTCAGAAACTGCTGATCTACTGGGATTTTCACACGCAACCATCTCTAGGGTTTACAGAGGATGGTCCCACAAAGAGAACATATCCAGTGAGCAGCAGTTCTCTGGGTGAAAATGCCTTGTTGATGCCAGAGGTCAGAGGAGAATGGCCAGACTGGTTCAAGATGATAGAAAGGCAACAGTAACTCAAATAACCACTTGTTACAACCAAGGTCTGCAGAAGACCATCTCTGAACCAACAACACGTCCAACCTTGAAGCAGATGGGCCACAGCAGCAGAAGACCACACCAGGTGCCACTCCTGTCAGCTAACAACAGGAAGCTGAGGCTACAGTTCACACAGGCTCACCAAAACTGGACAATAGAAGATTGGAAAAACGTTGCCTGGTCTGATGAGTCTGGATTTCTGCTGCAACATTCAGATGGTAGGGTCACAATTTGGTGTAAACAACATGAAAGCATGGATCCATCCTGCCTTGTATCAACGGTTCAGGCTGGTGGTGGTGGTGTAATGGTGTGGGGGATATTTTCTTGGCACACTTTGGGCCCCTTAGTACCAACTGAGCATGGTTTAAACACCACAGCCTACCTGAGTATTGTTGCTGACCGTGTCCATCCCTTTATGACCACAGTGTACCCATCTTCTGATGGCTACTTCCAGCAGGATAACGCACCATGTCACAAAGCTCAAATCATCTCAGACTGGTTTCCAGAACATGACAATGAGTTCACTGTACTCCAATGGCCTCCACAGTCACCAGATCTCAATCCAATAGAGCACCTTTGGGATGTGGTGGAATGGGAGATTCACATCATGGATGTGTAGCTGACAAATCTGCAGCTACTGTGTGATGCTATCATGTCAATATGGACCAAAATCTCTGAGGAATGTTTCCATAATGTTGTTGAATCTATGTCACAAAGGCTGTTCTGAAGGCAAATGGGGGTCTGTACATTGTCCTTGTTTATCAGTATTACTATTTCTGTGTACGAACATTGAGATCACATAAAGAGAGTCAAAGTTCATACATGTGTACTCACTTACTTGGCCATTACAGCTGATTCTGATTCTAAGGGTAGTCACTCTAGTACTCTTATGGCTGGAATACAAAGGGCGGAATCAGGGTTCAAACTTAACTTTTTGGCTTACTAGCCAAGTGGCTAGTAAGCTTTAAAAATCTACTGGCCAGAAATTTTTTTCACTAGCCAAAAATCATAAATAGCATTTTGGTATATTTTCAATGTGTTATTACTATAATAAACTCGAGCAATTCTCAAAATACAATATTAGCATAATTTTGTGTGGAATTAAGGAATGAGTCAAATTTAATTGTTTAAAATACTTTATTAAAACATACTTTGCTTAATAAGCTTTACATTAAATGTATCAACTCATTGTTATATACTGGTGCATCTCAATAAATCACAATATTGTGAAAAACTTCAATATTTTTGGTCAGTTATTTCTAGGGCTGTACCCAAATATTCGGATATTCAAATATTCATTTCTATGGGTAGGTATTCGTTATGAAAATTTGGTATTCGATATTCATTATTTTATTTACTTTTTTATTATTATTATTATTATTTTTTTTTTTTTACATATTTTTTTGGTGCTAAATGTAGTCTTTTTGTTGTTGGTAAATGTAGGTTATCAATAAAAATCAAAACTTTTAAATTGCATTGTTAAAAATGTGAAAATATAGTATAGCCTACCAATTGAGCTTATGCGCACGACATGCTTGAGCGCATCCGTCTGAGGCTGTGGATCAATGCCCAGTTTTACCACTTTATCACTATTTCCTCTAACTTGTAGCTGTTTTTTGTTATCTTTTGAATTTAATATGAATTATGGAACCGTTTTTGTCAACGTTTGTTTCCCCCGTTTTGTACAATAAATTATTGTTAAAAGTTTCAACAAGTTTCTTTTGGAGTGCGTGACACAAGTGTGTTTTGAAAATGGCCGCGGACTGTCACCTGCTCAACGCATCAGTACCTTCAGATGCCATGACAGTAATAGCCAGTAAAGTCAAAATACAATTTACAGACGATCACTGCTGCTCGACCCACAGGTCCATTTGTGGGTTACGGGTTGACCCGTGCATCACTACTCAGCTCAGTCTATAAATGCTGTACACAACAGTAGACATTATATTCTATTCAGGCCGGCAGAACCAGCAGCACATCGGCTCTACAGTGCACGACACTGCTGATTAACCGTTTTATTGCAGTACAGAGTGTCTGCCAGCAACCAATTACTTGCAGAGGCTTCTTGCAACTTGTTTCAACGGTTCCGATTTAATCAGAAGACAAATTAAACAGGATGACTAGCCAATGTGAAAATCAAAAGAAAGCACAGAATAATGTACTGAAGGAGACTGTTGTGCCATCACATCTTTTTTTTGTGGTTTGAGAGCAAAGATCCGGTGGCTGGAGTGCTTCGCAAGGAGTCTTTGAAAGGAGCCAAGCCTGGCATAAAACCAGAGAGAGCAGGCAGCACAGCCACAGCACCCCCTTATCAGCCTTTCTAGGGCGTGGAAATGGCGGACCGCGGATCTCCAACTACACGCTCACGTTCTAGCTCCCACTTTGCGGCATGTTGTGGGTTTGAAGATCTGTTGTACGACACCGGCGCGCAACCAATGACATCACGTAGCCTACACACAGCCAGGGGCGGGAGAAACAACAATAACAGTAGTTTGGCCCTATTTTTTTCACTCGCCAGAGTGGCTGGTTAGGTGACTTCATTTACTGGCCAAAGGATTAAAATGAATCGCCTCTGGCGACTGGCGACTGCTAATTTTGATCCCTGGGCGGAATACAAAGGGTGGAGCAGAGCGGGGTTTTTTACCTGCTATACATACTCCATCTTTATAGCGTGTGGTTGCCTCCAGCTTCACTGTGTGTATTGAGTTTTGCCAAGTGATAATGCAGTTGTTTATGCAGGGTTTGGAAGCGTAGGCGATATCAACTGCAACTGGATGAATTGATTTTGATTGATTGATTTTAATGTGAAATGTAAAAACACCTTCAAGGTTGCTCTGCTGCTTCACATTGCCTCTGGTACAAGAAGGTATTCATTCTTATCCTTCATAAACAGACTGTACTCCTTTTTATACTGTTATATGTAGTTTTTACCTGTTGGAGATCAGCGGAGCCATGCTCAGAGAAAAATGAATAGACTGGCCGCGTAAAAATAATGTTGAGCAGCGTGCTACCCATGCAGGCAAGCGCAGCTTTCATGGTCAGTGTAGCAGCTGTAGTTGATTATAATGGATGTGCTCTGCTGTGGGCATGCTGCAGTGTTGTAGTCAGGGTTGGAAATTAACTTTATTGTCCACCTGCCCACTGTGACTGGTGAATTCCAAAATCTACCAGCCATTCAATTGTTTACTACTGGGGTTTTTTTTGGCTGGTGTGTGAAGCAAAAAAGACAGCCACTTTCATATTTGCCTGCATTTGGCTGGTGGTTGGTGCTTATTCCCAACCCTGGTTGTAGTCAAGTCATAACTAAGACCAGAGTGTATCAAGACCAAGACTTTGAGACTGAGACCAGTCTTGAAACAGAATCTGAGACAATACCAAGACATTTTTTGTACTCTTTGTCAGCAGCGCAGCAGAAGCTGTAAACTCAAACACACAAATACATCATAGATTTCAATGCTCTGGAAGCTGTCACAAGTCTGAACAGAAGGTTAAACTTTCTAATTGATGTCCCGAGCTTCCTTAATCACTGCTTGTGTGAGAGAGCAGAGACCTGGGAAAGGGTGCGACAGACAGAAAGAGCGGGAGATGGAGAGAGAGAAGGAGAGAGAGGGAGATTAGAGTGTCTTGACAAGGAAAGCCTTTCAAGTTTGTAGGTTTGAAGTGCTAATGACATGCAAATGTGTGCAAATGAGTGTGCACCCACCCCCTAAAACTCTCGACGAATCCTTGAAGCTGAGTGAAATCCTGGTCTGGTGTTTGTCTATAAATATTGAAAGTTTGGGGAAGTTTGGGTGTTTTTACTGCTAGCCGGAGTCCAAATTAGCCGAAACTGGACGGACATGTTTAGCGCTATTCATCTTTGCTCGTTTGTCAACAAATGTGTCTCACATTCGAGATTAATATTCGAGTAGCAAAATGTTTTCGTGATCAACATGTCACCAGCGTGTGTCAGTGAAAAATCTGATGCATAAATACATTTATGAAGTTAATAGTAATTTGTCAAGAAGAGTATTGAGTTACAGTGATAGTGGTAATCTGTCTGTATAAGAGGTTTGAGGTGTGGGCCTGAGCTCGATGAGGCTGAACTTAATTACACAAAACACAAACGGTGTAATGCAACTCAACTTTCAATAGAGAACAGTTTTACTACATGTGACAAGACAAATAAGGGGATGAATGAACAGATCAATGATCCAATTACCTTGGCTGACATCCAAATCCATAGACAGTGGGGAGAAAGATGGCATACTAATCAATTTCGCAGCAGTTAGCAACTTTAATAAAAGTTTTCTTGTAAAACAAAACAATTAGCAACCGTGTGGCAAAATAAGAGGTGAGGTGAGTTATGGTTGCACACAAATAGATGGAGAGTAGAAGCACAGAGAGAGTGCGTAATTGTTGACTGAATACAACAGTTGCTCTTTAAATACTTTGGCCCCATGAAAAAACTTTTAAAATCCTTAGACGCAAATCACAAGAGTCAGATTTTAGGCCTCCCTCCTTTATAGATGATTAAGAGAAGCAGTATCACGCACAAGATGATGTAGCTGAGATGATCTACTTGACTCCTGATATGTCACTTCCATCAATGCCTCTAATCTTGCAGCACCCCGTGTGATCACATGTGCATTAATATGTATATTGACGCGTAATATGCAGCAATAAAAGGAAAACCTACCACGCAGAATGTGCCCTGGCAGGTGAGAAACATTGATCCCTTTTAAAGGACTCATGCAGTCGCTGATACTCAACAGTTCGCATATTATCAGTATGGCTCAGAACAGTCCACAAGTCAATTAGAGTGATTAAGATGGATGGATAAATCTGTAAAGCTTTCACACGACCAGATAATCTGTCCTAACCGTCACTCCCAACCAAGCCTCTAATGGGGATTTCCTGTTTGATTGTTGGGGGTGGATAAATCTGGTGGAAATGGCACAATAAAAGACGGGGTATGGTCAATCAGAACTACTTTGTATGCCGCGTTGTCCCAATCAATAGTGTTAATAGTTCCGAATGGCCACACTCAAAGCTGGGCCATCTAGCGTAGCTGACATCTAGCGTAGCTGACATCTAGCGTAGCTAGATGGCCCAGGCTGTGAGATGAATGAAGTACCGCAGTAGCACACGTACAATACTGTGGGCCTTTTCCACTCTCGTTTTTGGCTGTGTCGAGTCAAGTCATGCTGCACCAATTTGCGTTTTCATCGTCAGTTTTGACATGATGTGCCACGCTGAGCTGCATTAGAGATGGATCTTCTCCAGAGTAGGTCCACAAGCCGGCTGTCCACCCTCAAGAGGGTAGCGTTGATAGCCTGCCGACCACAGTCAACCCCCGATGACCCCTCTTCTCCCTGTCAAACAAGCCATGTGTTGCGACTCTTCTCACTGCAGCACACCAGCTTTATTTTACTGTTTCATGTTCGCCATCTGCCATATTAGAAGTTGTGTGAAGTTGATGCTCAATAACTTAATATTTCCTCATTTAGCTGCTTCACAGTAAAAGTTTTTACATAACAAAATGAAGGGGGACTTTTATTGTGAAGAATCTATAGAAAATGAAATGTGTTTCTTACTTAATTAGCGTGACTTTGTTTGTAGCTTTTCTTCAATTAAGACAAGTCTGATAATACAGCAGGGAGGAAAGTGAAAGCAGAAACAGCCACAGTGAGATGTTGATGAAGAGCTGCAGACAACAGGCTCTTACTGCACATTTGCAAACAGCTCACCTCCAACAGGTAAAGTTCTTTCACCTGCCCTGCTGTGGAAAAACACATGCCGCAAAACTAACAGGGGACTTCAGCCGTGATCAGCTTGCAGCTTGCTACTGAACATGGAGCCCATTTTGTAGAAAATATTGAGATATATATCGTGTATGACCATTCAGCCTGAAAATACAGAGATATGAATTTTTGTCCATATCGCCCAGCCCTACTTACTCTTCACCCCCATATGTGTATTTTCTTACAGTTTCACGTGAGCCTCATAATAGAAAAGTCATCATCCCACCCTCTTGCTCGCTGTGAATTCTCCAGACAATGACCTGCTCTCTTCACACATAGGCTCAATCAGACATTACACAGACTTTGTACCAGGGAGCTGGCAGGATTAAGTCCATTTAATGTCTGATCCAACTGATTCGGACACTTGAGTCACATATTGCTAGATAATTTTACATTTGCAATGCATGTGTGAAAAGGGTTAGAGATAAGAGTTTAAACCCTGGCTCCTATTTACATAAGTGTGAGATGATTGTGAATGTCAGATCGACAGTTTTAGCACGGTCAGTCACAACCCTCCCTAATCCGAGGTTGGAGATGTGTGAGATGACAGGGTTTCCGAAGCTACTTCAGCTTCTGACTAGCACTTCTGATGGACTACACAGGCCCCTTAACACTTTGGTGAGTGTCCAGCTGTACTCAACAATTAAATGTCAGTGTGACATTACTTCTAAGACCGCAAAGTAAATGTAGGACTGCAGAGACAAAAGCAGCCCTTGCGGGGTGGAGTGTCTTGGCAGCAGCAAGGAGTTGACAATAAGTAGAGGGAGCTGCCTTGAAGCTTAGCTGGTTGCAATCTAACAAGCTAGCCTGTGAACTAAATTCAAACATGTGTTGCTTCAGTTCAACGGCTAAACAATGCGTATTGGATAAACTGGTGATTTTCCCCAGAAACCATCTCTGCTTTCAATTTGGTCAACATTAATCTCTGTTCTGAACTCTTTGAAAGCAACAGGGTAGTTTTTATGATCCTCTGAGCTGTACAAGCAATTGTGTAGCCAGTAGATTGGAAAGAGAAAAAAAAGCAATAGAGCCTTGATGTACTGTCTGCCTGTTGCTATCATATCCAGTACACAATAGACATGAGCACTGGAATCTTACCACCCAATGATTCTAAGTCTTCACTGGCATTAAAGGAATTCTTGACCAACAAAACCATTTGTACCATTTGCACATCAGTTCACTCCGTCCTGTGATATGTTTCCCACATGCCTCCACAGTTAATGCAAAAACAACACACTTTCTTGATGAACTGAAGTCATAGGGGACATGTTCAACAACAGCAAAACTTTGAAAACATCTGTTCACAAACTCTCATGCAACATGTGCAGTATAATCCAGGAGGCGTATTCACAAAGCTTCCTAGTGCTAACAGTTGCTCCTAATGACGAAATTCTAAGGAAATCCTTAGAATTGTGACATTTTCTTAGAATTTCCTCTTAAAATTAAGATTAGGTCCCTGTAAAGATAAAAGTTATTGACAGAGCATCTTAGCTCTTAAAAGAGCTCCTAAGGTGAGAAACTACTAGAAGCAGGGAGGAAGACTTTTAAGAGGTTTAGGAGTTTAGGAGTTTAGGACGGGAAAATGGTGGAAGCACAAAGAGGCCAAAGAAATATTCTTCAAACAATGAATGACTATAAGTAGATGGAATGCTACAGATTACTATGCTATGCTATTAATGAGAACACTTTCACAGTCAGCAGTTCATTTCATTTCCACTGGATGTCCACACCTTGCAGGCTCACAAAAGGGTGTGTCTGTGACAACCAATCACATCTGTTAAAAGAATGCATCATACCTCACAATGGGGTCAACGACACATCCTCACTAAGGTAAAAGTTTCTGTCCCTTCTTTGCTCAGAGTTGCTCTGAGAACTTTCCTAAATCACTCCAAGGCTAGGACTCCTTACTAAAAGCTTTTAGGCCTGGTTAGGAGCTCTCTGAGAATGTTCTCAGAATGTTTGTGAATACGGCCCCGGGACTCATTTATCCAGTGGTATGGTCAGTGCTTCCCAAACACATGCATTTTCAGATTTGGAACAGTTCCACTTAAAAAGTCTCAAGAACGGTCCGTGCTGCATGGACGTGGAGCATGCCTCCACACGCCTGTGCATTTGTACTCTGCTCAGTGGAACCCACAAGCAAAGATCAAATGAGTTTTTTTGTCATTTTGTGGATAAACTTTTCCTCTAACTCCTGTGAAGTTATCTGTTTCT
The DNA here is from genome assembly GCF_041903045.1 of Epinephelus lanceolatus. Taxonomy (NCBI): domain Eukaryota; kingdom Metazoa; phylum Chordata; class Actinopteri; order Perciformes; family Serranidae; genus Epinephelus; species Epinephelus lanceolatus. The sequence continues at coordinate 21,233,968 of NC_135754.1, read as the reverse complement.
TTAACTTGCTTCACCCTTGACTTTCTTTACTTTGGCTTTCTGCCATTTCGAGCTTTGCAAGTAGCATACAATCAAGCCATACAAGAAGCAGTTGTCCACAGTGTTATAAGGTGTTCTATACACAGAGTCTGAGGGGGTGCGGAGGAGAGTCGGTGAAAACAATGAACTGAAACTTAAACTCTGCAAGAGTTTGAATCTCAGGGGGATCAGCAGTACTAGCAATCCTTGACTTTATATCAACATCAAATGCTTTGCAGAGGTTAAAGCTTTGTCCAGTCACAGTATTTATAGAAAAAATACTGTTCATACCGAGAGTCTATTTAACATTCAAATGTTAGAAGTCTTTAAAAAAGCTGGAGGACAATTGGAAAAGACAAACTGCATTGCCTACCTACTGCAAAGGCTTAAATATTATTGTTTCTAGAATAAAAATCTAAATGTCAACACATGCTAATACGTTTGCTTTTTCCTGCTTCTGCTGAAATGAAAGATTAACAACAAGAATAAACACTGCGACATCTCTTTCAAAAAATAACTTAATACTCTACTATTTGAGATCATCTCTGGAAAACTGTGGTTTTCAAAATGCAAAAGACACCAATATACCTTTTTTAGAACTTTTCTTTCTGCATAAAGGAAGGCCTTATGAGAAGTAATAGTGGTTCAATAATGCTGTCTGTTCACTGTAAAGGTCAGTGCCTGAGTTAAAGCAGGCTCTGAGAATTATGAGAGTCCAGTTGAGGAATAACTTAATAACTTTAGAATAAAATACTCTCCTTTGACAAGGTTAATGGTATAAACAGATTTTTAAAAATCCAATATATGAAACATGATTGGCTTCATGCACTGGTCTGGACATGCTCTGTCTGAGCCGCTAATTGCCATGAAAATACAAATTCAAATTCAACAACAAATGAGGGCCAGCAGCAGGATAAGAATAATGCTGCTCATTATGTTGCTGGTCCTTGGCTTGTGTTGTGGTGCTGAACAGATAGCTCCCGTAAAAGGACATGCATTTTGTAATCTGCCACAATACCATCAGTATGCCATGATCACTGAATACTTTCTCCTTGGCTATAGTACTACGACTATACTTGATGCATTTTGAAGGGGGCAAGGTTTTCTCATCTCACTCTTGATCTTCATACAGTAAATACCTGAAAATACACACTGTGTCTGTACAAAATGCTCCATTTTTGAGGCTGTGATTTTGCCACCACCTGCTCATAATAAAACAACTTCAGTTCTTTTTTTGAGTCTTTCTATTTAGGCTTTGGCAGTGACCTCATTTAAAGGCGCTGTATGTAAGAATGTGGCCAAAACGGTTACTGCACTCAAATTCAAAATACTGCCGTGAGTCATGTCCGCCCCCCCTCCCCTACAGATTTGAGGTTGCTGGACAGCGGCACGCTGGAGACTGATTTGTTTGCCCACGGGCGGCTGCCGTGGCAGGGCCGCGTCACCGCGTCCTTGATCTTCGGTTTTCCAGCGGACCGTTGGAGCAAGTTCAGCTTCTCTGCTGCTAACGCTGCTGCAGGGATACAGCTGAGGAGACTGCTAATGCTATGTACTGGGACACTGCTAATGCTGCTTGCCGTGCTGCTGTAGCTCAGTCGTAACTGTAACTGATGCTGAGACTCTACTGACTGCGTGACTGGTAGACGGCGGTGGGTGGCGCAACAGGCCAAAACACAAATTCAAAACATAAACATGATTTGCGGACCGTAAAAATGTTTTTTAAATGTGAATATTCTGGCTGTACTTGTTGTCGGTGAGATCAGTATGTTATATGAACATTATTCCTTAGTCTCTGTGACATATGAGGAGGATTTTACAACTATTTGCTTTAGATTTCTTACATATAGCTCCTTTAAGGCAGAAGCTCTGCTGAGCCTCTCAGTGCTGGTCTGGTGTATCCTGTACCTTCTTCCAGACTTCAACACAAAAAAGGCCATTATTGGGGTGATAAGGATCCTTATTGATTCACCTGATCCTTGAGGCAGGGTAGAGCAGCATCTATAGAGTGGTGTAGAGATGATGGTTTTGTGACAAAAAGCCAATAGGATTTTTCCATTGGATTTCAGATTATTTGGAAAAATGAACTCTGTAGTAAACAAAAGTATATGATATCTGATATGAATCTTCACAAATGAAAACCATTTTGATGATTTACAAGGTGTAAATGCAATCCCCAAAAGTAAAAAGCTAACGTTAAGCTCCAAACGATCTGTACCACAGTCAGGTGACTTAAATGTCACCACCTCAATGAGGCTGTAAAGTCAGTCTCATTTACCTACTTGCTAGCAATGACCTTTCTAAAGATACTGACATATTTTATGTAGTAGGACAAAACATGAAAGTCTTGTGAGCTTGAGTTAACCACCGTATTTCAGGCATCTAACCAAAAACCTATTCAATAAACCCATTGACTTTGAGACCAGGAAACTAAAAGTGCAAAAATGCTCACTCATATCCAGGCTTAAGGACTTACTCCTTCACCAGTCTATTGTATGTTCAGTGTATTGAACTGCTCTCTGCAGGGTGTTGCAGTCCTATTCAGTGCTGTTCTTGTACCAAGCAGTGATGTTCCCCGTCAGGACACCCTTGATGGTGAAGGAGTAGAAATTCCTCTCTATTTGAGGGGATACCCTGAATTTCCTCAAGCGTCTGAGATTAAAGACCACTCAGTCAGTATGCGCCCAGGTCAGGCCTTCAATGATGTGGACACCAATGTACTTGAAGCTGTCCACCCTCTCCATCGAGGACCCGTTGATATTAAGGGGGGTGTAATGCCTTCCCTGCTTCTTCCCAATGTCCAATATCAGCACCTTAGTCTTGCTGATGCTCAGGAGTAGGTTGTCCTGACTCCAGCGGACACCTATCTCTGTCCTTTTTTTTTTTTTTTTTTGAGAGTGACAAAGTTGCAGTTTTCAAGCCACGATTAAAAAAGCTCATCAGCAACACTGAAGCCTGAGAATGACAGACCAATTTGCTATCTTGAACCCACTTACTTGCTCTGTATCTATCACCTCCATGAATCTGCCTCGGCCTGCTGTGTACAGTAGCACTGAGACAGCTCTAATGAAAGTAACAAATGACCTGCTATTTTGATCAGGGCTCTGCATTAGTCCTTGTTTTCTCTGACTCAAGTGTAGCCCTTGATGCTGTTGGTCTTTGTATCCTTCGGCTTGTTGGCTTCTCTGCTCCTGTTCTTGACTTGTTTTGCTAATACCTGACCTAGTAAGTCATTGTATACATGCATCATCTTCAAGATTAAAATTCAGGTTCTTTTCTGCTCTGCCATGCAAGATATACCCCTCAGCTACATACATACTGTACACGATTACAGTGCTCTGTTTCACGGTAATAAAGATGGTATACAGCATCACATTAAACAACAGTTCCTCTAAAAGCGTTAGCCCAAAGGTTGAAAGCTTGCCAACTGCAAAGACTTTTTATTATCCGTAAAAGTCTATTTACATCTTAAATTATGTCTGGGTTACTTATTCTATCTTTAGCCGGCAGGAAAAACAGAATCCCAGAGAGCCAACTGCTACAATGCAAAGCCCCCCCTCAACTCCACACACACAAACACACACAGTCATCCACAAATAAGTAGCCCTAATATCCACACTAACCAGAAAACACAAACATAATCCAGTCTCTTTTAGTCTCTCTTTTCACTGACTTTCTGCAAATGCACATATTGATTATGGACTTGCAGGATTACTCATGCCTGCATTGGAATTAAAAAAAACAGCTTGGGAACAAAATACCTTTGACAATGGGAACCCTTCTATGTGGACAAGCTTCCCACCATTGTTAAGGAACCAGACACTCTTTCAGTATTTAAGTCCAGACTCCATTTATTCTGCACAGCATACAGCCCACCTTAACTCCCACCTTGTCAGCCAGTCTCTTTTATGTACTGCCATGCAGTGTATTTTTCACTTCCCTCTACAGATGGTACCAGTATTGCACAGTGCGGTGCACATATACAGTTTCCGTGGTTATATGCACAGACGCTTGCTTTGGCCCCGTTTGTTGCAGCTTGTCATAAATTGGTTACATCTCTTCGATTTTTTTTTAGGCACACGTTGTGACCGTCGTGTTTGTTACTTGTTGAGTTTAGGAAATGAGAAATAAATAGTCTGTTCTCTGACATGAGACACCTTTAGTTTACCATCCAATAAATGCGCAAATGAACTAAAATGATTAAAATACAGTCAACATCTGTGTCTTAAAGTACAGCAAAGAGACAGAGATGAGAAACAAATGAACAATAACTGCAGGTGACTTCTGAAAGCATCTCACATTCCTTCATAAATCTGAATAACAACGGACAAAGTTAAATTGGATATCAGCATGTGACTGTGTGGAATGACAATAAGATAATGGGAATAAGTCGAACTATAGGTGGAGAAAGCAAGCAGAGTTTACACACAAGTGTGAATATTTAGAGGCTATGTGCAGTTTCATATCTATAAATGGCTGTAGCCACTGTTACCAGATGGATGTACCACAAAGCAGGTTCAACAGGTCCAAGCTTTCTTTGCATTGGCTGGCTCAAAAATCCAGGCAATAACACGCACAGCAAAAGTGGTTATCAACTTGCTTTGTGAACTCAGGCTATCTTCCTCAGGCTCTGTGTGCATTTGGTACATCATTTGACTTTGACTAAGTTTTAAGACAAAAATATCACAGCAAAAATCAACACTGTTGCTGCAATTAAAGCAAAAGAGGAATGCTGGCATAGACTTTTCACGTCCAAATATGAACGTCCAGATACGACCTGAAAGGTACCCTGGGTGCATTGGTTGTTGATGTTCTGGGATGCCTGGTCAAGTTCTGCCTCTTACATGCATTGTCTTCTTTCAAAATATACTTCCGTTTTCACAGTCTCACTCAAAGTAAATGCACAATGTCAGTACAACACTGTAAATTGATGGGGGTTTTTTTCCTTCAGCAACTAACGCACATGGTGGTTCAGTTTAGGCAACCAAATCACATGGTTGGGTTTTGGAAAAAAATAACAGGGTTTGGCTTTAGAGTCTTATGGGATGGATGTTTGTTGGACCCATCTACCACCCTTGCCGCCCACCCTACTCTGACTTTCGTCGCCTTAACTTTCATTCTTGCCCCACCGTATTTACCCCTGACGCCGCTGAGCGCCGTTAAACTATGACAGCGACTGGCTGTGTATCATGCTGACGTTCAAAGACAGTTTTTTTGTCAGTGTCTGACATAAGCCACTGCCCAAGCGCCAGATTTCAATTCGGATTGAGACCGGGTTGGATTAGTAATGTAGTGAACTATTAATGTATACCGTTACCTGCAATTTTATAGACAGCTTTTTTTAGAGCCAGCGTGGGTAAATGGCAAAAGCAGCCTATGAACATATTCAGTCGTTCAGTGAGAGCATGAACAACTTCACAAGTAAAATAAAACTGCTTCTTGCTGAGATTTTCTGCATCACCAACTGAGTGAATGTAAGTTCCTGTGGAAATGCAATGCACACAGTTTGCTGTGGCATTACAGATGCAACATTACGGCTCATCAAGTTGGATAAAGTGCATTCATAGTGTATTGCCTCAGCTGATAACCTGTATCACTCATAGACTGATTACTGACTACAGAGTGATGCTGTTTCCAAAGGAGGTGATCAGTGAAAGGCGCTTTTTAGAGAATTTCAAGCCAAAACTCTGAACATGAACGTGTCCTGACCAGGTTAGCCATGCAGCAAAAGTTGCCATGGTGATCTAGCCATCTAGCGAGTTAAAAGAGAGCCACCTTTCTGACATGGAAAACTCTGGTTTTAGACTCAACATACCTCACTAACCCACTAATGTTGCTCTGTGGTTCACCCCTCTGATCACCGTATTGTTTGCTAATGATTTGTCCATCATGCAGCTGAATACAGGGTGGGTGGAAAGTTTGGACATTTCTCTTGGCCATCCATGATGGCTAAAACACTGTTTTTATGATCACTGAAATTAAGCATGCATGAAAAAATACATGATCAAATTTATCACACACAGGGAGCGTGTGACTCTGTCAGATCGGGAAATGAATATCACCAACAAAGACGGTATTCAAGACAAAAACTGACAGCAGTTCTGCCTCTCATGAAAGCATAGTGTGTCTCTGAGAGGAGACGAGGCAGGAAGTAGAGTGCGAGGAAACAGTGAGACAAGAATAAAGTGGAAAAAAATCAGGAAATGCTGTTTATCACAAGATGAGGTGACTTTGGACTCCATTTTAAGCTGTGCAGTGCTTCTTGTAGGGTGGAGAGCTATTGAAAAGCAGTGCTCGGTCTAATTAATTTTGGATGTCACCATTTTTGAGGGGGTTTAACCAAGCCAAAATGTCAGTTTGACTTGACAAGTGTTGAGCAGCATGTCAGCAGGGTGATGCAGCGTGATATAACAGGAAGATGTTGGAATCCTTATTTCCTCGGATATGAAAACGAGTTGCACCAGTAATCAGACTCGCAAATTAACAACTAAATGAAAAACTTTTTCATGACTTTTTTTTTCTGACAGATTTCATCACATAGTAAACTGAAATGGAATCCCTCAGAGTAATGTATGCAGTGTTGGGATGGTTATTTTTGAAACGTATTCCCCTACAAATAACAATACATGCCTTAAAATGTAATTTGTAACATATGCCATTAGATTACTCAAACTAAGTAATGTACTCCAAACACTTTATATTACTTTTGGAATACTTCAAAATCTTCTTGCTGAACTTATTTGTCTAGGTCTTACATTTTAGTGCCAAAAACACAGGTGCACTGCACTTTTTAAAAATCTGTCTATGTGAAACAGGCGCATTACAGGAACTTTACATTGTGACCCAGCAGAAATGAGCATTGCTGTCCATCCATATTGATTGTAAGCCACGAACCTCGTACGTCATGTAAGCAAACTACATACTTATCAGCTGTGGGCTCAACTGGAGACGTAACCACTTAAAAGATGGGCAAGTACTCGCTATCATTCTATGTTTTTACTTTTTTAAACAGAAAACACAAGTTTTATGATGTGATATTTAGTGGAAATTACATACAATGGCAGCACTACTTTGACTGTGATAAGTTGGAACTTTCCAATAGAAAACAATGCGATCAAACTAAGCTCACTCTCATTGCATACAGTTAGTACACGGTGTTAGAGCATATAAAACAAATACCAAATAAACCAATCCCTTAAAATAATCTATTTTTTAAAAAGTACCCAGAATACCACCAATTTAAACTGAATATAATGGAATACAGTTACTCATATTTTGTGTAGTATAACATAAAACTTCAAGTAAATCATTGAAATCAATGGGCCAGTATTTGGAACAGGCCTTTAATTCCTTTCATACAAAATTGATACTCAGCAAAGATCAGGAAATACAATCAAATTGTGTACTGAAACCAGTGTGAATAATACTAAGCTTCAGATAATATATCAATTATGAATCATTCATCTGATCCAGCTCCAAGAGGCACTCGAGGATTACGGCACCTGGCATACCAACACAACACCACTTTCTCCTGCTAAACAATACTCACAACTTGGCTTAATTTTTTATAAAAAAAACAAAACATTTTGCTTCTTTTGATTGGTGGACCCTTACTGACTAAAGGAATATGAATAGGTTACAGGGTAATCGAGGAATGGGCACATAATTTGACTTTGTGACCACTTCAGAAGTATGGAGTCATCACTTTTTTTCATTTCTCTTGTTTACCATGCCAGTAAATCTGAGTACAGTATTCTTTTTTGCTCATGGTTTTAGTAAAATGAACTGAACAATTAAAATATAGAGAATCTTGCCAAGCTAACAATATGTAGCATCTCCATACAGACAAAAAATTAAACATTTATGCATGAACTAAACAGCTAAGAAATAGTTCAAGTGGGTAGCCAACAACCTGGTTTTATACGGGAATTGCCCATTGGTCCGACAGCCCATTGTTCCGACCATATTAAACCACTTGTTCCGAAGTCCCGTTGTTCCGAAATCATCATGATGCCCTGTGGTTAAGGTCTGGTTAGGTTTAGGCACAAAAACCACTTGGTTAGGGTTAGGAAAAGATCATGGTGTGGGTTAAAATGAAAAAGAAAGTGACAAACACATAAGCCGTGAGCCTGCTTCGCCTCAAGCCTTTCCCAGCTGACCCAGAGCCGGTCGCGGTGCACCATCAAGGTAGAAATACGCCCGCTGGGAGCCGTTCAGCACTGCGGACTGTCGGACTAATGGGATGTTGGACCAATGGGCTGTCGGACCAATGACATGGACCTGTTTTATACATCCAAAGAATTTCTATAAAAATGAACTACTTGGTAATCAGACCAGGCGTCTAATTGAGACAGGCCTTTATTTGTGAAAATGTGTAGACCCACTGGGCTAGTAAAAGGGACTGGTTGTTTAATTGGGACTAGGGTTTTAATTTTAATGAGCAAGTATTTCTACATGTGTATATAAATATGATTAGTTTGACCCAAGCCCAGTGGTCTCTGTTCAGTTCTGAGTAAAGAAAACCATTTTTTATACTCTTTGTACAAGCATTCATTCTAGTCTTCAAGATGGTGTTTTTGTGTATGTGTACTGGCCTGCAGCCCCCCCAAGCCACACAAACTGGCACCAGTTACTCCTGGTGTTCCCTCTTAGAGATGTTAGGTTATGGTTTGGTTCATGGTAACCGTAGGCCACTGACATTCCCTGTAGACTTCTGCTTGGATGGGTGTATGATTTGCTTACCATGTCTTATATAAGCAATGCTGCTCTCTCTCTCTCTCTCTCTCTCTCTCTCTCTCTCAAAGCGTTTCACTGATGGGAACATTCCACCTCAATCTGGCATTGGTCCATGTGTATGTTTTCTGAAATATTTTTTAAGCTGGTCCTTAAATTAAGCCAGTTTCCAGAGTAATGTCTCCTTTTCTTTTCAAACACTTCTGTGGTTATGTTTGATTTAAATAGATGCATTATTTCTTTCATGAGTTTTTCCCTAGTGGGCGTCCATTAACACTGAATGACACAAGGGGGTGGACAGAAGAACATGAACACCTGAAACATATAATGCAATCTAATGCAACAGCCACGCAACAAACAGGCTACCACCTTTCCGAAGCTTGCATTGATCAAAGGTTGTGACTCTTTCTAAGAGTCGATTCAACTCAGTGTTGATTTCTGAGGCTTTGATGTTGGAGAGCATTATCAAAAATAGGAAACTCCTCAACCCCCTGTATAATGCAAAACATCAAACCACAAAATAAATTCAACATCATGCCTCATAATGATTCTGTCAGCTGCAAGGGCTTGTCTTGTAGACGATCAACTTTAGAACTATTGTGTCCATCCACTTATGCTACATATTTAAAAAAAAAAATTAAAGCTTTTTAGCTTCATTGGCCACCTACAGGCAGTTGGAAAAGCTGAAAACAACACTGACATAATGGGTCCTTTTTAGAATATCTATAGCACATGGTCTAAGGCAGTGGTTCCCACCTGGTCCAGCCACGGGGTCCAGATTTCTCCGTAGTCATTAGTTCAAGATCCGCACAGTTTAATATGCTCAGTATTATACTTGCGTTTGGCCATGTTGTCAAGCTAGTTAGCTGTCTCTGTCAAATAGCTGTCCGTTAGTCACTGACTCTACAACAAGAAACAGCACTTCAAAATCACATTTGAGAGTCACTTGAGGTCCATTCAGAATAGACCTGTGACCCAATTTTGGGCCCACCAGCTGGGAACAGTGGTCTAATGTGTGTGGCATAAGAACATTTAGGGCTTGTCCAACCGTTTTTGATAGTTAAATGGGTGCAAAGTATGGTGTAAGGGGCAAAGGAGTTGTATTTAGTCCCTTAATTAATCATAGGCATGTTTTGGGTGTAACATGAATTCAACCAATCACAGTTTCATCTCCCATTCCCCTTTAAAAGCCAAGGTGCACCTGCACCTGGCGTGTTACATGGTGGATTTGGCAAATTAGAGAAGCTAGTTGTTGTCTGCTGACAATAATGCAGTAAGAGCAGTAATGTCACTGCAGGAAATATCCTGGGACATTTAAGCAGCAAACTAATCACTGTAGATATAAACTTGACAGAGGAAACAGAAGTAGGGTTTGGGGGCACTCCACATGCCTCTGCAGCTCTGCTCTGTGATATTTACATTTTTGAGAAAGTCATTAATACTTTCCTCATTAATGATGGAATATTTCAGCCAACTGCAACTCATCTGTGAGCCCGCCAAAGTAGGCACACCTCACTGTCTAAAGAATGCACACTTTAAATAGTGGGAGAATACTCCACCATTGACTTTTGACCAGGTTTTTGTTGGTTAATTGCGCAATTGCTCTCTGTTACCTCACATTAGCAATATACCAACATTGCACCTGACCACACCTCATTGTAACAACCCCATTGGTCTGAAACTAGTAGTGACAGTTACACAGTGCTGTCACTGCTTTGTGCCAGGTGTAAGTGTCCCAGTTTCACTTTATGAAGTTGACATTATAAACATGTTAAAATTCATTAGGAGTCATGTTTGTGTTCAATGTAAGTTCAATATTCCCAATCGTTTCAAGCTCTGTTTTGGTCTCCACCAATTTCAGAGGAAATCTGGTTCTTCAGAAGCTAAATCTTGAGGAGAACTGCAGTGTCAACTGATAATTCTCTGTGGGTTCATCGCCACCACTGACCATTTTCACATTACAGTCATCTGGGTCATTGTTTACATAGAAATATTGATTAGTGCAGCGTTAAGTAACTCATTTATTTAAAACACTTTATATTATTAAGGGCAGTTTGTATCTTCAGATATACACTGCACACTTTCATCATTTGCACAGCATCTGATATTAATTCATATAGCCCAGAATCTTCATACTGATCTTCAGATTTGACATCACATGTTCCTGTGGTCTGCTGCACGTATCAACCAACATATTCTGGTCCCCATTACTCACACAGTGGGATCTGTCACCATACAGAAAAGCCATACATCAACACAGGTGATACTTATGTGTGCTACAAGGTAATGCAAAGAGCTTTGATTATCATTCAGCACATATACAGCATCAATATGCAAGTCAGTCGATTGTGTCATCTTGTCAAATGTAGTAATTTTTTGCATGGTCAAAGTTGCCTTGCAAGTGTTACTAAGAATAGAGGCATAATTTCTGCATATTACAGCTGCTGATTAAAGCTAAATTAAAGGCAGTAAACTGATGCAGCTTGATTGATATTTGTACTTGATTGGGAAAATACTTCAAACTTTCTGTGTTCCTAAAGAATGCTTTTCCTCTCTTGTGACTCATATAAACTGTCAGTACGAATGATGTACTATAAAAAATGTTCTAGTATTATAAGCATATTATTGATATTGATTAACTTTCTTAAAGCTGGTGAAGTTCCATCATTATGAAGTGCTCCCTCAGTAGCACTTCACCTGACTTGAAGGCAGATTGTAATCGGTGTGCCGTCAGAGAGGTGCTGATGATAGCAATCAGGGAAAAGTGGCAAGACTGTGGATCAGTTTCGGGACCTCATCTGTGGAGAAAGGAGATAGATAATTTAAACCAAAGTCAGGAAGGTCAGCAGAGGAGGCAGTGGGGGGAATTGAGGACAGGGCCTGTGGGTAGTTAAGAGAAAGAGTTTCAAATATTGTCGAACTTCTTCGTCGAGGCAGTTGACAGAGCCCTCAGGGGGAGGAGAGAAGGGAGCCGTGAGAGGATGGGGGTGAGGAGAGATATACAGGGAATTATTTGCTGAGGTCAGAAGCACAGGATTGGAATTAGACGAGGTGGGTTGAGGTAGCAGCTGAAATAAATGCTGATAAGAAGGTGTGGAGCAACTGAAAGTGAGAGAGGTCATCAGACAAGCCAGATTTGAGCCACTTTCTTCCAGCAACCTGAACTCGTGTTCACTCAATTTGCACGGCTTCAGACAGCAAAGAGGCAGGTGGATTGACAGGGAAGTCGAGAAGAAAGTGAACGGAGAAGGTCAAAGGAGGCAGAGGGGCAGATAGACGTATGAATTTAGTATCGTCGGCTCACAGAGAAGGGGTGTCAAGTGGAGGGAATGGCAGAAGGATGGACAAAGGGTAGGACGGATGAAAAGATGCCACTGGCTATTTTGCCAGGTGGTGATAGAGTGAAGCATGATGTATATTGAACCTGAGCATCTTGGGAGTTAAATGGAGCAAAAAATAGACACTATATCGAATGTTACAATGCTGTGAAAGAGTCTGACAGAACAGTTTAGAGGAAAAATAAAATTCACTACACCATCTTAATAGAAATCTATACCAGCCATCCATTTAACACTGCAGAAAGTCTGCGAGAAACGAGCACTATCGATGGCGCTGCAGAAAAGAGGGGAGCAGCAGACAATTTAAGGATTCATATGTTATTTCTGTGCTCAAGTACAGCTCAGTCAGTGTTCGAGTAACAAAAGCTTGTCCAGCCAGCATCATTTGCAGCGTTATCATGTCTTGAAACTTCATGCACAGAGAAAACTGTATCTCTGAATGAAGACTCCAATCAGTGTTTGCCCTAGAGTGATAAATAACACACTCACTGGCCACTTTATTAGGTACACCTCACTAGTAACTGGTCGGAACTGCCTTAATTCTTCGTGGCATGGATTCAACAAGATGCTGGTCCATATTGACATGATAGCATCACACAGTTGCTGCAGATTTGTCGGCTGCACATCCATGATACAAACTCACATTACTCCACATCCCAAAGGTGCTCTATTGGATGGAGATCTGGTGACTGTGGAGGCCATTGGAGTACAGTGAACTCATTGTCATGTTCTGGAAACCAGTCTGAGATGATTTGAGCTTTGTGACATGGTGCGCTATCCTGCTGGAAGTAGCCATCAGAAGATGGGTACACTGTGGTCATAAAGGGATGGACACGGTCAGCAACAATACTCAGGTAGGCTGTGGTGTTTAAACCATGCTCAGTTGGTACTAAGGGGCCCAAAGTGTGCCAAGAAAATATCCCCCACACCATTACACCACCACCACCAGCCTGAACCACTGATACAAGGCATGCAACATGAAAGCCATGCTTTCATGTTGTTTAAGCCAAATTGTGACCCTACCATCTGAATGTCGCAGCAGAAATCCAGACTCATCAGACCAAGCAACATTTTTCCAATCTTCTATTGTCCAGTTTTGGTGAGCCTGTGTGAACTGTAGCCTCAGTTTCCTGTTGTTAGCTGACAGGAGTGGCACCTGGTGTGGTCTTCTGCTGCTGTAGCCCATCTGCTTCAAGGTTGGACGTGTTGTTGGTTCAGAGATGGTCTTCTGCAGACCTTGGTTGTAACAAGTGGTTATTTGAGTCACTATGGCCTTTCTATCATCTTGAACCAGTCTGGCCATTCTCCTCTGACCTCTGGCATCAACAAAGCATTTTCACCCAGAGAACTGCTGCTCACTGGATATTTTCTCTTTTTGGGACCATCCTCTGTAAACCCTAGAGATGTTGTGTGTGAAAATCCCAGTAAATCAACACTTTCTGAAATACTCAGACCAGCCTGTCTGTCACCAACAACCGTGATTGGCTGATTAGCTATTTGTGTTAACAAGCAGTTGAACAGGTGTACCTAATAAAATGGCCAGTGGGTGTATGTGCGATGAGTATACCTTTTTCTGACTACCAGAGCAGCTGACTATCCTATGATAGATCAAATAATTGGCTAATTAGTTTGAGGTTAAATAACGCTCAAATTAACAGCTTGATTTTCTCTGTAGTTTGCATTTAAATTGATTCAGAGATCTGTCTTTCTCGCTCTGATGCTCAGTCAAAAGACTTCCTGCACACGCCCATACAATATTTATTTATACAATATGTGTATAATGCATGCCGAACAGACTGTATGTTTCAGTCAGATGTTGTTTTCTCACTGTGAGCTGCTGCAAATGTATGAGACTTGTATCAAAGCTCTCAACCATCCGCTGTGACTCTATCCAACCAATGACAGCACTAATTATAACTCAGCCGTCACTCAGCATGATGAAAAGCTTTGTTCCACAGGACCCTTTCGGTTAAGAACTACACTTCAAGGACACCATTGGTTTTTGTAGCATGAATACTATATGAACGGCTACAACCTTTGAATAACTGGTGGAAACCTCAAACAAATTAAAGCTCTTGTAAAATGAAATTCTGCTTGCCACAAGGTTAAAAAAGCAGCCTATTTATCTTGTGAATGCTGAAAGAATTTACTGTTTTTTCTCAATCTCTGCTTCTCTGGGATACATACTATAAAACCCAACACTGTGATCACACTCACTACTTCCAGTTTGGAATAATTACCTGATTATCTACAAAATGTTTCAGAGCTTACTCTTCCTCTCTGAAAGAACTGTGACGCATTTCTATCGACCAAACAAAATCACTTTCTAGTCCGTCTAAAAACATCTGTAGCTGTGATGGTACCTCTGCTAATGAGTCTCCTGGCACATACAGTATGTTTATCTGCTGATGTGGTATAATTACCCCTGAGTGATGACCTTGAGTGAATGCTCACACAACAATTGCTCCAACATTATTTCACATTAAGGTCAGTTTTTGTGGTGGGATGTACCTGAATCTGAATACGTTGCTCAGGAAAGCACAAAAATGTGATGGAAACAGATATTTACTTACCTAAAGTTGCCCGTAATTCAAGGGAAAAAATGCAATGATTGACATGTTTCGTCAAATCGAATTATATCATTGTGGATGGTCACAAGATAAAAATGCCTAGTCTGTTTGAAACATAGGAGTTTGATTTTACTAACTAGTAACGTCATTTACCAGACATTATTTAAAAGTGATCACTATATAAGTCTTTGCTGCATGGAGCAGGCCGGGAGCCGACCATCCTGGCTATAACTCCGGGAAACATGCGAGGAATTGTCTTGTGTAGCAGTAGCAAGACATGCGCCTCGTGTGGCAGCTGGATTTCCTCCAAATACCTTAAATTTATATATCAAAATGAGGCTTAGAACCAGTAGTGTTTAGCTGTATGTGCTAATTTCTTCCATTTAAAAAACTAAGTCAAATTACTGAAGAAAAAATATTATCAATATTAATCCATTTAGGATTTACCACACTGTAAGCATCGGCCATAGGTTTCATGCAATTCTAAGTTAGCGTCCATTTACAACCTAAAATTGAATTAAATGAATATTATTAATAATTCAGTTACAAATAAAGAAAGAGAGTGTGTGTGAGAGAGAAATCAAAAGTATAATATGAGGTTGTACAAATATATTTTAAAATGGGTTAAATGCCCATATTAAATCAATTGGATGCTTTGAAGGCACAACAGTTGCATTGCCAATGGATATTAGCTCAGAAAATACATTTGCCCTGTTTATTCTTAATTCTTTAGTCAGGATCTCCATTAGTTGATATCACAGTAACAACTACTCATCCTGGGGTCCACACAAAACACCAAAACAAGACTAGACATTTAATTATCACATCGCAGACAATTTACAACATTGACAAATTTTAATAAAACCCAAACAAGAGACAGCAGTAGTTATTTCACATTCACAATGTCATCACATCAGTAGATGATAAAAGCAAACTAATAGAGCCCATAGCCTAGGCTCATGGAATTATATGTAACTGCAGAAAACATGGTTGTACACTGAGGCATCACTCAAGTGAGGGCCACAAATACAAATAACCTTCACAAACATTGCATCATATGCTGGTAAAACAGAGTTCTTTTTTAATGATTGCTGTTCTTATGATTGCTGGGTTAAATATAGTGGTAACTATAACTTAACCTGACTTTCTGCATAAGCCACACCCACTTCCAGTCTTTTATCTGAATGTAGATACACAGACGGATCATAGAACAGATACAGATAATGATGTCTCTGTGCACCTTTAGTCATGAGGAGTGCTATTCAGCCTGGGAAAACAGTTTAATAAGGCAGTCAGAGCTGATAAGAAGTCATCCTGATGATGTCATCTGGGTTATTGCTCGGGCTTGAGACTAACACAACAGGGCATTGAGGAGACAGGGAGGGTGTAATGGAAAAACACTGTTGAGTTGTATTATGGGGAATGTAGGATCCAGCATTTTTTGGCTGGGAAAATTCACACTAATTCCCATTCAAGTTGGAAAGAACTTGGAAAGTCAGTGAACATTTTGGTATAGGAAATGACAGGAAACATGGCAGATAAAAGTAAATGTTGGGTTGACGTTAGTGGCTATACCTTAGCTTCTTTTGGGGACCAATAACAATGAAAACAATGCGCACATTTAGATAAAAAGCCTTCATCAACATCACGTAATGTGTGTTTTTTAATTACATAGATGGATTTTGCAGTCAAAGTTGAAGCAACAAAGGTATGATGGGTTACAGTGTGATTTGCCGTGGCCGCCCCATTGACTCCAACGTCAACGTCTCCAACCTCCAAAGTCTGGCTCATCGAACACCGTCCTTGTAGTCATGACCTTTCCTTCTTTTATATACTGCAGACAGTCAGACAAAGAGGTTGGTATACCCAATATACCTGCCTATACCCTCCACTACACCACTGGTAGCATCCATGTTGTTTCCACATTATGACTTAAAAGCTCCTAAACACACAAAATTCGGAAGAAGTACTTCTCAGCTCAGGAATCAGTCAGGATATGACCTCTGCTGTTTCGATTTTGTCTATTCTTCCTTTAATCTGTCTCTAGTGAGTTTCCTGACTCTATAGATGTGACATGCATGCGTCTCCTCTTACATGGCTCTCTCCTGCCGCCATTAGCATATAAGGAGTAAATATGTGGTGACATTTATATAAGACAGCCAGAGGGTTAGTGAAATGATCGTTCAGCTGGACAAACCGGAACTGAGGTGTCCGCGAGCAAGACTCGACCCTTTCAGCAAGAGAGTAAATTAGACATTTGACTTCCTCCATGGCGATCAATAATTATCACACTACTATTTCACATTTTTGATGGGTGGCTATAACTGAGCCCCCACAGCCATAAGATTCAGAACAGACAAAGAAAGCTTTCATGCCACAGTGCGGTTTAACACTGCTGTGTTTGTGCACCATACATCACAGTAGGTTTACTCCAAAGGGAACAGATTACTGAAATCTAATGGGGAAAATCACATATCCTTTGGCACACAATGTAATTGCAGGAAGTTACATGCATCCAAATGTGAAAGGTTAGAAGTAACAAAAAAGGCAATTAGCTTTCTTCAGCCATTTTACAAAAATCCCCCTGAGACATGGTAAACAAACAAAAAGGCCAACTATTTTCCCCCCACCAAGCTCTCAGCACATGCATATTTAAGGCTCAAGTGGAAAGCAACCACTACATCGAGCTCGTGGTCTCAGAAGACTATAAAAGACCCCAAATTGTACACTTTACATTTGTTGCTCTCTGTGGTGAAATGCTTTCTTATTGTCATCCTCACAAAGAATCCATAAAAGGTTTCTTTGTGTTTATGGAGGGAGTATAAAAAAATGTAGAAATCCTATTTGTTAGTCTTCTTGCCTCTGCGGCTCTTGTTTGCTGCTATCAGTCTTTACAGTGATGCACTGGCGAGTTGCAGAGGGTTTATAGTTACTTTATCACCCTCCATTAGCACCAATGTCCTGCATTACTGCCATGTCAGTGACAGATCAATACGATGCAGGGGAGTTTGAATTGGCCACAGAGAGCTCCTTGATTCCTCCTATAAAATTTGTGTGACGTGGAGAGGTTGACACTGCTCGCTGCGGCCACTAAAACCACTGAATAATATTTCAGACCACAAAATGAGCACCCAAACGGGAACCTCAATGGGCCCACCTGCCGACCCTTTGTGCTCACAATAGATGCTGTGAATAAATTGGGTCTTTTTTTTTCCTTGTTGAGCGCTGTTCAGGCTGCTGTTAGACTTGTCATTCATATGCTATTTTGGATAACTGATGCTGAAGATATTTGTTGTTTATTTCACATCGCACATTATCAGGCATGTGCAGAGGGAGAGGCTGTAGGCGTGGAAGGATTACTGAGAAATGTATGGTGCACAGGCCCCCGAGCCCTCACCTGTAAAATGTCACTCAAATTACCAGGGATCGACTAGGATGAGATTCAAAATGACCACAAAGAGATGCATAGGAACTTTAAAGGGACACACAATAACTACAAAAAGGGGCAAAACAGCCTTAAAGAGACACAAAATGACTACAGAGAGACACAAAGCCACAAAAAGATGCATTGTGATCATAAAGCGATGCAAAATATGACACAAAAAGGGGCTAAACAACTATAAAGTGTGTTTGTCTTTGTCCTGTGTAGAAGAGGTGGAGGGACTTTGGCATATCTTTGCCTAGAGGCCCATTACCCGATGATCTGCCCCTGGCTGAGGGTGCTCAAGTACCTGCACCTTTGCTCCTTGATGTCCAAAGTGCCCTTTGTTAAGGCCTTCAGTAAAGGCCTGCCTGTGGCCTTTATGAAGTAATTAATTTAATAATTAACAATAACTTAGCTATAAATAAAATGACCTGGCTGCCGTCAGTCAGTTTACGCCACATTATGTGACCACAGAACGGCCGGCAACCAAAACTGTACTCCCTTTTCTGCTGTTCATTTTGTTGTTATGCAGTAACGTAGTGCAGCAACGGCACTGAATGAATGTGCAAAGACCAATTAAATTGGACTTAAGTTGAGACCTGCACCAGCCAAGGCCAAGGATGCATTCAGGTGATAAATTGAATTGACATTCACATTCACCCATTCACACACACATTCAAACACTGGTGACCGAGGCCACCATACATGGTGCCACCTGCTACCCAGTTTTTAACACACTCAAACAACGAATGCACAGCCATCAGGGGGTTCAGTATCTTGCCCAAGGATACTTTGACATGCAGACTGGAGGAGCTGGGGATCGAACCGCTGATTTTCCGATTCACCTTAAAGCCACAGCAGCCCCAGAGGTGCCCCTCTGTTGGTTGTTCTTTCGACTTCGATGTGTTCATGAGTTTTAAGTTGTAATGTGGAAACAACATGGACGCTTCAAAGACCAGTGGTGGTTCTCGAAGTCAAGGAAACATCCTGAAATGTCTGAATTTCAAAGAGGCTACGTCATTGAATCCTGCCGAAGGACTGTTCCAATGTCAAGGATCCTTTGAATTGTACCAAGGACCGTGTCCTTTCTTCAGAATATTTAAAAATGTATGTGTGTATGAAGTACCCACAATTCTTTGCGCACTATATGCCAGTATTGAAGGCAAGGCCTCTTCAATTACGCACACCTGGGGCACTCGCTACCCTGCTCCACTGTGTTCACCTAATGCGGGTAAGAAGTCTTGCCTAGCCTCTGTAGGACCTGACTTGGAAGGACTTGTCTAGGAAGTATCCTTGTCTTTGAAAAGCACCAAATGTGTTTTGTTTTATCCCCCAGAATGTTTCAACAACATAAAAAAGGAAACAGATCAAATGAAAAATATGATTAGACACTTATTATTATTATTTCTCCACCATGTGAATGTGGCACGAGGCTGCGGAGAAAACTTGGACATCTGCTACTTGGCTCTCAAAGAACGACAGATCGTTGTTCAGTGATATTTCTGTAACATGGTATTGAGCTTACATAGCCTACTTACATACAAGTGGGATGGTGAATCAATGCATTGAAATTAATATTAATATTTCATCTCAATGAATCTAAACGTACAAAAGATGACTGGTAATGCATTGAAGAGAAGTTTTCTGGGGTGGGCAGCACTAGCTATTGAACGTGTAAAACTTGAAAGATTCAACTGTTCAAGACTTTTACACGCTTCAACTCAAAGGAACCAAAACTGTAATCAAAAATCTGTCCACCTATCACTAGTTGCGACACAAGATGCCACAAACAGACACTCAGTGGCAACATTTAGATTGTGAGTTTCATTTGTGTGGTGGATTATCACACTATCACATTTATAGTATTAGCGTTAGACAGCGTCACCTTCAAAACGTGCATCAGTACTGCAACATAAGTGCAATAGTGGTCCTGGCTGCAGGTTCTTACTGTGGACATATGAGCTGTTGCTTAAGAATAGTGGGGGAAGCCAGCCTTCGCTTGGATTTTGATGCTTCTCTGTTACAGTACAGGTGCTTGGAGCAGACAAAAAGCACAAAGAAAGATCTGTATTCTAGCAGTAATTTCTCATATTTGATATACCAACAGTAAAACGACATACAGTATTGCGCATTATGAAATCCATTTAGGCCTGTAGTAATTAGAACCTATTCTGCTGTACTATGTGACCTCCAAATTGCCTCATCATTGACCTGTCATAAAAATCCTTCCTTCATTCATATGGTTTTACTGTATAGTTTTCAAGAAATATAAAGGTAGAGTCACCTCAGATTACATTAGCACACATTTATTAGAAAATCCTGAGTAAGTCCTGAAATTTTGACCTTCATTTTGCATGACCGCTTATCCTGTTAGGGTTCATGAGGGAGTTGGAGCCTATTGGGCAAGAGGCAGGGTACACCCTGGACAGGACGCCAGACTATCACAGGGTTGACAGATAGAAACAGACAACCATTCACACTCACATTCACACCTATGGGCAATTTAGAGTCACCAATTAACCTGCATGTGTTTGGATTGTGGGAGGAAGCCGGAGTACCCTGAGAAAATCCCACACTGACACTGGGAGAACATGCAGACTCTACACAGAAGAGCTTCCGTACCAAGTTCGAACCAGGAACCCTCTTGCTGTGAGGAGACAATGCTAACCACTGCACCACTGTGCAAATTTTTGAGAAATTTTAGAGGGCAATCAGCTCAAATGACTTTTAACATTCAGAATTGAACCATTTTTATTTATCATGATGAATCCAATTTCATCCGGTATTTATAGTATGATGTAGTTTGTTGTAAGATTCCATGTTACACTCTGTTTAAATATGGGTTGCCATAATTCAACAGGTTATGCTGTGTATTTTATGAACGAAAAAGGAAATCAAATTAAAGCACACACCAGGATACTCAGGTTGACACTTGTTTTATTGACAGCTTGCATTAAAAACAAAGACGGTGCTGGAATTCATTTCATTTCCCTTTTGGTTCATGTGGTTAATCCTGCACTGACTGGCACCCGGGAGAGAGGCACTTTAGTGCACAAGGTATCTTCTGTTTTATGCTGAGAATTATGTTTGTGTATCATGTTTTAAAATGTGCGGTGTTTCATTTCCCCTTTTTAAACTTAGAGCATCTGCAAGGCCCTGCACATTATCTCCACAATTGGCCTGCTAAGCAGTGTTATTGTTGTAGATGTGGTTGTTTGCCTGTAGATCTGTGGCTTTATTACTTTTTCCTGCTCCCCCTCACAATATCTTGACACACATCATATCTTCATGTGTATTGTTCCCTGGATTGACAATGCAGAGTTCTTATCATAGTGACAGCTTGGTGACATTCATTTCTGAGATTGACAGTGCTGTAAAATGCAAGCAAAATCAGATATTTATGTATCTGGATGTGCCAATGAGTGTATCATGGCGTGACAGTGAGAGAAAAGTCATACTGAAAAGAACTGCAGGGTAACCGCAGCCCTGTGAAAACACTCCCAGTCATCCTAATTATCCTCCTCCATTGTGAGGTTATTCAGCAGGGTTTTCTTCCCTGTGCTTGAAAGTCTGGCATTGAGGTTAGGATCAGCTAAGTCTGACCTGGGTCAAACTTATTGAAAATTCAGTGCTAGTTTGCTTAAGCCAGACATATCACAGCCCAGCTTCTCTCTCTTGTCAGAAGCAGGGGCACAGTAGGGGTTGTCATTTCATTGAATTTAGGACAGGAAGGGAGATGCTTATCTTAATCTGCTCCAAGGAAGTATTAAAGTAGAGCAGAGTTTCCGACTGCATTGAAAATTGACCCAAAAATCTTTAGCCCCAAAGTCACATTTGTGACAGGATCCCTTTGTAGTACAACTGAAGCAGAATTACTGGGTGACACATCACTGCAACAATGATGCTCTGCTTATTTCCCCGTGACTGGTAATGATGCGAGATGGATCACAGGGACTTAAACACCAAAGTTCAGCTTGAGGGGTGATCGTAAAAACATAAAAATCTACCACATGTGCAGGAGAAAATATTCACCATGGGTGTATGTCCTCACATAACGTCCTTGCCAGAGTTCATCCTCCATTGTTATGTAATCTGGCAGGAGACAACCTCCTGAAACCCACTTATCCTTGTCCTGTAGTCTGCCTCTCTGAGCTTCTGCCTGGGTACAGGACTGCCAAGACTCTGCCGTTAATGTACCATGGAGTGCAGACTGCACCTGGAAGTGCTATTTTCAGGCGGAGGAGTCTTCTGTATGTGTCACTTCAAAGATTTGTTGAGTTTCACTGAGGTATCCCACTGCTTTGTTGTCCTTTTTTGGGCAAAAGTGCGGTTATTTGTAAGTTGCAGTGATTCATCCGCAATAATTCAGTGCTGTTGTTTGATTGTGCACAGTTTGTTTAATTAGTATTACACATCTAATCTCCAAAATGAGCCGGGTATAGACTTTCATTAAGCAGTAGTGCTGTGTAATTTGCCTTTTGCAGTAACTAGAAACCACAAGCTACCTCTGCTTGATGGCTGAAATGTCTCATCTTTCAAAATATCTCCCCATGACTTTTCTTTGACCCACTTTCTGTAGAAACCAGAGTTACTAGATTTTCAAAATGACACAAGAAAATAGTGCTTCTAATCATATTTACCCCCTTCAGTTGAAAGCTTGTTGCCCTTCTCTGTGACCATCAAAACATGTTTTTTGGACTGTCTAGTGGGAAGCAGATGGTCATCTCTGCACTTTCCAACCTGGTATTTTTTATGCGTGTGGCAAGATGCACACTGTTGAGTCAAGGCTCATTTACACTTAATTTTTTATTTAAACTAGGATTTATATTAACAAATGCAGCCTTATAAATATGTCAAATGCATATCCTTCTTCAGAAAAGATTGGCAGAACTGCCTTTTTAAAAGTTGGAAATGTTTTTTGTTAACATAAGCTAGTGGTCTTCTTCCCCTTCTCTTCCTTTATTGGCACATTGTTGCCTTTTACAGCATATTTATGCCACTAGTTGTTGATGTTGGGAGTTGTGTGAATTAGGGTTACTTCATTAAGCCACTTTTATTCAATAGACATACCCATACTTTGATGTAAATTCCAATTTTATGGTCATCTGGTATTTATGTGTGAGGCAAGATCCACACTGTCAAGACTCATTCATGCTTAATTTTGATTTAACTTAAAAAGATTCATTATTAACACATTTGGCCTAACAAATATGTCAAATGCACTTCCTTCCTCAGAAAAAAAGGCAAAACTTATTTTTTGAAAGTTGGAAGCCGTCTTTGTTTACAGCAGCTAGTGGTCTTCTTCTTCTTCTCTGTCTGTACTGGCACTTTGTTGCCTTTTGTGAACACCACCAGCTGTTGGTGTGTGATGTGTGGAGCTGTGTGAAACTGGGTTACTTCATAAAGTCACTTTTGTTTGAAAGACATAGCCATACTTTGAGGTAAACTTCAACTTTTATGGACTAACACGTCAATGAAGTTGACATGCAAGCTGTTTAGGAATGAGGTTTCACCCAGAATGAGAATTTCTTAAAAGCATTACCATAAACTTAATTTGCATTTAGCACAACTGTGTACAAGATGAATATTTAAGGTCCAGCATGTAACGATGTAATAAACCCAAAAAACAATACATTGTAAGTCTACTCTTTTATACCATGCATAGGCCCAAACACGACCTTTGCTTACAGTAACTTCTGGGTAGAAAACCCCCATGTCGTGTACATTGATGAAATGGCATTGGGCAGATAGTGCCTTAACTTGTTAAGTTTGAGCGACCTAAGAAAGCTCCACCTTAAAAAAACAATACCAGTTTAAATTTGCACTGGTCACCACTGTACCTCGCCGTCAGACAGACCTTTTCTGACAGGTAACTTAAGCCCTTATCTCAAAACCACCAGACTCCATTGACAAAAACAGTAATTTTACTAAGCTGAGCTACCACTGCCTTGATTAGTTTAAGGTGTGATGTAAAGTGGGGAAAATATTCTAAACAAAGCATACACTTAAACCGATGTTGCTTTTTTAGGTAGGTCTTTTTAGGTAGCTAAAGTACATTTTACCGCGGCTCCTGTCAACAGCAGTACATTGCGTAGCTTCCTTGCCGGTAGATTTAGTCGATCAAAGATGCTAGCAAAGCAACACAGTGCATAAAATAACCACAGCAGAAATGTCAGATGGGTCGGACCCTTGTCTTCCACTATATATCTTTAAACATTGCAGTTACAGCGGAAAATGACAACAGACATTAACAAGTTGCCAATTTAACATATCTCTGCAATTGAAACCAACTGCCAGTTGTCTACCCAGAAGTGATTGTTGTTGTATATGTGATGTCATATGGATTCAGCCCATACATCCCACAATGCATTACCCCTGTGTTGTTTGAGCACAAGATGGAAACAATATGGGGATACACTCTACAAAACTGACAGTAGTTGTTGCACTAGAGTGCTACTAGGGGTCAGTAACTCCACTGTGTATCTTCAAGTCATATTCTGTAAACTAACATTTCTATCTGTTGAAATCATAGAACCTTGTTAAGCTGAGGTAAAACTTGGAATTGACAGCAGACAAATAGACCAAAGTGTGGAGCAGTGGGCAGGTTGTGCACAATATTTGTATAAAGACAGTGAAGCACACACAGAGAACAGCAATATTTATCAATTGTACAAATTGCTAACTCTCTCCGGTAATGTTTTCTATTATCAAATCTTCATTCAGTAGGCAAACCTTTGAATAATCATTGAAAATCTTTTAACATTTTGACTTGCAAAACACATTATGTTGTCTGAACAATTTTCATATCTTTGTGCTTTGCTAGATTAGTGATGTTTTTGAAGGAATGATGCTGATATTGTTTCTAACATCTGGAGTGCTCTAGTTAAATGCAGTCAAGATCAGAATGAATCGACTCAATATAAGGAACAAAAGAATTTTGAATAACCCATGACACCATTACTCCAGCGAAACACATGAGGAAACCATTGCCCTGACATGATAATTGCAGTTTAAGTGTCATTTTAAGTTTTAGGCTCTCATCAATTTATGTTCTGAATGGTTTTTAAATTTTAAACAACTGAGTTTGTCTAAGTGGCGGATTGATAGTCATGAACCTACGCTAGATTTATGCCGGCATTAATACTGCATTAAAAGAAGCTAACAAGTTAAATACCGATTGTCCTGAAAATGAATTTTCCATTCCACATGAATTTTTCATTCTACAAATTCCAGTGCTTTTCAAATAATGGGATGCTGCATTGTGACTCAGATGAATCAGTTTACTCGTGCTATTTTGAGCTGCTTGTTTTTATTTCATAAGTGAAGACTAAACACAAGGATGTATCAGTTTACACAATCATCCTTTGAGCAGCAAATGGGCTCGTATTTTGGGATTTTTCTCAATCAAGCCTACAAAAGTAGTAAGTGCCGTAATTATAGATCAGTTTCAAAGGGCTTTTTCCCCTTAAATTAGATAGACACACTTTTCTATTTAAATCATCAGTGTTTTTAAGCTAAAGTACCCGAATTACCCAAATCATCATTTTTTATGACCTTATCCACAAACACAGGAAAGAGTCACACATGTGTGAGCAAGTCTCAAGGCCCAATCCCATTTCTTATGTTTACCCCTACTCTGAAAATTCCCTCCATTTTGAGGGCCAAGTAGCCCCAATACTTGGCCTGACCTTTCTATCCCTATAAAAATCGGCAGCACACCCTACCCCTATATGTGTGAGTACAAAACAAAGGGGTAAGGGCTAATGCCTTGTTTCCACTTCCGTATGTGTGTGGAGACAAGGCAACTGGAAGTCCATTTATTCCTATGAGAATCTCCATGATATATGATATGCCTGCGAAACTCCTCCCCTCTGAAATAATTTGGTCTGGAATCCGAGTATGCGAATAAATTTGAACTTTTGCGGTGGATGTTGGAGAGCCTGTATGACATTGTGCTAGCTTAGCTAACAGGCTATTTTTTTCAATTCAGTTGCCTGTGTTGATTGTCAAGTAAGTTTGTCTGATTAAAAAGAACTTGTTTATTTGGTTTTAACACATTGTCATTATGACTCATCAGATTGTCATTTTAATTCAATATTTCACAAAACATGCCATGTACCAGACGGGTGCTGTTTCTGTCCCAGTAATGTTCCAAGCACATACTCCAAACTGCTGGATGGCAAAAACACTGACAAAATTAGCCTCCCCCATGACTACAGGTAGTTTTATTAGGTTTCTATCCATCTGTAAAGCCGGGCATCATCCGTATATTTACATATCTAAGAACACCTTTCACATACATAAGTGGAAACGAGGCAAAAGTGATAGGAACAAGACTGAGCCCAAATCTCAATCTCTCAGTCTCAAGTTACTGTGGTGAAAATTAAGCAAGTCAAGTCAAAAAAAGACAAGTCAGGTCAAAGCTCAGGTCAAGCAAGTAGTGTCGTTTGCTTTAGAGTCATCTTTCTAAAGTCTCGAGTTATGAATAAGTCAAGTCATGTCTTTAATCAGTCAATAAAATGTCCAGCTTGGGTCTGACTCAAGTTAAGTCATGTGATTTGAGCCCCCACTTCTGCCCTCACAACTAATTGATGTTTGCTGGTGAGATTATTGTCTTCCTTATTTCCCAGTATACTAACTATACTGAGATTTTCATTTGTGCCTTTACTAGTTCTTGTGTTTGTTATGTTCAAGCTGTGCTTTGCAAAGCAGAAACAATGCACACTGCCTCAACAATACCCAAACCAAAACTGAAATTCATCAGTATTACAGATAATTACAGTATATTGAGTCATTAGACATTTTAAACATGAGGTTGAAGCCACCGAACGTGTTCAGCAACAACAGCTTTCATTCATATGCATAGCCCTCCCAGTGATAGTTGGTTTTACAGAGAAAGTTGCTATTTCAGTGATTTATTACAGTTGACATTTGTTGCAAAATCAAAGCCAGAAAACTATCATTGGAATTTTCATTCATAATGAATATTTTAACTGAAAGCAAATGGAAGATAGAGAAGAAATGAGTTTTCAGAAGGCGACCGTGGTCAGATGGAATTACTTTCCATTATTGTCTGGACTAGACAACAACACGGCAGACAATTTTACAGCAGAGAATTTAATAATCTATTGTACAGAGAGGGAAAATGCTTTACTACAATACTCCACCCTTGGGATAATTACAGAACAACCAAATCAGTGTCTGTATATTTACTTTAAATAAAACAGTACATTGGAGGAAAATAGAGGTGCAGCTATTAGACTGCATCAAAAATCACTGGTGCTTTGTTAACAGCAAACAGCAGATGGCAAAGAATATAGATTTTTGTTATTATAAATTTAGCACACATATTCGTGTAATGTCCTTGTATTGAAGTGCTCATTTTACATTTCCTCTTACACCTTACACTATTAAATAATAGAAACTACCCAGCATGGATAGGATTTGCTGGAATATGCAATGCCTGTTTGTCTTGTCTCTTGTTCCTAGAAGAATAAAATAGAATTTCTCTCAGCAAGGTTTCTCGACTCGGTGTGAAAATACAGACGCACGGAGAATAAGTGTTGAATTAATGCTGCTCAATAGGCCTGCCAGTAATCATTTATTCAAAAATAACTTCATCAGCATTTCAATTGTGCTCACTCAAAGGAAAAACAGTGGGTGTGGATGAGAAACACTCACACCTGAAAAGCGATGCCCTGTAGCCTTTTATATTAGTATTGATGTCAAGAATGTTACCTTTACCTCACACAAGAGTTTTCTATGTTTCCTACAGGCTTTCTGTAGAGTTAAGGTTACAGGTAGTGAGGAAAATACCTACCCACAGACACTACAGTTAGACAGAGATGTTGCAAACAAAAGATCAGGAAAAACAGCATTTCAGCCAGGAGATTAATAGTTAAGGTACAGATAGAAAGCCTTTTGATTAAAGGCTGCACTAATAAAGATCAAATAAAATTATATAATAACTCTACCTCTAGTGTCTTATTCCTCTTTCCATCAAAGTGCTGCGCAGTCATTACTGTGATAGCTTTGCTGCATATATAGCAACCTTACATGAAGTAGAGGAGGACGGCAACACAACAAGAGAATCATAATCTTTATCCCTGTGTGTCAGATGTCTATTATTACTTAAGTCATAAGTGCTATGTCAGAAACATAGCCAAGGTACAACTATTTCTGAATATAGAAAAAGATGCAGAGAAATTGATTCATGCCTTTTTTTTTAAGCAGACTCAACTACTGTAACGCACTTTCTACTGGCCCCCCCAAAAAACACCACTGAGAGACTTCATTCAGCTCATTCAAAACTCTGCAGCTCGGCTATTAACCAGAACCAAGAGGAGAGAGCACGTCAGGCCAGTCTGAACTGCCCTGCACTGACTTCCTGTTACATTTAGAATTGATTTTAAGCTCCTCCTCCTCATATACAAAGCCCTACATGGGCCAGGACCCAGCTTGTTAACTATTTGCCTCCAAGATCATCTGCTGCTGGTGTATTGGAGGTTCCCAGCAACAGCAGGAAGAAGATCGGAGATGCAGCCTTCGTCAGCCTTTACAATTAAATATTTTTAAAAGAAGGCTAAAAACATACCTGTTCACTTTAGCCTTTAACTAGCTCTGACTTCCTGATACAGGTCTGAAACTTTTAAGGCTTGTACTTTCTATTTACACTTTACACTGCTGCAACTCTTTAAATCTCACTTGATTTTATGATTTATAGTAGTTCAACTCTATGATTTTATTTCAAACTATTTTAAATGCCCTTTTATATTGAATTGCCTTGCCTGTTTTATGCCCATTATGTGTATTTTAATTTGAAGCACTCAGAGCTTTTTATGCCCTTATTGTAAATCATCAACACTGCCCACAACATTAGTTTTATTCACAGTGAGCATTAGTGATCATTTAAAAAGTAGAAACTAAAATATGAAATGAACACAAAACAATGAACATTCTAAATAAAATATCTAGTTCCTTCTGCAGGAGTTTGAACTTTTATAATATGTCCCTACCCTTCTGTGAGTGGGCAGCAGGCACTTCTGAAAACACCCCAAAAATCTAAGAAGATGCGCAGGGATTTGTGATCATCTTAGCTTTAGGATGCTTCCAGGAAATGAGGCCCAAGTGTAGGTTGGGGTACTTTGTGGTTTGAAAATTGCACACACAAAAAAAACTCCATTCCTGCTCCTTTCTCCAGAATTCAGAAGGCAAGCCCCAAAAGCTCAAATATTTGGAAAGAATCAAAGAAGGATGAGACTAAAGCTTTTCCAGTGATTGAGAGATGTTACTTGAAACCCCATGGCCTTACTGTTAATGGGAAATGACTTCAAAATACAGTTTTTTAATGAGGTAAATCTATGCATGGATTTTGAGTGGCGTGATTACACGTGTTGGTGGAAAAATACAGACCTAGAGGAAGTGTAAAATGATTCAGCAGTGGTGTCTGATGGAGCTGTAAGAGCAATAGTGAAGCACTTAAATGGGAGATCCTCTCCTCTGAGAAATGGACACAGCTAGCTGCTCCTTGTCCAGCCTTTTATGTAAAAGTGTAACAGAACTGCAATTCCCATCTGAAGCGAAACATCTGATTTGTATGAAACTTCATTTTCGCAATGAAAGGCAGACCACCCTAACAGGCCAAATTCATCATGTGTGGAGAAATGTCCTGATTAGCACACGATGTTAGCACACCAAGGACAAAAAACACTCTGAGAGACATTTATTTTCTAATTTCATTTCTCATTTCATTTAATTCTGACGGAAATACCCTGCACAGGACTGCGGCAGAGATAAGAGTCTGTGTTTGTGTGCACATGCACCGTGTGGACATGCACAGTGAATCCTTGTATGCAGAGCTTACAGGGAATATTGCCAAAACATGCAGATACACTGCCAACAATGCTAAGAGTCAGCTTAAAATTCACCCGCCTACCCACCCCTCCCCCCCTCTAAGGATGACAGAAGCCTGGCATTTTGCACTGAAATGTAAAGCTTCTCACTCATTTGTATCAGTCTGGAAAGGTATCAGGACAGAAACAAATGATTCCTCGCACCAAGTCAAAGGTTTATTTCCTGCTGAATTTGCATGGAGCCTTGTGCTGTCGCTTCAATCCTCTGATAGCAGTTTGGGCACAAATTAATGACACCAGTGAGGCCCCTCCAGACGCCACAGAGGTTCAGTGACTCGTCTTTAAACATTCATGTGTTCCCGAAACAATTTTCTCTGTCTAATCTGAGGACGTTAGCAGCAGCGTAAATTATTCATTAGCAGGTTGTCTGCCAGTGAAAAGGAGGTTGTGAAAAAGGAAGAGATCAGTCATGATGGGCATGGGCACATTAGCACACAGTAATAAACATGCACAAAGTCACTTGGATGCATGCAATTTAAGCCGGGCAGAACCAGATCTATATAAAAGCAAGAATTCAGGGCTTCGTTATACATTATATATGTCCCATGGTGTGATTACGTCGCCAGTTTGAATTTCTTATGTGTCCATTATAAGTGGTTTGGTTGACATGTAGAGGATAATGAATTATAAATCAATTGGTCAATCATGTGTTTAATAATTATTCCCTTTCTGCTGCTTGCTCCATTAATGAATAATCAAATGATTTATTCATAATATCAGGGCTTAAAAGATAAGCCTGGCGTTATTCTATATTGTTGCTTTTATCAAGAAATCCCATTAGAAGACCAGAACCAACAATGTGTTGTCTGCCTTTCACTACTTCCCCTTCCTCTGTTTTCTTACTCAAGACTTATACCTTTTCTTTACAGTTTTATTTTCAAAAGACAGTAAGTTATTTCCTAAAACAGCTGGGCACTGTAGTTTTTAGCAAATGTTACTCAAACAGGAGTAAATAGAGCTTTTGCCTGGGACTATTTTCAGCTGTGGATTGATACACATTTATTGCTTTATGTATTTGCAGCAGCAGGAAAGTGTATGTATAATCGGCCCAATACAAACTACAGCATTCAGCAGAATTAAGTACTTTCTTAGCAGGTCTATTCATGGGATTAATTGACAATAAGTATTTACAGAATATCACCAGACTTCGGTATTTCAAAAACATAGCTCTGTAATTGCTTACTTAATAATGCTTTTTTTTAATCTACAAATGTAGACAAAGATAGATAATTAAAAGTCATGGTTGCACATTTATACACATGTACAACATTTTGAAGACAAGTTTATTCAGAATATATGTAGTGTATGGTTACTAAAATGACCTTAATACAGAGTTCTAAGTAGTGTTTGGTTAAAAGTGAGATGGCCTAGGCTTTGGGTTTGAGTACTATACATAGTTATATTTTCTAAAGATAGTAAGTCATTTTCAGAAACAGTTGGGTATGGTAGTTTTTAGCCAACCTTAATCAAACAACAATAAATAGTAAAATAGCAATAAATTGTTGGGGACTATTTTCAGCCATGGTTTCAAACACATCCAGTGCTCTAGGCAGCAGCAGGGAAGTGTATATTGAATGGACCCAATATAAACTACAGTGTTCATTGTAATTACAGGCTTGCTCACAGGTCTTGATTGATTGATTGATTGATTGATTGATTGATTGATAATGGCAAAATATGGAATATCATCAGATGTTAGTATTTAAGAAATATTTCTCCCTTATTGATGTTAATGTTTTCTCAATATGCAGGTACACACATATGTACAGAAATAGATAATTACATGTCATGGATTTATATCTAGATACAGTTTATGGCTACTAATATGACTTAAATGAAGAGTTCTAATTAGGATTAGGGTAAGGGGGTCAGGGCAGAGTCCTGCATGGGTCTATTTTTGAAAACCTGCATCCTCCCATACCTGTAAAGCTCAGTAACAGAACCAACCTGTCCGTCATTATGTCTAAGTCAAAGCTGCACCGGTTAATAAAAGTCCCACGAGCCAACCCACACCAGTGATTAAACACACACAGGCTACAGTCACTCACATTAAACTGGACTCTCCGTTCTTAAATTACAAATCCAGCAGAGGAAAAGTCTTTTTCACTTGCTGTGCTCAGTGCCAGGATGGTGAAAGCATTCAATCACTGCCAGGTTAGGAAACATTTTAGCATGCACCTTCCACCACCATATAACCTCAAAAGGATCCTCCTTGGATATCTTGAACTCAGTGTAGGCTGCCACCTCATCTTCAGGCTGTCCTCCATGTCAGTGATGAATGTCACAATGGGATCAGATGTTTGACTTGTGCCACTGACTTTCAAAATAAAAGGAATTGCGGCTCGACAAGTGATTTAGATGTCAAAATATTACACATATACTGCACATCTTTTTCATTTGTTATCTGAAAGATAGAAAATAAATTTTTGTTCTCATCAGTGGTTACATAGCTTTTTGCAGGTGCCTGACCCAGTGCAGGACTCTGGGTCAGGGTAAGGGTAAAAGCAATGTGTTCTAGGGTTAGGGTTTGGAATACAATTTACTATATAATGATGAAAACTCTGTCTGTGTGTCTGTTCCACGTTTTTCTCCTCACTGACTTGGTCAATCCATGTGAAATTTGGCACAGTGGTAGAGGGTCATGGGAGGATGCGGATGAAGCAATATTACATCAATTGGCCAAAGGGGGGCGCTATAGCAACCGAGTGAAATTGCAAACTTTGAATGGGCATATCTCATGCCCTGTATGTCGTAGAGACATGAAACTTTGCACGGAGATGCCTCTCCTCATGAGGAACACATTTGCCTCAAGAACCCATAACTTCCGGTTCTATAGATTTTCCGCCATTTTGAATTTTTTGAAAAACACTTCAAATCGATCTGTTCCTAGGAAGTTTGAGCGATCTGCATGAAACTCGGTGAACATAATCTAGGGACCAATATCTAAAGTTCCCTCTTGGCAAAAGTTGGAAAACTTACTAAAACTGAGCTTCTATAAGGCAATGAATATTGCGGAGGGCGTGGCTCATCACATAAAGGTGTATAACATCTCAAGGGTTTCACCGATCACCACGCAACTTTGTAGGCATATGACCACACATAATCTGAGGGGACCCCTCCATTATTGACCCCATCAAACAAAATGGGGGCGCTAGAGAGCTAATTTCTTATCTAGGCCTAACCGCCTTATTGATTTTTACTAAACGTGGTAGATATGTAGAACAGGACGCCTCAAGGTGACTGGAGAATTTAACTCTAATTGGCAACTGGGTGGCGCTATAACAACAGAAAAATGCTTAAAAATGGCTAAAATGCGACCGATCGCTGTGGCTCCCCCTGTGGCCAAATGTTTTGTTTTTTTTTTGTTTTGTTTTTTTAATTTTTGGTATGACTAAGTCATGGTATGGTATGCTGTATGCAATGGGTATGGACTAGTAGTTTTAATTTTCAAAACATAGTTAGCAGTTTCCTAAAACAGCTAGGTTCGTTCCAGGGCACCACTGTTGAAGTCACAGATGACATTTATGAATTAACTGAGTCTGTGGTGGATTTAATTGTCAAACAACGGACGCAACTGCACCCAAAGCTACAGTTAAATCATTCCAAAACCAGAAAACACTGATCACTAGAACCATCCAAGATGCCATAAACGTGCGTACTGCTGCCCATCTGGAAACATGGACAATTATAAAGCAGCAGCCTACAATGTAAGAAGATGGAAAAGAGGACTAAATTGCAATTCACTACCTAGAGGAGCTGAGAGGATTGCAGTTTACTGGACTTGTACCTTGTATGATTTCATGAGACAAATAAATGATCAATTGAAGGACTATTTTCAGTTGTGGATGAATACACCTGAAGTGCTCTGGAATGTTAAAGGGATAGTGCACCCAAAAATGAAAATTCAGCCATTATCTACTCACCCATATGCTGACGGAGGCCCTGGTGAAGTTTTAGAGTCCTCACATCCCTTGCAGAGAACAGCGGGTGGAGCGGCTAGCATACCTAATGGTAGACGGCGCCCCAGACTAACGTCCAAGAACACAAAATTGAATCCACACAGTACCTCCATACTGCTCATCCATAGTGATCCAAGTGTCCTGAAGCCGCGACATAAAAAGTTGTTTGGAAAAACGTCATATGAACTCTGTTTTTAGCCTCACTGTAGCCTGTAGCTCTGACTGCTTCTCTGTGCTCCACGCTTACATGTGCGCGTGCTCAGGGTGATCGGTGATCTCTGAAGAGCAGCAGTCTCGTCAGTACTGATGTCCAGATTCTCAAGTGCAGGCATCGCCAATTCCCAGTCTAAGCAGCAAAGACTTTTCTCATCCGAGGAATGCTTTGCATTTGAAACAACTACACCACCAGGTTTCCAGTGCTGGATTCTGCGGCTGGCTGAGGGTTAGGCTCATGAGCTGCGGCGGCTGCTTCGTCCAGTAGCCTGAGTTCCGTGCGTATACTCGGGCTCAAACAAATACGGCTCAACAAAGAAATGCTGTTCCTCCTCAGTTTCAAAGTCTTCAGACATGTTGGGCTGTCCTTTGCTAAAAGACCGTAGTGCAAATTATCTTTTAGCTACTGTGGTTACTGTTGTCCCTCCCTGCGGTGCACGTGTCACGTGATGTAAACACGGGTGAGCAAAGCTCATGCTTTCGCTTCACCAGGGCCTCCATCGGCATATGGGTGAGTAGATAATGGCTGAATTTTCATTTTTGGGTGCACTATCCCTTTAAGGTTTATGGTAACTGAGATAACTTTAATGCAGAGATCTAATTAACTTATATACATATAATATAACATTTGGATTTCCACAAGAATCCAATACTTCCTTTTATTATTAAGTTTTGTGTAAAATTATATTTAGATTAAACACAGTTTTATTATTGTGGCATACTTTTAAGAGTGTTTTTGCACTGTTTAATTCATTTTCAAATGATCAACACTCCAATGAATTATCAATGGCTCACTGTTTGAGCCATTTACCATTCTCTGGTAGTAGTCAGTAGTGCTATTGTTTGAGTTCATGGGATTATTACAGTTTGTCCTAAACATACAGCATTAATCCGACCCCTTTCTATTTATTAATCAGTCAGTTGGACGAATGATTGTTTCTTGGCTTCTCCCCGATGGTTTACTCTCCGGGTTGAATGCCCACTGACACTGTGGGCAGTGTGCCATGAGTGGCGAGGTGACTGAGGGCTTTGCATCCATAGTGGAGGCTGGCAAGGGGATGTGTTGGAGTGCTGATAAGAGCTACCTGGGACACCCTCTGCACATTGAGTTGATTGAGGGGGCATTTGTGTCGCCTGCAGGATAAAATGAATTATCTCGGGGCTTAAATTTTGTGCTCACAGCAGATGAAATTAGCGAAATAAACCTCCAAAATATGGACATCACATCTCCGCTATCACTCTGTCAGGATAAAACTAAACATTCACAAGCTTTGACCTGAAGACGTGGAACAAATATTTTGCAGAGATACCAAGCAATCCCTTGACACTCTCCGCTGGTGTTGTACTTAATAAGGTTTCCTCTTATCTCATTAATTTCCCTTCACATCCTCCAGCCTATATGTGGAGGGAGTCCTGATTGTTGTTGGAAGCTTTCATTTTCATGGCTTTCTTCATCCTGCCTGGCAAAGTGAACGTTGTTAAACTATTTCTTTTTGTGTTTCAAATTGTATTGAATTTTCTTTTTCCTTTTTTTTTTTTTTTTTTTTTTTTTGCATCTGAGCTAAATAACCTGTTATGCTCAATTTCAGTTTCCTTGTCATTTGCAAACAATTTTGCCTGGCATCTGTTTTCACAAATTACTTTCTAGGCAAGACTGTGTGTTTTTTTTTCCTTCCACTAGTCCGTCATGGCCAGAATGCAGTCTGCTTGACTTAGTCAGGTGCATAGGCAATCACTTCAGTGGGTGTTAAACATGCAACACTGAATTTGCATAATTATGTCCTGGCTATCATCTGTCCTGTGCATCTGAATAGAGATACCTGATGTGGATCATTGAGTTGCCATGCGTGGTAACTTCACACGTCAGCTCTAATTAATAGGTCACAGATTTTTCAAGGTGGGCTACTGATATATTTGTGCCTCATGAATCTCTCCATTGTTGTCAGCATAATGGCTGTACCTGATACACATGAAAATCTCCCTTGTGATTTTCCAGTTTAAATGAAAACAGTGATACAGGCCTATTCAGGTAAGAGACAGGCTCTTTGAGGTGTGTTGTGTTTTAAAGGCCATGACAAACATTGGGAAAGAAATTAGCTAGTTTCAGCTAAGGTAATTTATTAATTAGGTTGCATTAATCTGTTTTTTGTTGTTCCACTGGGGTCCAGATACCCACAACAGGCTATAAAACACACATTCTTATATAGTGGACATGTACAGTATATATAGCAAGCATTTTATGTATTTTTATCCATCTTAAAAACATCGAACAACAGTAGCAGTTATTAGGAGTTGTGTTTCTCATTACCCAACAAGTCCAACGCTCACTCAACTTTCAACCCCATCACCAGGAAAAACGTTTCTTGAAACCACGGATATGTTACACTTGCAAGATACTATGTAGCAGATACATTGAAACTTAACATTTCAACAACACTGTGGTTAAAATGTGGTTAGGCTTAGGCTCAAAAACCAAAAACCACACTTGGTTATGATTGGGAAAGATTATGTTTTGGCTTTAAATACTACATTTCTTGGGCACAATCCCAGTAGGAAAAGCAGCAATGTGTTGGTAAAATAAACAACTGCTTTGGCCTTAAAAGAAGTGATGTCTCAGTAAAAAACAAACACCTTTCAGGCCACAATCCCGGCCAGAAAAGCAGTGATGTGTTGCTTTTTGTACCTAAAACGCTGCTTTAAATACAACAACAGCTCCCTAGAATACACCCAAGTTTGTTCTGCAAAAACAAGCGACTGTTTGCTACAAAACACCCACGTTTGGTACCTAAAAAGCCACTAAGCAAAGACTTGCTTAAGCATAACATTTTTTATTTTGTTGGTTCTCAAACAGTGGTCCGTAGCTTGGCAGGTGTCTTGCCAAAGTGCCACACCATCCACCATCCCCTTCACTTCTTAATGAAAAAGTCAGATCGTATTTTACATCACCTTAGAAATGCTGATATGATACGTATGACACGTGCAAATGTAATGATCCATAGAAGGCAGGAATGTACAATGCCATCACTTTTGTCTCACTTTTGGTCTCCACCGTCTTCTCTAACTCCTGAAGGAGATATCTGGGTCTTTAGCTTGCCAGATGCATCACTATGTTCCCCAGGTACTGG
Source organism: Epinephelus lanceolatus (assembly GCF_041903045.1). Taxonomy (NCBI): domain Eukaryota; kingdom Metazoa; phylum Chordata; class Actinopteri; order Perciformes; family Serranidae; genus Epinephelus; species Epinephelus lanceolatus. The sequence continues at coordinate 21,196,679 of NC_135754.1, read as the reverse complement.
CTAACTTTGTCTGTTTGTTGTTGGGCAGACAAGTGTACCTTGGGTTTTATCAAAGCTTCCTCTTGAAACCAGCTGTCTGCTGTAGTAGTTGAATGTTGTAAAACCAAAACAGTGAGCTGAAAGATGCTCAAACTCCCCACAGAGCTAAGGGGCACTGCAGTCAGGTAATAATTCTCTGTGAGTTTGTTACTATTACCTCTTTGACAGTACACACAGTATGCCTTTTGACCCATTGTTCATAAAAAAATATTGATCGGTGCAGCTTCAACAAAATGACTGAAATTACCCAGCAGTCAATAGACTTGGAAGCATGACTGACTGATTCCAAAAGCACTGTAGTGTGAAGATTTTCTCTAATGAGAATGAGCAGGGTGTGTTCAAAACACACATCAAGACAGCCGCCCTTATTATTTTCACCGTAAACACACACACCTAACACCCAGGCTATCTAGTGTTCATGGTAATGATTCATAGGCTATGTCTATGTTTGCCTTACGGGCTCATTAAACACAGGTAAAATGTCATCAATCAGGCCTCTTTTCACACCATGTTGTCTCATCCAATACAAACACAATAAAGTCTAATTAAGAATTAAGGCCAAAGCATCACAGTTAAAATATGTGAAGTTAAGATGTCAAATTTTTTACTGTTTATAATTTATTTTCCTCCGTAATTTAAACAAGTGATGAATATCACTAACGGTAGCCTGCATTTTATTCAAGTTTTTTATTCAGTTCAGGTGAGACCCTTGAGATTCTGAGGGAGACAGGCATTTGTGTGTAATAAATATGCACACATAAATAAGTGCTCCAGCTAATATAAAGTGCCAAGGTAAAATATTGTAGCTCTGTTAGTGAAGTGAGTTTGTGTAGTCCTGATAAACACAATAAAGGTTTGCCGTAGTGACATCTTGTTTCTGAGTTCCTCTGTTGGCAATGTAGTGTTAGCCTAGTTTGTTTGAACTATGCTATTCTCCCGTGTACAGGAGGATATTTTGGGTCATCTGAATTAGCCGAAAGTATGAGCATTATTTGCTTTCATTACATTGAGCTAAGTTAACCCATGAATAATCGCCTCACTGCTTAAATGAGGTTTAATCTACTTTCATGCCACCAATCCCTCGGCTTCAAACCATGCCAGAGGGATCCCCAGTTTGCATCTATTAATCTGATCATTAGCAGCTCCGAAAACTTTACATCACTAATTTGCACAAAGCTCATTTCCATTTCCTGACATGTAGTGTTGATCCAGTACTTAACTCTTTCCCATGGCTAACCTGCTCATTATCTCTGATGTCTCTCTGATCTGGATCTGGTGTTATTACTGTACATTTCAAGTTGACTTTCTGTATCTGGATACTGTTGACATGTTGCAACAGCAACACAGTCCCAAACAAATATTAGCAAAAACAAACTAATCATTTTGTGACATGCAGTCTTTCTAAGACATTGTATCACAACCTTCATCTTGTACATGCACTTCTAAAATAGCATTAGGTCGTGTCCTGAAAACAGATAGCAAATAGAGATATTGAATTTCCTTTTCTAATCACTTTAGCGAAATCTTGAATGAATTGTATAATTAACTCACGAACAACAGAATGAAATTGAATAATTGATTAACTCAGTAATCGTCAGGTAATTACCACTGACCCATTTAATTACCGTTTGTTAATAGTTGTATATTGCACCTTAAGATTGGCACCGCGGGTAATGATTTTTTTACTGTTCGTAAAGTAAAGGATAAAACTCTATTAAAAAACTGATCTATATTTATTACAGTGGCACAGTAAAAGAAGGGTACTTGCTTTCATTACTCAACACAGATCTATTTTTGTTCACTGACCAATTAGGCTTTGAAACAGTTTCTCTTGGACACTGAAGGCAGATTTAGGTGCCTAAGGGATTTGTGTATTAGCTGTGTAAACAGTGTTTCAGGCTATCTATTAGCTGCCCAGCAGTGTTAATGATGTGTCCTGTATGTGTGTGTGTGTATTGTTGGTGACTTTGTTGCACTACATCAAGGCAGCAAAGGTGAGACTCATCCAGAAGCATATACAGTACATATTTAATAAGTTAGCTCTCAGTTTTTTTTTGGCTTGTTGACTCAGTATGCTTTGGCCAGCATGAGCAGAGACAGCAATAACACCTTGCTTACATGTTCCTGTATTTTAGCTAACGCTATTTCTCTCCTGTCTTAGTTTCCTGACCTCTTGGCCATAAACACAATGATGAGAAAAACTTGTTCTCACTATGAGGCTTGGCTCCGGTTGTTCAGGTTGGAAAATGTAGTGTAGGTGGTACAAGTGAGGTTTTCCTTTGTGTCTCAAAAAAACAGTGAGCGCAAAGCATTTATCCCCGTCTGCTGAAACTACTGTTGGCTGCTGAGTGGTATCAGTGGTTGTGGCTGTGCTGTTCACTTACACAAGTGAATATTGCTTATATGTAGGTTAGAATTTGGATGGATCAAAACAGACCAGCCCCCATTATATGCAATGTTTGCCCATGTAAATCATTAGATAGACAATATCATTTAAAGTTCCAAGGAAACAGCCAGCAGAGTGCTATTTGATTCTACATATGTATATATGTAAACATGTATGTGTTTCTTATATCAGACAAAATTAGAACGCAAGGGAGGGCAATCCAGTCTGTCATTTCTGAAAACTATGGATATGTACCATTTGTACGTTATTATGTTGCAGATATGTTGAAACTCACCCACACCCACTTTTGTTGACACAGTTCAGAGGGTTACACTTCCTTGACACCACAGTCCGCCACCGTAGGTCAAAACCAGTAGTGTAGCGAAGGGTACACACAGGTATACGAGGTATACCCGGCTGCTATATGCCCCAGACTGCATGAAGGCCAAAACGCAATGGCGGCAAATGCCACGCATCAAAAAATACGCCCCTATTATTTTCAATGTACAACCCCACACTGGTAGCAGCCAGACGCACTTCTGCGCTCCTGGACGCGCCACCCCATGGTACTTTACACCACTGTCCTTTTTCCAACCTTGCTGACCCCAGAATTAAATGCGTTTTTTTTACCCTACTTTCTCTCTGCTTGTACATACCAGCTCTCATAGCAGCTATTTTCTCTGCTCCTATGGCAGCTCAACTCCTCTCTTCACCATGGATGCATAAAGAGAACTCTTTTGCTGTTGCTGTGTCTTGTGCGTGACAAAGACTTAATGATGAGAGACGTGTTGTTGGGGGTCGAGAAATATCCCCAACTAAACCACTCACAGCCCTGTCACTATACAGACAATGGCTAAATAGATGCTGCCTGGCGAGTCACAGCTCTGGAGATTGGCTCTTCAGGTGAAAAAACAAGTTTAATAAAGGGCTCTCCACACATGATTTTAAGCTAACACGTAGGGGGAAGAGGAACAGATCTTTCAGTACCAGCAGTAATAATTTTGTGTGGTCATCTGTGTTTTCAGAGTCATCAACATTTCTTATAATTTTCCAGGAGGCAAATTTGTTTTTCCAAAGATAGCAAAGGCATGACCAGCCCTACTCTCCCTCTGATTGGCTAGTACTTGTTGCCTTTGTTCATTGGATTATTAAGGGTTAGGCAAGGGGATTGAGATTGGTTAGGGTTAGAGTAAGAATGTCATGGTAAACCTTTTAGCAACAGAGTAAGGCAAAGTAGGGTGGGTCATGTCTTCGCTACCCTAGGAAATGCAAATTTTCTTCCAGGCAATGGCAGTCTGTAAAATACCATTAAGAATACCTACAAAGCAGCTTTTTTGTCATTGTTGGGTGAAATACTTGCATATAGACTATTTAATTGCTATTCTGTTGCTAGGGCAACAGCTTTGGTCCCTGTTTACTACCTGCCAGCTACTGCATTAACATACTTTCCAACAAGAAATACAAAGGAACCCATTTAAAATTTTTGTTGTCAAATTTCAAACGGTCTATAAGAGACAATCAGCGTACATATATGTAAATAAAAAAGGCTCTTGAAGTGGAGCATCACCTAAATCAAGAATTCTAGTATGTAGTTTCCATGGTCAAGGAAAGTCCAATCAATATTTATGAGCTGCTCTCTGTCAAAGCCAGAAACCAGAGTCAAGTATAAGGTCTGGAGCTGCTCCATAGACAATGAATGGGAGCCTGGTTTTGTGGATGCAAATGAGCTTTTATTCTACTGTAGTGTTCTCAGCTCTGAAACAGAAAATGTAGCCATATACTCAGAAAAATTCCCCTGGGAGCTCTTAGTATCATCCAGAACATCTTTCCCAACTCATTGCCTGTGGAGCAGCTCCAGATTTTATACTTGATGACATCACAAATTTGAGTTGTCACACTCTAGTTTTGGATTTGGCCTAGGGTTGTTCGTGTTTACTCATATTTTTTGACTGCCTTAGACAATAGGAAGAACATGTATGAATAGTTAAAATGGGCGTAGTTCCCCTTTAAACATCTATTTCGATGCGAAATAAACCACTTTCCATTTTACCTCAAAGGTAAACAACACTGGATAAGATAAATAAATGTCTTAAGGAGTTGCAGTGAGTTGATGAGGACCAGAGAGTTCATTCTCAGGCAAAACTCAAAAACAGCAAACGGTTGACTCATTTAGAGGTTCTGACGCAAAATGAATGAATCACTGCGAAGGCTCAGACTACCAGGCACTACCCCAAATGTGATGGCTTAAATCTTTCCTGTTACAGTGTTCAAAGTAGTGGCACTGAATATGCTGTAGTATTGCGGCAGACTGTGAGTTTCAATGCAGTCACTCACAGTACATTTTTTATGAGCTTTTAGTTCACACCAGTATTCTAACATCAGTATTTTTTCAGTGCTACAGAGGGTAAAAAAACATAATGAATTGAGCCAAGTAGCTCACTTTGACCATGAACACTGAATATTCTTCCAACAAACAGTCCTTTCAGATTTCAAAGCCTTCATCTTTCAGTCATTCCATTAGACCTGGCTGAGGACACATAACTTCATTAGGGCTGCTTCTTTCAGTAATACCACTATGGAAAATCAATTTGGAAGACAAGGCATGCCAGATTACCTCTTTCTGGCTTATCCTTTAAACAGCAGTTATGTTTTTAAGGTGGACATAAAGAAAAGAGATGAAAGATTTCTGGTCAGTTTCTCAGTGCTTGCAGATTTTGATTATGATCCTCTATGTAATGCCTTTAAAGATCAGGCAGTGCCTTTGTGAATATGTACATTCAGGCAGGCCGAGCATTATATTTAGATGAGCCCCTTAAAGTGTGTATGTCCAGAGGATTTTGCTACATTTTACAGCTAACAGTATATCTTATATCTAAAAAATTATATTTCCTGGCCCAGAAGAATGAGCTATTCAAGTGAGGAAAGGGAGAAGTATTCCTCTTAGCAATTCACTTACAGCAAGCCCACTGTGCTTTCTATATTTCATCTGCTGCATGTAGGAAGGTGATTTCAAAGAGAAAGGCGAGGGAAAGATCACAGACAAAGTCGACCCTGAAAAATGGAAACAGTGCTGAGGCACAGCCAGTGCTCATTGCACTTTTCTTAGGACCCAAGGTAGGTGGGCCGCCATGGAGCTGTGAAAATCATGGTTTCAGCTCGGCTGTTGTTGTCAGGCTGTAAAAATCAATCAGGATTTTCTGCGATGCTGCTAGCATGGCTCTAGGGACAACAATACCAGTGTGTTGGTCAGTTATCCACCAGTTTGCCCCAGACTGAAATATCATAACAACTATTGGATTGATTAAGAGCAAATTTTGTACAGACAATCATAGTCCCCGGAGGACGAACCCTAATGATGTTGGAGATTCTCTGACTTTTCCTCTAGCTCCCCCAGCAGGTCAATACCTGTGGTTTTGACTGAAAGTTGTCAGCAGCTATTGTGTGGATTGTCATGATATTTGGTATTTATTTCTCCAACTGGATGACTTGTAACAATTTTGGTTACCCCATAACTTTTCATATATATCAGCATGTTCATGGGCGAATTACAAGAGCAGTGGGCACAGATATGCAAAAGGTCCCACCACCTCTGCTACATAGGAGCAAGACACACAGACTTTGTGGAGTTTTTGCGTCTCTTTGTAGTTTCTATGTATCTTTTTGTGGTTTTTTACCTCTTTGTGGCCATTTTGTGTCGCCTTGTGGTTGTTTTATGTCTCTTTGAGGTCATTTAGTATCATTTTTAGTTTCTCTTTGTGGTTGTATTATATTGTTTGGTAGTTATTTGGGTCTCTTGGAGGTAATTGTGTCTCTTTGAGGACATGACTTTTTTGGTCATTTTGTCTCTCTTTGTGGTTCTATTGTATTGTTTGGTAGTTGTTTGGGTCTCTCTTAGGTCATTTTGAGTCTCTTTGGGGAAGTTTTGTGTCTTTGTGGTAATTTTTTGTCTTCTTGTGGCTGTTTTGTGTTGTTTGGGTCTCTTTGAGGTAATATTGTGCCCTACTGAGATAATTTTGTGTCTCTTTATGTTTGTATGTCTTTATTGTGTTTCTTTGTGGTCATTTTGTGTCTCTGAGGTAATTTCCTGTCTGTATTTAGTTGTTTTGTGTCTCTTTGTAGTCATTTTGTGTCTTCTTGTGGTTGTTTTGTGTCATTTTGTAGTTGTTTCGGTTTCTTTGAGGTTATTTTGTGTCCTATTGAGATAGACTTGTGTCATATTGAGGTAATTTTATGTCTTAGAACAAGAGAGAGGTGACTAGTCACTCTGTATAATTAAATGTAAATAAAGACCTTGTGTTAGGTGCTCAAGAAGAATAGGAAACAACAGGATACACAGGAAGGCAATCCAGACAGCCAATAAAATATAGAAAATGAGAAAGGAAATGTTAAAAGCCTTTATTGTAGTGGCTATATCCTTTAAAAAAGTCAACATGATTTGACCACTGCAGGTCTTCGTGAGGGCTTTAAAAACAAACAACAAAAGTATAGCCTCACCTGTATAGTAGCAGGAATCCATAAGAGGCCATCACATGACCCAGATAATAAAACAACAGATGGAACAAATAGGAAATGATGAAAAAAAATAACAAATAATAAAAACATTGTACTTATAGGCTGTGAGAAAAATGGTGAAGCCTATAGAGAACAAAGACAAATCATGGACAACATACTTTAAAGCATCCAGTTGATGGATCCAAAAAGCATCCATTTGTTTGGGTTTCTGTATGCTGTCCCCTCCACCAAAGGTTTAATGTGTTCGGTGCTCTCGTTTTGGTCTCTGTGAGGTAATTTTGTGACAAATTGAGGTAATTTTATGTCTTGTTGGTCTAGTTGTGCAGCTTTAAGGTTGTTTTGCTAGTTTTGTAGCTATTTTGTGTCTCTATGCATCTCTTTGTGGTCATTTTGAGTCTCTTCCTGGTCGGTACTTTTTCATTTGAGTGATATTTTGAAGGTGAAGGCCAGGGGCCGCCTGACACTTAGGGCCCCTGGGCCTGTGCATGGTAGGCGTGGTTAGTAATCCATCCATGAGCATGTTAGTATTGTCACTGTGAGCATGATATCATTGCTGACATTAGCATTTAGCTGAAGCACCCTTGTGTATGACTCCTCTTTCCACATTTCCTGCGCCTTTTTAAAAAATGTGGCACACTTATTTATTTCAGGAGCATTGGGAAAATGGTAGAAAAGAAAGTATATAAATGGCAATACATTGTAATACTTTTTTAACACATTTAATATCAATGTGTTAGACTTGAAAATCTCTCATTATCCTCTCGGCAGACTAAATGACAACACATCAGTCACCAAATTACTCTGACTATGCACGCATTCTCCTAACAATTACATAATAACACTTTTATGAAAAGAAATTAATGCTCAGCTGTATATGACGCAGTCGCTGTATATTTAGGCCACCTATTTCCCAGAGCAGACACTACTGAATAGAAAAGACATTTTGTTGAGGGCTGAACCTCAGTGATGTCAGCTCCTTTTGGGTAATCTCCGCCCGGATACATATCTGCTCGAGTGGTGCTTAACAACAGCTTTGGTGCATTGACTCAGCTGAAATTAAATGCTTATCTCAATTCTGAATACAAACCCAATGAAGTAGAAAGAAATCAGTTAGACTGAGGGAAAGTGGGTACACCAAAAGACTAAATGACTACATTTCACCACAAATTAGCTTCTGGAAAGCAGTGAACACAAATCACAAATTGGTGATACATTGTATAAGTGCGTAAGTAGCCGTTTATTAATTAGCATCTATTATCCAACTAATTAGCTTACAGTATCCAAGAGTAGCCAAGCATTTTTTTTTCTTTGGGGCCCAGACCCTTCTGTAATGCTAATGTGACCGTTTGAAGTTACTTAGAAAACTCTCTCAATCTCCCACACAAAGCAGTGGAAAACTGTGGAATATAACCTCATTATATCACATATTTCCCAAACCCCCACTTGAAAACACAGAGCCGGTTGAAGCAAATCAACTGTGAGAGAACGCATGTTTATATAATCTCAGCTCACCAACGCACAACTGAAGTTGTGTTGCATGACTCCCTGGTGTGTGTAGCGTGCACAAGCTTGAATATACTAGAAAATGTTTATTTTTTTCCACCTTTGGCATGTTATCATCACATATTTTAAGACAAAGTAGCTTTAATAATGGGAATATAAAGTGTAGTGGAGACACTAGAAGAGAATTTTTTTTATGGGAACCAGAGTTCACTTCTGTACTTGAAAGCTACAGAATAGTCTTTATTTCCATGTTAATTAATATCGTTTGAAGTCTGCCATGATCGTAAAGTTCAATATATTCATAGATGACACTATAACATATAAAATAAACATCAAACCCTACAACCAGCAGAGGATCCACTATCCACAGGGCCTGCAGTTCAATTCACCACATCTTACTCAACACGCGCATTTGCTCTTTTCCCTCAATTTGACGGGAACAGCAGTCATGATAGCAGCACTGAATGTCAACGAGCGGGGAAAACCATGTTCTTTAGTTCCTGAGCAGAGGGCGCCGTCAGGGTACAGATCAGCCACGTGACAAGGTGCTGTGACTCATTTCCAGCTCACTGGCATTAACGAGCAGTGCCCTTTCTGCTGGCAAGCGCAGTGTGGGAGCAGGCAAGCTGGCTTGACAGTGCGATAAGAAGGAGGGAGTGAGAAGGCTCCTGCTGCTTTCATCGGAGGGAAGTCAAGAGTGGAATACATTCAGTTCTGTTCAGATAATTGCCTTGATAAA